>NC_044326.1:138472290-139956488 GCF_007399415.2 Gopherus evgoodei
AACATCCTTGCACCAGCCCTGTTGCCCATTAGTGACATGGAAGTAGCTGTGGAATCTGCAGAGGTGTGCTAGCACAAACAGGATGAATTCTCCTGTCTCTGGCTGCTATTGCTGTCTTTCAGCATGCACTATTTTAGGCTGGCAATCAGCAGCAGGATTAGGAGAAATATCAAAGAGGCAGAGCCAAATATTTGATTCAGGTCATTACACTGAAGATGACTCACCGGGGCTGTGGCACTCAGAGGACCAGCAATTTGCCTCTCTGTTTTATGTGCCCTTCCGAACAGATGTGTAAAGTGTGGCACAGATTATCTTGTTGCCTAGAAAAGTGCTCCTTGGGGAGCTGATGCTGAGTGATGATTGTGAAACTCACTGATGAGGAATCCGTTGTACCAGAGGAGATGAAGAGAAAAGTCAGTGCATGAATAGCGTTTATTCAAGCCTCAGAAAAGGTGTGGATGGATTGCTCAGTGGTTTGAGCATTGGCCTATTAAACCCAGAATTATGAGTTCAATTCTTGAGGGGGTCATTTAGGGATTTGGGGCAAAAATCTGTCTGGGGATTGGTCCTGCTTTGAGCAGGGGGCTGGACTACATGACCTCCTGAGGTCTCTTCCAACCCTGATATTTTATGACCCATAAAAGAGTTTGGGGCCACATGGCAGCTCCAAGAGATATCAAAGAGTATGTGAGGAGCACACAAAAAAATAATGGAGAAAGGCACTATAGTGGTATGAGGCCTATGCAACAGCCCTTACTCCGCCCATATAACAGCTGCATAAAAAGTGTAGCAGGTACTTCCTGGAGGTACAAGCCATTGCATACAGAGGGAGGAGGAGGAGGCTTCTGGCCACACCTCCATCCCAAGCACATACACTGGAGTACTCCAAGGGCTAGATCCAAAGACTCTCAAAGTGAATGGCAAGGCTCCAATAGGCTTCAGGTCAGGGCCCTGTCTGCTGACGAGTGAACAATGCTATGCAGAAAAGAAGCCTGGCACACTAACTCCCAAAGACCAAGACACAGCCCTGAGATTCATTTGCTTTCACTCTGAGTGAAAATTGTGTGATTTGTACTTTATCCTTTACCCAAGTGTAGAGAAAATCATCTTTCCATGATTTCAGGAGAATCCATTAATTTATATTTACACATCCGCTTGCATCCTGAAGGCAACCAAGGTGCTTTACTAATCAATACACAGCCAGCAAGACACAGGGCTTGATTCATCCCATTTGTGGTACCTTTGATCCAGAGCTCCTTCATCTCCTCTAAGCATTTAGGGATACCCTAAATTTTGGCAATTAATTGACCTTTGATTATTAGCAGTAAATATGCTCAATGGCCTGTGATGGGGTGTTAGATGGGGTGGGATCTGAGTTACTACAGAGAGCCTGGGTGCTGGCTGGTGAGTCTTGACCACATGCTCAGAGTTTAGCTGATCGCCATACTTGGGGTCGGGAAGGAATTTTCCTCCAGGGCAGATTGGCAGAGGCCCTGGAGGTTTTTCGCCTTCCTCTGCAGTGCGGGTCACGGGTCACTTGCTGGAGGATTCTCTGCACCTTGAAGTCTTTAAACCACCATTTGAGGACTTCAATAACTCAGACATAGGTTAGAGGGTTGTTACAGGAGTGGGTGAGTGAGATTCTGTGGCCTGTGTTGTGCAGGAGGTCAGACTAGATGATCATAATGGTCCCTTCTGACCTTAAAGTCTGAGTCTATGAGTCTAAGCACCGTCATCCCTGAAGAGTCTTCGAAAGAAGGTCTTCTTTAAAGTACTACGACGCTCCATAGAAACCCCTTGGCTAGAGCTCACAAAGAGGGAGTTGGGGTGGTCCAGTTACTAATTCACCAGGTTCTACTTTAGGCTTTGCCATAATGTGCTGTGTGACCTTGGTCAAGTCACTTCTCTCTGCCTCTCTGTTTCCTCTCCACCTCTTTGTCTGTTTGGATTGTAAAATCTTCATGACAGAATTAGCTCATGCTATATATTTGTAAAGCACTCAGCATAAAGGATCTCTGATCTCAATCAGGGTTTCTAGGAGTTACTGTTACGATAATCCAAGTTTGGCTGAAATTCTGTGCAGAATCACATATTACCTTTATTTTACCGAAAGATATCCTAAATCGCATGCAAATGAGGGAAAGATATTTATTTATGTGCAGGAGCAAGGATTTAAATTTAGGGTAAATGACAGTCATTCAGATAATACACTACTACGGTGCAAAATTATGTGCTGAGATCCGCCATTAGTCTTTTACTAATCTGCAGTATGCAGAAACTGTGAATTTAATGAGCTTCATAATTATTTTGTTCTCAAAAATCCTCACTTTTTGGTAATGACATTATTTCAAATGGTAATTTTTACACCGTGTCCTTAGTCAATCATTTTAATTTCCAGCATGTGTGCCTAAAGTAAACTAGTAAAATCAGGAAAGAGAGATTCATCTCAAGGACTTTGCACCTTAAATAGCCAGTCAAATATTAAATATCGCTATAATAACAGGTGGACCGTATTATAACTAGAGTCTTAGGAGTGAAATGACATCTCGCTGAAACGATGTCAAGAATTTCATTTAGTCCTTTTTATAGTGGAGACCATCAATCTGTCTTAATGTCCATTGGAGAGAAAATAATTTTCTTTTCTTCTTATGCAGTAGGATAAATAACATGAGTTCAAAGCAAAATAAGATGAGAATGTGCCTGTATTTGTTTTCTCATGGTTCAATTTCTTCTTGTTTAATTTCATGTTGAAGAAGGCACAGGTCTAATTAAATTAAGACCATTTCTGTTTTTAATGTGCATTCTTACAGTCAAACCAGCAAAATGATTTTAGTTTTCAAAGTTATTATATTCCAATTGATCTTCCAGGCGTTGGGATTATGATCTGATTATGAAGATGTATGCATTTATCAAAAGCCGGAGCCATCTGTCTCAATTCTATGTAATGTCATTACAGATTCATCATGTATCCAGTCAGAGTGTGTGACAGGGGACCCAAGTAACTAGCAGTTCTATACTTATTATCACTTTGCACTGCATATGGCTGGACATGAGGCTGTCGAATTCCACTAATCTACTTTTGAAGTAAAAAATCATCATCCTGGGCTAATCCTCCAAACTCCTGAATAACCAGGCAGCACTGATACCTACAGTACAGGCACAGGCTTTTCCACAGAGAAACCTACATCATTTTGCCAGCCTGCAGACAGATTCTGCCCTGCAGCTGCAGCTGCTGAGTGGAAGCATAAGTATATTGATATGTGGCATACAAAGGGCATTGCGCAGGAGCAAGGGGTAACCATCTGAATTGGGAAATGAGCAGGGTTTAATGTACATAATCAGGAAGCTTTCTAATTCAGAAAGACAATCACAAGTCCTGCAAGGTCCAGTTTATTTAGAGATTAGAGGCTGCATCAGACCAGGCCCAAATCTGAGGGCATTTATCCTCGGGCTTGTCAGAGTAATTTACAGTGGCTGATTACTTTACAACGGTAGTGCGGAGAAGTAGCTAACTACACAATAATATTCGAAAAGGGCTTGATTAAATAACCAATCATCACTCTTTATGCTTTGTTTATATGCTGTACCCTTTCCCCTTTCCCTTTTAGCCGTTGGGTTAAAATCGCAAGATCTCTGGGACAAAGCCTGGGAACAGACCCTCAGCTAGTGTAAACTGGCTTTGCTTCAATGATTTACTGGGGTAATCCTGATTTACACCAGGTGAGGATCTGACCCTGTACCTTCTCCTATGTTGCTCTGCACATTCCCGGAGCTACTAAAAGCAAATAAATTATTAATACTAGCAAAGCAATGAGCCTGCTAGCCTGCTCATTATTATTATTATTATCCATAAATATTGAATCCGTTTCACTTGCAGGATCAGGCCCAGGTGAATACTCCATAAATATTAGTAGAAACTTTGACATTCATTCATTTTGACTGTGTCCATGCCCATTGTGGTCTATTCCTTAAATATTGGAGTGAGTACATTTACAGGCAGGACTAATTGTCACAATGGGCGACTATTGAAGAATATTTGAAGAAAATGATTTTTTTTTAATTTTAGGGGCAGGAATATTCACATTGGCACCCTAGGAGGTAGGCTCATCCTGCAGGGGAAGCACAAAAAGGTTGTGTGATCTGTCTATCAAGTGAAATATTTCAAATTGTACTTTTTGCATATCTGAAGCAATATTAGAGAGACAAGGTGGGTGAGGTTTTATCTTTTATTGCACCAATTTCTCTTGGTGAGAGAGACATGCTTTCGAGCCACACAGAGCTCTTCTTCAGATCTGAGAAATTTACTCTTGCCTGGTCCACACTATAAAATTACATCAACCTAACTTATGTCGGCATACAGGCAATGCAGATATTAAATCACTTGTGTGTGTGCATACTTGGCTCCTTCTATCAGCAGTGAGTATCCTCACCAGGAGTGATTGTATCGATTAAATTGTCAGTGTAGGACATTGTGGGATGGTTCCTGAAAGCCAGTAACAGTCAATGTAAGCAATGAAGTGTCTACTCTGACACTGCATTGACCTAACTATGTTGACCTTGACTCTACGTCACTTGTGGAGGTGGAGTTATTAGGTCAGCATAGCTGGTCAGTTACATCGGCGGGAACAAACTTAAGTGTAGACACTTCCATAGGTATGTCAGCGTTAGCTGCCTTGTGTTGACTTAACTCTATTGAGTAGACCAGGAAATAGAGAAGCAATTACATCAGACATCACAGTAATTAAATTGGCTGTTTATGTCCACATTACCCTCCTTCTGCTGGCAATGTGCATCCTCACCAGGAGCGCTTGCATCTGCTTTAGCGGGGCCTTGTTGGGGGCTGACCAAGGCGTCGGGGCTCTGGCGGTCCGATCCATGTGAATCTGAAATCTTCAGCTATCAGCACCAAGTGGCGGGCTCTGGTGGTCAGCCCAGAGTGGTGGCAAGGTTGACAGCTCAGGGTGTCAAAGGCAGCAACAGGTGATGTAAGAAACACAGTGGCTACACAGACACTGCATCAACCTAACTACAGCGACCTGAGTGTTACACCTCTTACGGAGGTGGAGTTATTAGGTTGGTGTAGTGGGTGACTTACATTGATGGAAACTACATTTTAGTGTAAACACTTCCAGAGTTAGATGGATGTAAGTGTCTCACATCAGCCTAACTCTGTAGTGTAGACCAGGCTTTAGAGTAAGTTTCCCCCAGCTGAAGAAGAGCTCAGTGAAAGCTTGTCTCACTGACCAAGAGAAGTTGGTCCAATAAAAGATATCACCTCCTGCGCCTTGTCTCTCTGAAATCCAGAGACAACATGGCTACAACAACACTGCATGAAGCACTATTAGTCATTTGGGAAGGGCGTGGCTGCTTTGTAGCACCCCTGTTCACTGTTGGCACTGCCTGCCTCAGTTTCCCTTCTGAAAATTAGTCTCCTCAGCTCTCCACACCAAGTTTTGGTGTAGCTGTGGCCTAGCCCACCAGCCAAGTCACAACAAACATAGCCCTGTCCAGGGTGCAAAGAGTCCAAACCGAAAACTCCCCAACAAAGGAGCAAAGTGCCCTTCACCTTGCCCTGGGGGTTTTCCTTCCAGCCCCTCTTTGGTGCTCTGTGCCTTGTGTTCTATCTGGCTGTATAGAGCCATGGACTGGTGTGCCCTTTTCCTTGCACTCCTTGGCTCAGGGCCTACTGCTCCCTGTGGTTCCAACTCCAGACTGATCTCACTCTCAGTCCTTTGATAAGGCTCAGGTGTCCATCAAGCTATCACCAGATACTCCTTAGTTCTGCCCCTTCAGGCTGGGAAGCAGCTAATTAATTATGGCATAGGTATGACTGACTGTAGCTACACTTAAAGGGGCCAATCATGTTGTGACATGCAAGGAATCCTTAGGTCACTAGGAGATAGGATTTATGCCCAGCTTTGCTACTAATTAGCTGTGTGACCTTGGGCGATTCAATTTGCTACATTGTCTCAGTTTTCCCATCTATAAAGTGCAGATAATGGAACTTGCTTACCTTTGTAAAGAGCTCTGTGATAAATGGACAAGTTCTATATAAGAAGTATTAATTATTAATTATTTATTATTATTATTATTATTATTATTATTATTATTATTATTAACTGACTCATAGAAACCATGATGCTTTATGATTCAACAGACAATTCATGAATAGAAAGCAGAGCTAATTCTAACAAACAGATGGCTGTCATTCATGGTATTACTAGTATCCTCAGGATGAAGAGTAACATGGACCTCTCAGACTTTTATGAGCTGTGACCTAAACAGGTATCATAAATGAAGGGCCTAAACAGGTGAAAACCCAGGTACTTCAGAAAGTCGTAATGTTGCATTAGTAGGTTGCACTCTTCTCTCCCCGTTAGTACAAACCTAAGGTCCAGTCACAATATAAGGGGTCTTGTGTTATAGAAGAAACTGGATAAAATGTTGAACAGCACCTATATGACCTTAGGCACCTAGGTGCCTAAGTTTATTTGACTTTCAGTGGGACTTAGGTTTCTAAGTCACTTCAAACCTTTTGAAAATGTTATGCACCATCGTTCAGGTGAGATGTAAAAACAAGTCACTGCCCACTTGTTGCCATGAAATGCCCAGTGACATTTTCCACAACAGTCAGGTTAACCATAACATAGCATTCACGTTCCAACTTGTATAACTGCATTCCCTCTGCTTTTCCAGATCAATGTGATTTTTTTTTTAACCTCCTGCACTAAACTGCTGTACAGCATGGTTCTAAATTGTCAAACATTTGCCCTCTTTCCTCCCAAATGTAACTACATTTTACTGGCTGAGCAAGTTATCCTGTGTATAGTTTGCACATCAGTTCCTTGACTTTGCAAAGTGATTCCCATTCTTCTGGGTGAACGGCCCTAGACATGTTGCAGCATTAATTAATTTTTTTAGCTAAAAAATGTGGTTTAAGTTTTGCCCATCTGTGCACTGCTCCTAATGAGTTTCTCCTTCGATTAAACATTGCAATGAACCCTTTGTGTGCCTTCAGACCCAACACCCACATGGGTCAGACTTGCACAGCTGCTAGACACTGACCTCTTTTGAATTTCTGAGCCCTATTGTGGGTCCTGAGCACCTTTGAAAATCTGCATACAGACTAATAGAATCATAGGGATGTAGGGCTGGAAGGGACCTTGAGTGGTCATCAAATCCAGCCTCCAGCACTGAGGCAGGACCAAGTAAACACACACCATCAAGTGTTTGTCCAACCTGTTCTTAAAAACCTCCGATCCTGGAGAGTCCACAACCTGGAAGTCGATTCCAGAGCATAACTACTCTTATAGTTATAAAGTTTTTTTTCCTAATATCTAACCTAAATCTCTCTTGCTGCAGATTAAGCCCATTACTGCTTGTTCTACTGTCAGTGGGCAGAGAATAATTGATCAAACTCCCCTTTATAACAGCCCTTAACATGTAAAGGCTATAATCAGGTCAACTCTGGGTATTTTCTTTTGAGACTAAACATGCCTGTGTTGGCCTTTTTTTAAAAAACAAACTTTCCTTATAGGTCAAGCTTTCTAAACATTTTATAAGTTTGATTGCTCTTCCCTGACTGGTTTTTGAATGTTATAATTCTTGGCGTCTGATTTGGACACAAACCAGTTGGAAACACTTCAGTCTCCCTGGTCAATCGATTACAGACCTAAAAGTCACAATATTACAACAAAACAACTTCAGAAACAGACTCCAATGAGAGACTGCTGAATTGGAATTAATTTGCAAAATGGACACCATTAAATTAGCCTTGAATAAAGACTAGGAGGGGATGGGTCATTACACAAAATAACAGTAGTTCCCCATGTTTATTCCCCCACACACACTGTTCCTCACACCTTCTTGTCAACTGCTACAAATGGACCATTTTCATTACCACTACAAAAAGTTTTTTTTCCTCTCCTGCTGGTAATAGCTCACCTTAACTGATCACTGTTGTTAGAGTGTGTATGGTAACACCCATTGTTTCATGTTCTCTGTTTATATATATCTTTCTACTGTATTTTCCACTGCATGCATCCGATGAAGTGGGCTGTAGCCCACAAAAGCTTATGCTCAAATAAATTTGTTAGTCTTTAAGGTGCCACAAGTACTCCTGTTCTTATTGTGAGACTGTGTCAAAAGCCTTACTAAAATCAAGATATAGCACATCTACTTCTTCCTCCCCATCACTAGGCCAGTAACAATGTCAAAGAAGGAAATTAAGTTGGTTTGGCCTGATTTGTCTTCACATATCCATGCTGGCTATTCCCTATGACTTTATTATATTCTAGGTGCTTACACACTGATCTCTTAATAATTTGTTACAGTATCTTCCCAGGTGTCAAAGTTAGGCTGAGAGATCTCTAATTCCCTGGGTCCTCTTTGTTCCCCTTGCTAAAGATAGATACAAAGTTTGCTCTTCTACAGTCTTCTGGGGCCTAACCTGTCCTCCATGCCTTCTCAAAGACAATTGCTAACAATTCCAAGACTGTTTCAGCCAGTTCCTTATGTACCCTAGGGTGAATTTCCTTAGGCCCTGCTGACTTGAATACATCTAAATATTCTGTAACCTGTTCTTTCCCTTTTGTGACTTGTGTTTCTTTCCCCTTATTGTGAATATTAATTGGGTTGGGAATCTGGTCACCATTAACCTTTTTAGTGATGAATGAAACAAAATAGGCATAAAACAATTCACCTTTCATGACGTCACTAGTCATTAGCTCCCCTTCCAAGCTAAATAGAAGACCTACACTTTCCTTCATCTTTCTCTTGCTCCAACTGTATTTAAAGAACCTCTTCTTATTGCCTCTTATGTCCCTTGCTAGGCATAACTCAATTTGTGTGTTAACCTTTCTGATTTTATCCCTGCATCCTTGTGCTATTCTTCTGTACTCCTCTTTAGCAATTAGTCTGTTTCCACTTCTTGCAGGATTCCATTTTGATTTTCAGGTCATTAAAGAGCCTCTAACTATTCTTATTTTTCCTTCTCATTGGGATATTTCACAGTTGTGCCATTAATATTGTCTCCCTGAGAAACTGCCAGCTCTCCTGAACTCCTTTATCCCTTAGATCTGGTCTGTGATGGGATGTTAGATGGGGTGGGATCTGAGTTACTACAGATAATTCTTTCCTGGGTGCTGGCTGGTGGGTCTTGCCCACGTGCTCAGGGTTTAGCTGATCGCCATATTTGGGGTCGGAAAGGAATTTTCCTCCAGGGCAGATTGGCAGAGGCCTTGGAGGTTTTTCGCCTTCCTCTGCAGCACGGGGCATGGGTCACTTGCTGGAGGATTCTCTGCAGCTTGAGGTCTTCAAACCACAAATTGAGGACTTCAATAACTCAGACATAGGTTAGGGGGTTGTTATTGAAGTGGATGGGTGAGATTCTGTGGCCTTCATTGTGCAGGAGCCCAGACTAGATGATCATAATGGTCCCTTCTGACCTTAAAGTCTATGAGTCTAGATTTACTAACCTTACCTACCAGTGCTCTGAATTTGTTAAAGTCTGGGTTTTCTTGAAGTCCATTGGCCTTATTCTCTTGCGCTCCCTCCTTCCTTTCCTTACAATCATGAAATCTATCATTTTGTGTTCTTTCCACCAGATTGCATTCCATTTTCATATTTACAACCAATTCTTCCCGGTTGGTCAGAATCCAGTGTAAAATGGCTGTCCTCTGGGTTATTTCCTCCACTTTCTAACACAAAAAGTAGTCCCCAGCACATTCTGAGAACTTACTGGAAATGTGTTTTGCTGTATGCTGTATGCTTGCCTTTAATTAAAATAGAAAGATTTTCCCCCTCTTTCCTGAGCTTTTCTGTTCCTTCTGATAATTATAGCTAGTACATACTAAAATTAAGCCACACAAGCACATCTCTAAAATAAGTGTTTGAGGCAAATTGTAACATCTCCTTGTCACTTTATGGATATCTGTGTTGTCACTCAATTTATGTTCTAATACTACATTATTACCTATTACCATAGTTGTTAAAAACCTTACTTTTCATGCCAGTGAAAATGAAGAAAGACAGAGGTTTTGACATAAATATTGTTATAAGAATCATATTAATTTGACAGAATATTACTTCTATATGACAGACTGTGAAATCCTGAGTGACCATTATAGAAAGATCTGTTAACAGCATGCTCATCCTTCCCTTGTGACTTGGAGGTACAGGCTCCATGCCAGTGGCTGGAGAGAGACAGGAAAATCGGAAAGAGGCCAGTGATTGTCATCATAAAAAGAAATGTTTCCCAGAGTGCAACACTTTTGAAGGGACTCCGAGCCAAGATTTTCAGAAATAGGATGCTAAAAACTGATGCTTTGTCTGTTTAGGCACCTCATTAAGTAACCGTGGGTGAGATTTTCAGAGCAAGCTACATGATTTAGGATCACAAGTGCTGAGTGAATGGGACTTGTGCTTCTACGTTAACTAATTCTGACTAAAACGTACATCCTGATCTTCATAATGCAGTTGGACCTCTCCTACTGGGGAAGGTCCAGTTACCTCTGTGAAGTAGGATACACATCTAACTGTGGGTGAAACCCATGTCCCACCATTGTCTCCAACTCAGGCAATGAATAAACTTGTTCTGCATGTTTGATCAAGTATTTCAAGGATGTTCATGAACAAGCAACTAATAGATTAAGACTGAGCGAAGGCATGAGGAAGGTTGTAAGGTGTTTCCCATTAGTCAACTGTTGCTGAATCTTTATTTTATTTTTCTGTGACTTAGTCTGATAACATTGTTGCCAATGCCCTGTGCCCCCATACATTCTGAGTCAGCTGCAGGTACAATCTCTTTATTGGCATCTTTCATAGCGCTGCTGGCAGGACGCTGCTGTGTTTTGGTCTGGGACAGTATTCTGCAGTAGCAGAGGGATAGCCCTGGTGTTCTACAGCTATCTACTCCTCTTCCATCTCCATTTATCTCTTACACTAGTTGTAAATCAGCATGATTCCCACGGACTTCAGGAGAAGCACTGGTATTTTACAGCAGTGAAAGAAAGATTAGAAGTGAGTCCTATGATCTTACGCAAGAATTTGTCCCCTCTCACCCTGTCTGCTAATGCCTCAGGAGAGGGCTTGGGAACAGTTTGCTCAGTACTGCCACTCCAAAACTTCAAAAATCAGGTCTGACAAAATCATGAGATTGGCTTAAAAATCATGAGATTTAAAAATAATAAATCTAGGATTCTTTTTATTTGCCTTTTTGTGCTAGAATGATTTGGGGTCCTGTTTTCAAGCTGATCATTGCAACCAGGAAGGACAGAAATTTCCTTTTTTTTTTTTTAAATGAAAGCCAAATTTTTCAGGTAATTAACCAGTTTCATTAGCTGAGGCTCAAACAAAGCCATCCAATAGTGTGAGACAAGAGTTGTATATACTGTAGCCTTCCATTGATCTAACGGTACAAATGAATGGCAGACATTGGCCCTGAGATAGTGTTGGGGAAATAATTTTGTAACATGATCTTTGTTTTTTCAATTTTCAAGCAGAGTCCTCAGTTTGCAGCATTTATTATTTTTTGTACTGTGGTATCACCCAGAGGCTGCAGCTGAAATCAGAACTCTTTTATGCTGGGCGTTGTTTTTGTGCAGATTAAGAGCCCATCCCCTACCATGAGAAGTTTACAATCTGAAGAGAGAAAGGTTGGAAACAGAAGCACAGAAAGAGGAAGGTCACACAGAAGAGGTATATACAATCATGAATGGTGTGGAGAAAGTGAATAAGGAAAAGTTATTTAATTGTTCCTATAATATAAGAACTAGGGGTCACCAAATGAAATGAATGGGCAGCAGGTTTAAAACAAATAAAGGAAGTTCTTCACACAGCACATAGTCAACCTGTGGAACTCCTTGCTTGAGGAGGTTGTGAAGACTAACACTATAACAGGGTTTAAAAGAGAACTAGATAGACTCGTGGAGGTTAAGTCCATTCAGGGCTATTAGCCAGGTTGGGTAAAGAATGGTGTCCCTGGCCTCTGTTTGTCAGAAGGTGGAGAAGGATAGCAGGAGAGAGATCACTTGATCATTACCTGTTAGGTTCACTCCCTCTGGGGCATCTAGCATTGGCCACTCTTGGTGGACAGGATACTGGGCTGGATGGACCTTTGTTCTGACCCAGTATGGCCATTCTTATGTTCTTAAGATCATAGATAAGACTAGAAGCTAGATCTCCTAATTCTGAATCCAGGGTCCAATTCACTGGACCACATAGTGCTTGTGATAAATGCCTTTTCATCTGTGTTAGGTAGGTCTCCCCCCTGCATAGTAGTACAGGGCTTGGATTATCCACATTTCTCCAATCAGTGGGTATGCGGCTCGGTGTTATTCTATTTCATGCATCCTCATTCACAATGTGATGCCACAAAGTCAGCAAACTTTGAGAAAGCTAAGAAATATAGATCCTTGACTGGCTGTGTTGTTAGTTGAGACTCGTGGCAGTTATTCATTGGGGAATTGGGCTCTGACAGTGATTTATTTGTCAATGCACTGCCCTGACAGCCAGATCAGTGAGCGAGCAAACAAGAAATAAAAGACCACAGGGGAAAAAAAGGTTGGGTTTGAAATTGTTCTCAGAATTTTTAATAAAAAAATCAATTGCTAAGCAAGGAATTATTGTGTAGTGTCTAGGGCTAGGCACATTGAGTTGAGATGAGAATCAAAGTCATTTATCTTCACGTCAGCAATTGTGAACGAAAACAGGAGAACAATATTTTTTACTTGAAAATTCTAGGCCGATTGGATGGCTAATTTGATTTCAGCACTAACAACAAACTGCCTCAGTTACCAGCACTATGGGTTTGCAATTTCAATTTGCGCATAGCTACATGGCCTACTTCTCAGAAAAGTTTCATTTCACAAGCTCCCGCTACAAGCGATGAAAACAACTAAAAACTAATAGACAGCTGTGGGTAAGAAAGATGGTCTTTCTGGAAAGACCCTGGGCTGGGCCTCAAAAAAGCTGTGTTCAATTCTTGTCTCTGTTGCATTGCGCCAAGCATTTTAGCTCAGATCCACAAACTACTGAGGCTCTTACCTCCCATTGATGTCAACGGATGTAGTGTTGTAGCCATGTCGCTCTCAGGATATTAGAGAGACAAAGCAAGTGAGGTAATATCTTTTATCGGACAGACTTCTGTTGGTGAAAGAGACAAGCTTTTGAACTACACAGAGCTCTTCCTCAGATCTGTAGAAGAACCTGACGAAGAGCTCTGTGTAACCTGACAGCTTGTGTCACTCATCAATAGAAGTTGGTCCAATAAAAGATACTACCACACTCACCTGGTCTCTCTAATTGATTACTCTGGAAGTTAGACGCTTCAGTATCCTTGCGGATCTGGGCCTTGACCTCTGAATTCCCTACCTGTAAAACGAGGGTAATAATACTTCTTTTGTCTATTTTGGCTGTATACTCTTTGGGGGCAGGAATTGCCTCTTATCTAGTAGGTGTTTGTACAGTGCTTAGCCCAATGTGATCTCTAGATGCTCTCGTCATATTATTAATAAAAAGCGGGGCAGGGTGCAGTACCACAAATGTAACCTCTTTGGAGCAGATATGATCTTTGAGTTCTGTACTTGTACAACCCCAAGAACAATGAGTGGTCCTGGTCCATGATTGGGGCTCCTAAGCGCTCCAGTAAGACAAATATATAATAATACTAATAATTTAAAACTGATGTGAACAGAAATTGCCAACAGATCCCATCATCTCTAGCCATCAATCAAATCTGGGATAGTGGGACATGCTAAGATCACATTTGCTACTCCTGAGTCTCTGACCAGTGTCACTGCACACGGCCCATCAAATGAACACTTCCTTAAAAAAACAGCCTAATTATCTGAACCTAACTACTGGCACCTTTTGCGATTCACCTACAGGTTTATAGATTTTAAGGCTATAAGAGACCATTGTGATCACAACACAGAGCTGAGAATTTCACCCAGTGAGTCATGCATCAATCCAATAATGTCTATTTGAACTAGAGCATCTCTTTTAGAAAACCACCCAGTCTTCATTTAAAGACTTCAAGGGATGGCTTATCCATCTCACCCCTGGTACCTTGTTTCAGTGGTCAGTTACCCACACTTCAAAATGCGTGCCTCAGGTCTGATTTGAATTTGGACCTGGCTACACCTACATAGAAGTTGCATCAGTTTAGCTAAAGGTGCAACGTTAAATCAATTTTACCTTGACAGTTGTAGTTTTGTGTGTGGACACTCATGCACCAGTTTAAATCAAGCTTACATCAGTTTATTGTGCCCCTTTCATTTAATAGGGGCAAGCTAAACAGCCAGGTTTAAACTAATGTAAGGGTGTTCATACACAAAGTTGTTCTGGAATAACGAAACCAGTTTAACATCACACCTTTATTTAAACTGGTGCCATTTCTGTGTGTAGACCAGGACCTTGTCTAATTTCAACATCCAGACCTTATTAGGCCTTGGTTTGCTAACCAGGGCTGTCAAACAATTTTTAAAAAAATCACAATTAAACACAAGATTAAGAAAAAGTCACAATTAATCGCAGTTTTAATCGCACTGTTATACATATAATAAAATACCAATTTACATTTAATATAAGTATCTTGGATGTTTTTCTACATGTTTAAATATATTGGTTTCAATTACAACACAGAATACAAAGTGTATAGTGCTTGCTTCATATTATTTTTCATTGAAAATATTTGCACTGTAAAATATATAAACAAAAGAAATAGTATTTTTCCGATCACTTCATACAAGTACTGTAGTATAATATCTATATTGTGAAAGCGCAACTTACAAATGTAGAATTATTATTATGATGATTATTATTTACATAACCGCATTCAAAAACAAAACAATGTAAAACTTTAGAGCCTACAAGTCGACACATGAAGGAGCATATGAATGTTTAACATATCTGGCATGTAAATACCCTGCAATGCTGGCTACAACAGTGACATTGTAAATAAGAAGCAGGCAGCATTAACGCCCATAAATGTAAATAAATTTGTTTGTCTTCACGATTGGCTGAACAAGAAGTAGGACTGAGTGGACTTGTATGAGGTGAATTGAAAAATGCTAGTTCTTTTTTACAGTGCCAATATTTGTAATAAAAAACAAATAATATAAAGTGAGCACTATACACTTCATACACTGTGTTGCAACTGAAATCAGTATATTTGAAAATGTAGAAAAGCATCCAAAAATATTTATCATAAATGTATATTGGTATTCTATTACTATTTAACAGTGCGATTAAAACAGTGATTAATTGTGCCTTTTTAAATATCTAGTTAATTTGCTTTGTGTTAATCACGTGCATTAACTGTGATTAATAGACAGTCCTACTGCTAAATTAAAGAGCCCTTCAGGATCAGAAATCTCCACAAGTAGGTACTTTTGGACCTGATCAGATCACTGCTTAACCTTCACTTTGATAAGCTAAATTCTGCGCTTCTGAAGTTCTAGTCACAGACTCATTATTTAACACATGGGCCCCTAAATCCCCTAGGCACGAGTTGCTGCACACATAGTCCAAAGAAGTGTGCTATGCACCAAACCAGGCACACCACAAAGCTGACCCTGTGTGTACTGCAGTGTAGGCAACACAGAAGTTGAACTTGGGACAGCCATAGTAGCCTGCAGAATGAGGGAGCTGCCAAAGATACAGCAATCCTGCTGTCATTCACACTTGGTGTAGATCTGGGGTGACTCCACTGAAGTCAGCGAGGTGGCTTGAGAATGACGCCAGTGTAGCTGAGAGCAGATTTTAGACCAATATGTCCAGGAGATGGAATCCAGCCAGCATATAGAACCAAAGTGCAAGGAAAGCATAAATGAAAGCTGTCACAGCCAGATGTTAAGTATATTGTGTTGTGCACGTGCACTATTGTTACTATGGCAACAGTGGACTGCTGAGGGGGCGGTGCTTATAAAGGGAAGCTAATGGGACTGTCAGGCAGGAAATCTCTGATGCAACAGAACAATACTGGCCTTCAGACATGATAATGTAAGGGGCTGGATGTCCAGAGCAAGCACAATTGTGCCACACCGTGCATAGATTGTGTGTTGGCAGACAGTGGGAAGGGAAACGGGGCATCCGACACAACCCATCAGCCACTCTTCTGTGGGGAAGGTACATATTGAGCGTAGCATGGGACATGGCTTCTCTTTCCAAGACAGCTATTGTTAACCTCTCCCCCATGGTTATGGGCATTGGTCACTATATCTCCCACAGCAGTTGGAGACTAGCTCTTGCTGTTACATAAAGTCGGCTAGGTGAGAGCTTTGCCACTTGTCCCAACAAAACTATCCCTGTCCCGAATCCTTCCAGCTTCATCATCACTGTGGCTTTTGTGCTGTGTTAGTAGAGTCAGCCTGTGACTTGAACAGTAATGCACCTTTTCAGTGGACTCTGTATATGTTCTCTTTGAGATTCCCTGCCAAAACATGCCCATAATGTGCTCTCTTGAGTCCTCCAGTTGCTACCTGTGCATTGGTTATGTACACTGTTCTGGTGCGATGGCTGAAAGTAGGTTACACACACCTTGGCTGATTATTGTACTGAAACTTTTCTTCTGGTATGTCGGCTTTTTTCTGTTGTTTGTTTTGTTTACTTTGGGGTTTTTTTGTTCACAGGTAGATGATCAGGAGAAGGCAGTGGGTTGGTTGGCAGCAGGCAAGTTGAGAGAAAGGTCTCCACATCACCGTCAAGAAATAATTGAGTTTCCTCCCTGTTCATTTTTATATTCTCCCTCTACATTTCAGTGGTTCTCTTTTCTCATGCTACAGCAGTGGTGCTGAATGCTAATAAAGGCTATTGCCAGGAAATCATTTTAATATACTATATCTGAGCACGAAATATTTAGCCTACTCTGGTACTTATTTCAGGCACCTAATCAGTCAAACTAATATATTAGCATAAGGAATTTTTCAGGAACTTATGGATACTTAAAAGGCCATAGTTCCAATATAAAGCACACCTCTACCTTGTTATAACGCTGTCCTTGGGAGCCAAAAAATCTTACCGCGTTATAGGTGAAACCGCCTTATATCGAACTTGCTTTGATCCACCGGAGTGTGCAGCCCTGTCCCCGCCCTCCCCCCGAGCACTGCTTTACTGCATTATATCCAAATTTGTGTTATATCGGGTGGCGTTATATCGAGGTAGTGGTGTATAACTAGAGGAGTGGCATAGTCATTAAAATTTGGAATCAAGAATGTTTTGCATATACAAAAACTTTATTTGAACCTTCTAATTTATGAACAAGACTACATATTCTTATCTACCAGTAGATGGCACTTCTCATATTAACTATCTACTGCAACTTGTTAAAAAACATTGTCAAAATTTTGTTTTGTTTGTTAAAGAGAAATGGCTTTTTTTCACTGAAGATAGCCATTTCATTTGAAAATTTTCAGTTTTTCAACAATTATTTTTCATTTGGGAATACTGAAAAAATGACAATTTTTACCAAAAACTTGAAATGTTTGAGTTTTAGAAGGGAAATATGGGATTTCACTTTTTGGTCAAATTCTAGAAAAGTTTCTTTCCAGTTTTTTCCCCAGAAAATATCATTTTGACCACCTTTTATCTACACAGGCACACATATCTCCTTTATGCAGCACTCAGTCCCATATCAATAATCAAAAACCTCAGATAGCTAATATGCCAACTCCCTTGAACAACAGATTCAATTGCCAACAGAGCAGACTCAGTTCTGCGGGTGATCTGCCAGTCCTGTACCCGCTGCCGAATTGCCACCGAAGCCGCGGGACTGGTGGACCTTCGGCAGAAATGCTGCTGAAGGCTGCCTGACTGCCGTCCTCACAGAGACCATCACGCCGCCCCTCGTGGCTTGCCGCCCCAGGCACGTGCTTGGAGCGCACACTGGTGCCTAGAGCCGCCCCTGTTTTGAGTGCACTTAGTTTACATTTCAGCCTTTTTTGTCCCTAGGAGGGCTAGAAATTTACTTACAGTTAGGTGATTCCAGGAGCTGGAGGGTTCCAAAAAACCCAAAAAACAAAAATTTCACAAGACTTGTGATAACATTATAAGAGTTAGCAACACTGCATGCATATCTGTGCAACCCCCCTGAAGCCAATGGGAGTGCACAGGTATCACTGAGTCCTAGATCTTCCAAAGCTTTAGGGAATTGTGCTGCTGTATGATTGAAATATGACCATTTAGATCAGTGATATTGCCACTGTTAGACAATTGCAACCAATCTTTTACAAAGAATGTCATGCAAGGTGGCAATGGAAAGTTATGCTTTGGTAAGTATGATTATCCTGGTTATATGCATGTATCGCTCTTGTATCTGAAGTTAGGAATATTGGCTATATACATGTATCACCACTGTGTTTGTTCCTGGGGTAACACCCACAAGGTAGTTTACATTCAGTCTAGCCAGCACATTGTGAATGGACTTTTCAAGCTTGATTGGCCATTAAGGGCACTTCACTCTCACAATGAGCCATAAAAGGAACTCGTTCCACTCAGATATCTCTTCCTGCTCACGCCTCAGCCTCCAAGGAGCCAATGGCTGCCCCCTGTGAGTCAGCAAGCCATGTAAGGATATTTGATATTCCTATGGAACCCTGGACTCCATCCTGTGCCAGTAACTTTCCACAAATAGAGGCTGTGAGCTGTGTTTTGAACTATTGCATTTCCAGGCACATGGCAAAGGATATAAAAGACCCCTGAAATCACTCAATTTTGCCTCTTTCCTGCTCTGATTCTCTGAACTGTGGATTTACCACTAAAAAGGAGTATATTGGACTATGGCTAGAGGGCCTTCCAATCTTTTGGAAGTTACCTTAGAGTTTACAAGCCAGCAGTTTATATCAGGTTTGTAGCAATGATGTTGTAAGACTATTGTCATGATTGTATGTATTACAACATACAATAATGGCACACATTTTATACATATTGTATGGATCTATTAACCATTTCAACTCTCTTCTTTTCTTAATAAGCTTTTAGATTTTAGTTACTAAAGGATTGGCAGCAGCGTGATTATTAGGTAGGATCTGAGATATATCTTGACCTGGATGTCTGATTGATCTCTTGAGATTTGAAGCACCCCTATATGTGATTAAATTGGTTTTCAGTAACCACTTATCATAGAGTTCAGTGTCTGGGTGGTGAGATAAGAGCTGGAATGCCTAAGGAGACTGCATCTTTGACTTCTTGTTAGCTACTGTGGTGAGACAGAACTTTACTTTCATTCCTGGCTAATGATAGAATAACCTCCAGTTCTGGAGTGGATCTGCCCTGTTTCTCAGTGGTTTGTCCCGAGTCTGGTATTCTCAGCTGTGACCCACTGAGACACGAGGATATTTGCTGTAGTCGGCAGGATCTACATAACCAGGTCAATTAAGTTTTGGATCAGAACCCCATGTTATTCAACATTTAATTTTGATATTAAGAGTGTAAAAGGGTTAAAGATTAGTTACAGTGAGTGAGCCATGACCATATGAGGATCTTGACAGAAAACCCCTTGAAGAACTGTGCTTACAAAAGGGGTTATCCTTGAAGAAGTAAGCCCCAGTGTCAGAACTAAGGAAACTTGCTAATGACAAGTGATCAGAAAGCAGGGGATCCACCTTCACCTGTACCAGATGCAATTTCAGCAGAACCATTAGAATGCACACGCTGGCAGACAGGCAGCAGTGGGAGCATGAAAAAGAAATGATAGAACTTCGATTAAGGGAGAAACAAGAAATTGCTGAGATGATAAAAGCTGCTCACCAAAGATGAATGCTGCAGGTAGAAGCTGGGAAAAAAAAAAAAAAGCTGCCAGACTCAGCTCCAAGTCCTGGAAGAGCAGAAGAATGGCATGGTGACAGGTACAGCTAGCCAGCAATAAAAGATCCATGGCACGGCCACAGCTGGCCCGGGTTGGCTACCTTGGGCTCTCGGGGTTTTAATATTACAGTGGAGACATTCAGGCTCCTTTGAAAACACACACACGTACACCCCTTCTGCTCTGCTCCCTTCACCAGCAGTGCTCTAACCATGGGCTCCTAGGCAGTCAGTCCTTCTCCCTAGCAGGCCAGGGAGAAACTCCACCCTGCTCTGTTGAGCAGCCCTTTATATATGGCCCCTGCTGGCCCTGATGCACGGCTGCAACAAGCCGCCTCCCGACTGGCTCACTTAGTGAGCCCTCCTCTAATTGGAGGGTTCTGCGCAGGCTGCCTTTGGCCTGCTTTAACCCTTCCTCTTCCTGGTGTGGGGCAATCACCCCACTACAGTCACACATCACTGACAACTGTTCTCAGACCTGACTGGATGGCGGTCTGAGGGGGTCTGCGCTTCACTGGTAGGGCTGCCATGCTTGGCTTAGCAAGCTCTGCACCTGCTGAGAAGAATGGTGCCCCCAGTTTTGGTTGGAACCACTAGGTTCTCCTGAAATATATGTAACCACATGGACACTCATTCAACTGTTCTCATCTTAATTAAAATCCTGAAATATAGTTTGAAAGCGCCTCTAAATTAATCAGTGCCTTGAGGGACGAGCATTGTAGTTAGTTATGTCACCTCTCAATGAAGTATTTCCATATTTCTTCTCAGCGGGATTACACTTTGTTCTGTTTATCTCTTGGGCTGACTGAGGAGACAGATTGCTCATTGATCCTCTGGGTGGAAGCTATTTAATGCTTTATACCTTTAAGGCTTTTTTTTTTAATGTTATAAACAGTTTGCTATTTAAAGAAAAAAATAGAAATGTGTCACAAGGACTGCATGTCCCACTTGCTCAATACAAGAACGCAAGAGGAATATCATGAAGTCTGCTCCTCTCTTCTCCCAGCTGGCTTATGAGAGCGCGACGTGAGATTCTAGAAAGAATGTAATCCTGTCAAGATCACATCTGTTCAAATCACTGGCTTTTTAGTTCCTGTGCAGAATAGGAATGAAGGCTCCCAACTTTGACTGATTCACAGTAGAGTCTATCCTGTTAAAATTTAATGTAACTCTTTAGTCAAATGCATTAGTTTCGTATGAACTGGATACATAGTTGCCAACTTTAACGTGGTAAATAAGCCTCCAGACTTTCACAATAAGCCAAAAATCAAGCTAATCCCATTTCAAAACCAGGCCAAAACAAGCCAATCCCTAGGAACCCCAACGCTCTGTGTGACTAGGTCCCCCCAGCGTTCAGTCTAGGACTGTGGTAGGCTAGGGAGAAGGACTGGCTGTCTAGGAGCACCGTGGCTAGAGCAGTGCTGGGCACGGTAGCAGAGCAGAAGGAGCTTCTGGCCAACCGCTGTCAGACTTAGGCCCTGGAGGAAGGAAAGATAAGGTGCTAGGGCTGCCCCCACTTGTCCTGAGGGAAATAGCCAACACAGACTGCAGTTTGCCCCGGGAACAAGGGACTAGACTGGTGACTGCAGCTGGCCACTCAGGTGAGTGGCTGGATTACAGCCTGCCTGTTCCCCCAAAACGGAGAGACAGTGGGACAGGGCACAACTGGAGGACTCTGTCCAAAAGAGGATGCCACAGAGCAATGCACGTCACAGGGTGGTGGAGACAGCAAAGCAGAAGTAAGGGTGAGCAAGACACCACTGGAGTAGGGTGTCCTGCGGAAGGACTTGAGCTAATTCCAGAATGGCCAGCAGGAGGCACTAGCTACAGTGACATTATCTGTCTTTGGCCACAGCTGAGGATTTTCTCATGAGCCCCAGTTGCAAAGGCTGGTTGCACATTGAGCCTGGCTTACTCTAAATTGGTTCAGGAGGGCCCATGTGCTGCATGGCAAACCAAAGCCAGGTACACACATGGCCAGATCATTTACAATAGATGGGTTTCTGATGTCAGCTGCGGACCTTCCTTCACATCATACCAATGTCACAGAGTAAGGTATTGGGCGAGTGGGCCCACAGCAGTTGTCTCAAGGATGAGTGCGCTGTGGGGTGGCAATGCATTAGGTGCTGTACAAACACATAATAAGACACAGCTCCTGTTCCAAAGAGCTTTATGTTTTCAAAAGAAATGACAGCCAAAGGTTGGGAAGGGAACCAGAGGCACAGAGGGAAGGGACTTGCTCAAGATCACTCAGTGAACTGGCGGCCAAGCCAAGAGTAGAAATCAGGTCTCCAGAATCCTAGTCTAATACCCTAGCCCCTGGACCACATGAGTGATAAAACCTCGTTGGAATATGTAAGAATGTCATAGACTCAGGGTTTAGGGCCAGAAGGGGCTCCCAGATTATCCAGTCTGACCTGGATATAGCACAGGTCACTAACCCCCAGCCAGTACTCCCATACTTCCCCAACAGTCCAAATGAAACCAAAGTATTACAGCTCCCAGGATACTAAAATCTGTGTGCCACAGGCAGAGAACTGGACAGGGAACCAATGCTTGAGGCCCCTACAATAGCAGGGAACTGATTGAGTGAGATCTACCCAGAGAATCCTGGAAAGTGATCCATGACTCATACTGCAGAGGAAGGCCAAAAAAACTCCTCAAAACACATGAAAACCAAGACAAGCAAACAAAAAAACAATATCTGCCAATCTGACTTCTGGGAAAATTCTCTCCCAACCACAAAAATGGCAACCAGACCCACAGCATGTGAGCAAGAATCGCCAGCCAAGCACTTGAGAGAGAGCAAATTCTCAGTACCACCAGCCCCACCTGTCCGGTGGCCCACTTCCAGTGTTACCTCTCTGATACATCAGGGGAAGGAGACGAACCTCCCTCCCTCTGAAAAGTAGCCTCTTTGTAAACAAAATGGTGCTGTACTTGTAATACAATGATATTTCTATTGGGCTGAATGGTGAAGCCCTGGTAAGGAAATGGCTCAATGACATTGAGGATTAGTCCTGCTTTGAGCAGGGGGTTGGCCTAGATGACCTCCTGAGGTCCCTTCCAACCCTGATATTCTATGATTCTATGATTACAGAAGCACCATTTTCATATAATCTCAGTGCAGTGAGGAAATGCCTGCATTCCCCCTCCCCCGCGTATAAAGCAATTTCCTGCTGAAACTTCAGACACTAAATAAAGCCAATCAAGTCTTGATTGCAAACTGAAAAGCAGAAGCACTGAGCTTAGGTGATTTCTTTGAGATTCCATTCAGGAACTCAAGGCATAAAACAGTTGCTTCACTCATGTCAGGTATGTTACATGTGAATCATTTTGGGCGACTCAAATGAGAACTTTTCCATTATTTTTTTGCAACCCCAAAAATTAAAACAAAACTAAAAAGGTTCAGTTCCTACAAAATATTTTATTTGACCTGAGATGAAACATTCATTTTCAATTTGAGGATTTGGAGTTTGTTTTTTTACATTTTAAATGTTTGAAAAAATAAAATGGAAGGAACTTTCACAACAAAAAGTCCTTTAGAATTGGGCTTAAAACACTGAAATGAATTACTTGGAATTGCCACTATGACGGACAATTAATAGTCACTGGCATAGGGAAAATGAGAATGACTCTGGAGCAGGGTCTTTAACCTGAACCACCAGGCTACAATGACTATTTAATGATTTATAAAAAGTGGAACAACTTCAACAGGAGAGACTGAGAGAACCCTGATGCCAGATAGTCCATAGCCAAGTGATTAGGGCATTTGCATATACAGAAGGAATCCCAAGTTCCTTCTCCATACCAGGCTGTGGGGGGAATTAATTCTGTGTCCCCCACATCCCAGGTAAGTACTCAGGGGCGGTTCTAGGTATTTCGCCACCCCAAGCATGGCAGGCAGGCTGCATTCAGCGGCTTGCCTGCAGGAGGTCCACCGTCTTGCGGATTCAGCGGCACACTTTCAGGAGGTCAGCCGAAACCGCGGAACCAGCGGACCCTCTATAGGCATGCCACCGAAGTCAACCTGCCTGCCACCCTCGCGGCGACCGGCAGAGCGCCTCCCGTGGCTTGCCGCCCCAGATACACGCTTGGCGTGCTGGTGCCTGGAGCCCCCCTGTAAGTACCTCAGTATCTGGGCTGAAAGTTATAAGGAAGGCACCCCCTCCACTGGCAATTTTGTGAATGGCATCTAGGTCCTAAAAACAAAATATTTTTAGCCAAAACTGCTCAGCAAATGTGTGTCTAATTTATGAATACTTCCAGGTCGACCAAAACTGCATTTTTTGGCTAAAGAAACTATTAATCTAAAAAAAATTGCCCAGCTATCATGAGGTGCCTTTCCTTTTTTTGTGGTACTCCCCTCAATTTCCTCTTTAATGAATTCCACATCCTTGCCTCTGCTAAAGTACAGTACTGAAAAAGAAATTCAGTCTTAAGGGGCCACTTAATTTGATACCCAACATATTTCATTTTAAACTAAGGTAGATAATTGTTGCAGAAAAACAGCCTGTTTTCTTTAAACAGGCTCTTACAACCATCTCCTAGGATTAGACCCCTTTACAGACCCTTACAGAATATGCAGATGCAATTACTTTGCACGAATGTGAAGATGGAAAATTAGATTTAAACTCTGCACCCAGACAAGACATACTAAAGAAATATGTCTTGAGTCTGCATGGTTCAGAAAGGAAAAGCGTTTTAAAAATTCTAAAATTCCTAATCCTTTTACGTGTTACCACTCTAAGGTGTCAAAGTTTCAAAGTTGCAGAGACTACTTTAAGCCTTTGTCGTCACTATAAGGTACACTCACTCCATTGGAGAACTGAAACAATCCCATGTGATTTGGGTGGCCAATCACCTCTGACTAACATGGCTTGTACATTGAACATCAAATTTTCACAGAGAACTGGGAACATCCATGTTTTGGTTTGGTTTGTTCAATCACCAACAAAATAAATAATTAAAACAATAACTCCATTTTAGGAAGCTGCAGTCTGCCAATGAACAGCTCACGAGCAGAAAATAAAAGAGTAGGCCCAGGTTTTCAAAAGTAACTGCATATTATGAGTTATTTCATTTATGTGGGCCCAGTTTAAGAGACCTAAGAGCTCTAAAATAACTCGTCACTTCTGAAAATCTTGCCCTAAATTCCTTGAGTACGTTGTTTGCTGGGAAAGATTCACCCTGTTCTCAGAACTTTGATTAAAAGCACTGGTAGTTTATAGTCAGGGTACACCAGGTGGATTAGGACCCGAGCCCTGCTGATGGAGCATTAGTGTGAAGAGTTGGTACAGTGGCCCATAACCGAACGAGGTCAGAGTAGCTGGCAGAACGGTCATGTCTATCCTTAAAATGTATGAATACTAGAAAAGCATGAGCTTTGAGGTCTCATTCTGATCTCTAAAAAGCTGGAAATTCTTCCTAGAAGGCAGCAGAAGAGTCTAATAAAGAAATATGCTTTACTGTTTTGGAAGACTTAAGGACAATTTACTGCCTCGAAAATGAAGACCCAGCTTCGGCTTTGCAGTCTCTTAATATTTCTCTTTGTTAGTCAGCGTGGGAGCAGGCTTATTGTTCTGATTGTAATCAAGGAGAAAAATTGACTGCTGCCTTTCCCAACCACACTCAGAAGCCCTTCAGACATGCCACAGTGTAATCCAAATGTGTCCCTCATTAAAATGCTTCCCTTTGTATTAGCCTTAATGTGGATCACATTTGTATAGGTAGGGGGTCTTGTCTGAGGGCAGTATGATTCCTGAGGGCATCAGAAAAGAGAGAAATAGAAAGCAGATTCTCACTGAAAAAGAGGTCTGAGCAACTAGCCTTATAAAACCCTAGGCTTCTAACATGCTAACTTTCGTTGTCAGTAGATTTCTAGTTTATATGGCTTTAAGCTTAAATATCTGTCAGGAAATTATATAAATCTAATTGCTTTTGTCAGAGCCAAATAGGCTTTGGCTTTTCAGACTTCCCAGAAATGATGTCACTTATCCTTTAGAGAAGAAAGTGGTATGTTGCAAGACACCTCTGGCATCTCATTACAGACCCCAATGCAGTTAATGCTATTTTGCAGCAATGCTGGACTTCTGAGATTGGATCAAGGACAACGGAAGTACACTTGGTTCGAGGTACAGGAGAACAGCTTGATTCTTGACCTAGCTACTGCTGTATTTTAGAGGGATGAAAAATACAGGTAAGGCCCCAATTATAATAGGAGATATACCTATCTCCTAGAACTGGAAGGGACCTTGAAAGGTCATGGAGTCCAGCCCCTTGCCTTCACTAGCAGGACCAAGTACTGATTTTTGCCCCAGATCCCTAAGTGTCCCCCTCAAGGATTGAGCTCACAACCCTGGGTTTAGCTGCAAGAGGATCTAGACTGAGAGATCTCTATGCCTGTGGTGAGCCCCATTGACTTTATTACAATACTACCTAGCGCTACAAAGGAGGCCAATATCATATCCCCATTTTACAGCCAGGGAAACTGAGGCATAGAGAGGTGAAAATAGGGGATCTTGCAAAATCTGACCCAAAGCACATTCCCATGGCAACTATGGCCAAACAAATAACACTTGTACTTGCAGGTAATAGCTGGAGTTGGTTGCAGAAATGATAAGTTTTTTTACGCAAAACATTTCAAAAGAAACAAACAACTGAGGGGATTTTTCAACATTTTTTTTTCCTGGAAATTTTCCAACTTTCACCAAATAAACAATTTTTTTGG
This sequence comes from Gopherus evgoodei, assembly GCF_007399415.2. Taxonomy (NCBI): domain Eukaryota; kingdom Metazoa; phylum Chordata; order Testudines; family Testudinidae; genus Gopherus; species Gopherus evgoodei. Next base: position 138,498,821 of record NC_044326.1, read on the forward strand.
TAATTCATAATAAAAATTTTCCAGTTTGCACTTTTTTGGCTCACCTCTCCCTTTTATCCAGGGGAAAAGGTGCGTGCGGGTGGGGGAGTGATTCCCCCAAAAGCGTTTGCTTCATTCAAAAAGCTGCTTTTCACTGAAAAATAAATAAATAAATAAAGCTTCTTAAAGAAAAAGTTTTGACCGGTTCTACTAATACATAGATCGGCTTGGGACTTTGCTATTAGAATGATATTGCAACAGAAAAACGTTTCCACACATCTGAAATTTTCCATAGGAATATTTCAATCTTGCCTGAGAATTTCATCAGGAAAATCAAAATTAAACCTTCCAACCTCTGGGGGGGTTCCCATTTCCCCAGCTGCCTGGCTGCTGGGCTGGTAGTCTTCCTTGGATCCCCAGCAGCCTGGCTCTCAGGGCCTTTGCTGCTCAGTAGGCCAGCTCCCAGGGGTGATGGGTGGCCGGTTGGTAAGCTCCCAGGCTGACTGGTTCTCTGGATTCCCAAGGATGGTCAGGCAACCCAGGAACAAACTGAAAACTTCCTTTGCAGTTCTCCCCAAATGGAATTGTTTGAGATTTTAGCTCCTGTGGAGGAAAAAAAATCAGACTTCTGACTTTTTATTTTTATTAGATTTTTATTAAACTTTTTTCTGAAATTTGTCACACGAGCTAAATTCTGTTTTCTGGCCAGCTCTACCAATAAACATGGCCTGGAGACAGAGCACTGGACTCACAGTCATCTCTGCCCCGGGTGTGCTAGGTGACCTTGAGCAAGTCACTTCCCTCCTCTTTCTCAGTTTCCCCATCTGTAAAATGGGGATAATCATGCTGTTAAGTGATATCTCTGGATACAAAGTGCTAGTTCTATGCCCAGCTCATGAGACAGCTCATGGTGTCCAACACCATCCAGTGGGCCAGAGACATTTACACCGAACACATCACTGGACACTGCCAATACCACACCGGGTAATAGACTCATAGACTCATAGACTAATAGGTCAGAAGGGACCAATCTGATCATCTAGTCTGACCTCCTGCACAAGGCAGGCCACAGAACCCCACCCATCCAATTTTATAACACCCCCTATCCCAGGATCGAGTTATTGAAATCTTCAAAACTGGTTTGAAGACCTCAAGCTGCAGAGATACCACCAGCAAGCGACCCGTGCCCCATGCTGCAGGGGAAGGCGAAAAACCTCCAGGGCCCCTGCCAATCCGCCCTGGAGGAAAATTCCTTCCCGACCCCAAATATGGCGATCAGCTAAACCCTGAGCATGTGAGCAAGACTCACCAGCCAGCACCCAAGAAGGAATTCTCTGCAGTAACTCAGTTCCCATGTCATCCAACATCTCCCCGCAGATCATTGAGCAGACCTATCTGGTGGTAATCCAAGATCAATTGCCCAAATTGACAATCCTATCATAACATCCCCTCCATATACTTATCGAGCTTTGTCTTAAAGCCAGGAAAGTCTTTTGCCCCGACTACTTCCCTCGGAAGGCTGTTCCAGAACTTCACTCCCCTAATGGTTAGAAACCTTCGTCTAATTTCAAGTCTAAACTTCCTAATATCCAGTTTATACCCATTCGTCCTCGTGCCTACATTAGTACTAAACTTAAATAATTCCTCTCCCTCCCTAACGTTAACCCCCCTGATATATTTATATAGAGCAAGCATATCCCCCCGCAGCCTTCTTTTGGCCAGGCTAAACAAGCCAAGCTCTTTGAGTCTCCTTTCATAAGGCAGTTTTTCCATTCCTCGGATCATCCTTGTAGCCCGTCTCTGAACCTGTTCCAGTTTGAATTCATCCTTCTTGAACATGGGACACCAGAACTGCACACAGTATTCCAGTAATCAAGACAGCCGACCAGGCAAATAACCCACTTACTTCCCTGACGGACTAAGGGATGCACCCCACCATGTACCTATCCGCTCCACCAATACTGACTTGGACTACTTATTCATTCTATGGGGGGATGTATCCGAGCCCACTTATCCACTGACACTTTAAAAACCCTTGCACCCCAATCTGCGTCTATACCGGTTATGCAATATGAATGTATCTTTTCATCCTTGCAAACGATATCTGTAACCCCCCATAACCCAAGCCTGACCCCAGATGTACAGTACCCTCCCTCTCAACTGGTGTATATTTCATTTCAGACATTTACTTTCATAACATTTTTAATTCTGAATGTAGGAGCAAAATTCTGCAGCAGGGCCTGATGGTGTCTTCTGCACCCTGGAGATCAGACTTGAATTTCTGCCACAACTTTCTTTACATATTAAAATGGTGGGTTGTTATTGAAAGCAATGGGACAACACAGTACGGACCTCCTATGTTATTTCTTTTGATATTCAAATAATTTACTGTTTTTTCCACATCTTTAGCTTTCATGGGTTTTGTCCTGATAACACATAATTGCATGCAGGGGGAAGTGAAGGTTTTAGCAGCTGGATAAAGGGAAGTTGGGGTTTTTGGCAACCGAGACAACAAGGGAGTTGGTATGGGATTTTGAAATAAGCATATTGGAACTTGATTCTGGGAAAATGAACAACCATAAAATAATTAACACAGCTGACATTTAAAGAATCATCATTATGTTTCAAAGTCAACATTACATCGCGATAACTGGGACAACTGACACCCTGTTCAGACCTTTCATTTCAGGCTTCCTGCAGACTCAGGAAGGCATTGGTTTACATTTCATTCATGACTTTGAATAAAATTTTTAAAAGCATCTCAGTGATTTAGGAGCCTAAGACCAATAGAAATTCTTTACCATTTAGATTTTCTTAGCAACCATAATTAGAAACAAACATACAAAAAAAAACCTCATTAAAAGATGTTAAAGTTGCAAAATCAAGCACTGAAAAATTAAGAATGCCACAATCAAGGAAATCTGTACAACCTTCATTTCCCCCCCCTCCCCGTGCATGTATTATCTATAGTCTTTAATTGCAGAACAACATGCAATTTCTTTCCATAGGGTCACAAAATATTAGCAAAATATTTGCCCACCTTGCTACTTTTTGGTGGAATGCTTTATCAAGGAATATTGGCTTGTTAAATAATTTGTTTAAAATCTGGGCTTAAGACTTACTTCTTTGCCTGCTGCATCTGATTACAATAACAATAAACCGCAATAAGAGCAAAGGATCAACATGTGAGAACATGGTCCTTTGAAGAAATCAATAAATAATGAGACTAATAATACAAATAATGCTCTAATAAGGTACGTTCCTGGGACTAGATGTAATGTTAGCTTGTATCACATGCTGTGTTTTTTAAGCATAGTTTTCCATCTTAAGTAATGGCTCTGGGATAAAATAAAACTGCTAATTTTACTCTCTCAGTTGCTGTGTCTACCGGAGACTATATTTCGCTATGTTTCAGAACTACTATGAGGGAAACACAGTGCCCCTACAGAGCTTTAAAGTGCTCAGAAATGTTATTGTCCCTCAATGAAGAGCTTCATCCCATGAATTCTCTGCATGCTGGCACAGCAGCTGCTACAGCCTATTCAGTCATTATTTAGTTCTTCTTTAAGATGAGATGAAAATGCCTTAAGTTTTCAATATGGTTCCAAGAAAGCCAGTGATTTTTAATATGTAAACACAGTGGCGAATGTATTAATAAAAGGAGGCCTAGGAACAGTGGCCTTTGCTTTCACATAGAGGCAATAAGTAAGATTACACATAGGCAGATAACAATTTGAGATTTAATCTCAAAGCTCCTTTAGTCTTTTAAACAGGTTCTCAGGAACGGTTAAAACAGACTTTTAATCTCACTGTTATTAGCGCATTCTAGAGTATGTAAATGGTGGTTCCATGATTGTTATCTGCTTCTAATTTCCTTGGCTTAATTTAGGCCTAAAAATAATAGTTCCAGAGCCATAACGGCTCTTAAATATTTCCCCATTAAGTAAAAAGCCAATTTCTGATCTCATTCCAGGGGCAATTAAATTCAAAAGGCAATTATGATTTCAGAAATCCCTGACGGCAGGAAATGTTCAGCCTAATATCCATTAGCACATTAAAATAAAACATATTTTTAGGATTATTAGGAAAATACAGTCTAGCTCTGTAGCCAGGGACTCCTGAGGACAGGGCTACATAGAAGGGTGCACGGTGACGCCATGTAAGGCACATTTCTGGATTGAGCCTCACAAAGGTCTGGCCAGACAAACCACTAACTAAGGACTGGATTAAGATACTGATGCTGAGTAAATTCATTGCCAGCATTCAATCCTGAGGCAAGTAGGCTGGCCAATTGTTCGGGTGAAAGTAGGTTTGGACATAAAGATAAGCACCCAAAACTGCCGAACCTTCCCAATTGGCTAGACCCCTTGGGCTAAGATTCTTGTGAGAGCTGGCTTTCTTGTGAGCTTTCCAGTACTTCCTGCTACTGGTCAGGCCACTGATCCTGGCAGGAACCTGGAAGTGCAGATGCAAACCAAAATGAATAATGATTTAAAACAATGAGAATAATCATCCACAACGATGACAGGTTTGGATTCTGTCCAGATTTAGGTTTAAACTATTATTACAGCACAGCCAAAGGTTGCAACCAAAATCAAGGCCCCATTGTGACCAGCACTGCCCAAACATTTAGGAAGAGATGTTCCCTGCCCAAATGGTTTACAGTTTAAATAGACAGGTGTGACAAGTCCTCTGTCTGCCCTAATAAAGCTCAGAGAGGCTCCTAGTTCTGCAGCACCTGTTTCTTTATTTACACAGTGTTCTCCCACCACCAGTGTTATGCTAGGCACAGAGCTTGCAGGCCTAACAAGCTGCTTTCCTATACAGAGTCTGCCCTCAGCCTGGAGACTGACCTTCCCCTGGGCATTCCCCCTTCCTCTGGCTGCCAGCCAGACTTTATAGCCCTTGAAGCCTCAGGCCCACAGGTGCAACCAGTTCTACAGGCCAGGCACCAGGCTTCTTCCCAGCCCCAATCTATTTCCCCTGACTGGGGCTGGCTGAGCAGGGGCTAATTAGGTGCCTTTACACCAGCACACTGCTACATCAGGACAGCCTAACTATCAGGAGGTGAAGTGACTTGCCCAAGGTCATCCAGCCAGTGATTGGCAGAGGTGGAAACAGAACCCAAGATTCCCGCTGCCCAGGCTGACCACACAGCCTCAGAAAAAGCACAGCTGGAATTTAATTGCACTTGTGAACATTCTGGGATAGGCACTATTAAGAAACTGGATCCTCCAACCAGACAGGAGATGAACAACAGACTGTAACTCAAACAACCTTCACCCATATACCCCCACTCTGTCCTGGAGGACACACCTCTAGGGCTGAGAGCATAGCCTCCAGGACAATCATAGACTATGAGGGTTAGAAGGGACCTCAGGAGGTCATCTAGTCCAACCCCCTGCTCAAAGCAGAACCAATCCCCAGATTTTTACCCCAGTTCCCTAAATAGCCCCCCTAAGATTGAGGTCACAACCCTGGGTTTAGCAGGCCAATGCTCAAACCACTGAGCTATCCCTCCCCCCATCTGTGGTCATTGGAGATATTTGCTACTAGCAGTTTCAGATGGGCAACCTGGCATTGTAGGCAGGCTCATCATCCCATTCCCTCAATAAATTTATCAAGCTCAATCTTGAAGCCAGTTAGGTTTTTTTCTCCCACTGTTTCCCTGTTCCAGAACTTCACTCCTCTGATGGTTACAAACCTTCATTAAGTTTCAAGCCTAAACCTGTTGATGGCCAGTTTATATCCTTTTGTTCTTGTTTCAACATTGGCACTTAAGTAACTCCTCTCCATCCCCAGTATCTATGCCTCTGATATATTTATAGAGAGCAATTATATCTCTCTCAGCCTTCATTTAGTTAGGCTAAACAAGCCAAGCTCCTTGAGTCTTCTCTCATAAGATTCGTTTTCCATTTCTTGGATCATCCTAGTAGCCCTTCTCTACACCTGCCCCAGTTTGGATTCATCTTTCTTAAACATGGAGAGACCAGAATTGCACACAGTATTCCAGAAGAGGTCTCACCAGTGCTTTGTGTAATAGTACTAACACTTCCCTGTCTATACTGGAAATATCTTACCTGATGCATCCTAGGATTGCATTAGCCTTTTTCATGGCCACATCACATTGTCTGCTCATTTTCATCCTATGATCAACCAATACATCCAGGTCTTTCTCTTCCTCTGTTGCTCCCAACTGATTAGTCTCAAGTTTATGGCAAAAATTCTTGTTGTATTGTCCCCGAGTGCCTGACGTTGCCCTTTGCACTATTTAATTTCTTCCCATTTCTTTCTCCAGTTTTCAAGGTTGTACAGATCTTTGTGAATTATATTTGGGTCCTCCTCGGTATTGGCAATACCTCCCAGCTTTGTGTCATCTGCAAATTTTATTAGCACACTCCCAACTTGTGCATCTTCCCTGAGGTCTCATGCTGAAAATGCCAGATGAAGAGGAATTGTTAATGCTAGTAGTTGATAGAGCTTCTCTTCCTGCTAGCCCCTGAACTGAGACCATCAACACATTTCCCATATGTCAAGCTGCTGTCCCATAGGAACAGCTTTCAGCTGTTACTAACATGGACTGGCTTTGATTTATTGACTCCAAGACTCTGTTATTACTAATCTCCTAAGCCAGTCCTCCTTTAACAAGTTTTTAACAATTGCTAGCATGTAGCTTTAGGCACTGATCAAAGCCATGCTCTAATTGGCTGGCTGAGCTTTTAAGGTGATGTCACAGTTCCAGACCAATAATGCCCAGTTTCCAGCAGTGCACAGCATGGCCCTTGTGATAGAAAATAGACAAGAATGACCTGAAAAGTACTACATGGTGTTCTAATTACCAGCACAATTGCTACCCCTTGCCCTGAATGGTATAACTCTTTTCCAGCACCCCATAAGTTGTTTATCCCTCCCTGGAGTGTATCGTAAATTACCCCTACTGGCAAATGATCTCATTATATTTCTTTCTTTGGGACTTTCTCCTGGCACAGTGGTATATAGACTAGTTCTTTAATATTTTGTTATTAAAAACTCTACTGTTAATACCCCTAATGCTGTCATTTTCATACCAATAAGCCATGCCAGGCTGTGCATGAGGAAGCTGTTTGGTGCGCTTGTGTGGATAAAGACATTGGCCGAACACATCACAGACGTGCACTGTTGCCCAAGTAACGCACACTATGTTGTGACTTATTGCTTAAGCACAACCCCACAGAAATGACTTGAATGAAGCGATAACGCTGCACCTCAAGAATAACATGGTTGATGGATCATAGCACTGGAAGGGACCTCGAGAGGTCATCTAGTCCAGTGCCCTGCATTCAAGACAGGACTATTATCTAGTCCATTCCTGACAGGTGTTTGTCTAATCTGCTTTTAAAAATCTCCAATGATGGAGATTTCACAACCTCCCGAGGCAATTTATTCCAGTGCTTAACCACTCTGACAGTACGGAGGTTTTTCGTAATGTTCAGCTTAAACAGCCCTTGCCGCAATTTAAGTTCATTACTTCTTTTGTCCTATCCTCAGAGGTTAAGAACAATTCTTTTCCATCCTTCTTGTAACAACCCTTTACGTAATTGAAAACTGTTACCATGTCCCCTCTCAGTCTTCTCTTTTCCAGACTAAAAAAAAACAAAACAATTTTTTCAATCTTCCCTCATAGGTCATGTTTTCTAGACCTTTAATCATTGCCAATGATGATCCATCTTCTCTAATAGCATTTTCATCCACTGAGCAGATCTGATAGTCCAGTGAGGTTATTATGCATCATTTTTAGCATCGGAAATCAATAGTACAATTGTTGTCTTCAGTGCAATTTGATTCAGCTGAAGCTCACGGTGTAGGAGATTAGGGATGTGCATTGTCAAATGTTAAAGGGGAACAGAAATAATTGTTCTACGAGGGTGTCTTTTATGATGTCAGTTGGTCTGTGAGCAGTTTCCCTATTTCAATATTTTGGATGTCTTGCTAGTATGCAAGAGAGCAATAGCCACAGCCAGGCTAATCACAGTTAAGGATGGAGTTACTTTTCTCACACAGCTCTGCCAGCTCACCTCACTTCTGATCTGCTGGAATGGGGAACTAGCAGTTCAAGCTCCACCTCCTATTCCCCAAATATCATGTAAAGTCACCTTGGCCTCTTTTCACAAAGAGATAAGAAAGACACTCGGTCGTGCTCTCCCCTGCTTCTCAGGGACAAGACTTCCAACCACCCCTTCACCTTCCCAGCTGCCAGAAGACCTAGCTGTTAAAACCTCAGTCTTTCTCCTGACATCTCTTACAGTGCATTTATGTCATTTTGAATTCCACAGCATATTGAGAAATGAGCAATCGGGGGCAGCACAATATAAAAGTGAATGAGGGACCTGCTGTTCTTTTACTGCTTAACTGAACAAAAAATCCTCAGGTTTTTTTCATTCTCCCACTGTTGCTACCAAATTTCTCATGTGCTGTACCAGAGTGTTGTGAAATTCAGGGGGCCTGTCCTCAGAACTGAGGTTCATCTTTCCCTGGACCCCTGGCATAGAAGGAACGGGTCACTTATTTTCTGAAATACAGTGAGGTTGCACCAGTCAAAGCGTGGCTGTCAAGCCACTTACTGATCTGACTAGTCTAAAGACCTTCTGCCCTGCATTCAAGCAGTAGTGAGTTTCTATGGCACGTGATCCATGCCAATATCAGTAACAATGCGGCTGATACACGGGGCTTGGTGTGGATGCACAACCCCTTCCTAGACTTCCTGGGGGTAGGCAGAGAACTAAAAGTCGTGACAGTCTGAAGCAATAAAGATAGCGTGGCCCTAGACTCAGGAGCGGCGCCAGGGTTTTTGGCGCCCTAGACGGGGGTCCTTCTGTGCTCCCAGTCATTGGTGACAATTCTGCAGTGGGGGGGGGTCCTTCTGCGCTCCAGGTCTTCGGGGCACTTCGGCGGCGGGTCCTGGAGTGAGTGAAGGACCCGTCACAGAATTGCCGATGACGACCCAGAGCGCGGAAGGACCCCCCCGCCGCCGAACTGCCGCGAAGGGAGGCAAAATGCCACCCCCCTAAATCCTGGTGGCCTAGGTGACCGCCTAGGTCGCCTAAATGGAAGCGCCAGCCCTGCCTAGACTATCACTTTGTGTTAAGGGCTGTGTAATCTGGGAACCATTTACAGTCAACATCAGTAACTTTATTGGTCCTACACATGTATTAATATTACAGTTCCCTAAATAGCAGTAGATGGTGCTCTGTTAACTAACTACTTGCAATAATATATATATAAATGACATCTATGTTATGTATAAAATCCATCACATGTGCTAGTCTGCACTGAATAAAGGGTAGTACATGTTTGCCCAACAAGTCAATTTGGTCCCTGCTACTCCTTGCATCATGAGGGAAATAATCTAAGTTAACCCTAGAGCAGGCTCAGGTTAACTCCCCCTCCTCACTGCTTAGCTGTGCTGGCTGCTCCATTGGGTCAAGTGTCCTGCACCTTTCCAACCATATGTGCATGTGAGGGAGTAATGCCTCCACCCAGTAGTTCTTCCCCTTGTGCAGGCAGCTCGCATGGGGAAGGAAGGGAGCTGGCGCCGTATGCCCCCTTCCTCCCCCATGCAGTTGCCCAGGCTGGCTAAGATTGAGCCCTGAGGGAAAAATTCTGCCATTTGTGGTTCCAAGAGGAACTGACAAGAAGAAGTTACAAGGTGGGATGCTATTTAGGGTCACCATCACTGTGTTCTAAACACACCCCCAAACCTAAAGAAAGATGGTCCCTGCTCTGAGGAGCAACCAGCCTGAGAACAAAGTGACTTTTGCTAGGAAGGATGGGATCAGACAGGCCCCAATATCAACTCGTGACTTCCAACCACCAAATTCTAATACGCCTCAAACCAGCCACCAAATCACTCTACCGGATGATCTTTTACTGGACTGACATCTGTTGGTGGAAGGGATATGCTTTTGAGCTTTGCTGAGCTCTTCCTCAGGTCTGGAGAAGGTAACCAGAGTGTACATACTTAATACAAGATAGGACAGATAGTTTTCAGCATAGCGCTTCACACACGTTGTAGAATGCCAACCTCTTACAGAGCACTTTGGAAAGGAGATCGGTATCATTCTCCCATTTAACAGATAGGGAAAGTGAGGCAAGGAGCAACAATAGCACTCAGGTCTCCCAATCCCAGTCTAGTGATCTGTCGACTAGTTGGGTGGGACTGTGTGTTCAGTTGTCTTGGCAGCTGTGTGTGAGTTCAGGGGCTTAAAAACATGTTAGAGAGCATGTGATGGTCCTCGCTTGGGGTGGAATGGTAGGGGAGAGCCACCTCGTGGTTAGGTCTTAGACCAGTGATGTGCAGGGGGATTGCTGGTATGAAAGCCCAGGCCTTCGCTTTCACCACGAACTGACCCAGGGCCTTTTGAGAGCTTTCAGTGCTCTGACAGCTGGGAATATTTAAGGCAGCTCTGCCTAGGCCACTTCCTATCGTTTCAATTGTCCCCAGGTCACCGTCTGGAGTAAGGTAGCTTGAAGATTGTCTGCTCACCGCAAGTAAGGGGAGAATATACAAAAAAGGAAAAGGGGAAAAAACCCTACTGAATATGCATCAAACATAGTGATATTGGCATACCATAATATAAAAGTTGCATCCCATCTTAGGAGCAGTAGGAGAAAGAGAGGTTGTCCTTGGGAAGTGTCAGAATGAGGGCCACTGGTGATGACGAGGAAGGTGATGGTGATGAGGAAGATGATGACTAGCATTTCAGGTTGTTTTTCAAGGGATGGTGTGAGTATATGGTTGTGCAAATGTACATTCTGTAGTATTTCTGTTTACCTTCTGAATTAGAGTGTTTGAGAATGTGCTAAATGTATTAATAAACTATTTGTAAATATAAAAGTTCCTATAGTGCGAGTGTTGCAGTTATGAACATTGGAGTTCCCAACTATATAATAATTTGAATAATACTGGGCCTGATCTTGAGACAAGAACATGTAAACCCTCAAAGTGATAACTAGGAATTGGTTAAGTAACGAATATAATTAATACATAATTTATAGATTGGACTACAAATTTGGCACGCCCAGATGGGACCCCCAAGGGGTGCGCAAGGACAGACACTCTCCATAGGGTAGGAAACTAAGTAAAAATCTATGTTGAAATCTAAGTAATGTGTCAGTCAGAATTTAATGCTGGTCAGAAACACTGCAACTCCCTGAGAACTCTTTTTCCTCGGCAGTTTCTGTTTCTTTGCTCTAGTATGTTATTTCTATTTTTCTTCACTGATCAGCTTTGTAACAGAGGAGGGGATATGCCCTCCAGGGAGAAATAGTAGATATAGACACAAACATTTCTATTTCAAAGAAAGGCGTGTTCAAGGTCTTGACCATCAGAGTATGGCATGTCTTGTGGTGACCGCCTGTCCCCAACCATTAGGTCTCCATGGAAATTGTAACTGGACAAGGATCCCACATTGCATTCGGAGGGCATCCTCATTGGATATTATTTACTAGTCATTGAGGTTTAAAATCTTTATACATATGTTAAGACGGTTTTCTAAGTAGAACAATGTTGTAATATTGAAATACCTGAAGCTGATACTGTAGTAGCATTGGGGCCCGGTGACCCACACTCTGAGGTGGCAGGAGAGTTGATTTATGCTTTAATTGTATGGCCAAAAAGGCCGCAGTAGTACAGTCCCCTCCGCTCTCTGGGCTGTGCCCAGATTCATCTACTGCCAGCTTCTCGACTGCTCAGTAGGTCCAGACTGGGTAACTGGCTCTCAACCAGCTAAAGGCACATTAGTCAATGAGGGCAGAGAGAGGGACCAGAACCTCCTTCACTCCTTCCTTTTAACTGAGATTTTTTAAAGTAATTGTTGAAATCAGTTAAGGGGTTCATTATTTAAAGAGCCATGCCTCTTCATAGATATAGTGTTAAATGCAGATGGTGTAGTTTTAGAATGAAGCTAGCTAGTAAAATTTAATCGAGCTCATTTGGATTAGGAGTTGGAGGTGAATTGAGTAGAGTCAATTGAGAGTGCTGAGAACCCAGCTGTGGTCAACCAAAACACAGCATGAAGAAATGTTAGAGATCATGGAGGAGATTTTGTATGAATGCAACATAGCGAGGCTATTTTTAATCACTCTAACCTGTGGGGGTTGATCATATGATCATGTGTATAACGTAATATTTAATCTGTGGTATGTTATAGTTGGGGAAAGTACAGAAAACTAGATTTACAAGGATCACAGACAGCTAATGCTTGTCAGGTGGGGGTAATGAGAAGGAATGGAGGAATGAGAAGCAACAAGATTGTCTAAACGTAGCTGTAAGTGTAAGCCCAATTTACAAAGCAGAGCAATAACAATCCAGAATCCTAAATCAAGTGGTAATACAAAGGAATGGTTAAATAAAAAGTATCAAGAGAAAAATTCTTACTGACCAGAAAGTACGGAAAGATCAGCTCCCTCCTACCCTCCAGGTCTTAGAGACCTTGTAACTCTGCATTTTGCTCATGTCCTGTAATCTGTTAGGCTATCAGTGTCTGTGCCTTTAATTTGTAATTTCTAAACCAGTAAGAAACAAAAGTCACAGAGGCTTTGACCGGCAGCGAACATGTTGCTGTAAAAACTTCAGGAGAAGTGCTTTTGGGCACTCTCTGTCTGGGAGGAAAAGGGGAAATAAGCAAACTAAATTGCTTCTGACAGAATATTATTATTATTGGGCTGTGTCTAATGTGCAGGTACATGGTAAAGCAAACCCCGTTTACTCTCCTCTAACCTGTAAGAGTAGGGGAAGTAACAGAAATAGTAGTGAGGGTAACACCCTTAGGTGAAATTCAAGCATTGGTATTGTTTTTTTACTTGCATTAGCCAAATTGCAGCCACAACTCCAGTAGAAATCATAACCTCTGCAGCGCCTAGCACACTGGAGCCCTAGTCCATCATTGGGGCACCTTGGTGCTACAATACAAATAAATAACAAACAATAATAACCACTGTGACGGGTTCCCCCCCAGGGTGGCACCTTAAACTGAGGTACCACTGAGCCTGCCTGACCCACCAGCCTGGGTTCTCTTTACACTGTACTGCTGTGACCAACCTGCCAAGCCTTCTCCCAAGTTCCAGCCTGCACCTTCACCAACACACATACAGGGAGGGGCACACCCAGCTGCAGAAACATACAGATGCTGTGATCAGCTGTGCATGGGAAGGCTTCAGCTAAGGAACTTCCCAGCCACTTAGGCACCCACCTCACTCTGGAGGGCAAGCTCAAAAACATACCATCTTGTGCTGCACAGAGAACTGTACGTCGTAAGCTCATGAAATTCACCCCCTCCCTCAATGCGGAGAAAGATATGCAACAGCTTTCTCCCTCAAGTTATGATTTTTGCATAATTTTAGACAAACCAAAACAAGTTTATTAAATAAAAAAGATAGATTTTAAGTGATTATAAGGGATAGCAAAGAGATCATAGCAGATTACCTAGCAAATAAACAAAAACTCAATCTAAGCTTAATACACTAAGGAGCAAATTCTCACCCAAAAGGAGGATTTGAGCTTGTTGCAGAGATTCTTAAGGGGCCAGCTGCTTGCATATTAAAACCCCAGGTATTCCTTTCACAGGCTAGAAATTCCTCTAGCCTGGATCCAACCCTTCCCCCCAGTTCAGTTCTTGTTCCTCAGGTGTTTCCAAAAGTCTCCTTTGGGCAGGGAGTCAGTGAAGAACCAGAATAAGGTCATTCCCCTGCCTTCAATAGCTTTTGCATAGGGCAGGAACCCTTTGTCTCCAAGCTTGGTTCCTACACTTTTCCGTGCAAAAACACTGGTATTCCAAGATGGAGTCCAATACCAGGAGTCTTGGTAACATGACCCCATAGAGTCATAGCAGCCATGAGTCAGAGTCTGTTGTAGCATCCTGAGGAAGGCTCTCTGGTGAGAGATAAACTTCTTCTAAGGGCTATTGTTTTCTCGAATGGCCCTTCCCAGCCAGCCATCTAGACTGATTGCATTCTGCCTAGTGGGCGTTTGTAAATGTATTTGTAATACAGATACACAATAAATATTCCTACCTTCAGATACAAATATGATACAAGTATACAAATAGGATAATCACATCAGTAAATCATAACCTTTTAAATGACATCTCACATGCCTTTTCTTGCACAAAATACATCATAATTATGCCATACTCATATCATAATAATAGTACTATGAAGAATATGGGGCTTAATGCCACAAGCACCTCTTTTTACTTGTAAACTTAGCATACTGGATCTGAAAATCAGTGCAAGGTAGTAAAACACTGAACCTCACAATGCCACTTTCCCAGTCATTTTTCTTAGTAGAACCCCATGTTATGAATGCAATGTCACACAAACAACCGCATCAGTTGCCATATGTTATCTAATTACATAAGGGCTGCTGTATGCCATGAATATGCTGCAGATTAATAGCATTCCTTGTTCCTGGGTTGAAAAATGAGAAATTAATTTGGTGAACGTCAAGTTCAGTTCATGTCATGATGTTCTTGGTGTCATGATCCATCAGGAAAGATTAAGCAGAGAGGTCCTGCTAACTAGATTCATTTTTTAGTCTCCAGCTGGGATACAAATTCTTTCATTTGGTGAATTCACCACAGCTGGGTCATGGTAGATTGCTAAAATTAGATCTGTGTGTTATGGGTATGTTTGCATTTCCTGTTCCCAATCAGCTTAGAATTGAATAAGGGTGTGTAGTTACCAGACAAAGCAAGTGTTAGGCACCTGCTATTGACAAAAGGAACAATAACTGTGCAACCCAGCAAATGAAAACCAAAGCAAAGATGTTAACCCTGGGTGTCTCCAATGTAGCTATTTCTTAATGTGAAGTGGGACAGGCTCATAAATGATTCAATAGATGATGTGGCATTATATAATTTAAGTACCGTACCTGGAATGCAGGAACAAGGGCTGGAGTCAGCAGCATAGGCCATACCCCCCTCGAGATCTGTAATAAACTTCTTACATTATCATCTGTTGTCAAAAAATATGCAGGTTGTCATGTTCTATACACCAGAGGCATTCTAAGTGGCTTGCCACTGGTTCCCCACTGGATGATAATGCTGTCCAAATTTCTCATCATTTTACACTTTCTCTCCATAGCTGTCTGCTTGTTACGACTTCTGCTGTAAAAAATGATTCTTAACGGAAAAGATCTGACAGGAACTTTATGCTTCTTTGACAAATTTTTTATTGGGCTGAATCCTGCAGTGTAACTGATGTCGGTCTGGACAAGCAGCGTGAGCTGAAGAACTGCTCTGGAAAAACTTTAGATACTATTCCTTGGTAATGAGATGCTTACAGGCCAGTGGAAAGGGCTGGCATTTTGCTCCCCAAAGGACTGACTCATCTCTGGGGATTCATCGCCACCCCTTTAGCATCAGGATGGTGGGGAAAAGGCTGCCAAATTTACCGGTATATAAATTTCCTCATTAGGCTTAAAATGTGGCTTTATCTTTAAAAAGTTTGGTTTGGGATTTGTATGGTTCCCCATTACTCTAGCAGCTAAGTGCCTCACAGTTTTTTATATTTTTATCCTCACAAACATCCTTGTGAGACAGGGCAGTGCTATTATCCCCATGTTGCAGATAAGGAAACTGAGGTACAGAGATACTAAGCCCCAGATCCTCAAAGCTATTTAGGCCCCTAGCTCCCATTGAAATCAGTGGTAGCTAGGGGCCTCTCACACTGACACCCCCATGGACCCTCCCGCTCAGCAGAGACACTCCATAGTCCCTCCCTTCACATTGACACTCCCAAGGAGCCTCCCCCTTACAGCCCCTCCCCCTCACAGAAGTCTGGCCCAAGGTCACACAGAAGGAATTGAATTTCCAGTCCTTGATTATCATTCTGACTAATGCATCATCTTTTGGTTCTTCTATGTTGGCAACACGTCAGTAGCGTACCCAGAAATGGGCGGGGGGAGAACCAGCTAAATAAAAATCATGTGACCCTCTGATCCCCCAAGCAAATAGCCAGCAATTCCTTTTTAGAGCCTCTGACCAGAGAATGAACAATTGACTCGCTTAATAGAGGCATCATCCCAGTTACATGGTGTATTAGCAGCTTCTGGTTGATCCATTATGGGCAATAAATTCCCCAGTCATCACAGCAGGAAAAAAAGAAATCCACCAGTGAAACTAGCCAGAGATTGTTATTTGCCATCCTCAGTTGCTGTGCAGCATTGGTGTATTCTGTAAACACATCTAGTGTGCCAGCTCTGATGCAACGCTGCTCATCCCAGACTGCCCTTCATCTCAAGAGATATTGAGGCTGATGTGAGAATCTTCTAAAACCAATCTTATCCGGTAGCAGGGAATTCTTCTAAAGACACACCTGTGGGATAGGGAATGTGGTGGCTGACTGAAACGGTCTCAGGGTGCCAGTTTGTGGTCTGCGAGAGAAATCCAGGCTACTAATTTAGGTCTGAGGCCAGTTTCAAGGCATGATGGGCTGGAACTTTGTAGTGATAAGAACATAGGAACGGCCATACTGGGTCAGAGCAAAGGTCCATCTAGCCCAGCATCCTGTCTTCTGACAGTGGCCAATGTCAGGTGCCTCAGAGTAATCATCAAGTGATATATTAAACTGTGGCCACACACATTCAGTTAGCCTCTCTCTCACTAGATCAGAGAGTAAAGCAAGCTGGGAGTTGTTGCCTATAAAACAGTCTTTGGCCGTGCCGATATTGTCCAGGTTCTGGCAAGGCCTTTCAGGAAAGCGGCTGGGTAAAAGGAGCTTCTTTCCCTCAAAACAGCATGAGAATTGGAGGGAACTGGAGATCCTGAGGTACCTTGACTACAAATGTGAGGTCCTTTGTTTGGCCTGTCACACAATGCATGTGTGAGATTAATCTAACTGCTTTATAACTTCTAGGAAAATGGCCATGACTATAGTGATCCGTTAAACACGGTCCGTCAATAGCAGCAGCACAGGAGCAGTAACCTACCTGTTTACAACAGCGGAAGAGGTTGAATGAGCTGTTACATTAGCAGTTTCTTGGTATTTTGGTATCATCTTCCTTCATTTCAACAGCACAAGCACCGCTGAAGATTGGAGACAAGACTTCCAAAGATAAGGACCTGCCGCTGGGCTCCTAAATCCTTATTTAGGCCTGATTTTCAGAAGTACCAAGCACCTTGCAGCTCCCATTGACCTCATTAAGAGCTGCTGGGCATCCAGCACTGTTGAAGATCAGGGCATTTATTTAGCTGCCTAAATATGGATCTAAGGGTCAGCTTTTCAAACATGCCTAAGTAAGTGTCTGAAGATGCAGATAGGTGCTGGAGCATTCTAAAGCACTGGTGCTTAACGCCCATTGAAATCACTAGGGTGCTCACCTGAGAGATGTCAGGTACCTATTCAAATCCCTTCTTTCCTTTAAATTGAAGAGGAACTTGAACCAGATGACTGTCACATCTGAGGTGAGTACCCTAACTACTGGGCTAAAAGCAACCAACTTGTCCATCTGGGCCATTTTATGTAATTGCATCTATAGAAGCCTCTGATCCGGTAGGTGAGGACTGAGCAGTTATCAGGGCAGGCTCAGAAGGTGAATTAAGTGGAGAAACACCTCTTTCCTCCCAATTTGTGCATTGTTCTGTGACTTAGGTTTCCAGCTGCCTGGTGTGATGTTCCAGTGTGCATGCTCAGAGGCTGAAACGTAGGCACTTAGGAAACTTTTACTGCAAAAATGAAGGCATAAAACAACTTTAGGGGCAGATTTTCAAAAGTGCTCAGCATCCAACATGTACAGCCGAAAATAATGGGACCTTAGCTCTGTTAGCCCGGTTTTAAATCGGGCCTTGACATAGAATCATAGAATATCAGGGTTGGAAGGGACCTCAGAAGGTCATCTAGTCCAACCCCCTGCTCATAGCAGGGCCAATCCCCAACTAAATCATCGCAGCCAAGGCTTTGTCAAGCATGACCTTAAAAACCTCTAAGGAAGGAGATTCCACCACCTCCCTAGGTAACCCATTCCAGTGCTTTGCCACCCTCCTAGTCAAATAGTGTTTCCTAATATCCAACCTAAACCTCCCCCACTGCAACTTGAGACCATTACTCCTTGTTCTGTCATCTGCTACCACTGAGAACAGTCTAGATCCACCCTCTTTGGAAGATAGTTGAAAGCAGCTATCAAATCCCTCCTCTTCTTCTCTTCTGCAGACTAAACAATCCCAGTTCCCTCAGCCTCTCTTCATAAGTCATGTGCTCCAGCCCCCTAATTATTTTTGTTGCCCTCCGCTGGACTCTTTCCAATTTTCCCACATCCTTCTTGTAGTGTGGGGCCCAAAACTGGACACACTACTCCAGATGAGACCTCACCAATGTCGAATAGAGGGGAATGATCACATCCCTTGATCTGCTGGCAATGCTCCTACTTAAACAGCCCAAAATGTCATTAGCCTTCTTGGCAACAAGGGCACACTGTTGATTCGTATCCACCTTCTCATCCAACATAATCTCTAGGTCCTTTTCTGCAGAACTGCTGCTTAGCCACTCGTCCCTAGTCTGTAGAAGTGCATGGGATTCTTCCTTAAGTGCAGGACTCTGCATTTGTCCTTGTTTAACCTCATCAGATTTCTTTTGGCCCAATCCTCTAATTTGTCTAGGTCCCTCTATATCCTATCCCTCCCTTCAGTGTATCTACCACTCCTCCCAGTTTAGTGTCATCTGAAAACTTGCTGAGGGTACAATCCACGCCGTCCTCCAGATCATTAATGAAGATATTAAACAAAACCAGCCGCAGGACCGACCCTTGGGGCACTCCACTTGATACCAGCTGCCAACTAGACATGTAGCCATTGATCACTACCCATTGAGCCCGATGATCTAGCCAGCTTTCCATTCACCTTATAGTCTATTCATCCAGCCCATACTTCTTTAACTTGCTGACAAGAATACTGTGGGAAACTGTATCAAAAACTTTGCTAAAGACAAGGAATAACACGTCCACTGCTTTCCCCTCATCCACAGACCCAGTTATCTCATCATAGAAGGCAATTAGGTTAGTCAGCCATGACTTGCCCTTGGTGAATCCATGATGACTGTTCCTGATCACTTACCTCTCCTCCAAGAGCATCAAAATTGATTTCTTGAGGCCCTGCTCCATGATTTTTCCAGGTACTGAGGTGAGGCTGACTGACCTGTAGTTCCCTGGATCCTCCTCCTTCCCTTTTTCAAAGATGGGCACTATATTAGTCTTTTTCCAGTCATCCGGAACCTCACCCGATTGCCATGAGTTTTCAAAGATAATGGCCAATGGCTCTAGTTTTCGTCCTAGTGTTCACGCTTTCTCTGCTCTATTCATTTTTCCAGATAATGTTAGTGCACAAAGGAAACATTCCCACTGTTATCTTGTTGGCAACTGCACATTAAAAGCAGTGATAAATATTTATAAGGTCTCCATTGCTCTTAGAAAATAATGTGGAAATTTTTAATAAAGCAAGAACCAGCATAATTGAAGCTATGTACTTAATCAAAGACATTGTGCAGGCCAGCATTCCAGGTTCTTCCTCTCCCCCATGTGTATCCTGGCCCAGTGGAAATTAGCAGTGATTGAAGTAAAGGTTAATTAAAACTTATATGAAGAATTTACAACAGTTAGTAGTCGTCAAGTGGTTCCTTAGTTGTATGAAAAGTGTCATTTACAAAGAAAAATATTTGGGAGCATTAATTTAAGTGGAAAAAAACCAATCAGCCTCAGTTTTTTGTTCAATATTTAGCTCTTGGTATAAAGCTATGTAATAGTAGGCAAAAGGCCTAATCCAGCAAAGACTCACATATGAGTAACTTTAGACTGAAGCGTGCAGGTTAGAGTCATGGACAGTACTTAGTAGTCTAGGCTGGTTAGAGGGCAGAAAATATTCATTAATTTGAGCTCTGCTTTCCTTAAAAATACACTGTTTTCCTCAGGTGAACATCATCACAAGTGTGTTTTCTCGTTCTCTGGGCCACATACCGTGAAAGATAACAGCCTACAACTGGTGCCACCTGTAGGAGCTACTCCTTTATTTTAACTCTGAGGGGCTCAGCAACTAGTACCTCCCATTGTTCTCTTTGGACTCACACAATTACTGTATAAGGAAATTAAATTTCAATTCTGCATCAAGCCAATGGGAGCTGATGGATGCTGTGTAATTTTGAGAAGATAGCCTCCGAAGCATTGCAGAGGTGCTAAATGCTATGATTAAAATGTCCCATTTATGCAGAATGTCTTAAAGAGCCATTCTGGAGAAACTGGAAAAGATATATGATATTTGATCAGACGTGGAAGCCCTGAGTTCTTTCCTCATATTCCTTTCTTTGAGCCAGTGGTCCCAGCCTGCACTTTCCATGCAGGAGATCTAGAGGTCTGAGGCATTATGGGTAGCAGCACAGTGGTGGGATAAGGAGACTCCAGAAAGTCATGGTTTCCCATCCCTTTCATGTGTGTGGGATGTAGGCAGACAGTGGTGGGGAATGCCAACATCCTTAGCTCTGCCCCCCAATGTACTGGGTAGCACAACTTCAATGATATGACAGAAGACATACGCTGCACAAAGTATAGGGCTGATGAAACATAGATCCCCTGGAGCAGTATGGGAACTTTGAGGCAGACAGTGACTTTCTGCATCACAGTCTGCTTTCCAGGCCACTCCTGGTGCATTACAACAACCTACAGCCCATCCACAGGGCTTGTGGCACAGTCTTGATCGACCCCTCTGCTTTATTTCATCTTTTTTTTTCATGAAAGGGTAGCTTTATAGAGCCTTCCTGTGATTTGCTCTACACTGTATTTACATAAGGGGAGGAAACAGTCTGTAGTATTTTCAGTTTGGCTAGTGACACTGTATGTTCTGCCCTGCTGCGTCTCTGGACTTGTTAGTGGAAAAGCACACAATGTCAATTAAATAACAATAAAACCATTAAAAATATGTTCCAGACTGTAGCCCAGATCCTGAAAGCTATTCTGCCTTGGCAGACTTCTGCAGCCACACAGAGCTTCAGTAATTTCACTGGAGCACTGAGCCTGTCTGAGGATTTGTCTCTACTGAGGAGCCTGGAAGATCACGACCCAAGTCAATAAAATAGCCAATACTATAACGGGGTTCAAAAGGGAGCTAGATAGATTCATGGAGGACAGGTCTATCAATGGCTATTAGCCAGGATGGGCAGGAATGGTGTCTCTAGCCTCTGTTTGCCAGAAGCTGGGAATAGGCAACAGAGGATGGATCACTTGATAATTACCTGTTCTGTTCATTCCCACTGGGGAACCTGGCATCGGCCACTGTCGGAAGACAGGATACTGGGCTAGATAGACCTATGGTCTAACTCGGTATGGCCGTCCCTATGTTCTATGTTCTTATGTCACTATTTTAGACAGAGGCCCATTCAGATGTTCCATTGTACAGACTGAAAGTTGGGCAGGAAGGAAAACAGCGAACGACAAAAGAAAACAGCAGTGTTATAAAGCCGGAGAAACCTGGAAATCCAGAGGGATTTATGTTTTCATTTGCTATCATAGTGTCTTTCCTTACCTGCCGAGAGATTGGAAATCAACTACGTGCTTAAGTGAAATACTGAATGGATCAGGTGTTTGTGTAGTGAATATAAGATGGTGTCCATTTCATAATGCTCCAGAATATGAAATGCTAAAATAAAACCTACCTTCTAATTTCCACATGCATGTTCAACTGGAGGCAATAGGAGCAAGATGTGCAAACCAGAGAGCAGAACGAAGAGTTTTCATTCAACTTCCCCATATCTGTTTCTGCTGAGATAATTCTTACTTCCCACATTCTGCAGTGATAGGCCCTATAGCTGGTCTATTGGCTGAGAAGTTCGTTAGCCACAAGTAGTATTTTGTCCCAATTGTCCCAAGCATCAAGCCAAAGCCCATGTGATTTGACTCACAGAAAGACTGGCTGAGGCTTGAGATGTGTAATGGGCTACAGAGCCAGTCATGCAGGTTAGAAGTACCCAGAAGCTATTAGCATACAATGTTTTTTTTGGTGGGCTCCGTGTAGTTCCTAGGGGAAGTGTCTACATCACAAAAAAGCCACCCCAACAAAGGGCAAATCACGGCAAAGAGACAAAGGACCAAATGGAGAGAATGGATCATCCTGGGTGTGATTGAGGCACTTTGTGTAGAGCTCGGGCAAATATCTGCCATTTTGTGGAGTAATGGAAGATATCAGGGCTCGACTGTCTCATCGTATATAATGTAACCCACTCTAGGAAATTATGAATCTTCACCCTCCCTCTACTAACCAGTTCATATAAGACACTTCTGAGCCTGACTGCGTCCAGCCAATGACCTTTGCCCTAGCGCTGAAGTGGTAGCAGCTAATGGTCCTGTATTCAAACCCTGCTGTTGAGTTGAGCAGGCTAGTTACAATTTGTCTGAAAAGGCCAGAGTTTAATGACCCATCTGGGCAGGCTGCAATGCCAGTGATTTGAGAGGGCTGAAGATATGTTCTGAGAGATAGCGATGGAAAAAAGCTTTTTTTTCCCATAGCTGATTCTCTGGCTGAGTTAATTTGTTCCTGATGAATGGGTGTTTTTCATTTCTACTGGATGTATTATGCTCTTTTAAGGTTAAATGTCAGCGTGCCTGGAGCTCTTGTGCAGACATCTTTTATTATCTAAAGAAAGAAGAACAGAAATGGCACTCAGTACAGGTCTCCTGCTTGACCAGCTGAGCTAATCCAGCACATGTTGACATCTGCAGACGTGTAACAGCATGGGAGTGTTTTACACTCACTCCGTACAGGTGTAAATGGCTACACAAGGCATAGGCGCTGACCCCATGGGTGCTCTGGGATTGGAGTACCATGGAAAAAAAATTGTGGGTGCTCAGCATCCACCAGCAGCCCCTCAGCTCAGCGCCACCCCGTCCCCCTCGGTGTCTCCCACCAGCTGGCAGGCCATGCCAATCAGATCCTCCCACTCCCTCCCACCACCCAGGGCCAGCTCCAGCTTTTTTGCCACCCCAAGCAGCAAATTAGGAGAAAAAACAAACAAACAAAAAACAAAGCCGCAATCGGTGGCACTTGGCGGCAGCTCTACCGTGCAACTTCATTCTTCGGCGGCCGGTCCTTCCCTTCGAGAGGGACGGAGGGACCTGCCACCAAAGACTCGGACGTGCTGCCCCTTCTCCTTGGCTGCCTCAAGCACCTGCTTCCTTTGCTGGTGCCTGGAGCCGGCCCTGCCACCATCTCCCATAGGTGCTGGAACTTGGGGTGCAGGAGGTGCTGCCGCACCCCCTGACTTTAAGTGGTTCCATTATAGACAGGGTTTACAGTTTAGTTCAATGGCTCTCAGCACCCTCACTATAAAAATTGTTCCAGCCCCTCTGCCATCTCCTGCCCATTGTGATCAGCTGTTCAGGGCATGTAGAAGGAGCAGGAGGTGTGGGGGCAGGAAGATATATGGTGGAGGTGGAGTGTGGGTGGGGATGGAGTGGGGGCAGGAAGAGGTGGGGGAAGGAAGATGTATGACGGACGTGGAGTGTGGGTGGGGGTGGAGTGGGGGCAGGAAGAGGTGGGGGAAGGAAGATGTATGACGGAGGTGGAGTGTGGGTGGGGGTGGAGTGGGGGTGGGAAGAGGTGGGGCAAGGGTGGGAGATTGGAGAAGTGGTGGCATGGGAGTGAGGCCTGGGGCAGAGCAGGGGTCAACCACCTCCTGGGATCTGAGTAACTCAACACCTATGGGGTATAGAAGGATCAAGCCCATCAGATCAGTCCACACTCTCCACAACAGAAGCAGGCATTGCTTTTCTGGCTCACCTGAATCTATAGAGATTTTAGGATGTGATAGAGCAGGGACTCCCAGTGCTTGGAGGGGGAATTATCCCAGTTTAAGACCTAAGCTGCACCCACCAGTGCTGGCTACCTCCCATTCAGCTAGGCACACTCTAATCCATAGCAGTGAACATGGAATCTCACATGGCCCAAGCTCAACTGAAGAGTAGGAGATGCACAGCTGAACTGCAGGCGGACAGCACAGACGCCCCACAGAGGGCTCAGGTGAGGAATAACAGTCCTACCAGTGGCTGGGAATCATTGATCTAAAGAACATGAGAGTAATGTGGCTTCCACTACCAAAAAACTTACGTGGAGCATAACTACAGTGACTGTTCTAATTCAACATAGGTGCTTTAGAAAATCTCCCCCAGAAGGAATTAAGTGCTTTTGAAAATATCACCCTTTAAGACTTCTGAAGCACCTGTATGACTTAACTTGTACTCCCCAATCCTCATTTTTAAAGCCAGTGAATCCTCCTAAAAAAAAGTTTTGAAAACAATTTTTTTTTTGCTAAGGGTCCCCAGAGGGCTGCCTTAGACATGTGATGGTTTTGTACATTCAGTCTCATTGTGATGTGGATGTGTGTGTATAGCAGAGATTGGCAATCTTTGGCACCGGCAGGCTGGGCCAGTTTGTTTACCTGCCGTGTCCGCAGGTTCGGCCGATTGTAGCTCCCACTGGCCTGAAGTCTGAAGGAATTTGTAGCAGACAACATCCTACCCCGTGGGCAGAATATGACACTGCTGGGAAGGGGTTAATCAAGTGACTTGTTACTCCTCCCAGATACAAGGGGAGTGGGAATGGTTCTCCAGGGAGAGAGGATACAGCATCTGGGTTGAGCAGCACTTAGTGAGAAATGCCACCAGCATCTAAGGCTAGGGAGAAGACTTCAGCTGACCTCCAAGTTATGTTACTGTTCATTTCTTTGTTAATGAAGCCAGAACCCCAGAAAGGGCCTGAGTTTTTGACTTTGATGCAACATGTGGCTTGTGTTTCAGAGCAGATTGGAAAAGATAATAACTTTCGCTTTTTGCTATTCTCGTTAGCTTATGTTGCAAAGAAATTGTATTTTTCCTGTATTTCTATTTATTACTCATTAAAAACATTGCTTGAGAACAAAAAGGTAAACCTGTGATAAATGGAGGAAGCTGACAAGCTGGATATCTGCTTTTCCACCTATCACTCTCACCTCACAGCTCACTTCCTTTAAGTGTCATTCATAGTACATAGTAAATGAGCGTTTCCAGCTGCTCTAAATTACCTTTGCAATGTGGAGGTAGCATACACTTTGGATGCCTGGGCTATAAGTGCCTCTTTCTCTCTCTCTGAATAAACGTTTTCTCAACATTTGGATGCTATGTTAAATAATTGTGAAGGAACTGATCATATTTATTATTTAGAGGTTGGGTTTAAGACATGCTGGAAGAACTGGATAATGCCTAATTCAGGTCATGGCAGGGGGAGGTGCAGGGCTGACCTTACCATGAGGTGAACTGAGGTGGCCACTTCAGGAGCCAGACTGTGTGGGGGGGGTGGGGGCCCCACTAGGACCCAGAATGTAGAAAATTGTGTCTGCTGCTGGTGCATATGTATTCTCTCTGCTCTAGATGCACAGAGATGGTGGAGTGCTGTGCTGGAGGAAGGAGGGCACAAGAGACATAACAGGCAGACAGGAGAAAAGGTGAGAGGGAATAACAGAAAGCAGCAGGAGCTGCAGGGAGAGAGATGAGGAGGAGCCTCTTATGTGCCTCTCCAGCACCCCCAGGAGACTGGACTGATTCACACCAGCTTCTCAGTGAGCTTCCTGTTTCCTGCTGCTTCCCTGAACCCACTTGAGGAGAACAGGCAGTCAGCTGAAGTAGTAGGAGCCAGTTAGGCCCTTAATATGCTGATATCTTCCCTCACTCAGGCCCCTGCTACCAGCCTGCTTATTTGTCCCCTTCAATTGAGTGTTGAGAGCCACTATAGCTGGCACAGCACAGCAGTCATGAGTGAAAGAAGAAAACGCCCCTTGGGGCAGCATTCAGAAAAAGCAAGCAAGCAAAGGAAGCGTTTCTGTCTAAGCAGGAAGGAGCTCTCCTGAGATACATAGACACAAATGTTCACACTGAGCCTTCCGGCCCCAGTGAGGATGTGAGTGGTGAGGAGATGCCTGATCTTCCAGTTAGTCAGAGTGCAGGTGACCTGGCAGCTACTGCAGCATCCATATCTCCATCCCAAATGGATGTAACCATGCACATTCCTGAAGAAAAGTGTGGATCAGAGAAGAGTGTGGTGAAGGCAAGAAACAGTTGCTGGTGAGTTTAGTTCCTTAAGTCTAGATGATCCAGGACTGTGGACCCACTTGAGCATTAACCTGAGATACTTCTTTGTACTGCATGGGCCACAGCAAGTGAAAAACTTCATGTTCTCCAACGACAATGAAAATAGAAGTTTCCATCCAACACATCACTGGCATGAAATCCCCAATGGTGACAAAGTGGAAAGGCCATGGCTTATATCCTCAGTCCCAGAATGCTGCATGCTGTTTTTGTCGGAAACTCTTCCAGTCTAATGTTCCAGCCACATTGGGTTCTACAGGAACAAAGGACTGGAAAATCTGGCTAGAAATCTGGCATGCCATGAGAAGGCAGCAAATCACCAGAGAGCATTCCATAGGTGGAAAGAGCTTGAGATGAGACTAAGGTTAAAGGCCACCATATATGATCAGCATCCGAGTCTCTAACTAGCAAATGTTCTGAAAAGGCTCATTGCCATTGTGAGAATGCTGCTACCCAAAACCTAGCACTGCGTGGCACTTCAGATCAGTTGTATGTGCCAAACAACGGAAACTTCCTTAAAATTGTGGAGCTGATGGCTGAGTTTGATGCTGTACTCCAGGAGCATCGAAGAAGAGTCATCACCCATGAAATGTACCTGCACCACTACCTTGGAAAACAATTCAAAATGAGATCATAGAGTTACTGGCAACAAAAGTCAAACAGAAGATTGTGGCAGATCTGAAATCAGCAAAATATACTCTGTTATTCTGGACTGCACACCTGACATCAGCCATACAAAACAAATGACTTTAATGGTGCATTTTGAAACAACAAAAGAACCTAGAGAAAATGTCTCTGCAATGGTGATTCTCAGAGAGCATTTTCTAGAATTTATTGACATTGATGATACTACAGGAGCTGGTGTGACAAATGTGCTTCTTAAAAAGCTAGAAGATACGAGAATTGCAATATCTGACATGAGAGGTCAGGGCTACAATAATGGTACCAATAAGAGAGGAAAGAACAGAGGAGTGCAGACACAGATCCGAGAGTTAAACCCTTGAGCTTTTTCGTCCCATGCAGTTCTCATTCATTGAACTTGGTGGTCAGAAATGCAGCATTAGCTTCTAGTGAGGCTGCTGAATGTTTTAATGTAATTCAAATCATCTATGTATTTTTGCTCTGCATCAACTCATCAATGGCAAATTTTGAAGCAACATCTGGGAACATTCTCTCTGACATTGAAACCACTGAGTGCCACATGACGGGAAAGTCAAGTGGAGGCAATAAAGCCTATCAAACACCAACTTGGGAATATACATGATGCCATAGTTACCATTATGGAGGATAATGCTATGACAGGAACTGTTCATGGGAGAAAAGTGGCAGAGGGAAATGGAATCACCAGAAACATACATAACTTCAAATTTCTGTGTGGCTTAGTGTTGTGGCATGACATACTGTTTGAAATAAATGTTGTAAGCAAGAGACTCCAAGGTGTTGACCTGATATATCTGGAGCAATGGAACAACTGGACAAAGCAAGTCATATCTACTGTCTTACGGTCAGATGAGGGATTTTAAATGTTCTGAAGAATGCACCAAAGTTGGCAGAGGAACTTCACTCTGAAGCTATTTTCCCATGCATTCAAGAATACAAGAGAGTCACCGAAGAAGTATGAGAGGGGTAGCCGTGTAGTCTGGATCTGTAAAAGCAGCAACGAATCCTGTGGCACCTTATAGACTATAGACGTATTGGAGCATGAGCTTTTCGTGGGTGAATACCCACTTCATTGGATGCATGTAGTGGAAATTTCCAGAGGCAGGTATGTATGCAAGCAAGAATCAGGCTAGAGATAATGAGGTTAGTTCAATCTCTAGCCAGATTCTTGCTTGCATACATATACCTGCCTCTGGAAATTTCCACTATGTGCATCCAACAAGTGGATATTCACCCATGAAAGCTCATGCTCCAATACGCCTGTTAGTGTATAAGGTGCCACAGGACTCTTTGCTACTGAAGAAGAAGGACATTTTGATTACAAGGCATGGGATAATCCCATAAGAGACCCCAACAACAATTCAAGTTGGATTCTTTAACCAAGTGCTAGATTGTGCAATACAGACAGTTGAAGAATGTTTCATGCAGCTCAAGGAACACAGCAGTATATTTGGGATGCTGTATGATATTTCAAAACTCTTCACTATACCTGAAGACGACCTGCACCAGAAATGCAGGGCACTAGAGACAGTGTTGACACATGATGACATGTGCGATATTGATGCGAGTGATTTAGGTGATGAACTGAAAGCCCTTTCAAGATACATTTCAGCAGGATCAACTCCAAAGGCTGTTCTGGAATATATGTGCACAAATAAGATGACACCCTCTTTCCAAATGCTTTTGTTGCTCTGCGCATACTTCTAACACTTCCTGTAACAGTTGCAGTGGAGAGCGCAGCTTCTCCAAGCTGAAGTTAATGAAAACACATCTATGCTCCACAATGACACAGGAAAGGCTGGTTGGCCTTGCAACCATCTCAACAGAGCATGAACTGGCCCAGATTGTGGACCTTCAGGAAGCGGTTCAAATTTTTGCAACCAAGGAGGCACAGAAAGCACCACTTTGAATATTCAAATAGATAAAAATGCCATTGTTTACTATGCAGACAACAGAAGTTACCTTTGCTGTTCAAGCATTTGAAAGTTAAGTGTGACTTAAAATTTTTGAACAAGGCATTTTAAATTGTTAGTTCTCATTATTAGAGTAGGTAGCAAAGCAGTACCATGAGAGGAGTAGAACAGGAAGAAGGCAGAATTGAGACCTTTCAAAGTTTGGCCCAAGTGAGGGGGAATGGGGGCATCATCTGAGCTCTCACCTCAGGTGTCAAAATGTTGTGGACCCAGTCCTGGGGAGGAGCATCACTGCAGTCCTGAATATATCTAGGTTCAAGATAGGCTTGGGTCCCTTTCTAATCAGCCAGTCCACGTGGTTCTGGGAATCTGGACTAATTCAATTCCATGGATAACTAGATTTCACTGTTCAGTGGTATCAGTTCAGCACATTAACCACATTTTGCTCATTGCAAACAAGTAGCAATAAATCCATTTAAACACTCATTTCTGTGGAGGTACCATTCTTACAGAGCAAAGAATCCCTGATTTGGGCTCACCTGGTGCTACCACAATGCACAAAATAACTATTGCTGAAACCAGGTGTTTTGGTATCTGGTTATACATTCTAAACAACAGGATTGTCTTCATTGGGGGAGCATTTCCTTTCCACCATGGACTGTACCTCCTACTTTTACTATTTAATGATTAATTAATTATTATTATTAGCAGTGCAAAAGCATCAAGAGGCCCCAACCTAGAATGATGCCCTATCATGTTAGGCTCTGTACAAAGACACAGTTTGAGACAGTCCCTGCCCCCAGGAGCTTACAATCCAAACAGACACACACTTTTTAAAAAGTAAAAGTTTTAAAAGTAGGACTGGGGGAAAAAAGTCAGTGGACAATCAGGGACAATAATAAAAAGGACATTTTCCCTCTATGGAATATATAGGAATGCCCAGAGAGAAGACTGCTTTGTTGTATCACTGTGCCTTTTGGTTTTATTGTTCAGATGATGGAACAATCTACTCCAATCTCATGAGGACAAATCATAATATCAACAATCATGAGGAGTCATATCTTACTTCTTTAACTGCCCCATCGATTTCCTGGCAGAATCAAGTGCTGCTTCTTAATCTGAGTAAGAGCAAAAGAACCTAGTTCATAACTATTTCCCTAAAGAACTGTGCAGATCTCAATGAGTTTGATCAGAGAGGTTTGCATGAACCTCTTAACATTTACCTGGTTTCAGTTTATGTGAGGGTCACCCTTCACCATCCCTTGATTCAAGTAAACCCAAAATGAAAATCAGCTGCCTTTGTTGTGTTTTTCCTTGTCTTGGATGCGACCTTACAAAACCACCCACTTTTATGTAATTTCGGCCTAGAGCCACCCAGTTTCTCAGACTCTGCCCTGGCTTGACCAAAACTGGGCATAGGTTCCCCAAAAGTTCATGAAACCATGTCCTGAGATAGAATCCCATCTGCTTTGGAGGGGATCCTCTTCTGAATGGGGTGCACATTTTATGCTACTTAAATGTTGTCACTTGCTGGAAAAATTCTCTTTGGACATGCACATGCTGGTACAGTGGTGACAATGTTGAAAACAGTTAGGCTGATTATATTGCTTAGGATGGCACCTAATATCTCAGCCCCTTTGCAGTATTTTTAAAAGTAACAGCATGAGCTTGATTAGTTTTGAAATATCCTGGGAAGATGACTGATTTGCAGGCACTTCATCCTCTCCCTTTCCTTAAACTGTCAAACTTTTTCCTCACCCCACTTAGAATTTCACTTCAAAGTAAAACACAGTTTTACTGATACAGAAAAAGAAAATGAAACTCGCTTCCTACTGGCACATGTAATGGCCTGATTTCCAATCTTTTCATCTCAAATGCAGGCAAATGTACACTTCCTATCATATCACTTCACCCTCATATAGCGCAGCAGCAGGAATGCCTTTGTAGGAAAACAGCAGAAGATACACACACTCCTTTGAACACATTTCAACCTGGCCAGATTAAAGAAATGTGATCTTAAATTAATTCATTAATGTACCCTCAAGATGACTGTTAGCAGCTCTATATGGGGATATCATGTTACACCAACTTATGGAAGACAAATGTTCAAAATTCTAGGAAGTGTCATGAATGAATCTTTGCTTAGATGTCCCAATGTTTATTCCTACATTGATTCACTGACTCCTCAACCACATCAATTATTTTGTCCATTGTTTTAGTGTATGTGTATTGGGCCAGATCCATCCCTATGACATGAAGCCATATTTAAGGAACGCTGAAGTGGTGTAAAACCAGCTTCAATATTCAGCTTCAATCCATCTCCTCCTAGCATTCTTGGGGCAAGAGGCCACATAGCTGGAGCATGCTGTATTCTTGTGGGCATCCTTGCCACCGTTACAGCCCCCAGGGGGGTTCACAAACATCCTAGAGGCCCCTGCAATTTGTGCACCAGGTTGAGGCAGCTCCCAGCTGCCCTGAGGTCAGAACAGGGGGTTGGAAGATGGTACAGTGGCAACGTTGAAGCAAAGCTCTGATTCATGTAGGGGAGAGCACTGTAAAGATTTATAGATGTGACTCTTTCAGCTACTCATTTATGTGCCCACCTATCTCTGTGCTCAGAAAAGAGACACTCTCACAACTGCTGAATGAAAAATATGCTACTTTGACTTGCATCAGCTATGTAAGGATTTGAAAATAAGCATCAGTGTCTGAAAATATTTGGATTATGTTCCTGCACTTAATTGCTGCACAGATGCACTAGGGTCAGTGCAGTCATTGTTCTTTTACATATTAAGTAAGATTTCTTTTTCAATCAGGAAAGCCAAATTAGATGGGTACATGACATTTACATGAGCTTGATGGTTTGGATGGTTTACTGCAGTGCATTTTGTTGTTACCAAGGGTATGTTACCTCTGTATTTGGCACTGATGTGACTGCCACTGGAATCCTGTGTCCACAGTTCAGGAAGAAGGTTGGTAAATTGGAGAGGGTTCAGAGATGAGCCACGAGAAGGATTAAAGGATTGGAAAGCATGCCTGAGAGTGATAGATTGAATCCCTAGAGACTATTTAGCTTAACAGAGCTTGATTACAGTACCTACATGGAGAAGATAAATTTGATCTTCAATCTAGCAGACAGAGATGTAACAAGATCCAATGGCTGAAAGTGGAAGCTAGAAAAAGTCATAGAGGAAAAAAGTCCTAACCTTTTAACAGTGAGAGCAACTAGCCATTGGAACAAGTTACCAAGGATTGTGGTAGATTGTCTATAATTTTAGAGTACTGCAAGTAAAACTTCATACTATTTTAAATACGCATCCAGTAATTATAGAGGTATCCATCATTAACACATTAAGCAGATTATTAGTGATGGGTGATTTCAAAATGTTCATAATCTGCCTTTGGTTCCGAAAAGCCTCCAAGATTTGAAGGCCAGATTTTTCAAAACTGCTAAGCTCCCAAAAGCTTCTGTGCAGGCACCTAAATATATAACCTGACTTGGGTAGTGCATACTTTTGAAAATCAGGCTCTGAGCATTTGAGCTAAATCTTATCCAAATTCTCCTAAACTCTCTTTTGCCAATAATGTCGAGGATTAAAAAGGATGTTACAAAATCAAGCACTCTGAAGTCAGGAAGTGCCAGAATGAACATTGCCCATACAGTCTTCGTTCAGTCCCTTGGTGCATATGCATTACGATAAAGTCTTTAATTATAGATCCCATATTCTGGTGTTATTTACATCAGACCTCATGTACATTCAGCACACAGGACATTTGTCTCATTCACTGCAGAAATTGGAAGGCATATGCTATTTGAAAGCCCCAGGATTGGGCGGGTTTGAGTCCCTGCAAAACTAAAGGCCCTCCCACCCAGCTAAGGGGAGGAGCCAGTGAGTCCAGGCTTCAGCTGATTTCCTGACAACAAATGAGAAAAAACAGGAGCAGGAGTGGGGGCTGATGAAAGGATTCAGGGATCCAGAGTGGGACACTGAGAAGAGAACCTCAGACAGTGCCCATTGCTCCTCAAAAGGCATCTAACAAGTCAGTGGACATCACTCAGAGAAGTGTTCAGATAAAGTGACAGAAATAGGCCCCACAGTCACAGAGAACCCTCTGTCATCCAGCTTTCTCTTCCTGGTATGTTAGATGGCTGACTTGACCATTGCAAGGAGGAGGTTGACGAAAAGGTATCACAGCTTTGTGGGGCCATGGACGTTGTGTGAGTGGATCAGAAGGTGCAGTGAAAAGTGCAGCCAGAACCTCATTAGGAGACAATAGGAGATACAAGGTGAGCTGGAAGAAGGGCAGGAACATGATGCATTCAGAGTAGATGTGCACCAGGGTCTCCCTTGCATTGCAAAAGGGACAGGTGTTGGGGGAGTTTGTGAAACACGCCAGGTACACACCAGTGCTCATAGCTCTGTGGAGGAGCTGCCAGATGATATCCCCAGTGGGTTGTGCAATTCATTAGGCAGGGGACTCATAGAATATCAGGTTGGAAGGGACCTCAGGAGGTCATCTAGTCCAACCCTCTGCTCAAAACAGGACTTGTCCCCAACTAAATCATCCCAGCTAGGGCTTTGTCAAGCCTGACCTTAAAAACCTCTGAGGAAGGAGATTCCACCACCTCCCTAGGTAACTCATTCCTGCAGAAAGATAAAGGGTGGTCTCAAGGTTAGGGCAGTTGAATGCCACCCTGGAGACCTAGATTCTATCCCTGCCTCTTTCACTGAGTTTCAATGTGATGCTAAGTTACTTACACGAAACTTTTCATGAGTGGTCACTTCTGCATACTATTACAAACTGTATTATAGTGCATACTCACAAGGGGGCTGAATTAAGGTAGCCTGGGCAACAATCATTCTGGCATTTCCTAACTTGAGAGTGGTTAATTATGCAACTTTTTAATCCTGAATTTTGTATTCTGTATGGTTCAGTGTATTGAAACTTAACTAGTGTTAAATAAAGTTGTGTGTGCAAACTGCACATAACCCAACATAGTCAGGCTGCAACGCAGTGTGAGAGGTGAGGGGTATAGTATTATATCCATTTTTCCCAGGTTCAGTTTTAGTTTCTCACTGTAAAAGCAGTGTGTAAAGTAAATTACACATTCTGTAACCTCATCTTTAACCAGGTTAACATCCTCCAGCGTTTAGCTGCTTTATTTCCTTGAGGGGTAATCCTTAAATAGAAAGCAGCCTTCCATTCAGTTGGGTCATTCCAATGTTTCTTTTCAGGGGCCATGTCTTGTGTCCATGAATGAAGAATTGTCTTCCTTGCTCTAAATAAAATGAGTTACAGGGGGAGTTTTCCAAAGGTGCCTAAGGGGTTTAGGATCATTAGTCCCATTGAAAGTCAATGGAACATGTGCTCCGAAATCCCTTAGGTGCTTTAAAAAAACCTGCACTGCAATTATTTGTATGTGCTTTTCTCTGATTAGTAACAATTCCACACAGCACATAAGCATCAGTGAGATTTTAGCGATGGACTGTTCCCCACTGTATGGTGCAGTGTCTTCCCAGAGTATCCATGTTAGTTAGAGCAGATTGTGCAAAAAAGGAGGTCTCGCTTGTTGATACTGCTACATAAATTTGACATGATCCCAAGGCTTTTGTTTTATCCAGCAGAGGTGGAGAAAATACAATCTGCAAATTGTAAACAGCTGCCCTTGTCTTACATAATTACAAGTAGAGAAAGCAGCAACCCACTTACATGCTTCATTCTGTACTTTGACGGTTAGATAATATATGGGGAAAACCTTTATTCCAAATCCTTTTGCTCCATGCACAATATCCTTTGTGTTAGCTGTAATTAAAATCAAGCAAATAGCTCATGTTTCCTCTTGAATATTCACTCAGATAGAAATCAGAATTTGCTTTGGCTGTGGTAGTGTTCCCTTTGTGTTCCCTTTCCACGAGTATTGTGGTGAGTAAGTTTCCTGGTTGGAATGTTATTGGAAACAGCAGATTTTAAACTAACATGGGAGAATACTGACAAAGTGAATGTTAAGGTCATGAAGACGACTGACAGCAGATACCCAATTTCAAGAGTTACCTGCATTATAGTCCCGAGTCAGGAAAACATCCTCATTCTGAAAACAACTGAAGCACACTCTGAACGTTAAGTATGTGCTTAAGTTCCATTCAAGTCATGACTGTAGTGTTTTCCTGAATCAGGGAAGAGAAGCCTGACCCTGTGGTGATGTGTCCAATTAAAACTAACCAGTGTGGTTTTCATTTCAAATACCTACTGTTCATAATGAATTGTCTGCAGACAACCTACTGATCAGGAAATAGCCACCGAAATAGCCACACACATTATTTGTGAAAAGCTTCAAATGAATACAACTAAGAAAACTTTAAACTGTTTCCACACAAATCATGAAGAGGAGGTTGAAATCTTTGCATAAATTATTCCCTGCAAATATTTTGCTCAGTTCCAGCGACAATAGAGCTACACAGCCTAAAGACGGCTTTTGGTTGTTTGAATAAGTATGTGTGCAAGCAAGTCTACCCTTAAAATACTTTGCAATAAAATGTCTTCTTTGAGCATATTTGTATTCACCAGCAAAAATCTTCATTACCTGTTAGTTCATTGCTCAACATGAAAGGTAAAATGAATTCACCACAACTGTTACAGTAAAAATTAAGCATGAAAAGCCTGGAAATTAACAGGTAAGGGAAGGCAGATAAATATTCCAATACATTCCCACTTCAAGCAATCTCTTGAAAATATGTAAGAATGTAAAGCATTGTTATTCCTTTTTGACCAAAGCAGTTAGCCAGTTTTCAGTGTTTCTGTTAGGAGAAGATATTAATGTCTCAATCAGGTATTTCTTTGATGCAACCCTGTTTAGTTACTGTGTACAAAGTCTTGTTTCCCTGAACACATTAGGACTCAAAAAGCAGGAGATAGATTCTTTGCTCATTGTTCCAAGCCTATTTCAGCCAGCACTCCACCCCAAAGTTCTTAATATTTTCTCAGGCTCACATTGCCAAGGCCTCTCTGTCTGCATCTAGGACTTCTTTGCTCCTCTTACCACCCTGATACACATGACTCCACTAATCAGTGCACCGGCCCCTGTGTTTGCTGTATTAGTCTCCAGAGAAACCTGTTGGGCCACATGGCTTTGCCTCTACTCAAACCTTGCCACATATCTGTGTTTTGGGTGGAGGTTGATATTGTTTCAGATATCTGGTTCTATAAAGGAGCTTAATTGTTTCTTACATTTATCCTGAATGACCAACTATGGTTAAGCTCACGAGCTTCAATGAGGTCTCACTCGACACTTCCACTTAACGGTATAAAATTGTCCATTCTAAAATAACCATACAAAGATATCCCTTAATTCTACTTACTGAATTGCAGCTCAGAGGGGTAAATATCCTATGCGGAAATTTTCAAAGGCACAAATGAGAGTTAGGAGTCCAACCTCCATTGAAAATGAGATGCTTTAGATGCCTACTTCCCAGGTCCCTTCTGACCTTAAAGTCTATGAGTCTATTTGTGTCTTTGAAAAATCTTCCCCTATACTCTTAGAAGTTGTGTAAATAGTTGACTGCAAATGAAAACACAACATGCTACAGCCCTAGTAACCTACAGCTATTAAGTTTCCACCTGGAATATTGAATAGAGATTGCAAAAATATATATAGATAAAAATAGCTTTTTGAAGAAACTGATCTTTTACAGGAAAATTTCCATTTCTATTTTTTTTAGCTTGCTTTGAAAGACTGAAAACCAAAAATAATTTCACTTTTCATCAACTAAAATTGGACACATTTTCAATGTGTGGGTTTTTTTTTTTTGAGGGGACAACGGTTTATAAATGTTTTTAAAAAACAAGATTATTTGTTTTCTTCTAT
This sequence comes from Gopherus evgoodei, assembly GCF_007399415.2. NCBI lineage: Eukaryota > Metazoa > Chordata > Testudines > Testudinidae > Gopherus > Gopherus evgoodei. Next base: position 138,535,365 of record NC_044326.1, read on the forward strand.
TTTTTTCCCCACAAAAAAATAAAATACATTTGACTGGCTCAAATACTAGATCCCTTATTTATAGCTTTAGCTAGGTAAAAAGCAGTCATGAGTTAGCATGATTAAGGTATCAAAAATCCTTCAGCTCTAAAAGTTCAGAATCTCAGCAGGTGTAATTCAATCAAGGCCTACTGGCTTCCAAGAGAGCTGCTGGTGGGTGCTCAGCACTTTTGAAAAAAAGGCCACCCACTATTTTAGGCACAAAAATAAGGGTTAAGGTGACTTTTAAAATAAATTTTGGACCTGGTATCAATTGGGGTAGCTCCACTGAAGTTAAGGAGGCCATTAAAGTCACATGAGCTGAGGATCTACCTCTAGATTGCATCCAAACATATCTTACCACAGAGAGATGAAGTTATCTGAAGGGTGATGTAGTTGGGGTTGGTCCTGCTTTGAGCAGGGGGTTGGACTAGATGACCTCCTGAGGTTCCTTCCAACTCTAATCTTCTATGATTCTATGTAACCTAGGATTTAAAAGCATGAGCCTCTCCTGCCTGAGGTAAAAGACCCAGCTGTGTAGCAGACTGTCGGGGAGGGGAGAAGCGCCATCAAATTCCCTCCAGACTCTCCTTCCAGTTCTTTATAAAGTCTTTCTGCCCCCACAGCAGATACCCAAGGTGGAGGGCATTCTTCAAGCAAACAAAAGAGAAGTCCTCTCCTCTCTTCCCTCCCTTGTAGGGAAAACAGAAGTAAGAGCGACCTGGATATCAGGTGGTCTTCCTCAATCAGCCCTTTGGGCTTCATCTAAAAAGGGGGTCTATCTCCAGCCCTTCCTCTTGGGGCTTACTGCTCTGAGGCTGGGTTACACCGCTTTGGGAGCAGTGAGGTCTGCTGTTGTCTCCCTCTCAGCCAGCTGGTCTCTGCTGTCTGAGGTGGGGAAGGTTTCTCCCTATTCTCCCCCAGCCCCGCCCCCAGGCAGAACAAGCCTTACAGGCGTGCTCCGTTGGTGTTGACCAGGCCCAGAAGAGATCCTCCATCTCCTCTCTGCCAGAGTGAGGGCGTGTCCCTTCACATGGCCTCAAACCTGTGTGTGGCTCCACCACTAGAGGAAGACAGAGCCACACTGAGTAAGCAGGGTCACTAGAGCTAGTCGGGTTCACCAGAATCTGCTCATTCATCCAAACTGAAACATTCTGCTGAGATGTTTTGATTTCCCTGATGGTCCCTCAGAACCCATCACAGCTACCTGGCTCTTTGCCAGGCCCCCCTCAATTCCAAAGCTCCCCCACAGCTTGCCTGACAGGCTGCCATGGAGCACTCTACTTGGGATCTGGGGCTTCCAGGAGCCTTCACAGTTTGCCAGGCAGGCTGATGGGGAGTGGGGAGGCTCCAAAGTCACAGCTCCTCAGCAGCCCACAATCCATAGCTTTAGGGCAGCTCAGGTGGTGGAATGCCCCTGAGCTGGGTCCCCAAGGCTTCCAGGGTCCATGGCTCCAGGGCAGTCCCTTTCAGGAAGAATTTTGAAATGTTTGGTTTTCATCCACATCAGAATGAAACCAAAGATTGAAATATCAAAATCCTTCACAAACCGAATGACCTTTCTCCACACAGCTCTGTGAGTTACAGTGTCCGGCATTGTTCAGTGAGCTGCTATTTCGGGAAGAACGCTGCCAGCAGATGGATGGGATATCTGGGCATTCAGTCATCTTTTGCACATTCCAAAGGCAAACAAGCACATGACTGGGTGTCTGTGCGTGAGTGAGAGATTTCATTGATTATTCAGAATCTCTTAATCATCTGCAAATGGAAGCAGGTCATAAAACATCACAATCATCTTGTCATAACGTTAAAAACCAGACAGAACATTGCAGTATATTATATTGCAAAATGTATGAGACCTGCACCTTCAGTTCTATTGATTCTCTACCCTGTCATCTTACAACCCTGCATCATTTATTCCTACACTATTTCTTTCCTAATAGCAAAATATCTTTATTATTAAGTAGGTGACAGGGGCTTTAACATCTTTTAGGAAGGGAATGAAATTAGTGGGAAAGGGAACTGGATAATGGGTGTATTATTCATAGGGACGCATATCTAATTTATATAGTGCTGCTGCTATGCCATCTGAAATTGCTATAACTCCAATTAAGCCAGTTTAAGTAATAGCAGGGACTATTCTACTGTGTCGGAATATTAATTTCATGGTCTGTTTTATACCCTAAAAAGTAAAATGTATTCCTAATTCATCTAGTCATTTTACAATAATTATGGACTAAATTTTCCAAAAGGCAAATCTGCACCCACAGTCCTGGGTACAAAGACTCAGGTTATTAAACCTGGATAATCTTCTATTCAAATTGAAACATTCTTGGACAAAGTGGTCAGTCCAAAATAACTAGTCCACCTGATAGACTGGGATCTAAGCAAAGGATCACAGGGTAGGAGACTGATTGCCTGATGAGGCTGACTAGGGGTCCTCCAACTAAGGGGACTGGCCATTATATTCTCCCTCTCTCCAGAATGGCTGGTGAGAAGAGACTCCATGTTCCAGAGAAGGCATGTGCCAGATGTCCAGAGGGAGGGGGGAAGATCTTGGACTTTTTAAAAAGCTCAAATCTCAAAGAGCACTCTAGAGTGCTGAGAAAATGGAGGTGGACAGGTGTTTATTATTTTGGCTATATCTATAAATCTTTTGTGCAATCTAATATAGAGAAGAATTGTGTTAGACTCCTCTTTGCAGAGTTTGTGTGTTATGTACTCCAACTATCATGTGTCTCTGGAGAGGTGACCTGCAAGCCAGCGCCTACAAAGTTGGTGCTCTTGGAAAGGGTGTACTTAAGTTACAGGGGTGTCTTGAAGGGGTCTCAGCAGTGGTCCCAAGACTAGGGCAGCTGTATCATGGGGTAGCACTGGGGCTAGCGCAGTCTCTGCAGGCACTACTCTCCCTCCTATGCAGGTGGGTAGGGAGTGGCATGGCAGGAGTGAGGACTGGGCAGAGTATTAGCTATCTCCGCCCTACGTCATGCCAGCCACTGGAGAGCACCTAGGACATAATAGGAGATAATCTGCTACTGGTATAGGCCTTCTCCTGGAATATTAAGGGAGTAATTGTCACGTGGAGCGACAACACCCTCCCATGTCTGTTCACGGGACCATACCCCACCAGCCCCTGAGGGCATCAGACCACATACCACGAAGGTAATTTAATGACTCAGGTCAGGGTCATAATGAGTTCCCTCTTGCTCCTTAATATGCAGGTTACCACAGTGGTGGGCAACAGGATCCTGACCCTGTGCATGCAGACTGGCTTCCTGGCGCCTCCTTCAAACTCCTCCCTCCAACTTCCATGTGGGATGCTGCAGCATGGGATGCCTTCCTCCATCTTTGTGAAGTCTAGAAACTGAACCTTCTCATCTCTGACAAAGATCTAGCCATAGTGGCACATTCTGTCACCGCAAGGATAAATTACTGCAGTCTCTAATTCCTGGGGTTCAATGACACTTCCCCAAGGCGAATGAAGTTGGTGCAGCTGGCCTCAGAACTAGCAAAAGCCAACATGATCACATCCTAGGATTCCCAGCCCTCCAGGATTGGCCTGGGGTCTCCAGGAATTAAAGATCAATCTTTAATTAAAGATTATGTCATGTGATGCAATCTCCAGGAATACAGCCAACCAAAATTGGCTGGCAAATGTCACTGACTTTGTCCTTTCAGAACACACTTTAGTCAAAGTCCTAGTTCTAATCAACAAAGCCTTTACCAAAAAAGAACCTCAAAACCACTTCGCCACAGGCACCATCCATCTCTTCCCAAGACATATACCCCTCATGGGGATGATACAGCTGGAGAAACGCATGTTAGCATGTTCTTTGTGCTGGGATGCTGCCTCTGGACTTGATTAAAAATAGTGCATTTTGATCCCCACTTGTCTATGTTCAGAGCAAAGTATATAATGGCCCTTCATGTAGAGACTTTCCCGTCTACAATCCTCATTGTAAAAATATCCTGGCCCAGCACAAAGTCAGACATTCTGTACCCAGGGGAACAGAGAAGTCGTCCAAACTTCATATACTTCAAGAAATTTTTGCTCAACACTTTAATACCAAGGAGATAGGTGCCTTCACCAAGATTTTCAAAGCAACTAGTGGTTTTTGGCCCCAACTAGAGATACCATAAAGGACCCCTGATTTTTAGAGGGTGGATGCTCAACGCTTTCTGAAAAATCTTTAAGGTGTTTCCAAGCTTAGCACCCAAAAACAGTCACCCAAGCTCACTAGTCTCTGAAAATCTTGACCCTTGTAGATAGTTTAGATAGGCAGACAGTTAGATGAAAGATGTGGCTTTCCTCTCACTTAACACAACTGAAGTCACACCAGTTTCACACTGATGAAACCTGGTTATGTCCCCTTTTCTCCAGTATGAAGCAGAAGAGACCACATTTCAAAGACTGGGGAAATGGGAATGTTCTTCATGTGGAAAGAATTTTTGAAAATGGGAGAAACACAGTGTGTTGGGAAAGCACGTTATAAGGAATTCGATCAAATATTACATTAGACTAGTACTTATTTCCGCTGATTGACTGCTATAGAATGCACATCCTATTACCTTCTATAGGCTTGATCCTGCAAAAGATACTTACAGTTAACCATATGCATAAATCTTTGCAGCGCATAAATCTTTGCAGCATGGAAGCTGGTGTTACTGAAGAGAGGCAAATTTTAAATGTAACAGGGATCTCTTCATGTATCTAATGATCCCAACTGCTGTATATCACATTCAACTCAAGTAGGAGCTAAGACAGCTGCTATCTGTATCATTATTACTCACACACTTAAGACATTTGCACCTCCTTTTCCAATTCATAAGCTCCTTGGTAAGTAATATGCAAGTAATTTTCTTTTACTTCCCAGTTTCTTATTCCTAATGCTATCTCTAACAGACCATTTCTCTCTGTTTCGTAGATAGCGAAGGATACAGGATAAAGAGATTGCTCCTGAGTATAGTTATGATGACATTTCTGAAAGCTTAAAACTTGCTCTGGTGGATATATCACAGCAATAAATTCTGGCATCTGAATAGAATTTAATGATATCAGTAGGCACAGGGAGGACTCCAGCTGAGGATAAGTGTATTGTATTAGTTAACTTAATAATGTGCCTTTTACAACTGGTAAAAAATAGCCCTTAATTAAATATAAAGGGTTAGGGAGCTCATTGTCTGGATCTTTTGAAATTCAGAAACCTTTCGTTTGATTTTGCTTTGACAGTTCAGGTCATGTTGAACCTTCATAGCAAAGCATTGGGACCAAGGATAGCCACTTATTGAAACACACAGCTTGCTCCAGTACCTGCTGAGCAAGGGGTTATCCGAGCCCACAAGAAGAAGGCTGGGCAGGCTTTTTAAAGATGATGGGCAAACTCTGGCACCTACACAGACAGCCTGGAAATATGGTAAGAAGGGTATTTCTCATGAAATTTCTGGCACTTTTGGTCACAGCTAGATATGCCACAAGGACAGCCATTCTCATGACATTTTAGCATAGAATCATAGAAGATTAGGGCTGGAGGAGACCTCAGGAGGTCATCCAGTCCAACCCCCTGCTCAAAGCAGAACCATCACCTACTAAATCATCCCAGCCAGGGCTTTGTCAAGCCTGACCTTAAAAACCTCTAAGGATGGAGATTCTACCATCTCCCTATATAACCCATTCCAGTCCTTCACCACCCTCCTAGTGAAATAGTGTTTCCTAATATCTAACTTAGACCTCCCCCACTGCAACTTGAGACCATTGCTGCTTGTTTTGTGATCTGGTACCACTGAGAACAGCCGAGCTCCATCCTCTTTGGAATCTCCCTTCAGGTAGTTGAAGTCTGCTATCAAACCCCCCCTCAGTCCTCTGTTCTGCAAACTTAACAAGTCCAGTTCCCTCAGCCTCTCCTCTCAACCATATTCAGTTCCAGTCATGCTAAGGAGACAGAAGGGGAAAAGTTCATCCCAACATTTCAGACCTGTATAGAAAGCTTCTGTCTGAGTTCACATCTAGATATGGGTAAACATAATGGATAAATACATTTGGTCTTTTTTCAAACCAGTCTAGTCCACCACTACCAAATTCTGCATAATGAGACAGACCCCTCAGCCATTTTTTGAAATATTTAAATGGAACTACATTGATTTACATCAGCTCTACATCTGCTCCATTGTCCCCAGAATGTATGGCCTTGGGCAAGGTACCTTTGCACAACTTGCTATCATTTAGCAAGTCCCCTGAGCCCTTTTCTGCACAGCCTGCAATGTTCCCTATTACTCCTGCATGTTATGAATGCACTCTGGCCCCAAAGCCTTGTCAGAACTCCTCTTAGCCTCATGTTTTCTTGTTCCCCTGGATGATGGTTTAAATGTCTCTACTCAGCCTGCTGAAATTGTTCTATAATTACATGTAAAGGATAAATCAATACCGTCTCTAAATAGAAGCCAAAATCTTTAGCCGTGGGGCCTCTAAAGCAGGTGCCTAAGGACTTGATCCTGTGCCAGTGAATTTAATATGAGTTTTGATACTGAATTGTATTAGAGCCGTAACAGCCCTAAATACTTATGACTAGATGGTGCCTTGGACTCCATGCTTCTGCAGAGGAGTAAAAAACTTCCCGTAATTCCTTCATGCGAGTTTCCTGGACTTTGAGTTCAGTCACAATGGAGTGAGAAGTGGTACTTGCCCACATATATTTCCTCCTGGAGCAGGTGGGCAGTGAGTATGAACAGAGTCTTGGCTCCGCCCCTTTCCATCCAGTTCAGCTGAACCAGCAGGGGTGTATGTGTGTGTGTGGGGGGTGCGGGGAGAGATGGTGTATGTGTCATAACTTTCTGTGGGTATAGGCCATCAGCAAACAATTAGCCTCTCAGAACAAGGGGCAATCAGAGAAGCATGTCAGTCATGGCACCTTCCTGGACCTCCTTCTGTTTACACAAAACCTCTTGCTCAGGACTGTCTCTGAAGGCACAATCTAAGCCTAGACACTAGATCTAATGAACCCTTCTGGTCTTAACCTGTATGAATTCTTATTTGCCAAGGGAAGATTTCCAAAGGAATAAATAGGAGTTAGTCACTCAACTTCCATTGATTATCAGTGTGAATTAGCTACTTCCTAATGTTGGATACCTCCCCCAGTAAATGAAAAGAGACCGCTTTCCAGAATTGTCCTGTTGGCTTCATGCAGATCAAACTGGTGCTTTGCACTTGCCTGTCTGTGGGTTTAGGCACCTAATCTGATGTATCAAAATGTTAAAAACTGCAGCCAATGATGGGTGCATCTTCACAGCAGAATGAACTAAGTGGAGTTTTCCAAAACCTTACAGCATTCTCCACTCTGCTATGGGTATTCAGAGCCAAAGAAGTGTTAAGAAAAAGTAAAGGATGGTTGACTAACGGGGAAAAATGTCTTTGTTAAAAATAGTAGATTTAAATAGCTACAAAACCCACATTTTAAATGAGCAGACACAGTTACTCAAACTGCCAAGTAATGCAATCATTTCAAACACATGCCAAGAAAGTAGTTATATTATACCACACCGTTCTGTACAATATTAAATATATAGAGATGTCAAGAATCAGATGCACACATTTATCTTGGGATAAAGGGATTATAAATAGACATTTAACATGGCAATAAAACCACTCATTAAGCTTTTTAAATAAAAAGTTACAGTGAAAAGCAGCCACAAGAATAACTGCTATGAATATCCACAGCTGGGAGGCAGCTGGATTTCAAATGGGTTTACCCAAACATCAAAAAAGCTCTAATTCAGTGCTGTGACTTCAAGAATTACAATTTTTATGAACACTGTCTATTAGCATGATCTACACTGTAGGGCATATTGTATTAATCAGAAGTATGGCAAGGCAGAGGGGAAGGGTCTGGGCTAAATCAAAAGGCATCTCCTGAAATATAATTTCAGAGTTCAGGGACAAATTCATTTCTGGTGTAATTCTTCTGACTTCAAAATGGAGTTAGACCAAGAAGGAATTTGGTCCAATAAGAGTAATTCTTGTAAGATAATGGCAGTAGCTGAGCTCTAATGAGAGCAGAAATCCAGAGTTCAACTCTTTAAGGTACATCCCCACTCTTTGAATTAAGATCCTGATTTTTTCAAAAATCTACAACATTGTGCACCTAAGCCCAGAGCCTGAGCTGGTGTAAGTCAGGATAGCTATATGGATGTCAACAGAGCTATGCTGATTTACACCAGCTAAGCATCTGACAACACTGAATTAGTGTGAACCATGTTGGTTTATGTTTAAAACTTTTACATGTTACTGCAAGCTCTTTGGGGCAAGGAATGCATTTTCCTACATGTTTGTACAGGACCTAGCACAATCATGCTCGAATCCTCACTGGGGACTTTGGACCTGACCCAAAGTCCAATGAGAGGCTTTGGATTGTCTTCAGTGGGGTCTGAATCAGGCTTTCCATGTGTTCCTGCAGTATGGCTACTAATAAGAATCCAGTGTGATTCATACCAGTTGAAATTTAACTATTTAACTGTCACAGGGTCCACTCACCCTGAGGACTCGCCTCACCCCAGGAACTGCAGCATCTTCTTCATGTCCCATCCGCGTTTCCCCCCTTCCAGGGTTACCCATAGTCCTTCTACACAAAATGTCTCTGGCAGACTCCTCTTAGGCTGCCCTGATGATGCCACTTCCCCTGTGGAAAATAGGGGAGCCCAGGCCCACCCAGTGCAGGGACTCTCAGCTCAGCAATTCTGGGTACTACCCTCTCAGCCCTCATGCCTTCTCCCCAGACCGCCTCCTCCTCTTCCAGGTCCCCTTTTCTCCGGGAGTACCAGTTCCAAACCACCCTCTCCCCTCCCTAGGGAGTGACTCCAGCCTGCCTTCCTGCAGACTTTCCCAGCAGCCCTGTCCATTCTCAGCTCCCGGGCTCTATATACCCCACCTATCCCCATCCATCTGAGCCTCCTTTAATCAACTCCCTGCTCCATGGCTCTTCTTCCAGGTGCAGCCAGGGCAGTTCATTGGCCTTTCTGGCCACTTTAACCCCTTCTAATCCTGTGTGGGGTGAACACACCACCACTTTAACCTACAACAGTGATGTACTAAATCTACATTAGGGCCAGATTCTGATGCCCTCACTCATGTTAACTAGCAAGTTACTCCACAATCGTCCCATTGGCTTCAGTAGGACTATTCACACAATAAGATGTTACTCAGTTAGAGTGAACGGATCAAAACCTGGCCCGAAAATGAGTACAGCAGCTAGACACTGTGCTTAACTAACTATAGACTTGCTAGTGAAAAGTTCATGTACATTAACACGTCACCTGTGCTTCCAGACATATGACTGCCATTCAAAGTCAGTATTTGCCAATGGTTTTCGCATAGCAGTATCTGAGATGCCATATTCCCTATAGTTACAGTAATAAATATCTGTGGTCCCTGAGAAGTGACAAGAGCCAGGAATTATTATTAATTAATAATAATTTTTATTACTGACTCTGCCACTGGTTTGCTGTGTCACCATGTGTTCCCCTCTGCAGGCCTCTGGTTCTTCTCCTAGCTCACATGTATTGCGATTGTAAGCTCTTTGGGGAAAGACTGTTTCTTACTATGCATTTAGACAGTCCTTATCACAATGGGGTTCTAATCATAGTTGAGCATCTAGGTACTATTGTTATTCAAATACTAAGAAGAATATCAGCTGTCTTTTAAATACAGAGCACGGACACTTGGAAAGTGTTGCAGTGCAGCATATCCTGGACATTTGCCAATTCTAAGACAACCTCCACAAAGGCTGGGATTTGATAAGCCAAGAAATACTACTAATTGGCCTCTCGCTTTTGCGATTATGGTCTAAATCTCAGCCTGACCAGTGTGATGGAAAATCATGCCTCTGATTACTACAAATGCCTTGAGCAACTTTCCTTTTGGGGTTGTCACTGAAGTTTCAAAACTAGTGAAAACAGTCCATATCACAAAACTAGCATTCATTTATCATAATTACATGCAGTTGGCAGCCTCTCTCCAAAACAGACAAGGTGAAATAATGAGTGTAGGAACCGAAATGCCCTTAGCTCCGAAAATAATATGATTCTTGAGAAGTTAAAACCATAACTTACAGATGCAGACAGCGTTCTTTGTCTACAAAGGGCTTAAAACAAGGTATGATGTCTCATTCCCAGCTATGATACTTATGACACCTGTTATCTGAGGGCCTAATGCTCTTTAAGGCACTTATCCGCACAGCATCTCTGGGAGGAAGGGCAGCTCTATTACCTCCATTGTGCCGATGGGGAACAGATGCAGAGAGATGCTAAGAATCAGATTTTTAAAAGGTATTTAGAAGCTTTACGTCATTGATTTTCCATCACCCAGGAGGTCTGTAACAGAATATGGACCTGACTCAGGCCTCCTGAGGCCCTGGGCAGGGCCCTAACTTCTGGGTCACCCTTCCTCTCTGAACTCCTTGGTCAGTATCTTGGTGTTTGTGCCAGACTCTCCTAGTAGACTACTTATGAGTACTCCATTTACCTACAATGATATTCATGGAGATAACAAAGGTGGATCCACACCAAAGCTCCAGCTCCAAACCCTTCCTCCCCCGGCCAAACTCTGGGAAGGTTCAGATCTGGATTCAGATCCAGCCGTGTGGTTTAGATCATTAATACACAAGAAGTTTATTTAACTTGTGGGATAGAAAGGAGTCATTTTAAATGGTTATCTTTAATCAAAAGGCATATTCATAGATTCTAAAGACAAAAGGGACGATTGCGATGTTCTAGTCTGACCCCTGTATGACCTAGGCCAGAGAAATTCCCAAGTAATTCCTAGAGCAGCTATTTTAAATAAAACATCCAATCTTGTTTTTAAAATTGCTACTAGTGATGAAGTATCCACCATAGCCCTTGGCAAGCTGTTCCAATGGTTAACTACTCTCATTGTAGTAAGGTAATTTAGGCAACACATTGGCCAATACCAAACACATTGGCTAAATTGTGCCTTATATTCGACTGCCACAAAGACACAGGACATAATTGTCAAGAAAGAATTACAATCCTACAGCATCTCTACATTCAGAGCCTGCATATTCAGGAGCTGTAGTATCACCTCAGTCAACCCTGAAGGCATGGAACAAATGAAAGAGTTTGAAACTAAATGAGCCTGAAAGGTGTGTTTTCCTATAATTTCAGGGAAACAAGGACAAGGGCATAAAATTCTAAAATGAATGTGCACATGCACACACATACTCTACTAGCCTGCTCATACAGCACGTATGCCACAATTCACCCCATCCATCTCTACAAGTAAGCTGCCACAGATAGCTAAGAATAACAGAAGACTTAAGAAGAAACCAAGCGAAGGAAAATCTTTCCAAGACTTCATCATGGATTGGGGAAGGAAAGTTAACTAAAATCCTACCAAGGGATTAGATCTGAAACTCTTGTAATTATTTTATTGGGATAGGAAGATGATTTATAGATTCTAGGACTGGAAGGGACCTTGAGAGGTCATCAGTTCCAGTCCCCTGCCCTCATGGCAGGACCAAATACTGTCTAGACCATCCCTGATAGACATTTGTCTAACCTACTCTTAATTATCTCCAGAGACCAGGCTTCCACAACCTCCCTAGGCAATTTATTCCAGTGTTTAACCACCTTGACAGGAACTTTTTCCTAATGTCCAACCTAAACCTCCCTTGCCGCAGTGTAAGCGCATTGCTTCTTGTTCTATCCTTAGAGGCTAAGGTGAACAAGTTTTCTCCCTCCTCCTGATGACACCCTTTTAGATATCTGAAAACTGCTATCATGTCTCCTCTCAGTCTTCTCTTTTCCAAACTAAAACCCAATTCTTTCAGCCTGCCTTCATAGGTTATGGTCTCAAGACCTTTAATCATTCTTGTTGCTCTTCTCTGGATCCTCTCCAATTTCTCCACATCCTTCTTGAAATGTGGTGCCCAGAACTGGACACATTACTCCAATTGAGGCCTAACCAGCGCAGAGCAAAGCAGAAGAATGACTTTCCATGTCTTGCTCACAACACACCTGTTAATGCATCCCAGAATCACGTTTGCTTTTTTTGCAGCAGCATCACACTGTTGACTCATATTTAGCTTGTGGTCCACTATAACCCCTAGGTCCCTTTCTGCCGTACTCCTTCCTAGACAGTCTCTTCCCATTCTGTAAGTGTGAAACTAATTGTTCCTTCCTAAGTGGAGCACTTTGCATTTGTCTTTGTTAAACTTCATCCTGTTTACCTCAGACCATTTCTCCAATTTGTCCAGCTCATTTTGAATTATGACCCTGTCCTCCAAAGCAGTTGCAATCCCTCTCAGTTTGGTATCATCTGCAAACTTAATAAACATACTTTCTATGCCAATGTCTAAGTCGTTGATGAAGATATAACAAAATATTAACTGTTTCTCTGTTAATCCCCAGATGGTTAAATCACATATTCCTCAAGAAGAGACAATGCTTAAACATTGGCAAACAGAGAAATAGTGGGATTTAACTGGATTAAAGTTTCTTAATATTCAGAATTGGCTTGATTTAAGACAGCTCCATACATGGATTATTCTAAGTAACTAATTCAAATAGTTTGTTCCATTTCTTATTATTTAGTGAAAATGGCTTACTTTCCCTCAATTTTAAACTGTCTAGTTATTTACAAGTAACCATTAGGATCTACTTAAAGAAATTATTTTGCTCACATAAAAAAAAATTTAAGTATCTAATATATTAAAACCGAAGTCACAATAATTTGGGGAAACAATCCACTTTGATCTTAACTTACAAGGGAAAAGCACCCCTCTAGAGGCAGTTCACTTTCCAGGGCACAATGTCTGTTAAAAGCTCTCCCCACAGGGAGACCTGCAGAAGAGATTGTAATGGAGGTAACTAGCTTGTCATTTGTATTGTTTTACTTAATGTTTTCCCCTGTTTCATAAATAATAAAATAGCCATGGGTAGTAATTGTGATTTTGCTTGGTCACCATCACTGTGTCCCCTAAGGTATGTAAAAGAACCCCTGTGATTAAAATAGTAGGAGTCATCTACCCTGAAACACTCTTATGGGCAGCCTATACCAAGAATTATATCTTTTAATTTTGGTTTTCCCTGAGTTTGCAATAAGACGAACAAACTAGTAAGAGCTGGCCTGCCATTTATTGTTTCTCTGGACTACAAGTTTTTAGATGAACAAGGTGGGTGAAGTAGTATCTTTTACTGGACCAACTTCTGTTGGTGAGTGTGATGGGGTTCCACTCATCACATTGGCGCCTCCTGCTAGACATCTTGGGGATTAATGCTGCAAGTCGGTATGCCCACTTCTGGTGGTGCCTCGGCCATTGTCACTTCTGCTCCTAGACCCACATCACTCCAAGGACCACACCATTCTCTTCATGATAAACGCCCCCCCCCGGCCCATATTATGATCTACGCTACCCCCTTCCAGGGACAAGATTTGTAGTCCAACTGTCCCACCACATCCCAAGTGGGGACTGCAGCCAGTTGTCCAGCCACTTCCCCATGGCCCCAGCACTCTCTTCACTCTTACCTCAAAGCCTCAGCCTGCAAATCCCAGCAGCCAACCAGGAGCTCTTCTCTAGCTCCTCTGGTCCCTGCTAGCAGCACTGCTCTGTCCAAGGTGCTAGGTTTCCTCTGCTAGCCAGGCACTCAGTTGTCACTCCTTGAGCTCCAGGGAGTAATTGCCCGTGCTCTGCCCTGTAGCTTTTCTTATATGGCTGTTCCTCACAACCCTTCTATTATTGGCTGTTTCCTCCACAGCATCTCTAGGGCCCCATTAACCCCCTGCATGCCCATGTGGGGCAGACACTCCATCACCATGAGACAGACAAGCTTTCGATCCACACAGAGATCTTCTTCAGGTCCAGGAAAGATACTCCCAGCATCACAGCCAATGCAAGGTCCAACAGATTCTTTAGCATACATAGTCTGCATATATTGCAAGGGCCCATTCAGCTCCAGTGTCCTGTTAACACCCCTGTAGTCAAGTGGCTACTCTAGCTTGAAGAATTACTTAATAAGAATTTTTTTAAATATTTCAGAACAAAAACAAAATTTTAAAATGTCAATATGTCCAGCTAAATGGAAATTTCAAGTTTCAACAAACTCCAGTTCCTTGTCTTCCTGGATGCAGAAAAAAATTGAAAACATGATCCCCAAACGTTGAAACTCCAGAAAACAAAAAGAACCCAAAAGTTACTTTTAAAATTTTATGATTTTAAGCAGATTTCATTTGTTTTTTTTTGGCTCTGACACATGATATTTGAATGCTTCAGTTGGCAATATAGTCACATGGGAAATATATGACAGAGGCAGAAAACAATCCCTGATTTATTACCTTCTGGTCCAAATCTTCCCAACTCTTATCCTCAATTCATGGGGAGTGCCATCTGCTGGTGGTGTCCTATCTGTCATCTGTTCCTTGCTGCTGTCTGGACCTGCGTTGCTCACCACTTGGCAGCATCCTCTTCAAGCCATTGCCCTCTGGCAGTGCCCCCTAGTCCATCATCACCCCCTGCCTGGGGTGAGGGGGAGTAGCAGCAGTCCATGCACTGGCCTCAGTGGCCAACCACAACCTCCAAAGTCCAGCCCTTTGTCTCAAGGGCCAGTTACAGTTTGTTTCAGCCACCCTACTGCATGGTCAGGTGCAGTACAAGGGGGAAGGAGGAGACCCAGGCCCGCCCACTACTCTGGGTCCCAACCCAGGGACCCTCTAGTGGCAGCCTCCCTGCCCTCCTTCTTTCCCCTTGTCCATCTGTCCCTCAGCCACTTCTTCTCTGACCCTGCATACATTCTAGGCCCTTTCTATCAGGGCCTGCAGTCTGGCAGGTATTGGACCAGAACCCTACTATGTTTCCCCCGAGCCTGCCCAGCACTGTTCTGTCCGAGGAGCTAGTCTCTTGCTCTGGAGACGGACCTTCCCCCATGGAGGTCTGGGACAGACTGCCTGCTGCTCTTCTGGGCAACCTTTACATAGGGTCAATCTCAGCCCTGATTGGCTGTCTCCAGTCTCAGCCCTGATTGACTCTCAGACTCCCTTTCCTGATTGGCTGCTGGCCTGCACAGCCTCTCTGGCCTACTCTAGCCCCCTCTCACATGGGGGTGGGGCAGTCGCTCTACCACAGTTGCATCTTTGTGTCTCTTATTCTCTGCCTGCGGTACATAATTTTAGATCCTGCAAACTGAAATGCTTTGGTCCAACTGAAGTAGTTGTTCTCAATGTGAGTGTATCTGGGTGGATTTTAATGGCCTATGATATACAAGAAGTCAGATTAGATGTTCTTGTGGTCCCTTATTGCTTTAAACTCTATGAAACTAAATTACCACTAGTTTTCATTATAGAATTTGTATCCGTAGCGGTTCCATTGTAAAGTCCTCCACATACTGTTTATTCCTGATCTTTCCTATGATATTTCCTTTTAAAAGTGTCTTGCAGTCTGCCCCCACAGATCAAAACTGCTCAGCCCCTGAATGACCAGCTTACTCATTTCTATTTATGGATTGGCACTAAAATTTTTCCCTTTCCTTACATATTGAAGATCTATCACACTGAAGAATAAAAAAAGGGAAAGACACTTGCATTTTTATATCTTCCATATATTGTTTTAACAATATAATTTCTTCTGCAGTATGGGAGATTCAGCACCATACAAATCAATGTTTTGACTGAGACCTTCTGAAAGAAGAAGAGAGTTTGAACTCTCATGCAAGGCTGAGTTGCACTTTTCCTGCTGAGAAACAAAAATAAATAAAGACTGACCATTCTGCTGACAGAAAAGAGAGTCCTTAACATTCTATTATATCTTGAGTTGCCAGTGCCCGTGTATCCAGCCAGACATGAAGCAAAGGTAAGCAGTGAGGAGTGTGCTCTTTCACGGAGCAGAAGTCATCACAGCATTAGGGGCAAAAAAATCTTAGCAATGTCAAAGGAGATATTGCAGCTGTCTAGGTTTCTTGTAAGTGATATGTTCTGTTTCTCTAATGGAGAACAACATCTCCTGGCCAAACTGTTGGAAATGAGCATCCCTCAAGTTAATAATGGAAAGTGGAGAAACACAAATGGAAAACAAGCTTCACTTCTTTAAATAAGTAGAAGAAGAGTGTCTGCTGTGAATCAGATATAACATACAGTACCCGTATTACCATTATTGTGTAACATGGATGCTGTAGCAGGCCATTGGAGTCCTCCTCACTTGCTAGTCAGGGAGAGACTGAGCTCTCCTCTGTGCTGCAGCCTTTATATAGGGCTCAGCCTGGCCCTTTCTGATTGGCTGCCCATCTGCATAGCCTCTCTGGCCTACTTTAATCCATTTTCTCCTGGAGTGGGGCAGCTGCCCCACTACAGAGGGTCAGTCCTCACTGAATATGAAAAGGAGCTATTCAATATTTTGTTCTGGACGTATTGTTCAATGTGGTGCTTCATGCTTTACTTTCTACAGTCCCCATCACAACTGCACATGGAGCAAGATGCTGATCTTAATTACATCTATGTGAATCAGGAATCAGTCCACGAAGAAGGAGAAAAATCTGACAATACCGTTAGGCTCAGGCTAAAGAAATGGTTCTGAATGGAAATTCATACATTCTAAGGCCAGAAGCAACCACTGTGATTATCTTGTCTGACCTCCAGGCCAGAGAAAGTCATAGATTCATAGATTCTAGGGTCAGAAGGGACCAATGTGATCATCTAGTCCGACCCCCTGCACAAAGCAGGCCACAGAACCCTACCCATCCACTTCTATAACAAACCCCTAACCTATGCCTGAGTTATTGAAGTCTTCAAATTGCGGTCTGAAGACCTCAAGCTGCAGAGAATCCACCAGCAAGTGACCCATGCCCCACGCTACAGGGGAAGGCAAAAAACCTCCAGGGCCGCTGCCAATCTGCCCTGGAGGAAAATTCCCTCCCGACCCCAAATACGGCGATCAGCTAAACCCTGAGCATGTGGGCAAGACTCACCAGCCAGCACTCAGGAAAGAATTCTCTGCAGTAACTCAGATCCCATCCCATCCAACATCCCATCACCAACCACTGGGCACACTTATCTGGCGATAATCAAAGATCAATTGCCAGAATTAGGCTCTCCCATCACACCTTTTGAACTAAAGCATACCTCTTTAAAGAAAAATGGATTTCAAAATTGCCAGTGATGGTGAATCCACCATGACCCCCGTTAAGTTGTTCCAACAGTTAATTACCCTCACTCTTAAAAATGTGTTTTATTTTGAGTCAGAATTTGTCTAGCTTCAACTTCCAGCCATTAGAAATAGTTAAAACTGAATGTAAAAGTTCCATTTGTGATCCCCAAGTCCCCAGGACTGCCCCACTATTTCACATGAGCGGTCTCAAAGACTTAAAAGCCAATTTACTAATAGCAATTTCTGACCATTCCCCCCCCCCCAACACAAACAAACAAACAAAAAAACTTCACTCAGGATCCTTTTTCATCCCAAAAAGAACAAGAGTACTTGTGGCACCTTAGAGACTAACAAATTTATTTCAGCATGCCACAAGTACTCTTGTTCTTTTTGCGGATACAGACTAACATGGCTGCTACTCTGAAACCTGTCATTATGCAAGGCACTTCATTTAGCCATTTGGAGTTCAAATCCATCAACTTCATGAAAAAACTAGTACAGACACAGACAGACATCATCTTCATGCTGAAATAAATTTGTTAGTCTCTAAGATGCCGCAAGTACTCTTGTTCTTTTTGCGGATACAGACTAACACAGCTGCTACTCTGAAAAGTATTCATCCCAGTTACAATAAATTCCGGAGTTTCTCTTGGGAAGGAGCACTGTCGTGATGGAAGGGAATGGCATTTGGCCTGTGCATTACCCCCAAGGGACTTTACCATGGTGATAGGACTAGTCAATGTCCTGAGTTCTTTGGGATTACACAGTATCTTGAATGGAGTGGAATCAAAAAGTCTACTAAGACATGACCTTTATGCACTTGCTAAAAGCAGTAGGGTTTCTGGTAAGCAAAGAAAAGTCTCAAGGCTTCAAAGACTCCAGGGCCTGGGTCAAAATCAAAGCAAGATTAGAGTCTACAGTAGAACCCCAGAGTTAAGAACACCTTGGGAATGCAGGTTGTTCGTAACTCTGAACAAAACATTGTGATTGTTCTTTCAAAAGTTTGCAAATGAACATTGAAAGTTCACTATGCAGAACAAAAATGCTTCTGTTAACCATCTTAAGTTCAATGAAACAAGCACAGAAACAGTTTCCGTACCTTGTCAATTTTTTTTAAACTTGCCCTTTTTCAGTGGTTTATGTTTAACACTGTATTGTATTTGTTTCTTTCTTTGGTCTCTGCAGATGCCTGATGGTGTATTTCTGGTTCCAAGTGCGATGTATGATTCACCAGTCAGTTCGTAACTCTGGTGTTCATAACTGAGCTTCTACCACATTTAGTTCTACTTACAACCCTGATGTTGCCTCTTCTATTGTGTTTTGAGCTGATATCCGGGCTTTATCGGATATGATCAAATTCTGAACATAAAGATGGATGAACCAAAATTGGAGGAATGATAATTAGAGCACTAACCCAGGCAGTGAGAGACCCAGGTCACATTCTTGCTTTGCCACACATCTTGGGTGACACAGGGCATGACACAATGAATACACCTACAATGCAACCACTGGTTGTAACTGCAGGTTGAGTAGAGCTACCCAAGCTAGTTTTAATCCACCTAGCTTGTGTCCTAGAGTAGTGAAGCCGCAACAGGGCATGCTCCAGTGTGGGGTAGCCCTGTGAGTAATTACCCATGGTTTCCGAGTGAGCTCGTATAACCTGTAGTGAACAGTAAGCTACTGTAGTGTTGCTGGTCCAGTAACCGAGCTAGCTAGACTAAAGTTAGCTTGGGTATGTCTACTCACGCTGCAGGCTTGGCTCACGACAGCCTTCATCAGTCTGCGCCTCAGTTCCCCAGTTGCAAAGTGGGGTTAATAGCACTTCCTTATCGCACAGGGACATCATGAGGATAATTACATTTTAGAAAGAAAGAGTGTGAGGGCTCAGTTGCTACAGTAATGGGCGCCATATAAAGTACCTTAGATAGAGAGATTCCCAGGCATCTGGGAAATGGCTTCTTTGCTACATTTTGGGTGGAATTTTCAACTGCCTTCAACAATGGCCTAATTCTGCTCCCTACATTGGGTACCCTTGAAAAGTTCATGTACTTTATGTGGATATACATTCAATAGATATAAAGTAAGAAAATAGTTTATCTATCAAACATGTTTACATCATTCCCAGATACACATAATCGATTAGCTCTTATATTATGCTGCTGGCATGCAGAGGTCCTAGTTAAGATCATGGTTTCATTGAGCAACTTGCTCTATAAACACATAGGAGCACATGATTTTTTTTCTGAACTGGCCTCTACTCTCAGATTAATTTTTCTCTGTCACTTCTTTTTCTGTTCATGAGCTGATAGCCACCAGCTCAAGAGTTTTAATGAATGTATTAGCCAGATGGTTCTGGGACTAATTTTTTATCTGAAGTTTGATCAGGAGCAGTCATTTGAATGGAGCTGTTGTAATTGGACGCATAGATCACATACTAAATGGTTCTGTTCCCTGAGGGTGAAATTCACCCCTGTTCAGAGGGTCAGCACCAGATTTCTGCACCACTTACATACCATTTAAGGCCTCAAAATAGGGTTTAAGTGAGACTTACATGGTGCTCAGTTCCTGTGCCAGTGCTCTGCACAGGGATGAATTTCACACTAAGTGAATATTTGTAATTTACAGAAAGGGGTTTAAGATCAAAATACAACAAGAGTAGTTGGAAAACTTTCTGACGGAACTGTTTTCTGTCAGACATTGCTGAGCTAAATGTTTTGTGGTAATATGGTGTCAAATTTAGACAGGAAGTTATTGAAACATTTTGTTTTATAAGGAAGAAATGTTTCATGTCAAATTTATTGGTTCAACTATTACTACGTTTCAAAGGTTGAAGCAATAAAGTCGAAACAAAATGTTTTGACCTTGTTAAAATTAATCATTTCTGAGAGTTTGACTTTTCATCTTGATTTGGGTGGGGGGGGGGCGAAAACAGATTTCAAAATCTCAGAATTTCCCATGGGATGAAAATTCCCAATTTTGACCAGTTCTACTCACAAGTACACATTCAGGCCCTGATTCAGAAGAGTGCTTAAGCACATGCCCATTGAGTCAGTTTCAAGTACTCAGCCCTCATTCTCAAAGTGCTGTATGGCCTGGGCCCAGGATATCTAATAGAGCCTAAAGCTCCAGGTTAAAGACTGTGGTGAACAGCTTTGCCTCTCTGACACAACAGAACTTTCTACAGTAATGATGACCTCATCCAGGCAGCAGACACGTCTTTCTTAGGGGCTGGCCCCAGCCTGTGGAATGAACTGCCCCTAGGAACCAAGGACCATCCCCAAACTTCACCACCTTCCTTTCCAAGTGCAAGGCACACTTCTACCAGGCTTCACTCATTTAAATGTGCATGCTGCCTTGTGTTTATAAACCAAAACCCTGCTAAATGAAAAACACTGCACCCACAATTCCCCTCATAAGAGAGCACGTATCACCCAGGGCAGATGGTAGTCACATCACTGAATGTACGACTGGAAGGTGCTCAGATACTACAGTAAGGAGGGTGGGATAAGGCCTGTAAAGAATAGTTCAAGGATTCATTCTTCTTCCCCATGCATTCTGGTTCCACATCACTCAGATGGGAAAGGCAAGTCTGATTTGAAGGAGAACCTGAATACAAGCTTTCACCATGAGGATCTGTACAGCACCCCACCTGACACCACTTGAAGGACAAGAAGAGTAACCCAAAGAGAGGGGAAAAAAATACACATCTGCATTCCTCTCAAACACACTGAATTACCTGGTGTTAAAGTAAAAGGATCTGGGTCTTTGCTGTTCTCTGGCTGAAGCACAGAACAACTCTTCTCTATGGCAATCAGGGTCCATCTGCAGAGCACAGCATAGTGATCAATTGCTGCTCCGCTGCTGCAGCAGCCCTCAGAGAAAGTTACTGCATCTAATTTCAGGGACAAAAGGTGAGATGGCAGGGAAGCAGCTCGGCTCTCCAGGTAAGTGTCACTTACTACACCTACATTTCCTATGTCTTCACCTGCTGCATGGCCCCATTTACAACAATTCATACCTTTATGATGGTCTTTGGCTTCTCCCACAGTCAGAGAGGGCCAGATTCACAGCGGGTGTAAATCAGCATAGCACCTTGGACTGGAGTGGAGCTATGCCGAGGTGCAACCGCTGAGACTTCCATACATGGAGGAGGCATCTCTGGTGCTCCTCACAAGGCAAGGTGGGGTACTTGGAGGAGGGGTCAGACTGCAGTGGTGTCCATCCTCTGGGGTGGTCTGTGGCAGAGGGGAGGGATATCAGAGTCAACCATACTTCAGAAAGTGAAAAATGGAAAGGTTGATCCAACAGAGCTTGTGTACTTAAATTTAAGCACATAAGCAGGCCTATTGGAGTCTATGGGGCCATTTGTACACTGCGATTTAGGCACGTGCTTAAAGTGCTTTGGTGGGTCAGAGAGCTCTGTATCTGCAGAAGTGAGCCCATACGGCCCCCTAAGGCAGCACATGCCATCAAAGATCTCAGTTTCTAAGCTATTGCACCTGCACGCAGCCTTAACTTGGGTTCTGTGCCTACATCTTCTTCAGGAGTCTAAGGGAGGCTGTCCCACAGCAGCACAGCATCTGCTGGAGCCTCCCTCCCTGCTAGGGAAAAGGTGGGCCAGGGCAGAGATATGACACACAGTGAGCAGCCCAGGTCTGTATCCATGCAACTGGAAACGCAGAGCCTCAGTGCCTCTTTTAATCCCTTTGTCTTGGAGGGGAGGTTGGAAGGAAATTCTGCTAAGTCACCTCGGAGGGCTCAACCGCAGCCCACTGAAGTCAGCGGGAGACTTCCATGACCTTTGGGTTAGGCCCAGCATTTCCTGGCTCCTTAACGCCCCATTAGAGAGTTGTTCTAAGTTTCTAGTGGTAGCACAGTTAGCTAATATTTTGTTGAGCAAAAAGCTTTCCTGATGAAGAGACCGATGATGAAAGGCCGTCTACAATTTTGGAAGTATTTTAAATTCGCTAGTCAAAAAGGCCACCAGAGGAATGTTCATTTCTTCCGGTGCGAGTGACATCAGCATTCATAGTGCTGCTTGTTGACTTTTGATGCTTCTTTTGGAGGCACCATGACTGAGAACGTAGGGCACTGAACTGAGACTCAGACAACCTCAGTTCTGTTCCCATCTTCACTCTGTGACCTTCACCTCGCTGGGCATCTGATCCTCCTCCCACCCTTTGTCGGTCTTGTCTCTTCAGAGTGTAAGCACATAGTGTAAGTACTATGGCACATCTACACTGGAGCAGGAGGTGTCATTTGCAACTTAGGTAGATGTACCTACGCTAGGTTTGATTGAGTTAGTGTGCTAAAAATATCACTGTAGCCATGACATTGCAGGCAGCAAGATGGGCACGTGCCGTGGTCTTGGCTGGGATAGTACTCAGGAGCACAGTGCCTAGCATGATGAAGCCCTGATTGCAGTTGTGGTGTTTAATTGCTACTATAATAAAAATAAGTATTGCAAATGCTGAACTGTAGATGAATAAGCAGAACCAACCAGGCAAAATTAACTGTATTTAACCAATGTGATGAGAGGTCTTGTTCTATTTCTGCACTAAGACTTCACTGAATTAATGGAGCAGATGTATTCTGCTCCCAAGGTAAAAAACGAAAAGGTGAGAAAACGAAAGTATATGTCATGTCAGTTTGTTGGGGGGAAGCTGCATCAGCCAACAGGAGACACATCAGTTACGAAGAGCAAGTTAGTATGTATTATTCTGCTTTATTAAACGAAACAATTCAAATTTCATGGGTTTCTGACCGCACATGGATGACTGCTTGACCAACTAACAGTCACAATAAAGTCATATCAGCCATTATAGATATTCATGTACTTTCAGTAAAGGAGGAATCCTGAATAAACGGGGAGGAAAATTACTCCAGGAATGTTTGGCTCAGATTGACTTAAAAAAATAAAGGCGTGAAAAGAGACAAAGATGGCAGCTGTTCTACTGAGCAAGGTGTGTGCGCGTCACAAGGAGGGAAGGGAAATCAAATCATGCTGCAGCGCATGCTTTTTCTAGGGAGGCTGGGGTGTCATCATTCCCCCACAGGAGCTTACTGTACAGAGCAGCTGATCAAGGCTGAGATTTGAGTTGGCTGAAAAATCCTAATTTTATTTCTGAACAAAACCAAAAGCCCACAATGAGCAATGAATGCTGCCTGGTTCTGAAATAAGTCCACATTTTATTTTCAAAGCTCTAACATTACAATTTGAATCCACTGGTTTCATTTTTTGTCAAAAAAGAAAAGTATCCAAACGTGAGAGCAAAACGTTTCAATGTTGACCACTACATTTTTCGTTAACAGTTTTAACTAAAAAACCCCAAACAAACAAACAGCCCTGATCAGCGCCAACGGGGATTTTCCAAGAAGCCTCAGGGAGATGGAGCCTGACTCCAGGATTTGTATAGCTAACGCCAAGATCCTCAAAGGTATTTAGGTGTCGGTGATAGGGCAATCTGCCCCTTAAGGGCAGTACTGCCTCTGGTGAGGCCTCCCCGTCTCGTGGCATGGCCCTTTAAGAGTTAGGGGTGGTGTGATACACAAACCCTGAGGGGCTACGGGAAGAGAGGAAACAAGTCCCAGGAACAAGCAGCATTTTGTTACTATATCTTTAAGGGCCTGGAACCTGAACCTCGCAGAGAAGGTGGGACAGGGCTCCCCCTCACTCAGCCCATAAGGAATGAGCTAGGGGAAGGGGCCAGCATAAATGCTTCCTCCTCCTTCACAGTGGGTTAGAGATGGTTGTAGTCAGTGAAAGGAGTCAGCAGGCTCCTGCAGGGCCCTGAGTCAGCAGCAGAAAGCCGCCATACACTCTGAGCCTGCAGAGTATGTGGGGCCAGCTGAGGGAGATAAAGTACCAGCCAGCTTCAGGAGGAGAGCTGGGGTGCCTGCCATGAGGAGAGACTTAAAGACAGAGAGAGAATCCTGAGGGGACTGGGAACAGAGTCTAGAGGGCAAGCTTCGGAGGAACAGTCAGTAACACCAGGTATTTCTGGCTATGTGAGACTTTGCTATGACCCTCTTTTGTAGGCTTTATAATAAGGCTTAATGAGGGGATCATTGAATCAGGTGTGCCTGACGTGGAATTACTGGCTCCCTAAAAAGGGAAACTGAGGCAGGGAGACCATGCAGAGCCATCCTAACACAGCAGGGGGTGCCACAGGGAAGGCATGCCCTATGATAGTGCCTAATTCCCATTGAAATCAATAGGAGCTGAGTGCCTAAATATCTTTGAAGATATGGGCCTAACTCTTCCCCCTCCTTTGAAAACCTCAGTGTACCAGTGCACTGTAGGCCAGGTTAGTTGTGGGCTGCTACAGGAATGAAATCGTTTCATTTTCCTCAGCCAGTTTCTTAATCGCTTTGACACCCCTGGGGCATTTCTTGTGACAGCGTTTGGACAGGTCTGCTTTCTGCTGTTCAGCTGTGCACATCAGGAAGTGCGGTTTCCAGATCTCATCTCTCGCATCTATTGAGAAACACACGCAGAAGAGAAAATGGTCACCCTGCCTAATGGAGCCTGCATCGGAGGTCAGAACCCTGCCAGCGTCAGTGCCTCTCAGCAGTGAATATTAGCTCGTTCCATTCAGAAGACAGAGATTGACCCGGATTGCTTGGCTTTACCTGTGCATGTGCCCCGTGCTGCAAATGGCTGGAGAGTGCTTGTAACTAGGTCCTCCTTTGTGCCTGTAGTGCTCTTGTGAAAGCTCATCACTGCAGTCTGTCCCCAAAGGCTTTTGAAAAAAAAAAAAAAAAAGAGTTGTGAGTTGCTAATGGTAAAGGAT
Organism: Gopherus evgoodei; assembly: GCF_007399415.2. Classification (NCBI taxonomy): domain Eukaryota; kingdom Metazoa; phylum Chordata; order Testudines; family Testudinidae; genus Gopherus; species Gopherus evgoodei. Next base: position 138,560,314 of record NC_044326.1, read on the forward strand.
GGGCCAACTTGACCTGAAAGCAATTCAGAGATTAGTGAAGAGCGGCAGCAGGGCTTTGAAAACAGCCTCCATCCTTCCGTTCGTCTCCTCCTGTTTCTCTTCATCCGGTCAGGTACACACACCTCTGCCCCCCTCTGTAACTGCAACTTCTACTGGGACTACAGTACAAATGAGGAAACATCAAACCACCGTGCACTGGCGGAGAACCACTGCTGGCTGTTGGCTGAATTTTTGCTCATAACAACTGTGTAATGCCCCAATAATCTTTTCTGGGATGCATGGAAAAAGATTTCAACAGCAGCCAAAAGGCAGCTTTCTTTCTGTAGCATCCACATAATCAGCCGGTCTGTTTCATCCAGAGGACGAACACTGAGATGAGACACAGAACAAAGCAAACAAACTAGCAAGACCTCTGCAAGCAATAGAACTCCAACCAGCATGAAGCAGACAGTGTTTTTATGACTGGGGTGATTATTCTAAACTAGCCATGTGATGAGGCTCCTGGCAGGGTTTGTTCAGGAAGCAAGACTGGAATTTTAACTGTTAAAAGCAACAGCAATGCCTCTGAACAGTACAGTGGGTGGCCACCTTTACTGTCTGTCCTCCACTTGCTTCATGGCACTTAGGAGTGCATCTCCAATTAGCAGCACAACACTGGATCTCAAACATCCACTCATGCGGATCACCAAAAGGTTGGTGGTACCAAAACCCAGCAGCATAGATAATCAGATAAGGCACCTGGCCTGTTATGAGCAAAAGGGACATGCCTGGGAATGCTATTGCACTCTGGCACTGCCTGCTGGTGGAGCAGCCCTGGGACCACAGGCAGCTGGGCATAGTGGAGAGAGCCCCAAAGGTTCTCTCAGTAGCTCTAATTACCCCAGAAACCCCCAGCTGGTCCAGTGGTCAGGTTAAAGCAAAGGTGGTTGGAGCAGTCCCAAATACTAGGACCTAGTCATGCATGTGGGTAATGATAACTTCAGTCCCATTAGCTACCATTGTAAAGTATGTAAACCCTCATGCTTCAAGGAATGAGCCAAAATCCTCAAACTGCAGGGGGAATAGGAAGAACTTCCCCCTCAGGCAGGTTACTCCAATATTGCCCACCGTGGAATTCATTGCATGTTCTTCTGAAGCTCAGAGTGTGCTGGCTACAGTCCAAGATAGGACTCTGGGCTGGATGGACCTCTGGCTCTGTTTGGCAATTCTTCCAAGCCAGCTGAGAGGAATGTTTTTGACCACCTTAGACTTGAATTGCCCATAAGTCTAGATCTGAAATACTTCAATCTGTTTAGCTAAGCCACTGGATAAAATCATATTTTAATCTTTTGATTCCTCCTTCCCCAGAGGCAGCAACCTATTCTCACTCCCACAGTGCCTAGATTGGATTCACCTTCCATTTGCCACTGGGCCTTCCTCAAACGTCAGCCCGCAGTCTTCCATTTGACATTAGCCATGAAGTTCATTGCAAGCTGTTTATTTTCTAGCTTCATTTGTCTTGGGTCTGAGGCACTTAAGACATGCACACTGGACTTGAGTTCTGTTTTTGCACTGTCCTCTCTTTGGTGGTCTTCAAACTTGCTGCTAGAGATAGCCCTTAGCTACAAATATGATCCAAATCAGGTTTACAAGAAAAACGAGGATTTAGGGGTTTCGTTTGTTCCTATTATTCAGATAAAGGTAAATCTGGATATGGGATGTGGGATTAAATCCAGACCTGGGTTCTTCACTCCACAAGACTTGGGGGTATTTGGATGTAGAGTTTAAGGTTTGGACTCAGCTCTGCTAATGGGATCTCTTGTAAAGCTAATAATTCACTATCATTGGCATTAAATCATGTTCACAATACAAAGCCAGCCCTTGTCACCATTATGCACTGGTGCTGTGGAATGGAGAGAATCATTGGTGGGGAAGATAAGGAACAAAGGAATTTGTATAGGGCACAAAATGCACCAGAACTCCCTGAAAAGCCCTACACTTGTAAGATCAAATCCAGGGGCATATTAGGAACTGTTATGCATTCTAAACCCCTTCCAGAGAATTTGTGAACCTACAACAATTATTTGATATTCTAGAAACTGAATAAAGCCAGAGGGCTTGTCCAGAGGGCAAAGGCCCACAAATCCATTTAAGAAGTGGCAGCATTGGTAAAGGGGCTTTAAAACTGTTTACTTTTGTGGTAATGTGTTGCCAGTGTGTGGTAAGGGGAGAAAGATTTATTACTGCTGCCATACATAACTGAATACAGCACTTTCTAGAAATAAAGCTGTATTGACCTTACAGTTGTATTCAACCACCAGCTTTCATGTGTTTTGTCACCACCATAAATTAACTCAGGTTCACTCAAAATTTGACCTTTCCTCAAGCATATGCACGTGTCAGAAAATCAGGCTGGAATTTCAGATTAGGAACTGGATCACTTATGAAACAAAGTTCAAACCTGAATCTCAGCAACACATAGGGTATGTCAGAGCTGCAGTTACACACCCATGGCTGGTGCACGTCAGCTGACTCAGGCTCTGGCTGCAGGGCTACAGAACTGCAGTGTAGACATTTGGGCTCAGGCTGGAGCAGGTCCCAGAGCCCAGGTTCCAGCCTGAGCCTAAATGTCTACATTGCAGTTCTATAGTCCTGCAGTCTGAGCCGCAATCAGCTGATGCACACCATCCACGGGTATTTTATTGCAGTGTAAACATGCCCTCTGAGGCTATTTGGAGGGGATGGGTGCAGGAGGGGAATAAATAAATAAAACCATGCTAGAAAATTGAAGCTGTTCAGGAAGTGGTCTCTGTATTTTAATTTTAAGAGATGAGCTCATTTCCCACAGGGACTTCTGCAGAAATCTATTACATACAACACATGGTAGATTATTCTTATCTCAACAGGTGAGGAATTATGCATGGTGCTGGAAGTGTAACATTTTCACATTGATTCTCAATATGTTAAGACCCTCCCACCCCCAAAAACTAACATCTGGAGAGCTGTTTGTTGTGACGGACTAACCTGAAAGTGAGAATTTCAAAACACAGCATCTCATAGCTGAGAATCACCTAACAGGATCAATTTAAAACATTTGCTGAATAACCTAAGAGAGGCCAGATTTAAGGCTGGAATAAGGAATTGGGAGACTAGAAATGAGATGATGCAGGCAGGGAATTGAGAGGACTGGTCCACTGTGAATAAATAACACCCAAGTTCCAATCACAGCTCGGACCCTGCCTCCATTCCTGCAAGTCACCTAGCACCACATTTTTAAATGCCTCTTCAGAAACACACAGTGATCCCAAAATGAAAATCTGCTCCTGGGGCAGCTGCTGCCTGAAATTGACATGATTGTCAATTTCACCATTGCCCTGGGGGAGTCAGGCAGCCTGGGCTGCTGGCTGGCCCCGGGTCAGAAAGGGTCCCTGGCCCCAAAGCAGTCCACACAGCAGGGCTGACAAATCTTCCGTTGGAAGATTCATCAAAAGTGACACGTTTCCACAAAAGTGTTTTGTTTTCAATGAAGCAGCATTTTCCAATGGAAAAAAAAATTCCATCTGAAAGTCTGGCTGGCTCCAATGGATATATGAATTGCAGATATTGCTGTAGCATCTCAACACCCGATTACATGGGGGGTGTTTCTGATTAAAAATAATCTATCTTCTCTGCCTGACTCACCCTCAGACTTCAACAATCCCATGCACTGTACCAAAAAAATCAACCTCACCCCTCATTAGAAAGCTAAATACAATCCTGACATTTTCACACTCATAATGGCTTGCTCTAATCATTTACAGCCATCCTACTATCCATTGAAACCACCACTTTATACATGTTTCATCTCAGCTTCATCCTGGGAAACCCACTTTGGAGGAGGATTTTCAGAAGTGCCTGTAAGATTTAGGAACACAAACCTCACTGACTTCTCCTCAAAATGCAGTAACGCTCTAAATGAAATGCCATCAAGGACTTCCACAGTTCTGACGTGTGTGTCTTGTCTTTCAAATTTGCTCCGTTTTACAAGTGACCCTTTTTTCCAAAGTGGCAGGCTGCTAACTTGGTCTTTGGGCCCGTAAGGAAAGCTGTGTTCTACCTCTTGTGCCTGCACTTGTAAATGAGATGATGCAGCTAGAACTTATTTCGCAGTCCTGTGGCTGGACCACCAAGCAGGAATAGACTCTAGCTTCTTCTGCAGCTGCATAGGCTGTACAATATCTAGTTACACAGTCACTTTTCCCCTCACTAACTTCACTTTAAAGTACCCCAGTAGGAAGAAATAAGTTATATTAGACCTATTTCTGATTAACAAGTCAGCAATCCAATATTAGTTATTTCAGTAGTACCTAGGAGCACCAGCAATAGTATGGACCACATTGTGCTAGGGGCTGTACAGATCAGAAAATAAGATGGTCCCTACCCCAAGCAGCTTGCAGTCTGAGACATGAGACAATAGGTGGAAAGAGACAGATGGGAACAAAAGGAAACAGACAATATTTGGGCAGCATGATATAAGCAGTGGTCTCAACACAGCAGTTGACTAACCAAGATTTTTCTATGCATCACTACAGATGACAGGTGTTTCCACCCACCCCACCCTCAGTCCCCAATTTGAGGAGGTGGTGAAGAGATCAGTCATGTGTGTCTTGGCTGAGATACAGGTGGACTGGGGAGGCACCTGATGAGAAATCCTCTATCACCCTGAGAAGAGCTCCATCTAGCTGACAATCCCACAGTCAATTACTGTTGAAGCAATACAGCTCTGCACCCGTATCCTACCTAGCATTGCTTCTCAAAAGCCTGCTAGAACCTTTGAGATCATTGCCATGTTACACATATGCAGCACCACCAAAGTTAAATCAGATCTTTTTTATAGCATTCCCCACACAATGCATTCTTGGGAGGGGGAATATCATTTTCCTTCATGATTTCTGAAGCCATCGAAATTCCCCTATAAGAGCTCCAATGAGACAGCAGAACCCATCTATTATTCCAACCAAGTCCTATTTCTCCAACTTCCCTTAAAAAAATAGCTTCTGAAAAAGCACTTTTCCATTCATTACATACATAATATATAGTACATTGCTTTTCAAATACATAGATAGAACAATTTGCCTGAGGAATCAATTGGCTCCCAGAAAAGACACTCTAATCAAATTTAAAAAAATACCTTTCACAGCCTTCCATGAGAGATTAAAAATATGAAAATCTACAAGACTGTGGACGTAAATCATAGGCAGATTAGGAGGCATACTGGAAAAAAGTCAGGAAATCCAATGCAGAGACAGTTAACATGCTGCCTTCACTTTACATCATTGTACCTTTCTTGTGTCTAACCTAGAGGGAACTGATTCTTTCAAGCAAGGACGATTGAAACAAGGAATCTAGGCAATTCAAAATGCAGTTTGGATGTTAGTAAATATTTTTAGACACTTTTACCTCAGTGGCAGTTAAATGCTCATTACTTTTGTCATAGCATTTCAGCTTTCCCAATGAGAGTAGCACATGCAGGACAGACAGCCGACCATAACTAAATTCGGGCAAGGTTCAGGTGACATTTGTGGGTAGAGGGAGAGGTTTTGCACACCTTGCCAAGACTATAACCTCAGCATAAATGGAGCTTTCCCCACCACTGACTGTTGAGACAGCATCTAGCATGGAGCCTTTCTGGTTTCTTTCCTGCTCCTGGGCTGCTAGATGGCTATGGAAGCCAAAAATGCCTTTCTTCAATTGCCCAGAGATTGTGACCTTTCCTGTCAGGGACAGAGTTACCCAAGCATTGGTCTGGTCCAGACTCAGTTACTATAATGTACCCTACCTGGGGCGACACTGAATACCCCGAAGAATCTGCAGTTCTTACTGTTTAAGGCAGCCCACACTGCAAGCAACAAGGGACTAGAGAACACATCACCTTGGTGCTACACAAACTGCTGGATCCAACTGCCAATTTTAATCTTCAGTGGAATATTCAGGGCAAAACACACGAAGGAGCTTGATTACCCCTCTCTCCATGACCAGGACTTACCCTGACAGCTGTGCTTCTGCAGGGCAAAAAGCTTAGCGTCCCCACAAACTCACAAGGTCAGGAGAATGGGCCTTTCAGGGGATAGGCCCAGACCAAAGGAGTCCCCCTATCTGGAGATATTAAATGGATTACAGATTTTATGACCTTTAGAACGCAATGCAAGGTAACCTTTTCATCATCAATCTGCCATTTTTTCTGCTGCATTATGACAATGTCAAATCCACAGATTATAGTCACCTCCTACATGCACATGCCAGAGAATTTCAGCCAGTCATTCCCACCTCAAGCCCTGTAACGTGTCAGTTTGGTTGTACTTAGAGATTGCGGTGACAGTTGCAGTATATAAACCCAAATATACTGATTAATAGAGAGTCCTTCCATTATGGAGTTGGAGGACTGGGCTATTCTGTTGAGCTGCAGCAGGCGGGCCCTGCAGGTGAGCTGCTTGTTGGAGAAGTTAATGATGTGGGTTCTGGGTATTCCTAATGTAATCTGTTATTTACACCAGTTCTGGAACAGAGGTGGTCACAAACAAGCATATAGTTCCCTTTCAGAAATCTCAACCAACAACTAATGCCCGATTCCCAGAGAGCAACCTTGCCCCAAGAACTGATTCTAGTTAGATTATGGTAGAGGGCAAGCTGCCATTTTTCAGCAGCTCCCTGCAACAAAACTTGCTCCCATTCTAAGACAAAGCAAAAAACAAAGCACCACACATCTTGCAAGGCTCTGTGTAACACTGCCATCATACATTATGGGTGGGAGAGTCATAAATGCCTAATGGATTTAGGAGCAAGAGGCTCATTTACTTCCAATGGGACTTGTGCACTGTTTTGTAAATCCCACCTTCCTGTTTGTTTTTAAAAACAGACTGCTAGACTTCCACTTGTGTTAAGGGGTGTCAAACATACAGCTATGGGTAGCATAAAATCTCTCTTTAATCTGTAAGGGGTTAATTCCTCTTCTACCTGTAAAGGGTTAAGAAGCTCATGAAATCTAGGTGACACCTGACCAAAAGGACCGATAAGGGGACAAGATACTTTCAAATTTGGGTGGGGAGAAACAAGCTTTGTCTGTCTGTATGTGTGTGTGCTTGCTGGATACAGTTCAAGGAAGCAAGCAATCCAGGTCCTGTAAAGTTAGTAAGTATTTAGCAAAGAAATGTATTAGTTTACTTTTATTTTGGCTTGTGTTTTCCTTTATGTAAGAGGAAGGTTTATGCTGGTTTTGTAACTTTAAAGTTTTGCCTAGAAGGCAGATTCTCTGTGTTCTTGAGTCTTTCATTATTCTGTAAAGTACTTACCATCCTGATTTTACAGAGGTGATTCTCTTACCTTTTCTTTAATTAAAATTATTCTTTTAAAAACCTGATTGATTTTTCATTGTTTTAAGATCCAAGGGTTTGGGTCTGTATTCACCTGTACCAGTTGGTGAGAATATTATTCTCAAGTCTCCTCAGGAAAGGGGGTGTAGGGGTCTGGGGGATTATTCTCAAGCATGCCCAGGAAAGGGGTGTAGGGGTTTGGGAGGATATTTGGGGAAGGTAGGACTCCAAATGGCCCTCCCTAAATGTTTGTTTAAATCACTTGGTGGTGGCAGCATTACTTAATCCAAGGTATAAGAGAGAAATTGTGCCTTGGGGAGTTTTTAACCTAAACTGGTAGAAATAAGCTTAAGGGGTCTTTCATGCAGGTCCCAACATCTGTACCCTAGAGTTCAGAGTGGGGAGGGAACCTTGACAGGGGGGCTTATTCCTTCACCCTCTTACTTCCCTGGTCCTTCTCGCATGAACAGAGAGCAACAATACCCAAAGTCAGAAGGTGCAAACAATTCAATGTTTATTGGGGTGAACTTCCAGCAAGCATGATTCCAGTTTCCTTCCTCAGGGTCCCCCTTCCTAGCTCTGACGTCACAGAGTCTTGCCTGTGTCCCTGTTCCCATTCCCCCCCCATTAGCAAAACATGATTCCAATTCCCCGCCCCCTGTTCCCTTTCCCCCCTTACTTCCTGCTTGAGGATTTCACAGCCCAGCTATTCATAGACTCTAGGACTGGAAGGGACCTCGAGAGGTCATCAAGTCCAGTCCCCTGCCCTCATGGCAGGACCAAATACTGTCTAGACCATCCCTGATAGACAATTATCTAACCTACTCTTAAATATCTCCAGAGATGGAGATTCCACAACCTCCCTAGACAATTTATTCCAGTGTTTAACTACCCTGACAGTTAGGAACTTTTTCCTAATGTCCAACCTAAATCTCCCTTGCTGCAGTTTAAGCCCATTGCTTCTTGTTCTATCATTAGAGGCTAAGGTGAACAAGTTTTCTCCCTCCTCTTGATGACACCCTTTTAGATACCTGAAAACTGCTATCATGTCCCCTCTCAAATCTTCTCTTTTCCAAACTAAATAAACCCAATTCTTTCAGCCTTTCTTCACAGGTCATGTTCTCAAGATCTTTAATCATTCTTGTTGCTCTTCTCTGGACCCTCTCCAATTTCTCCACATCTTTCTTGAAATGCGGTGCCCAGAACTGGACACAATACTCCAGTAGAGGCCTAACCAGCGCAAAGTAGAGCGGAAGAATGACTTCTCGTGTCTTGTTTCAACACACCTGTTAATGCATCTGTCATAAACAGATAGCTAAGGGTTAATGTCTCTTTCACCTGAAGCACCTGACCAGAGGACCAATCAGGAAACCGGATTTTTTTCAACTCTGGGTGGAGGGAAGTTTGTGTCTGAGTCTTTTGTCTGTCTGCCTGCTTTCTCTGAGCTTTGGAGAAGTAGTTTCTGTTTTCTAATCTTCTGTTTCTAAGTGTAAGGACAAAGAGATCAGATAGTAAGTTATATGGTTTCTTTTCTTTGGTATTTGCATGAATATAAGTGCTGGAGTGCTTTGATTTGTATTCTTTTTGAATAAAGCTGTTTATTCAATATTCTTTTAAGCCATCGACCCTGTATTTTGTCACCTTAATACAAAGAGACCATTTGTATGTATTTTTCTTTCTTTTTTATATAAAGCTTTCTTTTAAGACCTGTTGGAGTTTTTCTTTACTTCAGGGAAATTGAGTCTGTACTCACCAGGGAATTGGTGGGAGGAAGAAATCAGGGGGAGATCTGTGTGTGTTGGATTTGCTAGCCTGATTTTGCATTCCCTCTGGGTAAAGAGGAAAGTGCTTTTGTTTCCAGGACTGGGAACGGAGAGGGGGAGTCACTCTGTTTGGATTCACAGAGCTTGTGTCTGTGTATCTCTCCAGGAGCACCTGGAGGGGGGAAGGGAAAAAGGATTATTTCCCTTTGTTGTGAGACTCAAGGGATTTGGGTCTTGGGGTCCCCAGGGAAGGTTTTTCAGGGGGACCAGAGTGCCCCAAAACACTCTAATTTTTTGGGTGGTGGCAGCAAGTACCAGGTCCAAGCTGGTAGCTAAGCTTGGAGGTTTTCATGCTAACCCCCATATTTTGGACGCTAAGGTCCAAATCTGGGACTAAAGTTATGACATGGTGGTAGCGGGGGATAGACAAAATCCAGAAGCCAGTAGGAATATTACATTTTTCTCTTCTCTGCTAAGGGCTTTTTAGCAGAGAGAAACAGTTTGGTTTTAAAAGGGAACCAGAGAGAATTTTTTTTTCTGCTCTCTCTGGCAGTTTGTGGCTTGCATAATAAGCAAGAAGCCATTAAGAGTCTTTTGTCACACAGTAGCACTCCCATTAAGAGTCATTACCAGCACTATATACATGCAAATAAAGTGGTTTTTCAGGTTTACTTAACATTGAAGATTAGCTAAAGGCTCTGTTGCTAGGCAGACTCCAGGAGGCAACAGAGCCTGCAGTTCAGAATATAACCACCGGAGGGCACCCCAACCCAAGAAAACAGGAACCATGACTTCTAAGGCAAAAATTGAGGCCAAAGAACAATTCAGAGAAGCTGAACAGAGCGACAACTGGAAATAAAACAAAAAGAGATGGAGATGAAAGAAAGAGAAGAACAAATCAAACAGGCAGCACACAAAAGAAAACTAGAAGAAGAAGAGTTGGCCCACCGAAGGAAACAAGCAGAAGATGAGTTGGCCCACAGAAGGAAGCAAGAAGAAGAAGAAGCGGCCCACCACCGAGACATGGAAAAACAACAAAAAGAAATGGAAAAACAACAAAAGGAGAATGAAGAGAAGGAAAAACAGAGAAAACATGAACTGGACTTGGCTAAAGCTGGGCTGCATGTGCCAGCCAACCCTAACAACCCAGCGCCAATTATTGCTCCACAGCACAGGAAATTTCCCACCTACAAGGCAGGTGATGACACTGAGGCCTTCTTGGAAAATTTTGAAAGAGCCTGTCTTGGGTACAGCATCCCCCAAGACCAGTACATGGTAGAATTGAGGTCACAGCTCAGTGGACCTTTAGCAGAGGTGGCAGCTGAAATGCCTAAGCAGCAAATGAATGACTATAAACTTTTTCAAACCAAGGCCAGATACAGAATGGGGATAACCCCAGAGCATGCCCGTCGGCATTCAGAACCCAAAAGTGGAAACCAGATGTGTCATTTCCCAAACACGCCTACTACGTTGCAAAAAATTATGAGGACTGGATATCAGGACACAATGTTAAAACCTTGGAAAAACTGCACCTCCTCATACAAATGGAGCAGTTCTTGGATGGTGATCCTGAAGACATCACACGGTACATACAAGATGGAAAACCCAAAGATCTCGCTGAGGCGGGGGAGATTGGAGCCAAATGGATGGAAGTGGCAGAAAGCAAGAAAGCTACTGTCAAGGGGAACGATTACCCCAAGGGGCACACCGACCATAAACCCTACAACCGAGGACAGCCTAAGACCCCACATACCACCCAAGTAAAGCCACAGACACCCTACCCTTCCACCTCACCAGTCTCCAGTAACTCACCTCGGCCCAGTGACCCATCAGATGGAAGATGCTTTAAGTGTAATGAACTGGGACATATCAAGGCCAACTGTCCAAAGAACACCATGCGAGTGCAATTCATTACACCACCATCACACCAAAGATCCCCAGGCCCGGATGCCTCTCAAATACCCTTGGAGCGAAGGGAAAATTTGAGAGTGGGCGGAAAGAAGGTTACTGCGTGGAGAGACACGGGGGCACAAGTGTCAGCTATCCACCAATCCTTCGTTGACCCCAAATTCATCAACCCAAAGGCCAAAGTTACAATTTACCCCTTCATGTCACAAGCTGTAGACTTGCCTACAGCTCAACTGCCTGTCCAGTACAAAGGCTGGTCAGGAATGTGGACTTTTGCAGTCTATGACAATTATTCTATCCCCATGCTACTGCGGGAAGACTTGGCCAATCAGATGAAGCGGGCCAAGAGAGTGGGAATGGTTACACGTAGCCAAACCAGGCAAGCTTCCAGACCCATTCCTGTTCCTGAGCCGTCCACAGATACCCCGTCTGTGTTACCAGAGACCCAGACAGAGGTAGTGGATCCAGATTCCATGCCAACCACCGAAACAGCCACAACACCTCCAGTCCCAGGCCCGGAACTGGAACAGCAACCAGCACCAGCAAGTGCAACCACATCTTCAAACTCAAAGCCAGAGGGCGCCAGCGAGCCAAAACTGGCAGAAGCAACAGACAGCCATACCCAAAAGGCTCAGCCAGAGCCTGAAATAACCTCAGGTGCACCAGCGGAGAGCGGTTCACCAGCAACGAAAACCACCCCATCACCTACATTGCTTCCAGAGGGACCAAGCCCACGTCCACAGTCTGAGGAAGAACTGGTGACCCCAGCCTCAAAAGAACAGTTCCAGACTGAGCAGGAAGCAGATAACAGCCTTCAGAAAGAGTGGGCGGCAGCACGGAGCACCCCACCGCCTCTCAGCTCTTCTAATCGATCCCGGTTTGTTATAGACCAAGGACTTTTATACAAGGAGATTCTTTCTGGTGAACACCGGGAAGAATGGCAGCCGCAAAAACAGTTGGTGGTTCCAACTAAGTACCGGGGGAAGCTCTTAAGCTTAGCCCATGATCATCCCAGTGGCCATGCTGGGGTGAACAGAACCAAGGACCGGTTGGGAAAGTCCTTCCACTGGGAGGGGATGGGCAAGAATGTTGCCAAGTATGTCCGGTCTTGTGAGGTATGCCAAAGAGTGGGTAAGCCTCATGACCAGGTCAAGGCCCCTCTCCAGCCACTCCCCATAATTGAGGTCCCATTTCAGCGAGTAGCTGTGGATATTCTGGGTCCTTTCCCAAAAAAGACACCCAGAGGAAAGCAGTACATACTGACTTTAGTGGACTTTGCTACCCGATGGCCGGAAGCAGTAGCTCTAGGCAACACCAGGGCTAACACTGTGTGCCTGGCCCTAACAGACATCTTTGCCAGGGTAGGTTGGCCCTCCGACATCCTTACAGATTCAGGGTCTAATTTCCTGGCAGGGACCATGGAAAAACTGTGGGAAACTCATGGGGTGAATCACTTGGTTGCCACCCCGTACCACCATCAAACCAATGGCCTGGTGGAAAGGTTCAATGGAACTTTGGGGGCCACGATATGAAAATTCATCAACGAATTCTCCAATAATTGGGACCTAGTGTTGCAGCAGTTGCTGTTTGCCTACAGGGCTGTACCACATCCCAGTTTAGGGTTTTCACCATTTGAACTTGTGTATGGTCACGAGGTTAAGGGACCATTACAGTTGGTAAAGCAGCAATGGGAGGGGTTTATGCCTTCTCCAGGAACTAACATTCTGGACTTTGTAAGCAACCTACAAAGCACCCTCCGACACTCTTTAGCCCTTGCTAGAGAGAACCTAAAGGATGCTCAAGAAGAGCAAAAGGCCTGGTATGACAGACATGCCAGAGAATGTTCCTTCAAGGTAGGAGACCAGGTTATGGTCTTGAAGGCGCAACAGGCCCATAAGATGGAAGCATCATGGGAAGGGCCATTCACGGTCCAAGAGCGCCTGGGAACTGTAAACTACCTCATAGCATTTCCCAATTCCTCACTAAAGCCTAAAGTGTACCATGTTAATTCTCTCAAGCCTTTCTATTCCAGAGACTTTCAGGTTTGTCAGTTTACAGTCCAGGGAGATGAGGCTGAGTGGCCTGACGGTGTCTACTACGATGGGAAAAAAGACGGTGGCGTGGAAGAGGTGAACCTCTCAACCACCCTGGAACGTCTGCAGCGGCGACAAATCAAGGAGCTGTGCACTAGCTTCGCCCCATTGCTCTCAGCCACCCCAGGACGGACTGAACGGGCATACCACTCCATTGATACAGGTAATGCTCACCCAATCAGAACCCCACCCTACCAGGTGTCTCCTCATGCCCAAGCTGCTATAGAACGGGAGATCCAGAACATGCTACAAATGGGTATAATCCGCTCATCTACCAGTGCATGGGCATCTCCAGTGGTTCTGGTACCCAAACCAGATGGGGAAATACGCTTTTGCATGGACTACCGTAAGCTAAATGCGGTAACTCGTCCGGACAACTATCCAATGCCACGCACCGATGAGCTATTGGAGAAGTTGGGACGTGCCCAGTTCATCTCTACAATAGACTTAACCAAAGGGTACTGGCAAGTACCGCTAGATGAACCTGCCAAGGAGAGGTCAGCATTCGTCACCCATGCGGGGTTTATGAATTCAATGTCCTTCCTTTCGGGCTTCGAAATGCACCCGCCACCTTCCAGAGGCTGGTAGATGGTCTACTAGCTGGACTGGGAGAATTTGCAGTTGCCTACCTCGATGATGTGGCCATTTTTTCAGACTCCTGGCCTGAACACCTACTACACCTGGAAAAGGTCTTTGAGCGCATCAGGCAGGCCGGACTAACTGTTAAGGCCAAAAAGTGTCAAATAGGCCAAAACAGAGTGACTTACCTGGGGCACCAGGTGGGTCAAGGAACCATAAACCCCCTACAGGCTAAGGTGGATGCTATCCAAAAGTGGCCTGTCCCACGGTCCAAAAAGCAGGTCCAATCCTTCTTAGGCTTGGCCGGATACTACAGGTGATTTGTACGACACTACAGCCAAATCGCTGCCCCACTGACCAACCTGACCAAAAAGACTCAGCCAAATGCAGTTAAGTGGACTGATGAGTGTCAAAAGGCCTTTACCCAACTTAAGGCAACGCTCATGTCTGACCCTGTACTCAGGGCCCCGGATTTTGACAAACCATTCCTAGTAACCATGGATGCATCTGAGCGTGGTATAGGAGCAGTGCTCATGCAGGAAGCAACAGATCACAACTTCCATCCTGTCGTGTTTCTCAGCAAAAAACTGTCTGAGAGGGAAAGTCACTGGTCAGTCAGTGAAAAGGAATGCTATGCCATTGTGTACGCCCTGGAAAAGCTACGCCCATATGTTTGGGGACGGCGGTTCCAGCTACAAACTGACCATGCTGCGCTAAAGTGGCTTCAGACTGCCAAGGGGAACAACAAGAAACTTCTTCGTTGGAGTTTAGCTCTCCAAGATTTTAATTTTGAAATTCAGCACATCTCAGAAGCTTCTAACAAAGCAGCTGATGCACTCTCCCATGAGAGTTTCCCAGAATCCAGTTGTTAAACAGTGTTCTTAAAATGTAAAGGTCTGTTAGTTATATACTTAGTGGTATATGTAAAGGTGCATGTGTTGTACTAATCTGTTTATTTTAAAGTTCTAGGAGGAAATCGCCGTCAGTGAGCTTCCCCACTGTCTGCAATTTGGGGGGCATGTCATAAACAGATAGCTAAGGGTTAATGTCTCTTTCTGACAGCATCCCAGGATCACGTTTGCTTTTTTTGTAACAGTATCACACTGTTGACTCATATTTAGCTTGTGGTCCACTATGACCACTAGATCTCTTTCTGCCATACTCCTTCGTAGACAGTCTCTTCCCATTCTGTATATGTGAAACTGATTGTCCCTTCCTAAGTGGAGCACTTTGCATTTGTCTTTATTGAACTTCATCTGGTTTACCTTAGACCATTTCTCCAATTTGTCCAGATCATTTTGAATTTTGACCCTGTCCTCCAAAGCAGTTGCAATCCCTCCCAGTTTGGTATCATCTGCAAACTTAATAAGCGTACTTTCTATGCCAACATCTAAGTCATTGATGAAGATATTGAACAGAGCCGGTCCCAAAACAGACCCCCGCGGAACTCCACTTGTTATACCTTTCCATCAGGATTGGGAGCCATTAATAACTACTCTCAGAGTACAGTTATCCAGCCAGTTATGCACCCACCTTATAGTAGCCCCATCTAAATTGTATTTGCCTAGTTTATCAATAAGGATATCATGCGAGACCATATCAAATGCCTTACTAAAGTCTAGGTATAGCACATCCACCGCTTCTCCCTTATCCACAAGACTCGTTATCCTATCAAAGAAAGCTATCAGACTGGTTTGACATGATTTGTTCTTTACAAATCCATGCTGGCTCTTCCCTATCACTTACCACCTTCCAAGTGTTTGCAGATGATTTCTTTAATTACACTGGTCTACAATTTTTGAGAAGTCATCTGCTTCAGAGATAAAATGTGCTATTTATTATGTATGTTGATGTGCTGAATTCAAATATGACAATTAAAACAACTGATTGGCTACTGTTTCTAAGATATTTAAGTTTTTACATTTTATGTCTATGTATATTGTGTAGATAGTAGAGTTTTAATCATAAATTGTAAACCTAGGTCTTTTCATGTGTTTATGGTTGCTTTACATGATAATATTTCACCAGTCCTGTTTATGTAACACTTTAAAAATCAGCAAAAGGGTTATATAAATAAAATTTATTATGAAACAAAAGGCAAAAAACTATTATGTACATAGTTTAGTCCTATTCAGTGTCTACTCGGCGCTTCTTGGCTTTTCTCTTGCATTCATTAAATGGAGCATCTCTTGTCACTGTCCAGCAATAGTCTGCAAGCATTGATGGGCTCCATTTGCTCTGATAGCCTGCCAGGAGATTCCACTGCTGTAGTCTGGAGCCCAACAGCTCTGCCTTACTCTTGGGTAGTTCCAAATCCCTGACAAGGTCATTCAGTTCACTTTGTGTTATGAGGTGTGGTTCAGAGGAGGAGGATGGGAGAAAATGTGGGTTCTGTGACATTGATGGTTCAGGACCAGAAGTTTCATCCTCTTCCTCGTCTGACTCAAGTGAGAATGATTCTGGTGCATCAGGAACCAGCAGTCCTTCTCCGTGGGGTACTGGGCGTATAGCTGATGGAATGTTTGGATAATGCACAGTCCACTTTTTCTTCTTTGACACACCTTTCCCAACTGGAGGCACCATGCAGAAGTAACAATTGCTGGTATGATCTGTTGGCTCTCTCCAAATCATTGGCACTGCAAAAGGCATAGATTTCCTTTTCCTGTTCAACCACTGGTGAAGATTTGTTGCACAAGTGTTGCAGCATATGTGTGGGGCCCACCTCTTGTCCTGATCTCCAGTTTTGCAGCCAAAATAAAGCTGATAGGCTTTCTTAACCAAAGTGGTTATACTGCGCTTTTGTGATGCAAAAGTCACTTCACCACAAACATAGCAGAAGTTATCTGCACTGTTCACACAAGTACGAGGCATCTCTGCTCACTTTGGCTAAACAGAAATGTGTCCCTTTGCAAAATCAAACACTGACAAATAAGAGAGCACGACACTGTATGACTTCTAGAGCTGATATAGGGCAATTTGTTCAGCAGAGTGATGTAAGCTTCGTTATGATTGCATCATCCATGACTTCTAGGAATAACATGATGCAATTCATATCATGTATGATGCAATACCAGCTTCAGATTGCATCATTCATTGTTTTGCCTAAAAAGCAAGTACTGTCCAAACCCAGTCATAGATTTATTCATAGATCCAGTCAAAGATGTATTTTAGTCATTTCTGGTTTAAATTGAGATCTCTTCCCTTTATAACTCACTTATCCTCCGCCATTCCCAAGTCAAGGGTCTTATATACTGACCCAATAGCATATCTTGAAAACTAGAGCCAATCAACAATTTTAAGCATCATTTTTGTTCTCAGTGACCCAGAATTAGTAAAGTTGGACTACATTTATTTCAGAAGCATTTTGGCTGTAGAGCAGTGTTACTTGCTCCATTATCTTCCCTGGCACAGAAGTTAAACTAACTGGTCTGTAGTTTTCTGGGTTGTTTTTATTTCCCTTTTTACAGATGGGCACTATATTTGCCCTTTTCAAGTCTTCTGGAATCTCTCCCATCTCCCATGACTTTCCAAAGATAATAACTAGAGGCTTAGATACCTCCTCTATTAACTCCTTGAGTATTCTAGGATGCATTTCATCAGGCCCTGGTGACTTGCAAGCATCTAACTTTTCTAAGTGATTTTTAACTTGCTCTTTTTTTATTTTATCTTCTAAACCTACCCCCTTCCCATAAACATTCACTTCATTAGACATTCCTTCAGACTTCTCAGTGAAGACCGAAACAAAGAAGTCATTAAGCATCTCTGCCATTTCCAAGTTTCCTGTTACTGTTTCTCCCTCCTCACTGAGCAGTGGGCCTACCCTGTCCTTGGTCTTCCTCTTGCTTCTAATGTATTGATAAAAAGTCTTCTTGTTTCCCTTTATTCCCATAGCTAGTTTGAGCTCATTTTGTGCCTTTGCCTTTCTAATCTTGCCCCTGCATTCATGTGTTGTTTGCCTATATTCATCCTTTGTAATCTGACCTAGTTTCCATTTTTTATATGACTCCTTTTTATTTTGTAGGTCATGCAAGATCTCGTGGTTAAGACAAGGTGGTCTTTTGCCACATTCTCTATCTTTCCTACCCAGCGGAATAGCTTGCTTTTGGGCCCTTAGTAGTGTCCCTTTGAAAAACTGCCAACTCTCCTCAGTTGTTTTTCACTATTGATAAGTGAGTTCTTGCCAGACAGGATTCTATCAAGCTAAGTTTCCTTTTACATCTTCTAGGCTCTTCCCTTTCTCTGGAGGTGATAGGAATACAATCCTGTCCTGATATTCCTAACAGCCCAATAGCACCTTATTTCAATATGACTAGTTTGGAATGTGGGGATGTGACCATTCACTTCCCAGCTTATGGCTGCCTCTGCTACTTAGCCGAAGGCCTTAGCCTAAGAACCAGGCCTCAGACTGTCACAGTGAGAAAAGGCCCTTACACGGGCAGACAGTGATTTTGATTCTCTCTTTTATACCTCTATTACTAGCTTAGTGATAAGAATACACCTAAATTCTTAAAGTACAGGCCTTTGCAGACAGGACTGAATATCTATATCCTAACAACTTGGAATTTCCTACTTTTCCATTTTAAATGCCAGCTTTGTAATTGATAGGTGATGTTTTGGACATTTATATCTAGCTTTTCTTGGTTATATTCAATTGCATTTTATAACTCAGATTTTTTTGTTAGCCAATCCTGACATTAATATCAGCAGATATATGGGGGTTCTATAGCAACTAAATTCAGTAGAAGAGAAATAATTTTCAACACAGGTCTAGAAATCAATACAGCAAATTAAGTTGACTAGTTAGATTCAGCACAGCAGTGGTCTTGACTTAGTTGACACCATGTGCCTGAATAAGGCAATCTGAAATTCTATTGGAGCATACAGAAAATTACTTTCTGGTTAAATTTTGATTAGAAAAGCCTTAAAGACCCTGCATAATCTTGCATTATAAATTGGACTGCCTCCTCGAAGGCATCCAATGACAAACCATTGTGAAATGTCAGAACAACCTTCTTTTATCCCAGCAACACTTTTCCAGTTTTATTCACACTCTGCTATTTCCCACCAGCGCCATTCAATAGCCACTCTAACCTCTTGGGTAGAAGAGCAAGAAAGACCTTACTATCCGCACGCATGTTTTCCCACCATGAACAGCAAATTGTTTTTAAAAAGTTTGAGATTAATCCTTATTGCTGCACTCCATAGCAATTGTGTCTGGGGCTTCTGAAGAGTTTTCTCCTGGCTCTTCTACATGTGTAGACGCAGATGGAGATGACTAAGAGGAGAGAATAAAAAAACCTAATTCACTGAACAGCACTCAAGTCTGAAGCGGCTCAGCCTGCATTCACCTGCAGAATTAGGTGGAGGGGGCTCCAGAGGTGGTAGCTCTGAAAAGTTTGCTGCCACCTTGCAGACAAGGTCACCTTCAGCCCTCTATTGGGAGTGGACATGATCATTCCCCTCTTTCAGCATTGGTGTGGCCTCATCTGGTGTACTGTGTCCAGTTTTGGGCCTCAAACTACAAGAAGGATGTGGAAAAATTGGAAAGAGTCCAGTGGAGGGCAACAAAGATGATTAGGGGGCTGGAGCACATGAATTATGAGGAGAGGCTCAGGGAACTGGGATTGTTTAGTCTGAAGAAGAGAAGAATGAGGGGGGATTTGATAGCTGCTTTCAATTACCTGAAAGAGGGTTCCAAGAGGATGGATCTAGACTGTTCTCAGTGGTAGCAGATGACAGAACAAGGAGTAATGGTCTCAAGTTGCAGTGGGGGAGGTTTAGGTTGGATATTAGGAAAAACTTTTTCACTAGTAGGGCGGTGAAGCACTGGAATGGGTTACCTAGGGAGGTGGTGGAATCTCTTTCCTTAGAGGTTTTTAAGGTCAGGCTTGACAAAGCCCTGGCTGGGATGATTTACTTGGAGATTGGTCCTGCTTTGTGCAGGGGGTTGGACTAGATGCCTCCTGAGGTCCCTTCCAACACTGATATTCTATATTCCTCTGATTGAACCTCCTTCCATTACAACTCCTTATCTCAACAAGTTGGTGGAAGAAACTTTGGTACCAGATCCAGTTGATTCTTTACCACCAGCTGTTTCTGCTCTTCAGGACACTGCTGCAGCACCACCACCATGTTAACCCAAGAGAGCAAAACACATTCATGTGCCTGAAGTTGTGTAGCTAGTCAATTGCTACTGGGGGGAGGGATAGCTCAGTGGTTTGAGCATGGGCCTGCTAAACCCAGCATTGTGAGTTTAATTCTTCAGGGGGCCACTTAGGAATCTGGGGCAAAATCAGTACTTGGTCCTGCTAGTGAAGGCAGGGGGCTGGACTCCATGACCTTTCAGGGTCCCTTCCAGTTCCATGAGACAGGTATATGTCCATATATTTATCCAGAGCAGAATAAGCTCTTGTAATTTAAAAGTGTGCTGTAATCCCCCTGCACCTTTTAGTTAGGTTATATAGTGTTTATTGTTAGCCAGACAAAACAAGAGCGTGTGTGTGTTTGGAAAGTTTTTTTAAAGTAGGGAGGAGGAATGCGATATTCTGTCACTTTAAATGTTTGAGCACTCACCTTTCTCCACTGCAAAGCCTTACTTTATTGTTAGTTTCAGTTTTCAGTAAAGCTACTGCAGCACACAACTGCATGTCCACCAGCTCCCTTTGTGTCTATTTCCTTCTCTGCTTGCTCCAGACCTATAACTCCTATGGTCCATGCTTTCTTGCTGGTTCTTAACCCTACCTGACTCTCACCCCCAACTCCCATGGTTCCCAAATGCTGGGTCAGGAACCTGTGTTAGGCAGGATTCAGGACAGTGGAAGCCAGGGAGCTGATAACTTTCCTTCAAGATGACAAGGTGGAAAATTCTCTAGATGGCTCTCTGGCCCAGCAAACTGATGGATTTGGCTGGGGTTCACGTGGCTGTTTGCATTCGAGGGCAGAAATGCAGGAGTGTTAGAAAACAAACAGTATTAAAGGTTTGGCATGTGTCGCTGTGAACCGAAGCCACGGAATTCCACACAGCTTCCGTTAGAAATGCTGGGAGTGATCTCACATTGTAGGGCTATACTTGTTACAAAATGCCAAGCACCATCATCCAAAGAGTCAGCTTTCTATAAGTGGTTCCTGTACACTGAGCAATTCAGGACCATACACAAAGGGTCTTCTTTGGCTGTGTGCATGTGTCTATAGCTGAGTTCAGTGAGAGAGTCGTATGGTGTCTGCATCATACAGAACACTCAGAAAAGCAAGGTGATCATTCCAAGAATGCACAAGGGAATTAGATCAAATGTCAGAATAATGAAGGCCATGATGAATTGGGAAGGAGAAATCATGTGTCATGATAATCAAATCGGTCCCATATATTAAATGGGAAAATCTTAGAGATGTCAAAGTCTTAATGATCAGCACTCTGCTCCTTTCACACGATAGACTGTTTATAAGGCAATCCGATCTTACTCTGGGAATATTAGGAGACAATTTTGGAATTCAGGCAAGAAAGCGTGCAAACCAGAGAGGGCAGGACCCTGAAAGCAAGAGAAGGGAACGGTGCCAATTTGTGAATAAGAATGCAGGGAAAGTTATCTTGTGATATATGATGCCATGAAGCAAATTCCCCCTAGCTATCACACAGACAGAGATAGACCCTGATGAATAAGGTGTAAGCCATGCATTACACATAACAGCTTCGCTTCTCCAGATGGTAATAAGTTTTGCCTGCATAAAGGTGAGCTTTTAGTTGGGTGAAATACTTTGCTGTGCTTCTGAGCAGCACCCTGAGGCTTTCAATAGCTATGGTTCCTAATCAGAGGGGAAGGCCTGTGGAATGTGTAAATTGCATTTCACTTTGCTAGAATACATTTGGCTCAGAGTTACAGGCACTGAATAAAACTGATGGAAAGGGGGTTTAATCTAAGTTTCAGTACACAGAGATTCTCAGTCTATACCACAGCATTTTATAGATTTCCTCGTACTTCAAATACATATGGAAAACTTGTGTGTCAATTTGGAAAGGTAAGCGGAACTGAGGAGTTGTAAGATCTCTACTTGTTATTTTATCTCCTATATTGCCATTTCTGCAATGGCTTCAAAGTCCACACTAGCATTTTGAAGACACTCGGGGGGGGGGAGGCGCGGGGTTGTATTTTCTTAATATTATTCAGTCCTAGAATACCAAGATGAAGAAAAGGCCAACTAATGCTTTGCTTTAGTTTATGGTTCCGATTCCCTGCTCATTCCACAAATAATCCTCCATTCAGTATGACTATGGTAGGGTTGTCAGTCTACGTGGCTTTGTCTATTTGAATATTTGTTTTGAGATGTTGTTGTCACCAGGTGGCATTACTGTTGAAAAGGGAGGATGTTTCGTGGAGAAGGAAAATGTTTTGGGAGATCAATGAGCATCTTGTGAGCACCCTGAGAGAATCTAGGAGATCATGGAGAGAGTGGGATGGATTGATCCCACTGATCATTACCAACTCTTTCCCCCTTAACTAAGGCTGCTTCCCCTTTCGGCCAGAGATTTGTGCTTTGATTTGTCCGAGTGTATCACGCGTCTCAACTGCATGAATACCACAAAACCATTTTATCAGTTTCCAGCCACTTGGGCTCACCGAGGTGGGATTTCCAAAGGAGCTTATAGAAGTTAGGTGCTTCGCTCCCATTGTAACTTAATGGGATTTGGACACCTAATTCCCATAGGCCCTTTGGAAAAATCTCAGCCTGAATCCAAGCTCTGTTCAGTCTTACAGCAGCAACCAATGTTCAGACGACCCTCAGACCATCTCAGTAGCTGGAGTGTTGGCTTAAGCAGAGAAATTTCATAGTGAAGTTGGTGGTTGGTGTAATAATTTTTGTCTGAAGAAGATTGTTGAGTACTCAGCACTTCTCAGAATCAGCTCATTCATTTAAGAGCCTAGCCATGGGTTGGAGATGGACATTAGGCTCCTCATTTTAAAAAATTTGTGGCCAAAGCATAAAAGTAGGAGCAACAAACATTACAAGGGTGGACTCCTGGGGGTGGGAATCAATCCCTGAGGGCTAATTTGGATTCTATACACAACAGCAGACCCCACTTCTATCCCAGCGCTAGGGCATCTTCTCTACCTATCCTTTCAGTTCCCATGGATCCACTCATTTTGTCTTAAAGGTCTTTGGGGGACCATTGTCCTGACCCTCACTTCCTGAGACAAGGTACTTCATCTTCAGGGGGCCACCAAGAACCACTTGCCTTTCAAAATCCTGAAGAGAATTGTCAGAAGAGAAATACAGGAAGCAACCTGAAAATCCCCAGTCCCCAGAGGACAGTAGGAGCTGGGAAGCCATCCCATTCCTTCTGCCAGCTCTGCTAACAAGGGAACCCTAGGAGTTCTTAGCAATCCCCTCTTTGAAATACCTGAAAATCACTAGCCAATGGCTGCCAGGGACCCCTTAGTTCTTGTGTAAGGATTATAAAGTGTGTATAACCCTAAACCGTGGAAGTAGGCATTGAGGAATGGAAAGATAAGCCTGCTTCCTACTTCTTTAGGTTTGGGGGGCAGTGTCTTTTCCTGGTAGTTAATCCCCAAAACTCTGGGGATAGTACTCAGACAGCACTCATAGAGAAGAGAAAATGGAGGAGGGCCTCCCCCAGTCCTCCAGAAGACCTCTGACATATGCTGGGGATTGCCAATCCCATCCCAGTATAGGGTAAATGGAGAGCATAACCATGCAGTAATTACTCTAAAACTCCTACCAGCTGCCTTCTTGTGGTTATCTACCAGCCATTTGCAATGCTTGTGATTTTTACGCAACAATAAACAAAGCCTTGTGCTCAGGGCCGGCGCTACCATTTAGGCAGCCTAGGCAATCGCCTAGGGCACCAGGATTATTCGAGGGGTGGCATTTTGCCAGGGGGGCGGCAGGTGGCTCCGGTTGACCTGCTGCAGGCATGCCTGCGGAGGGTCTGTTGGTCCGCAGCTCTGGTGGAGCTGCCGCAGTCATTCCTGCGGATGGACAGCTGCTCATGCGGCTCCGGTGGACCACCTGCAGGCACCACTGTGGCAGCTCCACCGGAGCTGCGGGATCAGCGCGGGGGGCAGAGAAACGGCCGTGCGCCTAGGGTGCGAGAAACCCTAGCGCCGGTCCTGCTTGTGCTGTTTTGTGACTTTAGGCCACTGTTAGTTGACTTATGTTAATTTAGGGCAGGTCTACACTTATGAAGCTGCAGCGGTGTAGCTGTGCCACTGTAGCACTCCAGTGATGAGGCTGGAGAGCCACTTCCGTCAGCGTAGTTAACCCACCTTCACAAGGGCTGGTAGCTAGGTTGACAGGAGAGGTCCTCCCATCAACACAGCGCTGTCTATACCAGGGGTTAGGTAAGGTAGCCTGGAAAGGTTGAGAACCACTGCTGTGTATATGCTGGTGCTTGGAGCATTCATCTGGTGGGAGGAGACCTGGATTGAAGTTTCTGCTCCAGAGTGGGGATTCAACCTGAGGTTTGATTCTTCTGAATTTCTCTTTTTTATTACATCATAAGAGTTCACCGATGGACACAAATCCATGAAGTGTACTGGCTAGCCTGTATCTGCTTTTGCGGGGCAGGGGGCTAGAAGTGATTAAATCAACTCTAAAATGGAATCCTGATTCTGGAGGGCCCCTCTAGGCAATACTATGCTAGAATAAATAATTTTTATGTTAAACAAGGATAATATATATTCTCCAAAGTATTTTATATTGTATCTGTTAAGTTGCAAGTCACTGCACAGCTTCTTGTAAGACATGATGTTTTGCCACTCTTCCAGTTCTAATAGGATATTCAGAGCATTTTCCCATCTAGAAGTTGCAGTCTCAGTTTTAGCACTGTTTAAGCAGTGTAAACCTCTGCAAATCTCTCTGGTAATGCCTTCCTTTGTCATCTATTAAATAAAACTCTCGCCAAGTTAATTGCTTCTCTGGTTAGCATTTCATTTTTATTATCTCTTTGTAACAGGAAACTTCTCATTTGAAAAAGCAAATAAAATAGAAAAACCCTGAGACATTGATTATTTTTAATATTATCTATACCAGTACATACTTGTTGTCAAATGATTGGGTAAAAAGGACCTAATTATTTATAGTTAATATGGACTCCCAACTTAATACCTCTTCTAGTGATAGAAATGGGAGCATTTCCAATTGACTTCAATGGGCATTGGGTCTAGCTTTTAGGTCCAGTTTTTCCATGGAAAAGTGTGTTTTAGAATAAACAAATGTTTACAAAATGTCTTGTTTCCCATGGAAAATGATTTTTGTTGTTGTTGTTGTAGAGAGCAAAACCAAAATATTTCACCCAAAGAATGAAATATTTAAATTTAGAACAGCAGCCATGGTGCCTCAGGGAAGTTGTAGTTCAGTTGCCTTATGACTCCATTTCTTTCTATTGGCTGGGATCCTTGGCTGTATCACATCTCCCATAATGCACTCTTGCCAGGGATTTCAGGACCCCCCCCCCCACATCTACTCTTTCCCATAAGGGAGACCATGGTGCAGGGGTCGGCAACCTTTCAGAAGCGGTGTGCCGAGTCTTCATTTATTCACTTTAATTTAAGGTTTCATGTGCCAGTAATACATTTTAATGTTTTTTAGAAGGTCTCTCTCTATACATCTATATTATATAACTAAACTAGTGTTGTATTGTAAAATAACCAAGGTTTTCAAAATGTTTAAGAAGCTTCATTTAAAATTAAAATGTTGATCTTATGCTGCTGGCCCATTCAGCCCGCTGCTGGTCTGAGGTTCTGTTCACCTAAGCCAGCAGCAGGTTGAGCAGGGCCTGCGGCCAGGACTCAGGCTGGCAAGGGTCCGTCTGACAGAACCCCAGACCGGCAGCGGGCTGTGTGGGGCCAGCGACTGGGACCCCAGACCGGCAGTAGGCTGAGCGGCTCAGCCCGCTGCCACTCAGGGGTTCCATCTGCCCGCTCCTGCCAGCCCGGATTCCG
Source organism: Gopherus evgoodei (assembly GCF_007399415.2). NCBI lineage: Eukaryota > Metazoa > Chordata > Testudines > Testudinidae > Gopherus > Gopherus evgoodei. Next base: position 138,585,942 of record NC_044326.1, read on the forward strand.
GCTGCGGGATCTGCTCAGCCCGTTGCCAGTCTGAGGTCCCGGCCCTGCCCACATACAGTGGGTACCTACCTTCTCCCTGGTTGTGCCCATTCTCTTCCTCTCTCTGCACTGAGCTGAGGGTGGGGGTGCACTGAGAACAGGGCTGGGGGTGAAGGAGCAGGCTGGGGGTTGGAGTGTAGGGGAAAAAAAAACACCAAATATCACAAGACTAGTGAACAAAGGTCACAAGATTTGACAAAAGTGCCTCAGTGTTTATGTGCTTTCCAGTTGGGGTTGGGACACAATTCTGATCCATCCTCATTTCCTTTAAGTCTTCCTGATAAAAATGGGAGAGGGTGTTGGGTTTTGCACTAGCTTTGTGCTGGCTATTTGCTTTATGAGGCATCTAAGTAGCTCACAGTCAGGGCTTACAGGTACCAATGAGCTTACTATCTTGAGTCACCTGACTCAACCTCTAAGTCCCTTTGTATAAAAATTTAGGCCAAGTAGACCCAAAGAGCTCTGTCTCTTACTCAGAGGTGAAAGTAAGCCGGTACAGGCCGGTACGCCGTGCCAGACTGGACCGGCTTCTCTGGTGGCGATTTAAAGGGCCCAGGGTTCCAGCCACTGCAGGGAGCCCTGGGCCCTTTATCAGAGGGGTAGCCGTGTTAGTCTGGATCTGTAAAAGCAGCAGAGAATCCTGTGGCACCTTATAGATTAAAAGACGTTTTGGAGCATGAGCTTTCGTGGGTGAATACCCACTTCTTCATCCCTGAGCCCTGGGGCTCCCAGCCACCTCTGCAGCTGGTAGCTCCAGAGTGATTTAAAGGCCCTGTGGCTCCCAGCCACAGTTGGAAACCCAGGCCCCACCTCTTCTGGTTGAGGCCACATCCCTGCTCAGGACTCCGGCGTGCTAGTAAGTTCTTTAAGTTACTTTCACCCCTGCTCTTACTATTCTGTCTTCACAGCCTAATAACTGGAACTTTTACATCTCAAAACTCCCTTATCTAAGGGGAAGTTTTCAGAAACCTTTAAGGGGTTTAGGGTCATGAATCTCATTGGCTTTCAGTGGAGCCTGTGCTTTTAAAAATCTCCCTTTAAAGGGGGAAGCAGTCACATTAAATAGCCTGTCACAGGGTATACAGGCCCTTCAAGGCTTATTCGAGGGACTCTCAGGGGGCTAGCACCATGTCATTCCAGGTCTGACTGCAAGAATTCCTGTCTGGCAAAGAGTGAAGCAGTCACTGAGCGGGCGGGAGATCTCAGGGAAGCAATCTGGGATTTGTAATGAAGCCCATTCTGTTGGCCTTAGCTTTAGGGTCTGCAGTCAAAATTCCATGATGAAGATGTGCTGAACTCTCCTATCTTCTCACTAGCAAGGTGACAATCTTGTCATTTGGCAGTTCTGAGTAGGCCTTTCCCTGAAGTCCTGGAGAGCAGAGCAGGCTGGGCTAGATGGCCCATCAAGCATGTTTGTAATTGTGGATTTCAAGTTACTAGATGCTGCTCCTTACCCTCGGCTGCTTGTAAGATAAAGGAGAGATGTTCAAAGGCACCTAACTGCCATCTGCACCTAATAGTGATTGAGATTTGAGGGGAGTTGGGCACTTATCTCCCCCTAAACCTAGACCCTACTGAATGAAGCCTCCCCACATCCCAGTGGAGTATAGTCTGTCCATCTTACAGTGATGCAAAGAGTTTGTCTCTATGGGGAAATTTACCTGCAGAACTATACTGGTATCACATCACTGTAGTTATACCAGTGTAAGTCCTGACATGATCACTCTTACTCTGGAATGAGGGCCTTTCTCCGCTATAGCTTATGTCACTTTAGACGCTGTGCAAGCTATATCAAAAAAGGGAGCTGTCATGGTATAACCCCCACTCTGAACCTTGGCGTTCAAAAGATGGGGTACCAGCATGAATCCCCCTAAGCTTAATTACCAGCTTAGATCTTGTAGTGCTGCCACCAACCAGGACTTGCAGTGCCTGGTACACTGTGGTCCCCCCAAAACCTTCTCAGAGGACCCCAAGACCCAGACCCCCTGGATCTTACACAAGGAAAGTAAACCCTTTCCCCCACCATTGCCTCTCCCAGGCTCTCTCTCCCTGTGTTACCCTGGAAGATCACTGTGATTCAAACTCCTTGAATCTTAAAACAGAGAGGAATGCACCTTTCCCCCTCCTCTTTTCCCCTCCCCAAGAGGTAATACAGATTCAAGCTCCATGAATCTAAAACAGAGGAATTCCACCTTCCCCACTCCCTTCTCTCTCCCTGTCTCCCACCAATTCCCTGGTGAGTACAGACTCAATTCCTTTGAGCCTCAACAAGGGGAAAAATCAATCAGGTCTTAAAAAAGAAAAGCTTTTAATAAAAGAAAGGAAAAAGTAAAAGTTGTCTCTGTAATAAGATGGTAAAGGTTACAGAGTCTTTCAGCTTATAGACACTAGAGAGAATCCTCCCCCCAGCACAAATACAAATTAAAATCCTTCCAGCAAAATACACATTTGCAAATAAAGAAAACAATCAAAAAGACTAAACCGCCTTTCTACTTGTACTTACTATTTGAACAGAAAATTAGAGAGCCTGTAGGTACGTCTGGTTACTCTCAGAACCCAGAGAGAACAACAGACAAACAACACAAAACAAAGACTTCCCTCCACTGAGATTTGAAAGTATCTTGTCTTCTGATTGGTCCTCTGGTCAGGTGGTCCAGGTTCACTGCTTGTAACCCTTTACAGGTAAAAGAGACATTAACCCTTAACAATCTGTTTATGACAGGAGCTCATTCCAGAAGGGTGTTCACACAGGCAGTTATGGTGGTCTACCTTTAGCACTATTGTCATAACATTTCTTCCCAGATCTGGACCTTAGCGTCCAAAATATGGGTGTTAGCATGAAAACCTCCAAGCTTAGTTACCAGCTTGGACCTTTTATCGCTGCCACCAGCCAGGAATTATACAGTGCTTAGCTCACTGTGGTCTCCCCAAAACCTTCCCTGGGGGACCCCCAGACTCAGATGCCTTGAGTCTTACAACAAAGGGGAAATAACCCACTTCCCTTCTCCCTCTTCCCCTCCAGGGGTTCCCTTCCTGGGTTCCTGGAGAGATATACAGATTCAAGCTCCGTGAATCTAAACAAAGGGATTCCACCCTCCCTGCTTCAAGTCCTTGAAACACAAGTACCGAGAGATCTAACCTCTCTCCCTCCTCACCCAGAGGGTATGCAAAGTCAGGCTTAGTAAATCTAACACAAAGAGACTTTCCCCCTCCCTTTGTTTCTTAGCCTTAACCAGTGAAAAACACTCAAACAGGTCTTAAAAAGAAAGCTTTATATAAAAAGAAAGAAAAAGGACATAAAATGGTCTCTGTATTAAGGTGACAATATACAGGGTCAATTGCTTAAAGGAAAAAAATGAATAAACAGCTTATCCAAAAAGAATACACTCCAGCAACTACACACATGTAAATACAAAAAAAACAATATAAACCTATTGTCTTACTATCCTTGTACTTACAACTTGGAAACAGAAGATTAGAAAGCCTGGAGATTCCTGTGGTCACTCTTAGAGCCGAGAAAGAGAACAGACCACGAACAAAGGACTCACACCCAAAACTTCCCTCCACCCAGATTTGAAAAAGTCTTGTTTCCTGATTGGTCCTCTGGGCAGGTGTTGTTTGTTACCCCTTTCCAGGTGAAAGAGACATTAACCCTTAGCTATCTGTTTATGACAACTATAATTAGAATCATCCAGTTCTGCTGCTAAGTTTCCCCATGAAGACAAGTCCAAGGTGATTTGTTGTAACATCACAGAGCAAGGACTCATCTGGAGTACTGTGTCCAGTTTTGGACCCCACACTACAAGAAGGATGTGGAAAAATTGGAAAGAGTCCAGCAGAGGGCAACAAAAATGATTAGGGGGCTGGGGCACATGACTTATGAGGAGAGGCTGAGGGAACTGGGATTGTTTAGTCTGCAGAAGAGAAGAATGAGGAGGGATTTGATAGCTGCTTCCAACTACCTGAAAGGGGGTTCCAAAGAGGACGGATCTAGACTGTCCTCAGTGTTGGCAGATGACAGAACAAGGAGTAATGGTCTCAAGTTGCCGTGGGGGAAGTTTAGGTTGGATCGTAGGAAAAACTTTTTCACTAGGAGGGTGGTGAAACACTGGAATGGGTTACCTAGAGAGGTGCTGGAATCTCCTTCCTTAGAGGTTTTTAAGGTCAGGTTTGACAAAGCCCTGGCTGGGATGATTTAGTTGGAAATTGGTCCAGCTTTGAGCAGTGGGGTGGACTAGATGATCTCCTGAGGTCCCTTCCAACTCTGATATTCTATGATTCTATGTCCATCCCAGAGCTGAGATTACAATCCAGATCACTGGACTCGTACTAAAAAGAAAGATTGAGAATCTTGAAAACTCATGATCCAACAGAAATAAACAAAACAACCCATTATGGACACATGACTTTCAAGTTAATAGGGCTGTGGAGATTATGGTTTATGACAGTTTCAAAAAAAGAACCGGACTGTATTTCCTTACGTTCCTTTTAAAATGTTTAGGTTTTTGAACTTACACCATCCTCACTTTTTCACATCAGCTTTAGCTGGGAAAACAGCTGACTTTTTTTTAGAAAGTGCCATGCTAAAGAACAGCTGCAGTAGCGAAGATGAGAAACTGTTCTGTAGCCTGAAATACATATTGGTAATGAAAAGATAAATGATTATGAATGATCCTAGCGATAACTATTTTGCTTTGCTTCACAATAAAAGTTGCACGGTGAAAGTATTTAGCTGGGTGATAGAAAATGTATGTCAAACCTCAAGGATATTGGATTCTTATAGCTTAAACAAATATGTATTCACTGGGAACTAAGGTCATTCGGGGGAAAACCTTGATGGTGAAGAAACTTAATTTAATAGCTTTTTCTCCATTCAAGCCATGCACTCACATGAACTGTCATTAATCTAACTGGTGGCAATTCAGCTAATCCGATTTTAGACATACACATCTATTTTCCTCTACCTCCATATCCAGAAGATGTTTTAAAAATATATTTCAGAAAACCATCCCAATGTGAAGTTCTACTGAGCATTGGCATGAGAGCAAGGACAAAGGATTTTTGAAACAGAGTCCACAGTACAATTTTTAGACTATATCTGTGACACTTCTTTAGGCACTAGTATCACTTAGACCTATTTGGACCTTAGCTGTACATGCCAGCTGCCTATCTCCCATTTACCTGTGTTCGTTCATAGCCCATTGAAACAACGGCTGCTCCCAACCTCTAATCTCTCATCAAAAGTAGAGTTGCTGGAAGCTTTTTCATTGAAACTCCCCTCCCACTCCCACCAAAAAAAAAACAAACAAAAAACCAAATTTTAACCAAAATGTTTGTTGTGGTTGAAACAGAATAGGTTTGTCAAAACACTGGAAAACTGAAATTTAGAGTTTTTTTTTTAAATATAATTAGTGTTTTTTGTAGGGCTGTGAAGTGATTAAAAAAATCACAATTAACCATGCTGTTAATAACAGAACATGTATTTAAATATTTTTGTATGTTTTCTATATTTTCAAATATATTGATTTCAGTTTCAATACAGAATACAAAGTGCACACCGTGCTCACTCTTTATATTTATTTTTCATTATAACTAGTTGCATTGTAAAAATAAAAGGTTGATTTTCTTTTTTGGTAGTTTGGATTCTATAGTTTCTGCATGGGAGTGTTGCTCTTTTAAGACTTCTGAAAGCGTGCTCCACACCTCATCCCTCTCAGATTTTGGAAGGCACTTCAGATTCTGAAATCTTGGCTTGAGTGCTGTAGCTATATTTAGAAATCTCACAATGGTACCTTCTGTGTTTTGTCAAGTCTGCAGTGAAACTGTTCTTAAAACAAGTAACATGCTGGGTCATCATCCAAGACAGCTATAACATGAAATATATGGCAGAATGCAGGTAAAACACAGAGCAGGAGACATAGAATTCTCACCAAAGGAGTTAATTATGTTTGTGACTGAACGTATTACTTCTTTAAACAAGCATCATCAGCATGGAAGCATGTCGTCTGGAATGGCGGCCAAAGCATGAAGGGGCATACGAATGTTTAGCATATATGGCACGTAAACACCTTGCAATGCCATCTACAATGGTGCCATGCAAATGCCTGTTCTCACTTTCAGGTGACAGTGTAAATAAGAAGCAGGCAGCATTATCTCCCATAATGTAAACAAACTTGTTGTGATTGGCTGAACAAGAAGTAGGACTGAGTGGACTTGTAGGCGCTAAAGTTTTACATTGTTTTATTTTTGAGTGCCATTATGTAACCAAAAAAAATCTATACTTGAAAATTGTGCTTTCACGATAAAGAGATTTCACTGTGGTACATATGAGGTGAACTGAAAAATACTATTTCTTTTATCATTTTTATGGTGCAAATATTTGTAATAAAAATATATAAAATGAGCACTGTACACTTTGTATTCTGTGTTGTAATTGAAATCAATATATTTGAAAATGTAGAAAAACATTCAAAATATATACATTTCAATTGGCATTCTATTGTTTAACAGTGAGATTAAAAAAAAATAAGTGTGATTAATCGTGATTTTAATCACAATTAATTTTGAGTTAATCATGTAAGATAACTGTGATTAATCGACAGCCCTGTTTTTTTAGGTAAATTCATTAATAGTTTACTAAGGAAAATCCAGTCTGGAGTTTCAGGGTTGTTTGTTTTGTTCTGGTCATCAATAAACTGGACTTATTCACTGGAAATTTGTCTCTGTTTCCCAAGAAACCCAATTAGCATTTCACTGGCTCTAATCACAAGCCTGTGGCTTTAGTGCCATTCAGGGAACACCACAGATTACAATGCACAGTGCAGGAAAGTAGGCAGCAATAGGACCCTTACACGAATTTTTTGGATGAATTGTTTTACTTATTGAAAAATGCAGTTTTGGTCATCTGAAAACTACTCACCGGTTTGATACAATATGAGTGGGCACACATTTAAGGGACAGAGTGAGTGTAGGCACGTATACACTTTTCCCGACACTTGCCTGAGATTTGGAGTGTCCAGGTTCGAGTCCCCACCTGAGAAGCCTTCTCCAACCAGCTTGAGTTATATTTTCATTTCCTAAAGTCAGAGCTCAGAGTAGGGCTTTGCGTGGGGGCTCAAGCCACATAGCTTTATTTATTTTAGATAAGGACAGCTGGACAGACTGAACCCCAGCCATTGCAGAACTGCCCCAGGCAGAAGGTTACAGTAGTTAATATAAGGCACGTCAGCTCCTGGGAGCTGGGAATCTGTAGCATTGTTTATGAATTACGCAGTTCAATACAGCTGTTGCTGTGGGCTGCACATGGCTTCCTAAGTCCAGCTCATCGAGTGCCCAACCCCTCTTGCACCCTTTGGGCAGAATGACTGCTGGAGCTTGCTAGGCAAGGCAGGTGCACGCCTCTGTCAAATGCAGATGTTGTCTGGCTCTAGATTTATGACCACACAGCTGAGTTTAACAGGCAATAACTGAAGTCCTATTGGTTATGAATAAGAATGGCAGAGATACATGTATTGTGAATAGCTTCCTTTTCTTCCTTGGGGGCTGCATTGAAAAGGTTCTATCATGCTCCAGCTGCCAGTGTGACATAAGATGTTACTGATATAATGAGCGGAGGTAAGAGTTTCCTCTCCCTGCAAAAGACAAAGCCAGTCACAGTAGCACAGTGGTATTACCTGGCTAAGTATAAAGATGCAGTAGCACGTGACCAGGTAATCACTTGGACTGGGATGACTGCAGCAACTAGGCTCTGGAGTGAAACAAGGGACCCAAGTCTCAGATTATTTACACATTTTAGCCACCAAATTAACCTTTGTCAGATGCTACATCTTTCTAATGACAGTCTGAGGTAACACTACAGATACAATCACATGCATATATAGTCAGTTAAAATAAGCCATTAGATCTAGACACATTCTAATCATATACTTAGCAGATCCCCTAATGTAACTAAGGTTACATAACCAACTCGCATAATTAAGAGATGTTTATCACTCGACCAGAATACTGTTACAGGATAGTGGTCTTATTTCACCAGATAAATGCCAAGACCCAACCAAAACAGCCAGTGTTATAGATCCAGAAGTGATCTACAACTATATCTAAAAAATTCTGTATGTATACACAGACAGAGGTTTGTTTTCAAAGTGGGAGATATTAAACCTATGATAGTGTCTCAAATTGTTGATGTTAATTATATTAATATTGGTGCTATGTCATTGGGCCAAATTCCCCCTCTAGTAAACCCAAGTAAGTCAGTGAGGTGACACAAATTGTTGGTGTCTACTTTAAGCATATGCTACCACTGTCTGCCCATCTACTGCCTTCCTCTCAGCCACATTCCAGTGCCCGTACTCAGAGCAAGTAGCAGCTCACACTGCTAGAAGCTTCAAAGCTGCTCCACATTTCACTGACTGCAACCAGAAGCTGTGTTGCCACAACTCTGTGTGCCCTACCCCTCCCTCCTAGCGGCCCGGGCATACCTCATCTCCGCGCAAAGGGCATCTGCAAAGTCCTCTGCTGGCAGTGGAAGATCAGACTCGTTCCAAGTCAGGGCAAGGGCTGGATTCTCCAGTGCCCCTTGGATCAGTACTGCCAGCCCCTAGTGTTAAAAAATCTCACATCAGGCCTCAAAACATCATGAGATTTTTGTTTCCCCCTACTACATTTTAGCTTTTTAAACATTTATTTATTTATTTAGGGGGTGTTCCTACCAACACAGTAACAGGCAGCGGGTGAAAGAGGAAGCCACAAATGCAGCTGTATCAGTGTTAATTTTACAAGTGTCTTAACTCCCATTTTACCTCTAGACCCAAATCCTAACTGTTCTCTGTGCTCCGTGTGTATCTCAAGTGTGATTAAAGGCTTTGTTCCTTTAAGGAACCCAAAGTTTACATATTTAAGGGAAACAGAAGCCAGCCTGTGACTAAATTCTCCCTGGATCGGTACCTTCGTTTCCAAGTGTCTGTACCGTTCGCCAGGATTCTGTTATGCCCTCCTGAGAGGCTCCATGTCTGCCCTCCTGAAGCACTGGAGGAGACAGCAACACAAGCCTTGCAGAGTAAGTGGGGCCTGATTTAAATAGGCCTCAGACTCCTCCCACTCCCAGCCACCTTTACTAGGATTAGTGGTTAATTAGAGCCAGAAGGACCACACCTTAGTTCTAATTTCCTGGGGGGAAGTCCACTCCCTATAGCTGCTGTTCCGCAGGCTTAGTCAGCACCCACAATTTATACCGGTGTATGTATGTCAGTCAGGGGTGTAATCAAACCACGTCCCTGTCTGGCAAGGCTATCCAACAAACCCCCCCAATGTAGATACAGTGACAACATTCAGGGAGTTGGCGTTACTACAGCAAAAGAAAAAGTCCTTTTCTCATAGGCTGTAGCTACATTGGGAGGCTCTGCTTGCAGAGCTATGCTGAGATAGGCTCGGGAGGGAGGGGCAGGCAGCACTGCAGAAGACTTGGATTTTTCGTTGTCTTTTTCCATCCCAGTGACAATTCAATCTGTAACAGTGGGGGCTGGTAATTAACTTCTTTTAAAATGGAAGCTGAAATTCTCCAGTAATCACATGACTCCAGGACCTGGAGTGATAATGAAACCATCAAACAACCTGTCTCACAAGGGTATCCCAAGAGTTGGCAATGTTATTGTGTAATCTTTTACACCAGTGCATAGTGAGTGCAAATCCCTAGTTAAATGTTACTAGATGAGACTAATATTGGTTTCCATTCAACTGGCACTGGTGTAAGTTGCTGCGTGAGTTGTGGAGTAATGGAAAAATCAGTTTTAGAAGAAAGTACATTGCTCTTGTTGTGAATGGGTTAAGTGTAGCAGGGACCAAAACAAAGGGCAGCAATCCCAGGCTGAGTCAATGCAAGTAGATGAAAATGGTTAACTCAGACAGCACCAGGATTCCACAGGGAGGGATGGCAGAGAACTTGCCCAAACATCTTTTCATTGCAGTAAATAAGCGAGCTTTTCCTCCTATCTGTTTGTTAAAAGTAGTAATATAATTTTTATTCTATTAAGATATGGAGGCTTATTTACATTGCCCCTGAAATTGAATTGGAGCAGGCTGTCACCCCTTGATAATACAATTTAAAGCTCCAGGGCTCTGTTCAATGCAAAAGGAAATAAATGGGCCACTGATAAATATGAACTGCCCAGAAAGAGCCACAAAAGCCATGAATCCTCAGAGGGAAAAAGGAGGCCAAGCAAATACCATTTTTCAGCATTTCAAAGTCACTGGAGAGTTTTAATCATGCTGAGCACAAACAAAGGGAGTATGGCCTGGCAAGGGAGTTGGGGTGACAGAGTGGCATCACGGATCACTGCTTGAGTCCTGCCTAGTCCCTTCATCCCTGGTTAGGCAATGGGGAGGGCTTTTAGTGAGGACGTCCTATGGGAATCACAGCAACAAGTGGAAAGAGACAAAGGACAATGTTTTCTAAAGCACCTAAGGGCATGTCTACCCTGCAGTCTGACACCCGCAGCTGGCCCCTGCCAGCTGACTTGGACTAAGGGGCTGTTTCATTGCTGTGTAGATGTTCAGGCTTGAGCTGCAGTCTAGGCTCTGGGACCCTCCCACCTTCCTTCCAGGATTCTAGAGCCAAGTCTCCAGACCAAGCCCGAATATTTGGATATTAGGAAAAACTTTTTCACTCAGAGAGTGGTGAAGCACTGGAATGGGTTACCTAGGGAGGTGGTGGAAGCTCCTTCCTCAGAGGATTTTAAGGTCAGGCTCGACAAAGCCTTGGCTGGGATGATTTAGTTGGGAATTGGTCCTGCTTTGAGCAGGGGGTGGGACTAGATACCTCCTGAGGTCCCTTCCAACCCTGATATTCTATGATCTACACTGCAATTAAACAGCCCCTTAGCCTGAGTCCAAGTCAGCTGGCAAGAGCCAGCCATGGGTTTCTAATTGCAATGTAGACATGCCCTAAATCACTTAGGTGGCTTGGCCCAGATCCTCAAAGGTATTTATGTGCCTAACACCCACGGGAATTAAAGCTCTTTAGGTGTCTGAGGATCTGGGCCTTAAGTCCCATTGGTCACTAAAGTGCTTTCGACAATTTTATCCAAAAGAGGACAAAGAACAGCTAATAAAAGCTGTTATTTCCTGGGCTTCAGTTCAGGTCTCATGTGCAGCATTCAAAACTGAAAGGTTTTAGGCCCCAGTCCTGCAAAGTACAATGAGCAGGCAGATTCCTGCACCTTGCACCGAGCCTTACTGACATCATGCTGGCACAAGTGTCTGCCCACAGGGAGTAACATGGAGGATCAGGGCCAGGGCCGGCTCCAGGAACCAGCCTAGCAAGCAGGTGCTTGGGGCGGCCACAGGGAAAGGGCAGCATGTCCGGATTTTTGGCAGTGGGTCTTTCAGTCCCTCTCGGAGCGAAGGACCAGCCACCGAATTGCCACCGAACACTGAAGCGGCGGCGGAAGCACTGCCGCAGATCGCGATTGCGGCTTTTTTTTTCTTCTTCTTCCCTGCTTGGGGCGGCAAAACCCCTGGGGCCGGCCCTGATCAGGGCCATACTCTGCTGACTTTAAGAAGTGGGGATGGCTTGGCATGGGAGACTGAGAGGGCCATAGAGATCAGAGGAAACCATAGTCATAATTATCATATATAAGTTAAAGTATAAGGTCTTATAAGCTGGGGGGCAGCCAGCCATGAAATGTAAACTAACCCCTCAAATTATAGTTTAGTTCGCATCCATTTCCTTGGGTCTGGCTTTAACACCACCAAGAAGATGCAGAAACGAAAAGCAAAACAACTCAGAGCACATGGTAACAACCACCAGATACCATGGTGGGGATCATGCATACTACTTACGGGGGGGCCTTCACGGCTGGATCCTTTGGCAGTTGCTGTCCCTAACTTACCAGTGATGAGGAGAGGGCTAGGAGCCCTCTTTGTTAGACTCCAAATCCCACACACTAAGAAAGAGCAGACTTGAGTAGTTCAATCTAGGCTGAATCTCACTGGGGCGGTGGCGAAATGGAGCCAGTGTTTTGCTGTGGCCTGCATTGCAGAGACGAATACTGAGCAGAGCGAACAGCACAGGTTCCTTGCTGGGTGACAAGAGTTGGAACATGGTAAGTAAAGTGAATCAAGTCATAGTGAGATTTCCTTTTTTTAACTGTGCACTGGCTGAGGGACATAGTCAAGAATTGCTCACAGATCTAAGTAGCTGACTCAGGTCTTTCTCAGCTATTTTCCCAGCTGTCATTAGGTGGTAGAAGTCTCTCCAGGAGGAGAGATTTGTTACAACAAGACTGTTCTCACCATGATTCTCCAAAAGGGCCAAGCTGTTCCCAGATCTAGCAGAAAGTGGCTGCCACCAGGAGCCCATTCTGTCTGGCATCCTCAGCTGCCTGGCCTAGGTGAAGCTGGAGCAGCATGAAGCCAGCAGGATCAGGTGCAGTGACGCTCCACCATGGCCCTTCCACACTTTGCAGAGAGGAGAGGCCTTGCTTCAACATCCGTCTTCACGCTGACTATTAGTGCAGTCCTGCCCGTCTTCTTTGGCTGTTTATTGCAGGACTGCTGATGTCTCCTCCATCTCTTTTTTAAGCGATTTTTCCCCTGAAGAACTTTGTTAGTGGTTTGGGTGGGATGTTCAAAAGCAGCCAATGTGGCCAAAGTCTGCTCCAATTAAAGTCAATGGGAATTGTTCCTAGGCTAATAGATATTAAGGCTAGAAGGGATCTAATCTGACATCCTGAGTAACACAAGCCTGTAATTTTACCCAGCAATTCCTGCATCAAGCCCGTAGCTTCTCACTGAGGTGGAGCACATCTCTGAGAAATCATCCAGTCCTGGTTTGAAGACCTCAAATGATAGAAAAATCTGCCAAACTGAGGAAGAGAAGCCAGCCACCATGGGCTGAGTGAGGGCCATTTCCTAGTCTCCTGACATAGATCCCTCTACCTCTTGCCTACAAAGCTAGTGCTCTGCTGCTTGAATCAATTTCCCATTCTCATTCCTCTTTCTATTGATCTCAACAGGGGCAGAGTTCAAGCAATGCCTCGCCCTTTTGATAATGAAGAATATGGACCTGCCTTGCCCAGCATTGCTTTTTAATAGAGCCACGTGCTGAAATATTATTTCATGTTCAGATTGTTTTGCAGCTTGCTCTAGCTGGCAATGGATAGCTGTATTTTTCCCTAACGCTCATGCAGTGATCTTCACTTTTTCTTTCCAGTTGACTCTGTCTTTGTATTTGGCAGAGTTCTTTATTCTCATGTGCTCCTTTTAGCCCCCAGTAGGATGGCAATGCCTTTAGCAACTGACTTGTGATTCCTTCTCAAGAGTTGTACAAAATCTGCTTAGCCTAGGCAGACGGGCACTAATGCTGCTGGCGGAGTTCTGATACTGATCTTATCCGCCTAGCTTCATCAATGCATAAGGGGCTGTAAGCTTAAGATTTCAATGAGTGGAGAACTATTTCTCTTATCTTTCCCTTATTTTGCAGAGCATCTGACATTTCAAAGATTTTTTTTTATGATGATGATTTTGCTGCAACTCAGCATTTGGCAAACCTTGAAAAAGAAGCTGAATTTCATGTGAGAAAGTTGAAGCAGTGTGTGAAACACAGATACTCTGTCAGCCTGTAGTGGGGCAGCTGCCTCACTCCAGTAAACATGGGTTAAAAGCAGCCCTGGAGAGGGCTGCAGCTGAGAAAGAGGCCAGGTTGATTGGGGAACCAGCCACAGCTGGAGCCATACGCAACCAGCCACAGCTGGCCCTATAAAAGGGTCTGTGGGCTAGAAGTTTAAAAAGACACTCTCTCCAACTTCTGAGAGAAGGACTTTGCTGCCTGGGCGCTAAGACAGGTATCTGAGGGGGAGCAGTGCTAGGGTGCTCCAGCCTTGTAAAACCCCTGCAGAGGGGCAGCCCAGAGATAGGTAAAGACAGTAGGTCCTACCCCCTTGCTGATGATGAGTGATTTACAGACTGCAGTCTGCCCCAGTGAGTGGGGCCGAGATGGTGACTGGCACTAGCCACTGAGGCAAGGTGGGGATATAGGGGGTTCCCCTGGGAGGGGAGACCCAGAGTGTGGGTTACTGCAGAGAGCGGAACCCTGATGTAGAGGGGCACCAGGGTCCAGGAGGGACATGGGTGAGGGACAGCGGAAGGTGAGGCACCAGCCTGCAGAGGGTGGTCTGGGCTGGATGACCAGCAGGAGGTGCTGTGCTGATGAGTTGTCACCCTGCTACCCAGCCCCATTCTGTGTTTCAATAAAACCGGGCTAAGAAGTTTGGAGCAAACCTCGGATTAAGCTATTGAAATCTGTTGACTGCAGGGCAGGCTTTTTTTCCAAACTCTTTCCTATAGCTTTGTCATACTTTGGCATAGTGCATCAGCCCCCCCACCCCTGCCAAAGAGTCTCTTATATTAATTTAACCAATGCAGTTCATCCCGGAGTATCACAGAAGGCTTCTTGACTGACTACAGTCTATGTATGCGCTGAAAAGAGCACCAAATGGGTTACAACCTATCAAAGGGGTCTACATCTGTGTGCCCAGCCATGCATGGATAATGGGGTTTAGCAGCCAAATGTCTGGGTGAATTGAGAAAATTAGAAGACGGAGGAGAGCCTTTGATTGTTAGTGGGGTTTCTTTACACATTGCATTGCACAGAGGCCACTGAATACCATCAGGTGGGCACTACTTGCAGGCATTTTTAAGTGTTGTTGGCAGTAGGCACTCCGTGGAGGACTGGCTGGGACCAGAAGATATCAGGGTTGGTCAAGGTGAAAGGCTTTGATCCAACAATCTGTTCCATTAAACTCTGTTCCATTTGGAACCGGACTTTTCCCTGCATTCTGCTCTGCAAGCACCTCTCTCCTTTAAAATCACCCATTCAACTTAACCCTCCCCACTTCTAGTAAAATTGTAGCTGGAGCTGTCACTGTCAACTTCTTTGTGTAGCCTAGCAGTGATGGCTGTTTGTACATTTGGTCTGGAATAGCTGGTACAAACTAAACCTCTAACTAAAAAGGGGCAGGCAACACCATATGTGGAAAGTGTACACATTCTGTAGTAGCTATTTATATTCTTATTCCTATTAAGAGAGCACCTGGAGGTCCCCAGTAATATCAGGTCCCCCTTTAAACCAGGCGCTGTATAAACACCTAGTGAGAGAAGGTCCCTGCCCCAAAGATCTTACAACCTTAAGAGATAAGACAAAGGATGAAAGGAAAATCAACTATAGAGGCAAAGTGATGTGCCCCAGGTCACTGAGAAGACCTGTGGCAGAGTTGGGAACACAAGCCCGTGCCCTATATAACAAGCCGTCCATCCCTTCTAGTTTTACCTGAATTTTTGCAGTGAGAAGAGACACTACAGCTGTAGATTTAGATTAGATTTGAGATGTTACGTGTGATGTACAGACAGCCCAGAGTTTGGGCGGTTTCAGATGTGAGATTTGGCTCAGGGTCTGTGCAGAACCTTTCATGTATAAAATCAGAAGCAACAGGAAAAGCAATAGTAACAGTTAGGTCTAAATGTGAACCTTTCAGTTCACAGGTAATTTGGATAAGCCTGTTTATATTCCTTTCTTCTCACCTTCCTTTACACACTCCACTTGTCCCTGTGAAAGCTGGAACCAACCAACTGGATTTGCCCATATTTGTGTTTCCTCCTTTATTAGTAGTATTAAATCCAGCCACACATCATTTCGAATTTCATCACAGGACAGTGGTTTGGTCACACAAGTAAGATTATGTCCATTACAAAATGTCATGCCAATAGAGTCTGCTACAGCAACACATTCAAATGCTGAGATCCTAAATAATGACATACTGGCTCCAGGCCAAAAATAACTAGGAGAGCCATTGCTAGAACTGCAAAGAAGTGACCCAAGGAGGAGAGGAGAGAGAGAAGGTGGTCGGATGCAGAAGCTGCAGGATGCACGTTGTGTTTTAGTGGGTATCTGAAAGGTGCTACTTAATGTATAATGCAGGGGAGGAGAGAGAAGGTGATATAGACAATTCAAGATATGCAGACATCTGTCAAACAAAAGGTCCTGGAGGGCAGACTGCCGGAAGAGAAGGGTGATCCATGGACGCATGTGACCCCAATGACAAGGGAGAGGAAGAGATCAGTTAGCGGTCATGAAATCAAGTTGAGGAACAGGCTTTCTGCATTAGGGAGCAAGGAAGGAGGGAGGGATAGCTCAGTGGTTAGTGCACTGGCCTGCTAAACCCAGGGGTGTGAGTTCAATCCTTGAAGGGGCCATTTAGGGATCAGGGCAAAAATCTGTTTGTGCATTGGTCTTGCTTTGAGCGGCAGGTGGGACTAGATGACCTCCTGAGGTCCCTTCTAACCCTGATATCCTATGAGGAGAAACAGGCAGAAGATGGTGTGGTAAAGAAGGAAAGCCAGTCCCCCTAGAAAAGAGGCAGGTATGACCAGAGTCTACAGGAAAAAAAAAATGTACAGGAGACTAAGAGAAAGAACATAAACCAGATACTCAGGAAGAGACAGGTCTATGTGATTGGAGGCTCCATACTCAGAAGAACTGACAAAACTGTCACTAGACCTGATCCAGAGAACAGAAGAGTGTGCTGTCTGCCAGGAGCAAGGATGCAAGATGTGGACATGAGGCTGAAGAGGAGTGGGGGGAAAAACCCTTGATTGTGCTGCATGTTGGGAAGAATGACATTGCTAGATTCAGTGTGACTATGCTCAGCTGGGTAAGATGCTTAAAGTGGAAGATCAGGTGATTTTTGGCAATGTACTTTCAGTCCCTGGAGAAAGAGGGTGTGTAGTGAAGCAGAAACTCACCAGTGTAGCACCTCCTGCTGGTCATCTCAGGAATTAGCTCTTGTCCAGCCTAAAGTGCCCTCTGCAGGCTGGTGTCTCACCTGCCTTAGGGCCCCCATGTCCCTCCCAGACCCCACTGCAGTAACCCCACTCTGGGTCTTCCCTCCCAGAGGAACTCCCAACCCTCTAAACCCACCTTGCTTCAATGGCTACTGCCAGTCACCATCTAGCCCCCTCTCCCTAGGGCAAACTGCAGTCTGTCATGGCCACTCATCATTGGCAAGGGGGTTGGACCAGCTGCCTCTGTCTAACCCTAGGATGCAACTCTGCAGCCCCAGTACCTGTTTGGCCTTTTAGCAAGACTTCAGCCTGAGGATTTACCAGGCTGGAGCTCCCTTGCTCTGTTCCCCAGCAGTGCTCTAGTTCAGGTACCTTACTCCCAGGCAGGTTGGCCTTCCCACTCCAGAGCAAAGGAGAGACTTCTTCAGCTCCTGGCCCCCAGCCCTCTTATGAAGGCCAGCTGGGCCCTACTGAGCTGGCCATACCTGTGGTCAGCTACTCATTCAGCTGCTCTCACTCTCCAGGGCTGCTTTTAACCTTTGTTTTTCAGGAGTGGGGCAGCTGCTCCACTACAGGGTGAAGGCATGACAAGATAATGAAGATAAGCAGATGGCTCATGGATTGGTGCTATGAGGAAGGTTTCTGGATGATCAGCCATTGGGAGACATTTATGGAAAGAAGACTGTTCTTGACTGATGGACATCACTTGAGCACCTAGGGTATTAATATACTAGGATCAAGGTTGACACGACTGATAAGAAGATCTTTAAACTAGGAAATGAAGGAAGAAGGTTGGGAGATTCATGTGAAATCTCCACACCAGGCTTCAATACACAGGAGCAGGAAAATCAGCTAAGATATGGTGAAGGATAATGCAACACCACAAGCTAGAAAACTGAATGAGGTATGGCCGAAAAACTAAACAAACACTTTGCCTTCTTTTTCACTTATGATGATAATATGGAACATGGCCATGAAGGCAGCATGGCTGATGGAAATGAGTGTCTAGACATGGAAATTACCACATCTGAGGAGGAAGAAAAACTTAAAGAACTTAATGTGTTCAATCAAGGGCCTGGATAGTTTCCATCCCAGAATACTGAAAGAAAAATGGCACATGATCAGATTGCTCGTTTAGTAGAATGGACTTAAAATACATCTATTTAGGGGTAATACCATCTGACTGGAGAATAGGTAATGCTGTACCTATGATTAAGGAGAGGGTGGGAAGTAATCCAGGCAATAACAGACATGTTAATGTGACCTTAGTAATTTGCAAGGTTTTAGAACAAATTGTGAAGGAACAAATAATTAAATTCATAGAGGCAAATGGTAAAGAGGTTGTAACGCAACATGGGTTTACCAAAGGTAGATCATGCCAGACTAACCTGATCTCATTCTTTGAGAAAAGAATGGATTCTTTTTAGGTAAAGGAAGTGCAGCAGATCTAAGATACTTGGTCTTCAGTAAAGCCTTTGACATGGTACCATATGGGAAATTATTGATTAAATTAGGGAAGATCAATACAAGCATTGTCAGATGGATAAGCAACTCACTAAAGAGGAGAAGGCAACAGGTTGTGCTTAAAGATGAACTATCAGACTGGAGGGAGGCTACCAGAGGAGTTCCTCAAGATGGAGATCCTCAAGATCAGTCTTGAGTCCAATCTTCTTCAATGTTTTTATTAAGGACCTTGGCACCAGAAGTGGGAGTGAGCTACTGAAATTTGCTGATGATGCAAAGATGAGAGGCATCATCAATACAGAAGAGGATCAGAATATGATACAGAAAGATCTGGATGATCTTGGAGACTGGAGTGACTGAAATGGGATGAAATTCAATAGTACAAAGTGCAAGGTCATACACTTGGGCTCTAATAAGAATTTCTGCTACAAGCTGGGGGGCTCATAAGTGTAGGGAATGGGGTATGGGCAGTCATGTCTAATGGTTAGTCAGAAACCTTGAACTGAAGCTGGGGTCAGAGTCAGATACCAAGCCAGAGGTCAGGGCTGGAGTCAGTTTCAGGGTAGGGCATAGGTGCAGGGACCTGGAGTGAGGCAGGGAAGCAGAAACTGGGAACAGATGGGACAGGAACCAGGAGCAGCCTGGGAGGTAGGATGCAGGAGTCAGGCAAATAGGCAGTGTCTGTAAGAATTCCTCTAGTTGCTGAGACAACTACTTGTGCCTCCTTCTGGTTTAAGTAGAGCTAGACATCTCCCGCAGTCAGGAGTTTTGTGGGCAGGCCTCTGTGAGCTAGCTTCTCTGGCCCCACTATCCAGCATTCAGGTGAGCTCCTGGGTGATGGCTGTACATTGAGCACTGCCTGGATACCAGGGTCCAAGGCTCGTGATCCCTCACAATCAGTTGGCAGCAATGGAAGAGGAGGAGAGAGACCTGGAAGTGTGAGTCAGTCACAGGATGACTATGAACCACCAATGCAACATGCTGTAAGAAAGGCTAATGTGACCCTTGGAAATACTAAGGGATGCATGTCGAGTAGAGTGAGAGAGAGAGAAAAAAGTATCAATGTCATTGTAGAAGGTTCTGGTAAAAACTCATTTTGAATACTGTGTACAATTCTGGTCAGATCAATTTAAACTGGAACCGATTCAGGGAACAGCAGGGGAACAGAAAGCTATTCTTAGGAGACTGGAAGAGCTTGGCTTGTTCAATCTTGCAAAAAGAAGGCTGAGAGGGGACCTGATTGCTTTCTAGAAATCCTTTGGGGGGTAAATACCAGGGAGGGTGAAAAGCTAGTTAAGCAAAAGGACAAGGTTGGCACAGGAATACATGGGGATAACCTGGCCAAGAACAAATGGAGGCTGGAAATTAAAAGAAAGTTTCTAACCATGAGAAGAGTGAGGTTCTGGAACAGCCTCCCAAGGGGAGTTGTGGGAGAAAACAACCTAGTTAGTTTTAAGAGAGAGCTAGACAAATATATGAGGGGCAGGGCTCAACTGCCCTGGGCTCACTTCCAGTTTCTCTCTTAGGTTCCCAATGCTCATGCTTCATAGTTTCAGCTGGCCACCGGCAAAGGAAAGGAAGGGATTCCTTCACACTCTATTCTGGGAGGGGTTTTATCTCCCATCTCTGCAGCATCAGGGATGGCCACAGCTGGAGATGGAAGATTGGATGGGGAGAGCCAGGAGTCTGCAGCAGCATTGAGCAGTCTCTCTCTCAGGTGCTTGGCTAGTTGGTTCTTGTTCACATGCTTAGGGGTCTGACTGATTGCCATATGTGGACTTGGGAAGAAATTTTTCCCCAGGTCAGACAAGCATTGACCTTGCGGGGGGTGGGGTTCACCTTCCTCTGCAACACGTGGAGGTGGGTCACTTGCCAGGATTATCTGGGTACATCTCACTTAATCAGTTACCAGCCCATGCAGGGGCCTGGAGCACTGATGCCCCTCACTCCCTGTTCTCTGCCTGTGACACATCATAGTCTAGTCTCCTGCAGGCTGTAGTACTTTGGTCTCAGGCTGGTGGGAGGTTTAGCGTGCAGGTGCTGGGTAATGTTGGGGGCCTGTGATAAACAGGAGGCCAGAATATTGGGCCCTTCTAGCTTTAAACACTATGACTCTTTCTAACATTATAGTAAAGTAGGTAAAAATGGGTTTGAAGGGAAAATGCCGCCTGGTGCATGTAATTAAGCGGGTAAACTGGCTAGAGCTCCATGAATGAGACCAGCCAGTCAACGATACATGTGCAAAAGCAGCTTTGAATGTTGCAAACACTCTTTTTGGGGAGCCCCAAACCTCAGATTTACACGCAGACACAGTATTTGAATGGCAGACAGGTTGTTAAAACATCTAACTCTCCAATGTTACAAAATTCCATGCATGAAATTGCAGATGGAAATTTATATGCTGGGCTATGTTCACTTTGAAAATATCACCATTTCCAAATGCACAGGCAGAGTTTACCTCTCACTGTCAGGAATAAGGGAATGATCAGTGGCAGGGCCATCCTCAGTGATCCATGGGATTTTGGAAAATAGGGGAGCCACATCATCAGCTGGCCATACCAGGTATTTTTAAACACGGAGGAAGAAAAATGAGAATTTCCTGGGGACCAGCGACCAAAAGACATGTTACCAATACCATACTGATGTAACACACTGGCCATGTGTGTCTTTGTCCTCCTCTACTGGTTGAACTGGGTGATTGCTGAATAGATCATGCTGACACCTGGGCGAGGGGCTGACTAGCTTTTTGTCCCTGAGGAACTGGTTTGGGCTGCTTTTCTATCCTTGGAACATGCCACAGCAATGCTCTACAGTAGAATCTTGTAACTTTACATACAATTTTGATACACATATTTGACCAGGATAATAATGTTCAGCAGATTATGAGTTTTCAAATGATACCTCACAAAGCATGAGGTGTTTTGTACAAAAATTATCTTAGTTTTGCAAAAAGGGTGAAGATAGGGTACAGACTGTCACAGAGGTTCTTCAGGCTAATGGATCTGGTCTATTAGTAGAGAGAGTAGAAATGCATGCTTTTAAATGCAGAGGTTCCCAAGTTAGACTTCACAGATGCTGGCTATGATTGTTGTTAAAAGCGGTAGCCTGTATGGATTCTGGGTCTTACACTAAAAATGGTTTGTAAGGCAATACAATGAGAAGGGGACATTCCCGTTCTACTCCAAAGAAAGTCTACATGTGATTTACAAGGTCTGATTTAAGCCTTTCCTGGGATAATAAGATATTATAAATAATATAAACTCAAACAATAACAGATCATAAATCTCAGCATAAGCTTCGTCCCTGAGATTGGCTGCTCTGCCTCCCTGTTTCTGACACTAGTTCCCTCCCATCAGAGGGTCAGGCCAACCTCTTACATCCTAGTGGTTCTAACAAGCTGTGGTTGCCATAGTAATTAGGAACCTTAGGCAGTGTCCCAAGGCCTGCCAGTGGGGTGAGAGCTCCAGACTACCAGTTACATCTCTTTAAACTTTATAAATATTTATTAAGTAAAATAAGATTAGTGGAATTTCAGACATGCTCAGCACTGGTTTAACTCTGCTCCCACTGCAGTCAGCGGGAGTTTTACTGCAGACTTTAATGGGAGTGGAACTAGGCCAGTGTTGAGCTATTGTGCAAATCTCACCTTTGACATTGTAGTACGATGATTCCAAATTGTATCCACCCTATTATTGCACTGTATAACATAAGCTTGTGCAGTGCACATTCTTTATAATAATGTTATGAGCTGGGTGAAACATTGTTTTGGGTTGGGGTAAATCCCCATTAAGCTTGATAGGTGTGAATTCACACTACAATTAACATACCAGTAAATATAAGCCTTGCCTAAGACAAAAGGGGTGTGTGAACCCTCCCCGGAGCTTTTGGGTTGAATATTATTTTGCCTAGGTTTATGTGGACATGTGAACGAACACACAGATATTGAGGTCACAGATAAGAACAGAGAGAGGCAAAGGAAAAGCCAAGCAAGAACCTGTAACCGCAGTTTGACCCTGGAAAAAGCTAGGGAGAGCTCTTCTGTCTGGTATTGGCTAAAGATGCTTGGAGGAGGCTGGTAAGCTAAGAAACTCGGTTCCTTCTGCATTCCAAGACACAGGACTTTGTACATTCTTTGTAAATAAATAGAAACTCCTTCAAAGGAATAAGTGACTATCACCAATTTCTACGTCCAGCTCAAACACCTCCAACCTGCTCAGGTCTAAATGGGGCAACACAACCAAATATAACACTAAGGGCTTCTCTCCACCGTTAGTACGCAGCAAACCAGAGCGTAAACCTCCCACGTGCTAGCTGGCTGGGCAGCCCCTGCTACCACGCACTAGAAGTTCTGTAATGCACGGTAGCAGGGTCCGCATGGCATGCTAGTATACTTTAGAACCATGCCTTGGTTTGCTGTGCATGAACTCGCCACATAGACAAGCCCTAATCCTTTGTATTCAGGGCATATAGTCGAGGAACTTCTGTACGCCTGCCCCTGTATTGACCGTTATTAGAAACTAGCTAACTGGACAGAGATAGGAGAGGCACAGGGATAGTGCCACACAGACACTCAAGGTTGCAATGCCAACTTTTAGGCACTCTGCCACCCAGTTGAATCCCCAGGCCCGAATTAGGCCTTCAGATGCCCCAAACAGTTCACAGGGAAAGCTAGGTGCTGAAGAAGGGGATTCACAAAACACAGCATGCTAAGGGGGGAGGTGCCTAAGCTAACCAGTAGGAAATGCTGAGAGAGAGGCACCTATCACCACTTGGGATTCACAGCCATGAACCCTCTCGTGGAGTTAGGAGCCTGAGCCAGGTCAGCCACTGCTCACAAGAAACTGCACGTAGAGAGCCCCACCCCATTAAATAGAGAGCTGTAAACAGGGGAGTTTCAGTGGGAGTTCTGTTGGAGGAGCAGGTTTTTGTGGTTTGTAGATTGTATTGTGTAGTGTGTAGTTTGTAGTCTGTAGTTTGTAGATTGTATTGTGTTTCCAGGGGGAGGTTGCAGGGGAGACTAAGACAGAGGAACCGATAAGCAAGTCAAGGGATAGGGTGGTGGTCTGGTGCCTGCTGGGGGCTTGTGTTGGGTTGACTACCAGGCGTCAGGTGGGAAGGCCATGACTGATACAGAGGCAGCAGTGAAAGACACAATGAGGATGACTGGATGTGGAAGCTGCGGCATGTACATGATCTTGGAGGGGGCGCCTGAAAAGAGCTTTGTCTGCATGAAGTGCCGCCTGATAGAGCTGATGGAAGAGAAGATCCGAGGACTGGAGATGCAGGTGGAAACTCTGGTTGAGTTCAGAAGGGGGTTTGAGCAGACGATGGAGCACAGACACGAGGGGGCTGAAGGGATAAGCTCAGATGTGCAGATGGAAGCAGGACCAAAGAATTCAGAGGAGAGACTGCTGGGGGAGGAAAGTGGACGGTGGAAGCATGTGACTGAGAGAACCAGGCAGAGGAAAAGACGGGCCAGTGAAGGAGAAATAGAACTCAGGAACAGGTTTGCAGAGTTGGAAAATGAAGAAGGGGCACAGCAGGTGGTCACTGAAGGAGAGAAGGCAAGGAAAAAGAGAAGAGCTGATAGTCCTGCAAGAGGAGGGGAGGAGTCAATGGAGGCAACACCAAATATGAGCCCCAGGAGGATTGCGAGGGGGAATAGGAATCGAGAGGACTTGCAGCCGGTGGGTGTGGGAGATAGACTGGAGAAGCGCACTGTCGCCAGGAAAAGGCAGGTCTACATGATTGGAGACTCCTTACTGAGAAGAATAGACAGGCCTGTGACTAGAGCTGATTGGGAGAACAGAAGGGTGTGCTATATGCCGGGTGCTAAGATACAGGATGTGGACCTGAGGCTGACAAGGATACTAGCGGGAGCGGGGAAGAATCCGTTGATTCTCCTTCATGTGGGAATGAATGATACGGCTAGATACTCTCTGGAATGTATCAAGGAAGACTATGCCAGACTGGGGAAGACGCTTAAGGAAATCGAGGCTCAGGTGATCTTCACTGGGATTCTGCCGTTTCCTAGAGAAGGGCGACAAAGGTGTGACAAGATTATGGCGATCAACAGGTGGCTCAGGCAGTGGTGCTATAAGGAGGGCTTTGGGATGTACAGCCATTGGGAAGCATTTACGGACAGAAGACTGTTCTGTCGGGATGGACTTCACCTGAGCAAGGAGGGAAATAGACTTCTAGGATGGAGGCTCGCCGACCTGATTAAGAGAGCTTTAAACTAGAAATTTGGGGGAGATGGTTGGGAGATGTTCAGGAGATCTCCACGCCGGAATTTAACCTTGAGAGGGAAGTAAACAAAGTAAGAGGGGATACAGCCATGGACAGAAGAATTGGCATAAGGAGGAAGGGTAGTGTAGATAACAGACTAACAGGTGATGGTGGTGGTAGAATGTCTGTGCCTAACAGGGTACAGAATGTGAGTGAAGCCAAACGGCAAAAATTAAGATGTCTGTACACTAATGCGAGGAGCCTAGGGAACAAAATGGAGGAACTAGAGCTACTGGTGCAGGAAGTGAAACCAGATATTATAGGGATAACAGAAACGTGGTGGAATAGTAGTCATGACTGGACTACAGGTATTGAAGGCTATGTGCTGTTTAGGAAAGATGGAAATAAAGGCAAAGGTGGTGGAGTAGCATTGTACATCAATGAGGAGGTTAACTGTAAAGAAATAAGAAGTGATGGAATGGACAAGACAGAGTCTGTCTGGGCAAAAATCACACTGGGAAAGAAAGCTACTAGAGCCTCCCCTGAGATAGTGCTTGGGGTGTGCTACAGACCGCCGGGATCTGATTTGGATATGGATAGAGACCTCTTTAATGTTTTTAAGGAAGTTAACACTAATGGGAAATGTGTGATCATGAGAGACTTTAACTTCCCAGGTATAGACTGGAGTACAAGTGCTAGCAAGAATAGTAGGGCTCAGATTTTTCTGGATGTGATAGCTGATGGATTCCTTCACCAAGTAGTTGAAGAACTGACAAGAAGGGATGCCATTTTAGATTTGGTTTTGGTGAGCAGTGAGGACCTCATAGAAGAAATGGTTGTAGGGGACAACCTTGGTTCGAGTGATCATGAGCTAATTCAGTTCAAACTAAATGGAAGGATAAACAAAAATAGATCTGGGACTAGGGTTTTTGATTTCAAAAGGGCTAACTTCAAAGAATTAAGGAAATTAGTTAGGGAAGTGGATTGGACTGAAGAACTTGTGGATCTAAATGCGGAAGAGGCCTGGAATTACTTTAAGTCGCAGCTGCAGAAACTATCGGAAGCCTGCATCCCAAGAAAGGGGAAAAAAATCATAGGCAGGAGTTGTAGACCAAGGTGGATGAGCAAGCATCTCAGAGAGGTGATTAAGAAAAAGCAGAAAGCCTACAAGGAGTGGAAGAAGGGTGGGATTAGCAAGGAAAGCTACCTTAGTGAGGTCAGAACATGTAGGGATAAAGTGAGAAAGGCTAAAAGCCAAGTAGGGTTGAACCTTGCAAAGGGAATTAAAACCAATAGTAAAAGGTTCTATAGCCATATAAATAAGAAGAAAACGAAGAAAAAAGAAGTGGGACCGCTACACACTGAGGATGGAAAGGAGGTTAAGGATAACCTAGGCATGGCCCAATATCTAAATAAGTACTTTGCCTCAGTCTTTAATAAGGCTAATGGGGAGCTTAGGGGTAATGGAAGGATAACAAACGGGAATGAGGATATGGAGGTGGATATTACCACATCTGAGGTAGAAGCCATACTTGAACACCTTAATGGGACAAAATCGGAGGGCCAGGACAATCTTCATCCGAGAATATTAAAGGAACTGGCTCATGAAATTGCAAGCCCGTTAGCGAGAATTTTTAATGAATCAGTAAACTCAGGGGTTGTACCGTATGACTGGAGAATTGCTAACGTAGTTCCTATCTTTAAGAAAGGGAGAAAGAGTGATCCGAGTAACTATAGGCCTCTTAGTTTGACATCTGTAGTATGTAAGGTCTTGGAAAAAAATTTGAAGGAGAAAGTAGTTAAGGACATTGAGGTCAATGGTAATTGGGACAAAGTACAACATGGTTTTACTAAAGGTAGATTGTGCCAAACCAACCTGATCTCCTTCTTTGAGAAGGTGACAGACTATTTAGACAAAGGAAATGTGGTAGACCTAATTTACCTCGATTTCAGTAAGGCATTTGACACGGTTCCACATGTGGAATTATTAGTCAAATTGGAAAAGATGGGGATCAATATGAGAATTGGAAGGTGGATAAGGAACTGGTTAAAGGGGAGACCACAACGGGTCGTACTGAAGGGTGAACTGTCAGGCTGGAAGGAGGTTAATGGTGGAGTTCCTCAAGGATCGGTTCTGGGACCAATCTTATTTAACCTTTTTATTACTGACTTTGGCACAAAAAGCGGAAATGTGCTAATAAAGTTCGCAGATGACACAAAGCTGGGGGGTATTGGTAACACGGAGAAGGACTGGGATATCATACAGGAAGATCTGGATGACCTTGTAAACTGGAGTAATAGTAATAGGATGAAATTTAATAGTGAAAAGTGCAAGATCATGCATTTAGGGATTAATAATAAGAACGTTAGATATAGATTGGGGATGCATCAGTTGGAAGCAACAGAGGAGGAGAAGGACCTTGGGGTATTGGTAGATCGCAGGATGACTATGATCCGAGGAATGGAAAACCTGTCATATGAAAGGAGACTCAAAGAGCTTGGCTTGTTTAGTCTAGCCAAAAGAAGGCTGGGGGGGATATGCTTGCTCTTTATAAATATATCAGAGGGATTAATATTAGGGAGGGAGAGGAATTATTTAAGCTTAGTACCAATGTAGATACAAGAACGAATGGGTATAAACTGGACACTAGGAAGTTTAGACTTGAAATTAGACGAAGGTTTCTAACCATTAGAGGAGTAAAGTTCTGGGACAGCCTTCCAAGGGGAGTAGTGGGGGCAAAAGACATATCTGGCTTTAAGATTAAGCTTGATAAGTTTATGGAAGGGATGGCATGATGAGAAAGCCTAATTTTGGCAATTGATCTTTGATTATCGCCAGATAGGTATGTCCAGTGGTTGGTGATGGGATGTTGGATGGGATGGGATATGAGTTACTGCAGAGAATTCTTTCCTGAGTGCTGGCTGGTGAGTCTTGCCCACATGCTCAGGGTTTAGCTGATCGCCATATTTGGGGTCGGGAGGGAATTTTCCTCCAGGGCAGATTGGCAGAGGCCCTGGAGGTTTTATGCTTTCCCCTGCAGCGTGGGGCATGGGTTACTTGCTGGTAGATTCTCTGCAGCTTGAGGTCTTCAAACCACAATCTGAAGACTTCAATAACTCAGGCATAGGTTAGGGGTTTGTTATAGAAGTGGATGGGTAGGGTTCTGTGGCCTGCTTTGTGCAGGGGGTCGGACTAGATGATCACATTGGTCCCTTCTGACCCTAGAATCTATGAATCTATGAATCATTACAGCCAATCGCCTGGAGGTTCACACACTCACCTGGGATAGGGGAGATCTGTTTCCACACCCTTGCTGTGCCGGAATTGGAGCAGGGCCTTGATTTTCAGTCTCCCACCTCCCAGGTGCTCTGAGTACATCTACTGGATTGGGCCCCACAGATGAGATGCCTTGTGAATCCCAGGTGTGAACGAGGGCCATGAGCTTCATTAGCATCAGGACCCAGGAAATTTTGTACATGCCCACAGGCAGAAATTTAGCCACATCGGAGACCCCAGCAGGGTATTTAGTTGCCACCTGGGCTCAGAAGCAGCTGACCAGGTTTTTGAGGATCTCTATTTATGGCTGTGAGTATAACAGATTTTATGGTGCACTGGTAATTAAAAAAAAATTTTATTTGACCCACAATGATCTTCTCTTTGATTTTTTTTTTGTAATTTGATTTTTGAGCATTTTTAAAGTATTTTAAATAAAATTGAAGGAAATTTGAAAACATGTCATTTTGAACTGAAAAATCAAAATGTTGCATTGAAAAATCTTGAAAGAAAACAGTGATTTTTTTCTTAGTTTTTGAAATGTTTTGGTGTCACCAAATCTGTATTTTTTGCCAAAAAAGTTTTGGCTAAACAATTTCTCCCAGCTGTATCTCAATCCTAAATGTTGGACTTAGGTACCTAAAATTGCAATTGGATGCCTAAATACATTTGTGGGAATAGCCCAGTGTCTGTCTCATGGTCCCAAATAGTTTGAACAAATGCTCCAGTTTAGATGAATCGAAATGGCTAAGCTTATTATTTATGCAGCATTTTGCAAAATGCCAAAGAGCTTTACAAATTTAATGAAAAAAAGTACAGTATGGAACACAAGGAAAAGGAAAATAAATGGGTTTTCTATTGGAAATCGTAGTGCTGAACATTACAGAGACCATTACAGTGTTGTATTCTCTCTCTCTCTCTCTCTCTCTCTCTCTCTCACACACACACACACACACACACACACACACACACACACACACACACACACACACACACACACACACACACACAAGTTCCCAAAATGAAACAAAGCACTGCAATATCACATCATCCCTAGCTTCTTAGAAGTAACATCTAATATTCTTATTTTCCTCAACTGAATCCTCAATCAAGCAAAACACTTAAGTGGGTGCTTAATTTTAAGCACCCGCTTAAGTGTATTGCTATATCAGGACTTAAATGAAAAGCAACAGCAGGAAGAGAAAAAGCACTTGCCCAGCATCCCCAGAGTTCACTCACTCAACACTCTCATAGCATGACTAGGAGTATGTCTGCACAGCACACTAAGCCCAGGCTCTGGCTCAGGTTTGAGCCCTAGCTCCCCTTCCATCTACACACAAATCAGTCTGACTCAGGTCAGCAAGCACTCAGGACCCAGGTCTTAGGACTCTGCAAGAGGTGCATCAGAGCCCAAGTCCCACTTTGACTTGGGTCCAAGCCCTGTCATTTTGCAGTGTGGATGCAGCTCAAGCCTCAGACCCAAGTCAGACGGTCTGTGTATGGACATATTTGTACAGCTGTGAGACCTGGGTCCAGCAACTTTATAGCCAGATGCTCAAGCATGGGCATGGAAACACAGTCCATCCGCCTGGGTCCCACAGACTCAAGCTAAGCACATACCTTGGGAGTTCTCGGAGAGGCAGCCTGGTATCTTGACTGTGA
Organism: Gopherus evgoodei; assembly: GCF_007399415.2. Classification (NCBI taxonomy): domain Eukaryota; kingdom Metazoa; phylum Chordata; order Testudines; family Testudinidae; genus Gopherus; species Gopherus evgoodei. The sequence continues at coordinate 138,615,445 of NC_044326.1, forward strand.
CACTGGGTTTTTCTAGAAGGAACTGTAAAGTCTGATACGTCCTTGTAAACATTTCTGGCAAAATGTTTCCCTTTTCTGCAAGGAGAGCGTCATGCACTGGTGCTCAGAAAATAGAGACATTCAGGAGAAATAAGTCAAATGTCAAGGCTTTGTACAGATTATTTCTCCAGAAAGAAGCTCGTAGGAAATTAAACCCAGAATTGTTAAAGCAAAAGGAGTATCATTCTTTACCTGTGTTGGGCTGGATCCTGCCTGGTACCCATGCAGGTGTCCCATGGAGATCTTAGGGCTTAGTTAGATTGCTAGCTTGTTGGGGCAGGGGCATTTTGTTCTCAGTTTGTGCAGCACCTAGCACAATGGAGTTGTGGGCCATGCCTGGGGTTCCTAGGTGCTCCTGCGATATAAATAGTAAAAAGAACAACTAGGGCTGGCTGAAATTTATCTGTCAAAACTATTTTTCATGGAAAATTGGGTTTTTGAGATTTTTTTTTTTTTGCCGGAAAGTGTCTGCTTTCTGGGGCAAATTTTGACTTTTCATCAAAAACACAAAATCTGGAAAAGCGTCACGCTAGCCCAATATGTAAACCTCATTGCTTTCCCACTAGAATGGTAGCAGTGGGACATTGCCCAGGAACAAATGGGAGCTTCCAGAACTCCTGCAGAAATGGTGTTGGGATAGGAACGATACGCAAAGCGCTGTGTTACTCAGACATCGGACATCATAGAATAGAAAGTCCGGGAACCACACGCTGTGGGAAATAAAGTCGGATAAGTAATTTACCAAACACAAAAGGAAATAGATGTTTTCCTTCCACTATCAGACAATGCAAACCTTACCCATGCTTCACACTATTGACATCACTATGGGATCTGCAGTCCCTGGATTCTAAAGCCCAGCAGGCTCACAGAGAACAATGGGCAAAGAACATACAACTTGATCCAAAGCCTAGGGACATCATGAAAAGATTTCCAGCAGGCTTTATAGATCATTCCCTAAGGGCATGTTTAATAGGCCTCTTTGTGGAAATGAAGTTGACAAGCTGAGGAATTCGCTTAGTCATTGGTCACAGAGCCCCACCAGATCACATCGGGGAGGGGTGTGTAATGAGCAGGACCTATACTGCCCCCTCTCAACCATATGTAGCAGGAACCTCTTCTCCTGCAGAGCAGCCTATAAAAGGTCCTCTCTGGATGGCAGGGATAGAAGTGGTGGCAGCTGCAGCAATAGAGGGGTGATCATCTGAGCCAGAGAGAGCTCCCCTGCCACTCCCCCATCCCTCTGGAGAAAGAGACGAGGGGTGCATAGCTTTGATCGAGGTAGATGTCTACATGTGTTGCAGTCACACCTCCTGACTGCAGTGCAGATACACCCATAGCGAGAAGCAGCACTGCCCTGAAGAGCTTACTGTCTTGAAGAGAAGACCGAGGCACAGAGGCTTGTCCAAGGCCACACAGGGTCAAGATTAGAACTCAGCTCCCAACACCCCAGCCAACACCCAATACTCTAGACCAAGCCACCTGTCCAATGTACAGCACTGATAACAATAACAGCAACTGCACAGCAGATTTAAGGGAGCCAAAGAAGGAAGAAATATTCATTGCATTTGTGAATTCACTTTAGAGCCAGGGAGTAAATCTGAGCTTGTACTTTGCAAGCACTGGCTCAGAGGCAATGGCAATTCTGACTTCTCATAAATAGCTTGAGCTCTGGTTTTCTCTGAAATATATCAAAGGCTGTTAAATGAGGTACTAGAACACTTACTGCTAGCGACCAAACAAACACAGAGCATCATTACAGTGCATAGAAAAGCTTCCTGTGGGACAGTTTGCACATAACAATTCAGCTAGATCATTAGGAGTCGATGATTTAAGAGGCAAAGGGACATGACTCTGAATTGGCAATGGAAGAAATAAAGTTTGTTTGGAGGAATTATTTAATGACTGGTAAACCAAAGAGAGAGCAAGAGAGATTTCATTTCACAGTGATATTGCTCATGCTAGAGAAGCTGCAATTTAACAAACACAAGTTATTTTTTCCCTCCAACTAGATCTGGTCCCATCAGTGACATTTGTACTTTCCAATCCTCAAGATAAACAAGCAAGAATGAAGGTCAATGCAATCCCATAACTAAGAGGGCTAAGCTCCAAGACCAGTAAGCTAAGAGGTGTGATGCCAGGCACAGGATAGGCAAGTGTAACTTTCTACACATAACTTTGGCAAGGTAGCATTAACTGCTTGTAATGCATATGTGTGAAGCAACTGTAGAGTAGCTCTGATGTTGGGCTGATAAACAGATGGGGGATGAACACGGGGAAAAAGTGTCTGAATAACAGAGATACAATCCTAATGAGAGAGACAACATGGTCTGACAGATAGCGAACATTGGTGTTCTGCTGGGCTCTGATTGGAAATTATTGTGTAGTCTTAGGTGAGGAAGGGCCTAATGCATAAATCACAGAGTGGAATTCTCTGGATGTTGTACTATGCAGGAGGTCAAGCTAAATGATCATAATAATGGACCCTTCTGGTCCGAAAAATCTAGAATCACTTAACTTTTCTGCCTCCGTTTCCCCACCCATTACATAGAGATCATTGTATCCACTGTGCAGAAGTGATGTGAGGATTCATTACTTAAAGGACAGGACAATATAAGTGCCATTAACTCTATATTTAGATAAGAGATGCTATTAAAGAACGGGAATTTCAAATGTGCTTAGCGTGGGCCTATCTCTGCTCCTCTTGAATGGTGATGCTTCAAGCCAGCGCTGAGTCTTTCGCTGCTCTGATTGATCACCCGTGCTTGAGCATTCTGGGAGACATGTAAAATAGTCAAACACGTAATGAGAAATTAAAAGATAATTCTCTCTGCCAGCCTTGCTCATCCCACATTTGTTCGGCTACCTACACATTCAACGTGAATTTTCAGTGCTACCCGTTTGTGCTTGCAAGAACATATCTGCATTTGGAAAGTCCATCAAGATGTAAATTCACGGCCTGGTTTTATTCTGTACTTTTTCCTAGAGTTTCCCTTCCAATTTGTCAGCACAAAACAACTCCTCAGCTATCATATCATCATTTTCATTTTCTTCACAGCATTAAGGTGCTACTTACAGTCACTTGAAACAAAAACAGATGAACTTAAACTATAAGTGTCAGGCAGTGGCTTTTCAGTGATAACAGGAACATTTGTAAGTGCCTACCTAAAACATTACCTTTCTTCAAGAAGTAAGATCCACTGTCCTACCATGGAATTTTGGTGACTTTGGGAGTGGAGCTCAGACTCGTCAATCACTGATTCAGAAATATGTCCCTCCCTCTGAATCTCCTAGCAGTCAAGACTTCCACAGTCATAGTGAAAAGTGTGTTTTTAGAATAAAATACATTAGTCTATAAGTAAAAAAATAATAATTTTAACTAGGAAGCTGGTCACTAAAGAGCATGAAAATGAGAGCTGATCAGAAAACAGACTTTCCATCCTGTGGAAAATTCCAATATTTTGTCATTTGTTATTATTCCCAAATGGGACAAAAAGTTGCAATGTCAATAAAATTGGCAGACCAAAAGTTTCTGACAAATTTCAATTTGGGAATGTCAAAACAAAACCCATTAAGCTTTTCGCTCAAAACAAAGCGCATTGTCTTGAAACACTGATTTGACATTACATTTTTGCTTAGCAATGTTGAACCTATGATTGGGATTTCGAAAAGATCATGTTTGATATTTGGAAATGTCAATTCAAAACATTGTGTTCTGAATTTTCTGACAGAAAAATCAGAAAATTTCCTTAAAATCGACAGTTTTCAATGAAACCCCATATTTTGTTGGGAAAAAAATTTGGTCAGAAAATTTTAACTAGTTGTTCTCCTTGATATCAAAATGGGATCTCTTTGCTTAGCCGGCATTATTAGATCTATGATCCTTACTTCTCAAAGAAAGGAATGTTTTCATCCAGGCTTGCATTGGTATAACTCATTATGTATTTTTCATTCATTATGATTTTTATTACAGTAGCCCCCAGAGGATCAGACCACTTTGCTGGGTGCTGCACAAATAGTCATCATCAAAAAGAGTTTACAATTCTTTTTTCTAATTGTTCAGCATAGCAAGATGCACAGATCCTACATAGTGATCTTACCTATTCATTGCTAATAGAGAGGGAATATAACTTAGCCTCATACATAACTGGAGTAAAAATATCTATACATATAGGCTGTTTTCCGGTTACCTGGACTGCCACCTTATATAATGTCTTCCTCCGGAAAACAGCATTAGATGAGGTTTGCACATTATCTCTGCAGGCACCTGAAGGTTTCTTCTTATAAGGGTGATTCTCTCCCCACCGAATAGACCACTACTTTGCTTGGAAAGCCACTTCATTGCTGTGTGACTCAGTGTTTCCATCTGAAAAATGAGGATAATGTTGCTGACCTCCTATGCAAAGTGCTTTGAAATCTACTGATGAAAAGTGTGATAGAAGAGCTATGTTATTATTTCTTAATTATTTATTATTATTATTATCATTATTGTAGTCTCTTAGGGTGTGTGGCTTGAGTGCAGAAGGAAGAAGCAAGCTCTTTGCCTCGTGTGCCATCTGTATACACTAACTGATCCACCTAGCTATTGAAGACTGAAGAATTTTTAGGGAGGTGATCATGCACAAATAATAAGCCTGGGCTATGATTTTCCACAGCAGGTGTCTATAGCTAGGCAGCTAATTCCATACTTAGGATATGTCTACACTACAGAATTATTCTGATTTTACAGAAACTGGTATTTGGAAACAGATTGTATAAAGTTGAGTGCACGTGGTCACATTAAGCACATTAATTCGGCGGAGTGAATCCATATACTGAGGCTAGCATCAATTTTCAGAGCGTTGCACTGTGGGTAGCTATCCCATAGCTATCCCATAGTTCCCACTTCTCTCCCACTCATTAGAATTCTGGGTTGAGATCCCAGTGCCTGATGGGGCAAAAAACATTGTCGCAGGTGGTTCTGGGTACAGCCTCACCCTTCCCTCCCTCCGTGAAAGCAACGGCAGACAACCATTTTGCGCCTTTTTTTCCTGGGTGAACTGTGCAGAAGAAATAGCACAGCAAGCATGGAGCCCGCTCAGCTCAAGACAGCAGTCATGAACATTGTAAACACCTAGCGCATTCTTGTGCAGTTTATGCTGAACCAGGACCTGCAAAACCAGGTGAGAAGGAGGCGGCTATGGCAGCACGGCGACGAGAGTGATGAGGACATGGACACGGACACAGAATTCTCTCAAACCGCAGGCCCTGGCGCTTTGGAGATCATGCTGTTAATGGAGTAGGTTCTAGCCATGGAACTCCGATTTTGGGCCCGGGAAACAAGCACAGACTGGTTGGACCACATAGTGTTGCAGGTGTGGGATGATTCCCAGTGGCTGTGAAACTTTCACATGCGGAAGGGCACTTTCTTTGAACTTTGTGACTTGCTTTCCCCTGCCCTGAAATGCCAGAATACCAAGATGAGAGCAGCCCTCACAGTTGAGAAGTGAGTGGCGATAGCTCTCTGGAGGCTTGCAATGCCAGACAGCTACCAGTCAGTCGGGAATCAATCTGGAGTGGGCAAATCTACTGTGGGGGCTGCTGTGATGCAAGTAGCCAAAGCAATCACTAAGCTGCTGCTACGAAAGGTTGTGACTCTGGGAAATGTGCAGGTCATTGTGGATGGCTTTGCAGCAATGGGATTCCCTAACTGTGGTGGGGCAATAGATGGAACCCATATCCCTATCTTGGCACCGGAGCACCAGAGCACCCAGTACGTAAACCGCAAGGGGTACTTTTACATGGTGCTGCAAGCACTGGTGGATCACAAGGGACGTTTCACCAACATCAATGTGGGATGGCCGGGGAGGGTTCATGACGCTCGCGTCTTCAGGAACACTACTCTGTTTAAATGGCTGCAGCAAGGGAATTACTTCCCAGATCAGAAAATAACAGTTGGGAATGTTGAAATGCCTACAGTTATCCTTGGGGACCCAGCCTACCCCTTAATGCCATGGCTTATGAAGCCATACACAGGCAGCCTGGACAGTAGTCAGGAGCTGTTCAACTACAGGCTGAGCAAGTGCAGAATGGTGGTAGAATGTGCATTTGGCCTTTTAAAGGGACGCTGGCGCACATTACTGACTCGCTTAGACCTCAGCCAAACCAATATACCCATTGTTATTGCTGCTTGCCGTGTGCTCCACAATCTCTGTGAGAGTAAGGGGGCGACATTTATGGCAGAGTGGGAGGCTGAGGCAAATCACCTGGCCACTCATTACATGCAGCTGAACATCAGGGCGATTAGAAGAGCACACCAGGAAGCGCTGCATATCAGAGAAGCTTTGAAAACCAGTTTCATGACTGGCCAGGCTACAGTGTGAATGTTCTGTTTGTTTCACCTTGATGAAAACCTGCCCCCTTGATTGACTCATTCCCTGTAAGCACCCACCTTCCCCTTCAATCACAGCTTGCTTTCTAAGGAAATAAAGTCACTATTGTTGAAAAATCATGTATTCTTTATTAACTGATTATAAAAAGAGGGAGAGAACTGACAAGGTAGCCCGGGTGGGGTTTGGGAGGAGGATAGGAGGGGAGGAAAAAGGTCACTTCAGAAGTTCAAAATAATGACAGCCTTGGGCGGGTGCACGGAGCCTCCCGCCCTCCCCGTGTTCTTACACGTCTGGGTGAGGAGGCTATGGAACTTGGGGTGGTTATACAGGGGCTGCAGCAGCACTCTGTGATCCTGCTGCCGTTCCTGAAGCTTCACTAGACACCGGAGCATGGCAGTTTGATCACGCAGCAGCCCCAGCATTGCATCCCACCTCCGTTGATCTTCCTGCCGTCACCTGATCTTCCTGCCGCCACTTCTCATCTCGAGCATCCCTCCTGTCCTCACGTTCACTGGCATCTTTCCTGTACTTTAATACTGCGTCCTTCCGCTCATTCAGATGAGCTCTTTCAATGTGGGTCAATTCCATGATTTCAGAGAACATTTCGTCTGGTGTCCTTTTTTTCCACTGCCTTATCTGAGATAGCCTTCAGGACAGAGGAGGGAGGCTTGAAAAATTTGCAGCTGCGGGAGGGAGGGGAAAAAAGGGAGAGAAGTATTTAAAAAGATACATTGTACAGAACAATGCTTATACTCTTTCACAGTGAACAATTCTATTCACATTACATAGCACATGTGATTTCAGTACAAGGTTGCATTTTGCATCTTAATATTGAGTGCCTGCGGCTTCGGTGTTAGAGATCACAGACGCAGGTCCAGGCAACAGAATTTGGCTTGCATGCGGTCATGGTAAGTCATTGTCTTTCAGCTTCTGCAGCCTTCATATATCCAGTGCCCCCCTTTCCCACATATCAAGCAAAGCCCGTTGAGTGCTGCGTCTTTCCTGTTAACGTGCAGCAGCAGAGACCAAACTTCCCCCGCATTCAATTCTCTGGGATGATCGCTTTACCCTTCCCCCCATCGCACGGCTGGTATCAAGGAAGATCCCTCCTAGCCAAACACAAAAAAGCTCAGTGCCAATCCCCCTCCCCGACCCCTCCTGTTTGGTTAACTGCAGGGAAGGATTTCTTTTCAGCCACAGGTAAACAGCCCAGTAAGAACGGCCACCTCTGTCCCCTTAATTAAATTCCCATATTTCAACCAGGTTACCAGGAATGATATCACTCTTCTGAGGATAACACAGTGAGATAAAGAACGGATGTTGCTTGAATGCCAGCAAACACCGGGACCATACGCTGCCAGGCTTTGTCATGCAATGATACCAGATTACTTGCTAATATCATGGCGGTCAAGTGTCCTATCATGGAGGACGGAATAAGGCTGCACTGCCCAGAAACCTTCTGGAATGCCTTTTGGAGTACCTCCAGGAGAGCTTCATGGAGATGTCCCTGGAGGATTTCAGCTCCATCCCCAGACATATTAACAGACTTTTCCAGTAGCTGTACTGGCCGCGAATGCATCCCAAGTCCTCAGGGCAAATTAATCATTAAAAAAAAGCTTGCTTTTAAACCATGTTTTATATTTACAAAGGTACATTCACCAGAAGTCCCTTCCATGGCTTCATGGTCTGGGATAATGCCTTAGGAGGGTTGGGAGGGTACTTCAGTCAGGCTGAGAAAAAGATCCTGGCTGTTGGGGAGAATGGAGTGCTGTGTGTTCTCTGCAAGCTCGTCATCCTCCTCCTCATCTTCCTCGTCCACAGAATCCTCAGGCATGGCTGAGATTACCCCCTCCTCGGAATCCATGGTCAGAGATGGGGTAATGGTGGCAGCCCCCCCCCCCACCCAAAATTGCATGCAGCTCAGCATAGAAACGGCATGTCTGTGGCTCTGCCCCAGACCGTCCATTTGCTTCTTTGGTTTTCTGGTAGGCTTGTCTGAGCTCCTTAACTTTCACGCAGCACTGTAGTGAGTCCCTATTGTGGCCTCTCTCCATCATGCCCTTGGAGATTTTTTCAAATGTTTTGGCATTTCGTCTTTTGGAACGTAGTTCTGCTAGCATGGAATCTTCTCCCCATATAGCAATCAGATCAAATACCTCCAGTACAGTCCATGCTGGAGCTCTTTTTTGATTCTCAGACTGCATGGTTACCTGTGCTGATGAGCTCTGCATGGTCACCTGTGCTGATTAGCGCTCCACGCTGGGCAAACAGGAAATGAAATTCAAAAGTTCACGGGGCTTTTCCTATCTACCTGGCCAGTGCATCCGAGTTCAGATTGCTGTCCAGAGCGGTCACAATGGTGCACTGTGGGATAGCTCCCGGATGCCAATACCATCGAATTGTGGCCACCCTAACCCTAATCCGAAATGGCAATACCAATTTTAGCGCTATTCCCCTCATCGGGGAGGATTACAGGTATCGATATTAAGAGCCCTTTATATCAAAATAAAGGGCTTTGTTGTGTGGACGTGTGCAGCATTAATTCGGTTTAATGCTGCTAAATTCTAAATAAACTCGTAGTGTAGACCAGGCCTCTGGTGCCTAAATAATTGGCCTGATTTTCAGAGGTGAAGAGCATCTACATCTTGCGTTGAATTCTTCCCCTTCCTGTGCTGGCTCAGGGTGCGTGTGGGCATCTTCCCTAGGCCCATTAAACCAGCAGAGTTTACCATCCATGCACTTGACCCAGGAGAAGCTGCCTGGTTCCTCATGCCTTTGTTTTTTTCCCCACTCCCCACTTATTACCCAACCCCCATCACTGTCTCTCTTCTCCTCTCCTTCCCTTGATCACCACCTGCTGCCCTGTAAACAGCTCACTGCTGGCAGGCTTCACTGTGACATCAGAGGTGACATCAGAGGTAACTGAGCCTATCATTATTGTATCATCATATAATACAAGCATGATTGTTTAGGCCCTCTCTGTACATGCATTCATTAGGTAACTAGTCCCCAGCTGGGAAAAGCCCGTGCTGAGCTGCTATATCCTACTGAGTTCCTTCTCCACGTGTCTCAGATTCTCTAGGTTTGGTAATCTTTTCCATTGACTTCAATGTGGCGTGGATCAGGGCCTCGGTTCTTTGTCTCTGCTTGGCATTCTATGGTCAACAACCAAGCCCTGTCCGAGTGATGTGGTCTCCAAATATGGTTGGGTTGAAAACATTGTTTTTATTGATTCCACATTGAAGAAGGCAGCTGGATTTGTGTCCCTTCCTGACTAAATATCTCTAACTACCACAGGGGGAGAGGTTCCTATTATCATGCCAGGCCAGGAACTTTTGTTGTGGACTGTGATTTTTCTAGCCAAATGAGAATAGAGACACAAGGAGGGGGACTCGGCCATGCATTAACTCTCCTTTTAATCCTCTGGAGAGGGTGACTGGCTGGTGAGTTGTCTCTTGCTTTATTCCCCCAGACAGAGATTTGATCAGATGAGCTGCATGATGATTGTCTGAATTAACTCTGATGTAACAATCCCAATCAGGAACCACAGGGTCACAATCACACCAGCCAACCAACCATGAAATCACCGTACCAATCAATCAACCATAAATCACAATTTCACAATGCCAACGGCCAACCAATCATGGACCACAATAAAGAAGAAGAGGAGGGGTGGGAGGATAGAAGGAAGATGTAGGGGATGGATAGCACTGAACCTGTCAGTCCTGGGATAGACTACCACCAAGTATATTTTCTTATTCATGTTTATCTGAGCACAGCAGTGGGTTTAAGCCAAAGCTGCTGATTTTCACCGTGTGCAGGTTTTATAAACTAATATCCTCATTTTCTATAGTTTTAAAAAATCGAGCTGAAAAAAAAGGAAACATTATTAGTATAGTCAATTCCCCCAGTGTGATTCTTGCAGCCATCCTGTTTGTAACTTTGATAATAAATTGATAGCTTTTCACTGCTAGGAAAGCTCAGTCATCACGGAAGCAAGGTTTTCTTAGCTATTGTTACATATTGATGCAGAGACACTGGAGATTTTTTAATAACTGTACAAAAAGGAGGCTTTGGAACATTTTGAGACAAGTACAGCAACACAGACCAGCTTTAAAGGGACCACATCAACCTGATTTTTTAAATTATTTTGACTACAGGAGTACCTTAGAGACCCCAGTCTGAATCAGGAACCCATTATACTGGGCACCATACAAATACATAATGAGAGACAGCCCCTGGCCCAAAAATCTTACAACCTAACTTAACGAGTTGGACAAAGGGTGGGAGGCAAAAAGGGGACAGGAAGAAGGTGGCTGGATGGGACAGGAGTCCCAGGGGAGCAGTCAGGGAGCAGGGGATTTGGATGGGGCAGCGGGGGATCCAGGGCCTGTCAGGGGACAGGGACCAGGGGGGGTTGGATGGGGCAGGAGTGCAGGAAGGGTCGTCAGGGGGCGAGAAGCAGGAGGGGTTAGATAAGGGGCAGGGCCTGGCCATGCCTGGCTGTTTGAGGAGGCACAGCCTCTCCTAACCAGCTCTCCATACAATTTTGGAAACTGGATGCGACCCTCAGGCCAAAAAGTTTGCCCGCCTCTGCCCTAGATGCTTCATTAATATAAATAACAATAAAAAAGCATACATCAGTTTTTAAAAATTGACTAATGTAATTAAAAAAAATAGACTTCTGATAGAACTATCCTTTAAATAGCAAGATATTTTTTCTTTCTCTAACATTCTTCCATTATTTAAAACAGGTCTTTCTGCTGATGTTTAATGTCTCCAGCAGGGGAGTGTCAATCTATCAAGGATTGAATTAGACTCTTTGGTGCTGGGGCGATCTTTTTGCTATATTTTTCCCTCCATGCCTCCCCCGGGGGACTGGAACTTGTAATGCAAACAACGAACACCATTTTCAAATGCGCTAAAGTCCTTCAGGAGTGTAACTCCTGTTTTCAAAGTGATGCAGGCACTTCAGAGCTGAAGTCTCCTTGAAAGTCAACGGGCGAGACTCGGTGCTGCTCAGGACAACGCAGAACTCACAGCTCAGGGGGAGGGAGGGGCCAACAAAGGTTGCTTTTGTGGCCTCCCAATCCTGGGCCACTCTAGATAATGAAGATGGCCCTGGGACCCTGACTACTCTACTGCCCTATGGGCTTCTATGCTGCCCAGAAGCTCCGCAGCACCATATGCTGTTGCCAAGCCTATGTACCAACCCTCTTGCCTCCAGCACACTCCCAAGAGCAGGGCATGTGAAAGCAGGGCTGTCTTCCTCAGTGCCTGCACTGGGGGCAATTTCCCATGTCTGGATATGGGGATCCAATGGCCCCTTTCCCCCAGCATAAATAGGCCAGTGCAGGGGTGAGGATCTCACCCAATTACTATAGGTCCTGGCCCTAGCGACAGCCCCACAGAGACCAGGCCATAAGCCACAATGAACCAAATGCAGCGGAGTTCTGCTCAGCTGTGTTTTATCTTCTTCCCATTTCTGCTGAAACGCACAGCCTGCTGAATTGAGATGACATGAGTGACGTGTTTCATGCCTGTGTCTGGACGAGTGGCATCTCCCCTCCATTTTAAACCAGCACTAATAGTTTTCAGCTGAGGTCCTGAGAAAAGGAATATCCAGGACTGACAATTAAGTACTGCCCACGCGCAGAGCTAATCGTTGCCATGGCGTCATTTTCTTTTGGTGACAGTGATTTCAATAGGATATCTGCCATCATCATCCCCAGTTATAAATTCATTCTCCCCTCAGTTCGACTCTTCCTTTCCAAAGTTCACGAATCATAACCAGCCTGCTCTGCTAGCATTGAGAAATGCAGTGCTGGTAGTAACAACACAAGGAATAACTCCAGTGGTACGGCAGGGAGAGAGATCTAATAAAATAATGGACATACAACAAGTTCCTCGCAAATTCCCCTATTCAGATTCATCATCAGCGTCTCACACTCGTCAGTCTTGTAATTGTATTACAACAGCTGGCCGGGTAGTCCCTTCTGCATTTGTAGTGGAATCCTTTAACACTCAAATATCTCACTGCTTCTGGGATTTCAGTAAAACAGTTTTCCTCGGTGGAATTCTCCCTAAGCTCTGAAACAACCAACAACCATGATAATATAAATAAACACCACGAGATAACCCTTTGCCAAGCCGTTTTGGGACTGAGTAAGGGATCACATAGATTAACACCCTTTTAGTGGGTTAATGGGAAAGCAGAATCAGAAAATCTCCACTCAAGGAAGACTAACTGGCTGAGGTCCAGGTTATTCAGCTGATTGCTGCAGGAGATTCAGTGAGATGAGACTTACAGCCCACAATCACAAAAGACTTAGGTGCCAGTAACTCCACTTTAGGCACTTAAGTCCTATATTTTGGTGCCACTTCAATTAACAAAACGCCCACTCAGCTCCCACCTAATGCTGTAGGAATTGAAAATCATGCAGCACCTAAATATTTGCTGTGAATGTTCCCTAGGGACTTCCATTTCTGCAGCTGGGCATATGCACAATGCCTCATTTCAGGGTGTCCGGACACCTAAAACCCAATGCGACCCTCAGACCAGATGGAGATAGGCTTTTCCCCACCTATCTTGCCTGTAGGGCCTGATCTGGTAGGCATTTTCAGAGTGTGCTTACTGAATCAGAGTCCGTTCAAAACACAGCTGGAGAAGAGGGTAGAGGTTCCAAGTAAAATGCCTCACAGAAGTCAAAATGCTATTCATTTATCAACAAAACTTGTAATCTCATAAAAAATGAATCAGGTTAGACGTGATCTGTTTTCCATAAACTCATGTTGACTGGCACTAAATATATTACCTTCTTTAATTCTTTATCAATCAAGTCCCATATCAGCCACTCCAATATCTTTCCCAGAATCAATGTCAGACTGACATCTTGATTATCCTTTTTAAATAATGGCACAACATTAGCTTTCTTCCAGCTTCATGGAACTTGCCCAGTGTTTCAAGATTTATTGAAAATCAACATTAGTAGTCCAGTAAGCGCCTCAACCAGCTGTTTAAAAACTCTTATATGCCAGTTATCCAGACCTGATGATTTAAAAATGTCTCACTTGTAACTGCTATTTAACATCTTCCTGAAATATTAGTGGAATGGAAAGGGTATTATTATCATCATCATGTGGTGAGACTACATTATGTGTTTTTTTCCCCAGTACAGAATAGAAATAGTTATTGAACATTTCTTCCTTTTCTACATGATGATTGATAATTCTACCATTTCTATTTAGTAATGGACCAATGCCATTGTTAAGGATTATTTTCCTAATGTACGATAAACTACATTATCTTATTGTCCTCAAGTCTGCTGGCCATATATTTCTCTTTGTGTCCCTTCTCTTCCCTTATCAATATTCTACAATTTGCAGCTTCTGCTTTACATTCATTACTATCAGCTGCCCCTTCCTTCCATTTGTCACATATTATTTTATTTATTATTTACTACTAATTATTTATTAATTATTATTATTATTTTATTTAGTATTTATAGCTATTCTCCCTTCCCCTCTAAACCTGATCAGCTTTTTAACCAATATAGCCTCCATTGATTCTGGTTTTTGGCACATCTAGTAAAGTGATCTTAAACACTTCCCAATTATAATTCACACATTTCTGATTGAAGTCTTCCTTCCAATGGATTGGGCTTATAATTGCTTTAGGCTTTGTGAAATTTGATCTTTTAAGCACCAAGTGCCTGAATTTTTCTGTTTGCACAATATAAATGTTATTAAGTCATGATCACTTGCACCTAAGCTACCGATAATTTTTAAGTTCTGTTATCAGTCCTTTTTTCCTGTCAAAATGAGGTCTACTACAGAATTCCCTGTGTTTGGTTGCAACCCTTTCTGAGTTAGAAAATTGTAATCTATAATATTTAGATATTCCAATGATGAACTGGGAGCATGACACCTCCAGCATTTATCATTGAAAGTGAAGTCTCACGTGATCACACAAGTTTTTTTTCCCTACATTTTGTAGATAGGTGCATCAGGAGCTGGTCATCCTATTCCCAAATGTGATTTGATAGCCTGTAGCACCACCAACTCATACTTCTTTTTGTGCTGTGTCTGTAAAGATACTGGTCCATAACTCAAGAACATTTTCTTCCAAGTTATCCATCACTTGGAAACAGACAATGCCATTTTTGACATAGAGTGCCACTCCCACTCCATTTTGTCCCACTTGATCTTTCCTAATTAGGTTATAACCATTGATTTTAACATTCCAATTGTGCAAGTCATTCCACCAGATTTCATTAATATCAACTAGATCTAATTTATGCTCATAAACGAGCAATTCTAATTTCACCTAAATTAATTCTTTGCGTCAGTCTTCATAGCTGAAGATGTGAGGGAGATTCCCAAACATCAGCCATTCTATTTAGGTGACAAATCTGAGGAACTGTCCCAGATTGAGGTGTCTTTAGAGGAGGTTTTGGAACAAATTGATAAACTAAACTGTAATAAGTCACTAGGATCAGATTGCATCTGTAACCTCTGATGTGCACTCAAACTTCTTTTCTTTGCATTTCAAAGCAAATTCTCATTTTCCTTAAAATACCACTCCAAACTAGGAATGTTTGTAGGACCATTTGGGAGCAAGATTGTTCCAGCTTCCAAAACAGTGAAATCCCTCATGTTTTCACATATAAGCCCTCAATTTTTTATGTATGTATTTATTGAGAAAACACAAGCTCTCAAGGCATGGAAAAGGATAAGATGAAATTGCAGAACATTTCACCACATTTTTCCTTCAGGTGCATGGGGCTCGAAGATGAGAGTTAGAAAAAGGCTTAGCTCTGGTCTCTCTCTGCTCCCACTGAAGTCATCCCAGGGGTCAATGTAGAGGTTCGGCCAATCCTAAGTGCTTTTGAAAATGCCACCCCCAATGTTTAGCATTAGTATGAGGTGTTCCTCTATTTACCCAGAAGACTATTGTAGCATGATCAGTGGATCTCCAGGCTTCAGAAGGGACCTTGTTTTGTTGCACCAAGGGGCTCAGGAGTACATGTAGGGGCCATGCTGCTCTCAAACTTCAGAGCACCAGCATACAATAGGGACCACTTGGCATCCTTAAGACGTAGGGCCCTACCAAATTCATGGCCATGAAAAATGTATCATGGACAGTGAAATCTGATCTCTCCCATGAAAACTGGCTATTGTAGGGGAGGGGCAAGGTGGAGGTACCCCAGCCAGGGACTCCTACCGTGGACCAGGTTCCAGCTGCTAGTCCTGGCCCAGGCTGGAGAGGGACTGGACTTCCGGTTCCCCTGCAGGGGCCACTCCCCAAGTTGGGTCAGATCCATATTGGGGAATCTCCCCCAGCTGCAGGAAGCTTCATGGCTGCTGGGTGGGACAGCTGCAAACCTAGGTAGGAGGCAGCAGTTCCAGCTATCAGCCCCTGACAGGGGCAGGAGGCTGCTGGGAAAACCCAGTTGTTTAGTAAGCCCCACCCCCATACTCTACGACCCTCATATCTGTGCTGCTGCCGGTGGCGCCCCTCTCACAGCAGCAGGGCAGACATAAGGGTTACAATCCCATAACCCTCCTACAATAGTCATGCAACCCTCCCCACGCACAATCCCATTTGGGGTCAGGAACCCCACGGTTACAATACCATGACATTTCAGATGTAAACATCTGCAACTGTGAAACTGACTAATTTTAAAATCCTATGACTGTGAAATTGACCTAAATGGATGGTGAATAGTAGGGCCCTGTTAATACAGCTCTATTTCCCACAACCTTGCCTCCTGTAGCAGTTTCATGATCAGGAAAGAACCTCATACCTACTGACAGACTACACAACATAAACTTGGTGGTCTCAGTCTGGTTAAGAGTGGAGCATTGCCTTGAAAAAGGGTAAATATAGTGCCCATCGATAAAAAGGAAATAAAGGACAACCCAGGGAATTACAGACCAGTCACCTTAACTTCTGTACCAGGAAAGATAATGGAGCAAATTATTAAGCAATCAATTTGCTAACACTGAGAAGATAATAAGGTGATAAGTAACAGTCAGCATGGATTTGTCAAGAGCAAATTGTGTCAAACCAACCTGATAGCTTTCTTTGACAGGGTAACAAGCCTTGTGGATAGCGGGGAAGCGGTAGATGTGGTATATCTTGACTTTTGTAAGGCTTCAGATACTATCTCACATGACCTTCTCATATACAAAATAGGGAAATACAACCTAGATGGAGCTACTATAAGGTGAGTGGATAACGGGTTGGAAAATCGTTCCCAGAGAGTAGTTATCAGTGGTTCACAGTCATGCTAGAAGGGTGTAATGCGTGGGGTCCCGCAGGGATCAGTTCTGGGTCTGGTTCTGTTCAATATTTTCATCAATGATTTAGATAATGGCATAGAGAGTACACTTATAAAGTTTGCGGACAATACCAAGCTGGGAATGGTTACAAGTGCTTTGGAGGACAGGATTAAAATTCAAAATGATCTGGACAAACTGGAGAAATGGTTTGAAGTAAATAGAATGAAATTCGATAAGGACGTATGCAAAGTAGTCCACTTAGGACGGAACAATCAGTTGCACACATACAAAATGGGAAATGACTGCCTAGGAAGGAATACTGTGGAAAGGAATCTGGGGGTCATAGTGGTCCAGAAGTAAAATACGAGTCAAAACTGTAATGCTGTTACAAAAAAAGCAAACATAATTCTGGGATGTATTAGCAGGAGTGTTGTAAGCAAGACACGAGAAGTAATTCTTCTGGTCTACTCCGCACTGATTAGGCCTCAACTGGAGTATTGCGTCCAGTTCTAGGCACCACATTTCAGGAAAGATGGGGATGAATTGGAGAAAGTCCAGAGAAGAACAACAAAAATGATTAAAGGTCTAGAAAACATGAATTATGAGGGAAGATTGAAAAAATTGGGTTTGTTTAGTCTGGAGAAGAGAAGACTGAGAAGGAACATGAACAGTTTTCAAGTACATAAAAGGTTGTTACAAGGAGGAGGGAGAAAAATTGTTCTTCTCAACCTCTGAGGATAGGACAAGAAGCAATGAGCTTAAATTGCAGCAAGGGAGGTTTAGGCTGGACATTAGCTTTGGAGGACAGGGTCAAAATTCAAAATGATCTGGACAAATTGGAGAAATGGTCTGAGGTAAACAGGATGAAGTTCAATAAAGATAAATGCAAAGTGCTCCACCTAGGAAGGAACAATCAGTTTCACACATACAGAATGGGAAGAGACTGTCTAGGAAGGAATATGGCAGAAAGAGATCTAGGGGTCATAGTGGACCACAAGCTTAATATGAGTCAACAGTGTGATACTGTTGCAAAAAAAGCAAATGTGATTCTGGGATGCATTAACAGGTGTATTGTAAACAAGACACGAGAAGTCATTCTTCCGCTCTACTCTGCGCTGGTTAGGCCTCAACTGGAGTATTGTGTCCAGTTCTGGGCACCGCATTTCAAGAAAGATGTGGAGAAATTGGAGAAGGTCCAGAGAAGAGCAACAAGAATGATTAAAGGTCTTGAGAACATGACCTATGAAGGAAGGCTGAAACAATTGGGTTTGTTTAGTTTGGAAAAGAGAAGACTGAGAGGGGACATGATAGCAGTTTTCAGGTATCTAAAAGGGTGTCATCAGGAGGAGGGAGAAAACTTGTTCACTTTAGCCTCTAATGATAGAACAAGAAGCAATGGGCTTAAACTGCAGCAAGGGAGATTTAGGTTGGCCATTAGGAAAAAGTTCCTAACTGTCAGGGTGGTTAAACACTGGAATAAATTGCCTAGGGAGGTTGTGAAATCTCCATCTCTGGAGATATTTAAGAGTAGGTTAGATAAATGTCTCTCAGGGACAGTCTAGACAGTATTTGGTCCTGCCATGATGGCAGGGGACTGGACTCGATGACCTCTCGAGGTCCCTTCCAGTCCTAGAGTCTATGAATCTATGAATTAGGAAAACCTTCCTAACTGTCAGTGTGGTTAAGCACTGGAATAAATTTCTTATGGAAGCTTCATCATTGGGGATTTTTGAAAACAGGTTGGACAAACACCTGTCATGGATGGTCTAGATAATACTTAGTCCTACCTTGAGTGCAGGGCACTGGACTAAATGACCTTTCGAGGTCCCTTCCAGTTCTATGATTCTATGATTATCCACATCTAATAGTCCACTATCCGAATTCCTGCAAAGAGTTCCCCTTAGCAGAGAGGTCAGGGGTTGAATTATCCTGCCAGCAAAACTGCTCTGTCCTCCTGCATTTGCAGAGGGATAGAAGGCACGTAATTTTCATTGACACTGGCCAGGTTCTACCTGTTGTGTATAAGAACAGAGGGCATGAGTCTACAGGCCTGCTGTTAGGCGGTTTCCCAAGAGATTTGCTTTGTACAGCCCTGTGGAAAGTCTATTTGGCAGGTTAAATACTGAAAAGCCACTCACTGTAGATAGGGTGTATGTCTCTTCTAGGCTCTGTTCCTTTTCTTAATTCAACATATTCATGATCTTGATAATTACAATAAGAACCCGAGGGTAGCATGGAGAGGTTGGTCTTGAGTAAACATTGTCAGCCTTGGGAAGAGGCATGCTGCATCTTTGGGAATTGAACTATGAAACTTATTTGGCAGAGACCATGCTCTCGCCTTGGGGTCATGCTGCAGGATTCTAACGCAGGGCAGTAACACTCCTGCAAGCTGTACTGATCTGGATCAATAGTGTATAAGTTTGGAGGGGTTTTATACATTATTGTGTGTACTGCAGTAACATGGAGGAAACCCAGTCATGGGCCAGGACCCCATTGTGCTAGGTACTGTACAAACACAGAACAAAACTACAATCCCGTGTCTCCAGGAGCTTACAATCGAACTCCTGCGACATTACACTACTATTCAGTCAACTGACATTTAATCAATTGCTGAAGAATGCATGGATTTACCACAAATAAAATAGCTTCCTGTTTTGGTGTGTGAGCTGGTTTCCGAAAGCGAATACTTAAAACCTTATAAACCAATTATTATTCCCATTACCTCATCCTGAGTGACTCTCTGGGATGATAAAGCCTGTCTTATTTGGACTTATTGCTGAAAAATAGACTTCTAAGGCATAAAGTTCTCCAGATGGATGCTTTTTGGGAATTAGGTGAATAAGAGAGATTTAATTCATCCAAAAGTCAGTATACTTAAATACCTGATGAACATAAAAACCTCATTGCTAATCCAAAGTGACAGGTACTAATGGAATACTTACTGGATTAACAACAAGCCTGCAATGTTGCAAGGACCATGCTGTTTATTTCAACCCTATGCTTGAAAGGATGCAAAAAATAAACTCAGTCCCTTAGGCGCATTTAATTCAAGTGGACTGAAACGCATGATTGTACATCTAAGCAGGCTATTGAACCCGTGAGTTTTATATTTGAGATGCATTAATACTTCAAGCACTTCAGACAAGAACCATTAGTCTTTGGACAAAGATTTGAACACCACCAGCTTTCAGATGAACTGAGACTTATTTATATATATATATAATTTATTTATTTTTTGCATAGCAAGGAGAATTTTTCATTTATACATTACCATCTACTCTGTTCTTAATTAATACCACGGACAGGTGGTGCACAGGATAACCACAGTTAATCACTCAAAGGGTTATGTGTCTCCGAAGAACTGTTATTAAATATAGACACATTATAAAACAGTAGGTTAGAAGGATGAAACTGTCATGCACTACCATTTCAATCTGTGCTTTGGATGTCAGAACCTTTACTTCTACAAATGGAGTCTTAAAGGTATTTAGCTGGCAGATTCAATTTATTGCCAAAAAAAATAATAAAGCAGGAAAAAGTATGTGAAGATTCCATCTCGCTAATGAGTTTAGTGACTTGAGGCACTGACAACAGCTATTTGATTAAACAGACGATATTGCCTATGCTTCTAGCATATTTCTTTTTGTTTTGATGAGTCCAATCCTGATAACAATGTCTGCCTCCCAGCAGTTCACCTTTAAAACCCACTATGCAGTGTATGCGCCAATGCCTAATGGCATGTGGAGTGCATGAGTAAGAGGCCAGATAAGTCTCCTTGTAGAACAAACAGCAATCCTGTCCTTTTCAATAAATGGAGTTGGTTAGATATGGCCAAAAATCCAGCACTGATCATTCTCCCAGTAGAAATGTAAGTTCCTAGTGTGGCAAGAGAATGCACAGGGGACAGTGAACTCTGAGCACACATTTATCAGAACCCAGGTGTGCTCAGCTGACCTGGCTGATACAATGTCCTCATGGAAAACTCTTCTGGAGTGGTCAGCGCAGGTTGCTACTACAGGCGAGAAACGCAGGGTCAGGGACCTTTATAGAGCTGGGTAAATGTCAAGCACGAAAGATTTCAGAGTAGCAGCCGTGTTAGTCTGTATCTGCAAAAAGAACAAGAGTACTTGTGGTACCTTAGGGTATGTCTATACTATAGGATTCTTCCGATTTTACAGAAATCGATTTTTGGAAACAGATTGTATAAAGTCGAGTGCAAGCGGCCACACTAAGCACATTAATTCAGCAGTGTGCATCCATGTACCGAGGCTAGCGTCAACTTCCAGAGCATTGCACTGTGGGTAGCTATCCCATAGCTATCCCATAGTTCTCGCAGTCTCCCCCGCCCACTGGAATTCTGGGTTGAGATCCCAATGCCTGACGGGGCCAAAAATTTGTCACGAGTGGTTATGGGTAAATGTTGTCAGTCAATCCTCCCTCCATGAAAGCAACGGCAGACAATTATTTCTTGCCCTTTTCCCTGGATTGCCCTGGCAGATGCCATAGCATGGCAACCATAGAGCCCGTTAAGCCTTTTTTCGCTGTCACCATATGTCTACTGGATGTTGCTAACAGACGCAGTACTGCAGTGCGACACAGCAGCATCCCCTTGTCTTTGCAAGTTAGTAAAGATGATTACCAGCTCTACTGTACTGTCTGCTGCTTTGCAAGTTGACAATGACGGTTACCAGTCATACTGTACCATCTGCTGCCGTCATGGGTGATCCTGGCCGGCCTTGGTGAGGTTGGTCGAAGACGCCTGGACAAAAATGGGAATGACTCCCCAGGTCATTCTCTTCTTTAGGTTTTGTCTAATGGAGAGTCAGTCCTGCCTAGAATATCTGGCAAGCCTACTAAAGAACCAGAGAGGCAAACGGCCGCTCCGAGTCAGAGCCCCAGACATCCTGCAGAAATGATGAGCTGCATGCCATTCTAGGGGGTGCCCCTGCAACAATGCCACCCTGTAGGGGGGTGGTTACCCACTCCTGCCCTTTGGGGCTTAAAACAACGCAGGAGAGGGCTGTGGCTGTGGCAAGAAGGGCTTAAAAGCTGCAGCTCTAAAAGCTGGGCTGATTGGGGAAGCGACTGCAGCTGGGCCACACCCTAATCAGGCCACAGCTGGCCTGTATAAAAAGGCCAGGAGCAAGCAGTCTCTCTCTGCCTGTAGAGGGAGAAGGGCCTGGCTGCAGGGAGTTAGACAGAGGGTACCTGAGTGGAGAAGGGCTGGGGAAAGGCAGAGGACCTGGGGAGCTCCTGCTTAGAAAACCCCAGGCTGCGGCCTAGCATAAGGCCAAGAGGTACTGGGGGTTGCAGAGGGCAGACTAGGGGTAGGCAAAGGCAGCAGATCCAAACCCGTTTGCCTATGATGAGTGGCTGATACGACAGTCTGTCCCAGGGTGTAGGGGCTAGATGGAGACTGGACAGTAGCCAAAACTGAGGCAAAGTGGGGATAGTGTGTTAGGGGTTCCCCAGGGAAGGCATACCCAGATTGGTGGGGTACAGCCAGGGGGCAGCACCCCAGTTAAAGGGGCAGCGGGGTCCAGGAAGGGACACGGGGCCCAAGAGGACAGGCAGATCACTGGCCTACAGAGGGCGCTCGGGATGCTGGAATGAACTAATTCCCTGAGAAACCAGCAGGAGGCGTTGAAGGGGTGAGTCCGCACGTCTACGCACCCATTGCTTCCCTCTTCCCCCCACCCCTCCTGGGCTACCGTGGCAGTTATCCCCCCATTTGTGTGATGAAGTAATAAAGATGCATGAATAAGAAACAACACTGACTTTATTGCCTCTGCAAGCAGAGATCAAAGTGGGGAGCGGAGGGCTGTTGACTTACAGCGAAGTAGAGTGAACCACCATTCTGCACTTGCTCAGCCTATAGCTGAAAATGGGAATCTGTGACAAGCACTAGGATAGAAGCACAGGCAGGATTGAATGTCCATTTGTGTGTGGGCCTTTGGTTGACACTGGTAAAATACGAAATGCCCCAGCATATGTATGTTGGGGGACAGTTCTAAACGGCAGCTTAATTTTTTTATTTGCAGCAAAATGTAGAGATCTAAGTATCTGATTGTGAGCCCTGGTAGCAAGGAGTAGGCTGGGGTAGGTGCGACCGCATGGTGCTGCTGACTGGGAGAGCAGCCTGAGGCAGAAGCCTCCAGCTGCCATGATATTCCAGGCAGGACAGAATCTCCATTAGACAAAACTTAAAGAAGATAATTACCTGGAGTCATTCCCATTTTTGCCCAGGCGCCCCCGACAGATCTCACTGAGGCCAGCCAAGAGCACCCACGGGATGATGATGACGTATATCAGTCCTACTGTACCGTCTGCCATCCGCAAGGCAAGGGGATGCTGCTGTGTAGCGCTGCAGCACCGTGTCTACCAGCAGCATCCAGAAGACATACGGTGACGGTGAAAAAAGGTGAGAAACAATTTTTTCCCTTTGCTTTCACAGACCGGGGCCAGGGGGGGCTTGACAACATATACCCTGAACCATCTGTGACAATGTTTTTGACCCTTCAGGCTTTGGGAGCTCAGCCCAGAATTCAAATGGTTTTCGGAGACTGCAGGAACTGTGGGATAGCTACAGTTGGCAGTCGCCCCTCCCTCCGTGAGCATCCATTTCATTCTTTGGCTTTCTGGTACACTTGTCTCAGCTCCTTAAGTTTCATGCAGCATTGTGTTGAGTCCCTGTTGTGGTCTCTGTCCATCATGGCCTTGGAGATTTTTAAAATTTTTTGGCATTTCATCTTTCGGAACGGAGTTCTGATAGAACAGATTCATCTCCCCATACAGAGATCAGATTCAGTTATCTCCCATATGGTCCATGCTGGAGGTCTTTTTTGGTTCTGGGACTGCATGGTCACCTGTGCTGATCAGCACTCCACGCTGGGCAAACAGGAAATAAAATTCAAAAGTTCGCAGGACTTCTCCTATCTACCTGGCCAGTTCTTCCAAGTTCAGATTGCTGTCCAGAGTGGTCACAATGGTGCACTGTGGGATAGCTCCCAGAGGCCAGTACCGTCGAATTGCAGCCACACTAACTCTAATTCGAAATGGCAATACCGATTTCAGCACTACTCCCCTCATCGGGGAGTACAGATATCGATATTAAGAGCCCTTTATATTGAAGTAAAAGGCTTCGTTGTGTGGATGGGTGCAGGGTTAATTCAGTTTAACGCTGCTAAATTGGAGATAAACTCATAGTGTAGACCAGGCCTTAGAGACTAACAAATTTATTTGAGCATAAGCTTTCATGTAGCCCACGAAAGCTTATGCTCAAATAAATTTGTTAGTCTCTAAGCAGGAAAGAGTGCAGTTCATTGTGACAATATGACTGGAGGGCTATTGAACTTGGGACATGGAGCACGCCCCTTACCCCTGTGATTGTCCACAATATACACTGGAATAGGTGTGGAACCGTGCTATAGCTCAAGATGTGTTCATGCCCTCAGCCTTCAGGGATGCTAGCATTCATGCTCTGGACATGCCTTGAAACCAATGTTTCTGATATTTAGATGCGGATGGGAAGGGGATTCTGGCACAACTATGTGTGTGGACCCATGTCTAGATATTAGTGTAGACATAGCTTTTGTGTGTAATTGCAAACAGGGTTCATGAGCAGTGCAAAACAAAGAAGCAAAATGAAAAATAGCGCGTTAAAGAGGAGGATTAGATAAAGGCTTCTGTATTTGTAATTGCATAAGCAAAAACACACTTAGATAAGCCAGGAAGCAGAGGCAATGTAAGGAAACACATTTAATGTGCTTTGCATCAACCAAGCATTCTTCCTATGTGTAAATTTATCTTGTCTGTAATTTTTTTTATTTCATTCTTTAGGGCTAGGGAAAGCTATTATAGCATTCAATTTACTAATGGGAAAGTCAAAAAACCCTGCATAAAATGAGGAATATTGGATTTGTGTTACTTATCTGAAATCAGCTAAACATGCCTACAACTATTCCAAGGCTAAGATAATGTCATCAGAGCTAGATACAAGGGGGGGGGGAATAATCTTCTGGACAGAGGGAAAAAAAAATTTCTCTCCCATTGTGCAAAGAAACAATGATATAAACAGTGATATAAAATACATAGGGGAGTTATATATCAGCAGAAATTAGCATGATGACGAAGTCAAAGAAACACTACATAGCAAGGCCTCTATTTCACCTGACCATAAGGCTGATAGAAAGGGAGCAAAATCATTCCTAAAACAGAAGAAATATTTCAACTTCCAGGTCAAAGACATGAAGGCAAAGACACAGAAAAGGTTCTTTGATTCCCAATGAAAATTGCTTACACATTTCTTTAGCGGATAGTGAATTTCACTCTCCATTCAGTTTGCAAATTTACCTACCAAAATTTCAGCAGGACAAATATATATATATATAAATAAAACTCTGGAAGGTATTGTGCTTAAACCAGCGTTTTGGGACTCAGGAAATCTGAGTTCAATTTCTAGCTGCACTACAGACTTTCATAAATCCTCTGTACTTCAGCAACCCATCTGTAAAATAAAATGAGGATAATAATTTAACCCAATATTAGTGGGTAGTACAGGTCACCCCTGTGCTTGACTTGCGGAGATTATGAATACAGTTGATCAGAAAACGCATAGGGGATATGGAAAATATCAACAAAAATAAGTTTTCAATAGAAAACTTTTGACTTAATTTAAAAAAATGTTTTGGGTAACTGTAAATTGATGATTTTGGGACAAATGCTGTTGGAAAGTGAAAAAAAATCAGTGTTTTGCTGAACATATGCTTTTCAGGTTTGCAGTTTTCTAATGAAAAATATATTTTTTTTTGTCAAAAGCACACATTGTCTATGATCTTTTTAAGTTGAAAACCCAATATTCCATTGGAAAAAAAACCTTTTGTATGGAAAATTGTCAACCAACCCTAGTGATGAATTTATTACAGCTCCTACTCTGAGAGCTTTGGCCCCAGTCCTCAAAAGGTCATCAGGCACCCAACTCCCACTGGATTTCAAAGGACGGTTGGTGCCTAAATACCCTTTGAGGATCTGGGCCTTAGCATGTCTTATGTTTTGCCTCCAATAAAGTGGCCATCACAATAATGCTTCCTTTCTCCAAACCTTTCACTGTTCTCCTATTATGCTCTGTATTTAAGCACATGCACAACCTTAAGCATGAGTTGTCTCACTGATTAAAACAGGACCGTTGTGTGCTTAAAGCTAAACATGTGTTCAAGTACCTTGGTGAATCAGGTCCTCAGATTATGAGCTCTCTGGGGCACAGACAGTCTTTTACCATGCGTTTGTACAGCACTTCGCATAACAGGGCTGTGATCTTGGTCTAGGTCTTTCTCTTCTTCTTGTATATATTTGCAAAATCCATGCAATAGTGTACCCAGGCATTTCTGTCAACAGTTTCCTGGTCTTTTTCTTCAGATATACTAAACAAGACATCAGCATTCTGGCATCTGTAATCCACCCCATAACAAACGAGTGCAATGCAGCAGTGAATACATTACTATAAGGAAATGGAGATCCCAAGGGGTCATAGAGTCTTAAAACAAAGCAAAAAAGTATTTGAAAAATGATGACTTTGTCCTTTGGAAATAACAGAGGTTTAGAAACTGGTTCTTTAGCATGCTTACAGAAATGTATATGCATGGGCATGTCCGGCAGAGGAGTGGCCTGGCTTCACCCCCCTCCCCCCCCGAGAAGAATTTCACATCAGCATTATAGCCACCTATTGTGGTTAAGTGTTTTCATGAGTCTGTTTTAATAACAAATTCAAGGGCTTAATAGAAAACAGTAAAAATACAATCCAGATGTAACTTTGATTGTCCAAAGGAGTAGCAGAAATTTGATCCCATAATGATGCAATAATCCCCCTCTCAGGAGGAATCCTGACATGCTGAAAATGGAATCCATCCAGCAAGAGGTTTTGACTGGACAGGATTTTCCTTTCACACATACACTGCGTGTCTCTCTTCCAAGTTCCATATGGAGGAGCTGACCAGCCTCTCCTATAGGAAAAGAGCTTGGTTTGAAATTATCCTGGCCCTGTCCTGTCTGGAAAGACAGGTGAAAGGTGGCTGTGGAGTCCAGACCAGGCTTTCTTTCAGCTCAGCAGATCTGCAGAATCTCTGTGGAGCCAGAAGCAGCCCTGCAAGGAAAGCTGCCATGCTGGGTCCTCTGCAGCTAGCAGGGTGGTGTTCAAAAGAGTCACACTTGCTTGAGCATCTGCTCAGTAATCTAGAGAAGTGTAACATGGCTCAGAGCTATGTTATGTGCCACTTGAACTTCCATGCAGAAATCTGGGAGTCAGGCAGGTTATGACATGATGAAGGAAGCCCTTCTGCACTGAGCAGCCCTCATAGGGACATTAATCCACCCATCACAAAATATTTAATGGACTGTAACCCTTCTGACAGGTGGATTTGGCAGCAACAAGAGACAAGTCCAATATCTAGGGGCTCCTTTTAACAATACAAGATAGAACCAGCTCAAGCCTTCGTCTGCTAATCTGGGGAAATTACACACCACATGTAGGCAGCTCTAAGAGGCAATATTTCCCCTTTTCGCAAGCGCTAAATCCAAGTATAGAAAATAAAACTCATTAATTTGGGGATATGCCACAGCATGATTCGCAAGCATATGACATAAGCAAAAACACTAACCCCAGAGTACGTTGGACAGTGTCCTTTGTCTTAAGTTCTCAGTTTGCTGTGTGAAAGTCCAACAAACATTCTTTTAACATGCTATTCCTCTCTCTCTCTCTCTCTCTCTCCACAACACCCCACTCACAATGTTCAGCGGTGCATTCGCGTAGTTCACCTCCCGCCCTGGAGGTGGTGGTGGAGGGGGAAGGCATTGACCATCGTCTTAGCTCCAACTGCTGCCACAGCTCCGTCGTTCACTCTTCCGCTGGCCACGGCCTGCAGTGTGGTTCACTCCACCACTGTGTTGTCATTCACTTTGCCACTGGCCACTGTGTCGTTGTTCCCTCCACTGCTGGACCATTGGCCACTGTGTCATCGTTCTCACCGCTGCTGTGTCACTCTACTGCAACCTCTGCAATGTCTTTGAGGTCCCATCACTTAACGCAGCTCTCAGTGATTTCAGCTCTCAGCGATTTCAGCAGTTAGTGGGGGAGCCTCACTACCTGGCCACGCTGGTCAGTCTCTCTCACTGGAGACACTGCCCCACAGCAGGTGTAAGGTTTAGCATTTAGACCTGGTTATCAGTGATTTCAGCTCTAGTGATCCGTAACAAAACAAAAGACTCCCAGTTGAGTCTAGTCAACTCTGTTATTAAACAGTGGAGAGTGGCAGGATTCAACAGTGTCTAGAACACTTCGGTCCTGCCATGAGGGCAGGGGACTGGACTCGATGACCTCTCGAGGTCCCTTCCAGTCCTAGAGTCTATGAGTCTATGAGACAGTGACCACATCACCAGGTACAAGTACCGGTCCCCACCAGGCTTTCTTACCATATCCACTGTTTAGCAAGTGCCGGTCAGTTGAGGGTGACCGCTCTCAACCAGGGCATGCCAAGCACATGTCTGCTGCCCTTTACTCAACACTTTATTACCCCTGCACCCAAAACCAAAGTGATTTTTAGTCAGACCCCATCCAAAAGTGACCATCTGGGCATAGCAGCCCCAACATCTGCACACCTAGGCAGAGTGGGCATGTCTATGCCAACGAGATGAGTTCCTGGAGTATTTTCCTCAGCTCATCACTAGATGTCAGAGGAGAGCTCTTTCAGACCCTGCTTGCAGGAAAATACTTACCATCTTTAGTCTAAAAATCCCCTTAACTGCTTTGAAAGTCTCATGCACCATCATCACTGTGAAAGATACTTGCTCCTATGTTTTGTCTCTCTCCGTGACCTAATTGCAAATAGAGATGTTCCTTTGCCTGATTCAATGACTCCTCGTTACACAAACAAACACAAAAACACACACCCACATTAATGAGCACATATACCAATAGATCAAAATCACTCCAAAAGCTATTTAGTAAAATTGTAGCACTTTGGTTCTGCTGCAGCACAGCGCATCATAAAGGCAAACAGCAGGTGCAGCCATTCCCAAATGAAAGCATGGACCGCATTCTAATTAAGGATGGATAAATTGGCTTCTAATGAAAACTTTGTCCAAAACTCCAATCAAACATGGATTGAATTTATTTCTGAAATTCACAAACTTAGATTCTTTTTTTCAAATCAGCATTGTTCATTTTCACAATCCTTTGCTGTTCTGAATTCAGGTCAAGCCGAAAAGCAAAAGTGGCAAAATGCCAGGGAAAAACAGCTGTTCTTGAGAATGGTCATCACCTCAGTAATTCTTGTTCTCTTAATGTACTGCCTCCACTGCCCTGCTCCCCTTCTTTTCAGAGGTAAGTCATCAAGCTTCGGGGGCCCAGAAGAACTATGAATAATAATGCCACCTAAGACTTCGTTCTAATGGTTTTCAGATGGAAAGATGGGGAGGATGCCTACCCTGGTTCTTCTAGTGTTCTCCTGCCTAGCTTAGGGAGGATTGTAGCAAGAGGACAGGTAGGTACTGGGGTCATGGCTTTGCCTTCCTTCTGCTGTTACAAAATTTGTATTTAAGAAGCAGTTGAGGGAGAGGGAGGAGATGCTATGAATAAATATTGCCAGCTACTGGTACAGAAGAAAATATAGGGCCTGTTGTAATATTCAGAAGTTAGTAGGCTCAATAAAGTTCTTGCTATGCACAGTAAATGGCTTCCTGTGTGCAACCCTTAACGCCAGCCAGCCAAACAGCTTAGGAGTAGCAGTAGCAAGTGAGTCCCCACTGCAAGCCTGAGAGATCCAGCAGATATGGACCATTACGTCATCAAATATGACCTCCTGCAGAACACAGTCCATCGAATTTCATCTAGTGAATCCTGCACCAAGCCCATATCTTGTAGCAGAGCTAGAGCTTATTGTTTTAGAAAGATAGCTCGTCTTGATTTAAGATCTCCAAGTGATGAAGGCTCCACCACAACCACTGGTAAAGAATTCCAATAGCTGATTGCTCTCACTCTTAAAAATTTACACCTTATTTCTAGCCTGACTTTTTCTAGCTTGATCTTCCAACCTTGGCTCTTCTTGCACCTGTGTCTGCGCAATTATTTTTGTGCATCACCAAGGCAACAGGTCTCACTGTGATGCTGAAGGGGCGGTAAAAAGCTGCACTGACCTCCATTCCACAAGCCACGCCCACACTCTCTCTCCTTCTGCATCTATGAAAGCTTGAGATGGAACAGGTTGTTTGTACTGATTCAGAATTTACCAAATTATGGCATACAGAAACAGCAAATATTAATTAGATCATAACCGTTTAAATGCTCCTTTTACCAGCTGTACATTTGTTCATCATTTGTTTATTGCAGACAATTTGTGGATGAAAAATTCAATTGCTAAGGGTTCACTGAGTCTGGGATGCTTGATTCTAATTATCTATTTTCCTTCATTTCTGTCTGTTATTTTGTTTTCAGAGGCAAGACAAACAATGTAACTTTAATAAAAATATCTATTAAAAATCCTCAGGTTATTATGAATCAACTTTAAATAGCCAGGGAATTGCTATTATGCAAATCCAGTGATAGGCCTGTAGGGTAAAGAACTGCAACACATGTGTTCAGAGACTTGTTTTGCAAGCAGATCCTTGATAGTATGTGTGAGATTTCCTTCTTAATACATGTCATTCTTTTAGTCCGTGGCGCAGGGTAGCTGGTCCTTTCATAAGACACATCCATGCAATTTAGGGCCTCTGACCACTCCAATTAAATGATGGCTGCTTGTTTCATTGGTCTAGTCTGCAAATTTCAAGGCTGGGAATCCCCAAATAAACCCTAAAAATGTACCTAAGGAAGTTAGGCACTTAACTTCCATAGACATTCAAAGGGGTTTAGGCACCTGACTCTCTAAGTCTTCTTTGAAACCCTCAGATCAAGATCTGAATGTCTTCAAATTCTCAGGGTGTTTGAATTTTCAGCTTTGGTTTGACACCAGTATATAAAGACCTACTCACAAAATCTCCATGAGCGAAGAAGGAATCTGCTGAGGAAAGGGGAGTTCCTGGAAGAGGATGTCCATGGGAGCCCCACCTCACTTGCTACACATTTCTTATGTTCAGGTGTGCATGTAGTGACATGAGAGTACTTTTTCCATTTTGAGATGGATCAACCAGAACTGCAAACAGCATTCAAGGTATGGGTGTACCATGGATTTATGTAGTGGTATTAAGATATTTACTTTCTTATCTATCCCTTTTCCTAATGGCTCCTAACATTGTTAGCTTTCTTGACTGCTGCTACCTATTGAGTAGATGTTTTCAAAAAGCTAGCCACAATGACTCCAAGATCTTTTTTTTTTTTAATAGTAACAGCAATTTGAGTCCCCATCATTGTTGTATGTATAGTTGGAATTATGTTTTCCAATGTGTATTACTCTGCATTTGTCAAAACGGAATTTCATTTGCCATTTTGTTGCCCAGTTACCCAGTTTTGTGAGAGTCCTCTTAACTACTCTGCTTTAGGCTTAACTATCTTGAGTAATTTTGTATCAACTGCAAACTTTCCCATCTCACTGCTTACCCCTTTTTCCAGATTATTTATGAATATGTTGAACAACACTAGTCCCAGTACAGATCCCGGGGGGACCCTGCTGTGTAATTCTCTCCATTTTGAAAACTGATTTATTCTTTCCTATAATTTCCACCAATTTGCCTGGTACTGCAGCTGGGTTTACCGACCTGTTATTGCAGAATTGCCAATGGAGCCTTTTTTTAAAAATAGGTGTTACATTAACTATTGTGCAATCACCTGGCACAGAAGTTGATTTATGTGATAGGATACATACCACAGTAGTTCTGCAATTTCATATCTGAATTCCTTCAGACTTCTTAGATAAATATCATCTGGTTCTGGTGATTATTACTGTTTAATTTATCAGTTTTTTCCAAAACCTCCTCCACTGACACCTCGATCCTGGTCAGTTCCTCAGATCTGTCAGCTAAAAGGAATGGCTCAGATGTGGGAATCTTCCTCACATCCTCTGCAATGTAGACTGATGCAAATAATTCATTTAGCTTCTCTGTAATGGCCTTGTCTTCCTTGAGTGCTCTTCGATCGTCCAGTGCCTCCCCACCCCTGATTGTTTGGCAGGCTTCCTGCTTGTGATGTGCTTAAAAAATACTGTTAATTTTTGTGTCTTTTGCTAGTTGCTCTTCAAATTCATTTTTGGCCTGCCTGATTATACTTTTACACTTGACTTGCCAGATTTTATTCTCCTTTCTATTTTCCTCAGTAGGATTTGACTTTAAATTCCTTTTTCTTTAATTTGGGGTCCACATCTAATCAGAGCCCCTATTATGGTATTTTTAAAAAACTCCATGCAACTTGCAGGCATTTAACTATTGTGACTGTTCCTTCTAATATCTAACCAGCTTCCTCATTTTTTTTTAGTTCCCCTATTAAAGATAAAAGCTACTGTGGTGGGCTTCTTTGGTATTCACCATCACTGCCACCAGGATGTTACATTTAATTAAGTTATGGTCACTATTACAGAGCAGTTCAGCTATACTCACCTCTTGGACCAGATCCTATTCTTGACTTAGGCAATTCTCCATTTACTTCTATCTCCTTGTGAGTTCTAGGATGAGCTGCTTCAAGAAGCAAATTTTATCTTTGCATCGCATCCTGAAATGACATGTACCCAATCAATACGGAGATAATTGAAATCTCTTATTATTATTGAGTTTCCTATTTTTATAGCCTCTCTGATGTCCCTGATCTTTTCACAATGACCGTGAATATCCTGGTCAAGTGGTTGGCAGTATATTCCTACTGCTATCTACTCTTATTATTCGAGCATGGAATTTCTATCCATAGAAATTCTATGGTATAGTTTGAGTCATTTAAGATTTTTACTATATTTGCCGCTATGCTTTCTTTACATATAATGACACTCCCCCACCAGCTCAACCTATTCTGTCATTCTGATATATTTTGTACCTTTGTATTACTGTGTCCCACTGATATCACCATGTTTCATGAGAACTCTGCCATTATGATCTTTTATTACATTCAATCATGGGGGATACTGAAGGAGAAGTGGGAAGACTGGGCAGAAAATATCTCTGTTCATTCCCTTCTGTAGGTTTCCTCACATCAGGCTGTCAGAAATGGGAGTTACCTCCACTGATCAAATTCAGGGAGCATCCCTAAACTTGGCAGATCCCAAGGATCCATGGGAGGACAAGGCTGTGTCTCCAGAGGTCTTGGGAGTCCCTGAACTGGCTCCACCCTGTCCATCATGGGGCTGCCCCCCGGTCTCTAGCAGTGTAGCACCTTTGGAGGTGACTTGATCATTGTCTGCAAGGACCTACATGGGGAAGAGATTTCTTTTAGTAGGGAGATTTCTAATCTAGCAAAGACGTTACAAGATCCATTAGGTGGAAGCTGAAGCTAGACAAAACTGAATCAAAAGCAATGAGGGTTAACAACCATTGGAACAATTTACCAAGGGAAGTAGTGGATTTTCTATCACTTCCAGTCTTTATGTCAAGAATGGATATTCTCAGATGTGCTCTAGCTCAAACAGAAGTTATGGGTATGATACAGAAATGACTGGGTGAGGTTTTCTTGGCCACATTCTGCGGGTGGTCAGACTAGATGGTCATAATGGTCCCTTCTGGCCACAAAAGCCAATGAATCTCTGAAATTTCCTGACAAAATGCAGGCTCCTAGGACTATGTTGTTACACTCCATATGTGATAAATGTTGCCATGAATGCATTTCTCAAACACGCTTTCTGTGCCAAAACCCCAAACATGTGCCATATATTGATGCACATTTAGGGTGTTCTTATAGCAGCAGCTTCTCTCCTGCTTTGTTTTAAACAAATCCAAACTTATCCTTATGTGCTGAAATCTAAACTTATTTTTGTTTGGTAGTGCACTTCACATTCATTGAACAGCCTGGCACAGAGCACACAGTAAGTTAAAACGCCATGCTGTGCATTTCAGTAGCTTTGACTGATTTTTTTTTAATTGCAATCCAACAGACAAAAATCTCGCCAAGGTCACCGCTGTTTAATTATCCATGTGATTGACAGGGCCACCATAAAAATAACCCTGAATAACCAGAAAATGTGTGTAGTAGCTGAAATCCATTAGAAACAGAGTAATTGGAGGAACAGGATTTGGAACCACAAAGGTAGAGAAACTGTGCAATCTGAGGGGAGAAACTCAACTAAATAGGAAGTGGCAGATGCCACCAGCTTTCACCATGTAAGATTTTAATTAGTATGTATCTTCAGTGTAACCAGGAACTGCACTAATGAAACTGTCCTGCAAAATGTCAGAGCTACTGTAGCATTTTAGCTCTGCTAAGAATTGTACACAATATTCTGAGGTTGTTTAGAGCTTGGGGATTGATACACTCAGGATTTCTGCACCATTTGTGCTGCCTTTCTAATGATTTACTGCTGCAAGAGTATCATGTGTGTGGCACATGCACACAGAAAAGAGAAATAAATTAGAGTCAAGAAGCTTTGCAAATGTCTCTATGTCTATGCTGACCACATAATATAAGAACATAAGAACATAAGAACGGCCGTACCGGGTCAGACCAAAGGTCCATCTAGCCCAGTATCTGTCTAACGACAGTAGCCAATGCCAGGTGCCCCAGAGGGAGTGAAGCTAACAGGCAATGATCAAGTGATCTGTCTCCTGCCATCCATCTCCATCCTCTGATGAACAGAGGCTAGGGACACCATTCTTTACCCTTCCTGGCTAATAGCCATTTATGGACTTAGCCACTATCTGCAGAGATTGCCAAAACACACGTGATGTGACTATAGTTTAGGGAACAATGTCATTTATGTCTTATTTAGCACTTTTCTTCTTTGGATCTCAAAGCACTTTACAAAGGAGGGCAGTGTCAATATCCCCATTTTACAGATGGGGAAACTGAGGCACAGGGAGGCAACCTGGCTTGCCTAAAGTCACCCAGCAGGCCAGTGGCAAATCTGGGAAGTGAACCTACACTCTTTTGCCTCCCAGTTCACTGCCCTATCTACTAGGCAACGCTGCATCCCACATACTTCTACAGATAAATGCTGCAGATGTAGGGAATAAATAAAATGAGATTTTAAGGGCCAATGTTAATTAAAAAATGATTCCACATGACCTCTGTGTGATTATTATGAATTATTACTGTAGCGCATAGAGGCCCTGACTAAGATCAGTGCCAGGCACTGTACATACATACAGTAAGAGATAATCCCAAATTGCTTTTGATCGAAACAGACAAAGGGTGGAAGTGGAAACAGAAGCATAGAGGGGGAAGTGATTTGCCCAAAGTAACCTAGCAGGTCAGCAGCAGAGCAGGGATTACACAATGCAGAAACATAATTCCAGCATTTTAGTTTAGGAAGATCCATTACTTGTTTTCAGCCGTCTTTTATATACCCAATACCAATCTGGGTCTTGAGCCAACATCCACTGAAGTCAATGTTTTCTGCTGAATTCAAAGGAAGTGGATAAGCCATTTATTTGCAGGTAGTAATAGAACCTCTATAATGATGATAAAAGTTTAAACCACTTTTTGATGGAAAAAAGGATTGTAGACCTTGTGCAGTATGAATTTTTTATAGGTCCCTGATGGTGTAGCACAATGTCTTTATTCCCACTGGGGTTACAATGTGTCCATTGTTATGAGAAAACAAAGTTCCATCCCTGAAACCAAATGATTGTCCCGATGAATCTTTGACAGAGCAGGCAATCAGGATGACAGTTACTCCTTCCTCAGCATGTGGCTGTTCTCTCTGTCTCCAACGTAAGAAACAGAAAACACAAGTGTTAATCATTTGGGGATATTCTCTGCTCAATGTTTAGTTTTGTTTTGGCGTGGGAGGACTGATTGGCTCCCAAATAGCAATAAATGAGATTTTCAGAAGCACTCACAACCAACCTAACTCTGTTCCCAGTCAAGTCGAGGGAGGTTAACCACTGATCTCAGTGCATGCGAAGGCCCACACTGAGCCATTTTGAAAACCCTACCAAAAACTATTACCACACCTCACCATGACACTACATAGTTCCAAGTAGACCCCAGGGGAGACGGGGGACGGACGAACAGGACACCCATCACACTCACACAATCGCGTCTTGTTTATGCCACACTTAGCCTAATCATCTGATTTTCTCTTCTTATTCTGTTTTGCCATGGTCTCTGCCCTTTCCCTTGGAAGCACATTAGGTATGATGGGACAACAATGATCTCACCATCAGGTTGCAGGGACATTAGGACCTCAGCCACCTAGGACAAACAATTCAAAACAGCTGAATCAGGCATTCTAAAATATAGAAGATTAGGGTTGGAAGAGACCTCAGGAGGTCATCTAGTCCAACCTCCTGCCCAAAGCAGGACGAATTCCCAATTAAATCATCGCAGCCAGGGCTTTGTCAAGCTGGGTCTTAAAAACCTCCAAGGATGGAGATTCCACCACCTCCCTAGGTAACCCATTCCAGTGCTTCACCACCCTACTAGTGAAATAGTTTTTCCTAATATCCAACCTAGACTTTCCCCACTGCAACTTGAGACCATTACTCTTTGTTCTGTCATCTGCTACCACTGAGAACAGTCAAGATCCATCTTCTTTGGAACCCCCTTTCAGGTAGTTGAAGGCTGCTATCAAATCCCCCCTCATTCTTCTCTTCTGCAGACTAAATGAGCCCAGGTCTCTCAGCCTCTTCTCATACGTCATGTGCCCCAGCCCCTTGGTCATTTTTGTTGTCCTCCGCTGGACTCTTTCCAATTTGTCCACATCTTTTCTGTAGTGGGGGGCCCAAAACTGGACACAGTACTCCAGATGTGGGCTCACCAGTGCTGAACAGAGAGGAACAATCACCTCCCTCGATCTGCTGGCAATGCTCCTGCTAATGACAGGTTTCAAAGTGGTAGCCATGTTAGTCTGTATCAGCAAAAACAACAAGGAGTCCTTGTGGCACTTTAGACACTAACAAATTTATTTGGGCATAAGTCTCCAAAGTGCCACAAGGACTCCTTGTTGTTTTTGCTCCTACTTATGCAGCCCAATATGCCATTAGCCTTCTTGGCAACAAGGGCACACTGTTGACTCATATCCAGCTTCACATTTACTGTAATCCCCAGGTCCTTTTATTCAGAACTGCTGCTTAGCCAGTCAGTCCCCAACCTGTAGCAGTGCATGGGATTCTTTTTTCTTAAGTGCAGGACTCTGCACTTGTCCTTGTTGAACCTCATCAGATTTCTTTTGGCCCAATCCTCTAATTTGTCTAGGTCCCTCTGTATCCTAACCTTACCCTCCAGCATATCTACCCTCTCCCCAGTTTAGTGTCATCCACGAACTTGCTGAGGATGCAATCCATCCCGTCATCCAGATCATTAATGAAGATGTTGAACAAAACTGGCCCCGGGACTGATGCCTGGGGCACTCCACTTGCTAGCTGCCAACTAGATATCGAGCTGTTAACCACTGCCCATTGAGCACAATGATCTAGCTAGCTTTCTATCTGTCTTATAGTTCATTCATCCAATCCATACTCCTTTAACTTGCTGGCAAGAATGCTGTGTGAGACTGTATCAAAAGCTTTGCTAAAGTCAAGATATATCACATCCACCACTTTCCCCATATTCACAGAGCCAGTTGTCTCATCATTGAAGGCAATTAGGTTGGTCAGGCATGATCTCAGGATGGAACTGATCCAGCGTTGTCATGGTGATTGAAGTAATGACTGCTACGTTGAAGGTTGCCAAACACTCTCCTTTATAATCCCAGGGTTTTCCTTGAAAATGTTGGCAAACATCATCTTTTGCCTTGATTGCCCCCGCCTCACCCCAACCCCATGCTTGTTCTCTGCCCAAAAATGATTTAACAAAATGTATGAGTGAGCAATGGTCAGAGGTCTTTTGCTTTTAAGGATAAACTGGGGGAAAACCCTACCCTTTTCTTAGATTAAGGAACATTCTTACCCCACTCTGCTATTAACTGTTGCCAGTGAGAAGCTTGTATTCTGTTCACTGACTTTTGGAAAACAAAAGGATTGGATTTCTCAAAGTTAGAAGCATTTGGCCCTCATTTCAGCAAAAGCCCCACTGAGTTACAGCAGAACATACAGGCCTCATGGCAGATCAGGGCTCCTTGTGCCAGTGGACCCTCAAATTTTGCATACTACGAGCCCGATCCTGTGAGATACTGAGTACCCTCACCTCCCACTGAACTTGCAGAAGGTCCTGAGCGTCATGCAGACATTGGCCCCAGGAATGCCCAGTGCAATTTTCTATCCACCTGCCAAGCGACATACTGAGCAGGGGTGTGCCATTCACAGGAGCACTCTTCACAAACTGGACGTATGGATACTAGGGAACAGGCCTTGTAGTTTGCATGGATAGTCCCCCACCAGCCCCGTGAGGCCCCATTGCAATGTACCCAGGTATGGATACATTGGTGTGTGCTCTGCATGGAGGCTAATGGATGGTTCAGTAGTGAACAGGGGCCCCGAGACACATGTTGTGTGGGTGTGGCTTCTGCCAACAGAAGGAATGTTGTGAAGTGGCCTACCAGATGTGCACGCTGACTTCAAGCGTAGCCCTGTCTGGGTGTCCTAACTACAGTGGTTAGAAACTTTACAAAAGAATAGTGCTACCTAGGTGCTTCCCTGGCCTTTATCACCAGAGTTTCTGAGCAGCTCTTGCGCAATGGATTTTATCCTCCCAAACCCCTGCATGGTGAGGAAGCCCTAGCCCCATTTTAGAGATGAAGAACAGGGAAGGTTACGTCACTCACCAAAGGTCACCCGATAAGCCAGTGGTTGAGCTACCAATTATATCCATATCTTCTATGTTCCAGTCCAGTACCCAGTTGATTCTACCATCCTTCCTGGACTGGCCTCACTTGCAGTTTCTTATGTCTTTTCTGTGAAGTTCTCTCCCCAGATTGTGTCCTGCCTTTCACCTCATCTACATGCTTATTACACTCCTCAGGTAGCTAGGCCATCTGGCTGTGCTCATTGTGCCCCATAGAAGGGGGGTCACATCACAGACTTAGTGGGGCCAGACTCCTAATTGCATTACAGCACCTTGGCATTTCCAGAGCAGTGCAAGAGACCCATAACTGCGCCACCGACGGCCAGCAGAGAATCCCACCACCAGAGGTGAGTTCCTGCTAGCACAGGTGAGCTAGAGCCAAGCCCTGTGTATAGTGTATGGGGGGAGATCCCCCTGTGTTAAACCTCCACTGGCTGAGGCTCCGTTCAGACCCTGCAACGTGGTATAACTCAATGCAGTCCAATAGCAGTTTTAAGTGACAATGGGGCTGGGGTCAGCCCAGGGATCAGGAAGCTGCACCTGGCTTCCTGACACCCCCATTCCCTCGCCCCTCACCCGAAGCGCAACTTTAGTGCTAAGTGACAAACAGCTGCACCTGCTCCATCAGTTACAAACTTAGAACAACAATCCTATCCCCTGAAAGGCTCTGCAAGATGACACAACACGTATATCACTAATGGGCTTCTCTTTTTGAAGGCTCTTAATACTTCACAAGAGGGTACGACTTAAAAGTGTCTGCTCAAAGAAGGGAGCTCACCCAGGACCCAGCAGGGAGCAACCATCCTCTGAAAAGGGAACAAGGGTTTGAAATATACCCAGGCTCAAAGCAGCTCTCTCAGGTAGCATGAAGCTCTTTGAAATGCTCAGTACAGATCTTTGGATAATGAGTTTAATTAACATGCTGCCGTTTTAAGAGATTAACCTGGAGGAGGAAAACAGCAGGTATGACAGCTCAACGTGGTAGCAAAGACTAACATCTCACTTCCAATGCTGTGTAAAGAATGGGCTTGCTACACAAGACCATATCTCACTGAGCCCTTGTTGCAAATTAAGCAAAGAGAACAGGCTCCAAGAGGAGGCCGAGAGATAAATATTGGGCCGATTTCAGAGCGGGTGTAAACAGGTGGGAACCCACTGATGCCAGCTCCATCTCTCTCTTAATTTGGCTCAGAGACTTTGCGGGCCTGAGAAAGCTGAACTTCAGCATGGAAGGACTAACCGCTACCCAGCGTTAGCCTGTTTGACTATGAATAAGGCCTAGTCTATGCTAGTATAGCTACACTGGCAACCTTCCTACTGTAGATAAAGCTCATGCCAGCCAAAGAGTGATTTTGCTGCCATAGTTTCAGCTGGTTCCCAAATGAAATAAGTTCTACCAACACAAGCACTTTTTTGGCAGTATATCGGCATCTACACTAAAGCTTTTGCTGTATGGATACGGAAATGTTGCCCAAACCACCCCTCTAACAGACATGACTATACAGGCAAAAGTTTCCAGTGTAAACCTAAGTCTCGCAGCCCATCCAAGCGAAACTTCCTGGGCCTGTGGCAACAGCAGCATTTCCCTGCCCCGCAGGAGTGTTAAAGACTGTGAGACACTCAGTCCCAGATCCACAAAGATAGTTAGCCGAGATGTAGGTTGCTCGTGCGAGCCACAAAACCCCCGCTCAGCTGCCACCTCACTCTAACCATACTCTGTGCCTACATTTGCACTGTAGACGTCCCCATGACACATGCACTGCTGCCTCAGAGAGAAGCCCAGATGCCTGTGAGCCAGCTCAGTCGTCAGACCAGATGAAGACAAGCATTGCTTCATTAGGTGGGCTTTGACATGCCTAACACCACACAAAACGAGGCGGGGGGAAGCTGGCAGCTGCCTCCCTTATGACTTTTAGCCCAGTGGGTATGGCACTCACAGGGATGTGGGAGACCCAAGTTCAGTTTGCTCCTCTGCCTGCTGAGGAATTTGAACAGTGGTTTCCCGCCACTCCTGTGAGTGCCCTCGACACGTGACTATTTCGCTGTTCTCACGGTCTCTACCCAATGCCTATTTAATGGATACAAAGCAGAATAGCTTCAACTGGGGAGACTGAGACCTCCCCATACCAGAATATCCCATAGCCCAGGGTTTAGGTCACTCACCTGAGAAGTGGAAAGCCTCCATTCAAATCCCTTCACCTCAGGCTGCTGCCACTACAGCTGCTGTGTATGAAAGCTGGCACGCCCAGCTGCCATCCTTGCATCTGACTGCAGGAGAGGGATCCCAGGCAGAGATAGGCAGCTAAGTCCCTTTGAAGGGCAGGTCTTAGGGCATACCCCTCTCATAGACTCATACACTCATAGACTCTAGGACTGGAAGGGACCTCGAGAGGTCATCGAGTCCAGTCCCTTGCCCTCATGGCAGGACCAAATACTGTCTAGACCATCCCTGATAGACATTTATCTAACCTACTCTTAAATATCTCCAGCGATGGAGATTCCACAACTTCCCTAGGCAATCTATTCCAGTGTTTAACTACCCTAACAGTTAGGAACTTTTTCCTAATGTCCAACCTAAATCTCCCTTGCTGCAGTTTAAGCCCATTGCTTCTTGTTCTATCATTGGAGGCTAAGGTGAACAAGTTTTCTCCCTTCTCCTGATGACACCCTTTTAGATACCTGAAAACTGCTATCAGGTCCCCTCTCAGTCTTCTCTTTTCCAAACTAAACAAACCCAATTCCTTCAGCCTTCCTTCATAGGTCATGTTCTCAAGACCTTTAATCATTCTTGTTGCTCTTCTCTGGACCCTCTCCAATTTCTCCACATCTTTCTTGAAATGCGGTGCCCAGAACTGGACACAATACTCCAGTTGAGGCCTAACCAGGGCAGAGTAAATCGGAAGAATGACTTCTCGTGTCTTGTTTACAACACACCTGTTAATGCATCCCAGAATCATGTTTGCTTTTTTTGCAACAGTATCACACTGTTCACTCATATTAAGCTTGTGGTCCACGATGACCCCTAGATCTCTTTCTGCCATACTCCTTCCTAGACAGTCTCTTCCCATTCTGTATGTGTGAAACTGATTGTTCCTTCCTAAGTGGAGCACTTTGCATTTATCTTTATTGAACTTCATCCTGTTTACCTCAGACCATTTCTCCAATTTGTCCAGATCATTTTGAATTTTGACCCTGTCCTCCAGAGCAGTTGCAATCCCTCCCAGTTTGGTATCGTCCGCAAACTTAATAAGCGTACTTTCTATGCCAACATCTAAATCGTTGATGAAGATATTGAACAGAACCGGTCCCAAAACAGACCCCTGCGGAACCCCACTTGTTATACCTTTCCAGCAGGATTTGGAGCCATTAACAACTACTCTCTGAGTACGGTTATCCAGCCAGTTATGCACCCACCTTATAGTAGCCCCATCTAAATTGTACTTTCCTAGCTTATCCGTAAGAATATCATGCGAAACTGTATCAAATGCCTTACTAAAGTCTAGGTATATCACATCCACCGCTTCTCCCTTATCCACAAGGCTCGTTATCCTATCAAAGAACGCTATCAGATTAGTTTGACATGATTTGTTCTTTACAAATCCGTGCTGGCTATTCCCTATCACCTTACCACTTTCCAAGTGTTTGCAGATGATTTCTTTGATTACCTGCTCCATTATCTTCCCTGGCACAGAAGTTAAACTAACTGGTCTGTAGTTTCCTGGGTTGTTTTTATTTCCCTTTTTATAGATGGGCACTATATTTGCCCCCTTCCAGTCTTCTGGAATCTCCCCCGTCTCCCATGATTTCCCAAAGATAATAGCTAGAGGCTCAGATACCTCCTCTATTAACTCCTTGAGTATTCTAGGATGCATTTCATCAGGCCCTGGTGACTTGCAGGCATCTAACTTTTCTAAGTGATTTTTTACTTGCTCTTTCCTTATTTTCTCTTCTAAACCTACCCTCTTCCCGTAAGCATTCACTATACTAGACATTCCTTCAGACTTCTCAGTTAAGACCGAAACAAAGAAGTCATTAAGCATCTCTGCCATTTCCAAGTCTCCTGTTACTGTTACCCCCTCCTCATTGAGCAGTGGGCCTACCCTGACCTTAGTCTTCCTCTTGCTTCTAATATATTGATAAAAAGTCTTCTTCTTTCCCTTTATTCCCATAGCTAGTTTGAGTTCATTTTGTGCCTTTGCTTTTCTAATCTTGCCTCTGCATTCCTGTGTTATTTGCCTATATTCATCCTTCGTGATCTGACCTAGTTTCCATTTTTTATATGACGCCTTTTTATTTTGTAGGTCACGCAAGATCTCAAGGGTAAGCCAAGGTGGTCTTTTGCCACATTTTCTATCTTTCCTAACCATCGGAATAACTTGCTTTTGGGCCCTTAATAGCATCCCTTTGAAAAACTGCCAACTTTCCTCAGTTGTTTTTCCCCTTAGTCTTAATTCCCATGGGACCTTGCCTATCAGCTCTCTGAGCTTACAAAAATCCGCCTTCCTGAAATCCATTGTCTCTATTCTGCTGTACTCCCTTCTACCTTTCCTTAGAATTGCAAATTCTATGATTTCATGATCACTTTCACCCAAGCTTCCTTCTACTTTTAAATTCTCAACAAGTTCCTCCCTATTGGTTAAAATCAAGTCTAGAACAGCTTCCCCCCTAGTAGCTTTTTCAACTTTCTGAAATAAAAAGTTGTCTGCAATGCAGTCCAGGAACTTATTGGATAGTCTGTGCCCCGCAGTGTTATTTTCACAACATATATCTGGATAGTTGAAGTCCCCCATCACCACCAAATCTTGGGCTTTGGATGATTTTGTTAGTTGTTTGAAAAAAGCCTCATCCACCTCTTCCGCCTGATTAGGTGGCCTGTAGTAGACTCCCAGCACGACATCACCTGTGTTTTTTACCCCTTTTAGCCTAACCCAGAGACTCTCCACCCTTCCGTCTCCTATGTCCATCTCCACCTCAGTCCAAGTGTGTACATTTTTAATATATAAGGCGACACCTCCTCCCTTTTTCCCCTGTCTATCCTTCATGAGCAAACTATACCCATCCACACCAACATTCCAGTCGTGTGTATTATCCCACCAAGTTTCAGTAATGCCAATA
This sequence comes from Gopherus evgoodei, assembly GCF_007399415.2. Classification (NCBI taxonomy): domain Eukaryota; kingdom Metazoa; phylum Chordata; order Testudines; family Testudinidae; genus Gopherus; species Gopherus evgoodei. The sequence goes on from NC_044326.1 coordinate 138,659,092, forward strand.
ATGTCATAGTTGTATTTATTTATTATCACTTCCAGTTCTTCCTGCTTATTACCCATACTTCTTGCATTTGTATAAAGGCATCTAAGATACTGGTTTGATCTTGCCTCCCAGCTTTGCCCTGACCCTCCTTCCTCTCTGCCATTATAGCCCGTGCTCCCTCCTGTTTCCAACCCATCTCCCAGGTCTTGTTCCCCACTTACCTGTGGGCTTTGCTCACCTGTCCCCGTCAAACCTAGTTTAAAGCCCTCCTTACTAGGTTAGCCAGTCTGTGCGCAAATAAGGCCTTTCCCCGCTTCGAAAGGTGAACGCCATCTGTTCCTAGCAGTCCTTCCTCAAATAGCATCCCGCGGTCGAGGAAGCCAAAGCCCTCCTGGCGACACCATCTTCGCAGCCAGGCATTCACCTCCACGATGCATCTGTTTCTGCCCGGACCCCTACCTTCAACAGGGAAGAATCGAAGAGAATACCACCTGCGCTCCAAACTCCTTAACCCGTACTCCCAGAGCCCTGTAGTCACTCTTGATCTGCTCAGCGTCACACCTTGCAGTATCATTTGTGCCCACATGGATGAGTAGCATGGGATAGTAGTCAGAAGGCCAGATAATCCTCGACAAAGCCTCTGTAACATCTCGGATACGGGCCCCTGGCAGGCAGCATACCTCCCGGGATGAACGGTCAGGGCGACAGATGGGTGTCTCCGTCCCCCTCAGCAGAGAGTCTCCAACCACCACTACCCTATGTTTCTTATCAGTGGTGGCAGCAGACCTCCCAGCCTTAGGGGTACGAGGCTTCACCCCCTTAACTGTTGGGGGTGATTTCTTCTCTCCTGTATCAAGAAGAGCATAATGGTTATCTTTTACCACAACAGGAGGGTTCGCAGCAGCGGTGGAGCACTGCCTGCTGCTAGAAGTAACCAGCTGGCTGTGTCCACCCTGAGCCTCCTCCTCCACTGGTGTGTCAGATACACCCTGAGGCATCTCCTCCTTCACTGGAGTGTCAGTAGTCCTGTCAACTGGGACAGCACCATCAGCTGTCTCCACATGGATACTGTCCAGGAATTGCTCATGGACATAGATGTTCCTCAGCTTGGCCACCTCCTCCTGTAGCTCTCCCACCTGCTGCCTGAGAGATTCCACCAGTAGGCACCTTTCACATTGGATGCCACCCCCAGCCTGGGTATCAGTAAGTGGAAATTGCAAATTACAGTCTTTGCAAGCCCACACCAGAATCTGGGTAAAAGCATCCATGCTTTGGTGCTCTGTCTGGCTACAGGCGCAGGTGGAGGAGACAGAAGCAGTGCTGGCACAGGTGTTGCGGGTCCTCCTCACCATTGTAAGCCTCCCTCTGTCAAACGCTCTCAAATTCCTGTCTACAGCTCCCTATCCGCTCCTCTTTGCTGTAAACAGAAAGGTTTTCGATGTGGCTCAGGTTATGGGTTCAGGGGACCAATGGGTCACAGATGAGACTGACAAGGGACCCCCCACTTCCTACTCCCCTTCCAAACTCCCTTGCAAAACTCCCTGTTAGCAGCTCCTGTTCGCCCTGGTCGCTTGTGCGCAGCTTTATAAAGCCCTGGCCTGAGTGAATGCCCCGCCCACTGGTTAAGGTTCAGCCAATTACCAGAGGCTTCTAGCTTTCAAACCTTCCTAGTAGCTCCACCTCCAACTGCCGGCTACAGCACACGGTCCTCCAAACAAACAAACCAAACAGACTGACAAACACAAGCTCAGCACACAGCGAGTAACCCCCAAACACACACACAAACCCAAACACTGCAGACAGTCACTTACCCCACAGATGCTGTCTGTGCTCCTCCTTCACCTGGAGAACTCCCTTGCAAAACTCCCTGTTAGCGGATGGACGCTTCTCTTAGCATCCACTATTAGCTAGCTTAGACAGCTCCTCGCTGAGCGTTCTGTTTTTGTACATCACATTCTCTGAGACCCATCTCTCCCTATGCATTGTGTAGAGAGCCTTGGCACCTAACTCAGCATATGTGGTGTCCACAGGGTGAACTAAGCACCTAAATGTTAGACATTCCCTTTGTGGATCCAGACCTCATCTCCTAGCGTAATGGGACCATATAAGTACCTTTGATACAGGTTGCACTGTTTTGGCCTCATTTTGAAGCCAGTGGGTCAACAGGTGATAACATGGCTTTGCTACAATCAGGTGTTAACAACCCCCATAGTGAACTAATCCTACAACAGGGATGATTTAGAAAGGAAATGCCAAGTTATATACACTGCATTCATCCCTGGGGGTATAACATCTTTCCAACTGGTAAATTTCTTCCTTTTTCATAAACATTGGTATTTTCAACTATGTGTTAAAAAAATAAAAAATCAAAGAGACAAAAAAAAAACATTGTTGCAATGCTTTTGGCTGAAAACAATTCAGATTTCTGCAATGCAACTGCATAGTTTGGCAACACGTGTTTCCTGTGCATAACTAGAGAAGGATAGTCTTGTATTTGATCTGTCATGCTTATAAATATTTTCCTTTTTGAGAGTGTATTGAGATCACCACACATTGTGTCAGGGAGACTATCATCCAGGTATATTTCAACTTTTGAGGTCAGCACTGGTAATTAGGGATAATTGAAGAGTTATTCGCGCTGATTTATTACAGGGGCTTCTTATCTCTCTCTCTTTTTTTTTTTTTTTTTGATTGCTGCACTGTGCTGGGCACATGATCTTTTACATTTATTATTATTTGATTTATGCAGCAGCTTTCAAACACTTTTGAGAATTATAGGGATGATGTACTTGACACTCACAGGCCCCACTGAAATGCCACCACTTCTGGGGTGGGACACAGTAAGTGGTAAATGGCACACATCAGTAGGAAGAAACACAAACAGGGAAGAAAACTAGTGTACCTGGTCCAGTCAAAGCAACAAGAGAATGTAATTTACCATATTAAAATGTAGCCAGGGCACTGAGGGAGAAGTGGTATGGGCTAGTTTGTCACAGCCTTTCCTCTGTCACATGGGGCCTTCTTGGCTCTCCTCAGATTGTAACACCATGAGGGTCTGCCCAATCAATACCCCTCACTGTGATAAATCAGCTGGGCAGCAGAGATCACTAATACCTGCCAATAGTGGGGGGCACCTCCTGCCAGGGCAGGCAATCCCACTGGCTCCTGGGGAGTTGGGGCCACAGAAGTGGGGAGTATGTGCCTCCGGGTCAGCTAGGGTGTAGGCTCACAACAACACAGTTTCTCCCCAGAGCTCCTGCACTCTTGCGGACACCTCATCAGGGAGAAGGGGGCAGGCAATACCCCTAAATCAGGTTAAGCAGAACTTGATCCTGGCACTTTTCCCAGTGACCCCCACCCTGCTCCTGGCCTGAGGCCACCAGGTTTTCCCCGCCAGAGTTACCTGGGGGGGGGGTCTGTCCATCTCCCACCATGCCTCCCTCCGCCCCGGCTTCCATCTCTCTAGATCCCTCTCCTAGGGTTGCCAACTGTCTAATCACACCAACCCAAACACCCTTGCCCCATCCCCTGCCCTTTCCAGAGGTCCCACCCTGCCTCCAAGACTCCCCTGCTCACTCCATCCCCCCTCCCTCCGTCACTCGCTCTCCCTCATCGTCACTCACTTTCACTGGGCTAGGACAGGGGATTGGGTTGCAGGAGGGAGTGCAGGCTCTAGGCTGAGCCTGAGGGGTTCAGAGTGTGAGAGGGGGCTCCGGGCTGAGCCTGGGGTGGGGATTGTGGTACAGGAGGGAGTGTGGGGTGCAATCTCTGGGAGGAAGTTTGGGTGCAGAAGGGGGCTCAGGGCTGGGGCAGGGGGCTGGGATGCAGGAGTGCCACAGGGGCATGCGGATGGATGCTTCCTGGAGCAGCGCAAGGGCAGACAGGGTGCCTGCCTTAGCTCCACTGTACTGGCCAACTTTAAGCAGGTTAAAATCTCCCGGATTGGCTTCAGTAGCCTCTGGGAGATAGAGCCCTATTTTGGGAGACTCCCAGCGAAAGCAAAGGGTTTGCAACCCTACCCTCTCCCCACAGCCAGGTCCAGGTGGGGAGCGGAGGGCATGGGCCACCATTGCCTCCTCACCCAGGTACCACACAGAGGCAGAAGAGGCTTCATCGGGCCTCCTATGTTCCCCTCCTGGGCCTGGCTGCCAGGGAGAGGGGCCGAATGAGCCGGGTGGTGGAAACATGCCTGGGGACGAGGAGCAGTGGGAGAAGGACAGAGCCCCTCCAACTCCAGCAGGCCGAGCAGAGCAAGCCCTGCAAGGGAAGCTCGGCACCCACAGAAATCCCCTCATGTATCATCTCTGCGGGGAGGGGCAAGAAGTACTCCCTACTCACTGACCAGAGTAACTGTCTGCGTGCACCCTTGGAGGGAAATTGGTCTGTGGAATGGGGTGAAGCAAATTGGCCCTGATCCTCAGGAGATACTTAGGCACCTGAAGGAATTTGGACTTCTTCTGTGTGGATTGTAACTTTAAAATCTAGCCCCCTGACCAGTTTTAACCACAGGGAGTCCAACATCTGCTACTCGTCGCCTCTAAAACATGCCACTTCCAGAAGCACAACGCCTCAGTTCTGACCCAAGCATTCTTCCCTCAGAGAAATACTGCAGCCTACAGCCAATTCAGCAAGAGCAGAGCTACACGTACAGAGGTGATCAGCGGCCTTGGCAGACATTACCCTAACATCAAATGTTGGTGGCTGGCTTTGCCCATGTGAGCTTGGCAGGCTTTGGGTACGAAATAAATATGGAAATCAGAGGGCTCCTGAAGATGGAAAATGAGCTTGAACTTTCCATTTTACTGATGGCCTTAGTGGGTGGGAAAGAAAGAACAAAAAAATGGACAATGGAGACCCATTGGAGGTTAGCGGGAATGAGAGAGGGAAATGGCATTTGGAGGAGGAAATGAATTAGATTCAATAGAAGCAGGGCAAAGCAAGCAAAAGGGAACAATACAGCCTCAGCTTCTCAGAGGGTAAGATGCCAGTTGCTGGGGTGGCAAGGCAGTAATTCTGGACAGAGAGGGAGAAGTGGTTATGGAATACCCTGCCAAGAATGACTGCAAAGAAGCGAGTGCAGAATTTGAGGGGGGAAAGGAGAAGAAAAGAACAAGAGAAGAGCTATCACCCTAGTGGCCTTTGGATCGAGGAGCTGGGGAATGGATGATCCGGTGGGACAGTTCTCTACAGAGGAGGCCCATAAATTCCGAGATGTATGAGGCCAGAAGGAGCCATTCTGATCCTCCATCTAGTCTCACATTCTGTGCAAGAGGCCAGAGAAGCTGCACTGTAACTTGTGCTTGAAGTAGGGCAAACCGCTATGGGCCCAATCCTGCAATGAGTTCTGTGCACTGGAGTGAAGGGGGCTGTGTGCAGAGCCCTTCACAGGATCAGAGCCTATGGCTTGCCATAGGTAACAGCAGTGTTTTGGGTTACTGATGGAGAATGCTGTGCCATTTTATAAGAAGGGGACTTGGGCCCTAATTCATTAAATGTGGGTGCACCTCAGCCTAGTTTTCAGAGGTGCTGAGATCCTCACAATGATGTAATGGTACATTTGCTAGCAATGTAAAGAGATCTTAAGTTGGATCATTTAAGCCGGTTTTAAGTCCCTTTGCACCACCACAGCAGTGTATCAGGACCTCAGTGTAAAAACAAAATGGGCCTTCTATGTCTAAATTGCAACTTCTTACCCTCCCGCCTCCCTTCAACACAGAATTCAGACACTTACCATTCTCCCAGGAGAGCAGAGTGGCGGGCCTTAATAAGAACCTACCAGGAAAGTGGAGATAGGGGTAAATTACGTATCTTTTTAAAAAATGTACATTTTCCTTATTTTCTGAACTAACACACTATGTCATGATACATTGATTTTGTCTTTCACGCTGAGTTCATTATACCTTTCAAGCCACGAGTGTTACAAACAGACATGAATATTTTCATACATAGTTTTAAACACAGACTCAGCATACACATTGCATGAGCAAAATCACTGGCATGTGTTCACAGGAATATAATTCACACATCTACAGGCACAAGTCAGCTAGGGCCAAGTATTTCTCCTTTAAAGTGCAAGGGTTGTTTTCTGTCATAAGAATATGTGATCTCACATTCAGGACAACTTCAAAATGTTGAATGGAAGGAATTATCTAGGGTCCTTAGTATTAGATCTGTTTGCACTCTTTGTACTATTAGTAATAGGTTATTCTTAGAGCTACTACCGGGTTTTAAGAAGAAAATAGTTTGGATAAACATAACAAATCATTACATCACTTACTTCTACATGTTTTCAAAAATTTCTTACCTGGAAATATAACAAAGTGATGTTGGTGGTAGGGTTAAATCAGCTGATTTTCAAAAGCGGATGGCTCAATCTTCTAGTTAAAACAAAATAAAAATTAAATAGAAATAAATGCAGTCCCAATGACCCACAGCCCAATTAGCAAACTATCCGTGTCACACATTCTTATCCAAAAAAGCCCGCTGTCTGCAAAACCCAGAAATCAAGTTTGTGCTATATACAATATGGGGTGAAAGAGAAGGCTCCTCTTTGGTTACTATGCAATAGTCAGAAAATGCATAACAAACATCATGGAGGTGGTGTAAAAGCATCATTTCTATGTGAAGGCTCACAGACACCTGTGGATACTGTATCACTAGGTAAAACTATGAGAAGCACAGTAAACAGTAGAGGGGGTAGAAAATTTGTATTCAAAATCTTTAAAAAACCTAGCTCAGTTTCAAGAAGAAAACTCTTGTTGAAAAGTTTTGTTTAAAAAATTTCCAACAAAATTATTTTTTCCCCCTTCTTCTCTCCCCCCATTTTCCATGGCAAAAGGAAAGAGGAGGCAGAAGATCAGGAGAAGAGAGGCAAATGACAGCTGAAAAACCAAAAGGTAAAACACTCCCAAACTTTTGTGTGTCTTTGAAAATCTGAACATTTTAAGTGAAAAAAAAATCACAAAAATTCCTTTAAAAAGATCAATTTTTTTCTAAATTTGTGGCATGAACATTATTTTAGAATTCCTGACTTTTTTTGTATTACAAGGATTAGCATTTTTTTTAGCAGTGCTACCAAACACTTGCTAATCAGAAGGGCTTCCAGCTGGCTGATGTTTGAATAATAGCAATCTCTTTTTTTTGTCTCCCAACATCTCCTACAGATACTCCTCCTTCTAACTGAGAAGGCCTGTATTTGCTGATTAAGGAAAGAGCCCTACTTCACAGCTATTAAAAATATGTGGCATGCTGCTACTGTGCATTCCTCCCTGCTAAGGGATAGCTCTGGCTTTTACACCACTGTGGGTGCAGTGTGGAGCTGACATGCCACAGGAGCTGTTCTGGGGAGATTGTGCCTCAGGCACAGGGCCGGCTCCAGGCACCAGCTTATCAAGCAGGTGCTTGGGGCGGCAACTCCAGACCGGGGAGCCACTTTCAGGTATTCAGCAGCAATTCGGCGGAGGGTCCCTCATTCCCGCTGGGAGCGAAGGACCTCCCACTGAATTGTCACAGATCGTGATCGCGGCTTTTTTTTTTTTGGCTGCTTGGGGCAGCAAAACCCCTGGAGCCAGCCCTGCTCAGGCAAAGACTAGCAAAGCGGCTCCTTGCACGGGGGGCACAGAGCTTGTAATTTCGTAATTCTCAAAGACATGAATATCATGCAGAATGATATGCCAAGAAAAAAGTAAGAAGAATGAAGCTGTCTTTCTGCTGGGTATTTTTCCTTAGAAATACCAGAAATCTTTAAGAGGGCACTGCCTGCAATTGATATCAAACCTTCAGATGATTCATCGCTGGGGATTTCTGGCTGCTGCCACATATCACCAGGTCTTAAATTCTCAGATATGATTTTCTGGAGCCACTTATGCCCCCCACCCATTCGGGGGTCAACGCTTCATCTGTAGGGTGGAAAGGGATTCTCAAGGCTTTAACTCCATGAACGGCGAGGGGTATCCTGGCTCAGGGCTTCAGCCCTATGGAGGTGGGCCCACTGGTGCCTGAAGCTTCTCAGCCACAGGGCCTGCTTGGGCTTGGGCTTTCAGCCCTGTGGGAGGCACCAGGACTCCTGCAGGTTTGAAAATATTTCCCAGCGCTCCACTCCGGTTGGCTATGGCTGAATTTAAGGCCTGCTTATCACTATGTTGCTCTCAGCAGCCCACAATCTGGATACAGTTGCTTAGGGCAATAAATAGCTTCATGTTCCCAGTTCACTCGCACAATTTCTATTCTGATTTCATGACACCTTAGAATCAACAGCATCTGAACCCAACTGTCTGTCCCCAAACAGAACAGACCTTTAACGCAATACGCCTCAAGAAACTAAAGCCTGGTGCAATCAGAGCCAGATTAACCTCAAGCTTGATCAAAGTTGATTTGCTGCTAGCAAGGTTTCCCCATCTGCTATGGACTTGGATTTATTTCTAAGATCTGAGTTCACTGAATATGATAGAGAGTCACCCTCTAGCTACTCTACAGCACGGTTTTATAATAACAAGGTCCAAAGATGACAAAAAACAAATCTATTCATGCACATTAAGGAAGCCTGGTTTGAATCAGATTTAACAAGTGCTTCACGTTCTTGAAAAGGGGCAGGGCACAATGTTGCCCAAGCTAAGGCTGCAGTTCGGAAAGGAAGACTGGTTGGAAGTCACCCTGCAGTATGCAACAGATAATCAGAAGGATCATTATTATTAATTGTCGTACTGGGGTAGCACCCAAGGGCTCTGGTTCCGAACCACGACTCCCATGTGCTAGATGCGGTATGAACACAGAATGAAGACAGTCTCTAATCTTAATGAGCAACCAGGAGCATTATTTTTAAGTCCAGGGAATCTGACCCAAAACTGTTTGGGAAACAGAAGGTTTGACTGACTAGAAAGCGTAGTATTACTTGGATATCCTCGAGGAAAAACAGGTAGTCTACATACTTCTATCCTAAGTGTGGATCTCACTAGACAATCACATTTTCAGCTGTTTCCGTTTTTTTGCCTACTTTTTAATGAAGGGACTATCTGCACATGATAAGATAATTCTTACAAATTGGAGGTGGGGGGAAATGGGAAATATCCCAACAGCAGCACCTTTAGAAACAACTTGGAAATGACAGGCTTCAGAGTGGTAGCCGTGTTAGTCTGTATCAGCAAAAAGAACAAGAAGTCCTTGTGGCACCTTAGAAACTAACTAATTTATTGGGCATAAGCTTCTGTAGGCTAAAACCCACTTCATGGAAATGACAGCGTGTGCTGTGAAGATGAAGAAGGCTTTATAGTTCTGTGGCCCAGAAGAAAGAATTTCTCAGGTACATAAAGATCACCTGCTGAATCCCAATCCAAAGTTAGAGCAGGGGGGGAAAGATCCAGAAAACGGCGCATCAAGTATATAATACTGACATTAGTGGAGCACTCCTGGTACCTCAGACAAAGCCTGCCCCTCTGCCGTATTCCCTGGACCCTATCTGCCCCCTGGCAGTACAGATTACTGAGAAGTCCAGTGATCATTGGCTCTGCAGCTGCATCACTTTGCACTGCCACATCTCTGAGGTACAGAACAGGAATTAAAGGAGGGGCAGTGAACCCTAAACTCTTGCTGGAACTTGCAATAGGAACTCAGCACATCTGTCTGGCCACGATGCCCACTCCAGAAGCTCTGCCCCTCCTTTAGCTGGCCACTCAGCATTCAACCAAAGGTGGATGATGTCTGGTCAGATCTGCTGCCCTCTTTCTGCGCTCACCTCTCAGATCCGGCTGATTTCATGTCCCTGAAATTCAGACATGGCCCTGAGCCAATGATCATCCTAAAACCAAGATAGAAGTGACAGGCCATGGCTCAGTTCTTAACAAGGGCCAGTGACTCATCACTCCTGTTGATGAGAGGTGACCCAAGGAGAAGAGCCCAAGGCAAAGCTTTTTTGCTTTGCCCAGGCTTTTTCTCAGCGGCTGCCTGAGGGGACTGGACACCTTGTTTGGGTTTTTTTTGGTCTTTGCGGTCATAAAACAGGTTACAATTTTTAAAAATGTTCTAATCCTTTAATGTAGGCAGATTTATCAAAATATTGATAGTTAGATACAAAACCTGCACCAGTTGTTTATTTAGAAAAATGAAGGTTACTGAATGTAACGAGTAGGGCAATCCCCTGGACAAATCTTAGTGAATTACGCTTAATATCTTTGGGGTCCTCTGTATTAAAAATGCAATGGTTCATGCGTTATTGTCAGATTGGATAGAACTTCTCTAGAAGACGAGCAGGAGGTAAACGTTGGGAAATGTTAGGAACTTGAAAAGGACTTTTTGAAACAAAAGTACATTTTTAAAATTCAGTGGATTTCCCAGGAAATCTCTCGAAGGAGAAAGGTATGCTAATATGCCCCCTCTGATTCGGCAAGAGTCCAGCTGATTGAAGCTTCATCTAGCTGATTACCTATTCACAGTCTCTCCAAAGACCCCCAAACTGGCTAAAGGACTCACTAACAGACTCATAGGGGGTTCTCATTTTGAGGAAAGGGTATTAGGAAATTGAAACTACAGGAAAAACCCCAGGTGGGGTTTGAAGAACTGCTCACCTGCCTGAGCCATACTGGAGTCGGTGTGATCTCCAGTAAGCTTATTAGCATGTGTGTAGGTGCCTTTACTGTTTGTAATATGTTTTCTCTGTACTGCTTTTACCCTCTGAATACAAGGTGCTTCTGTAGAAAAAGCAGTGTGGTAACTTAACTGCAGTAATTACACTGAAGAGAAAGCAAAACAAGCCTTCTTAAGCAGCCTGTCTTTTGCTGGGGATATCACAATGCAGGCTGGGAACTGCTGAGCCTGGAAATACACTGGTCAAGAAGGAGAGAGAGACACAGGGCACCCAAGAGAGGTGATGGCTGAGGAGCCCTGAGCCTAGAGTAGGTGCCTGTGGGGAATACAGGTGCACTTGCCCTGAACAGTGACACTTAGCTATAACCTGAGTTCTTTGAGATGGACTCTGGATATATACATTCATCAGATGGCCCAGCCTACTGCAGCTGAGACAGGGGATCCTTAACTAGGATAAAACTATTTACATAAATGAGATATGTTGGTCCAGCCATCCCAGTCCCCCTCTACACTCTCCTCAGCTCTAGGCTATGCATAAAACTGAGGAAGAGAGGAAGGTGGGCAGGGAATGTGAACATGAAGAACTCCAGTTACAAGAAAGCAACTTTCATTTCCACTTCAAGTGGCCTCTGCATATCCCCACTCCTGGGATAGATTGGCAAGCAGTAGCCGCATAAAGGAAGGCAAGTCGGAGTGCTAATTGAAAAGTGATTGCAGGAGTGCTCTGCCAAACTGAGCATCAGATGTGGACACTGGATCCAGAGAATATTATTTTGCAAAAGTGTGAGTGGAACTCCAGGTGGCAGCTTTACAGATTTTTATGGCTGGCATGTGTCTGAGGCATACTGCTGAAGCTGCCCTGGCCCCGGCAGAGTGAGACATTATCTCTGGAGGAATAAGGATGGCAGTTAAATGTGAGAGCCTTTTGGTATGGGTTTGACCCACCTGGATAATGTTGAGCAAGCTATTCCCGCTCCGCACCCCACACTCAACATAGGAGAAAAAAAGACAAAAAATTGTCCACGACTAAATTAAGGCTGGAAATTAGAGGCAGGTTTCAGCCCATCAGCAGAGAGATGGAAGGACAGTGGGAAGGAACGGAGGTGTTTGGAGCACCACAACCCCTCTGATGGGCTCACCTCTGGAAATGTAAGGAACAGTTTTCCAATGGGAGCAGTGGGAGAGATGGGGACAAGCAACCTAGCCAGCATTAAACTGAAGCTTGATATATTTATGAACAGAATTACATGACTGGTGGCCTGCAATAGCAAGAGACTGGGCTTGATTATGCAGGAAGTCCCTTCCAATTCTATTTTCTTAAGTGCGTGAATGTCTGAATATTTTACTCCTATCTAATAGTAGGCTAAAGCTCTCTTAACACCTAAAGCAGGCAATTTAGCTTCATCCTTAGGCCCATGACCCTTAGGGGAAAAAACCAAGGCAAGTTTATAGACTGATTAATATGAAAACCTGTAATTACTTTAGGGGATATTTTAGACTCCGATGTAAACACTACTTTATCCTTTTGAAAAACTGTAAATGGTGGTTGGGCCATAAGTGTCTTTAACTCACTTACTTGTCCTGCGGATGTGATTGCAACTAGAAATGCTGTTTTGACAGACAGAGGAAGTAAAGGACAATCCCCCATTGGGTCAAATGGATGTTTCATTAAATGCATGAGAATTCAATTAAGGTCCCATGAGAGTTACAGAGTTTTCATAGGAGATAAATCATTGTTAAAGCATTTAGAACCATTTTTAAATGTTGCAAGAGAAACCACTGATTTATCATCAATGAGAGAATGATAGACTGGTGGCTGATAAGTGGTCCTTAATCAGAATATCAGCCCCACAGATTTATTTGAGCCGGTGCAAGTATTGAGGTATGATTTGGATTGTGGCCACTGTAGGAGATAGAGTAGCATCTGTGAAAGTTCTCCATTTTAAAACTGTAACATTTTCTAGAAGATTTTTTTGTAGAGGTCACTATTACATTCTGAACAGAAATGGAACAAGATATTTCCAAGTCCATTAAACTATCACCTACATGGGGAGGTACAGAGAGTTTAGGTCTGGGTGATAGATTTGACTCTCTTGTTGGGTCAGTAAAACCAGGAGGACAGTCAGTGCCTTGCTGAGAAGTGTAGTTGTTTTGGGAACCATTGTTATTTTGGCCCAGCAGGTGTGCTTAAAATTATCTTGGCCTTGTCCTGTTTTATTTTCCTTATAATCTTCTGTATAAGAAGGACTGGAGCAAACACATACTGGAGCCCTTGGCCCCATGATATGAGGAATGCATTTAATATTAAATGCTTGCCTCTCCATACTCCTGAACCAACCCTTTGATGTTTTGCATTCTGTTTGGTTGCAGAGAGCTCCATCCATGGGTGCCCCAGCTTGAGAAGATTTCCACTGATGGTTTCAGTGACCACTCATGGGTCTAGATGCTCTGCCAGATTGTTTTGTCACTGTGCAGTGACAGGGTATATGTTGTGGAGAATGCAGCATTCCCATAATGCCATTGGCTCCCTGCAACCTTAAGCAGGGAGGTGCCCAGTCTAATCATTTATATAAACTTTGCTGAGATGTTGTCCATAATCATCTGGACAACTCTGTGCTCCAGGTAAGGTAAGAATGTTCTTGATGCCCAATGAATTTCTCTGAGCTCTAGAAGTGTTATATATAAAACTTTGTCTGCTAGGTATTCCAGTGTCCCCATGCTGTGAGCCTACAGCAGCGAGCTCCCTATCCTGTATAGGATGCATCTGCGGTAACTTGTGGATGAAAGTGGAGGGTTGGAGAGCATACAGCTGAGGATGTGGCAATGCTGAGTCCACCAAAATAGGGATAACAGCACCTTCTTTGGAAAGGTTAACTTTTGCTTCATGCTGTCTCACTCTCAGCCAATTACAGCCAATGCATCATGTTGTAAAGTTCTCCTTCTGAGATGCGGATATCAGGTGACATATATTGTTGAAGCTAAAAATCCCATCAATATAAGGTAGAACTTTTCTTGAGGAAGAAGAGCTCTGCTCATGTAAGAGTTTATAACGGCCTCTATCACGGCAATCAGATGAGTGGGTTGTAGAGTGACTTCTGATATATCATGAAACCCTAACTTTCAAAAGAAAGCACATGTGCAGAAGATAACATTGCAAAGGTATTCATTCGATTATGTCTTTATTAACCTTTATTTGATTATGCCTTTATTAAGGGGAGAGGGATACCTCAGTGGTTTTAGCATTGGCTTACTAAACCCCCGGTTACAAGCTCAATCCTTGAGGGGGTCACTTAAGGATCTGGGGAAAAATCAGTACTTGGTCCTGCTAGTGAAGGCAGGGGGCTTGACTTGAGGAACTTTCAGGGTCTTCCAGCTCTATGAGATTGGTTAAATAAATATATGGAGATATGAATTCCATCTCTTCCCAGCTGAGCTGTCATTGCAGGTACAAATTTGATGAAGGTTAATTGACTTCCCCTAAAGCAAAGGAGAGGACCTTATACCAAAAAAAATGATCCTTCCCTACCGTGAAATGAAGGTACCTGCAATAAGTGCATGTCATGAAGATGTAAAAATTGGTGCCCTTTAAATCAGGAGCTGTAAACCAACCTTTAATGGAAAGGAAGGCTAAGATAGAGGCAACGGTTAGCATATGGAAATAAAATTTACTGTTGAAAGTGCACTGAGCTTCTTGAGTTCTAGTATCTGGAGAAGGCTTCCATCTTTCTTGAGAACCAGGAAGTGCCTTGAAAGTACCTTCAATCAAACCTCAAAGTTCCTCTATTGCCCCTATTTTGAGGAGAGCAAGGGCCACTCATCTCAACAGATTCTCATAAATAGTCAATGACTAGGATGGGAAGGAGGAATGCTTGAGTTGTATTGCATAGCCATTCTGAATAATCACTAAAAACCACTTGTCTGTTGTTATAGATGTTCAACAATGGGGAAAAAAATTACGCAGTCTGTCACTGAATGGAGGAGAAGGAACTTGTATTCAGAATGGATGGATTGCAGCTCTTGCGCAGCCTGTCAAGCTTGTGACCTAAGGCCCAATACTGTAGCTGTCGAAGCTGACTGTTTGCCTCTTGATGTCAGTTTGAAACTCCTTCTCTTTTGTTATGAGACAGTTTGAAGATATTATTGGCAATATTATTATTGCCTCTGAGTAAGGTGAGAAGAGGAAGATGATGGGGTTGTCATCTTTGGTACCTGGAAACTGGTACTGCACGTCTCCCCCTTGGGCTGTCGATAGACGCACAAGGCAATGTACCTGGTCTCCATCTTTTCCAAAAGTAGTCTTTGTCCGTCCAAAAGGGAAATCCTCCACTTTAGATTTGGTTTCTGGAAGGAGTCCTGAATATTTAAGCCAAGTGCATCTGTTCACAGAAGTCCCAAAAACTACAGTTCTAGCTGAAGAGTCTGAAAAATAATTATCAAAAGATGCTTTCAAAGTTTGCTACCTGCAGACCCTCTACAATGGTTTTTCTGAGTTTCCCCTGTTTGTCTGGGAGAGGCTTAATGAACATGGACATTTTGTCCCAAATATGGCATTGGTAGCACACTATCCTGTCTTGGTATTTTGATGCTATTAGGCTGAAGTGGAGGATATGACAACTTTTCCTCCCAATAAATAATTATTTTTCCATCTTTATTCAAGGAAGTAGAGTGCACTAATGCACCTTTAGACTTCCGAAAAGCCACTTACTTCTATTAAGGAGTTTGGTGCTGGGTAAAAATATAAGGAACCCTCTTGGGATAAGTGATATAATTTGCCTGCTTCTTCGGTCATTGGTTGAATTAAAACTGGACTTGCCCAAATGAGCTTTGCAGGTTGTAAAAGTCCATCTGATAACGGCAGTGATACTCTATTCAAGGAAAGCTGAGTGTATCAAAGACTGTACATGAAGTCTCTTCTGTTGAAGTGGTCAGTAATTTGAAAGGGGTCACCATTCTTTCCATTAACTTTTGAGAGACAATAGCATCTTCATACAGCAATGCAACAGAAATCATTTGTACATTTTCCTCAAGAGATGTCTGATTATCAAAATTCAGGATCAGTCTCCTGAAATTCATGTAAAATGATTTGCCTGCTTCATCTGACAAAGTAACAGATACTAGAATAGGAAACTAGTCTACCTCCTTTTGTTTTGCAGATGGGTCCCTGGGAATCTTGGATCGTCAGGGAATTTTCCTGGAGGTGGGGGTAGGGACTGGAGTTTTCTGCCGTAATGCATGTGATGTGGATCCAGATAATGAGAAGGAGTTAGCCAATAGGGTCACCTTGGTGATGAGCATCCATCACTCAGACCATTAATCAACAGTCAGATCAGATACATAAAAAGCTCCATAATAAGGGTTGTGTGTGAATAGTTGAGAGCCAGAACTTTCCTTTAGAAACTCTGGAGAAAGAAGGAACCAACTGCTTGGACTCTGCTTCAAACTGTGGATCCGATCCGGAAGGCAAAGTAAACAGTAACTGTTTCAGACAAATAGACATGGGAGAGAGTAATTCACTAGGAGGACCTGGTAGAGCAATAGGGGATGGAAGTGGAAACAAAGTATGGTGTTCCTCTGTAGTCCTCCTCTGCACTGCTGCAGAAGCTGAAGGAGAAGAGCCTGGTGGTTCTCTCCTTATGTGGCAGTTCTTTCTGGAACAGACAGCAGTGGAGGCATCAGATCAAAATGATGGACCTGAACCACCACTCAGTGGGAGGTTGACTAAGAAGATCTGAACCAGCATGCACACTGGGTTTAGTGTTTTCAACCTCTGACTGTCTTGCTGGTGAGAGATTCAGGTCCTTTGATTTCAAGTTCAAATCCAATGCTCTGGGATCCAAGGCTGTAGCCAGTTATGTTACCTTCCTCGAGTGCTTCTTCACTCTACAAACACAGTCCACATTCACTGCATCGCTGCTGGGTTCCTGGAGCTGAAGAGGTTCTTTTTGGTGGAATTGATCTGCTCACAGAGGGTCATTTCCACTTATATCTCCAACTTTACATCTCAGCTCTGTAGATTTGGGATCCTTTTTTAGATATCTTCATCTTCTTAGAGGATGGAACCAGAGTGGATGTAGGAACCAAAGACAGCACCTTATGATGCCGCTTCTTATTCTTTTCCAAAGATGTGCCCAGAGACAAAGCTAGTCTATGCACCCTTGTGTTGGATCCAATGATCTTGACTGCTAGTGCTTCTTGAAGAAGTAGAGCCTACAGTTTGCTCTGTCTCTTGTCACTCCCAAATGAAGAAAAGGTGCTAGATTTGGAACACCTCAAAGGGTCACGTCCCTGTCTGAGAAGGCTGAAGGGCGGGAAGGGCAGCACTGAAAGCCTAGCTTCTTGGTCTTTGGATCCATCATCGAGGTCTCTTCCAGAATGGAACTGATGCTCAGAACTGTTGTCGGAGAAAAACGCAGCTCTCGCTTTTTTGTTTGGGTGCAGCAAAATCAAATACTTTATTATTTCTCCAGCAATTGCAATAGAGGGAGGGAGTGCCCTAGGACACTGAGTCACCCCAGTCCCAGACAGGTCTCTCAACAGGTAAACAATTACAGCAAGCATTTATACCTTTGTTACGGACAATAACAAGCAATAATACAGACAATAATGAGCAACAGCTGCATTTTGTTTATACATGGGCTATCCTGCTATCTTATTTTCCTCACTTCTGGGCACCAGTCTACGTATTTGATTATCAGTGCAAGGTCATGATAACTTCTCACACAGTTCTTTCCTACTCGCCTCACACTATCCTCACTTCTACAAATCTCACATCGTTAGGGTTACAGCTGGGCTAACTCTTGCTAACAGACTGACATGCATTAAGATCCCCTACAAATCCTTGTCAATTCTTTCCCTTCTTCCACACTGTCAAACTTTCTAACACTGAAACCTAACATACTGAACAGAAACCTTATAATAACCATGTACAACTGTATATCTTTGTAAAACCATAATGTAGCGGGGTGCTCCTCTACAGAAGGGTCTGGTCCAGAGGTCCAGAGCAGTTCCTAACCCATCCCTATGGGCAGCTGTAAGGAACTGAGGCAACTAGAGCATTGTGCGCCCTCCTATAGCCTCACCCCTTCCTCATTTGGGAATGGGAAGGGAAGGGGCAGGACAGTGCTCCACTGGGCACGACTAGTTAAGATTCCACTTACTGAGGTGCACCTGGCCAGTGCGTCCCATGATTGGGAACATGTAGAGTCCACTCAAAGGAGAACCTTCTCTTTTTCCCAGTAGAAATATAAAGAAGTGTGAGCTATTTTATAACTGCCTGCCAAGAAAGGACATTTTACAGCAATGTTCATAGAATCATAGAATATCAGGGTTGGAAGGGACCTCAGGAGGTCATCTAGTCCAACCCCCTGCTCAAAGCAGGACCAATTCCCAACTAAATCATCCCAGACAGGGCTTTGTCAAGCCTGACCATAAAAACCTCTAAGGAAGGAGATTTCCACCACCTCCCTAGGGAACCCATTCCAGTGCTTCACCACCCTCCTAGTGAAAAAGTTTTTCCTAATATCCAACCTAAACCTCCCCCACTGCAGCTTCAGACCATTACTCCTTGTTCTGTCATCAGGTACCACTGAGAACACTCTAGATCCATCCTTTTTGGAACCCCCTTTCAGGTAGTTGAAAGCAGCTATCAAATCCCCCCTCATTCTTCTCTTCTGCAGACTAAACAATCCCAGTTCCCTCAGCCTCTTCTCATAAGTCATGTGCTTCAGCCCCCTAATCATTTTTGTTGCCCTCTGCTGGACTCTTTCCAATTTTTCCACATCCTTCTTGTAATGTGGGGCCCAAAACTGGACACAGCACTTCAGATAAGGCCTCACCAATGTCGAATGTTGAGCATCTTTTTCCCCATTGCTCTAGGTTCGGTGCCCACAACAATTCAAGATCAGCTGCAATAACGTCACAGAGCCAGCTCTTCATGGCAGACATTTGTTCAGCATCTTTTGACAAGACTTACAGGACTGATCATGCACATACCAGGATAGTATTGATTCTGGTGATTGGAAGATACTGAAAACTACTAAAAGCTAACACGACAACCACCATTTTGTCCAACACACCAGGGATTGAACCAGAGACCTCCAAAGCTAAAAGCATGGGCTGCTAGAGTTTGAAATAAAGAGCCAAGCTCTGGAACTGGGCTTTATAAAAATTCGTATCCTCTGCGTATTGGGCACAGAGGGGGACTGTCATAAACAGATAGCTAAGGGTTAATGTTCTTTTACCTGTAAAGGGTTAACACAGGGAACCAAACACCTGACCAGAGGACCAATCAGGAAACAAGACTTTTTCAAATTTGGGTGGAGGGAAGTTTTGGGTGTGAGTTCTTTGTTCTTTGTCTTGTGTCTGTGCCCTCTCATCTCTGAGAATGATCTTTCTATCTCCTGGCTTTCTAATCTTCTGTTTCCAAGTTGTAAGTACAAGGATAGTCAGACAATAGGTTTATATTGGTTTGGGGTTTTTTTTTGTATTTACATGTGTGTAGTTGCTAGAATGTGTTAAATTGTATTCTTTTGGATAAGGCTGTTTATTCATTTTTTTTCCTTTAAGCAATTGACCCTGTATATTGTCACCTTTATACAGAGCCTATTTTTAATGTCTTTTTCCTTCTTTTTTATATAAGGCTTTCTTTTTAAGACCTGTTGGTGTTTTTCTTTAGTGGGGACTCCAGGGAATTGAGTCTGCAGCTCACCAGGGAATTGGTGGGAGGAAGACGTCAGGGGGAAAATCTCTTTGTGTTAGATTTACTAAGCCTGGCTTTGCATACCCTCTGGGTGAGGGTATGTTTCAAGGACTGGAAGCAGCAGGCACCTCAGCACAAGAAAGCAGGAACCATGAGTTCGAAGGAAAGCCTGAGATAGGAGCGAGCACGGCAACAAGCCATGGACAAAGTAAATGAACATAGAAGAGGGATGGAACTAATTAATGCAGAACTAGCCAGGGAAGAGGCAGCCCACAAAAGAAAACAACAAGAAGAGGAGGCAGCTCACAGAAGGAAACAAGAAGAAGAAGAGGTGGCCCACAGAAGGAAACAAGAAGAAGAAGAGGCAGCCTACAGAAGACAGATAGAACTCCAGAGGGAGACCCACCGACAGGCCGTGGAATTAGAAAAGGCTAAGCAACAGAACACAGCCAATCCTAACAACCCTGCGCCAATGATTGTTCCACAGCACAGGAAATTTCCCACCTACAAGGCAGGTGATGACACGGAGGCCTTCTTGGAAAATTTTGAAAGAGCCTGTCTTGGGTACAGCATCTCTGAAGACCAGTACATGGTAGAATTGAGGCCACAGCTCAGTGGACCTTTAGCAGAGGTGGCAGCTGAAATGCCAAAGGACCGAAGGAACGATTATAAACTGTTTCAAACCAAGGCCAGATTCAGAATGGGAATAACCCCGGATCATGCCCGTCGGCGTTTCAGAACCCAAAAGTGGAAACCAGATGTGTCATTTCCCAGACACGCCTACTACGTTGGGAAAAATTATGAGGCCTGGATATCAGGAACCAATGTTAAATCCATAGACGAACTGCACCTCCTCATACAAATGAAACAGTTCTTGGATGTTGTTCCTGAGGACATAACACGGTACATACAAGATGAAAAACCCAAAAATCTCACCGAGGCAGGGGAGATTGGAGCCAGATTGATGAAAGTGGCAGAAAGCAAGAAAGCTACTGTCAAGGGGAACGAATACCCTAGAGGGCACACCGACAATAAACCCTACAACGGAGGGCAGCCAAAGACCCGTCCTACAACCCAAGGAAAGCCACAGACACACTATTCTTCCACCTCACCAGTCTCCAGTAACTCACCTCGACCCAGTGACCAGTCAGCTGGAAGATGCTTCAAGTGTAATGAACTGGGACATATAAAGGCCAACTGCCCAAAGAACCCAAACCGAGTGCAAGTCGTTACACCACCATCACACCAAAGATCCCCAGGCACAGATGCCTCTCAAATACCCTTGGAGCGAAGGGAAATTTTGAGAGTGGGCGGAAAGAAGGTTACTGCGTGGAGAGACACGGGGACACAAGTGTCGGCTATCCACCAATCCTTCGTCGACCCCAAATTCATCAACCCAGGGGCCCAAGTGACAATTTACCCCTTCACGTCACAAGCTGTAGACTTGCCTACAGCTGAACTGCCTGTCCAGTACAAAGGCTGGTCAGGAATGTGGACTTTTGCAGTCTATGACAATTATTCCATCCCCATGCTACTGGGGGAAGATTTGGCCAACCTGGTGAAGGGGGCCAAGAGAGTGGGAATGGTTACACGCAGCCAACCCAGGCAAGCTTCCAGACACATTCCTGTTCCTGAGCCGTCCACAGATGCCCTGTCTGTGTTACCAGAGACCCAGACAGAGGTAGTGAACCCAGATTCCAGGCCAACCACTGAAACAGCCACAGCATCTCCAGTCCCAAGCCCGGAACTGGAACAGCAACCAGCACCAGCAAGTGCAACCACATCTTCAAACTCAACGCCAGAGGGCGCCTGCGAGCCAGAACTGGCAGAAGCAACAGACAGCCATACCCAAAAGGCTCAGCCAGAGCCTGAAATACCCTCAGGTGCACCAGCGGAGAGCGGTTCACCAGCAACGGAAACAACCCCATCACCTACATCGTTTCCAGAGGGACCAAGTCCAAGTCCACAGTCTGAGGAAGAACTGGTGACCCCAACCTCAAGGGAACAGTTCCAGACTGAGCAGGAAGCAGATGACAGCCTTCAGAAAGCGTGGGCGGCGGCACGGAGCACCCCACCGCCTCTCAGCTCTTCTCACCGATCCTGGTTTGTTATAGACCAAGGACTTTTATACAAGGAGATTCTTTCTGGTGGACACCAGGAAGAATGGCAGCCGCAAAAACAGTTGGTGGTTCCAAGTAAGTACAGGGGGAAGCTCTTAAGCTTAGCCCATGATCATCCCAGTTGCCATGCTGGGGTGAACAGAACCAAAGACAGATTGGGGAAGTCCTTCCACTGGGAGGGGATGGGCAAGGACGTTGCCAAGTATGTCCGGTCTTGTGAGGTATGCCAAAGAGTGGGAAAACCCCAAGACCAGGTCAAGGCCAATCTCTAGCCACTCCCCATAATTGAGGTCCCATTTCAGCAAGTAGCTGTGGATATTCTGGGTCCTTTCCCAAAAAAGACGCCCAGAGGAAAGCAGTACGTACTGACTTTCGTGGACTTTGCTACCAGATGGCCGGAAGCAGTAGCTCTAGGCAACACCAGGGCTAACACTGTGTGTCAGGCCCTAACAGACATTTTTGCCAGGGTAGGTTGGCCCTCCGACATCCTTACAGATTCAGGATCTAATTTCCTGGCAGGGACCATGCAAAAATTGTGGGAAACTCATGGGGTGAACCACCTGGTTGCCACCCCGTACCACCATCAAACCAATGGCCTGGTGGAAAGGTTTAATGGAACTTTGGGGGCCATGATACGTAAATTCATCAACAAACACTCCAATAATTGGGACCTAGTGTTGCAGCAGTTGCTGTTTGCCTACAGGGCTGTACCACATCCCAGTTTAGGGTTTTCACCATTTGAACTTGTGTATGGCCACGAGGTTAAGGGGCCATTACAGTTGGTGAAGCAGCAATGGGAGGGGTTTACGCCTTCTCCAGGAACTAACATTCTGGACTTTGTAAGCAACCTACAAAGCACCCTCCGACACTCTTTAGCCCTTGCTAAAGAAAACCTAAAGGATGCTCAGGAAGAGCAAAAGGCCTGGTATGACAAACGTACCAGAGAACGTTCCTTCAAGGTAGGAGACCAAGTTATGGTCTTGAAGGCCCAACAGGCCCATAAGATGGAAGCATCATGGGAAGGGCCATTCATGGTCCAAGAGCGCCTGGGAACTGTGAACTACCTCATAGCATTTCCCAATTCCTCACTAAAGCCCAGAGTGTACCATGTTAATTCTCTCAAGCCTTTCTATTCCAGAGACTTACAGGTTTGTCAGTTTACTGTCCAGGGAGATGATGCTGAGTGACCTGAAGGTGTCTACTACGACGGGAAAAAAGACGGTGGCGTGGAAGAGGTGAACCTCTCAACCACCCTGGAACGTCTGCAGCGGCGACAAATCAAGGAGCTGTGCACTAGCTTCGCCCCATTGTTCTCAGCCACCCCAGGACGGACTGAACGGGCATACCACTCCATTGACACAGATAATGCTCATCTCATTAGAACCCCACCCTACCGGGTGTCTCCTCATGCCCAAGCTGCTATAGAACGGGAGATCCAGATCATGCTACAGATGGGTATAATCCACTCATCTACCAGTGCATGGGCTTCTCCAGTGGTTCTGGTACCCAAACCAGATGGGGAAATACGCTTTTGCATGGACTACCGTAAGCTAAATGCGGTAACTCGTCCGGGCAACTATCTAATGCCACGCACCGATGAGCTATTGGAGAAGTTGGGACGTGCCCAGTTCATCTCTACAATAGACTTAACCACGGAGTACTGGCAAGTACCGCTAGACGAACCTGCCAAGGAAAGGTCAGCATTCGTCACCCATGCGGGGATGTATGAATTTAATGTCCTTCCTTTCGGGCTTCGAAATGCACACGCCACCTTCCAGAGGCTGGTAGATGGTCTACTAGCGGGACTGGGAGAATATGCAGTTGCCTACCTCGATGATGTGGCCATTTTTTCAGACTCCTGACCCGAACACCTGCTACACCTGGAAAAGGTCTTTGAGCGCATCAAGCAGGCCGGACTAACTGTTAAGGCCAAAAAGTGTCAAATAGGCCAAAACAGAGTGACTTACCTGGGACACCAGGTGGGTCGAGGAACCATAAACCCCCTACAGGCCAAGGTGGATGCTATCCAAAAGTGGCCTGTCCCAAAGTCAAAGAAACAGGTCCAATCCTTCTTAGGCTTGGCCGGGTATTACAGGCGATTTGTACCACACTACAGCCAAATCGCTGCCCCACTGACCGACCTGACCAAAAAGACCCAGCCGAATGCACTTAAGTGGACTAATGAGTGTCAAAAGGCCTTTACCCAACTTAAGGCAATGCTCATGTCTGACCCTGTGCTAATGGCCCCGGACTTTGACAAGCCATTCCTAGTAACCACAGATGCATCTGAGCATGGTATAGGAGCAGTTCTCATGCAGGAAGCAATGGATCACAACTTCCATCCTGTCGTGTTTCTCAGCAAGAAACTGTCTGAGAGGGAAAGTCACTGGTCAGTCAGTGAACAGGAATGCTATGTCATTGTGTACGCCCTGGAAAAGCTACACCCATATGTTTGGGGACGGCGGTTCCAGCTACAAACTGACCATGCTGCGCTAAAGTGGCTTCATACTGCCAAGAGGAACAACAAGAAACTTCTTCGTTGGAGTTTAGCTATCCAAGATTTTGATTTTGAAATTCAGCACATCTCAGGAGCTTCTAACAAAGTAGCTGATGCTTTCTCCCGTGAGAGTTTCCCAGAATCCAGTAGTTAAAAAGTGTTCTTAAAATGTACAAGTCTGTTAGTTATATACTTAGTGGTATATGTAAAGGTGCATGTGTTGTATTAATCTGTTTATTTTAAAGTTCTAGGAAGAAATCGCCGCTAGTGAGGTTCCCCACTGTCTGCAATTTGGGGGGCGTGTCATAAACAGATAGCTAAAGGTTAATGTTCTTTTACCTGTAAAGGGTTAACATAGGGAACCAAACACCTGACCAGAGGACCAATCAGGAAACAAGACTTTTTCAAATTTGGGTGGAGGGAAGTTTTGGGTGTGAGTTCTTTGTTCTTTGTCTTGTGTCTGTGCCCTCTCGTCTCTGAGAGTGATCTTTCTATCTCCTGGCTTTCTAATCTTCTGTTTCCAAGTTGTAAGTACAAGGATAGTCAGATAATAGGTTTATATTGGTTTGGGGGTTTTTTTGTATTTACATGTGTGTAGTTGCTAGAATGTGTTAAATTGTATTCTTTTGGATAAGGCTGTTTATTCATTTTTTTTCCTTTAAGCAATTGACCCTGTATATTGTCACCTTTATACAGAGCCTATTTTTAATGTCTTTTTCCTTCTTTTTTATATAAAGCTTTCTTTTTAAGACCTGTTGGAGTTTTTCTTTAATGGGGACTCCAGGGAATTGAGTCTGCAGCTCATCAGGGAATTGGTGGGAGGAAGACGTCAGGGGGAAAATCTCTTTGTGTTAGATTTACTAAGCCTGACTTTGCATACCCTCTGGATGAGGGGGAAGAGAGATTAGATCTCTCGGTACTTGTGTTTCCAGAACTGGAAGCAGGGAATCTCCTAGGGTCGTCCAGGGAGGGGAGCCTGGGAGGAGGTAACAAGGAAACAAGGGGAGGGGGTTATTTCCCTTTGTTGTAAGACTCAAGGCATCTGAGTCTGGGGGTCCCCCAGAGAAGGTTTTGGGGAGACCACAGTGAGCTAGGCACTGTATAATTCCTAGCTGGTGGCAGCAATTACCAGGTCCAAGCTGGTAACTAAGCTTGGAGGTTTTCATGCTAACACCCATATTTTGGACGCTAAGGTCCAGATCTGGGAAGAAATGTTATGACAGGGACTTGTAACACAGAGTCATTGGTGAGTGACATTAACTCCGTTTTCTTAAGGAGCTGTATTCAACTTTCCACCCAAGCAGCTGCATACATTGTAGCTGTTAGGAAAAATTGTAGCCCAACCAGATAAATGAGGATATTGATAATGCAAATAGGACTAGACTATTAAGCTCATGCAAGCAACAGAATACAAAAGCCTGTTTCATTCTTATTTTGTTAAGGGCTCAACTGAGCTTTAAGTTACCCTTGTGTAAACACAGAATATCTCCACTGAATGAAATCTATATTACAGCAGAATGAGTGAAAGCAAAACTCAGCTCTAAAGTTTCCCCTTATGAGCTAAACGGAAGAAAACACAAATGGTGAGTTGTGCTCCTGTTCCCAAAGCCCAGTGGAAATCTTTCCATAGACATCAATGAGCTTTGGATCAGGACCACAGAGAAAATAACACATAGCAACGTGTCGAGAAAAAACGGTGAGAAAAACCAACACAAAATCTAAACATTTATAAAAAATATGGACTAGATTTCCCCCCCACCCACTCTCTCTCATTGAAACCCCCCACCCCAAAATGTTGATAACTGTTTCCCCCCCCAAAAAAACCTGACCTTTATTTTATCATCCAAATTTGAATTTTTCAGTGAAAGCTTTGTCAAAAAAGGATTTGAAGTTTTTTTTTTATCAGTTCCAGTGATAAGGACCTTCCTTGTTTTCTAATACTGCCACCTGTCAGGGCCACAACTGCTTCTTTCAGGCCTGCATTACATGAGTGTGAAGGAACATTACAAAGAAAGATCTGCAGAAACAAAGCTTCTCAAACAGTTACATAGGAATGTAATTGCTATCAAAATATTAGGCTCCCATTCTGAGTCCTCAAGAGGTTGAGGAAGGCTGGCTAAGATTGGGGAGGGTGTAAAGGGTCTACCTGCTGTTAGAAACTCCCATTGATATTATGTCTCCCTTTTCCCAATGAAGTTTGTTCCTAGTTCATTTTGGACTGGCTCACTGACTTCTCACATTACAGTATAAGCTACACTTCATACCAAAAGGGTGCACCCATTTGCATACGTGCCCCATAAGGATGGGAAATACATTGTAAATTTCACTAAGTGATGCTGTCAGGCCGTGTTACTGATGAGCAGGTGACACTGAGAACAAAGTTATTTACCCTCTGAGCAAAGGAGGCCAGCCTCTCACTCTTAGCTAGCACTGCCGGTCTTAGAGGAGATCACTCAGTAATGTGATGGGAAATGGAATAGTTACTAGAGCAGGGAGGATGCTCTTGGTAAGGCACTGGGCTCAGTTCCTGGCTCTGCTGCAGACTGTGCGCATGACCTTGGGCAAGTCACTTCATCACTCTGTACCTTGGTTCCCCAGCTGTAAAATGGGGATAATACTCCCCTGCTCCCACTATTTAGCTTAAAAGTTCTTTGGAGCAGGAATTGACTCTTACCCTGTGTTTGCAGAGGGCCTCGCATAGTAGGACTGGGGCCTCAGTTGGGGCTTCTAGATTCTATGGTAATAAAAGTCATAAATACCATAATCTATAGCTTCCTCTTTTAACAAACGTGTCCTTTTACCAGGAATCTCCATACATTTGAGGCTTCTGTTTTCAGGCACCAGGAAGCAATTGAATTTGCAGCAAATAAAACTGGTCCAATGCAATAGGACCCTGCCATCTCAGAACTGATGACATGCAAGTGGAAGTTAATGAGGCCATGTTCTTACAACTCATGTTTTACTGGTTCCAACTGGCAGTGATGTTTCAAGGTGGGGCAGCAGCCAGGTAATCCAAGCAGCTCTATAAACCAGATGGAGACAGTGATGTAGAATTACAATGGCAATTAGAATTTAGGCATTTCAAAGCTAGCTGAGTATTAATGAATAGCTAGGTTAGTCTGGTCACCTGTAAATGTGACCAGTCTCTAGCCAATGGCAGGAATAGTCATAGCAGGAGTTTAGATAACATTAAAATTAATGTACGTACTCAATGTGTGTCCAGTCACACTCTCTAGACTTATATCGGCATTATTGGGGTATGTGGCTTTTCTTCTATATAAACCAAGGGTCTCAAACTCAATTGACCTTAGGGCCAGTTCCAGTCCTCAAATCCTCCCAGCAGGCCAATAATGTCACTGAAGATGGTGTTCCGAAAAGAAAACATTTATATTGTGTTTTTACTTAGAATTTCTTAGAAACACAATTCTTCACCTGCCAGAGAGTTTTCAGTGTCTGCCAGCCACCTGGCAATGCTTCAGTTCTGTCGGTGTGCTGATGTTTGGTCTCAGTGACTGAGCAGTTGAAACCTTCAGGACTGCAGCAAGGTGTGCATCAGATAGCTGTGTTTGTTATTTTGACTTGTTTATATTTGTTGTGGAAAAAAGAGACGCTGCCTCCATGGCGGACTCTGCCCGGTGACTAGTGAGGGTATCTCTGTCCCTCTCCTCCAGCCAATGGGAGAAGCAGGGGAAGTGTGGCTGCCTGCGTCTCTCCTCCATGGGATGCAGTGGGGAGGTTCTTGGGCCGCAGGTGGCCCACAGG
This sequence comes from Gopherus evgoodei, assembly GCF_007399415.2. Lineage (NCBI taxonomy): Eukaryota > Metazoa > Chordata > Testudines > Testudinidae > Gopherus > Gopherus evgoodei. The sequence continues at coordinate 138,686,726 of NC_044326.1, forward strand.
GCAGGACTTTGAGATCCCTGATATAAAGTAGCTGGCTATATGAACTCAGAAGGGGCAGTTACTTGGTTGGCCTATGTTCTGAATTCCATAAAGATGAGTGCAAAACACAGTCCTATTATTCAAGCACATAGGGTCCTAGGATTTGCTACACCGGATCAGACAACTGGTCCATCTAATCCTGTATCACTGACAGTGGCTGACATCAGATGATTCTGTGAAAGGCACAACCCCCCCTGAAGAAATAATAATGCCTAACTCTTCTCGAGTATCATTGTCCCTATTTTCCCCAAGAGGAAAATGGGCTCAGGAAGACAAGGTCACTTACCCAGTATCACACAGCAAACTAGTGGCAGAACTGGGCCTTGGACCTCTCGGTTTCATTTGCTAGGCTACACTAACTCCTGTGGGACAGCCTGCGATAACCTGCCTCTATGCAACTCTCTTTCTAACCCCAAAAGTTATTGACCTAATCAGAGATTCTCTTCCTTCCAGTAAGTGTTTTTAAAATATTCGTTATTGTAACTCAGAATACTCTTGTTATCCATACAAAATCATAGAATATTAGAGTTGGAAGGGATCTCAGCTAGTCCAACCTTCTCAAAGCAGGACCAATCCCCAGACAGATTTTCACCCCAGACCCCTAAATGACCCCCTCAGGGATTGAACTAGCAATTCTAGGTTTAGCATACCAGTGCTCAAACCACTGAGCTACCCCTCCTGTCAATATCTTTTCAAACAGTGTAAGATAAATAGTATTAAAATCACTAATCAGAGCCTTGCACTTTCACCCAGTGAAATTCCTTTTCGGGGGATTGTGCGGAAAATAAAACCAACATTTCCCTCATTGCCAATTCATTTACTGAACCCAAAGAATAGCTTAGCAACTGTTTTCCAAACAGATGGAGCAAATAAGACACCAAACTTTCTAAGTCTATGAAGACACAGGGAAGCATTTACTGGGTTTATGGAATTGCAGTGACATTTTCTGCCTTCCTCCCCACCAACAGTCTGGCAACCGAGACCATTGTGTAATGACTTCCATATGTTTATCACATCTAAACAAGATCAAATTGGTATGGGCCCCAGTAGGATTGTTTACAGTATGATTTAGCCATGACATTTGGTTGTTTTTTTTTTTAAAGGGATGTTTGGCAGGGAGAACCTAATCGTTTTTCACAATCCTTTCACTGTTTGACACTGAAATCAGGGGTGTTGTCAAAAAGGGGGCGAGGGGGGGAGAAATAGTAAAAAAAAGTAACAAGGTCAAAACATCAGGAAGGGGATTTATGGTAGGTCTGGCCAGAAAATAAGAATTCTGTTTTGTGGAAAATTCGAACATTTCAGAATTTTTGTTCTGATGTGGAACGAAACGGTGATATTTAAAAAAAAAAACATTTTGGCGGGGGGGGAGAGATCCACAACAGAACAGCCAATAAACCAGCTAGAGCAGGAACGTGAATCTGGGTGTCCTACATCCACATGACTGTCCTAACCCTCAGGCTATAGAGTCAGTCTCTGTGGGCCAATGCATTTTTAATCATTAACATAGAGCGGAGAAGCTCCAACACATGAGATTGACTATGACTTGGTGCTTAGGTGCTCTCCTAGAATGTGAGAGATCTGGGTTCAGGTCCTTGGTCTGACTCAGCTAGAGCAAGGACTTGAAGCTGGGTCTCCTCCATCCAAAGGAAGTGGCCTAATTCCTCTCTCCGCATTTGACAATGGATTCCATCCTGAAGCAGGGGAAATGTTTCTTGAGATGGGTATGTTTCTGTTTCCGCTAATTGACATTCTCCAACGGGAAAAAAATACTTAGTAGCAGAATTCCCAATCAGCTCAAATTCATGATTATAGGTTGAGCTTATAACACCTCCTACAGTTAACGGTTGCCTGACATTTTAATTATAAGACTCTGTTTTCACTTGCTGACAACTTTGCCAAATGGTAACTGTTCAGGCTGGAGTTTCCTATGACAAGTATCTGCCTCAGGCAGATTTTTTTCCCTGAAAGTTTCAGCAAAAAAGTGGTTCAACTGTTTCCAAGAACAATGTTAGGGGAAAATATCTGGTTATACCATGTAAAAGAATTCTTGCAACCTTTACACTGAGCTCTATGCACCTCATGCCCAACTGGGGCCAAGTTTTCAGTCGTTGTGCTCACATTTGCTCAGAAGAACCTTGCAACAGTTTAGCAGCTGAGGTCTCTGAAGATTCTGTCCACACTTAGCACATTTGATCCTCTCTGAGCTCCTGCGTGTGACTAGATGGCACAAGCAATCATGTGCCAGCCCCACAGAGTGCCTGACTGTGCTCCTGGGCAGAGTTACCATGGCAATGCCAGACTTCCCCTGCAACTGCTCCTGCCAGCAGGTAAAGGGATGATGTGGTATGAGGCACTGGAACCTCCTATGCTCTCAGTGCTGCCCCTGCTGGTGCCTGGGCAGCACACAGAAGGAGAAGAAGGAATCAGTCCATGGAATGATGCTATTATAATGTTGTTAATTATTCGTATTACAGTAGCACACAGAGGTCCCAGTCAAAGCTTTGCCTTTGCTAAGTGCTGCATGCATACATAAAAAGGGATTGACCCTGTCCCCCAAAGAGTTAACTAAATACAAGATATGGATGAATCGGTGCATGAGGGCCCTTGGGGGGTAGGGGAAGTCTTCTCCTCTCATCTTACAAGCGTTACAGCAGGCTGGGCAATTCACTCCCCCGGCTGAGGGTCACATTGAGGATGCAGGATGCTCTCTGATAGCCCAGGCAGCAGGAGCAGCATTTGGAAGAAGGATAATGGGGCCTGCTTCCAATCCCAGACCATGCCCTGAGTCTGCATCTGTTGACCAGAATTTCCCTGGTACCACCTGGGTGTGGAGCAGGAGGGATAGGATTTGAATGGAAGCCAGCTGGGGCTTTCTCCTATTTCCCCCAAACCCCACGTCACCAAAGCCAGCCATGGGCCCCTTACAAACTCAACACTCCAGCAACGTCAGCTTCACTGGCCCTGTGTTATCTGCTCCCTGCCATTCCTCGCTGGTTGCTGCACACTCTCCCTTGCATCTAGCACTCACGCTCTTCTCCCTGCCTGCTCCCAATTCTTTCTATGTTTCATCTGACTCCTGATCTCAGTGCTCCCCTTCTCCACCATGCCCCTTGCAGCTTCTCCTCCATTATTCTCTGATCCTTCCAGCTCTCTCCTTCTGTCATGCCTTTGTTTGCTCCGGCAGCTCTTTCAGCCTAAGAATATGCACGTCCTATTAGTCTCTTCACCCTTCCCAGTCCACTTGTTTGTCTTACCCAGCTGTTAGGGGAACAAACTGTCATTGACAACATGTTCGTACAGCACCTAGCACGATGGGGTCTCGACAGGATTGAGGCCTCTAGTCACCACTGTAACAAGAGTTAAATAATAAGAAATCCAGGCCCAGAAACATGCCATCTCTATGATCTCTAAAATACATAGAACGCTCTAGATTTTATTTACCTAATTAATAAATATATAATGAATCAATCCTAGGGCAGGGCAGGCGGCAGAGGAGAAACTGAGACTCCTTTAAGGTGCATACTGTCTCGGTGGCATGGAAGAGTTCCTGTTTGATGTATGAACCTGCATAGGGCCCAATCCTGATGGTTCTCTTGCACAAGTGGTAAAAATTCTTCAAGAATTTGGGAAGCGATATTAGATCTCATGCTTAAACCACCCTCTGACTATTAGAGACCAGGATGGGACTAATGGGAGGGCAGATTGTCCCAGATCTGCCTGCTGTGGGGTTCTTACACCTTCCCCATGAAGCTTCTGGGATACATGGACCAGGGGACTGATCCACTCTGGCAATTCCTATGCTCCAATCTAATAGGTAATGATCAATGTTAATATGATGTTGTACGATTGCACCGCTGTTTTTCCTATATCTTTCCCTCCATCTTTTTTACTCCGTCTGGTTTAAGTGTATGAAACTGGTTTTGAACAACAACAAATAAACCTGCCCCTAAGCACAGACCTGAGCCAGAAAAATAAAACCTTATTTCTTCCTTGCCTTCCTGTTCCCAGAGACCAAGCTGGCTAAGATCATCTTTGAAGCCTTCCTCCTGTCTTCTTTGGTTCTGACTTCAGTGAGCACTCTCCAGAGGCTGCTGACTTCACAGCAGTCACCTGAGATGAATACACTTCCTGCCTGGTGAGGAGGAGAGAAAGCCAGAGAGCTCTAAAGTGCAAATGACTTACTCTGTGAACTGAACTCAAAGCCTCTTCCTTAACCATTAGCAAGATCTGAAAATCCTCAGTATCTGCAAGAAATATTTGTGCTTAATCCAGGTTGGAACTTGTCAACTAATGAACAATACAGGAATGAGGGTCAGGTGAACTGCAGCTACTTTGCAGGGTTTCTCTCCTCCTCCCCCTGACCCATATCCAGGTTAGAAATAGTTACACTGGGCACTGCATGCAATGTGGAATGCAAGGACTGAAACCACTGCGGTCTTTGTGTCTTTGGATAAATACTGCACTGATTATGGCCCCGATCTTGTAGTTAGCTCTATGCAGAGAGAGCCCGTGGCCAGTGCAGAGACCCATTGATTTCACTGAAACTCTGCATGATCCAGTTGCAGAAGTAGGGCCTATGATTGTGCAAAATGTGGAAGAACAATGGGAGAACATTCGCATTTCAGTCATTCATCCACTTCCTCTTTGGGTCTTGAAATTGACCATATTTTTGGAGTGGGGAGGGGGTAAACAATGACATCACTGAGGAATTATGCTTAGAAACTGTTCTCCTGTCATAACCCTCTGAAATTTCAGTTTGAATCATTCTTGAGTGAAGGACTATGACGTCGTTGTAAATTTGAAATGCAAAATTATCAGCATGACTTTTTAGATGTATCCAGGATGGAAAAGTTTGAATTGATCATGTTTTGCCTGCATGATTTTTTTCCCCAGATTCAGAAGGAAATCAGTGGAAAAAAAAAGAACTGACTGTATGAATACATAAGCTAAACTCTGACTTAACTGACATCACAGAGGCTTGGTGGGGTAAGTCTCATCACTAGGATATTGGTGTAGAGGGATACAGCTTGCTCAGGAAGAACTGGCAAGGTAAAAAGGGAGGAGATGTTGCATTATCCATCAGGAATACATACATTTGTTCTGAGATCCAAAAGGAGATGAGAGGCAGCTGAAAGTCTCTGGGTAAAGATAAAAGGGGTAAAAAATAGGACTGATGTCATGGTAGGGGGTCTACAATAGACCACAAAATCAGGAAGAGAGAATGGGACGAGGCATTTCTAGAACAAAACAGAAATATCCCAAATCACAAGACATGGTAGGAACGGGGGACTTTAGCTACCCATACAAAATAATACAGCAAAATCTCCCAGTCATTTCCTATCATATGTGGAGGACAATGTTTTGTTTCAGAAACTAGAGGAAGTAACCTGGGGAACAACCATTTTAGGCTGGATTCTCAACCAACAAAGAGGAAGTGGCAGCAAAGTTGAAGATAGATGCAATTTGGCTGACAGTGATTATGAAATGATAGATTTTCTGATTATCAGGAAAGGAAAGGATGAGGAGCAGAATATTGACAGTGGACTTCAAAAAACCTAGATTTTAACACATTCAGAAAAATGGTAGATAAGATCCCATGGGAAGAAAATCTAAGGGAAAAAGGAGTTCATGATAGCTGGCAGTTTCTCAGCAAGACACTACTAAAGGCACAACAAAAAACTACTCTGATGCAAAGGTAAGTTAGAAAAAATAGCAAGAGGCCAACATGGCTCCATCAGGAGCTCTTTAATGACCTGATGATCAAAAAGGAATCCTACAAAAAGTGGAAAAGTGGACAAATTGCTAAGGAACACAAAAGAATAGCACAAGTATGAAGGGACAAAATCAGAAAAGCAAAGGTTCAAAATGAGTTACACATAGCACAAGAAAGAAGCCGCAGTAAAAAGAGGTCTTTTAAATACATTAGGAGCAAAAGAAAGATGAAAGAAAGTGTAGGTTCTCTACTTAGCAGAGGAGAGCTAATAACTGATTATGTCAAGAAGGCAGATGTGTTTAATACCTATTTTGCTTCAGTCTTCACACAAAGGTTAATGGTGACCAAATACTCAACACAATTAATATTAACAAGGGGGAAGTATTTTAACCAAAATAGAGAAAGAACAGGTTAGTTAAGCTCTGGAATCGGCTTTCAAGGGAGGTTATGGAATCCCCACCATTGGAGGTTTTTAAGAACAGGTTGGGCGAACACCTGTCAGGGAGGGTTCAGGTGTATCTGGTTCTGCCTCAGCGCAGGGGGCTGGACTTGGTGATTTCTCAAGGTTCCTTCCAGCCGTACATTTCTATGATTCTGTGATTTAATGCTTGCTCCAAAGCCCATTGAAATCAATGGAAGGATCTGAAATGAGATCAGATCAGGCCCTTACTGCAGATGAATGCTATCCTAGGAAACGGCCTTAAAAAGTCATATAGGGAAAACAGGCCATACCGGCCACACCCAAAGATATGAGGGGCAGGAGTGGTAGAAGGCTCCTGTGTCCTTTCATGGAAGCAGTGCTGTTGGATTGGGCTGCAGAGATCACAGAGTTAAGAGACCCACATCCTGGCATCAGTGGTTTGTCTGGAAATTGACCTGATCTACTGAATGATTCAAGAAACATCTCAAGGGGAAGGATGGCCTGAGACTAGACTGGGACCCAGGATACCTGGGTACAGTTACTTCTGTGCTACAAACTTCCTGTGTGATCTTGGACAAATCACTTCATCTCCCTGTGTCTTAGTTCCCCTTCCTGTAAAATGAGGATGATACCCCTTCCTTTCTTAGTGCTGTCCATTTAGATTTTGCTCCCCAGAAATTACAGAGAGTCTCTTACTATGTCTGTACAGCACCTAGCACAATGCAACTCATCAGGGTTGGGGGTCTCTAGATGTGATACAGAAGCAATCAAGCACAGACCATTTCCTCCTTTTTACCCAAGTACATCAAAATGTCAGGGGCACGCAGTCAGACCGTGGTGTTATCCCAAGGCTTGTGTTAAAACACTAACATTCTGTTGAAATATTAAGAACCCTACTTATGTTTTTCAGTGAAAGCAGGCTGGTTTACAGTCCCTGCCATTGAACTGGACAGCACTGTCCTTTTCCAGCAAGAAGGTCCCATAGATCTCAGGGAGGCAAAAATCAATGCATGTCATTTCCCTTTAAAATAGGGGAGGTAAGAAAGGAGACAGCTTGGAAGAAGATGGGCTTCATTTCTTTGCTACATGTGAAGCGCTCTGCAAGCTCATTTCACGAGTCAGTATTTCTGATTATAATAATTCCTTAGCAGGCGGCTCTCCAATAGCGCAGAGCAAAAGTGTTAGCAAATATATGCAACGCCAGGGTAAGGGGCTAGAAAACAAGGAAAGACAAATCTTGCTCTTTTAAAAGAAAAAAAGGGCTGAAAACAATGTAAAGTGAAAGCACTCGCCTTCTGTGGGAATGCTACCGGCATCTATCTCTGGTCACCACACCCATCAAAGTAGCACCTGAACTTCTCCCTTATCACTGAGCCATAATCAGAATTTCTCTCGTTGTCCCAAGTGAAGATGAAAAGTTGAAGTATGGACATTTTTTGTTAACATTAAACTGCATCTCCCTGTTGTGGCATAGTGCCCCGTGGAGGTTGGACTGCAGCTCCAATGCCCCTATTCTCCCCTATGGGCCAGGCTACTCAAAAATATACAAGGCAATCTCCACTAAGGATTGCTCCAAGCAGAGGAGGCCGTTCCCCAGATCACCCTGGTCTAGCCCATGGCATTGCCTTTCTACTCAGGACCTAGGGGAGATCTACTCTGTGGGTCAGTATTCATGTAGACAGGCTGGGGGAGGAGAGAGAAGTGGATACATCTATATGGGGGGGGGGGATCCACATAATTTCTCCACTAACACCATGGAAGTGAGGCATCACTCAGCTGGGATGTAATTTCAGTTCCAAGAGATCCATCCATTTTGGGTACCCCCCTTCCAGAGAGGGGACACTGGGACATTAGTACCTGCATGGAGGCACAGGGGCTCTGTGCTGAGGGCCCTCACCCTCTTGAGATCTGCATGGATCTGGGGGGATGCCCCAGGTTTGTGCATGGAGCCTTGTGGCACATTCCGCAGAAGACCAATGCTGCCCACACCGGATGGAATGATTGTGAAATTCCCCTCCTGGACTCCTTCCCCGGAGCTCTCTCGTCTCTCTTAAATCACTCATGTTGGTTTAACCACACAATGGGGTGATCTGGCTACAACTCCTTGTCCTGTGTCACTAAAACTTGGTATTGTTCATGAAGAAACAGAATCTGAAAAGCAGGATCTCATCTCAGACCTTAACGTAATGGGCTTCTGAGCCCTGATTGTTCACATGCAATGAGACAGATCTTCAGCTGATGGAAGAAGACATAGCTCCACTGATGTAAACAGAGCATCACTGATTTACATTAGCCAAATAGCCAGTCCGCTGTACTTAGCTGTGTCTTTATTCCAGATTTTTCTTGTTTTGAATTCCCTTCTTTGTGCCTTTTGTTCCTGACTTACATCTCGGAACTGAGAGTTATGTGTAATAAAGCTTTCAAATTACCTGGTCCCAAGAAATACCATTTGCTTTTATTAGTGTACAGCAACAACGTAAATCCCTTTAATTTCAGCACCTCTGTGGCTTTTATTCTCTTCTCCCAGAGGCACCCACCATGTCTGAGTTAAGATGAATATACCACACATTCCTTAATACATTTATATCAGAAAAAACATGCCTTCACTTTTACTATACACAGACTGTTCCCACCATCTAGAATAATAGAATCAGATTGCTACAGTGCTCTGCGCTTTCTCTTTGTTTATTTACTATCCCATTGGGATGCTTATTTTTACTTTTATTTTCCAGCCAGCAGAATTGACTCTAGCAAACTGCACACACTGACTAGCCCCTGAAAACACAGCTAAATCCAGCACCGGTTTTATTAAAATACAGCTAGAATTCATACCACATTACCAAACAAAAACAATGAACCCAACAACATGCAGTCTCAGGCAAAGCTGCCAATAAGTTACTTTCATTTCATTTCAGGAATCAATAATAGTGAACTAAAGCGGGAAACAAACAGAGAGTGACAGAGCTGACTGCCACGTCCCCTTTGATGATGCCAGGCAGACTCACTCACTACATTGAGAAAGTCTGAAGATGCATTGCTCTAATACTGCTATACAGCTATGGCTGGAGGTATTGCTGATGAATTAAAGCCCTGCAAGAGAGAGAGAATCCTGGGCAGGCCTATGTATTTAAACAAAGCCAAGTTCTTGGGTTGACCGGATCTGATTCTTTTTTCATCCTAATTTTAAACAGGGGTAACTCACATTCTGGATTTGTCTACATTGCCCTCCAATTTGAACTCCAGAGGGATGAACAGCAATACACACCGAAGTGCTGCACTATAATTCCCCCGGATGGGCCCTGCAGGTGTGAACTGAAAGGTTCCTAGTTCACATTAATGTAATCCTGTTTGAAGAGGATGGCATTGATGCAAACTAGGAACGCTTTTAGTTCACACATCAGCATCCACCCAGGGGAGTTACAGTGTAGCACTTTGGCACGCACAACCATTTACACCCCTGTAGTGTGAACTGCGGGGCAGTATAGACATAGGCTAACTTCAGTGGAGTTAACCCTCAATTCCAGTGATGTAAATGAGTGGATGGGCTGGGTTGGGATTGTGCACAGCCGGAGCTCTGCCCCCTTAAATGCATTCATCAGCATAGCTGAGCCGGCATGGAATGGCCTGCATTGATGGCTGAGAAACTTCACTGGAAACACATTCCCATGGAATATACTGTTTCACCTGAATTCAAACACGGTGCATTTTTGGATCAATTTTGCCAGAATTTCACTTTGAAAGTAAACTGGTGAAAAAAAAGTTCCAACAATGACAAGTCACCCATTTCAATATTTTCAAAACAAAACAACCTTTTAATCGTTGTATTGAGATGACTTTTCTTTATGAAATGGTTTTTATTTTATATTATTTGATCTAGGATGACTTTTTGTATTTTAAAAAGTGTCAAAATTGAAATACAATGTTTTGATCAACCCAAAGTGATTATTTTTTTTCTCTGGAATTTTCTATAGTGGAAATTTCAAAATGTTGAGGTTTTGTTCCGGTTTGGAATGCAGCTCAGCTTCAAAATCTGAAAATCCTGAAAAACAGAACTTGTGTCCTTCCGCCAGCTCTAGTGGGACCTGACTTGTGCCAGGCAGACAGCTACGACACATTACTGCCTGCCCTAGAGCAATGGGGAACTAGCAACTCAACTGGGACTCTCACAGGGTGGACCCTACCCTGCTCTGGATCTGCACAGCTATGCCTTTTCCCATCCTCGGGGCTTGTGGCAAAGCTATGACTGAGCCCAACATGGCTACTCTGTTTGGCCACAAGTCCCTGCATCATCAGTGTCCATGGTTATTCACTGCTCTTAAGGATGTTTGAGGCACAATTAAATAAATAATAGACACATCAAATTAATTATAAGGTCAACGGGCAATGTGCAGAAGAATTACTACCCCATTATACTACATGAAATACAAACACAGTCCCTTACAAATCATATATACTGTAGTGCCTATAACACTGCTTCTGTTTCTAGATACCGTAACACAACAATGTCCTATAACATTAGATTGTATTCCAAATGCAAAGATCCGCCTAACATTAGAATGGCGGATGACAAGCAATGCATGCAATTTGCATCTTTCTTTATACACAACACTTGATTTGCATTTGTGCTATCGATGTATACCATAGGGTGTTATCTTTTGCCCTTCAATAGCAATCAAAACACCCCATCAGTTAAACAGAACTGCAGCTATAGCTGTTGTTAAGAATTACTTTTTATAGGACCAAGAAAATAAAATAATAACCTTCTATTTTTATAAATTATGAACATATTATACATAAAGGAGATTTTCCAAACTACCTAAGCGGTGATTTAGGATCACTCCATTGACTTTCAATGAGATTTGTGCTGTCTTTTGGACACATCTGAAAATTTTCCCCAAAGCCCCTTCCCATTCCTACTTCACAAACAGCAAATGTTTTGCACTGAATGCATAAACCAACAGCATGCCCTGAGAGCTCACTCCAGCAAAGCACTTCACTATGTCTGAACACATGCTTAAAATTAAGCAGGTGATAAAATGCTTGGCTGGGTTATGGCCTAAAGGTAAAAATCAAAGCCAACATTCTTTTGCTCCTTCTTTGTAACTATATGGCTTTCAACCAGCTTTCTTCTTCTACAGAATAAACACCCACTAACATACAAGTCTCGAAAGATCATGCCAGCATATAATCAGCAAAGAGAGAGAGACAAGAACTCTGCTACCTCTGATATTTATGGGAGTTGAAAAAAATTCAGAAAACAGTTACTTGAGGCTGTCTTTCCATGTTATAAAGGAGTACTGCAGAGTAAAAGGAATTTTGCTTATTGTTTTTATTTTACTTCAAGGTTCACCTTGAAGACCACAGCATCATGGAGGATTACACAGGATCCTTCTCCATGGTGCTGAAACCTGGGTATATAGTCCATAATTCAGCAGTCCTGGACTGGTTTTTAAAAGTAGTTAGGTGCATAAAGATTCACATAGGTGCCTAGTGAGACTGCTTTTAATGGGAGCTAGGCACCTAAGAGGCTAGTGGGATTTTCAAATGCATCTGTCTGCATCTTTAGGCACCTAAATATCTTTTTAAAAATCTAGCCCAGTTTAAGTCCAAAAGTGAAGCTCATGATTTGTAGCACAGGGATGGATTGAAGCACATGCTTAAGAACTGGATGCTGAATTGGAGACCCAATGACTTTCAAAGTTCCTTAGTGATTAATGTAGGTGAAATTTACCACTGTATATAAAGCCATCACAAAGCCTATGTATTTTTAAGTCCCACTTAAGCCCTTTAAGCCCGTATGTATGGTTATGGGACAGATAAAGGTTGATAACTAGACCTGATTTATTAGTAGTACATATACTTTCCATAATCTTTAGACAATAATTTAGGAAAATGTTGTTGTTCACTTTTAGCACCCAAGGGGTATTCTAACCTTCCAAGATCATGAAATCAGATTTTAACAAGGTTCTGTGCTTTCTAACAGTTTATTTGTTGGGACCACACAATAATCACAGCAACTAGGGAAAGGAGAAATTGACTCAGAGCTAAACTATGCCATCCTGTTAAAAAGAGTAATAGGCAGACTGGATTCAGATGGAAAAGACTGAGTCATTGGGACTCTGGAGTTTCTGATGCATTATTCCAATGGAAAATAGGGAGTTGCTTTTTTTGTAGGCAGCAAGAGACATGAGCATCCATCCCTATGGATATCTCAAGATCTCAGGGGGAAACCCCATGCATCATAGAATCATAGAACCATAGAATATCAGGGTTGGAAGGGACCTCAGGAGGTCATCTAGTCCAACCCCCTGCTCAAAGCAGGACCAATCCCCAACTAAATCATTCCAGCCAGGTCTTGTCAAGCCTGACTTTAAAAACCTCTAAGGAAGGAGATTCCACCACCTCCCTAGGTAACCCATTCCAATGCTTCACCAACCTGGGAGTGAAAAAGTTTTTCCTAATATCCACCTAAACCTTCCCCACTGCAACTTGAGACCATTACTCCTTGTTCTGTCATCCGCTACCACTGAGAACAGTCTAGATCCATCCTCTTTGGAACTCCCTTTCAGCTAGTTGAAAGCGGCTATCAGATTCCCACTCATTCTTCTCTTCTGCAGACTAAACAATCCCAGTTCCCTCAGCCTCTTCTCATAAGTCATGTGCTCCAGCCCCCTAATCATTTTTGTTGCCCTCTGCTGGACTCTTTCCAATTTTTCCACATCCTTCTTGTAGTGTGGGGCCCAAAACTGGACACAGTACTCCAGATGAGGCCTCACCAATGCCGAATACAGGGAAATGATCATGTCCCTCAATCTGCTGGCAATGCCCCTACTTATACAGCCCAAAATGCTGTTAGCCTTCCCGGCAACAAGGGCACACTGTTGACTCATATCCAGCTTCTCATCCACTGTAACCCCTAGGTCCTTTTCTACAGAATTGCTGCCTAGCCACTTGGTCCCTAGTCTGTAAGAGTGAATGGGATTCTTCCATCCTAAGTTCAGGACTCTGCACTTGTCTTTGTTGAACCTCATCAGATTTCTTTCAGCCCAGTCCTCTAATTTGTCTAGGTCCCTCTGTATCCTATCCCTACCCTCCAGCATATCTACCACTCCTCCAAGTTTAGTGTCATCTGCAAACTTGCTGAAAGTGCAGTCCATGCCATTCTCCAGATCATTAATGAAGATATTGAACAAAACCTCCCCCAGGACCAACCCTTGGGGCACTCCACTTGAAACTGGCTGCCAACTAGACATGGAGCCGTTGATCACTGCCCGTTGAGCCCGATGATCTAGCCAGCTTTCTATACACCTTAAAGTCCATTCATCCAGTCCATAGTTCTTGAACTTGCTGACAAGAATACTGTGGGAGGCCATATCAAAAGCTTTGCTAAAGTCAAGGAATAACACATCCACTCTTTCCCCTCATCCACAGACCCAATTATCTCCTCATAGAAGGCAATTAGGTTAGTCAGGCATGACTTGCCCTTGGTGAATCCATGCTGACTGTTTCTGATCACTTTCCTCTCCTCTAAGTGCTTCAGAATTGATTCCTTGACAACCAGATCCATGATTTTTCCAGGGACTGAGGTGAGGTTGATTGGCCTGTAGTTCCCCGGATCCTCCTCCTTCCCTTTTTAAAAGATGGGCACTACATTAGCCTTTTTCCAGTCATCCGGGACCTCCCCCGTTCGCCATGAGTTTTCAAAGATAATGGCCAATGGCTCTGCAATCACATCTGCCAACTCCTTTAGCACCCTTGGATGCTGCACATACGACCCTATGGACTTGTGCTCGTCCAGCTTTTCTAAACAGTCCTGAACCACTTCTTTCTCCACAGAGGGCTGGTCACCTCCTCCCCATGGTGTGCTGCCCAGTGCAACAGTCTGGGAGCTGACCTTGTTCATAAAGACGGAGGCAAAAAAATCATTGAGCACATTAGCTTTTTCCACATCCTCTGTCACTAGTTTGCCACCCTCATTCAGTAAGGGCCCACGTTTCCCTTGACTTTCTTCTTGTTGCTAACATACCTGAAGAAACCCTTCTTGTTACTCTCAACATCTCTTGCTAGCTGCAACTCCAAGTGTGATTTGGCCTTCCTGATTTCACTGCTGCATGTCTGAGCAATATTTTTATACTCCTCCCTAGTCTTTTGTCCAGTCTTCCACTTCTTGTAAGCTTCTTTTTTACGTTTAAGATCAGCAAGGATTTCACTGTTAAAACAAGCTGGTTTCCTGCCATATTTACTATTCTTTCTACACATCGGGATACTTTTTTCCTGCAACCTCAATAAGGATTCTTGGTACATCTGGGAAAGAAAGGTTGGGGCATTGGTAGGGAGTTCTAGGGTCTCCATGATCCCCTTCTAAAGCTAAGTGTTTCCTGGCTGCATCAGGGACAGCCTCTTCTCCTCAGGGTTAGATGGACATTGCCAAATGGGGACTCCAGCCTCCTCTTTCATGGTGAAATCTCTGTGGGTTTGTGCAGAGATGAGGTTCCTGGGACAAGCTGTCTCTTGACTTTGAAGAATCTCTAACCATCCCGAAAAGCCACAGAGCCCCAAAGGCTTTCATGGCATCACGAAGACAGGGATGACACTGTGTTGGAAGTTTGCTCTCCTTTCATTATCTTTGTGATATGGCCAATACCGTTTTACCATACCAAACATTTCCAGAACCATGTGGATTTTATATATGGCACACACTTCTACACAAAAACAAACAGAAAATCTCAACTACACCAACCATTTTTTTCCCACCAAAAAAGGTCATTTAGGAAGGGGAAAAAGCCATTTGTGACAGAAAAAATACTTTTCATTCAATAACTTTCAACTGACTTCCAAAAATTATTTTAAACAACAAAAGAGTAATTGAGAATGTTGCAAGAAAGCCCACTTCATTGGTAGGACATGCAAAATGGTAACAAAAGTGGAAGCCAGTTTAAGGTAAGAACTTATGAAAATATATCCAGAGAACAAAAAAAAATGTTTGAACAAGTCACAGTATCTTGAAGACAGCATAATGTATTATTTATTGAATGGACTTAACTCTTTTATTCAGTGTGAAAATAGTTTATTTTCTCTCTAGATGGAAGGCATTGGTAAGGGATGTGTTTTCAAAATGTATGAATAATTTTCAGTATTTTTAGGACTTGAGATGGGAAAGATATTGAGACTTAACACCTCATTGGGACTTTGACGACTTTAATTAGAGGGAACTATACACCATGGAGAGTTTCAGTGTTCTTTTGCCAGAAGTGGATTACAAATACATGCAGTGGGTTCTGCAATTGTGTGATCAGTTAAAAGGATGATGTCTCCCCATCGTGTGGCTGGATATCAGTAGTTCCACAGCGTATCATGCTTTTTACTTTGTTGTTGGATGAAAGACTCCCTCTTGTGATTCTTGGGGCTGGTCAAAAACTTCCCACAAAACACTTTGTTTTTCTCAAGACCCCAATAATATGTGCTTCCTTTCCTCAAAACAGTGTGATTTATCTTCAGAAAACATTGTAGGGTTCCAGGTTTGAGGGGTGGGGGTTTCAATGAAAAGTCAATTTTTTTTCACAGAGGATAGTCCACCATTTCCCACCTACCTGTACTCTTTGTCATAGGACAACTTTGTTTCAGAGACAAACGTCCAGAAACAACAAAGGTAAGTGAGGGAGCAGTGCAGATTACTGACATTCTGAGTCTTTCTCCGCCACAGCAAAAGGCTTCAGCAGCAGGGGAAGGTCTCTGGCAAGGAGAGGCAGTGAGGAAAGCCTCCAGCAGAGGATCTTTTCCCACTGCCTCCCCCTGCCAGAACCTTTCACTGCCATTTAGACCACACAGTGTGGATGTAGCCTGATGTTCACTGTAGCATGTGGCTACATATACGTTATATGTCGCCACCCATGGTGTGCAGGATAGACATACCTCTAGTCTCCTTGTGTGGGTTATACATGCAGTCTTTTTTGGAAAAGATCAAGAAAGCCCAGCAAGAAGAATGTGGCTAGACTGTGGAATTCATTCCTTGGAATGCTTCATCCACTGCACACTGGTATTTATTTGAACAATGGTTCCTCACATGATCTGTGCATGTGCGGTCCCTTCTTTAAGGATTAATTGCAGTGTGGCTGGCTTCCAGTCTACAGCTTCCGCCTGCTGTATTCCCAAGGGGCTGAGAAATGGAAACTGAAGCGCTACTCAGTCAATTGTTGATCTCAGTGTGACAACTCCATTTTTGTTTGAAAAAGGGAGAAAACCCACCTGTAAATGAATAATTGACTGGCACATACAGAACATCTGACTAGTTACCAAGACAAGCAACTAGATTTATAGAGCAGCAAAATCTGACAGAGTTCTGCAGCCTACCACTCAGAGAAGTCTCCAAACACTCATGAGCATTCCATTGTTACTGACTTCTCTCTTACATGTGCTTTTGCCTGCAGTTTAATTTATACCCCAGTCTTTATTTACTGACCAACTCAGGCATGAGTGGATTCTTTCTGCTTCAAAGGGACTAATTCTTGTGTGGCTATGTCTAATTAATTTTGTTTGTTTCTTTCATTTATTGCTCTGGGCCGTGATAACTTGAATAAGGTCTAAAAGAAGTTCATTGTTTAGATTTCATCTCCTTTCTTCGTTGACATACTGTACATTGGATAGACTCTGACCATTAACGGAAAGCACCTTTGGCCAGATTGTTGCACTCATGGAAGTCATCAGCTAACATTTTCAAAAGCACCTAAGTGACTTAGGACCCCAAGTCTCATTTTAAAAAGGTTCTTAGTGGCAGATTTTAAAAGGATTTAGGCACCTGAAGATGCAGTTTCCTAGTGGGATTTTCAAAAGCATCTAGGCTTCTCACTTCCATTGATTATACACACACACACAAATATAACTATTTAAGTAAGCAATATACTGAACCAAATTCTATCCTCCCTTACACACCCTGGGCCAGATCCTCAGCTAGTGTAACTTGGTGTAGTTTCATTGAAGCCCTATTATAAATCTCCAGTAGAGTCAAAGGAGCCACCCAGATGTCACTGAAAAGAGAGAGACTGGTCACTGCATTTTAACCTTTGGTTTTGTTAGGCAACAGGTTTCCTTACATTTCTCAGGCTCATTGGGCAAGTTTGATTAATTTGGAAATAAGTGGCTTTGTGGACACTCAGCCAGGATGTAAACTCTACTCAATGATTGTTTGGTCCTGTTTGTTTTATCTTATTTTAATTGCCACTTCATTAAATCAGGTTGCACATGTACTTCCTAATTATGTAGGGGTGGAAACTGGGAGTATTTCAGTACTACTTCATTTCTCTATGAAGCGTGGCCTTTGGGATCTTTTGGCTCCTAGACTGATCTCTCATTCTCCCTTGCACATTCATAAATGCATGCATCTGATAACTGCCCTACTTCTTTGTCTACAAAAATACATGGATTTTTCTCTGAAAGTTTTTGTATATCACATGCAGTGATGAAGTTATATTTCTTCCTTTCTAATATAGGAGCAGATACCTGGGTTACTTGAGGGTTACCCTCCTAATGCTTTACACAAGCTCAAACTAACCATGTACCAAATGATACTTCAGCAGCAAGGCTGATACATCTGAATATGTAGTGCTGGAATTTAATAATTTATCAGGCCCTGTCTAGTTTACTGGACTCTTTGAACACCTGCACCATTGTGAATGCAATCTCAACCTTTCCACATGGTCTTAACATATTGATACATAGATGAATAGCACTGGCATATGCAAAAAGCTTTGTAGTGTCCAGGTATGAATTCATGGACTATCAGGGTTGGAAGGGACCTCATCTAGTCCAACTCCTGCTCAAAGCAGGACCAATCCACAGACAGATCTTTACCCTACTTCCCTAAATGGCCCCCTCAAAGATTGAACTCATATCTTAGGGCTTAGAAAGCCACTGCTCAAACCACTGAGCTATCCCTCCCCCCAGACAGGCTGTACTTTTCAGCTTGATGGCACATGTAGATGTGTTGATTCTAAATCCAGAAGGGACCACTGTGATAATCTAGTCTGATCTTCTATATAACACTGGCCAGAGAACTTCCCCAAAATAACTGCTAGAGCAGATTTTAGAAAAAACATCCAATCTTGATTTGAAAATTGTCAGTGATGGCTGGAGAATCCACCATGACCCTTGGTAAATGTGTCCAATCGTACAACTGCAAGTATCAATTTCACAGTTTCAGAGTATAGCTTTGGGCAGTAGCAATAATATAACCAGTAAGTCATCTGAGAAGTGAGTATTGCCAATGTACATTTTTTCCAGTTGCTGAATGTACTGGAAGACCAGTGTGTAGTTTAAACAATTTTCTGTGTTAGTGGAGTAAGGTAGAGGCAGATGTTGCTTATGTAGCTATCATTATACAGAAGTCCCTTGATAAATGGCCGGCCTCCAGTCTTGTCTTCTGACAGGCATAGAGAGTACATCTACACAGTATTGGACATAGGTATAGAATGCAGATAACAAAACAGATTAAGAGTACTTGAGCGTATCTACTGCCCCCTAATAGGGGCAAAATACATCTGATCCTAAGTATATACTCCAGTGCCGGGGCGGTGCTGCTGTCAAATATCACAATACATTCTGAGATGGAGCTGGGCACATGAAGACAATCGGGGTCATGCCACTATGCAAACCTCCACCCATCTAGACTCACCATGTTGGCGGACAGTTGGGCAGGATCTTGGTTAGTTGGGTGAGTTCAGATTTCTTCTCAAACCATTGTTTGTATTAATTTTAGTAATAGTCCCAGATGCTCAACACCTCTGAAAAGTCAGGTCACGTAATTTTAAGCACCCGTCTGAAATCGTTGGGCTCATTTTATTGTGTGAAGAAAACATAGGTCTCCAGCAAACATTTGGTGCCCTGTTCTAAGGGCCAATGAGACCTTTAACATTTTGCCTTGAAGAATAACAACATAAAGAGTAACAACAAAGACATGGGTGAAATCCTGGCCTCACTGACACTCAAAGGGGCTGGGATTTCACCCCTATGATCCTAAAAGATACAACAGAAGACAGAATTTTGATTATAGCTGTATTTTTTCTTTTAAAAAGCACATCCACAGTAATGGTCCAAAACAGCACATCATACTATAGTGCTTCTGTGTTTTTAAAGCTATTCTGGCAGAATGTGATTGCATTTATTTTGCAAGAGTAGCCCCTTGTTTATATTAATCTCTCCACACAAACACCCCTCCCAACCTCATCCTGCTCAGAACTCCTAGCTAGAGAAGTTTGCAGCTGTTAAGCCTTACAAAAGGAGATGTTAATTACTTTGCTTTGTGGAGGGCTGAATGCTTAATTATTATAGATTTACAAAGCCGGGCTTGGCATTTGGAACAGAGTCTGTCACATCTCTCTCAAACATCAGGTGAGTCAGAATGCAGCATGCTGAGCAGGGTGTGTTGTACAAAGGCATAAACCCAGCAACATCACGTGACACGGTGAAAAGAATGAAAAGCAATGTATAAAATACCGGAGATTAAAAACTTGCCTTGGGTTGTTTTTCCTCTATCAGAAAGAGACAAACGGATTTTGATACACATCTTGGACTAACTGGTGTAAAGCAGCATGCCCACTGAGAAACTGGCTGCAATCTTGTTTTCAAATACCACATATATACTTTCCCCAAATGTGAATTCTCCCTTCACACACACATACACCCTCCAAGCAAACAACAGTGCTACAGAGGATCTAACAACTGTGTCTAGGCACCGAGCAGAGTTACTTCTTCTAGAGAAAGGGAAATGCTTTCTCCTGGAACTACTATTGTGCTTTTGTTCTGTAAAGCATCTTAATGTCTAAGACTGCAGTTTCCAGCAGAGGTCAAGCAGAAGTTATCTACTGTCAAAATCAACCAATGCTCAACGATATCTGAAACCTTATTCTGTGTGATCTTCCCACTAGGCATAAGCGCAGTTAGATGAAGTTCAGAGGAAGTGTTAATACCACTCTTACTTGAGTTCTTATATTTGTGCTTTCACATGTCAGTTGGTTAGTGCAAGTGAAGCTTTCTAATGCATAGGAATGGGAGTTAAAAGGAAAGAAAATAGACTGATGGTTGCTGTATCTTTTGCGTTTCAGGTAAAATCCAACACATTAGTCCCAGAAAGTCTTTTTTGCGTCACCCAAACTAATCGGAAAAAAAATTCACTCCACCTTGTCACCTTACTTCCGGAAGATCACTTCCCTGACCAGTCATGTGATGCTTCACGAGGCAAAGAATTCCTGGTGTGCAAAAATCAACCCATAGGGACCTCTGTGGTATGTGTAGCAAAGAACAGAGCCATGGTCCCGCAGGCAGCCTGGCAATGCCACTTGTGCTTATTGTCACCCAGTTCAGATTAATAATTGTGTTTTCAGATTGTGTAATATCATTTTGAATGCTACATGCAATCTTATTTCAATTTGCTGTTTCACAACCCATAAGGACTTCTCCTGCTCCTCCCTAGCAGAAAGCTATGCACTGCTTTAACCGCTGCCAGAGAGAAGAGAGAGATAACCCCACATTGCAGGGGTAACATTGTTCCCTGTTATCTAGCTAGGATTGGGCAAGCTCAACCAGCACAGATTGCTGGACATCAATCAGAAGGGCAGCGTTACAAAGCGCATGTTCACTCTGGTGAAAGAGGCAAACCAAAATGAAATAACAGAAAGTAGCACTGATTCTTCAGTGCTTTGCTCATTCTAATCCTAAGTGACTCATCTGATGGGGCTTCTATCATTTCCCTTGGGACATGAGCCTACAATCGAATGAATTTCAGAGTCAGGAAATCTTCTCTGGTATTTTCCTTAATTTAGTTTCAACCGATTTTCTCAGTTATGTCCCCTTAGCGCAGCATAAATCAATGTGGTTCCTGAATATTCCCATGCCTAAAAACACTTTACTTTACCAGCCCTCCCACTAGTCCCTGAAATTCACTATTGTCAAATCTTTTACTCTTTGGCAATCAATCAGTCAATATTTTAAAACAGAAAACCAAACATTTTCAAATGAAAACTTAAACCTGAAAACTGGGTGCAAGATGTGGGGGGGGGGTGAACAAATACAATCCACACCGATATGGTAATTCTGGTGCAATACCTCATGGGAGCTGTAGTTTAGGGGCTCCCATTCTCTATGGCCTGGGCCAACAAAGTAGGATTTGAAAATTTGTGTTACCCCAAATTATCCCATGAGGAACCTTTTACCCATCCAGTATTACAGGGAGTTAGTCCCTTTTAAAACTCACTTATAAGTCCTTTTATTGTGCATCTAATTTTCTCAGGTCCTTGTGTCTTTTAGCTAAAGACACAATTTAGTTGATTTGTCAGGTTTCTTTGAGAGTGAACAGAGCTCCATAAGCCACATCACGAAGCAGCAAATACTATGCAAACAGTGCTTCTGAACATGACCTTTCCTAGATGGGAAAAAATTTAAATATATGGTCTGTTGGACTTGATACTTCAGTCATCACTTTTAATTGTTTTCTGTCTTTCTTTCTTAAGAAAAGGATAAGTTCCCTGTTTGGGCAATTTGGTCACACTGACTGGGACCTTGTGCAAGTTCAGTTATTATCAAGGAGTACACACTTTTTCCTATCAATGATTTAGAAAGGTTTCTGGTGAAAAACATCTCTGGAATGCAGCAGATGCACCCGAACCTCTCCAGCTGGAACAAATATTACACACAGACCTTACAGGATATGTTACTTCTGTCTCCCTGTTATACAGCATCTAGTTGTGGTGTTATTCCTCCTCTTTCTGACTGGTAATAAAATAACTCCCAATCCAGCACTACACATGTTTGATATCAACAGGCTAGCCAAACAGGCAATGAGGCACCTAAGTACCTTTAACACTCTGGATGATTTAGGAGCCTATGGGTATATCTACACTACAGCAGCTGCTGCAGCACTGTTTTATGAAAATTCTACATTAAAACAAACTGACTTAAATCACACTCGAAAATAAATTGACCAAAGCCTTTTAGGGAACATTGATTGCAATGGAACATGCACTTAAAGTTAGCCAAGTGCTGAAACACCTGGAAGAATCAGGGTCTGTTTGGCTTGTTAACGTAAGCATGTGACTTACCATCTGGCATGCCTTCTTCTGGCTGGGTGCGATACAGCAAGCTCATTTCCTTTGGTGCCCCCTGCTGACTGTCATCCTGGTCCCGCAATGGTCTGCTTCTTCTAACGACTCAGCTCTCTGGCCAGGACACATCATGTCACACTTCTTCTGGAATAAACCAATAGTCCCACTCATCAACTCACATTTGGCCTTTGGTCCAACTCTGGACACACTAATTATTATCTCTTCTATCAGGGCTTTTTTATTGTCCTAACCCCTTGTCAGAGGGTTTCTGCCCCACTTTCCTCAGCGGGCTGGTAGGGGCATCCTAGTTCCTCCTTCTCCACTGGGTTCTGGTCCAGAGACCCTTTAATAAGCAGTCAAGGCCTAACTATATAGACTTCTTACTGCCTCCGTGGAGCACAATCTTCCATGGCACCTACTGTGTCTATGGCTCCAGCTCCAAACCTCTTCAGTGCAGAGCTTCATGGCACTTTATCACCCAGCTGGTTCTGCTGCAGGAGACTAGTCTCCACTCCCCCAGCAGGACAGTCCCTGATCCAGCAGAATCTTTGAGCTCCCTTCAGGCATCTCCACCAGCACAGAGAATGCTTGGCAGAGACATTTCCTCCCTCTGTCCTTCCCAAGTGCCCTGGGCTCCCTGTTGTAGGCCTAAGTTCCTTCAGAGAGGTTCTGCCTGACAGCAATCCAGCTCTGCTCCTTGACACGAGCCAGGCTTCCCACACTGAGCAGGAGCCAGAGACCTGCTCACCAACCTGGTCAACACCCACCTGCACCTGGTTCAGCTCTTTTATCTCCTCCCTCCAGACTTGACACCTACTGCAGGTGTAGCAGGGCACGGCTGATTGCACCCACAGGCTCTCAGTAACTCCTTCTGGCCCCGAGTGTGGCTGGTACAGCCCACCACAGTTAGTTATTGTAGTTTTACTGAAATAATAGAGTTCAGGATGCCATTTGTCCACTATCTTTTGCATTTACCATCTACTTGTCAAAAATATTTTCCCCAAGCCATGAGCCCTGCCTTCCTTCACAAGACCAGGCTCCTTGGGGGAGTAGTCCATTGTTCAACACTTTGTATGAACTGATGCCATAAAGTCTTGCAATCAGAAATTAAAATTAAAATTAAATACTGGGCCACATTTGTTCCTGATCTCCACAGACATGTAGTCATTTGTCCCCTTCTGCTGTAGATAATGCATTTTTGCAGCAAGACATTATTCTTTGGTCATTACTTTCCTGGCCTTAGATTATTCAGTCTTCATTCTTGGTTGTATCCAATGGTCCCTTTATTCCCTCCCTCCCTCCCCATTACACTTCTTGTAAACTAAAATAATACCAGTGGGGCAGTCTATAGTAAGATCTCATCCATCATTTCTTTTATTCTGGTCCAACAATGGCCTCCTCCAGTTCAAGGCTAGAGGATCTTTCTTTGGCCTGAAGCCCGCTCCTCAGGTTGGTAATGCAAGAAGTCTAATATAAGCTGTTCCTTTCATCTCTCAGAATTTTTCCAGTGAGGAGGGACCAGCTGACAAAGTTTTGCTCATCTCCTGGAATGGGTTTCAAGAAACAAATAAAATAAATCGATTCAAAAAAGAAGATGGATAGAGGGATAGGTCAGCACAGGGAACATTTTCAAAAAAATCTCATTTTCAAAAGCACCTAAGTCACTTAAGAGACTAAGTTCCAGTAAAACTCAAAGTTGAAAATTATACTCTTAATGCTCCTAAGTGACTTAGGTGCTTACAAAAATTCTACCTATTTCACCTCAAGTCACCTGCATTTTGGGGAGCCCACATCAAAAATCCATATTCTGTTCTCACACAGGCAAAAGCCCCGTTGAACCCATTGGGAGTTTTGCTCAAGTGAGGGATGTAGGTCTGAAGATCTCAGCCCTAGCAAGCCCATATAAGAAGTCTGAGTCTCCTCCCACTGATGTCAATAGGAGACAAGACATTGACTATGAGGGAGGATGAATGGGCTTTATGTGAGGGGTGTTCCATTAGTTTGCGGGGAAAAGGCCCTCTGCAAATTTCTTGGAATATCCATATAGCAGCTCCATGAGTAGTACCACGGGCTGTAGCATCCATGGTCAGTACAACCCTCTTGCACATGGGAGGATCTGGTCAATCGAGCCACGAATCATGGTCACTCAGTCCAACCCTCATTCCCCAGAACACCTGTGGTCTGGGGTGGATTGGGCATCCAAGGAGCACTACTCAACAATACCCACATATTCTTGCAATCTTCTGCCTACAACCAGCCAGAAAACTACCACCCCCCGCAACACACACACACAAAATATTAACTCTTTTCCAGTTTTCCAAAAAAAGTTTAAAATGAAAGAGTATTTTTGTCATTTAAAAAACAAGAAAACTTGACAAAACCCCAAAAATTTAAACAAAAATGGATTTTCCCCCCTCCAATATAGAGAGAGAGAGAGAGAGAGAGAGAGAGAGAGAGAGAGAGAGAGAGTCTAAAAGGTCTTGGAAAGTTTTCATCCAACAGTACTTTGCCTCCATGACACAAAAGTTAAATCATTCCATTGCTTATCGAAGTATGGCTAAAAGGAGAGGAAGGAGTATATTATGACACTCAATACTAGTAGGATGAGGTATTAAGGCTTAAGCCAGGAGGGAGCAGAAGATGCAACACCACATAGCAGTGCTGCAGGTGAAAAGATGCAATAAAGTTCATTTTCCAAAGGGAGGCACTCAGTTTTCAAATCCCTGGGATCACTGCTTTTAAGGCATCTCTAGTTCAGCAGTCAAAAACTCTAGTCACTTTGGAAACTTTAGGCCTACATGTTTATAGACCCTGATGTCATGAGTGCAGGACTGGGCTACCTGTGTAAGTACGTGTCTGATTTAAAAGTAAATAAATAGTCATTAGAAAACATGAGTGAGACAAGGTAGGTGGGGTAATATCTTTTATTGGATTAGTTAGTTCCTCTTGGTGGAAGGTACAAGGTTTTGAGCTATACATAGGTTTTCTTCAGGTCTGGGGAAGGAAGAAGAGTGTCTGAGCAAAATACAATTTGGGACAGATTGTTAAACAGAAGGGGTAACACATGTTGGAGGTGGTCACTTGAAATCAAATGGACAATTGAGAACATAAGAACAGTCCATCCAGTCCAGTATCTTGTCTGCCAACAATGGCCAATGCCAGGTGCCCCAAAGGGAGTGAACCTAACAGGTAATGATCAAGTGATTTCTCTCCTGCCATCCATCTCCACCCTCTGGCTAACAGTCATTAATGGACTTAACCTCCATGAATTTATCCAGTTTTCTTTTAAACCCTGTTATAGTCCTAGCCTTCACAACCTCCTCAGGCAAGGAGTTCCACAGGTTGACTGTGTGCTGTGTGAAGAAGAGCTTCCTTTTATTGGTTTTAAATCTGCTGCTCATTAATTTCATTTGGTGGCCCCTAGTTCTTATATTATGGGAACAAGTAAATAACTTTTCCTTATTCACTTTCTCCACACCACTCATGATTTTCTATACCTCTATCATATCCACCCTTAGCCTTCTCTTTTCCAAGCTGAAAAGTCCTAGCCTCTTTAGTCTCTCCTCATATGGGACCCATTCCAAACCCCTAATCATTTTAATTGCCCTTCTCTGAACCTTTTCTAGTGCCAGTATATCTTTTTTGAGATGAGGAGACCACATCTGTACACAGTATTCAAGATGTGGGTCTACCATGGATTTATATAAGGGCAACAAGATATTCTCCGTCTTATTCTCTATCTCTTTTTTTAATGATTCCTAACATCCTGTTTGCTTTTTTGACCGCCTCTGCACACTGCATGGACGTCTTCAGAGAACTAGCCATGATGACTCCAAGATCTTTTTCCTGATTAGTTGTAGCTAAATTAGCCCCCATCATATTGTATGTATAGTTGGGGTTATTTTTCCCAATGTGCATCACTTTACATTTATCCACATTAAATTTCATTTGCCATTTTGTTGGCCAATCACTTAGTTTTGTGAGATCTTTTTGAAGTTCTTCACAGTCTGCTTTTGTCTTAACTCTCTTGAGCAGTTTAATATTATTTACAAACTTTGCCACCTCACTCTTTACCCCTTTCTCCAGATCATTTATGAATAAGTTGAATAGGATTGGTCCTAGGACTGACCCTTGGGGAACACCACTAGTTACCCCTCTCCATTCTGAGAATTCACCATTTATTCCTACCCTTTGTTCCCTGTCTTTTAACTAGTTCTCAGTTCATGAAAGAATCTTCCCTCTTATCCCATGACAACTTAATTTACGTAAGAGCCTTCGGTGAGGAACCTTGTCAAAGGCTTTCTGGAAATCTAAGTACACTATGTCCACTGGATCCCCCTTGTCCACTAATTTGTTTACCCCTTCAAAGAACTCTAATAGATTAGTAAGACACGATTTCCCTTTACAGAAACCATGTTGACTTTTGCCCAACAATTTATGTTCTTCTATGTGTCTGACAGTTTTATTCTTTACTCTTATTTCAACTAATTTGCCCGGTACCGACGTTAGACTTACCGGTCTGTGATTGCCGGGATCACCTCTAGAGCCCTTTTTAAATATTGGCATTACATTAGCTATCTTCCAATCATTGGGTACAGAAGCTGTTTTAAAGGTCAGGTTACAAACCATCGTTAATAGTTCTGCAATTTCACATTTGAGTTCTTTCAGAACTCTTGGGTGTATTTGTCTTTTGTCATTTTATCAGTCAAAGCAACCCCAGACCAACAGATGCAAAGCCTGCAGTGATTTCTCCACTATGACGATCGATATCCTACATAACACATTTTTCAAGATCCATGGGCCCTATACGTGCTTATCACAACATGTGGTGTACCTCATCCAGTACATCAAATGCCCCAACTATGAATGAACCAGACAGTCACTACACTCAAATGAACTCACACAGGAAAATGATAAAGACAAAAAAACCTATATCAACCAAGGGTGAACCCTTTTCACAAATCAATCACTCCATATCTGATCCTTCAATACTTGTCCTCAAAGGAAACCTGCACAATACCTCGAGCCTGGGAGCTTACACTGATAACTCTGCTAGACACCAAAACCATGGATTTAACAGGACCCTGTTTTTGACTAATTCCAACAATGTGTAACACACCACACTGCCGGTTACCCTTAATTGCCCACTTCAAACCCTTCTACTTAATCTCTCCCAACTATCTAGCTCAGACACGCTGCTTCCTTTTCCAGAACAGAAGAAGAGCTCTTTGTAACTCAAAAGTGCTGCCACCAACAGAAGTTGGTCCAATAAAAGATATTACTTTATCTACCTTGTTTCTCTCATATTCTGAAACCAACATGGATATAACACCACTGCAAACAACTAGAAAACATTGCAGTATAGTGAGGAACACTTCTAAAATTACCTCTTTCAGACACGAATACAGCTGAGAGGCCTTGCTAATCTCTTCCTCCCAGAATCACAGCCACCCGCTTTAGATCATTGCAATTAGCGACAGCAACAGATGTTCATTTACACCTTTAGAGGCTGGTTTGTAAACTAAACATTCCGTGTTAGTATTACAGTCACACCTGCACCAAACTGCTTTTTCCCCTCTTCTCTTTAATTCTGCTGATTTATGGTGCACAGCAATCTTCAAAAACACCAAGAACTCATTTTAGGTCCTTGCTAAAATGAAGGCCTAGAAATGTTAGTTTAAAACATGTAGGCTTGGAGTCTGAGGCACAGTCATGAACCAATGGGAAGATTCATCAGCAAATTCCTGCCACCTTGGGGGTGACAGGTGCAGAGGGGACAGGTGGGGGCAGGACTGCTCATTTAACAATAGGGAACAATCCTACCTTAAATTAACCTTAGCATTTTTTTGTCCTAAAAACTGTTAAATGAGCGATGTCGTGCACTGATTTCTGAGGTGGGCATCTTTTTATCCAGACAAATTTTTGAATAAGGTTGGATAGGAAGAAATTGTAATGGGTACAATGAAGCAAATCACATACTGTAGATTGGCTTCAGAAAAACACCCTGCTCGGTGTGCACACGACAATGATGAATTCGAATCAGATCATTTGAATTACCCTGGAATTCTAATGGTAATTGGAAATATCTTTTTTGATTGCAGCCATCTATTTCACTGTGTATAGCCGGGAGCTATTTGTTTGTCCTTTTTTTATTTAAATTGATTCTCTCCAAGATGCTTTTTCTCAATGAGCTGTTTGAGTGCATTAGACATTACCATTATGGCTGGAGAGGCAGATTGTCTTCTAAACAGAGGCCAAACAAAATATAATGGACTATTATTACGTCAAAACCTCTTCTGGATAAATTATGGCTGTCCAAATGGATGAGACTCAAGGTTCATCTAGCCCAGTATCCTGTCTCTGACAGTGTCCAGCATCAGCTGCTTCAGAAAAAGGTGTAAGGAACAATGCAGTAGCAATTACAGGATAGCCTCCCCCCAAGGGAAAGTTTCCTCCTAATTCGTGATAGCTTGACATTGGTTCATTTTCCTGAAGTGTGAAGGTTTAGATGCCTTCCAAAACTCCTGTTTTTTGTTAGTAATTACTATTGTAAATGGCTATTCTGGTTAAAAAAAAGTGATCTGTACAGCTATATGGATAGTCCTGCTAACTCAATGATAGCCAGTGGAACTCAAAGTGTGTTGCTTTGAATTTGATATAATGGCACACTTGAGCTAGATTATGGCATTTCTGCCACTGCTCTGTGCAGGGGGTGGTTACAATGTGAATCTGCACATGAGAAGCACCAGACTGTCCCTCAGGCAGGTATCATCTACTCTGGGGCTGCTCCATGTGCATGAGAAGCAGGCAGGTTGTGCTTTGCATCAATCAGGAGGCTGGCACAGATTGTTTCTCCTGGTGTGTTGGCTTCACTCTGTGAGGTTGTGCAAAGAGGGACAGGGCTCCAGCCATGCCTTCTCTCTACTCCTTCTAAGTCTTTTTTCCCCCTAGGAAAGGCCCCAGAATCAGGAATTGCTACTTTGGGAGGCCCTTACATAGAATCATAGATTATTAGTGTTGGAAGGGACCTCAAAAGATCATCTAGTTCAACCCCCTTTTCAAAGCAGGACCAATTCCCAACTGGCCTCCTCAAGGATTGACCTCGCAACTCTGAGTTTAGGAGGCCAATGCTCAAACCACTGAGCTATCCCTCCCCCCAAGCTGGATGAGGGGGCTGTTTTCTTGCCTAGCCACATGGTGTGCAACCACAAAGCTCAGAGGAACTTGGCTGTGATCCTAAAAGTCCCTTTGTGCTAGTTGGCAAAGAGCACACTTATGCAGCAGTATACCCCAACCATTCTGACAAACTCGCCACACCCAACACACTGGTGTCAGAATAGTTTGGAAATCATATGAAAACTGGTGACATGCTGGTCATGAACATCACTGTGTGTACAAAGTTACACACACGTGCTGGAAATATATTCTTAAAATACACTTTGAAGGCAGTTGATAAACAAGCCCACCCCTAGGCAAAGGAATGCGGCTGTGCCTGTGTGCCTCAGCTCAGGTTAACTAGTGGATAGGAAACCAGAGGACAGTGAAAGTACATTTGCATGTAAGGTACACAAAGAGATCAGACCAATTGAAAAAGCAAATTGATCAGAGGCTGAAGAAAGGACCTGGCATTTGCACCCCAAAGATCAACCACCAACCAAGAGGAACAGTGTCTGGGCTTGCTTTGACAAGAATACATTCCTGGACTATAAAGTTATCCATCACTTAAAGGACAAAAGGGGCCAGTGCTCTTGTAATCTATGAAAGGTGGCTCCCACTGCCAGGGGCAGAGGACACTGAGAATTGGCAGTAGGTGAGAAATTGCCTGAGACCAGGATTGTAATCTGTTCAATTTAAGACACTAGAAAGGGTGTTTTATTTGTAACCATTTTCTGTTTCTATTCTCTCTGCTTTGCATCCTTGCAGTTGTTGTTCTTTATTCATAAACTTATTCTTGTTTTAGCATAAATCCATCTCAGTACCACTGTGCTAAACTGATGCGCGAGTCCTTCGTCGAGCCAACAGGAGCGAATGGACTTGGTTATTTCTGTGAGCAGCCAGTGATAGGGGCTGGTTACTGCAGAGGAACGCTCTTCCAGCAGGTCTAGGAATTCGGATTCACTGAACGTTACCTGCAAGGCAAGGTTAAAACTAGCAGAGTTGCTGAGTGTGCTACTGAGGCAGACAAGCTGCTGACACAACAGTTTAAGCGCCAGCAAAGCTCTCTCTTGCTGACGCAGATGAGGAACAGTGGCTTATGGTTCTGGGCGTGCCAAGCAAACATCACACTGGTCTTTTGCATTTATTAGCAGTCCACTGAACATAAATATCTAGGGACACACTGAAGCCCAGCCTCTGGCATAGAGACCTATATCATAATGCCCCGCACACATCTTAAGGCGGGCACTGTCATCGCTTCCAGAATATAGCAAGCCCTCTGTCAAAGAAACAACTAACATGCTTGGACAATAAATGCTTAGCACATGATACACTGACAAACTGCTACAATGACAAAATGTATTTTCAGCAGATATTGTTAATGTTCTGTACTCTGTGCACATAAATGTTATCATCGAATCCACTATAAATCACCCTATCAATTATTGAACCACAATAAAGTATTTATAAATGAGCCTTTAATATAAAATGTGACCAAGATATTTTTAAATCACAGCAAATGTGTGGAAATGTGCTTATCTTTTCATTACCAGAAACTTGTGGAGTATTAATAAATGGGTTTGCTTTAACCCATGCTTCACTTGTTTTATGTTTCCAGTAGTCCTCATTTTTAGTGGAGTAATAAGACTGAGCAGTGTCTCAATTTTGCCAGATTCTATGTAATAAAATAACCCATTTAGCAGAATACTCTAATATTTTGCAATTGGCAAAGGCACTTGGTAGGTTAAGAGGTTTCCCCTATTAAGATTACCAGGATTATATGTAGTGTCAAGTTGTCTGAACTATATTGGAACTTCAATTTCTCACAGACAGAAGCTGGGCTTTAAACCACGGCATCACTGTGTTTAATTTAGGTGTGACTAATAAAGCTCATCTGAACCTTTTTGATTAACCTTTCTCCCAACCCCCATGGAGACACATCAATTTCAACTAAGTTTTTGCTGAGGCTTTGGAGGTTCAAGATGGATTTTCCAGTAACTTCCACTGAGAGATATCAAGACCCAAATAAAATACCTTACTTTTACAATCGGAAAAGAGCTGTTTTGACACAATTCTGCTTCTTGAAAATGTTCAAAAGCTTTTGTTTTCATTCCAATTGGGAATGAAAAACATGTTTCAAAACCTCAAAAGATGTCATGAAATGGATTTGAGAGACAAGGTGGGTGAGGTAATATCTCTTATTGGATCAACTTCTGCTGGTGAAAAATCAAAGGGAATTGTCATTCTACCACCAGCTCTACTGACTAAGTTTATCACCTGAAAGAAAAATAATCATTTATGAAAAAGGTTACTGAAAGGAAAGGATACAGAGTTCACTTGTTAAACTATAAGGTTACGTTTCCCAAGGTATTCGGCAATCATAGAATGGGTAGAAAGCATTCAGCATACCATGTCCATCTAACCTAATCCCATGGCGCTAGTACTACCCAGCACTGATGGCAAACCACTTTCCAGAGTGGCAATTTGCAAGTGTACCAGTGGGACCCATAGAGAGATGACATTGTACCCAACCTGCCCACAGGCACAGAGAGCAAATATTGTGGGAAGAGACGGTTGGAGAAAGTCATGTGTGCTCCAGGGTGTGGGAGGGGGGGCAAGGAAATCATGCAGCTGGAAGTTTAATGTGCCATTGAGCTATACAGCTAGAATCATTGAGGTCACCCAGCATATCACCCACCCCATGTGGCCTCTGAAGCTCACCATGGTTCATCAGTGAACTTTGTGAGATGACGCTCACAGGCAGAAGACTCTAAGCACAAAGACCGCCTCAAATCCATCTGCTCATGGCACAAATTCCCTACTGGGCTACGCTGCTGCAGTAAGGGAGGTGCAGAGAGCTGCCTTCTCCTTTGTTAACATAGCCACAGAACGGCAGCTGACAGTTATTCTGAACAGCAAACCAGATAATTAACGTGGACTGCATAAGCCAGACATCTGGCACTAATACTCAGTGCTGAAGACACCTTCAACAAGATCAACTGAATACACAATAAGCTTGCCAAGGCAGAAAACTCTACGCCAGACATTGCATAACCCACCCCCACTCACACAGCTGATGATGGAATTTAGCCCCATCACAGATGGTGAAACTCAAGAAGCTCTCAAAAACATGAGCCAAGCCTGGTTAAACAGGCCCTGGCCCTCTTAGCTGCTAAAAGCCAGCTACCAATACCTGTGCCCACTGCTAGCAGAAAGTCACAATGCTTCCTTCAGAGAAGTGGACCTCAAAAGGACCCTCAAAGAGAGTCTAAAAAGTGCCCACACTGGATGCAGAAAACCTACCCAGCTTTCAGCCTGTGACCAGCCTCCTATTCCTAGGAAAAGGAAACATAGGGCTGGAAGTAATCTTAAGAGGTCATTTAACCCAACCCCCAGCACTAACGGTGGGATTAAGTAGACCTAGACCACCCCTGACTGGTATTTGTCTAGCCTGCTCTTTAAAACCTCCAATGACCAGGATTCCAAATTATTGAGAACCAAGTTCCAACAACACATGACATCAACTGACATCTTGCATGCTTTACAGTGGGGCTTCAGATCAGGAAATGGCCTGGAGGGACTCCAAGGAGGGATGATCTCCTCCAAGCACTGAACAGAGGCCACATCTAATTGCTCACCACTCAACGTAGCAGCAGTATTTGTCACAGCAGACCACAAGTTATTACAGGACGTAGCTAAGGTGGACAAAGCAGCACTGCAATGGCTCAGGTCATTGCTCTCCAACTAAATCCAAGGAATATGGTGGCAAACTGCTCCTCTTCTCTCCAAACCTTCCCCTGCAGCAGTCCCATGAGGATCCCTCCGGTCATCATCTTCAATATCTGCATGAAGCTTCTTGGAGAGGTGATGACACATCACAGGCTGCACTGCCAACAAGACACTGACAACACTCAGCTGTCCACCCTTTTCCACCAGTGTGACCAGTGCTGTCACCATGATGTCACAACACCTGTAGGATGTCTGCTCCTGGGTAAAAAGCAGCCAGCCCACCTCAACCCATGCAATGCTGGTGAGGACGAAATGTTCTGCAGGACCGACCAGATCAGTAGTGTCCAATGGGTTAACCTGGTTGCCAGTTTGCTTTCTGGTCCATCATTCCCCTTTCCAGTGAAGGCATCTGCCTCCCATTTGTCAAAGTGATGAAAAACTTTGTGGTCAACTCTCCACTTATCCTGCACACGAGCAGCTAGTGCCCATGGGGAAAGAGTACCTTCGCCTCCTTCAGCTGTCTCGGAGACTGGCCACAGGGGTCCATGCTTCCAGCTCCTACTGTAATTCACCATACCTGGCACTTCAAGAGAAAGCAATTGAAAGGCTCCAGAAATTCACATCTCAGCAGGGCTGACAGCCATGAGGATATCACTTCCATGCTTCAACCCCACCTCACCTACTAAATTCCAGCTGATCTTTGTAGCCAATTTAAGGTCTTGAACCTGATCTTCAGAGTTAGTGGACCAAGTCTCAGTGCATGATCTGCTAATACAGCTGCACTCTTCTGGGATGATGGGGCTTACGAAGCCCAGGATGAAGGGCACAAGAGCTGGAGAGAAAGTATTCTCCAGCAAAGGGTATCTGCCGTGGATTGAGCTGCCAGAGGAGATGTGACTGATCCAGAGTCCAGATGGGAGCTAGATCTGGCTCCTGATTGGCTTAAGCAGTCACTGACAGCTCCACTTGTCTTCAGGGTGATGGAGGAAATGGCAAGGTAGGTGGAGAATGTGCTGCTATGGTGATGATGCCAACTAGGATAAAGGCTCGATCCTAAAAGGTCTTCCCTGAGGAGGCTTTTTTTAGAATCAGAGTTGCTTAGTTTCCCTTTAGCCACTTCTGCATCCTGTGAATGGACTCATTAAAACAACAATCTTCAATATGTTACAACGGATAACCTATGCCTCCTACAGCAGTGATATTTGAGTGGGGCTATTTTACCTGTTTTCCCTGCAACGGAGGAATGCAAAGCTGGGCTAAATCCCGATGCCATCCTTTTTTCAAGTGTCTCTTACAACAGAGCTAACAATTGTCTAGAGATGACCTATCAAAGACATGATAGTGATACTGCCCTGTAGTGAGCCTGAGTGGCCTCCCTCCAACCAGGGGAGCGAGGGAGCCTTACCCACCCCGGAGGGGGCAGAGCTTAGATCACCCTTCCCCCCTCACCGGATGGACTGGGGCGGAACTGGACGTATAAAAGACTGGCCTTACAGCTCAGTAGGGGGTGAGCCTGCAACAGAGGAGGAAGCTGGGCCGGTTCCCCAGAGGCCTCGTGAGGAACTGGCGCCTGGCTGTTCCCAAGCCCCCGCTGTGGATGAGGACTGGCCTGGAGTCCCTGCTGCTGTTTACCCCGAAGAGCCGAAAGAGGCCTGAAGGCTGCAGGTACCAAGCCCTGGGGAGGCAGGAAGTAGCCTGGAGCAGCCACGGAGCAGCTGGCTGCTGAGCCCAGCGTGGCTCAGTCAGCGTGTTAGAGCTGGATCCCCGCCGACATGGGGCAGCCAGTCCTGCCCCTGCCAGGGCCCTGGGCTGGGACGCGGTGGAGTAGGGTGGGCCCGCGTCCCCCTGCCACTGAGCCCTGGGTGGCAGACCCCCAACATGATGCAAGGAGGCTCTAGCCCAGGACAAGAGCCCCCTTATCCCACACCCTTTGTTTGTTTGCTGGCAGCCTGAGCTGCACCCAGGCCCCAGCTGGCCCTAATAGACTGTACTTAAGGGTGGATCACTTGTGCTACCCCATTCCAGGCTAGAGCCCAGCAGGGACCATTAACCGCACAGCCCCATTGGGCTTTTGCCTGTCTTACAGACTCTGGTCCTGGTCCCACAAGGCTAGCCTGAGCGGCCTCCCTGTAACTGGGGGCAAGGGAGCCTTACATGCCCAATCAGGAATCATTGATTCTTTAGATCATGGGTTCTCAATAAAGCTGGTCAAAGAGCAGTTCAGATGAATCAAAGGATTTTTTTAATATAATTAATATGTTTGGGGAGGAAAACTCTTTTGGTGACATTTTCTATTATTTTTCAACCAGCCACAATCTGGGGCCCACGGCCTTTCCTATAATGATACATAGGAATGGGGTACCAGATAGAGCCCAACCACTTGGGAAGGTGAGGCCCAGTCTGGAAAGTGGGATCCTGGCACAGAAAAGGGAGAGAACTATTGCTTTAGATAAAAGATATGTGCTGTAAAATTGTCTACTAGTAAAACTTTCCCATTCCTCAATAACATACCATCTGAGAGATGTCATATATAGATTAGCCAGGTCTGACCACATTTCAAATAAAGAAATAATCCTGTAGGTATTTAAACAATAACCCAAGGGCCCAAGTGCATAGTTCTCACCTGAGATTGTATCTATGCCGCAGTCACACTGTGCGATCACAGCTCACGTAAGCATATCTAAGATAGCTTTAATCTAGCTAGCACAGGCACCAAGAGCAGCAGAACCATGGCAGCATGGGGTAGCCATGCAAGTATTACCTACGGTTCCAGGCTAGCTCATACAGCCTGCACTGAAGCCCACTTGGATTAAAGCTAGCTCAGGTATGTCTGCTCAAGCTGCAATCACCCCCATGACTGCAGCCTAGGCATACGCTAGGACTATGCACAGAAATAAATGCTAACTAACGCGAGTAAGGGATCCACAATTTGGCCATTACAAGAGTCAGGGCTGAGGAAAACGTCATGCCAGTCTTTTCTTTAAAAAAAAATTATCACATTACTGTTTAGAAGTTACTAGATAAGGTGAAAAACTTTAATTTCTCAACCTGCTCCTGAATACCATTATCTCTTCATTAGCAACTTTTTATCCAGTTTGTCTCACCTTTTACACCCTTGATACATTCTTCCTGTTTCATTAGGTACCTACTGCTCCAGTATTGTATGGGATAAGGACTCAGAGCAACACTTCACAGGACAGTGAGAGAAAGAACGAGAAGCTCTCTTTTGAAAAAGGCATGTTTATGACACCGAAGCATCTCATAAAAATAATAGATGCTGTCCATTCTGGGGGTCACACGAGTGACAGTGGCAAAGCTTGATCTCTCAGAACAAAGAGGCGCATTTCATGCCATTACTTATGCATAAGTATGACATGACATTCATTAAAAACCAGCGTGACTGATGCGCGGCAACAGATAGCTCAGTCAAGGTATAAATCAAATGTTCAGGAATTGGAAACTTGTGAGATGCAACGAGCCAGCTCATTAAAAGCAAGGTAGCATTTTCCCCCCACCCTCTCTCCATTCCCAGTGACTTGATTAGACACTGAAGTGACTCCAATTGCTTTGGCATTACCCCTTTGCAATTATTGCACTCACCAAGTTAACTGTTTAGATTCAGATCTCATCTAGTCTAAATACATCTGTGAGAGAAACACAGGACCTCCATGCCTTTGAGCTGGGCCTATGAGCCCAGCATACCTCACCCAGCAGGAAGGGAGTATGCAAACTCTTGGATTTGCACCCCAACATACCAGTCAGCATAGCTGAACTGGTGCAAGGCATAGACTATCAGGATTGGAAGGGACCCCAGGAGGTCATCTAGTCTAACCCCCTGATAGATTTTTGCCCCAGATCCCTAAATAGCCCCCTCAAGGATTGAACTCATAACCCTGGGTTTAGCAGGCCAATGCTCAAACACTGAGCTGTTAACAGGGAGTTTCACAAGGGAGTTCTCCAGGTGAAGGAGGAGCACATACAGCATCTGTAGGGTAAGTGACTGTCTGCAGTGTGTGTGTTTGTGTTTGAGGGTTACTTGCTGTGTGCTGAGCTTGTGTTTGTCACTCTGTTTGGTTGTTGTGGTGGTTTGTTTGTTTGAGGGACCGTGTGCTGTAGCTGGCAGTTGGAGGCGGAGCTACCAAGGAAGGTTTGAAAGCTAGAAGCCTCTGGTAACTGGCTGAGCCTTAACCAGTGGGCAGGGCATTCACTCAGGCCAGGGCTTCATAAAGCTGTGCACAAGCGACCAGGGAGCTTAGCAAACGGGAGCTGCTAATGGGGAGTTTCGCAAGGGAGTTTGGAAGGGGAGTAGGAAGGGAGTGGGGGTCCCTTGTCAGTCTCATCTGTGACCCATTGGTCCCCTGAACCTATAAACCAAGCCACATCCAAAACCTTTCTGTTTAAAGCAGAGCAGAGTGGACAGGGAGCTGCAGACAGGAATTTGAGAGAGTTTGACAGAGGGAGGCTTACGATGGTGAGGAGGACCTG
The DNA here is from genome assembly GCF_007399415.2 of Gopherus evgoodei. Classification (NCBI taxonomy): domain Eukaryota; kingdom Metazoa; phylum Chordata; order Testudines; family Testudinidae; genus Gopherus; species Gopherus evgoodei. The sequence continues at coordinate 138,724,362 of NC_044326.1, forward strand.
CAACACCTGTGGCAGCACTGCTTCTGTCTCCTCCACCTGCGCCTGTAGCCAGACAGAGCACCAAAGCATGGATGCTTTTACCCAGATTCTGGTGTGGGCTTGCAAAGACTGTAACTTGCAATTTCCACTTACTGATATCCAGGCTGGGGGTGGCATCCAATGTGAAAGGTGCCTACTGGTGGAATCTCTCAGGCAGCAGGTGGGAGAGCTACAGGAGGAGGTGGCTAGGCTGAGGAACATCCGTATCCATGAGCAATTCCTGGACAGTATCCATGTGGAGACAGCTGACGTAGCTGTCCCAGATCACAGGACTACTGACACACCAGTGGAGGAGGAGATGGCTCAGGGTGTATCTGACACACCAGTGGAGGAGGAGATGGCTCAGGGTGGACACTGGCAGCTGGTTACTTCTGGCAGCAGGCAGTGCTCCACCCCTGCTGCAAACCCTCCTGCTGTGGTAATAGATAACCGTTATGCTCTTCTTGATACAGGAGAGAAGGAATCACCCCCAACAGTTAGGGAGGTGAAGCCTCGTACCCCTAAGGCTGGGAGGTCTGCTGCCACCACTGATAATAAGAAACGTAGGGTAGTGGTGGTTGGAGACTCTCTGCTGATGGGGACGGAGACATCCATCTGTCGCCCTGACCGTTCATCCCGGGAGGTATGCTGCCTGCCAGGGGCCCGTATCTGACATGTCACAGAGGCATTGTCGAGGATTATCCAGCCTTCTGACTACTACTCCATGCTACTCATCCATGTGGGCACAAATGATACTGCGAGGTGTGATGCTGAGCAGATCAAGAGTGACTACAGGGCTCTGGGAGTACGGGTTAAGGAGTTTGAAGCGCAGGTGGTATTCTCTTTGATTCTTCCTGTCGAAGGTAGGGGCCCGGGCAGAGACAGATGCATCGTGGAGGTGAATGCCTGGCTGCGAAGATGGTGTCGCCAGGAGGGCTTTGGCTTCCTCGACCACGGGATGCTATTCGAGGAAGGACTGCTAGGCACAGATGGCGTTCACCTTTCGAGAAGGGGAAAGGCCTTATTTGCACACAGACTGGCTAACCTAGTAAGGAGGGCTTTAAACTAGGTTCGACGGGGACAGGTAAGCAAACCCCACAGGTAAGTGGGGAACAAGACCTGGGAGATGTGTTGGAAACAAGAGGGAGCACGGGCTATAATGGCAGAGAGAAAGGAGGGTCAGGGCAAAGCTGGGAGGCAAGATCAAACCAGTATCTTAGATGCCTATATACAAATGCGAGAAGTATGGGTAATAAGTAGGAAGAACTGGAAATGCTAATAAATAAATACAACTATGACATTGTTGGCATTACTGAAACTTGGTGGGATAATACACACGACTGGAATGTTGGTGTGGATGGGTATAGTTTGCTCAGGAAAGACAGACAGGGGAAAAAGGGAGGAGGTGTTGCCTTATATATTAAAAATGTACACACTTGGACTGAGGTGGAGATGGACATAGGAGATGGAAGTGTTGAAAGTCTCTGGGTTAGGCTAAAAGGGGTAAAAAACACAGGTGATGTCGTGCTGGGAGTCTACTACAGGCCACCTAATCGGGTGGAAGAGGTGGATGAGGCTTTTTTCAAACAACTAACAAAATCATCCAAAGCACAAGATTTGGTGGTGATGGGGGACTTCAACTATCCAGATATATGTTGGGAAAATAACACTGCGGGGCACAGACTATCCAATAAGTTCCTGGACTGCATTGCAGACAACTTTTTATTTCAGAAAGTTGAAAAAGCTACTAGGGGGGAAGCTGTTCTAGACTTGATTTTAACAAATAAGGAGGAACTTGTTGAGAATTTGAAAGTAGAAGGAAGCTTGGGTGAAAGTGATCATGAAATCATAGAGTTTGCAATTCTAAGGAAGGGTAGAAGGGAGTACAGCAAAATAGAGACAATGGATTTCAGGAAGGCGGATTTTGGTAAGCTCAGAGAGCTGATAGGTAAGGTCTCATGGGAATCAAGACTGAGGGGAAAAACAACTGAGGAGAGTTGGCAGTTTTTCAAAGGGACGCTATTAAGGGCCCAAAAGCAAGCTATTCCGATGGTTAGGAAAGATAGAAAATGTGGCAAAAGACCACCTTGGCTTAACCACGAGATCTTGCGTGACCTACAAAATAAAAAGGCGTCATATAAAAAATGGAAACTAGGTCAGATCACAAAGGACGAATATAGGCAAATAACACAGGAATGCAGAGGCAAGATTAGAAAGGCAAAGGCACAAAATGAACTCAAACTAGCTATGGGAATAAAGGGAAACAAGAAGACTTTTTATCAATACATTAGAAGCAAGAGGAAGACCAAGGAGAGGGTAGGCCCACTGCTCAGTGAGGAGGGGGAAACAGTAACGGGAGACTTGGAAATGGCAGAGATGCTTAATGACTTCTTTGTTTCGGTCTTCACTGAGAAGTCGGAAGGAATGTCTAGTATAGTGAATGCTTACGGGAAGAGGGTAGGTTTAGAAGAGAAAATAAAAAAAGAGCAAGTAAAAAATCACTTAGAAAAGTTAGATGCCTGCAAGTCACCAGGGCCTGATGAAATGCACCCTAGAATACTCAAGGAGTTAATAGAGGAGGTATCTGAGCCTCTAGCTATTATCTTTGGGAAATCAAGGAAGACGGGGGAGATTCCAGAAGACTAGAAGGGGGCAAATATAGTGCCCATCTATAAAAAGGGAAATAAAAACAACCCAGGAAACTACAGACCAGTTAGTTTAACTTCTGTGCCAGGGAAGATAATGGAGCAAGTAATTAAAGAAATCATCTGCAAACACTTGGAAGGTGGTAAGGTGATAGGGAAGAGCCAGCATGGATTTGTAAAGAACAAATCGTGTCAAACTAATCTGATAACATTCTTTGATAGGATAACAAGCCTTGTGGATAAGGGAGAAGCGGTGGATGTGATATACCTAGACTTTAGTAAGGCATTTGATACGGTCTCACATGATATTCTTATAGATAAACTAGGAAAGTACAATTTAGATGGGGCTACTACAAGGTGGGTGCATAACTGGCTGGATAACCATACTCAGAGAGTAGTTATTAATGGCTCCCAATCCTGCTGGAAAGGTATAACAAGTGGGGTTCCGCAGGGGTCTGTTTTGGGACCGGCTCTGTTCAATATCTTCATCAACGATTTAGATGTTGGCATAGAAAGTACGCTTATTAAGTTTGCAGACGATACCAAACTGGGAGGGATTGCAACTGCTTTGGAGGACAGGGTCAAAATTCAAAATGATCTGGACAAATTGGAGAAATGGTCTGAGGTAAACAGGATGAAGTTCGATAAAGATAAATGCAAAGTGCTCCACTTAGGAAGGAACAATCAGTTTCACACATACAGAATGGGAAGAGACTGTCTAGGAAGGAGTATGGCAGAAAGAGATCTAGGGGTCATAGTAGACCACAAGCTTAATATGAGTCAACAGTGTGATACTGTTGCAAAAAAAGCAAACATGTTTCTGGGATGCATTAACAGGTGTGTTGTAAACAAGACACGAGAAGTCATTCTTCCGCTTTACTCTGCGCTGGTCAGGCCTCAGCTGGAGTATTGTGTCCAGTTCTGGGCACCGCATTTCAAGAAAGATGTGGAGAAATTGGAGAGGGTCCAAAGAAGAGCAACAAGAATGATTAAATGTCTTGAGAACATGACCTATGAAGGAAGGCTGAAGGAACAGGGTTTGTTTAGTTTGGAAAAGAGAAGACTGAGAGGGGACATGATAGCAGTTTTCAGGTATCTAAAAGGGTGTCATCAGGAGGAGGGAGAAAACTTGTTCACCTTAGCCTCCAATGATAGAACAAGAAGCAATGGGCTTAAACTGCAGCAAGGGAGATTTAGGTTGGATATTAGGAAAAAGTTCCTAACTGTCAGGGTAGTTAAACACTGGAATAGATTGCCTAGGGAAGTTGTGAAATCTCCATCTCTGGAGATATTTAAGAGTAGGTTAGATAAATATCTATTAGGGATGGTCTAGACAGTATTTGGTCCTGCCATGATGGCAGGGGACTGGACTCGATGACCTCTCAAGGTCCCTTCCAGTCCTAGAGTCTATGAGTCTATGAGCTATCCCTCCCTCTGATATATGTTGCATGCGGCACTCAGAAAAATGGTTGCAGCAAATGACTTTCCCCAGGACCAGGAGATGTTGCAAGACACTTTCTTCCTAGGCTGCACGTGGGATGGCACAAGAGTTCACTGTTTCCTATTCAGGGTTTGAGGCAGGCGGTGTGGAGATGAGTAAGAAAGCTTAGTCTAAACACAACCCCCAGCCAGACCTTTGATTACAGCCAAAACAGAAAGGCAGAGCCATTCTGTTCTGTTCAGGGTTTAAAAATGCCCTGTCCATTGTGGTATCTGAGCTTCTTTAGGCAGAGTGTGTTAAAATTGGGAAATCCTAGGCTGATTCCCAGGACTATTTCAGGGATGCTGCCTTTAAGCCCCCTCCCAGATGGAAAGGCCAAGCTCTTGGTGTGTTTTATCTAAACGGATTGTTACTTCTGTAGCCCATAGAGCTAGCTTTAGCATTTCTTTTATTCAGCAGTAAAGCAAGGAACCTACAGGCCTGTATCCTGGAAGACATGGACTTCAGCAGTTAGCATGAGGCCTCTGAACTTTGGTACAAAGAAATGGTCCGACGGTCACCTCTAAGTTTAAATGAACTGAGACAGAGTGTTTAAGCAGAAAGTTTGTCCATAAGAGTGCCGTGGCAAGGAACTGAAATAGATGATAATGAGTTGAAATCATTAATGTACTAACCTATAGGAGAAGAGCACCCCAACATTAGCAGGTTGAGGAAACAAATAAGGAAGAGAGGAAGAAACCCCTACTGAATATGTATGAGACATAGTGGGATCAGAAACATATAAATGTTGTATCCCGGTCTGTGTACAGGAAGAGAGAGATGTAGCCCTTGAGAGGTGCCAGGATTATGGCCACTGGTGATGATGATGGAGGTGATGGTGATGAACATCGTGGCTAATATTTCAGGTTGTTCTGCGGGGGATGGTGTGAGTATACAGATGTCCAGATGTACATTCTGTGTTGTCTCTCTCTACCTTGCTGGGTTAGAGTGTTTGTGACTTTGCTAAATGTATTAATAAATTATTACAAATACAGAAGTGTTCCTAAAGCATGAGTGTTGCACATTAGGGTTCCCAGCTGAACAGTAATTTTAATAATACTGGGCCTGATCTTGGGACATCAACCTGTCAAACAGAGTGATAACTGGGAAATTTTAAGTAATCCAGATAATTAACGCAATCCATAGATCAGGCTACACTTCGTTGCATTGATTTGAGATGACAGCTTCAGTACTGAAGCCAGCATGGCAGAGGACATCAGTGTGAATACTGTACTCATCAGGTATAGGAACATACTGGAACAAAGGATCTAACTACCTTGCTATCAGAATTCTAAGGCATCTATTACCTTGGTACGTAAGCACAGAGATTTGCTATACACGAGATCAATGGTACATCAAGTCTACAGTACATTTCTGAAATAACAACAAACACATCATCATCATATTGGCATATTGTCCTTTGACAATCATGAATAGCTAATGTTTTAGAGGAAGAGAACCCCTCTTCCCCATAATTCACCTAACGTTGACTGGGAGTGAGTGTCAAACAGCTGTCATGTAGAGTAGCCAGTCAGTTACAGTATAGTTTGGGTATGAGGGATAGCCGTGTTAGTTGGGGATTGGTCCTGCTTTGAGCAGGGCGTTGGACTAGATGACCTCCTGAGGCCCCTTCCAACCCTGATATTCTATGATTCTGTGATTAGTCTGGATCTGTAAAAAGCAACAAGGAGTCCTGTGGCACCTTATAGACTAATAGAAGTATTGGAGCATAAGCTTTTGTAGCTGAATACCCACTTCATCAGACGCATGGAGGTTGGGACTCAGAAGACTTAGGTTCAATTTGCTTTTCTATCTCAGACTTCCTGAGTGACCTTGGGCAAGTCACTTAGTCTCTCTGTGCCACAGTTTACAGTGGGGATAACAGTACTGCCCTACCTCACAGGTGTGTTGTGAGGTTTGCTATCTTAGGCCTGGTCTACTCTGTGGAGAAAGAAGAAATTGATCTAAGTTACATAACTTCAGCTACGTGAATAACTAAGTACGTAGCTGAACTCGAAGTACTTAGATCTACTTACCGTGGTGTCTTCACTAGGGCAGTCGAAGGCTGACGCTCCCCCATCGACTCTGCCTATGCTTCTCACTCTGGTGGAGTACCGAAGTCGACGGGAGAGTGCTCGGTGGTTAATTAATTGTGTCTAGATTAGACGCGATAAATTGACTACTGCTGGATCGGTTACTGCCCGTCAATCCAGCGCATAATATAGACATGCCCTTAAAGAGGGTGAGGTGCTCAGATACTGTGGTTTAGCCTAACACAGATGATTAAGAGGTGTCTTAATCACAGTCTGTAAGTTCCTGCATGGGGAACAGAAATGTGATAACAGAACTCTTTAATCTAGGCAGCAAAGGTACAAGATTCAAAGGCTGGAAGTTTACACTTGATAAATTCAGATTTAAAAGATTACACCCAATTTCTAACCACTGGAACAATTTACCAAGAATTCTCCACCACAGGACATTTTTATATCAAGATGAGATTTGTTCTAAAAGATATTTGCTAGTACAAACAGAAATTAGTTCAGGGAAATTCTCTGGCCTGCGTTATGTAGGAGATTAGATTAGATGATCTAATAATCCCTTCTGTCTGTATAATAGTATAATATACAAGTGCAATATATGAGATGGTGCCGATTTGTGCCAATGGGAGCCTTCCAGCTGACTTCCCTGGGCAGTGGATTGTGCTCATAATAGCTACTATCTGAATCCCCCATAAACAAAGAGCTCTTTCCATCTCTTGGTCAATTCTCAGGAGCTAATGCACACATAACAGGTTGTTTACAAATGTTCATGATTCTCTATGGGCCAGACTTCCAAAAGTGCTCAGCACCCAGCATCTGCTGTTGTTGGGTGGTGAGTCCTTTTGATAATGCATCCATTTAAATTAAGAGTTTAAACAGGAGACAAGGTCTTTTGAAAATCTGACCCTACACACTTGAACACTTGGAATGTTCTGAAATCACTGATATCATTGAAGTAAATGTACACCACCAATTTTATTGCATTCAAGTGATTTTTTTTCTTGAGACTCCTAAATACATCCTGGAAAAAACCTCAGATCACCAAAAATAGCACTCTAGAGTCATCAAGATATTCTTCAGCAGTGCCACATCTTTAACAGATTAGATGAATTCAAAAAACAGATTTTTTTTAAAAATCCTTCCCAATGAAAACAGTCATTAAATTGACTTATGAAGAATAAAGACGTGGGTATATGTAATTTTGGTTCAAAGCTAAATGCGAGTGTGGGTGAATATAGTATTCTGTTCAGAGAACACAGCACGTTGCTGGAAATTAAGCAAAACATCGATATGCAATGGAGAACTGTGCCTCTACTTTCCCCATTTGGATTGTGTGTCACAGTTGGAGAAAAGTCTTGTGCAATAAAGATAATGGTCCAGAAGCAAAGCAAAGAACACACGCAGGCGACCTCCAGTGGCTCTAGTATGTTCAGTTGCCTTCTCCTAATGTGTGGAAATTGAATGACTGTGGTAAACTATGGGCAGGGCCGCCCAGAGGGGGAGGAGGAAGTGGGGCAATTTGACCCGGGTCCCACAGGGGCCCCCTCAGAGTTTTTCGGGGCCCCTGGAGCAGGGTCCTTCACTCGCTCCGGGGGCTCTCGAAAACTCTCGAGGGGCCCAGGACCCCGGAGCTTCTTCCGCTCCTGGTCTTCGGCAGCAGGGGGTCCTTCTGCCCTGAGTCGCTGAATTACCACCAAAACGGGACCCGCCGCCAAAGTGCCGGGTCCCATTTCGACGGTAATTTGGCTGCAGGGTGCCCCAGCCGTGGGTCTTCGGGGCACTTCGGCAGCGGGTCCCAGAGTGGAAAGACTCCTCTGCCTCCGAATTACCGCCAAAGCAGGGGCCCCCTGCCGCCGAAGACCCTAGGCTCCCTGAATCCTCTGGGTGGCCCTGACTATGGGTAAAGACAAGGGAAGAGGATGCACGTGTGTTTGACTTTGGTTACACTTTCTTTACAGTGTGGACTATATACCACATTGAAAGTGGGCTACAGCCACACTGGTGACTAAGGTGCCTAACTACACACCTCAATGAAAGGCTCCAAGAGCTGGGACCTGCCAGAGCTTTTCTCTGATGCCTCCCTACCACCAGAGCCTTTCACTGTAACATGGAAAGGGTCCCCCTATGGGTTTGGGGGGGGGCAGCAGGAAACTATACTGCTACAAATAGCAGAGCAGATTTGGGGGGCAGTGCTTGGGCACATAGAGAGCCATGCAGGGTACATACCGTAGGGTTCAGGGGTGTTGGGCACTCTACTCCCCAAAGCCATGCATAACCTCCTACATTGCTCTTTACGGTGGTGCTAACTAGGCATGCAGTGCCTGTACTCTACATGCTGCCACAAATGTGCATGTACCGTGTGTGTGTAAGTCAGTAAAAGAGAGCATGGTGGGTTGCACTCCCCCTTGTCATCACAGTGTTGCCATTCTCATCAGCTACCGGCATCCCCTGCAGGTTGTCAGCCTGCCGCTGTGGGTCGTCTGACTCAGCCCGCCAGCTGGGTGTCAGTTCAAAACCTCTTCTGGGATGACAAACTCCAGGCCACTTATAAACAATGCAGCTTCTTACCCTTTCTGCACTAAATTCCCTCTGTGTGGCTAAAGCAGCAGAGTTCCTTCCTAGCTACTGCCACTGGCTAGTAAGAAGCACTAGCCCAGAGTGTCTCCTGTGGCTGCAGCCTGGAGAGAATCCCTCCTCACACCTCTGGCTCCAGCTAGGAACTGACTTGCTGATGGCAGCCAGCTCCTTTTATTGTGGCGTGGTGAGCCCTGATTGGCTGCTGTTGGTCCCCAGCCCTTCTGGCTGTTCTTTTCTTCTGTTTCCTGGGACGTGGTGCAACAGAGCAGTGGGGCTTCTAGCAGGGAGCCACGAAGGCCTGGCACTCCCCCAAGGCTGGCGCTTCCATTAGGTGACCCTAGGCGGTCGCCTAGGGTGCCAGGATTTGGGGGGCGGCATTTTGTGTGCTCCCCACGGGGTGCACGGGAGCTTCCGGTTCCGCTCCCGTCACACCGCTGAAGAAGGACCCTCCGTCGATGTGCCGCGGAAAACAGAGGCAGGCAATTGAGCAGCTCAATGACTGCCACTGTAGCTTGCGGCATTTCAGCAGAGGATCTTTCTTCGATGACGCGATGGGAGCAGAACCGGAAGCTCCCACGCACCCCGTAGGGAGAGCACAAAATGCTGCCCCCTGAATTCTGCCGAGGGCACCAAAAACCCTGGCACCACTCTTGCACACCCCATCACAGATAGACAGACATTGCAAACCCAAACTTCCCCACATGAAGAAGGGTGTATAACTAAGGTTCTGATTCAGATCCATATCTAAGAAAGCGCCCCCCCAAAGACACTGCCAAATAGGATTTTTAAGTGGAACACATTTTTTCTCATAAAACACAAAGCATGTTAAGGGTCTCCATGAATGTTCTGAATATTGTGTTGCAACTACAGCAAAACATAGCCAGGGATTGCATCTGGCTTCCCTTTGGGCTCCCTTAACTGTCTCTTTGTTCTATAGGTTCACAGGGTCTAGCAGCATGGGGTCTTGATCCATGACTGGGAATCCTAGGTGGCACTACAATACAAATTGATAACTTATTTCTAAAAATGAACATGAAATACTAGATTATTCATTTATTTTATTTATTAGATGGAAATGCAAAAAGGGCATCTCTCCGTCTGATAATGATAATAATTGTTACCTCCTATATAGAACTTTTCTTCCATAGATTTAAAAGAACTTTGCAGCTGGGAAACTGAGGCACAGAGAGGTCATGTGTCTAGCCCAAGGTCAGTGGCAGAGTTGGGTCTAAAATCCAGAGCGGCTGAGTCTGGCTGCTGCATTTCACTGGTGGAGGAAATATCTCTGTGCAAACAAATAAATGTTTCACCTTTTAATGTAATGCAGCAGCCTCTGGGGTATGACAGCACAATGCTGCCCCAGCAGCAAGATTTTTTGGAGTTTTAGTAAAGAACAACATGTCAGCTGAAAGTAGAGGGAGCAATGTAGGTAGCTGTACTTTAATTACGTGAGCTAGAATCTGGGAAGAACATTTACCTCCTAATCTTGTGAAAAATTGCCACTGCTGAATCACCATTAGCAATGGAGGTCTTGGCTTTATGCCCCATCCAAATTGTCCCACTTCCAATGGCACTGTGACAGGCCAGGGAATGGGCTGGTGTAAGGGGAAGAATGCATTTATTGCAACTTCCCCAATTACCTGAGCTTTCCTGCCAGGTGTCCTCTGTAAGGGCTGGAGCAGCTGAGTATGGAGAACCTCCCCCTTCTGCAGACAGAAGGTTGGCTCATGTGGTTCTGGGGTGAGCCTCAGGTGGGAGAATTCCCTTGGTCCCACGGAATTTACCCTGGGTGCTGCTGTAGCAATGGGTTAGCTCCTTTTAGCAGTGCTCTGACAGAGCTGCACTGTCCAGCAGATGAAGAGAGCAACACGGGAGGTCATAGCTAGTGTGGAGGCACAGCGCCTCCATGCAAATGGCGTTGGCTCTTTGCTGATCCCCTAAGTTACCCACAACCCCCTGGGGACCCCACAGCTTTAGGGCTACCTATTTCCACTGGGCATGTCTACTTGCTGATGGGAGAATGTGTAGGGAACTCCGTACAGTGATGCTTGGTTAAATTTCCTTGACACAGGTAGGGACAACCTGGTCACGTCCACCCTACTTAACTCAAGATCTCTAGAGGATGAAGACTTCCGGGCTAGATACATAAGTGGCTAAACTATTGGACATGGACTCTGCGCCCCTTCCTCACAGTGAGAGACTCTTGCCTGGTGCCAGTGCTATTTAGTAGAGGTAAGGGTGGTTCTTAGGGTATTAGGGTTTGATAATGTCTTGTCACGGAGGGGAAGAGGACTAAGTCCTGATCCTGTCAATTGCTCTACATGGGCCAACCCCTCTGCCTGTGCAGAGCCCTATTTTAATCATAATTCTGCACAGACCTAAGAGACCCACTACTTAACTCACATAATCCAGGCCTGATCCTGGTAGATCTTCAGCTCTGCTGAGGTCCTGGTAGCAACTTGTCCTTACAGCTAAAGCAAATTTAAGGCAGCACAGAGTTCTTTTGGAAAGGCCAGAACCACAGCTTCCATCTTCCATCACGCGCTTTCTAATCCTCCACTCCTGACATTCTGCAGGAAGTTTTAAAATCTGATTGTAAAACAAGCCGTTAATTTTATGCTTCGCATAATGGCTGTTTGTTAGTAAAAGTGTGTGCCTCCTCGCTCTGGCTGTAGGCAAAGCATGAAGTGTTTTCTCCCCTCTTTTTAATCAGATGGGCTGTCTTATTGCTATAAAGCTAGACAGGGATGGGCAAACATTTTGGCCTGAGGGCCACATCTGGGTATGGAAATTGTATGGCGGGCCATGAATGCTGACAAAATGAGGGATTGGGGTGCAGAAGGGGGTAAGGGCTCTGGCTGGAGGTGCAGGTTCTGGGGTGGGACTGGGAATGAGGAGTTTGGGGTGCAGGAGGGTGCTTCAGGCTGGGACCGAGGGGTTCATAGGGTAGGAGGGGGATCAGGGCTGGGGCAAGGGATTGGGGTGTGAGAGGAGGTCAGAGGTGCAGACTCCAGGTGGTGCTTACCTCAAGCAGCTCCCAGAAGCAGTGGCATGTCCCCCCTCTGGCTCCTACACGGAGATGAGGTGTCAGCCAGGCGGCTCTGCGCGCTGCCCCATATGCAGGTGCTGCCCCTGCAACTTTCATTGGTTATGGTTCCCAGCCAATGGGAGCTGCAGAGCCACTGCTTGATGAGTGGGCAGCATGTGTAGCCCCGCTGGCTGCCCTTACCCGTAGGAGCTGGAGAGGGGACATGCTGCTGCTTTCAGGAGCCGCATGGAGCCACAGCAGGCACAGAGCAGAGAAAGCCCCTGACCCCACCCCCCAGTGGGAGCTCGATGGCCAGATTAAAAGGTCTGATGGGTCAGACATGGCCCACGGTCTGTAGTTTGCCCACCCGCACCTAGACTATGTCCAGTGGTCATCCCCATAGCTTTAAAAGGCCAATGTTTAGGGTCACTTAAAATACACAGATGTGTTTTAAAAACAAATATATGAAAATGTTTTTAGTATCCCACACATTCTCTTAGCATCAAACAGTTTAGCATAACTCAGTATCATGTTGAAGTGTATTTTGTTTCTCCAGCAGTGCGTGTGATTGCATTTTTTCCCATATAAAATTGCTTTATAGCTCCTGCAACTTTACAATTTGCTGTTTTAATTAGTGCTTTGCCAGGACTTCCTCTCTGGAGTTTGTGTGAACTTCTGTGTCTAAGAATGTTTGCATCTCCTGAGCTGTGCTTAGAGATTCAGACTCAAAGGAACCCAAAATATCAGCTACAGCTGTGCAAGGAATTGATTTTTTGGTTCATTTGAAATTTTGAAAAAAAATTAAAAAGTGTGTTTCAAAACGTTCAGCAAATCAGAAAAGTAATCAGGTCAAATGAATTGTTTCAGTAGACTCAAAATGAAGGTGTTTTTTAAAATTTCAATCTTTTTTTACTATTTAATTAAAAAAATAAATTGAAGGGAATTGCAAGTCATTTCATATTGAAAAAAATCAAAATTTATTTAGAAAATATTAACATGAAAATTTTAATTTTACAGAATTTCTTGTAGGTTTTTTTTTCCCAACCAAAGCAACTTGAGTGAATTCAAGGTGAATTTGCAAAATTTTGATTGACCCAAATCGGCATTTTTCACTGAAAATAAATGTTTCAGTCAAGTCATTTATTTCTATTCTAATCTCAACCCAAATGGCTAAAGTTTTGACAGAGTTTCACATGGTTTCAATACCAAAACAAACATCAGCCTGGGTTTGCTCAGAACTCACCCTAATTCTGGTAGAAATATAGCCCAAATAAAGAAGCAATGTTTCTTAAAGGGTAGAGCACTAGGCTTGCACTCAGAAGAGCTGTATTCTTTTCCCTGACTCTCCCATGACTTGTCTGTATGAGGTTCTGTAATTTATGTTATACAGGAGGTCAGATCAGATAAACATAATGATCTCTTCTGGAATCTATGCACATGAAGGCGGGCATGGTAGGCTGGTCAACATTTTTTCATTGCAATATTTGTTAGAATTGAAATGGCTTTTCCACCAAAAGAAAAAAATTCCAGAGTTTCATCATGCTTGCAATGTTCCATTTATTTTTTCATGAATAAAAACAAGACATTTTGTTTAGATTTATAATATCCAATGGAACCCCACAACCATCTGTCTAGGTACCTACAGGGTCCCAGTTATAATAATATCTGAGTGCTTAATAATCACTAAAAGATTTATCTTCAACACCCTGAGGGGCAGAAGAGTCTTATCCTCACTTTACAAGTGGGAAAATGAAGCAAAGAGAGACTGAGGGGCAGATCCCTCGCATATTTCTAGGGAAATACAGTCTAGATGGAGCTACTATAAGGTTGGTGCATAACTGGTTGGAAAATCACTCCCAGACACCAGTGGTTCACAGTTAAGCAGCAAGGTATATAGATGGGGGTCCAGCAGGGATCAGATCTAGGTCTGGTTCTGTTCAATACCTTCATGAATGATTTAGATAATAGCATAGAGAGTACACTTATAAAGTTTGTGGACGATACCACGCTGGGAAGTGTTTCAAATGCTTTGGAGGATAGGATTAAAATTCAGAATGATCTGGACAAACTGGAGAAATGGTCTCAAGTACATGGGATAAAATTCAATAAGGACGTATGCAAAGTATTCCATTTATGAAGGAACAATCAATTGCGCACACACAAAATGGGAAATGACTGCCTAGGAAGGAGTACTGCAGAAAGGGATCTGTTAGTGGATCACAAGCTAAATATGAGACAACAGTGTAACACTGTTGCAAAAAAAGGCAACGTCATTCTAGGATGCATCAGCATGAGTGTTGTAAGCAGGACAGGAGATGAAATTTGTCCACTACTCTGTGCTGATTAGCCTCACTACAGCTGCCAGATGTAGGGTCCTTGGACTGGAACCCAGAGTAGTGGGTGGGCCCAGGTCCCCCTACCAGCCTCAGGAAAAGAGGCGCTGGACCTGGTCTTGGACCGGAGGGCTGACGGGAAGAGCAAGATGGCTGCTGATCCAGTTGGACTTTGATACCCCAGAAGAAGATGATGATAGTGACCAGGCTGGAGGGCTGAATCAAGACTGAGCACCCCAAGTCCCAGAGTGAGAGAAACCACAAGGCGAGAAAAGGGGTCAGAGCAGGGTGGAACTAATGCCCTAAAGTGGCCACCAGGAGGCACCCCAGCAGTGACTGCACTCTGTGACATTCACTCCCTTGCCAGTCCTACACTTCTGAGGTGTGGTCCTACTTATGCTTTGCCACTTAAACCTACAATTCAAATCCAACCTATTGCCCATACATTGATGACATAACTATATAAGTAATTAGCTACATGGTCCAGTGCCTTAGCCTCATGCCCATCTTTCCTCTCTGGGGACATAAGAGAGGAATATTGCAGTATTTTAGTTCTTAGATACCCTTAAATCATCCATCTGTGGAGCTATACAAAATTGCCATAGCTCTTTCCCCTGTGTAAGCTCTTCAGGGCATATCACACCTTTTGGTTGTGTGTTCATACGATGCCTAGCACAATGAGGCCTTGATCCCTGCATGGGCTAGGTAGGAGCTACAGCAATACAAATAACTAATCATCATCAGACTCAGCCAGGTTCAAAAAATTGAAGGTAAAGTTTTACAAACTTGCTATTGAGTCAATACAGTGTTTAATACAAGCAGACGCAGCTTTCTAAGGGAGGCAGCATGGCCATGAGGATGGTGCACTGGAAAGGGACTGAGAGGACCTGGGTTCTAGTCCCAACTCTTCTACTGCACTGTTAGGCAAGTCACTTCAGCATCCCCTCTTGTGCCTCAGTTTCCCTATCTGTAAAATTGTGCAAGTGATGCTTACACCCTTTATTAAAGTGCTTTAACATGTATGGATGAAAAGTGCTATATAAGAGTAAGTATCCATACCCTCCCCCCATCCCCAATAAGCTTCAGGTGAAATATATTGCAATAAATTATCATCCTGTCTAGAAACAACACAGATATGTTTTTTTTAAAAGCATTTGACAAGACTGTAAGCATAATACCTAGATCCCTATTGGATTGTTTCTATTGAAAAACCGCCTGGCTTATTTCTTAGTACAAATGGGAACTTTGGAAAAAAGCTTTTAGATGGGGGCTTTTCAAAGAGCCTTGAGGGAGCTAGGTGTTTGACTCTTTTTGAAAGTCAATAGAAGTTGGGTGGCTAACTTCTTCTATCCCCTTTGAAAACTTGGTACAAAACTAATTCTGAGTGCTTTCTTTTTGACCCACCTTCTTTTAAACCAACACAACAAGATTGCAGTTCCCGAGAGTACGTCTCCGAAGACACATTGACAAACTTTGATAGGAAAGCAATTCAGAGAAAAGGAGACTCACAAACAACCAAAACCACAAAGTGAAGCCTTTCACAGCAGGATGAGAATGAAAAAAGAAGAGGCTGCAGGCAGCTGGGTATTGCCAAGGGACAAACTCTATGTCCTCTTGCCTCCTTGAGCTAACCTTCAAAAAAAAGTCAACAGCTTCCAAGGAAACTTTCTTTAAACGCCTTTCCAAAATGTACCCAGGAACTATCTTAATCAAAGAAGGGGGGGAAATAAAAACTCAGGAGTAATTTTAGTGGAAATTAACCCAAGCTGCTTTTCTTCTTTATAAAAGACTTTCAAATTCCCTTTTTTGAATTAAAAATGAAGGTTTTATTTCCAAATAATAACCAGACCTCCGGAGGTTTCATTTCACTTGTGAAGTTCTTGTTGCATTTGTATGATAGCACACTAGGTTATTTTAACTCAAATACCAAAGGAAGCAGTTCTCTCATAATAATGAAAAGGGTCTGTTTACTTCAGAATAGTCTTTGGGAACTTATTTCACATTCACTATCATACATACACGCTGAAATCATCCAATAGTGTATTTACAAGTCGTGGGTCAGATGCTCAGCTGGTGTAAACAGATCCAACCCAGTGACTTCAATGAAGTTGCACCCATTTAAACCAGCAGAGAAGCTTGCCCTTCAGATCAGACACGCAAGCCTGTAAAATACTTTATTTTAAAATGCATGCTTCAAGGGGCCACTTTAAGTGAAGGAATCTAATTCTGGCAGAGGCAGATCTGCCAAGACTGGACACTTGGCAAAAAAGCAAGCTCACTATTCAAAGTTCTTTGCAGGATCTTATATTAAGGAGATATCTAGTAAAAAGGCCAATTCTAATCCGAAAAAGGACTCTATGGGCCAGATCATGATCTGGCATAGATTGCCAAAGTTCCACTGACATAACAGAAGCTATGATGAACTATGAGAATTTGAGAATTTGACAGTGGAAGGCAGCTTGGGTGAAAGTGATCATGAGATGATAGAGTTCATGATTCTAAGGAAGATCAGCAAAATAAAGCCAATGGATTTCAAGAAGGCGACTTTAGCAGACTCAGGGAGTTGGTAGGTAAGATCCCATGAGAAGTAAACCTAAGAGAAAAAAAACAATTGAAGACAGTTGGCAGTTTTTCAAAGAGACATTATTAAGGATACAACAGCAAACTATCCCACTGCATAGGAAAGATAGGAAGTGTGATAAATGACGTGGGGCGGTAGCTTCCTTTTATGGACACCCAGATGGCCAGTTAGCTATAAAGTCCCTCTTGGTGGCTGTTCTCTGCTCGCTTTACCTGTAAAGAGTTAACAAAGTTCCCAGGTATAGGAAAGGGAGTGGGCACCTGACCAAAAGAGCCAATGAGAGGGCTAGAACTTGGCTGGGAATGGCAAACCACGGACACTGGGAGCTGCGGGCGGCCATGCCTGTGGATGGTCAAAGTAAACAAACTGTCTCGCAGCCTGCCAGAGGATTACTCTGAGAGTGTGGCCCGCAGGCCGCAGGTTGCCCACCACTGATCTAGATAATAGTTAGTCTTCCCATGAGTGCAGGGGACTGGACTAGATGGCCTCTCAAGGTCTCTTCCAGTCCTATGATTCTATGATTCACATAAGCTAAGGATCAGGCCCTATAAATTTTTTTTTGTGGTGTACGGTTCTATGATTGTTGATTGCAACTATATATAAATTCTGTGGGTTACAAGTAAAAATATTTTCCCCCTAACCTTCAGCCCTGCAAATACTGGGGAACCGCCCAGTTTTAGAGAGTGGTAAAAGTTGTTTTTAACCATCATCCACATTCTGGGGTAATGTTGTACCTACAAGCATATCTGCTGTGATAACTCATAGACTAGTGGCCCTCCAACTATGTTGATTTAGGCCATTGCTACCGAGGCACATGTCCACAATTCAGCTTTAAAAAATTTAACATTGCATGAAAAACATTTTTTCTATATCAAAAAGGTATGTGGGGTACAAATGCACCCCAATGTTTTTTTTTTTTGCAGTGTAAGCCCATAGTTTTAGTGCAGTGGTTCCCAAACTGTGGGGCGTGCCCCCCTGGGGGCAGCAGAGGACCATTCATAGGGGTGCACAGCAGCAGGGTCCAGGAAGGAAGAGAGGGAGGAAGGTCTATTTTCAAATAGAATTAATTTAGAACCTAGAACTGTGTGTCATTGGAATGATCCGTTTCAACCTGTGTGCTACATTGCATTTCCCCATACTGCAGGTATATTGCATCGTATTAGACAACACTGAATTTCAAATGCCAGCATACTGCCCGGTCATGTCCCTTTGTTAAGGTTCCTCCAGACTTACTCATAGTCTTCTCCAGCCCTGACTATCCTAAATAATTGTCTCATACAAACATTTTGCCACATCACTGCTCACTTCCATCTTCAGATTTTGTCTTTTGAGGGTTGTTGTTGTTTTTTTTAAAAAATGGTCTCCTCACTTTTCTAAAATCTCCTTTTCCAAAATTTAGTGCCACTGTGCTAGTTTCTGGTGTGAATCCTCTCCCAAGAATGCTGAGCTTAATCATCTTGCAGCCACTATTACTTAGATGCTCAAATATAGTTCCTCCCTAACCAGCTCCTTTGAGTTCCTTAGCACAAAGCTGAGAGTAGCCTGACCTTCAAATCCTGCCTTTTTGGAAGGCCTGCTTTAGTCCAGCACAAGTATTGGACTCAACACAAGAGTAACTGGATGAAATTTTCTGGACTATGTTACAGGGCGGTCAGACTAGATGATCTAATGGTCCGTTCTGAGCTTAAATTCTGTGAATCCTTGTGTGCTCTCACGCTAGCTATTTCAAGAATCATTTAAGGTGTGAGCAGTTTGATGTTGAAAACTGTAGTTATACTATTGTTTTCCCTTGACTACAATGGTGCATTGGTTGAATTTGGCTTTGGGAAACAGCATATTAATTCCACAGGGAAGGGACAGCCATGCTGGAAAGATGTGTTGTTGTCATGTCATTGGCCCATGTGAGAGTAATAGGCATGCGGGAAGGAGAGAAGCAAACATCTACAGAAAATAGCTAGGATATCTTGGTTGGGAAATTGCTCTAGACTATATTCTCTAGTGCCAAACCTGCGAACTATCAGAAAAGGACATGCTTTTTGTGTCACATGGTCCAGTTAAGAGAGTGGAGGGCTGGGAGTAAGGATACCAGGATTCTACCTCTGGTTCTGTTACTAACCTAATGGGTAGAGTTGGGGGGATTTTCAAAATAGCTCATGGCCACTCAAATCCCATTAAATTCCAGCCGCTACTTCTCAAGTTTCCCCATCTGTAAAATGGCAATAACGACACGTAACCTCTTTGTAAAGTGCTTTGAGATATACACATGGGGGTGCAGGAAGCTCCAATACTCAGGGCCAGCTCCAGGCCCCAGCACGCCAAGCACGTACTTGGGGCTGCATGCCGTGGGGGCACTCTGCCGGTTGCTGGGAGGGCGGCAGGTGGCTCCGGTAGACCTCCCACAGGCATGCCTGCAGAGGGTCCGCCGGTCCCGCAGCTCCGGTGGAGCATCCGCAGGCACGCCTGCGGGAGGTCCACTGGAGCTGAGAGACCAGCGGACCCTCCGCGGCCATGTATGTGGGAGATCCACCGGAGCCGTGGGACCAGCGAGCAGCAGAGCGCCCCTCGCGGTGTGCTACCGTGCTTGGGGCGGCGAAATGGCTAGAGCCGGCCCTGCCAATACTACATTGCATCCTATTCTAGATACATGTGGCTTCAGTCTGATTCAACAGCCTGTGTCTGCAAAAATTAATCTAACCCTTGTTCCAGAGGTTGATGAAAGCATGCTCCCATGGTAGGTAAGAAAAGGGAGCATCTGAGGTTTTGTAGTGTGCTAAGCAGACATGCAGTCTGGGAAATCCAGCCACAGTGATCCCAAGTGCTCCTCTTTACTGATCTGAGTCACAATGGAACAAATAGTTGGAGCACTAAATGATACAAGGAGCCCCCTGCCCCCATTTAAAACTTTTAACCTGGGGAATTCCAACCCTGATCACATGCAAGAGCATGACTGAACAAAGAATGGGTGAAGGACATCAGTCCATACCGTGTAGAGGCCAAGCATAGCAGTTTATTACACACAGCGCTGGCGGAGTGTCACCTGGCTTATTAGGCTCAGAGATACTGTCAATCAATTGATTACAATAGAATATATAGATTTTCCATGGGCGGGGGAAAGTGACGGGGTAGGCAGTTCCACACCCTGGGATAGGTTTTGCAGCAAGACAAGATAGCACATTAGCCAATGGTTAAAAGGTTACATAATGTCTCCGCCCATGGTCTCAAGTTAGCAAGTTAACATTTAATTAATACTTTGAAATGTTATTAGTATAAAATATATATGTTGAATTCTGATTTGGGGTCCATAGGAATGGAGCAACTCCTTTGATTGTCCAACAGGTTCATTCCTAGAGGTTAAAGCAACGAAACAGTGAAAGTATATGGCAATAAAGATTGTCCCCTTTATGTCTTAAGGCAGGCATTGGTCCCTGGGAAGAGAGGTGGAAGGATGCCATATCTTACACTGACGTCCAACTTTTCATAAACTCAGGGTTGGATCTGTAGGAAGAACGTTCCCTATAGAAGAGACTGACACAATAGGAACAGGGATCCTTTGTTCAATTTGCAACTCTGAATAAGACACAATTATTTAGTTCTTAGCTCCAACACCTGGCAATTTGCTGATCAGGCCTATTTTAGCAAAACAAGATTATCTGTTTACCCCAGTTTTCTCTTAGCTAATCACTATTTGCTAGGCCTCTGGTCTCTTGACCAAACTCTGGACTTTGGGTCTGAGAAAGAGCTGGCACAATTCATATACCAGGTTGTTATATAAAATGCACACGGATTTTAACCCTTCAGTGAGGCTATGTTACGATGAGTAACTTTGAATAAACATTTTTTCCAGAGAGACTTTTTAGTCAGTGTTATGTTTTAACTTGCATTCACCCATATTTAAAAAGGGTAAATGGGATGACCCAGTTAATTATAAACCTGCCAGTCTGACATGAGTCCCAGGCAAGATACTTGAATGGCTGATATGGGACTCAATTAATAAAGAATTAGAGGAGGGTAATATAATTAATGCCTATCTATCTAGGTTTATGGCAAAGAGATCCTGTCAAACTTGATATCTTTTTTTGATGAAAGTACAAATGTAGCTAAGAACGCTAATAGTATTAATGTAACATACTTAGACTTCATTAAGACATTTGACTTGGTACCAAATGACATTTTGATTAAAAACCTTAAACAATATAAAATTAAGATGGCTTAAAGCTGGCTAACTGATAGGTCTCAAAATGTAAATGTAAAACATTGCACTGATGCAACCCACTGCTGGAATACTGTGTCCAGTTCTGGTATCCAGCATTCATGAAGTATGTTGACAAATAGGAGAGGATTCAGAGAAGAGCCACGAGAATGAGTTTTAAGGATTAAAAAATGAGGATTAAAAAAATATGGATCCTAGTGATAGATTCAAGCAGCTCAATCCATTTAGCTTAACAAAACGAAGGTTTAGGAGTGACTTGATTTCAGTCTCTAAGTACCTGTATGGGAAAGAACTATTTAATAGTGTAAAAGCAGCAAAGAATCCTGTGGCACCCTATAGACTAACAGACATTTTGGAGCATGAGCTTTCGTGGGTGAATACCCACTTCGTCAGATGCATGTAGTGGAAATTTCCAGGGGCAGGTATATATATGCAGGCAAGCTAGAGATAATGAGGTTAGTTCAATCAGGGAGGATGAGGCCCTGTTCTAGCAGTTGAGGTGTGAAAACCAAGGGAGAAGAAACTGGTTTTGTAGCTGGCAAGCCATTCACAGTCTTTGTTTAATCCTGAGCTGATGGTGTCAAATTTGCAGATGAACTGAAGCTCAGCAGTTTCTCTTTGAAGTCTGGTCCTGAAGTTTTTTTTTGCTGCAGGATGGCCACCTTAAGGTCTGCTATAGTGTGGCCAGGGAGGTTGAAGTGTTCTCCTACAGGATTTTGTATATTGCCATTCCTAATATCTGACTTGTGTTCCTTTATCCTTTTCCGTAGAGACTGTCCAGTTTGGCCAATGTACATAGCAGAGGGGCATTGCTGGCATATGATGGCATATATTACATTGGTGGACATGCAGATGAATGAACCGGTGATGGTGTGGCTCCACCAAGCATTCTCAAAACTACAATACCTGCAGGAGAAAATAAGGAAACAGATCAACAGAGCCAGACGTGTACCCAGAAGCCTCCTACTGCAAGACAAACCCAAGAAAGAAACCAACAGGACTCCATTGGCCATCACATACAGTCTCCAGCTAAAACTCCTCCAAGGCATCATCAGGGATCTACAACCCATCCTGGACAATGATCCCACACTTTCACAGGTCTTGGGTGGCAGCCCAGTCCTTGCCCACAGACAACCTGCCAACCTGAAACATATTCTCACCAGTAAGTGCACACTGCACCATAGTAATTCTAGCTCAGGAACCAATCCATGCAACAAACCTCAATGCCAGCTCTGCCCACATATCTACACCAGCGACACCATCACAGGACCTAACCAGATCAGCCACACCATCACCGGTTCATTCACCTGCACGTCCACCAATGTAATATACGCCATCATATGCCAGCAATGCCCCCCTGCTATGTACATCGGCCAAATTGGACAGTCTCTACGGAAAAGGATAAAGGGACACAAGTCAGATATTAGGAATGGCAATATACAAAACCCTGTAGGAGAACACTTCAACCTCCCTGGCCACACTATAGCAGACCTTAAGGTGGCCATCCTGCAGCAAAAAAAAACTTCAGGACCAGACTTCAAAGAGAAACTGCTGAGCTTCAGTTCATCTGCAAATTTGACACCATCAGCTCAGGATTAAACAAAGACTGTGAATGGCTTGCCAGCTACAAAACCAGTTTCTCCTCCCTTGGTTTTCACACCTCAACTGCTAGAACAGGGCCTCATCCTCCCTGACTGAACTAACCTCATTATCTCTAGCTTGCTTGCATATATATACCTGCCCCTGGAAATTTCCACTACATGCATCTGACGAAGTGGGTATTCACCCACGAAAGCTCATGCTCCAAAACGTCTGTTAGTCTATAAGGTGCCACAGGACTCTTTGCTGCTTTCACAGATCCAGACTAACACAACTACCCCTCTGATATTTAATAGTGGACCCTTCATATTAGCAGAGAAGGGTATAATGTGATCCAGTGGCTGGAAGTTGAAGCTAGATAAATTCAGCTTGGAAATAAGGTGTACAGTGAGAATAACTAACCATTGGAACAGCTTACCAAAGGTTCTGATGGATTCTTCATCACTGACAATTTTTAAATCAAGATTGGATGTCATTCTAAAAGATCTGCTCTAGGAATTATTTTGAGGCCTGCATTATACATCAGGTCAGACTAGATGATCACAATGGTCCCTTCTGACACTGGAATCTATGAACCTATACACTGGAGCCAGAAATGCACACAAGCTGGTAGACAGACTAGGTGGGTGAGGCAATATCTTTTATTGGCCCAACTGTAAGAAGTTGGTCCAATAAAAAATATTACCTCAACAGCCTTGTCTGTCTAATATCCTGGGATCAACACCACTACAACAGTGCTGCGTGCTACAGGTTGGTAGACACTTCTCAAGAAAGCTGGATGGTACCAGGTGTATTCAGCTACTCTTTACATGTCTGTTTTCTCAGATATACCCACTCAGAAAGGATAGACCAGTGGTTAGGTCACTAGGCCAGGACTTAGAGCAAGGCATTGAGCCTAGGTCTCCCCTCACAGACTTCCTTTGGGACCCGAGTAGTTTAGCTTCTCTGTACCTCAGGTCCGCATTTATATAATAGGGTTCCCTACCCTACAGCTATGTTCTGAGGATAAATACATTAAAGTTTGGGAAGTGCTGTGATATTCCAGTCATGGGGGTCATTTCAGTCACAAGCACCAGACAGATGTTTTCAGCACAAGTATCACAGAAGCTCAAATTAGCACATGGAACATTTAGCATAATAAGTGTGGCAATTAAATATGCACCGTGAGACATTGTAAAAAGGTGAGATCATGAGGCCATGCTTCAAATCAAAGTTCAATTCCTGAGCAGATTTGCCAGTTTCAAACACATGAAGCATCCAAAAATATCACCTGGGATTTTGCTCTTGGCAGAAGCGCTTGTTTCCAGTTGTGCATGTTCAGTTCTCTCTGATTTTTAAACACATCTTGAGAAAGTGCAAGCCAAATGATCATAGAATATTGGAGTTGGAAGGTGTCATAAACAGATAAGAAACGTTAATAGCACAGAAGTACTTTATATCTCTTTGACTATAAAGGGTTAACAAGTTCAGTAAGCCTGGCTGTCACCTGACCAGAGGACCAATCAGGGGACAGGATACTTTCAAATCTTGAGGGAGGGAAGTTTCTGTGTGTGCTGTTAGATTTTGGTGGTTGTTCACTCTGGGGGCTCAGAGGGACCAGACGTGCAACCAGGTTTCTCTCCAATATAGGCTCTTATAAGTTCAGACTAGTGAGTACTAGGTAGATAAAGCGAGTTAGGCTTATGGTTGTTTTTTTTATTTGCAAATGTGTATTTGGCTGGGAGGAGTTCAAATGTGTATTTGGCTGGAAGGAGTTCAGATTGGTATTTTGCTGAAAAGATTTTAATTTGTACTTGTATACTTAGGCTGGGAGGGTATTCCCAGAGTCTATAGCTGAAAGACCATGTACCTATTCCATTTTTTTTTAATTTACAAAGATAATTTTTACTGTTTTTTCTTTCTTTAATTAAAAGTGTTTCTTGTTCAAGAACCTGATTGTTTTTTTATTCTGGTGTGAGAACCCAGGGGACGGGGTCTGGATTCACCAGGGAATTGGTGGGGAGAAAGGAGGGAAGGGGGAGAGAAAGGCTAATTTCTCTCTGTGACAGGATTACTTTCTCTCTCAGGAAGAGTCTGGGAGGGGGAAAGAGAAGGAGGGAGGAAGGTGAATTGTCCTCTCTGTTTAAAGATTCAAGGAGTTTGAATCACAGTGATCTTCCAGGGTAACCCAGGGAGGGGAAGTCTGGGAGAGGCAACGGTAGGGGAAAGGGTTTACTTTCCTTGTGTTAAGATCCAGAGGGTCTGGGTCTTGGGGGTCTCTGGGCCAGGTTTTGGGGGGACCAGAGTGTACCAGGCACTGGAATTCCTGGTTGGTGGCAGTGCTACAGGTTCTAAGCGGGTAATTAAGCTTAGAGGAATTCATGCTGGTACCCCATCTTTTGGACGCTAAGGTTCAGATTGGGGATTATACCATGACAGAAGGGACCTCAGGAGGTCATCTAGTCCACTCACCTGCTCAAAGCAAGACCAATCCCCAGACAGATTTTTGCCCTAGATCCCTAAATAGCCCCCTCAACAACTGAGCTCACAACCCAGGGTTTAGCAGACCAATGCTCAAACCACTGAACTATCAGGATGTTTGTGATACAAAAAAGGAGCTTTACTATAGGAATGATCATTTAAGCAAAGACAACTCGTATTCACATTTACCAGTTAAATTTGTTTTCTATGGCTTGGCTAAGACAGCACAGACCGTGAATTCGTCATGCTTGTTGACCTATGACCCTGTCTCATGTTTCATAATGGATTTTAAGCTTATTATAAGTAGAATGATATTGTAGTGGTATATATTGAGTTATGTAAAGCTTACTAGTTTGGAACATGCCTGGGGGCAAATAGGTGAACACAAGTGACCGGGTTATTATGGGCTTATGGAAGCAGTTATGCTAATGGCTGGATTTTAGCTAAAATAGCATAGGCCTAAGGAGATAATTCCAGGTCATAAATTCTGCATTCTCATTCTGAGAGACCAGCAAGTAATCACAAACAAGTACAGTACACCACCTAATTCTGCAAGAGAGGAGTTTGTGAATTAAGGTTAAGAAACAGTAACTAGACAGTTAATCCACATTTATGTATAGGAATTAAGTGATGCAGTTGATTACTATTAATAATTGGGGACATGGCTACAGACACCCAGAAGACCACAGAAGGCTAACAGACAGGTAGCAATCTTATTATGGTCACAGAAGGTGGTCAAATATGGTTATATATCCGACAGGTTACATGGAAGTGGGGTATGAATACTTTGTTTGCTTGCCTATTATCCAGTTCCTTGAGGCTCCAAGGCCGTCTGCGTGGTGCTCCACTTAATGATTCTTCGTCCCTATATTGTCTCATCTTTTCCAATGTATGTATGGAATACAGTTCTCTCTACTGCTCTGGGTACACGGGTGTTCAGAAGGATAGGCTTTATGCTGGTTAATAATTTTAGGTAATATAATCATTTGGTTTCTTTATAAAGGTGTAATTGAATCTATACTTCTCTGTCGTAAATTATGTCAATCCCTTAATGGGAGAGGAGTTTTGGAGAGAATCTTCTGTGTTGCCTACTTGAGAAAAAGAACCTGTGTTTATGGATAAAATAAGTAAGTGCGGAAACTTTCTAGCACCATTATTTAACAAGGCTACATTCTGGCCCCAATCCTGCTTCCATTGGGCTGAGCAGAAAAACTCCCATTGACTTTTGCAGTGCAGCCAGGCTTTCCCAGGCCACGTGACGACCAGGCTCCCTCCTGCTCTGTATCAGACTCCCACCTCTGCTTCTCTCGCTTGATTCTTTCTGAACTCACATAAATCTGTCCAGCTGCTGGTGCGCTAAGCGGGTGTGCCTGTTGTAGCCTGAGCCTGCACTGCCCAGTGGAGCAGGAGTCTGATTTGCCAGTATGTGGGAATATAAAGCGGCTAGTGCTGTTTAGCAGCACTCTGTGAAAAATGCTGCACCCAGGGAGAACAATGTCTCTGATGCTGAATGGCAAAAAAGAGCCTGAGAAATGAAGGAGGAGGGAATGGGACTCTGAAGGATGGTGTGTTCTACCCCAGTAGGAGTTGCTGAACTCCCTGCAGGGCAAGGATAGCAAGTGCAAGTGGCCTGGGTTTAGGG
The DNA here is from genome assembly GCF_007399415.2 of Gopherus evgoodei. Classification (NCBI taxonomy): domain Eukaryota; kingdom Metazoa; phylum Chordata; order Testudines; family Testudinidae; genus Gopherus; species Gopherus evgoodei. The sequence continues at coordinate 138,750,974 of NC_044326.1, forward strand.
ACACACAAAAGGAGGAAGATCCTTGTGCCCAGCACCCTCCTGCATGGGACATTCACAATCTGGCCCCTGGTGTTCCCCTTGCTGCAGCCCCAAAGCCAGAGAGCAAATTGCTACATCAGGGCACCTTTGTCTCTTTTCTGCATCAAGCATACGTGACGGGCAAATCTGAGAGTAGGTGGTGGGTTCTGTGACCCTTAATGGCACAGGCCTCAGAGCCCAGGGAAAAAACGTGATCAAAATATTCACAATAGCAGGTAAAATCTTGCATTGACTTCATTGGATTAGGGGAGCTCAGTGTATTGTTTCCCTGTAGCCCGAGCGCACGGATGCAAAGAGAGATTCCATTAAACGAGTCCTCTCTCATCCTCTGCACTACAGTATTAAAAGGCTGTAAAAATATGCTGCACTTTAACACCCCTGGGTTGGTGCTGCAGGAGCAAAATGAAAGGTCCCTAGTTCATATTAATGAAATGTAAGAGAGTCCCATCTCTACCCAGGGGAAGGTGCAGGCCAAAAGAGGGCCTCCAAAATCTTTCTGTGCTGTGGGGCCCTCCTTGGTTCTGAACGGTCAGGAGTGAGACCGGAGCAAGGGTGAGAAGGCAAGGGATTGACTTTTAGAAGTGGATGTGGGAGGGTGACCAGAGTGCCATGGGGTAGGAGCTGTCTGGGGAATGAAGGTTAGCATTTGGCATGGTGGGGACCAGGGATGTGAGCATGTGACAAGTGAAGAGGTGGGTTTACACAGGGCAGTATGTCGGGGAGAGAAGTTGGGATCCAGGGGTCAGGGTGGGAGAGGGTGGGGAACAGAACTGTAGGGGAAATGGACTGTGCAGGGCTGGAAGCAGGTGGGGGAGGATTTGGACTGTGAACAGGTGGAGAGAATTAAGATTTGAGCTGGGAAAAGCCTACGGAAGAGAATTGAGCAATCTGACACACTGGCTGTGCTTTGTTAGAGGATCGCTATTGTGGCGCACCACAGGTGGGGAGTGATATTCAGCCTCCCTTGGATACTGGAGGCTGAAAACCGATTTATGAGAGCTAAGTATTACTGTGAGTGTTGTCCTGCAGCTAGGGCTGCTCTCTCAGCCATGGCAAAGTACAAACAGCCCACAGACAGAATAAGCCAGTTGGGAAGTTAACAGCTTCTCAGGTGTGAGCCTCGTTTTTAAAAAGAATCCCTAAAATGATCTTTGGCTGAGTTGCAGAGATTATGCAGTTCAAATGAAAGGAACAAGCAGAGTTAACTTGAAGTGGTCTTAGATACAGTTAATGGGTAATAGTTTCAAAAAGGCCGAAGTGATTTAGGAGCCTATATCCCACTTTCAAAGGTGGTGCAGACACCTAGACCCAGAAAGCATTTAGACATCCAGTTCCCACTGAAATCAACAAGAGTTAGGCACCTAAATGCCTTTGTGAATCCTACCTTAGGTGCCTAAATCACTTTTTAAAATGTGACTTAGGTCTTTTTGAAAATATCCATTATGTATATTCTTTGGGACAGATCCTCAGCTGAAGGGCTGGCCCTTAATATGTTTATTTCAGGCCTATCAAAGCTGACATTTAATGAACTCCTGTTTCTCGCAGCATCATCCCACGGTGCATGAATCTTAATCAATGGCTCAAAGACAGATTGGAACATGTTTGAAATTAAATGCTCGAATCAAACACAGATCGCATTTGTAAAATATCTGATCTCAAGATTCCTGGCGGCCAGAGCAACCATAATAAAATGGGTAAGGGATAGGGGGAATGAAGCTGCAGGAGTTTTGGAAAGGTAGGGAACAAAGTATAGAATAAACAGGAATAATCTCCAAGAAGATTGGTGGGGATATATGTTCTGCTTCTTTAAATCTAAACCAGGCAGCTCAAGGACATGCTGCTGGGAGAAGCAGGAGCCATTCTTTTCTTACACTCCTCCCTTCCAAAACCTGGCACATAAGAGGCAAGATTGCATACTCCCCCTTAGAAGAAATTCCAGTTGAACATTTTCAGTTGCCTTCTCCTGAATCTAGCTGGCTACTTGGATTTGAAACAGAACAATGGAGTCCACCAGGGCTGGCTCCAGACCACAGCATGCCAAGCATGTGCTTGGGGTGGCACGCCATGGGGGGCGCTCTGCTGGTTGCCGGGAGGGCAGCAGACTGCTCCGGTGGACCTCCCGCAGGCGTGCCTGCAGAGGGTCCGCTGGTCCCGCGGCTCTGGTGGAGCATCCGCAGGCACGCCTGCAGGAGGTCCACCGGAGCCGCCGGACCGGAGAGTGGCAGAGCACACCCCGTGGTGTGCCGCCGTGCTTGGGGCAGCGAAATTGCTAGAGCCAGCCCTGGAGTCCACACATCTGTGGCTGCTGATCCACCCGATAAAACTAGGAGTGGCCAACAAATATTGACATAGACCAATTGCAATATCTGAATGGGTTCTATTGGGATTCCCAACACCTACCCAGCCCTAGAAACTGGCAGATAGAAAGCGCTACTCATCCATTGCAGGATTTAATGTGGTCATTCTAACTGCCATCCTGGATTTATCCAGTCATGGAGCAGGACCACATTGTGCTAGGCATTGCAAGAACACAGAACAAAAGGACCGCCTCTGCCCCAACGTGTTTATTTGCCTACCTGCACGGAGTGCAAAGGTTGTTCGCGGCCATGGCTGAAGTGACATGGTGCATCTGGTTAGCTGCAGCAAAGAGAAAGAAATATTTGCTTCTGACACCAGAGCTGCATTGAGGAAACTTTCGCCAACTTTACAGAAGCTACAGACTTACGTAGTAGCATTGGTGATCTTGCTGGCAATAGCTGGCTCTATTTACATTATCTAGATACCATTCTAAAATAGAATTCACTTGGCAGGAGGCAGTGAGGTACCTTCATTAAAGGTGCTACACCTCAGATCTCCCAGCAGTACCGGGGACTGTCTCACACTGACATCCAACCCTCCCACCCCCGTTCCAGTTGAAACACAATGTTTCCCACATTCAGGGCCTCCCAGAGGTTTGGCCCATCTGTCCCCATCTACGGAAGGGCAGATGGGCCAAATCTGAGTGGCACTGCATTCTGCTTTAGCCACCTGAAACCTTGGGAAGTATGGTTACAAGTGGTATTATAATGCTGTTACTGCTACCCCTTCTGAGGTTGTGGCAGGGATAGCGTGCAAAGAGGCTCCCACACCTGGCATGACCCCCTCATGGCAGGGATTGGTGAACTGTTAATGGGCCCTGGGAGGGGATGTATGATGTCCTAAAGAGGCAGGAACCAGTGAAAAGAGGATATGGATAACGGACCTTCCCTTCTCCATAAATCTTGCGGAGGGCACTGTCAGTTCTGCTGTGTGCTAGGACGCCTGGAGGAATTATTCACCCTGGGGACCCAACCTTCCCAAGACTCCCTGTGGCTCAGTGTGGCCGTGCACCGCCCCCTGCAAAGACCTGTAGGTACCACACACTCTGCCCTTGGTTGTCTATAACTGAGAGCCTGATCTGCACCCCACTGAAGGCAGGGGCAGAATGTTCAGGAGATCGCTGGGACCAGGGGGACTGCTGGTCCTTATACTGAAGGCATTTAGGAATAGACTGCATCATTAACGTCCTGGGTTGGGAGCAAGGTAGGCTCCCTAACGCTGGGGGAATCTTGAGGAGAACTAGGGCCCCATTCACTTTGGGACAATGGTATTCCCACAGGAGCCGGGATTGTGAGTTTGACTGACCCTAGTGGAAAGTAGTTGCCCTGCACCCTCTCCCACCTAGCAGACACACACAGGGGCTAGACACCAGCTACCCCGACCATATAAACAAGAGATTAGGGGCCTGATCCAGCCCCCATGAAGAGGATGGGTGTCAATCCCTTTGCTTCGAAGGGAGTTGGATGGAGCCCTTAGATTTTATAAGCAATGCCATTTCCACACTCCTTTTGGGTTCCCTGCCAAAACGGAAGCCATTCATCTTGTTAATTGCAATAGGAGGTTTCAGGCTGATGATAGGCCCTTAGCTATTAATTTTTGATAGCTCTAGATTGGCTATTTTGTTTGGAAGGAAAAGGAAACATTGAAAATTGACAGGCAACCCCTGAGAAATCTGGTCCACTGCCAAATAGAGTTGCTTTCGTCCATGCAATTTTTACATCCTGCCTAGTATTTCTGAATGCTGGCCCAACACAACTGAGGCATTGGGCTAATCTAACATGACATCAATGTTTTGGTAATCATTCCCGGACCCATTCTTGCCTGTCAGCTGCCAAATATGATCACATGTATTCAGTTTGTGTAAAGTGTACCTAATATTGGACTTGATACAAAAACTGTGCTTTACAAAAGCTCACAGTTATGGGAAAGAATTAAGGCAACCACCAGTAATTGTGTGTCTACAAATCTCTGGGAGAGTTATTCTAAGCATGCATTAATCTGCCAAGCCTTATTAGTTACTAAGAAGTATTAACTTGACCTAGCAGGTGCTGATAGGGTAATTAAATCATGTGGGGATTCTTTCTTCACAAGTTTTGACTATATATGGAAAACTTGCCAGTGACTTCTACTCCAATTAACAGAGTTAGTATGTGTTGCTATGATAGCAATTCACAGCAGCGACAGAGAGGTCTTGTGTAGTTGTAGTATCATTAATCTCTGGGTCCACTCATGAAGTCCTTACTGAAGCAAAGTTCCCATTGATATTGAAGGGATTTTGGAGTGAGGACTTGGGGAATTGGGCCCTGTGTGAATTTCTCTGAGCACTGAGTGGACATTGCAATGTTCGATTTGCATGATGCATATCTAGCAGTTGAAAAGCAATTTCTGCTTAGTTTAGCCTCGTGAGTAAAGCTGGGCAGGAAATGGTTTTCCTATCACACAAAGATTCCCTATTCTGCATCAGGAATGAACATAACATAAGAATGGCCATACTGGGTCAGACCAAAGGTCCCTCTAGCCCAGTATCCTGTTTTCCAACAGGAGCCAATACCAAGTGCCCCAGAGGGAATGAACAGAACAGATAATGATCAAATGATCCATCCCCTGTCACCCATTCCCAGAATCTGGCAAACAGAGGAGAGGGACATCATCCCTGCCCATCCTGGCTAATAGCCATTAATGGACCTATCCTCCATGAATTTATCTAGTTCTTTTTTGAATGAAACCAGAGTATTGAGAAGTTTTCATGAAAAACCAGAAAGAAAGAATCCCTGGTCTGAATCAGGCAGTGCAGGACTCCAACATCTCAAGTGATGACCCTAACTATGAAACTTGTGTGTGTGTGTGTGTGTGTGTGTGTGTGTGTGTGTGTGTGTGTGTGTGTGTGTGTGTGTGTGTGTGTGTGTGTGTAAAATTCCATTATGGACCTGAGAAATCTTCCCAACAGAATTGGTATGTTCCCATGGAAATTTCAGTTTCAATGAATTGGTATTTTTCAACAATGACAACAAAACTCATATTCCATTGAAAAATCCCAAATCAGCTTTAGTCCAGCGTTAAGGACTATCTGCTCCTGGGAAAAACCTAACCCGCAGCTTTGCCTAGAGTTAGTCAAAGGAATTATGATTATCCTCAGCAATATCTAAACACAGCAGCAGAACAAGTTGAGGTGATGGAGACCATGAAAGTACAGGGAACCATGCACTTGTCTTAGGACCAAATCACTCGCTGCATGGAAATAAAAACAGAGGAGGAAACTGGAAATTTACTGTGTGACTGTCCGATCATTATTTGGAAAGGAGACTGGCCTCAGAAGGAATGGGCTGAAGCTCCAGAAACACTTGAGAGGTTGGGCAGAAGGACTGAGGAATGAGAAAGGACAATTCACCAGTGTCCTGACATGGAACTCTGAGCCCTGCAAAGCCTGGGCATTCAAAATATCTGCCAAAGCCCAGGCAACACACTAAGGGCTGGAATACTGATACAAAGCACCAAAGCATTGAGACACTGAACTGGAAAGGGGTCCAGGAAATGCTACCAGACTCTGAATGGGACCCAATGATGCTCCAAGGCAGTGAACACAAAGGGTCACAGCACACCAGCAATGGACAGGCTTAAGCTGATCTGGAGAACCAAAAAAAGCACCACGGATCAAGAAAACCCAGACATTTAATATGGAACTCACCAGAGAAGCAGTTCCAACAGGGAAGGGTCTGTGGGAGGGGCAGGTTGCCTCAAACTACCTATAGGCTAGATAGACAAAGGGTGGGGAGGGAAACAGAAGCAGAGAGGGAAAATGACTCTCTGAGATCACACAGCAGGTCAATATCAGAGCCAGGTCTCCCAAGTTCCACTCAAGTAGACCAAATTGCCTCCCATTTCCAACAACAATCATGCAAAGAGCCATACGCTGTGACACAAACATGATTACCCCTGACCTCTCCCCTTGAAATGTAGTGGCCACCTGACTTCCAATGTGCTTGAAAGAACCATTGCTTTCTGCATGTATTACTCTTTTATCATTTCACTGTGCCACATGGCTGCACACTTAATTAAGGATTTAAATAATGAATACATATTAGCATAATGTAAATCATCATCATTTACCATGAATGGAAACTAGTGTTAAGTGCCTGAGAATTGCAAATATTTGAAGGCATCCATTCAACCTAATATATTTTTTAAATTAAAAACTATCTGCCTATTATAAACTACAATAAAAAGTAACTTTCTACTACTACCCTTAAATTATTACCAACTCAATCTGCTGCATGTCTGTTGACAAAACTATATGTCCAAGGCCCTTAAGAGAGCCCTGAATATATTAATGTCTTGAATTAAGGCAGCTTGCAATGTTCGAACCATGATTATCTCAACCAAAATTAAATCCTCCGAGTTAACATTATGCATGTCTATTCAAATTAAATTTAGTAAGGTCAGTTATGAAAAACAATTGTGATCTCACCACTTACTGACCTCATCCATCTTTTTTAATAAACTCATTACTGAGTTATAATTGGAGAGGTCCGCTTATGCCAGGACTGGGAAGCACAACTTTTCTGAGGCTCTGGAAATCCTGCTCCATCTTCTTCTACAGGGGCTCAGAGCAGCATTGGCAGTCAATTAACATCCCTAATAATGAATTCAGTAGACTCACAGGGCAATAGGACAGAATATATCCTGGAATTCTGTATTGCATGACTTCCGAAATGTAACATGAAATGTTTTAATTACTGAATGCAGGGCTTTAGAGAAAGCTACTGGATCAGCACCAAAGGATAACCTATATATCTTATTTCATCGCATCCAGTGAGCTGTAGCCCACGAAAGCTTATGCTACAATAAATTTGTGTCTCTAAGGTGCCACAAATACTCCTATTCTTTTTGCAGATACAGACTAACACGGCTGCTACTCTGAAACCTGTATATCTTAACATCACTCTGGAGGGTTGGGGAGACAGTGCTGATGCTCATTGCTAACTGCACAGTAATTCATAAGCAAACTGTACTATAAGTGATAGCTGAAGTCTTAGCCCATATTTCACACAATATATTTCACGGGGCATGCGAAGATCCCTGAAAAGCCATCTAACAAGAGCAAGTACCTGATGCAGTAAGGTGTTGAAAATTGGAGATCCAGAACTGGAATTTAGGGGCTAACACAGCCCTTTCCTCCACAACTGCAGAGGGCCCTGTGCAGCACAGCTGGTGCTTTTCAGCTATGTATCATGATGTCATGGCCATGTCTTGTGCAGCCGGACCATGCCACCACAAGACAGGAGTTGCCTGAGTCAGGAGACAGGAAAGTCAGAAGCAGGAGCTAAACTGGAGGTCAGGAATACAAGTCAGATGGCAGGAATCAATACCAGTCAGGATGCCAGGAAATCAAGCCAAGGGAGCCACAAGTCCCATAGTCCAGAGTAAAATGGACCCCGGAGTTCAGACAGCTTCCTGCTCCCGCTATGGGTTTAAGTAGGGTCAGAGGGCCAGTTAGCTGCTCTGGGATGCTGCCAATCAGACCTCAAGGGAAGAGCCTCACACTGGGGCTGGACTCTGGAGGTCCCAGGAGACCTATTACCATCAGGCTACCAGATGGGGTTTGGAGTGAGGCAGTTCATATGAACCTTATGGGCATGGGTTTGAAACCAGTGGGTCAGAGAAGGGGTGACATACCAGGGCACAATCCAGACTACTGAGTAGCTCTGTCATAGAATCATAGAATCTCAGGGTTGGAAGGGACCGCAGGAGGTCATCTAGTCCAACCCCCTGCTCAAAGCAGGACTGATCCCCAACTAAATACCATGGGGGGGGGGCTTTACAATGTCTTGCTGCTCACAAACAGCCTCCAGCATGCAAGTCCCTTCCAGCAATGTTTCCGGTGAGAGCCACTCCTTGGCTCTCACCAGCCTTACAGATTATCACAGGGTGACCCCAGAACACTCCCAGTCCCACATGTTCCCCCAGAGACACATGTTCTGTACTACCCAGCCCTCTCCTGGACAGTGCAAATACAGAGTGTATTTCTTTAAGGGAATAATATGCATACAACTTGTTACCCCACATGGAGTTACCAGACACTTCAGTTTGAGCACACTGGATTAGATAAAACAACAAAACACCATTATTCCCTGAAAAGAGAGATTTTAAGTGAGTAAAAGTAATGAGGCATAAAAGTCAGAAATGGTTACAAGAAAGATAAAGATAAAATGCTTACTGATGCCTGACAACAAACTACATTAGATTCAAACAAACTTCTCTCACCCCGTGCTTTCAGCAGTCTTACTGACCAAATGGTTTAGGTTACGCTCCTTGCCCCAGAGTCCAGCAGCAATTTCATTTGTATCTGCAGGTGCAGTGGGTGTGATGGGCAGAGGTCGAGAGAGAGGCCCTTACGCATGTTTGTCAGCCCTCATGAAAAACATTTCCAGCTGAGAACCAGGATCCAAAGTGTCTGTGTGAAAGGATGTTCCCTGCTGTTTTTTTTTCACATGTTTAAACTTCCTTTGTCTTCCCTTCCTACTTGATTAATCTGTTTGCTGCTTAAATGCAAATTAAGCAAAGCACCCATTCCATTGTTTAGGACAGACCTGTTTGCCAACTGCTGTTTGGGCAGGGCTGTGGTTTGGAACATGTGTTAAGAACATCATGCAGAGGAATCTTATAATTTCACATACAATGTTGCCACACTTATTTTCCCAGGACAATTTCAACCAGCAAATTATGAGTTTTCAGCTGATACCTTACAAGGCATACTTTGCACAAAGATTATTACAACAGTATGTAGGATGTGAATACAGGGGTGTATTCCATCACAAAAGGTGAGAAGATCAGCAGGAAACAGATGCACATAAAGGCTCTGTCTTACCTGCTGTAGTCAAACAGACTCAGCAGAGCTGCACTAACACTCTTCAGTAGCTTGGAATAGATGTTACCTTGTCCTCTCCATATCCCTTCCAACCACTCTCTCTTCAGCCCCAAGCCTGATTTCTCAGGCCAGGATCTGGGTGTGCCCCTAATGCACATTCCTACCTCTAAGATTACAATATACTTTTTAAAAGTAAGATCACTGAGAGACAGGGAATTTGCATTTTGAGTGGGCTAGTAGGACTTGGAGAGCAGGTGGTTACCAGTAAGGGTCTTGTGTGTTCAGTGTTGTGGTTGGGAAGCATGAGAGAAGAAGAAATGGTAACTGAGGATGCTTTGAGAAGGTTAACTCAAATTTGTGGCTCATCTAACAATTCATGGAATAAGGCTGGGGTATTCAATGGTCCCAAAGGAGTGAGTAATCCATTTTCCATTGGAAGTTGGGCACCAACCTCTCTTAGTCTCCTGTGAAAATGGGTGCAAAGTATCCAACCTAAGTTGGCTTTTCTAGCCTTACCTTTTGGAATTTCATAGATAGAATCATAGATTATTAGGGTTGGAAGCAGGACCAATCCCCAAATGGACCCCTCAAGGATTGAATACACAACCCTGCGTTTAGCAGGCCAATAGCCAAACCACTGAGCTATCCCTCCCTCCTGACTTTTGAGTGCTTGATCTGTTATTAAATTACAAAAGGAAGACAGAGGAAGGGAAAAGTCACACAGAAGGCCCCCAAGGATTCCTGCTTGGGCTCCCCCGCCCGCTGTCCCCACATACAATGAAATTCACCTTTCTACAGGTGGTCAGCGCAAGGCCTATGGGTTTAAGTGATAGAGAGGCTGTGTGTTGTGTATGAACTGTGGCCTAAAAGCCCTAAATGTAACCCAGGTGTGTTGTAGCTTTATTCACCAATCACTCAGCTAGGGTAGGTAATTTACAAACAGTCCTATATTAATGAATTATGTTCATTTAAATCACAACTTGTAAATCTGCTCAGCCACTGATATATTGTGCTTCTTGCTGACCATCTTCTATTTCTAAGACTGCAATAAAACAGTAACGTGGTGATTTCAAGTTATTATGGGACCTGGCATGATCTCCCCGATTCTCACGGTACATTTATTTTACCTAGTAGGACAAAATGTTATTATAAGATAGTGCCACATTTCACGGTAAAGCTCTTGAGAATTTGCATGGAAGCACTAAAATTCACGCAGTGCATTAGGTGTTTATATAGGGGTGTATTAGGTGTTTATACAGGGTGTCTGCCCATCACATTAGTATCCAGGCGCTATTGTCTGTAGAGGATACAAGTTTTATTTGTCTCTATCACTCTGTAGAACAGCCTGGATTGCATCACATTCAGTGTAAAAAGCAACACTGAATGAGTCTTCTCATGAGAAGTTGCTTAGAGAAATATCTCAGGTTCAACTAACAAAATGTTGAGCATTAAATATTGTGACTCAACCTAGTTTTGGTTTCTTCTTCTGGCAAGCGTCCAATAAATGAGACCTATTAAAACACCAAAGGAAACTTATATACTCAGGCTCCAATTGTTACACAAGCGTGATTGCCAATGATATGCTAATTCTAATTAGAAATATCAAAACAAATGTTTGCAAAAGCATCATTCAATGAGCCTACCCATGCAAAATGAAATAGCCAGGTGGCCCTTTCAACTTGGCCCTCTTGAAGTCAGTATTGTCCATGGCATCAGTGCCAAAGGAAACAAAGCTTTGGATGGACTTTCTAAGCACTTTGGTCCTCTCCCAGGAGAACTGCAATACCACTGCAATGCTGAGCAAGTACCACAGAACCTCACCAGGATGGGCAATCAGGCATTGGCAGGCTAAAGAAGGTGGAACCTCATCACCCACTGGCAAAGGAATCTCAGCAGTATCCCTATCACCATCCTACCCTTGTAAAACTTGATATGCATGAATGAAGTGAAATCATCACTACCAGGGAAATGACCTGCTCTGGAAACCAACATGAGGTGACAAGTACTGATTGGCTCAAAGGCAGTTTGCAACAGCTTTGTCAGAACCACATTAATGTAACACACCTCAGGGATGGTCTTAATGCAGGAGAATTGGTTCAAAAGTCTTAAAGCCTCACCCCACTAATAGCAAAGGGTTGCAGATACACTGATCTACTCTTCATCTAGTTCAGGAGCCATCCTCATGCCATGGCTCTCTACCGCTGTCCTTAGGGACCAAAAAACTGTAAAAGCTTGAGGAGTGTGTGTTCCATTTGCCTTAAAAAAGGGAACCTAGAAACCTGTCCAGATGACATCTTTAGAGAAGAAGCTCTCTTGTAAGGGTATTAACACAACCTGCTCCTGGCTAGGAGACAGATACACCAATATTACTCGCTCTTCTGGTATTTCAGCACTTACATTCCTAAAAGGAACCTTGTAGCATAAAGCTGGACAAAAATAATGACAGCGATAGTGGAAGAAACAAACGTTTTCACACCACAAAGATGGTCTTTGGTTTGAGTTCAAGATGAGATTTCAGAAGTGTGGACTGCACTGTTATAATTCTACGTGTACCACGACAAAAATAAAACGTGATGCTCCATTTCTATTTAATTGTTTTCAAAGGGAAAGCTCAGAACTCAGTCAAAAGAGTGGGAAATGATTTCACATCTGTTACGATTTGTGTTGCCTTAGAGTTTAGGAGCCTTATTCATAGCAAGGGAACTCATCATGCTAGGCACTATGCAGAACAAAAAGCCCACCGCTGCCCCAAAGACCTTTCAATCTAAGCATAACACAAGAGACAACAGGTGGATACAGACCATGGGACAGAGACACAATGAGGCTAAGCAGCATGGTCTCAGCACAGCAGCTGCCTAACCGTTGACAAATCTGTCGAAATAAGTGTATGTCCCTATTGTAAAACAAACACAAGCTTCATGGTTCTAATTTTATGCATCGTGATTATCCATAAGGGCAAAACCTAGGTCAGAAAATCCAAGTCAATTTTTTGACTCAGCCATAACTAGATAAAATATTTAATCCCTAATTCTCTGTTTCGAATAGAAAATCAATCTGGGTGAAAAGTTCATTTCTAAGACTGAAGCGGTTTGCACGCGATAGACCAAATCTTCAGCTGACATGAACTGACGTGGTTCTGTTGGCTGCAGTCGAGCTATGCTGATTTACACCAGCTGAGGATCCAGCCCCTTGAATGTGAACGAGTGGAACCAAAGCGAAATATCGCTTTATTTCAGGAGTGCACTTTCAGATTATTGGCTTCCCAGATCCTGCTGAGTCCAAAGGTTAAGCCATGCTGCAGGCACTCTTCAGAGCATGGAAGCACCACTGAGATTGTTAATTTCAGCCTCTGACAGCTCGTGGTTGGGGATGATGTGGTAGATGGGGGAGGAGGAGAAAAGGAGAATGGCCCCTATCTTGATTCCATCCACTTACTGCTCCCCCAACAAGGAGGAAAGTAAAGTGAGTGTGGCATACAGGACACCCATTAAGGGTTAATGTTGTAAATACTTGCAGCTTCTGCAAACTACTAGAATTCACGTTATGTCCTCTGGGAAAGACGGCCAAGGAGAATTTGTTCCAGTGATGTAATGAGATGAAGGAGGTGTTTTACTAGCTACATGATTTCTCATGCAGAATGATAGAAGCTAGGCAATAGTTTATCTAGCCCATTTCTCTGCCATTAAGGTATAAAGTTGGGGGTGGAGTGGCCTTTCCCAAGGACACCACAGCTAAATGTGCATTAAAGGTCTAAACTCATTGAACATTTCAGCTTTGATGAAACCAGAATCTCTTTCTAACTAGCTTCTGAAATTGTATTTCAGAAGCTTTCAATGGGAAGTGTCTCACTTACCTGTATTCACCTCCAGGAAAGAGGCACTGCTGCCTCCTGGGATATTCTGCAAAACACACTGGAAGGTCCTGGGGGTCCAGAACCCCAGCCTGCAGAGCTTCCTAGCATTTAACAGCCCCAGGCTGCCACCCAGTGGCAACTGTAGCCAGTTTGTGCTCCAGTTCCCATGACCTGCTGCAGTCACAGATGATGGGCCACTGCACCTCAAGGGTTTGCCAGACAGCAGCCTCATGGTTCCTACCGTATATAAACCCAAGGGCCATTCCAGCAAGTGGCAGTGTGGCTCTCCTGTGGCTCCATGACTGTTCTTGCTCCTGAATTCCTGGTTTTGACCTCAGCTTGAGGTAGACTTTGCATCCTGACTCAGACTCCGACCCTTGTATTGACCCTGGCCTGGACTATGAATTCTTCTGCTACTTCCAGCCTCAGCTTTGCCCCTACACTGACTCTTGGTCCTGGCAGCTCATGATGAGATCCTGTCACAATCTATTTATTTGGAAATTGCCTGAGTGATTCTGCACAGGGAACAATCAAAGAATCAGCCAGTCTGTTAGGCCTCCCATCTTTCTCCAAAGCTTTAATTCATGAGGGTGTTTAGAGAATATCAGTCACAACAAGCAAAAATTCTCTCACTTAGGCTGGGCTGGCACAATGGCCGCTTTTGGTCTGTGGCCACACTACAGCCCTGTGCTTGATGGGATATGGAGCCCACGACACCTTGCCCTCCTCTCTCTCAAACAGATCCTCTCATGGGAGCTATTGGGTGCCTCCTGTGAAAGCTGAATTCCACTTACACTGCATGGACCTCAAAGCTCCATCTGAGACTCAGCCTGAATCAGAGAGTCCTCAGCATTGCTTTTGCCCAATTTATATACTGCCTAAAAAATGACAACCAGCTCTATTTTCAAAGCCTGGCAATAAGTTTTAGCCATGAATTCCCAGTGATGAGTCAAGCTGCTAAAGCTCTGGGCTGCACTTTGAAAAATTAAGAGCTAGTTTCCCTTTATCCCTGGTGTTAGTAAGAGGCATACCTTGGGACACAGGCAAAAATGGACTTTGACCATTCTGCTCTGACTAATATCTTTATTTATTAAGTAAATATTTCGCTTACGCCTAGCAGTGTTAAGAGAGATTATGATATTGGACCAGGACATTTCTTAGAAATCTCAGAAACTGACATCCTTCTATCCTTTCAGTACTGAAATGGAGGCCATTTCATCTCCCATGAAGCACGGAGGAATGATGTTGACTGGAGAGCCAATGTCTCTGGGACTGTTTGCTCACATTCAGCCAACATTATTTCTCTGCTTTTCTCGGCCAGATATGTTCCTGAGAAAAGCAAAGAGAACAGCTCACATGTGGATATTGTAAACAGATCAGTGCCCAGCCTGAGGTCTATCAGCAAAGATCTTCTACACAAATCCTTGTCAAGGCTTGCATTGGATTTCGAGCCATTCCTTTTTCTGAGCAAACTCTGTAATTGATGAGGGAGCTTTTTCAGGTGACCCTGGAAGTGCCCCCAGATAGAGTTTCACTGCTGAGCTATCACCTCCTACTGACATTTTACCAGATCTTCTCCCAACACTACCTACGGAGACCTTGCCAGCTGCTACAGTTGCTCAAGAAGATCTGTGGGGGAAGCAGTTCCCGCAGCCAGCAAAAACTCTTGATGTTAAAAAAATATATATCCTGTTCTAACTGGGGATGAAAACAAGCCCTTTTGAATTTGTGTGTGAAAAAAACAGAGCTGGAGACCCAGCCCTGGACAGTCAATAGCACACCAGTTATGGCACTCACCTGGGATACAGGAGAGCCCCATTCAAGTCCCCGCTTTGCCTGCCTTGGAGCAGGGGCTCACAGCCAGGTCTCCCACACCCCCAGCCTAGACTGTTGGTGTTCTGAGGTGGAGTTCACTCAGACTCACCTGTTGGAGAGATTGTCTGGGTGGGTATGGCTGGAAAGGAATTAGCTAGACAGAGACAAGGAGAGGAGGCACTGAAGGGAAGGGAGGAGGGGAGCACGTGGGCCAGGTTGAGTGATGCCTACATGAAGATGGATGAGGAAGAAGGGGTCGGACTCAATGGCCAATCAGCGCGGGAGAAAGACCCAGAGTGAACACTGTATCAAACAGACTTATTCCATTGTCTTTGCAGAACTTGCTGAGGAAGCCCCTTGAATTTGCTCCTGATCACTTGAGTTTCTCCTGCCCTTCTCCTCTCCCCCTTGCTCTTCCTTTCTTCCCCACGCCCATGTGGATCAGGGGAAGCCCCCCCTATATTGCTCTGTCCATCAGACCCCATGGCCTCCTCACTGCGCATGAGGAATTGGGACTTGATTCTTCACCCATTGGAGGTAGCGGACAGATTCCGACTGACTTCAGAGGGCATTTGCTTGCTCACAGAGGTTACATGCACACTACATGATGATACTAAACCGCTGCTGACTTTGCTCTCCAAGATCAGCATTCATTCTGAGCTCTGTCTGCTCATTCTTTACGAACAAGCTGCAATGATCTAAAAGCTGTCCAGCTCACAGCTATGCTTGTTACCCTTAGAGCTCTTAACGGCAGCTGATGCATATCTGTTAAGAGCCCAGTGACTCATTCAAAGCAAACGTGTTGTGCTGAAGTGGCTCTCTTATGCTGTATTTTAATAAGAGATATTGGTCACTCACAGCACAGGAAGGACATGTGAGCACTGGAAGAAGAGGGATGTAATGCCTTATTTTTTAAGCTTGTAGGGGAGTGCTGATAGCTATAACCCAACAAGCTCGCTCTTTCCATAGTCAGAGGTCAAGAATGATTTATTAGGAAAACATTTGGATTGGCTTTCAGTAGGGGTAGAGCCTCAGTGGGAACTCATCTCCTATTCCCACCATTCAGCGTTCTTGCATGGCATGGGTAAATTCCCCTCTCAAATCACTTACCCCAGTGGAGGGAGGGATAGCTCAGTGGTTTGAGCATTGGCTTGCTAGACCCAGGGTTGCAAGTTCAATTCTTGAGGAGGCCATTTAGGGAACTGGGGTAAAACTCTGCCTGGGAGTTGGTCCCCCTTTGAGCAGGGGATTAGACTAGATGAGGTCCCTTCCAAACCTGATAGTGCAAGCCATAGACTTTAAAATTGCACTAGTGTAATTTAGGGTATGTCTACACAGCAGCTGGGTAGAGAGAACACTTCTCCTCAAGCTAGTGCTCAAAACAGCAGTGTGGTCATAGCAGCACAGGTTAGCTGGCCAAATGTGTACCCAGTGGGCAGGCTAGCCCAAGCTGCTACCTGTCCCACCACAAATACTACTGCTTTCAGTGCATTAGATCAAGCAGAGCTAGAATGGGTCTAGCTGCGGGCACTCAGAAGCATGCTCCCAGCTGCAGGATAGAGACACCCTGAGAAGAGAATTTGGCCTTATAATCACAGTACATAAAGCTAGCTAAGATGTGTTTAGCCAATTACTGGGTACCATAAAACCACATTCATTGGACAAAGAGCATTTTGTTTGCAGCATTTTTTGACATTACAGAGGATGGGTCAAGCCCTGGAGCAGCTTTACAAGTGAGCAGGATTTGACCTCAGATTAGTAATGAAGTGTAGACCCCATAGTATCTGAAAATGGAATCTGAATGGGTTAGCACTTTCTGCCTTGGTAAAGTGCCTGTTTTAGACTGTTTTGAGGCACGTAATCTCTAGGCAATTATCACTGGATTCGCACCAGACAACCCCTTCCCACGTTGTGTTGCATTTCAAATCTTTATTCCATAGCCATAGGCTTCCCCCCTATGACTACAAGGCTCCAAACACAGCAGTGCTCCAGTAATGGCTCTCTAGCTTAACACAACTCTTCATGGACATTAAAAGAAAATGACTGAATTAATTCAGGAACTCAAGAGCATTCAGTTGAACTGAATTTAAACCTCAAAAAACAGACCAACCGAAGTGCACTTAGGCAGAGGAAGGGGAAAAAAAGTAATAAAAATAGCCAATTGAGTTCTAATCAAACCAAGGTCTCTAAGAAGAAAACACTCTAATGAAGCACTTAATGATGCCTTAATTTTTTTTAAACAACTGATGCCTTTGAAAAGACTCTAAAAGAAAAATTCCAATGTGAAAGCTCTATGCAAAGTCACACAAATCCAATTAACACTAAAAACTAGCTATGAGTAAGTGTGTTTGGATAAGACACATGGAAAGGACATGTGTGTTTCCTAGTTATAGATAGTATGTTGTGTCTCATGTGCATCTGAGGACAGTTGCATGGCAAAGAGACTGCTTTCATATTAGGCCATACAAGAGATCACAGATAGGTTGTTCTATGGGGGAAATAAGCAGCCTCTTCCTTAAACCAAATCTGAATATTCCACGGCTGCCCCTCTGATTCCAGAGTAGTTTTTGGTTAATGTTTTTAAAATCATATGAAAAGACGTATCCAGAGTAGAACCTCAGATCTGAGAATTCCCCTATCCCAGGGGTAGGCAACCTATGGCACATGTGCCGAAGGCGGCACACAAGGTGATTTTCAGTGGCATTCGCACTGCCCGGGTCCTGGCCACCACTCTGGGGGGCTCTGCATTTTAATTTAATTTTAAATGAAGCTTCTTAAACATTTTAAAAACTTTATTTACTTTACATACAACAATAGTTTAGTTATATATTATAGACTTATAGAAAGAGACCTTCTAAAAAGGTTTAAATGTATTACTGGCACGCAAAACCTTAAATTAGAGTGAATAAATGAAGACTTGGCACAGCACTGCTGAAAGGTTGCCGACCCCTGCCCTATCCCCTTAATTTTAGAGGTAGCTGAGCTTCATGATGCCACAGGGATGCTTCCCTGAGAGCGCAGATCCTAAATGTCAGGGAAGCCTCATGTCTCAATCCGATTCCAGTCTATCACTGATAGCGAGGCCCTATTTGTCCCCTTCTTCTATACTGCTTTGTTCCCTCCTATCATATGGCTTCCCCTCCCAACTGTTTATGAGGGATGAAGAGAAACCCCCCAAATCCTCCATCTCTCCCTCTTTCTGCCCAAAAGCGTATGTGTGTATGTGTGTTTATAAAGAAACACTCCTCATCCCCTCTCCCAACCCCATCCAAAAGTCAGACAAGCCCACCAACCTTTAAACATCCAGGATTTTCTGGCGCCTCCTTCTCCACATCCATCCCAGACTGTCCCAATACTCGCCAGACACTTCAGATCATACAAACTAAAGAGTTAAACTATATTCCTAAACAACTGGCAGACTGGCATTCTGCTCTGAATTGTGTGCTCTACCAAGGCAAGTTTCCAGCTGTCTGGACCAGGGGTCAGAAACCTTTCAGAAGTGCTGTGCCAAGTCTTCATTTATTCACTCTAATTTAAGGTTTCACGTGCCAGTAATACATTTTAACATTTTTAAGTTTCTTTCTATAAGTCTATAATATATAACTAAACTATTGCTGTAGGTAAAGTAAATAAGGTTTTTTTAAATGTTTAAGAAACGTCATTTAAAATTAAATTAAAATGCAGAGCCCCCCGGACCAGTGGACAGGACCCGGGCAATGTGAGTGCCACTGAAAATAAGCTTACGTGCCACCTTTGGCACACGTGCCATAGGTTGACTATCCCTGGTCTGGACTCTAGGTACCACGGAGCTGACTCCTTGTGTGCTTGCCTCGAATGATGATCTAAACTAGCTCACGGTAAGAGAGCCCGTTCAGCAATGCAGCTTTTCATCTAGGCTAGTCATGTACCAAAGCAGCCCTTCCGATACCTGATTCCCAGCAAGATATTCCCTTTACAAATGTATTCATGGCAAACTGATTTCCCTGATGTTTAACTGTACCTATAATCAGCACTGTTAATTTTCTCTTTCTTCCACAAGATAACAATCCATTGCACATTTTACCTGGAAAGGAGAGAGCGCTCATACACGTTGCATCACAGGAAAGCTTGATATTGGCGATTGATACAGATGAGCAAAGACTGCTCCTTAATGCTGAAGGAATAAAACATTGTATAAAGCAAAACATCACTAGCTTAGCATGCCTATATTAAGTCTATACTCCTCTTCATAGTCTTTAGATTGGTTTCCTTGGACTGCCTGTCTATTTAAATAGTACTTCGAGAAATTGTGTTACTTAATATGTTATGGCCACCAATGGCCTGCAGTACAGGTTGAAACTCTTCATGGTGTAGCAGCTATTCCAATGTGAGTCCATTCAGAAATATTCTTCTATACAGTCTGAATGTGGCCACAGTGCCAAATTCTGACTTCCTTTGGAGCTAAGTGATCCCAGGGGCTTCGACAGAGCCATAAAAGCAGAACTAAGGATGAAATTTCATCCCCATTGTCCAAAGCCAGATTCTAATTGGCCAGTTGGGTGGACATGATGAATGTGTCAGTCACCACATCACTGAGACAGAGTGAATGGAGAAAAAAGCCAACAGTACAGAAAGATAATGGAGGCAGCCTGGAGTGAGGAGATAAAGAGAGCGTGTTGGGAAATGAGGAACAGTTTAAAATTGCTTCTTCCCCTCATGGGACAGGAGGCCCTCTCAGCAAGAAAAGCTCACTCGTTTCTTCTTTTTCCCCCTTTCCTCAGCTAACTGGGCTCGGGTCGCCAGTTTTGCTGGTCCAGCACTCACTCCACATCTATCCCATCCTCCCATCCACATCTGTCCACTGTTTTCTAGGCCATCTCTCATTCTGCAGCCATGAATTCTGGTCTCAAGTACTTCCCTAATAGGTTTCCCCTTCACCCATCCGTTGCACATGCCCATACCAGCTCAGCCACCTCTCTTGCAGCTTCTCTCTGACTCTGCAGATTTTGATCTCACTCACAATGACATCGTTCCACATGTGGTCCAGCAACATCTCCCTCTCACTTCCCTAAAACATCTCATTTCAATGGCTCCAAGTCTTCTCAACTGCCCAGGTCTTTGATCTGTACAGGAGAGCTGGTCTTACCATGTTTTTTTCTAGTTGTCCCTTAAGTAATCTGTGAATCCATTTATCATAAATCACACCACTTATCTTGTGCCAGATTCCCCCTGCACTCACCAGATTTGCTTTCAGTTCTGTCAATTTCTCAATTTGCCTCTAAGCAGCCCGTAAGATACTTAAATGGAGAAAACCGCTTTAGGTGCTGGCCCTCAGTGTTGGTATTCATCTGTGTTAGTTCCTCACAAGTCACCCAGACGACTTGAGCCTTTTCTTCTTTCATTTGGAGGCCACCTTTTGTTAGTTTCCTTTCCAGACATCAATCACCAGGGCCAAATCTTCCTCACTATCGGCCATTATTGCAATACCATCAGCACAGATCAACTTCATACTCCTTCCATGCAGATTTGCTTACTTATGAAGTCCATCACAACTATGAATAGTAATGAACTAAGCTCTGATCCCTGGTGAAGCCAAACCTTCACCTTGAAATCCTCCATTACTTGGAAGGGCATCCATATTTTTGTCAGAGGACTGTCATACAATTCTAGAGGGGTACCAGAGAACCTTGTCCAGATGATGATGGGTTTGTAACAGAGGAAAGAGCAGTCATCTAGGTATTTTGTCATATTCTTTCACGAAAGTTGAGGAAATGAAATCTCCAAGTCTAGCAAACATGCCTGGCATTCCCTCTCACTTCTTTTCTGACTGTCTAGCAATGACCATTCACTATTCAATGAATTCAACTCACTGTTTTTTAAAGACCCTAAATAGAGAACAGTTCAGTTTTCCAGATTCAGGACCTGATCCAAAGCCCATTGAAGTCAATGGACAGACTCTCTGATTTCAGTGAGCAATGGCTTGTGCCCTTACGGTTTTATATTAGAAATTGAGTTGAAAAGTAGTGCTGCCAAAAAGGCAGCTGAGTTTCCAGGGTGGGGGTAGGGGAAGGTGTTTAAACAGTTTCGAGAACCATTAATTAAGAAAAGACATAATAATTACCAAGCAATTCCCTCCCCTGACAACTGTGTTAAATATGTCCTGTAACTGGACTTGTTAAAAAATGCAAATATTTTCTGTGAAAAAGAGAGAGAAGTGAAGAATTGATATTTTGTTCAAAATTTCCTGGAACTTTTTGTCACAACATAAAGAACAATTTTCCCAGTCTCTCCCAACACCTTTTTGTCTTTTTTCACTTGGGGAGGGGAATGGAGATAGTTAGGGGAGATTTAAATAAATGCAACAAAATCACATTTTCCACCAAAGTTTAAATTTCAATCAACATGCCACCTTGATTTTTAATAAGTTTCAGCCAAAAACGTTAATCACTTTTGCAGGTGCACTTAGTGTCTGTAACAGCACACGTTTGTGTGAAGGCACAGGATTAATGGCCCTCTAAAGGAGACCAAAACAATATTGATCATTAGAGCTGAGCAAAAATCCCCCTTTCCCCTCCATGCCCCAAATAGCCTCAAAAAAGTGACAATATCAACATTTTTCGGCAAAATGAAAAACTTCAGATTTGGAAATCTCAGATCTCCCATGATGCACTGTAGTCATATGATTCCCATGTTACACCACATGGCTCGGTCAGAGGTGATACCATCATGCATCATGGGAATTTTAGTCTGGCCAAGGAGCTTGGCCCATAGCAGAGAAAGGGGTGGGGGCATGAAGCAGCTGAACTACACTTCTCATGATGCAATTAGGTACCAGAGGGAGATGCAGTTTCATGTTGAAATGATTCAAAATGAAATATTTTGTTTTTATTTCCCCCAATGCAAAAACTTTAAAATCAAAATGTTCTTGTAGAAAATTTCAACATTGAGGAAACTGCATTTTTTCTATCTAAATGATTTTTTTTTTACAGAAAATTCCTGACCAGTTCTAGTAGCCACATGTACCAGGTGCTTTAGCTTGGACCACATGAAAAAAATGAAACCACATCTGTGGACAGACTTCATAAACACATTGCAGACTTCAGTTTCTGAGATGTACAGCAAGCAGAGCACAGAAAGGTAGTGCAGAGAAGGACTGAATGCAACATTAAGATACAAGGCAAACTTCATCATAAGGAACTTAACCTCCTCTAGACCTTTCATTCAAGAAGTGAACTCAGCACTGCTGTGTCTGTGCTCACCTAGGAGCTTTGAAATTGAACACATTTCTTTCCTGATCCCCCCAAAGAAAGTAATGTAATGCTGCAATGATAACCTCACACTCACCTTGGACTTTTTCTCCAGTGAGAAAAGCTAACACAAAATAAGTTCCCACAGGATTTGCCTCTAAACTTACAAAAGTAAATGGACTTGGCATAGGAAAAGCAGGCAAGGAATGCAAGGTAAGGTGTTCCACAGTATTGTACAACAGCAGCAATATCTTCAACACATATTTTTTTTAACGTGACTATTTGTAGGCATTGAGCACAATAAGCCAATTCATCTTATAGAGTCATTTTTATATTGTAGTAGCGCTTAGGGGGGATTTTCAGAAGTGCTCAGCACCCACAATCAGGGCCCTGTTTTTAAAAGACCTCAGCACATCAGGTGCTAATTTCTTCAGAAGAACTACCCATGAGTGATGCAGTGGAAGCTGCTGGGTACCGAACGGTCTTGAATATGAAGCTCTTTTTTAGTGCCGAAATGGAAGCTGAGATCTTTTGGAAAACCCAACCCAGACTCAGGGAGCTCAGAACTTGAGTATCCAGCCCTCAGGTCCCCAAGCATAGATCAGGACCTCATAGTCCGAGGCACTGTCTAAACAAGTCTAATAA
This sequence comes from Gopherus evgoodei, assembly GCF_007399415.2. Taxonomy (NCBI): domain Eukaryota; kingdom Metazoa; phylum Chordata; order Testudines; family Testudinidae; genus Gopherus; species Gopherus evgoodei. Next base: position 138,773,775 of record NC_044326.1, read on the forward strand.
ATCATTGTCTAGGAGTGTCAAAAGATGCAACAGGTGGTTATACAGGGAAGTGCAGATGGGAATGTTCACGGTACAATACAGATGGGTGCACAAAGGCTCAGTGGTCTAGTGCCCATAGTCCTTACCTATTCCTCCACCCCAGTAGCACTATGGGTTATCCCTCCAGGTCATCCCTGTGCCTTGGCTCTCTCCCATGGAGCTATGGCAGTTGCACCAAGCACAGATCTGCCCCTTCATGGCCACGTCGCACAAGAACTAGTCTTATATAGGTATGGATGATGGGTTGTCAACCAGAGCCTCAGATGGTCCAACGTGATTTTGTCCAAGCAAATGAAGAAGGAGGAGGAGGCAGCTCTAAAGATGTTTAGATGGTCAGATGGTTACTTTTAAGGTCACCTTTAATGATGATTTTGGTTAACAACCTCTCCAAATAATTTTTTCATGAAAACTCAACATAATTCAAGGTTTTGAGTTTTGATGGTCTTGAAGCACTGAAATAACAGGAGGTTTCACACAGCAGCAGAAAAACACATCCCCCAGTGATGATTAATACCACGGAGGGGCAAAACAGATCAATAATAAAAGGATTAATTGTGGCGCTAGTCTCCATTCTGTTTCAGCTTTTAATATCCATTAATCATTTTATATTGCCATTTCTATGGCTCATGAAATATACAGTTCATACACTTGTGAGGTATTTAAGCCCCATACGGTATTCGATGGGTTTGATTGCTGCTTTGCATATTCCGAAAGTGTCAAAATAATAATAATAATAATAAAAATAACACTCATTATCCCTCTGCCATAATGAGCTCTAGTGGTGAACATAATAAACATTAGTAAATTGCAAGGCATGCAGGTGGTATCCTCAACTAATTTGATTTAATAGCTGGGTAAACAAAGCAACATTATCCATCAGGTAATTCCCCTTTGCCCTTCAGATTGCTCCAGTAGGGGAGTCAGTTTGAGAGAAAGGGACCATCTTTGTGCCTTGTTTGTACAGCACCTAGTACAATGGGGCCGTGGTCCATGACTGGGGCTCCTGGGTGCTACTGCTATTACTAATTTTTATTATTAGCACTCTCAGATATTCCAGGTGGGGCTATTCAGTCTTTGGTTGGCCTGTCATAGCCTGACTGGAAGTGTATTTATTTGGGCAAACTGTGGATGGGTACTTTTCATCTGAGGAGTTTCTAGAGCAGTTCATCCTAATGAGCTAGACTGTGCTTTTAGGCCCAGCCTCGAGTGAGGGATGGTGGGTGACTTATGCACCCCAAGAGGTGCAGTGACTCAGCCTTTGCCTACACACAGAGTTGCACCAGTTTGATGTAGGGTGTGATTTTAAACTGATGGAGTTAAATCAGTGTAAATGGTCGTGTAGATGCTCTTACTTAGATTTAAACCAGACCTGTTTCAGTTTGACAGACACTGACTTGGAACAGGTTTTAGCTGAACCAAAATAAGCCACTCAAACCAAAATGAGTGTCCACACAATCCTTTCACCGAACTGGTTTACTTAAAAGGAGTATAGACAAGCTTCCTTCCTGCTTCCTTCTCACTTTCCTGAGGCAATTATTTCCTGTTGCCCAATACCAGCAACAAATCATCCCACCTCTGATATCGCATAACTAGAGATGAGCCAAGAGTCTCCCTATTCCCTCTCCATGGAAGCCCCTCCAGTCTGGGTGGCCCATTTAGGATGTAAAATAGATTCTTACCCCTCTGTGTGGGGACAGAGTCCGACCAGGGGGGCATAGCACTCCTTCAAATACCGGATGATGGAACAGTGCCACAGGAAAGGAGTAGAAAGTAGAAAAGCTTACGTGTGACCATTGTGTCAAAACTGCTCACTAGGAAAGGAGGTAAGCCAGCTATGCAGAAGGAACCGCATGGAGGGGGTAGCCCCTCCTGCTAACTATTTAGGGTTCAAATGGGGGTCTGGAAATGCAGAAGTTTGAAGCTGACTATCTGTATATGGGCCAACATTCAGCTAAATACATGTGCCAAAATTCTGCTTTCGACATTGCCAATTACATATTACCCAATTTTACTGTTATACCCAACAATACAGGAGTGATCGTGCTGTAGTTGATGGGGCACCAAGCTGGAACTCAGATACCAGCATTCCAGTCACAGTTCTGCCATGTGACTGGCAAGTCAGTTAGCTTTATTTCCCCTTCTGTCTGGACTATTTGAACGGTAAGTGTTGCTGGGCAAAATAATGGATTTTTCAGTTCACTGGCAATTTTGAAAAAAAAAATGAAGAAAAATTGTTTCAGGTTGAATCAATAACATTCCCCACCCCCCAACTTTCAGCAAATCAAGAAGTTAAAAAAAAATCTATTTCTGGTCAAACAAGACCATTGGTTTCAATGTTGACCCTTTTTACAGGTTTTTGTTTGATTTTAATCAAATTAATGGAAATTTTGAAACAGTAATTTCAAATAAGAAAAATCAAAACACAAAACATTCAATTTTAAAAACTTTTCATTTTTTTCTGATTTGTTTAAAGTTTTCTCAAGCTGAAACAATTCAGATAAATTGACAAAAAATTATGAAATATTTTGGTGTCACCAAATCTGTACTCTTTGCTGAAAAGCATTTCAGTTGAAATAAGACCTCCATCACTAAGTGTAAGTGCTTTCAGGTAGGGCCTCTGTGTTTGTATGGCGTCTGGCACAATAGGGCTCCGTTCTCAGTTACAATCTCTTAGTGCTACTAGAATACAAAACAATAACAAATGAGGTTACTTAACTGAAAAAGCAGTGCAATAAATGATGTCACTCTCATTGGATAATCTCATATAGTCCACTGACCTTGCACACTAATTAAAAGAAAACTATCTGCAGAAATTTGAAGGGATCCCTTTCTGTTGGGGGTTTTCCTATGAACCCAGATTCATAGTTACATGTCTGAACCAGTCTACACTTAGAGAATATACTCTATATGGTGTTGTCAACTCTTGCAAAGATAGTGCAGATCCAGCAATATTTGGTGTGTTTCTTCAAGACCCAGCTTCTGGAGTCAAGTGATTGAGGATCTCACCTCTCATTAAACAAAGGAAGCTTCTGATTGTCATGGTTGTAGAGAAAAACTTGAAATGTGATACCTAAAGGCTCAAACCAATGGTAAATAAAAAAAGACCTAAAATCTTTTTTTTAATCTTATGATTTTTTAAGCCTAAAGACTTTTAGGGAGGGACTAACTCATGATTTTTGAGCACTAGAGGATGGCAACACTAACTGTGTGTAGTACAAACAAACAGAAAAGGGGGCTGTTGGTATAACGCCAGTGACAGCGGGCTGGCATACAAACAGACTTTAGCCAAAAACATAAAAATGCTCTTACTGGAAGGTTGCAATGTACCACTCCTTTATTTCTAAGAATTGAGAATGATAACACACAAGAACCCAAAAAAGAAGAAGAGAAAGCAGGCTTCTCCCTAAATCAGTGAAGCACAATTTACTTCACCTCACTCTAGGTCAACTGGCTGCTGAACTGACTGAAATTAGGCCCAGATCTCACTCTTCCCTTCAGAGCCCCACAGGCTGGAAGCCAGACAAGGAACAAAACTTTGTGTGCCAAAGTGACAGCTTACAATTTCAAGACACCACAGGAATGCTGCATCAGGAAGATGGATTACCTTCTTGAATTACAAACCAAGAATTGGGTGGTTCTCACACAGCTAACAGGGCTCCACACAAGCACGGATTGCTGCCTGTGAAGGTCAGCTCACAGGAACAACATCTTAGAGCCCAAGTGAACAATCCTTGTACAGGCCAAACTGTAAAGACTGCAAGAACATGGGTTAATTAAAATTAAGGAACATTTTATCCCGAATGATCATCATTGCCCCGTTAATATGAATTAAAAAACAAGGATCTAGTCACTCCTGCCATGGCTGGGCATGTATGGGAGCAAGACCAGAGACATCAAAGATGAGGTACATATAACAGAGGAGAACTGCGTCCATGACGTGGGTTTCTCATTATTATTATGTATTTATATATCATAGGAATGGAAGGGACCTTGAGAGGTCATTTAGTCCAGTCCCCTGCACTCAAGGCAGGACTAAGTATTATCCTTCCCTGTGATAAGTGAAGGGGGCAGGGGTAGTTCCCTTTTATGGACACCCAGATGGCCAGTTAGCTGTAAAATCCCTCTTGGTGGCTGTTCCCTGCTTGCTTTACCTGTAAAGGGTTAAAAAGTCCTCCAGATAAAGAAAAGGGTGCAGGCACCTGACCAAAAGAGCCAATGGGAAGACTAGAACATTTTAAAATTGGAAAATAAGCTTTCCTTGTGTATATTGTGGTTCTCCAGGAAAGAGTGGAACAGAGGGCAACAGTGTAAAGCAGTGTAAATGCTGTGTAAAGTTTGACCCAAGTATGAAAAATCATCTTCCATACCTAGAAGGATTCATTGGGACAGGGAATATTTAGATAAAGAAATAAACCTGATTGCATCTAATAGTAATGATGAAATGCTAAGGGAAATTAAGAACCCAAAAATAATGTGGGATTTCAATTATCCCCATGTTGACTGGGAACATTTCACTTCAGGACGAAATGCAGAGATAAAATTTCTTGATACTTTAAATGACTGCTTCATGGAGCAGCTGGTACGGGAACCCACAAGGGGAGAGGCAACTCTAGATTTAATCCTTAGTGGAGTGCAGGAGCTAGTCCAAGAGGTAATTATAGCAGGAACGCTTGGAAATAGTGACCATAATACAATAGCATTCAACATCCCTGTGGTGGGAAGAAAATCTCAACAGCCCAACACTGTGGCATTTAATTTCAAAAGGAGGAACTATGCAAAAATGAGGGGATTAGTTAAACAGACGTTAAAAGATATAGTGACTAAAGTGAAATCCCTGCAAGATGCATGGGTGCTTTTTAAAGACACCATAATAGAAGCCCAACTTCAATGTATTCCCCAAATTAAGAAACACAGTAAAAGAACTAAAAAAGAGCCACCATGGCTTAACAACCATGTAAAGGAAGCAATGAGAGATAAAAAGACTTCCTTTAAAAAGTGGAAGTCAAATCCTGGTGAGGTAAATAGAAAGGAGCATAAACACTGCCAAATTAAGTGCAAGAGTGTAATAAGAAAAGCTAAAGAGGAGTTTGAAGAACTGCTAGCCAAAAACTCCAAAGGTAATAACAAAATGTTTTTTAAGTACATCAGAAGCAGGAAGTCTGCTAAACAACCAGTGGGGCCCCTTGGCGATCAAAATACAAAAGGAGCGCTTAAAGACGATAAAGTCATTGCTGAGAAACTAAATGGATTCTTTGCTTCAGTCTCCACGGCTGAGGATGTTAGGGAGATTCCCAAACCTGAGTTGGCTTTTGTAAGTGACAAATCTGAGGAACTGTCACAGATTGAAGTGTCACTAGAGGAGGTTTTGGAATTAATTGATAAATTTAACATTAACAAGTCACCGGGACCAGATGGCATTCACCCAAGAGTTCTGAAAGAACTCAAATGTGAAGTTGTGGAACTATTAACTAAGGTTTGTAACCTGCCCTTTAAATTGGCTTCTGTACCCAATGACAGGAAGTTAGCTAATGTCACGCCAATATTTAAAAAGGGCTCTAGAGGTGATCCCAGCAATTACAGACCAGTAAGTCTAACGTCGGTACCGGGCAAATTAGTTGAAACAATTGTTAAACATAAAATTGTCAGACACATATAAAAACAAACTGTTGAGCAATAGTCAACATGGTTTCTGTAAAGGGAAATCGTGTCTTACTAATCTGTTAGAGTTCTTTAAAAGGGTCAACAAACATGTGGACAAGGAGGATCCAGTGGACATAGTGTACTTAGATTTCCAGAAAGCCTTTGACAAGGTCCCTCACCAAAGGCTGTTACATAAATTAAGCTGTCATGGAATAAAAAGGAAGGCCCTTTCATGGACTGAAAACTGGTTAAAAGACAGGGAACAAAGGGTAGGAATAAATGGTGAATTCTCAGAATGGAGAGGGGTAACTGGTGGTGTTCCCCAAGGGTCAGTCCTAGGACCAATCCTATTCAATTTATTCATAAATGATCTGGAGAAAGGGGTAAACAGTGAGGTGGCAAAGTTTGCAGATGATACTAAACTGCTCAAGATAGTTAAGATCAAAGCAAACTGTGAAGCACTTCAAAAAGATCTCACAAAACTAAGTGATTGGGCAACAAAATGGCAAATGAAATTCAATGCGGATAAATGTAAAGTAATGCACATTGTAAAAAATAACCCCAACTACACATACAATATGATGGGGGCTAATTTAGCTACAACGAGTCAGGAAAAAGATCTTGGAGTCACCGTGGATAGGTCTCTGAAGATGTCCATGCAGTGTGCAGAGACGGTCAAAAAAGCAAACAGGATGTTAGGAATCATTAAGAAGGGGGTAGAGAATAAGATAGAGAATATATTATGGCCCTTATATAAATCCATGGTACGCCCACATCTCGAATACTGTGTACAGATGTGGTCTCCTCACCTCAAAAAAGATAAACTGGCACTAGAAAAGGTTCAGAGAAGGGCAACTAAAATGATTAGGGGGTTGGAGAGGGTCCCATATAAGGAAAGATTAAAGAGGCTAGGCCTGTTCAGCTTGGAAAAGAGGAGACTAAGGGGGGATATGATAGAGGTATATAAAATCAAGAGTGATGTGGAGAAAGTGGATAAGGAAAAGTTATTTACTAATTCCCATACTACAAGAACTAGGGGTCACCAAATGAAATTAATAGACATCAGGTTTAAAACAAATAAAAAGTTCTTCACGCAGCGCACAGTCAACTTGTGGAACTCCTTAACTGAGGAGGTTGTGAAGGCTAGGATTATAACAGCATTTAAAAGAGAACTGGATAAATTCATGGTGGTAAAGTCTATAAATGGCTATTAGCCAGGATGGGTAAGGAATGGTATCCCTAGCCTCTGTTTGTCAGAGGATGGAGATGGATGGCAGGAGAGAGATCACTTGATCATTGCTTATTAGGTTCACTCCCTCTGGGGCACCTGGCATTGGCCACTGTTGGTAGACAGATACTGGGCTAGATGGACCTTTGGTCTGACCCGGTACGGCCGTGCTTATGTTTATTTTGGCTTGTGGATCTCCTCTATGATAACCCCAGATGCTTTTGTTTGCTTGTAAACTTTAAGCTGAACCCCCAAGAAAGCTATTTTGGGCACTTAATGTTTGGAATTGCTCTTTTAAAATCTAGCAAAAGCTTAAGTTCCAAATGTACTTTCTTCCTTTTTGTTTTTAATTAAATTTACCTTTTTTAAGAACAGAATTGGATCTTTGGTATCCTAAGAGGTTTGTGCATGTTGTTTGATTAGCTGGTAGTAACAACTAAATTCCTTTGTTTTGTTTTTCAGCTCTTCCCTAGGAATGCGGGGTGGTGGAGGGTGGTGAAAGGACTTGAGGGTACCCCACAGGGAGGAATTCCCAAGTGCTCCTTCCTGGGTTCAAGGGTTTCTTTTGAATTTGTGGGGTGGCAGCGTTTACCAAGCCAAGGTCAGAGGAAAGCTGTAACCTTGGGAGTTTAATACAAGCCTATAGTGGCCAGTATTAATTTTCAGAATCCTTGTGGGCCCCACCTTGTGAGCTCAAAGTGCCAGAGTGGGGAAATAGCCTTGACAATCCCTGACAGGTGTTTGTCTAACCTACTCTTAAAAATCTCCAATGATGGAGATTCCACCACCTCCCTAGGGAATTTATGCCAGTGTTTAACCATTCTGACAGTTAAGAAGTTTTTCATAATATGCTTTGCTACAATTTAAGCCCATTGCTTCTTGTCCTAGCCTTAGAGTTTGAGAACAACAATTTTTCCCCCTCACATTGTAACAACCTTTTATGTACTTGAAAATTGTTATTGAGCCCCTCCTCAGTCTTCTCTTTTCCAGACTAAACAAACCCAATTGTTTCAATCTTCCCTCATAATTCATGTTTTCTAGACCTTTAATCATTTTTGTTGCTCTTCTCTGGATTTTCTCCAATTTGTCCACATCTTTCCTGAAAGGCAGTGCCTAGAACTGGACACAATACTCCAGCTGAGGCCTAATCAGTGCAGAGTAGAGTGGAAGAATTACTTCTAGTGTCTTGTTTACAACACTCCTCTTAATGCATCCCAGAATAATGTTCACTTTTTTTTTTGCAACAGCATTACACTGTTGACTCATACTTAGCTTGTGATCCACTATGACCCCCAGGTCTTTTTCCGCAGTACTCCTTCCTCGGCTGTTATTTCCCATTTTGTATGTGTGCAACTGATTGTTCCTTCCTAAGTAAAGTACTTTTCATTTGTCATTATTGAATTTCATCCTATTTACTTCAGACCATTTCTCCAGTTTGTCCAGATCATTTCGAATTTTAATCCTATCCTCCAAAGCACTTGCAACCCCTCTCAGGTTGGTATCACTCACAAGCTGTATAAGTGTATTCTTTATGCCATTATCTAAATCACTAATGAAGATATTGAACAGAACTGGACACAGAACTGATCCCTGCACGACCCAACTTGTTATGCCCTTCCAGCATGACTGTAAACTATTGATAACTACTCTCTGGGAATAGTTTTCCAACAAGTTATCCACCCACCTTATAGTGGAAATGGCAGAGGTGCTTAATTACATATTTGTTTTGACTTTCACCAAGAAGGGTGGTGGTGATTGGACGTCTAACATAGTGTATGACAGTGAAAATGAGGTAGGATCAGAGGCTAGTTGGCATTTCCCTAGTTTGTTTATGAGAAAGTCATGTGAGACAGTATCAAACGCTTTACTAAAGTCAAGATATATCACATCTACCGCTTACCCCCTATCCACAAGGCTTGTTATCCTGCCAAAGAAAGTTATCAGGTTGGTTTGACGTTATTTGTTCTTGACAAATCCATGCTGACTGTTATTTATCACCTTAGTATCTTCTAGGTGTTTGCAAATTGATTGCTTAATTATTTGCTCCATCATCTTTCTGGGTACAGAAGTTGAGCTGACTGGTCTGTAATTCCCCAGGTTGTCCTTATTTCTCTTTTTATAGGTTGGCAATATCTTTGCGGTTTTCCAGTCTTCTGGAATCTTTCCTGTTTTTCATGACTTTCAAAGAGGATATCTGAGCCATTAGCGATTAACTCAGTCAGCTCCTTGAGTACTCTAGGATGCATATCATCAGGCCCTGACGACTTGAAGACATCTAACTTCCCTAAGTAATGTTTAACTTGTTCTTTCCCTATTTTAGCCTCATTTTCACTGGCATTCATTATGTTAGATGTTCAATCACCACCAAGCTTCTTGGTGAAAACCAAAGCAAAGAAGTCATTAGGTACCTCTGCCATTTCCACATTTTCTGTTATCCTCTTCCGTCTTCCCTTGAGTAATGGGCCTACCCTGTCCTTGGTCTTCCTCTTGCTTCCAAGGTATTTGTGTTATGTTTTCTTGTTACCCTTTCTATTGCAGTATCATCCAGGGGACCGACACATGGACCAGGACCCCATTGCGCTAGGACAAAGTCATGGGGCTACATGTGTCCAACTCACTTAAGACATTTTTGAAAGTCTAACCCTTATTGATGTATTATTTTGGAAACCATTCACAATTATTATTTGTATCATCATAACACCCAGTAGCCCCAGTCACAGACCTAATAAATCCCATCACAGCACAACTTGTTAAGTAGAAGGATAGTTGAGTTTGGATCAGTAACATGCATTTCAGTCATTAGGAGAGTGGATGGATTCAGGTGTACACAATTCCCCGTCACAAATATGTTGCTTATAATACTGTTTCTATCTCTGCTTTTCAGCCTTCCTATAACGACAAAACTTTGTGACTGTTTTGTGAGATGGAGTTCAATGCCCTTCATGTTTGGGTGCATCTTCAGATCTATTGCTTTTGCGCATTGCTGGAGATAGTGCTGGCAGTAGCTAGGATTTTCAGACATGTTTAGACTACTCCAGCCACACCACTGCTACCTTGAGCGCTAGCAATACAGATAAGGGCCTCAATTTTTCAATATTAATGAGCTCTCCCAGTTCCCTTGAAATTGTAGAATATCAGGTTGGAAGGGACCTCATCTAATCCAACCCTACTCAAAGCAAATCCAGTCCCCAAACAGATTTTTGCCTAAACGGCCCCCTCAGGGATCAAACTCATAACCGTGGGTTTAGCAGGCCAATGCTCAAATCACTGAGCTATACCTCTCCCTAGAAAGCCTGTGATATTGTAGCTAGAACTAGTTAAGAAATTACCCCCTCCCCAGAACTTTTGGGCGGGTTTTCACTAAAAAGGTAAACCTCAAAACTATATTGGTTATAAACTGAAAATTTTGAGGGTTTTAATCCAAAATGTTAATTTTGATGGAAACCAACATATTTTAATTCGAAACAAATTCTCATCACAATGCAAAACATTTTCATTGCAAAAAACTTCCAGTGGCTCTAGTTGCAGGTGTTCAGCAATTCTGCAAATCAGCCCAGGAGGGGGCTACGTGGCAAAGAGAATCAGAAGAGTTAGTTTTGAACTGAAAAGTGTCAGCATTCCCCAGCACTGTCTCTAGGATTTGTTTAGAGAAACAGAGAGATGTGTAATTGTCAGGCACTGATAAATTGTGTAAGAAACTCTATCGATGGTTCATACCAGTAGAACTTGCTGCAAAATAAGCTCTGACCTTGTTACTCAAGAGACCTACTTAGAGCATCCTGGAAGACAATGATATATTTCTGCACACGAACCTCTGAACAGTTTGCCTCTTCAGCTTCTTGAAACAAGCTAGTTCCAATTAAAGAGAAGAGGTGGAATGTCTCAAACATTTGTTTTAGTGACAGGGTCTGCAGGGGTTATGATGTCACAGCACCAAAGCAGGAAAAGCTGGCTTAGCACTCACTTCAGTTCCAGAATATGTATGACTGGAACACTGTGGAAAACGTTGCCATGTTAAAAAAAAAACTGAGCTCTTGCAGACAACGAGAGAGAGAAGAAGGATGGCTTTGTGATTAACGTAGAGAGCAGGACCTCAGTTCTCAGCTCTGCCACCGACTGATGTGTCCTCAGGCAAGTCACTTCATCTCTGTGTTTCAGTTCCCCACCTGCAATGTGGAGATACTAATACTACTGGTAGGATGTCATAAACAGATAGTAGGAGTTAATAGAACAGAAGTACTTTATATCTCTCTTTTGCCTGTAAAGGGTTAACAAGATCAGTGAGCCTGGCTGTCATCTGACCAGAGGACCAATCAGGGGATAGGATACTTTCAAATCTTGAGGGAGGGAAGTTTGTGTGTGCTCTGTTAGTTTTTGGTTGTTGTTCACTCTGGGGGCTCAGAGGGACCAGACGTGCAACCAGGTTTCTCTCCAATCTCTCCGATACAGGCTCTTATAAGTTTAAAATAGTGAGTACTGGATAGTACAAGATAAGGCGAGCTAAGCTTATGGTTGTTTTCTTTATTTGCAAATTTGTATTTGGCTGGAAGGAGTTCAAATTTGTATTTTGCTGAAAGGATTTTAATTTGTACTTGTATACTTAGGCTGGGAGGGTATTCCCAGTGTCTATAGCTGAAAGACCCTGTAACATATTCCATCTTAAATTTACAAAGATCATTTTTACTGTTTTTTCTTTCTTTAATTAAAAGTTTTTCTTGTTTAAGAACCTGATTGGTTTTTTATTCTGGTGAGATCCCAGGGGACGGGGTCTGGATTCACCAGGGAATTGGGGGGGGGGAAGGGGAAGAGAGAGGTTATTTTCTCTCTGTGTTAGGATTACTCTCGCTCTCAGGGAGAGTCTGGAGGGTGGGGAGAGAAGGAGGGGGAAAAGGTGGATTTTCCTCTCTGTTTCAAGATTCATGGAGTTTGAATCACAGTGATCTTCCAGGGTAACCCAGGGAGGGGAAGCCTGGGAGAGGCAACGGTGAGGGAAAGGGTTTACTTTCCTTGTGTTAAGATCCAGAAGGTCTGGGTCTTGGGGGTCCCCGGGCAAGGTTTTGGGGGGACCAGAGTGTACCAGGCACTGGAATTCCTGGTTGGTGGCAGCGCTACAAGTACTAAGCTGGTAATTGAGCTTAGAGGAATTCATGCTGGTACCCCATCTTTTGGACGCTAAGGTTCAGAGTCGGGAATTATACCGTGACACCTCCCCACCCCCTATCCAACCCTCCCTCCTCTCCCCACCCCACTTTACCTGTGGGGTGGGGGAAAGGGGGGCTCAGCCCTTTGCCTGTGCATTTCCCCTGCTTGTTTGGCTGCTCTCCCTGGCAGTCAGGCTGGGGACAGGGGCCAAGCATGTTTGGGGGGGGTGGATGGGGGCCCTGGCTTGTTCTGCCCCTGTTCCCGGCAGCAGGGCCCACGCCCCTTGACTGCCTCTCTGCAACCTCTCCGGAACTCCTCCTGCACCCCGCCCCCTGACTGTGTCACCCCTGGGCACCAGGTCTGGTGGCGCTATAGCCATGCTGCCCAAGTGCTGGGGGAACTGGGCCTGCGAAGCAGAAGGGAAGGGGCCAGGGGCTAGCCTCTGCCCCACTCACCGGGTTGCTGGGGAGTTATGCTGGCTCATCCACAAGCCTGTCCTGATCCCACTCCCTCAGGAGTGCGGGGGCCAGGGGGAAGGGTCCTGCAGGCCAGATATGGCCTGTAGTTTTCCTCCCTCTGGATTAAAGAAACTCCTAAAAGCATAGCTGCGGGTTTTTTTTATAACTTAGAAATGCCATCCAGATATCAGTAGCAGCCAAATAAGACTGGTAAACTATAGCTAAAAACTTCTTATTCTATTCCCCAAATAAAGGTACTTTGTGCATTGAAGTTTGGATGTCTGTCCTCAAACTTATAAGTGAGTTTGTGCTTGTTAAAACCACTGCAGGAAGCTTCATTATAAAAGAAACTTGGTATATGTGAGTCCAGGCCATTAGTTTGCCTAGAAGATGAATGGGCCTATTGATCTCTTTGAACCTAAAGGTTCCTATTACAGATACTAATTGTCTTATGGTGCCCAGTTTCGTACTTGCCAGTTCCGCTGTCACCACTTGCAGCAGCTTCTTGGAAATCTTGCAGAGAGAAAATTCTTCACTCAGTCTGTCACCAGTATTTATCAAAGGGAACTTTTATGCCAGAACTGATGGTTTGAAGGTTGTTACTTCTAGACTGTTTTCCCAACCGCTCTCTCTTAAAAAAATATTCCACATAATGCACTGCACAAACAAAACAGAATCTACCCTATCTATACATTAGGGACACTCACACTTCCCACCTTGTTAGCAGTGGAAGGGAGTGCCTAATATTCATTAGCTGGAACAGATTTCCATGCACTCATGTGGAAGAGTGAGCTAACACCAAGGGAGATGTCTACAGTTCCTAGCAAGCAATGTTCTGAATTGATCCAAGCATCCAGGTCACTCAGATCAAGGTTAAGCATTACAGCAGGGACATGTGTCCACCACAGTGTTTCTCAAACTGAGGTCGCCGCTTGTGTAGGGAAAGCCCATGGCAGGCCAGGCCAGTGTGTTTACCTGCCCCGTCCACAGGTCTGGCCGATCATGGCTCCCAATGGCTGCGGTTCACCGCTGAAGGCCAATGGGGGCTGCTGGAAGTGGCGACCAGCAAGTCCCTCAGCCCGAGCCGCTTCTAGCAGTTCCCATTGGCCTGGAGCAGTGAACCACGTCCAGTGGGAGCCGCGATCAGCCGGACCTGCCGACGCGGCAGGTAAACAAACCAGCCCGGCCCCCCAGGGGCTTTCCCTACACAAGCGGCGACCCCAGTTTGAGAAACATTGGGCTATGCATCTCTGTTTTATAGACAGGGGAGGGTGCAGCACTTGGCTATTTCTCATACATGCCTCCTTGTGTAAGATTTTAAAAAACAAATAAAAAACGAACACTCTATGGGCTTGATCCAAAGGCCACTGAACTCAGTCGAAGTTTCCCCATTGATTTTGACAGGCTTTGGGTAAGTCCTGATGAACTCAGAGGAGGAAAAGACCCATACAACAACTGAAATAACATGGGACAACTGCTATTCACTCAACAGGAGCACTTTAATGGGGAAATGTAGGAAAAGACCCATTATAAAAAAACCAATGTTATGTAAGATGGAATTCATGCAAAGTAAAAGCAAAATAAAGCATGCAGGGACATGGAAATGGAGAATAAATAGTTATTTTCATTTCTCAGTCTAACCATTAAAACTAGAGCTGGCCAGAAACTGGAATTCTCATTCCCTCAGAATGGGAAAAAGAAAAAAAAGGTCAAACATTTTTCAAAGAATAGAATTGCAAACATTGTTTATAGAAAGTCAAGTAGGGTGACCACACAGCAAATGTGAAAAATCAGGACAGGGGATGGGGGTAATAGGATCCTATATAAGAAAAATACCCCCAAAATCAGGACTGTCCCTATAAAATTGGGACATCTGGCACCCTAAAGTCAAGGAGTTTGTCACCTAAGGAGCGTAGTGCCTTGAAGGCCCCAACCACAGGAACGTCCACCTGGTGGGAAGGAGGGGAAGGGGAGGAAAGCCATGGAGCTGGGAAACATTTTTCAATGGCAAATCACAACTTTTTCAGCAACCGTGAGATTTTCCTGTGAAAAATTTTGATTTGCATAAAGTGAATTTTCTGTTGAAAAAAGAAATCATTGACAGAAAATTCCCCCCCATCTCTTATTAAAGGACATTAAAGGCTGAAAATATGGCTTTTGAATAGAACCTCAACAAAATATTCTGAGGGAGATTTTCAAAAGCTCTCAGTGTCAGCCTAACGCCACTCCTCCAGAAATCAAGGATAAAACTCCCACCAGCTTCATGTTGGAGCAAAGTTAGACCAATTAAGAGTGCTGCTGGAAATCCCACCCTGTCATTGGTTTCAAAATGCTGGGAAACTGCAAATTCACATGTCCCTTCATGGATACGAGTGGGATTGATTCTATATTGATAAGACATCAAATAATCTATGAGTTTATTAAACATAGATAAATCTGCACAATACAGAAAGGGTTAATAGTGTACCCAACCTGGAGAACAGGTTTGCTGTGCACAGCGTCACTCTTTCAAAAGAGTGAGCATAATTTTGATCATATTTATATAAAGGGCAGTAATAGCAAGCATAACCTAATTAAATTCAACATCATTGTGGGAGGAGGGAATGTCAAAGAAACCTACTGCCGTAGCATTTAACTTCAAAAAGGTGAACTACACAATCATGAGGAAACAAGTTAAATGAAAATCGAAAGGAACAGTTACAAAAAGTCAAATGCCTCCAAGCTGCCTGGAAACTTGTTAAAAACATAATAGATGCTAAAATAAAAATGTTTACCCCAAATTTAAAAAAAAAAAAAAAAGATAAATGTCACTGTGGCTAAACAGCAGAGTAAAAGAGGTAGTTGGAGACAAAAAGGCATCCTTTAAAAATTGAAAGTCAAATCCTAGTGAGGAAAACAGAAAGCAGCATAAAAGCTGGCAAAGTCAAGTGTATAGGCATAATTAAGCAGGCCAAAAATAATTTGAAGAGCAACTACCAAAAGACAAACTAAACAGCAAAATGTTATAAGTATATCAACAAGGAAGAAGCCTGCCAAGCAACCAATGTGGCCCCCGAAGACAACTGAGGTGCTAAAGAAGCACTAAAATATGACAAAGCTGTTGTAGAGAAGCTAAATGAATTCTTTGCACTGGTATTCCCTGAAGAGAATGAGATGGAGATTCCCACACCTGATCCATCCTTTTTAGGTGACAAATCTGAGGAAGTGTCCCAGACTGGGCTTTCAATAGAGGAGACTTTAGACCACTTTGATATATTAAACAGTAATAAGTCATCAGGACCAGGTGGCATTCACTCAAGAGTTCTGAAGGAACTCAGATATGAAGTTACAGAACTACTAATGGTAGAATGTAACTGGTTGCTTAAATCAGCCTCTGGACCAGATGACTACAGGATAGCTAATGTAATGCCATTCTTCCTGGCAATTACAGGCTGGTAAGCCTAATTTCAGTACCTGTCAAGTTTATTGAAACTATCATAAAATTATAGAATCGTAGGACTGGAAGGGACCCCAAGAGGTCATCTAGTCTATTCTAGCTTGGCAAGCTTCTCCCTTGTTGATTACTTATAAACGGTTGCTGTTTAGTTTGTCTGTCTTTTACTAGTTGCTCTTCAAATTCTTTTGTGGCCTGCTTAATTATACCTTTACACTTGACTTGCCAGCTTTTATGCTCCTTTCTGTTTTGCTCACGAGTAAAGTCTAGTAAAAAGCAGAATTATCAGCTATATAGATGAACACAATATGTTGCAGAGGAGACAAGGTGGCTTTTGTAAAGGCAAATCATGCCTTACCAAACATGTATAACAGTGATCTGGTGGATGTAGTGTGCTTGGATTCTCAGAAAGCCTTTGACAAGGTCTCTGATCAAGGCCTCTTAAGAAAATTAAGCTCTCATGGGATAAGAGGGAAGGTTCTCTTGTGGTTCAGTAACTGGTTAAAAGATAGGAAATAAAGGGTAGAACTAAATGGTCAGTTTTCACAATGAATAGAGGTAACTAGTGATGCCCCCTGGGGTCTGTACTGGGACCACGGCTCTTCGACATATTCATACATGATCTGGGAACAGAGGGGCAAATAGTGAGGTGGCGAAATTTGCAGACTATACAAAATTACTCAAGATAAGTCCAAAGCGGACTGCGAAAAGTTAAAGGGATCTCAGAAAACTGGGTGACTGGGCAACAAAATGGCAGTTGAAATTACATGCTGATAAAAGCAAAGTAATGCGCATTGGAAAACATAATCCCAACTATACTCACAAAACTATGAGTTTAAATGAGCTGTTACCACTCAAGATAGATCTTGGAGTCATTGCGGATAGGTCTTTGAAGACATCTAAGAAATGGGAAAAGTATAAAGAAGGGCAACAAAAATGATTAGGGGTATGGAACAGCTTACATGGAAGAGAGATTAACAAAACAGACTGTTCAGTTTAGAAGAGAGCTGACTAAGGCAGGACATGATACAGGTTTATAAAATCATGAATTGTGTGGAGAAAGTGAACAGGGTGGTGTTATTTAGCCCTTGATATAACAGGAGAATCAGGGGTCAGCCAATGAAATTAATAGGCAGAAAGTTTAAAAACAAACATGAGGAAGTATCTCTTTATACAGCAAAGTGTCAACCTGTGGAACTCATTGCCAGGGGATGTTTTGAAGGCCAACAGTATAACTTGGTCAAAAAATAATTAGAGATGTTCATAGAGGATAGGTCCATCAATGGCTATTAGCCAAGATAGTGAGGGACACAACCCCTGGATGTTTCTCAATCTATGACTGCCAGAAGCAGGGACTGGACAACAGTGGATAGCTTGCTCAATAATTGTCCTATTCTACTCATTCCTTTTGAAGCATCTGGCACCAGCCACTGTCGAAAGACAGGATACTGAGCCAGATGATCACTGGGCTGATCCAGTATGGCTGTTCTCATCTCTCACTTGGAACAGGTAGAAGATTATACAGATTTTACTACATTACCACAAACCATTCATCTCTTTTCTTATATAGTTATCTACATATTTGTAAGATTAGAAATACATCTGTACCAATTATCTCATTGGTCCCTGGAAAATATAAAAAGTGTGCTAGGTACCACTGGTTGTTTGGCCTTGCTTCCGACAGGTTGTGCATACAAACAGAGGTTACAGATAGTTCACCTGCTAATAAGTTTCCACAATAATGCTTAGCATGAGTACAGAGCATGCTGGGAAATGCAGTTTGTAGTTGTTCAACTTAGGATGAATACAGAACAGCCTCAGAAATATGCTATATTGGTTAACATCAACCTTAACTCTGCTCCCAAACTGCTGGGCCCTATAGGCCAGAGATCCACTTAGACACCTACTGTGTTCACATTTCCAAAATGGGGCACTGACCACCATTATCCATTCTCTAATTCTTCTAACAAACTAGCATTAAGGCTGCTTAAATAAGACACTGTTTGGCACTCATGGTACCGGAGCATATCATTTACAACGCATTTGGTGCTGTCACAAATGCTACAAGTGGCTTAACCACACACCAGTGCAACTCAACACTCCTTCAATGGCTAATGTAAAAACGGGGTGTTAAACACATTCTCATGCACACAGTAAGGCAATCAGCCCAGTGTCAAGATGGAGCACTGATGCTATCTTTCAGGTCAGAGTAGTGTCTCAGGCAAAACTAGCCTACTCTACTCATGTCTGACCCTGTGCTAAGAGCCCCAGACTTTGACAAACCATTCCTAGTAACCACAGATGTGTCCGAGTGTGGTGTGGAAGCAGTTCTGATGCAGGAAGGACCGGATCAAGAATTCCATCCTGTCGTGTTCCTCAGCAAAAGACTGTCAGAGGGAAAGTCACTAGTCAATCAGCGAAAGAGAATGCTACTCCATCGTGTACGCACTGGAAAAGCTATGCCCATACTTTTGGGGACGGCGTATCCAGCTACAAACTGACCATGCTGCGCTAAAGTGGCTTCATACTGCCAAGGGAAATAAAAAACTTCTTCGGTGGAGTTTAGCTCTCCAAGATTTTGATTTTGAAATACAACACATTTCAGGAGCTTCTAACAAAGTGGCTGATGCACTTGCCCGTGAAAGTTTCCCAGAATGTCCTTGAAATGTGAAAAATCTTGTTAGCTTTTACATAACGAGTAGTATATGTAAAGGTGCATGTATTTGATTAATCTGTTTATTCTAAAGTTCTAGGAAGAAAATCACAGCCAGCGTGGTCCAGCACTGTCTAGGATTTGGAGGGGCATGTCATAAACAGACAGTAAAAGGTTAAGAAGCTCACCTAGCCTAGCTGACACCTGACCAGAGGAACCAATGGATGGACAAGATGTTTCAAGAGGAAGGACGGAAGTTTTTCTTTTGTTCAGTCCATTAAGTTCTGTGCTGGAGTGAAAAAGATCAAGGAATTACCCAGGTTAGTGAGTATTAGAGAAAGAATGAATTAGCTTATGTTTATTTCCTTTTGTGACTTTGTCTTTTTACATTAGAGAGAAAATCAAATTGGGTTTTCTTTTGTGTAACTAAGTTTTTTGCCCAGGGGAACATCCTCTGTGTTTTGAATCTGTTGTCTGTGAGAGTAGCTGGTATGCTAATCTCTCCCAGAGGCATTTCTTTTATACTTTTTCCTTAATTAAGAGTCTTCTTTTTAAGAACCTGATTGATTTTTTCCTTGTTTTAAGATCCAATGAGTTTGGATCGGTGTTCACCAGGAAATTGGTGGAGAAGTCTCTCAAGGTTACCCAGGGAAGGGTTACACTACTTGGGAGGAATAGATTTTTGGCAGGGCGGAGGGAAGAAAGACAGTTTCCCAAATGACTCAAATAGCTGTTTTAAACAATTTGGATGGTGGCTGCAACCAGATCTAAGCTGGTAGTTAAGCTTAGGGGTTCTCATGCAGGTCCCCACATCTATACTCTAAAGTTCAGAGAGGGGGTAAAACCTATCACAACAGATCTAGTGAAGACCTGCTAAATCAACAACAGAGTGCACTCCAGTTGACCCCGGTACTCCACCTCTCCAAGAAGAGTAAAGGAAGTTGAGCAGAGAGCGTTTCCCATCAATGCTGAGCAATGAAATTGCCGCAGTAAGTTGACTCAAGCTATGTTGACTCCAGCTACATGAATAACGTAGCTGGAATAGAGTAACTTAGGTCAAATTACCCTGGTAGTGAAGACAAGCCGTTACTCTGCATGGCCCTGTGGGGACATCAGCCTCTGCTAGTTGCAGGAGCATCATTTCCCAAAGGTTGAGACTCTGCAAGAGGAAAAAAAAAAACCCCAAACCAGTAGCAATGTTTAAAAATCACCCTGGCAATACCACTACATAAATGCATGTAATATGCTATATGACCCCAGAACAAGTAAAATAATCCAGCTTATCCTTCCAGGGATCTCAGATGTCATTCTTCACCTCTGACTCTTTTCCCCTCTTCTGCATATGTCTGCTGCCGTATCAATCAATCTTGGGAGGCCACAAGGCATCGATTCAGTTGGTGAGGCTCATCATCTAGTCCATGATTCTTGAGGTCCCTAGCCCTCAGCACATCAGCCTCTGGTTATTAGAGGGAAATGCAAGAGAAAAGGAACACTATAGATGTTGATTTTTTTAATTCTGCCTGTATCTGCAGTTCTCCACAGCTCAGACCAAAGTTACAGTGCATCCCACAGGCTAGGCGGGGCCTGCAACACAACCAATAATAAGAATCTTAACACACTCTTCGAAAGTTAAGCCATGAACTACTTGCCTCCTTGAAGCGCTGCCTCACAAATATTTCCACTGCTCCCTGACAGCTCCTCCTGTCCAACACTTACATCTAAAGCAGAGGTAGGCAAACTACGGCCTGGGTACCTCATCCAGCCCTTCAGACATTTTAGTCTGGTCCTCGAGCTCCCAATGGGAAGCAAGCTCTTGGGATTGCCCTGCGCCACACGTGCCATGGCTCTGCATGGCTCCCAGAAGCAGTGGAATGTATCCCCTCTGGCTCCTATGTGTAGGGGAATCCAGGGGGCTCCGCACACTGCCCCTGCCCCAAGTGCCCCAATTGCCATTGGCCAGGAACTGTGAACATTCATGGCCTGCCATAAAGTTTCCATACCCAGATGTGGCCCTCAGGCCAAAAAGTTTGCCCACCCCTGATCTAAAGCCACCCCTCAAAAAAAGCCCTTGTAGCATTGGACCTTGCAAAAGGAATTAAAAGGTTCTATAGCCACACAAATAAGAAGAAAACAAAGAAAGAAGACACGGGACCGCTAAACACTGAGGATGGAATGGAGGTTAAGGATAATCTAGGCATGGCCCAATATCTAAACAAATACTTTGCTTCAGTCTTTAATGAGGCTAATGAGGAGCTTAGGGATAATAGTAGGATGACCAACAGGAAGGAGGATGTAGAGGTAGATATTACCACATCGAGGTAGAAGCCAAACTTCGAACAGCTTAATGGGACTAAATCAGGGGGCCCAGATAATCTTCATCCAAGAATATTAAAGGAACTGGCACATGAAATTGCAAGCCCATTAGCAAGAATTTTTAATGAATCAGTAAACTCAGGGGTTTTACCATACGACTGGAGAATTGCTAACATAGTTCCTATCTTTAAGAAAAGGGGAAAAAGTGATCTGGGCAACTACAGGCCTGTCAGTTTGACATCTGTAGTATGCAAGGTCTTAGGAAAAAATTTGAAGGAAAAAGTAGTCAAGGACATTGAGGTCAATGGTAATTGGGACAAAATACAACATGGTTTTACAAAAAGTAGATTGTGCCAAACCACCCTGATCTCCTTTGAGAAAGTAACAGATTTTTTAGACAAAGGAAATGCAGTGGATCTAATTTACCTTGATTTCAGTAAGGCATTTGATAAGGTGGCAAATGGCTAAATTGGAAAAGATGGGGATCAATATGAAAATTGAAAGGTGGATAAGGAACTGGTTAAAGGGGAGACTACAATGGGTCATACTGAAGGGTGAACTGTCAGGCTGGAAGGAGGTTACTAGTGGAGTTCCTCAGGGATCGGTTTTGGGACCAATCTTTCTATTACTGACCTTGGCACAAAAAGTGGGTATGTGCTAATAAAGTTTGCAGATGACACAAAGCTGGGAGGTATTGCCAACACAGAGAAGGACCAGGATATCATACAGGAAGATCTGGATGACCTTGTAAACAGGGGTAATAGTAATAGGATGAAATTTAATGCAAGGTCATGCATTTAGGGATTAACAAGAACTATTGTTCTAAGCTGGGGAGGCATCAGTTGGAAATAACAGAGGAGGGGAAGGACCTCAGAGTATTGTTTCATCACAGGATGACTATGAGCCCCCAATGTGATATGGCCATGAAAAAAGCTAATGCACTCTTGGGATGTATCAGGCAAGGTATTTCCAGTAGAGATGAGGAGGTGTTAGTACCATTATACAAGGCACTGGTGAGACCTCATCTGGAATACTGTGTGCAGTTCTGGTCTCCCATGTTTAAGAAGGATTAATTCAAACTAGAACAGGTTCAGAGAAGGGCAACTAGGATGATCTGAGGAATAGAAAACCTGTCTTATGAAAGGAGACTCAAAGACCTTGGCTTGTTTAGCCTAACCAAAAGAAGGCAGAGGGGAGATATGATTGCTCTCTATAAATATATCAGGAATAAATACCAGGGAGGGAGAGGAATTATTTAAACTCAGTACCAATATGGACAAGAACAAATGAATATAAACTGGTCATCAGGAAGTTTAGACTTGAAGGTTAGATGAAGGTTTCTAACCATCAGAGGAGTGAAGTTCTGGAACAGCCTTCCAAGGGGAGTAGTGGGGGCAAAAGACATTTCTGGCTTCAAGACTAAGCTTGATAAGTTTATGGAGGGGATGGTATAATGGGATAGCCTAATTTTGGCAATTAATTTGTCTTTGACTACTAGCAGTACATATGCCCAATGGTTTGTGATGGGATGGGATCTGAGTTACTACAGAGAACGCTTTCCTGGGTGTCTGGCTGGCGAGTCTTGCCCACATGCTCAGGGTTTAGCTGATCACCATATCTGGGGTCAGGAAGGAATTTTCCTCCAAGTCATATAGGCAAAAGCCCTTGGGGCTTTTTGCCTTCCCCTGCAGCATGGGGCACAGGTCACTTGCTGGAAGATTCTCTGCACCTTAAAGTCTTTAGACCATGATTTGAGGACATCAATGGTTCAGACATAGGTTTGATAGAGGAGTGAGTGGGTGAGATTCTGTGGCCTGCATTGTTCAGGAGGTCAGACTAGATGATCATAATGGTCCCTTCTAACCTTAAAGTCAATGATTCTAGCACAAACCCAACAGTGCTGCTGGTGAAATAAGAGCAACTCTAGAGAAGTGGTATGATAAAGAGAAACTACTTCTCAGGGAGAGAAGGGGGGAAATCCAACAGCTTCCTACTTAAAAGGATTCACATAAATATCCAGAAGGGTTTCATAATTTTATGAGCCATTCTGATCCCAATGAAAGATTGTGTTGGTTTTTTTTAAAAGACAACATTTTCTTAAATTTCCTCTAACATCGCTGGAAGCATTTCAATAGGTAGTCTCTCAAAACGTTACATTCTAAGTAAACAATGAAAGACTATCTGTATATTATCTTTGTACCATGCCAAACAGAATGGGCCATGGGCCTTCTAGAGGCTACCCAATATACAAAAAAGAAAGAATAGCAACTCACCGTGTCATGCCTAGCTAATGCAATGGAAAGGCAGGTCCAATGAAAGGTGATGACTCTTCATTGGGCATGAAAGTATGTCTCTTGAATTACTCATCAGTTCTCTCAAAAACAATACCCCTGCCATACAAACTCTCTCTGCTTTTCATGGGAGATTCAGGAGACCCTTATCATTTTAACTGATCACCCATGGAGAGCCGGTAGTATCAGGAGAGATGCAGAAACTTCAAAGGGTCCGGTAAAACCTTTCTAGGGTGCTTGCTCTGAACATCAGTGGTCTGGAAGCAGAGCTGGAATGCTCACAGGAACAAGCTTTCTTCTCAGGTTTGTAGCAGTGCCAGGTTGATAAATCCACATTGTAACAGTGCTGACTCACTCCTGTGGCATCTCCTGCTGGTGACTTCCAGGAATCAGCTCATTCCAGCTCCGGAGCACCCTCTGCAGGCCAGTAATCCACCAGTCCTCTGGCCCCTGTGTCCCTCCCTGGGGACCCTGGTGCCCCTTTAACTGGGGTGCTGCCCCAATCTGGATCTCCTTTCCCTGGGGAACCCCCAACCCACTATCCCCACTTAGCCTCAGTTTTGGCTACTGCCCAGTCTCCATCTGGCCCCCATTCACTGGGGCAGACTGCCATATCAGCCACTCATCATAGGCAAAGGGGTTTGGACTTGCTCCTTTACCCACCCTCAGGCTGCCCCTCTGCAAGCCCAATACCTAGGTGGGCCTAGAACTAGGCCCTGCAGCCTGGGGCTTCCCAGCTCTTAAGGCCTTTCCCCAGCCCTGCCTCTAGGTCCCCTGGGTGAGTTCCCCAGCAGCCAGGCCTGTCTCCCTCTCCAGTGAGAGAGAGATTGGTGCTTCTGATGTCTGTAGCCTTCTTATAAGGTCCAGTTGCTTAGTTTGGGGCGTGACCCCAGCTGCAGCCACTTTCCCAATCAGCCAGGGTTTTACCTTGCCCAGCCCCTGCCCTCTGCAGGGCTTTTCCAACCCCTCCAGGGCTAGAGCAGGTGCTCACCCCCCTACGCACATAAACAGCCTTTTTGGTATATCTGCTTCTACCCCAAGCCACAACATGCAGAGAGCACAGTGTGACCATTAATACTAAACAGAAAACATGCCCTGGACTTCAGAGGATTTAGAAGTAGCTTCATAGGAAAGCTTGGTTCTTATTTTATCTGAACTGTCTCAACCACCCCTAAAAATCACACATCAGGCTAAAGCCATTGAAATATTTCTCTACTACACAAGTCCTTAGGCACACTTTGATGCACTCTCGCATTTCATGTGTCTCTTGATGGAGTCTCCTCTACTGCAGAGATTCTCTTTCAGAAAAACTCTTCTTATAGAGAACCTTCCCAGCTAGCCCTCGCTCAGCCTTTCACTGAGATCCTTGTAGGAGGGCCCAGGCTGTCTCCTCTATTGCCAATTCTCTCTCTCGGACTCTTTCCCTGCTGGGTTTTTCATTACTTTCCTTGTACTGTTCTTTTAAGATGGGGTTGTGTTCACTCTGTTTCTCATGACAGCTCTGAACAGGAGCTCCAGACAAGCTCTTTCCAACACAGAAGAACCCCGAGAAGAATGGCTACACCTGTGTGCAAAACTAAGCAGCCATTTTGTTCTGAGAGCTCAGTGAAAACTATCAGAAGAGACACACACACACACACACACACTATGCTCTAAAATGATGGGCCCAAATCTGTCCCTGCCCTTCTACAGCAGCTCAGCCACCACAGAGGGGCCACACATCTGGTTTAACCATGTCTCAGGGAATACGCCCAGAGCAGGGGTAGAATAGTGCAGGCAAATTCTTGGCTTTGCTCTGCTTGATGCTTCTGTTGTATCTTTGCTATCAGTTCCTCACGGCTTATACTAATGGTGAGTTTTGTTCCTCCATGACCCAGTCCTTGTCAGAGGAGCACCACAGAGGAGGTACAGCATGGACTGGTTCCATTATTTCAAGGGTAATGGTAGTGGGAGCAGTACTGAAATAGCAACTGGTTCTTCTCCCTTATTCACATTCTTTTCTGCTTCCCTTCCCTTGAAATGCTAAGTCGATGGACAGAGCTGCCCCTGTGACTTCCCGTTTACCGTTGATCTTCACCAGAGGCTGGAGGCACAAGAATAATACCTGTAGCAATGGAGCCACAGGTAGCAGTAGGAGTGGTATATACAGTAACCAGAGGCAAACAATTGACAGGGACAGCAGTAACAGGCCCATGCCCATAGGAGGTGCTAGAATGTGTAGTGTCCCCTACTCACCATCTCCCCTCTTCTACTGAGCCAGCTACAGGTCTGCACCAGCTAGGGGAAGAACACACACGTGGGTATTTATTTACAAGCTTATCAAAATTGTGGGCTCAATATCCATAGGCATAAAATAAGTGTGTGATGGAGGAGGGAATAACAAAGTACCTACTAGGTCAGGGATCGGCAACCTTTGGCACATGGGCCATCAGGGAAATCCACCGGCGGGCCAGGACGGTTTGTTTACTTGCAGAGTCTGCAGGTTCGGCCACTCGCGGCTCCCACTGGCCACGGTTCACCATTCCAGGCCAATGGGGGCTGCAGGAAGCAGTGCGGGCCAAAGGATGTGCTGGCCACCGCTTCCCCCATTGGCCTGAAATGGTGAACTTAAGGACACTGCAGGTAAACAAACCGTCCCAACCTGCCAGCAGAGTTCCCTGATGGTCCACGTGCCAAAGGTTGCCAATCCCTACACTAGAACCTAGCATGGAAACAACTCTTTAGCAAAGTTATTTGACCAATCCTAAACACAGGTTTATGACCTGAACTAGATTCATGTGCTCGGAGACATCTTTGTTATGACCTTTTCCTCTAGCAGCTGATAGGCTGGTTCCCCCATCACCAGGCAGAATGAGTGGGGCTGATACAATGATGTCAGTCAAAAGACTGGATCAGGACCCACCTCAGCAGTCTTTTGACTATTAATGCTCTCTGTATTCTGACAATTTGATCTTCCAACATGAGATGCAATGGTTAATAAAATAGTATTGCCTAGCTCTTTTCATCAGTTGCTCTTAAAGTGCTTTCCAAAGAAGGTCGAGATCATTATCCCCCATGTTACAGGTGGGGAAACTGAGGCACAGAGCAGTGATGTGCCTTTCCCAACCTCACCCAAAAGGCCAGTGGTAGAGTCAATAGCAGCCCTGGTCTCCAGTCTCAATAGCACTCTAGGTCACTCTTAACCTAGGAGCATCCCTGGTTACTACTGTGAGGTCCTGGGGCCGGCTGAACATTCCACAGGATCCTTATGGTGTGTCTGTGCTGCATTTTAAACCCCACAGCAGCACGTCTCAGAGCCTGGGTCCCACAAGCTTGCCAGGCTAGGACAGCAGCACTGAGAACAGCAGCGTAGACATTGCAGACGTTCAGAGCCTGACCCCAAACAGCTACAAAGCTGTTTTCAGTGCTGTAGCATGCGCCTGAGTCTGGAGACCTGGGATCGGAGACTTGCTGCAGCAGTTTTTACAAAGCAGCATAGACAGACCTGCAGAGGCTGTACCTTTAATAGCAGCAAAGAGTCCTGTGGCACCTTATAGACTAACAGACGTATTGGAGCATGAGCTTTCGTGGATTAATACCCACTTCGTCGGTTGTATCCGATGATGTGGGTATTCACCCATGAAAACTCATGCTCCAATATGTCTGTTAGTCTATAAGGTGCCACAGGACTCTTTGCTGCTTTTACAGATCCAGACTAACACGGCTACCCCTCTGATACTTGTACCTTTAAAGTCTCTCTCCTGCAAACATGGCACAACACTTCTGTGGCAGCAAAAGCATAATAGTAATTCAACAATTATGAAGTCCTAGCTGAAGAATAGCACCTTTGATAACTAGCTACTTCTCCTGGGAACTGAATTCAAGTGCTCATCCCCCAGCTCACACAGCTCCCCTGTATTCTAGTGCAGTGCCCTTCCTACTCAATCACACGGCCTCCTGAGCTTTAGCATGCAAATAGGAACAGAAGAGAGTTAGTTTCTGGCCCTTGTAACAGTCCCCTAGTCTAGCAATAACAGGCTCTCCCACAAACTCAGGCTCGTTCATGCAGTAGCCACTTGGTTCCAGCATGTATACTCGTGCCTGGATTCCCTAAATTGCATGTATTCCTCGCTTCTTAAATATTTCATATCGGAAGTGTGCTGTGTCCAAGTGGCACTGAAACCCTGTAGACTGGTGAATAATAAATAAAAGCCTTCCGTCTTTGTTAGCATTGCACGTCCTTGCTGACTGAGCTGCACACTGGGCAGTCAAAGGGAGCATATGTCTTTGCAACAGAGAAGCAAGATGCTATACCCTTAACTTCCCTGCAGTCTCTGAGGACGTCCTGCTGTGCACGCCTGTCAATTAAACCACCAAAGTCCTTCCTGAAGGAACCTGAAGCAGCAGCGCTGCCTCTGAACTGGAACTGAATTTATCTTTCTTGTTTTGGCACTTGCAGCCATAGCCACACTTGAATTACTCATTTCAGGCTGGATCCTGCTCTCACACTGACCAGTCTCTTATTGGCTTCAGTGACAGCCAGATCTGACCCCCTCTCAGTTTTTAATGACTCCCAGACTGTGACATTAATTGAGCTGAATGTGAATAGGTTTTTGCCAGTGACAATCACACTGAGGACAAAGCGATCCAAACAACAAGCCCTCCCACTTACAACAAGCCCGGATCTGAAGCAGTGCAATGCTTTAACAAACACGTACACACATTACACTGAGAAGATTCTACATCTAGCTATAATGGAGTGCCTCGCCCCAGTAAAGCAGTGAAAACAAATTTTCCAGCCATCTTCAACAGTGAAACAAGAAACATTTTGGCAGGAGAACATACCGCCTGAAAGAGTTATGTCTCACAAAATCCTGTTACTATGGAGGAAACGGATTTACACTCTTGCCAATAGACAGATGTTCTCTTTAACCCTATGCTTTCCAGATAGTGGGGCCAGCAGTTTGCAGTGTGGCCCAGTAAACAGGGTATTGGACTGGGAGGCAGGATTCCTGAAGTTTAATCCCAGCCTTGCCACCAACCTGCTGTGTGATGCGGGGCAAGTTCCTTCCCTCTCTTTGCCTTGGTTTTCCTCCTGCCCTTTGTCCATCTATGTGAGGTCTTTGGGGCTGGCACCAAGATTGCACGGCACCTACCCTAACAGGAGTCTGGTCCAGTGGTGTGGTCCTAAACTGCAGCATCTTCCCACCAGCCTGCCCCTCTAACCCCAGCCACCACTGCAATCTAGACATTCTGACTCAGGCTGGATGGGAGGGTCCCAGAGCTTGGGCTGAAGCCTGAGCATGTACATTGCAATGGCACAGCCCTGTAGCCCAAGTCAGCTGGCACAGGCCAGCTGCGGGTTTATAACTGCAGCGTAGACACACCCTCAGAGTGTAACAATCTGAGCCAGAAATTAGTCAGAACATAAGGGCTAACACCCCTGCTCTCACGAACAGGTCGTTCCTTGTAATGCCTCTTTCGGGCTTTGGCTTTACATCTAAACTGAAAAACAAGAGCACAGAGCCCTCAAACACCATGTCAGGGGTTTGGCTTTGTACTGACCGGTGTCTTCTGCTGAATCACTGGCACCTTTTCCTAGAGCACCTGGATGTTCTTATAGTTTCCATGTGCAGACAGGACCATTTTTACCATCTAGTCTGAGCTCCGGCAAACTCATAGAATATTAGGGTTGGAAGAGACCTCAGGAGGTCATCTAGTCCAACCCCCTACTCAAAGCAGGACCAAACCCAACTAAATCATTCCAGCCAGGGCTTTGTCAAGCCTGACCTTAAAAACTTCTAAGGGAGGAGATTCCATCACCTCCCTAGGTAACCCATTCCAGTGCTTCACCACCCTCCTCGTGGAATAGTGTTTCCAAATATTCAACCAAGACCTCCCCCACTGCAACTTGAGACCATTACTGCTTGTTCTGTCATCTGCCACCACTGAGAACAGTCTAGATCCATCCTCTTTGGAACCCCCCTTCAGGTAGTCGAAGGCTGCTATCAAATCCCCCCTCACGCTTCTCTTCTGCAGACTCAGTAATCTCAGTTCCCTCAGCCTCGCCTCGTAAGTCATGCACCCAAGCCTCCAAGTCATTTGTGTTGCCCTCTGCTGGACTCTCTCCAATTTGTCCACATCTTTTCTGTAGTGGGAGCATCAAAACTGGATGCAATACTCCAGGTGTGGCCTCACCAGTGCCAAACAGAGAGGAATAATCACGTCCCTTGACCTGCTGGCAATGCTCTTACTAATACAGCCCAATGTACAGTTGACCTTGGCAACAAGGGCACACTGTTGACTCATTTCCAGCTTCTCATTCACTGTAATCCCCAGGTCCTTTTCTGCAGAACTGCTGTTTAGCCAGTCAGTCCCCAGCCTGTAGCAGTGCCTGGGATTCTTTTTTCTTAAGTGCAGGACTCTGCACTTGTCCTTGTTGAACCTCATCAGATTTCTTTTGGCCCAATCCTCCAAATTGTCGAGGTCACTCTGGACCCTATCTCTACCCTCCAGTGTATGTATCTATCCCCCTAGTTTACTGTCATCTGCAAACTTGCTGAGGGTGCAATTAATCCAGATCATTAATAAAGATGTTGACCAAAACTGGCACCAGGACCGACCCTTGGGGCACTCTGCTTGATACTGGCTGCCAACTAGCCATGGAGCCATTGATCACTACCAGTTAAGCCCAACAATCTAGCCAGCTTTCTATCCACCTTATAGTCCATTCATCCAATTCATACTTCTTTAACTTGCTGGCAAGAATACTGTGAGAGACCATATCAAAAGCTTTGCTAAAGTCGAGATATGTCACATCCACCACTTTCCCCATATCCATAGAGCCAATTATCTCATCATAGCAGGCAATCAGGTTGGTCACTCATGACTTGGCCTTGGTGAATCCATGTTGACTGTTCCTGATCACCTTTCTCTTTAAGTGCTTCAAAATGGATTCCTTGAGGACCTGCTCCATGCTTTTGCCAGAAACTGAAGTGAAGCTGACTGGTCTGTAGTTCCCCAGGTTCTCTTTCTTCCCTTTTTTAAATCTAGTCACTATATTTGCCTTTTTCCAGTCATCCGGGACCTGCCATGATTGTCACAAATTTTCAAAGATAATGGCCAATGGCTCTTCAATCACATCAGCCAACTCCCTCAGCACCTTTGGATGCATTAGATCTAGACCCATGGACTTGTTCATGTCCTGCTTTTCTAAATAGTCCTTAACCTGTTCTTTCACCACGGAGGGCTGCTCAACTCCTCCCCATACTGTGCTGGCCAATGCAGCAGTCTGGGAGGTGACATTGTCTGTGAAGACTGAGGCAAAAAAAGCATTGAGTAATTCTGGTTTTTCCATATCATCTGTCACTAGGTTGCCTCCCCCATTCAGTAAGGGTCCCACACTTTCCCTGACCATCTTCTTGTTGCTAACATACCTGTAGAAACCCTTCTTGTTACCCTTCACATCCCTTGCTAGCTGCAACTCCAATTGTGCCTTGGTTTCCTGATTACACCCCTGCATACTCTAGCAATATTTTTATACTCCTCCCTAGTCATCTGTCTAAATTTCCTCTTCATGTAAGCTTCCTTTTTGAGTTTCTCACTGAAGATTTCCCTGTTAAGCCAAGATGGTCGCCTGCCGTATTTGCTATTCTTTCTGCAATTCGGGATGGTTTGTTCCTGCACCCTCAATAAGGCTTCTTTAAAATACAGCCAGCTTTCCAGGACTCCTTTCCCCCTCGTATTAGCCTCCCAGGGGACCTTGCCCATCAGTTCCCTGAGGGAGTCTAAGTCTGCTTCACTGAAGTCCAGGATCCATATTTTGCTGCTCTCCTTTCTTCCTTTTGTCTTATGGTCACTTCTGCTCAGGTTGCCACCCACTTCTACTTAACCTACCAATTATTCCCTGTTTGTGAGCAGCAGGTCAAGAGGAGCACGCCCCTAGTTGGAGAAGCTGCCCCCCATCTGGGCCTCAGTGACTCTCCCAAGGTCACACAGGTAATCTCTGACCCTGGAGGATCCTATGCACGTTGGCAGAGCTTCTACATTCATAGCAGAAGGAGTGTGGTTGCTATCCCCTGCAGTGTGTGTTCAGACACCCAGAACATCAGTGTGAGATAATTAATCACCGCAGTGATTAATAATAAACCCAGGCCTGCAAATTATGCTTTCAGAGAAGTGAGTTTGTGTTAAAGTGGGGTGAAGCAGGGGGCAATTGCAGCAGCAATGTAAAAGCTAGGGGAAAGACTCCTGCCCTGTACATCTGGGGCAACATAATTTAGCTGCATAAAACACAAGGCTTGACCGTAGAGCATGTAGTTGCAGCTCAGAATAAACAATACAGCACTTTTTGTAATGGATCACACCCCATGAAATACATCCTCTCAGACCTCTGCTATTTGCCCAGTTTGATGCGCCATACATTTAATTTTGTGATCTTCAGTAATGCTGTCATGGTATAACCCCCCACTCTGAACCTTAGAGTTCAAAAGATGGGGTACCAGCATAAATTCCCCTAAGCTTAATTACCAGCTTAGATCTTGTAGTCCTGCCACCAACCAGGACTTGGAGTGCCTGGTACACTCTGGTCCCCCCAAAACCTTTCCTGGGGACCCTCAAGACCCAAACCCCTTGATTCTCACAACAAAGGGAAATAAACCATTCCCTCTCCCTCCTTTCTTCCTCCCAGTTCCTCCCCTCCCTGGGTACACTAGGAGATCACTGTGATTCAAACTCCTTGAATCTTAAAACAGAGAGGAAAATGCACCTTCCTCCCTCCTCTTTTTCCCCTCACCAAGAGGCAATACAGATTCAAGCTCCGTGAATCTAAAACACAGAAGAATTCCACCTTCCCCCACCCTTCCCTCCTTTCTCCCGCCAATTCCCTGGTGAGTACAGATTCAATTCCCTTGAGCCTTAACAAGGGAAGAAATTAATGAGGTCTTAAAAAAGAAAAGCTTTTAAAAAAAGAAAGAAAAAAGTAAAAGTTGTCTCTGTAATCAATATGGTAAATGTTACAGGGTCTTTCAGCTTATAGACACTAGAGAGAATCCTCCCCCCAGCATACATACAAATTAAAATCCTTCCAGCAAAATACACATTTGCAAATAAAGAAAACAATCAAAAAGACTAAACTGCCTTTCTACTTGTACTTACTACTTGAACAGAAAATTAGAGAGCCTGTAGGTACGTCTGGTTACTCTCAGAACCCAGAAAGAACAACAGACAAAGAAAACACACAAAGACTTCCCTCCACCGAGATTTGAAAGTATCTTGTCTCCTGATTGGTCCTCTGGTCAGGTGTTCCAGGTTCACTGTTTGTAACTCTTTACAGGTAAAAGAGACATTAACCCATAACTGTTTATGACAAATGCAAATGAAGTTTTCAATATGCCCAAAAATCTGCATAGCCCATGTTTTACAGTGGACATTATCAAAGAGGTTCTGTTGCTTGGTGGTAAGTGAGTAAATTGCATTGCATGAAGGACCTTGCTGAAATCACCTGCGCTGTGTCAGATACGTTTTCCATAATCACATTTAGCAATGGAATATGGCTACCTCTTACCGTTTGTGACATGAAAGTCATGCAGGATAATTAATCACTATTATATCTGGAGGAGAGAGATCCTTCTCAGATAGATGTCTAGGCAATGGCACGATTATGTTCAGAAGTTTGCGTTTTTGTGTGGGCAGGGTAAGTGCCTAAACAGGGGCAGATTGTGACTTCATTTTTTGCATTGGTGAGCAATGACACACATGTACTTCAATCAGACTAGGTCTTTATTCCAGTAATATTCAGTCTCTGCATCTAAAGCACACTCTGGGCCTAGACAAATAAGCCTCTTCCATATGCAACTGTGGAACCTTGACTGCAATTGTATAAAGCAAATCAAGCCCTAACCTGTGGTGACATCTGGAATAATCTTTTTAGTGTTTCCTGAAACACCGTACAGTAGTTTAAGAGACCCTGAATTTTTTCCTAAGTATTATGTAAAGAAAGTAGTATTTCAACATGACCTCTCTCACTGGGATTTCCAGAACTTCATTTCTTCCACCTCTGGTATCATGTAGCACCTTATTAATTCATTTATTCCAAGGCCAGAAGGGACCACTATGGTCGTTTAGTCTGGCCTCCTGTATAACGCAGGCCAAAGAACTTCCTCAAATAAGACCTAAAGCAGATCTTTTAGAAAAAACATCCAATCTTGATTTAAAAATTGTCATCGATGGAGAATCCACCATGACCCTTGGTAAATTTTTCCCGTGGTTAATTACTCACTTAAAAAATTATGCCTCATTTCCAGTCTGCTTGTGTCTAGCTTCAACTTCTAGCCATTGGATCAAGTTAGATGTTTCTTTGATAGACCGAAGAGCCTATTATTAAATATGTGTTTCCCCAGTAGGTACTTATAGACTGTGATTAAGCCATCTTTTAATCTTCTCTTTGTTAAACTGAGTAGATTGATAGCTTTGAGTATATAACAATAAGGCATGTTGTCATAAACAGATAGTTAAGGGTTAATAGAACAGGGGTACTTCATGTCTCTTTTGATTGTAAAGGGTTAACAAGTTCAGTGAGCCTGGTTGTCACCTGACCAGAGGGCCAATCAGGGGACAGGATACTTTCAAATCTTGAGGGAGGGAAGTTTGTGTGTGTGCTGTTAGTTTTTGGTTGTTGTTCTCTCTGGGTTCTGAGAGCAACCAGATGTGCAACCAGGTTTCTCTCCAATCTCTCTGATACAGGCTCTTATGTGCTCAGAATAGTAAGTACTAGGTAGAAAAGGTGAGTTAGGCTTATGTTTGTTTTCTTTATTTGCAAATGTGTATTTGGCTGGAAAGAGTTCAAATTTGTATTTTGCTGAAAGGATTTTAATTTGTACTTGTGTACTTAGGCTGGGAGGATATTCCCAGTGTCTATAGCTGAAAGACCCTGTAACATATTCCATCTTAAATTTACAAAGGTAATTTTTACTATTTTTCCTTCCTTAATTAAAAGCTTTTCTTGTTTAAGAACCTGCCTGTTTTTTTATTCTGGTGTGAGACCCCAGGGGACTGGGTCTGGATTCACCAGGGAATTGGTGGGGAGAAAGGAGGGAAGGAGGAGAGAAAGATTAATTTTCTTTCTGTGTTAAGATTACTTTCTCTCTCAGGGAGAGTCTGGGAGGGGGAGAGAGAAGGAGGGGGGAAGGTGGATTTTCCTCTCTGTTTTAAAATTCAAGGAGTTTGAATCACAGTGATCTTCCAGGGTAACCCAGGGAGGGGAAGCCTGGGACAGGCAACGGTGAGGGAAAGGGTTTACTTTCCTTGTGTTAAGATCCAGAGGGACTGGATCTTGGGGGTCCCTGGGCAAGGTTTGGGGGGGACCAGAGTGTACCAGGCACTGGAATTCCTGGTTGGTGACAGCGCTACAAGTACTAAGCTGGTAATTGAGCTTAGAGGAATTCATGCTGGTACCCCATCTTTTGGACGCTAAGGTTCAGAGTGGGGGTTTATACCATGACATGTTTTCTAGTCCTTCAGTCATTCTTGGGGCTTTTCTCTGAACCTTCTCCAATTGTTCAACATCCTTTCTCAAATGTGGGCACCAGAACTGGATACAATGTCCCAGCAGTGGCAAATACAGAGGTAAAATAACCTCTCTAGTCCTCCTTGAGGTTCTCCTGTTTATGCAAGCCAGGATCGCATTAGCCCTTGGCCACAGTGTCACACTGGGAGGTCATGTTCAGCAGATTATCCACCACAAACCCTAAATCTCACCGCTTCCCAGGATAGAGTCCCCCAATCTGTAAGTGCACTTGCATTCTTTGTTCCTAGATGTATACATTTAGCCATATTAAAACACAGTTCCAGATCACCTTGTACCAGTGAACTGCCCTTTTCATTATTTACCACTCCCATCATTTTTAAGTCATCTGCAGACGTTATCAGCCGTGATTTCATGTTTTCTTCCAGGTGACAGATAAAGATGTTAAATAGTTTAGGGCCAAGAACTGATCCCTGTATTAGTCCACTAGAAACAGGCCTGCTGAATGCCGATTTGCCATTTACAGTTACATTTTGAGACCTGGCAGTTGGCACACAAAATAGGCTATGTTCAGCTTATATCGTTCTAGTTCTTTAATCAGAATATCATGCGGTGCCAAGTCAAATGCCTAGCAGAGATCTACGTATATTATGTAAACAATATTATCATTATCAACCAAATTTATAAGCAAGAAAAAGATATCAAGTTGGCTTGACAGGATCTATTTTCCATAAACCCATGTTGATCTGCATTAATCACATTACCCACTTGTAGTTCATTAATCATCGAGTCCAGTATCAGCCATTCCTTTATTAACACAGAACATCCTATTTATCCTTGTTAAAAATTGGGACATTAGCTTTCTTCCAATCTTCTGGAACTTCCCCAGTGCTCCAAGACTTATTGAAATATCAACATTATTGGTCCATCAAGCTTCTCTGCCAGCTCTTTTAAAACTCCTGGATGCTAGTTATGTGGACCTGCTGATTTAAAACTGTCTAACTATTGTAGCTTCTCTTTAACATCCTCCAGAGATACAAGTGCAATGGAAAGAGAGTTATCATCACTATATGATAAGACTGCATCATCTGTTTTTTCCCCAGGTACAGAACAGAAATATGTATTAAATATCTCTTCTTTTTTTGCATTATTGATCATTCTAATATATTGATACAGAAGAAACAACAGAAGCCTGTCACAGACTTAAAACTAAAAAGTCAGTCCTCCAAATATGGAGTATTAAAAGATTCTCAGATACCAGATTACCTTGGTGTGTAATGATAAAAAAGCCCATGAATGGTTACTAAGGAACACAGATCTGACACTAGAAAAGGCAATATGCATATGCCAAGCAGCAATACAAAAATCAGAAACACAAATTAAAGCCCTATTAAGAGGTATACGACTAAATACAATAGTTTAACCAGCAAGCTGAAAGGATAGAGAAATGAAAAATTGGCCAAGAACAGAAATATGGAGAGCAGGAAACAATGCCAGTGATGTGGCAACCAGAATGCTCCAAAAAGCAATGGATGCCAGAGGTGGTCTTTATTTAGCACTACTCACCTATAAAGCTACACCACTGCAACATGGAATGTCACCTGCTGAACTCCTCTACAACTGACGCATAAAGACTCAATTGCCAAACATGGGAGAAAAACAAGGGATGGTCATGGAGTCTATGATATTGGGGAAAAGACTAGGAAAGTATAAGCAGACACAATGTACAACAGAGGCCTCCTCCTCAGTTAAAAACATACTTGGTGATAAACTGGTAAGCCGGGCATTGACCATGCTATAACAACCAAAGAAGAATCACCTCACGCATACTCAGCAATAACAGACGAAGGCAAAAATCTTATGATGGAATCATAAGCATCTGCTCAAGGTACATGAGAATGTGACTGAGGCAAGTGAAGTGAGAGCAGACATACAAGTTCAAAACAATTCACAGACTAATCTGTTATTGACCCTGAGACTAAACCGTCTGTCCAAGACAAGGACTTGCCTATACAGGGTTTGCAATTATGGCAGCCTGGGAAAATTGCTGAAACTTGCTAAGAGACTAACGGAGATGTGTTAACATAATGCTAAAGCACCCTGAAGGCTTGTTAAGTCTGTTACTGTATTTGTTATAGTTTGCTAGTTTCATTTATTAGTGTTTCAATTCAATCAGGGAATTAAAAAGAGGGGTTAAAAAAGGGAAAATGAGCTATAAAGTGAGTCCTTCAAGAAGCATAGAGATGCCACACTTCCTGGGCACTCTTTATGCGGTAATTTGGTTTTCCCATGAGGCAATGCATTTTCGGTAGGGGAAGAAACAAAAGGAGCCCAAGACAGGGCAGTTATAGGCTACAGCTAGAGAACCGTAGGAAGGTTTGGTGCACTATTTCTGTACGTAGTTTCTGTCCTTAATAATGGGTTTATCTTGAAACCAGACTTCCTCCTCAGTACCGTAACAACTTGTTCCCCGTCCTTTGTTCAGACCACTAACCCATACCAGTTTCTATTCAACATATGGAAAAATTCCAGGATGTCCCAATCTGGAATGTTTCCCATTTTAGGGTAATCCATCAATATTTCAAATCAATTTATAAAGTTTGATCCAGTCCCTTGTGCCTAAAGCACAGTGTCTAGACTCCTCTAGCTACAAGTTTCAGAACTGTGCCAGACAGTACAGACTTTCTGAAACCCTTGCAGTCATGGTAACCACATATTCCAGCTTCCCTGATAAGGGGAGGCAATATCCCCTAGCAGTGGGGAGTCATGATCCTGAGCAGCTTCCTCGAGTGCTGAAGGAAAGGAGGTAGGATACCTGAATTTCAAGAAGCACAAAGAAAGAGGGCATTGTCCTAAAGAGGCTGCTGCTGCTAGGACAATGAGAGTTGGGGCTGAAATACCTCTGAGGATCTGGCCCTGAGAGCCTTTGGGGGCTTTCTGGTAGATCTATAAAATCCATATCCAGGATCCTTTCCCAGGATTCTTTCCCACAGGTTTCTCCATCCCTGTACCACAAAAGGGTCTTCTGTTATTGTCGGTGAGGAATTCATACCTAGCCTTGGCCACAATGACCCCAAGTAGTACTACATACCCACAGGAACATTATGTTTGACTTGGGGTCCAATTCAGGAACGCATTTAAGCATGTACTTATGTCCCACTGAAGTTAAGCACATGCTTCAGTACTTTTCTTAATTGGGGCCTTTGGGCCCAACTTGCACAGAGCTAAGAACGTCCCTCTACATACTCCCATCATCCCCTGAACCCTACTTTTATGAAGGATGCTGCTGATTGTTTCACAGGACGGAGCCCATAGACTAGAAATACATAGGAAGGGATAGCCTGAAATAGTTTGTGCTCTAGCTCCATTGTACTGCCACAACAAACAGCAGATATTTGAAAGGATTATCCAGTGCATGGTGGGAGAACTGGAGTTGATGCAGTGTAAAGACATGATTGAAAGGAAAATTCCATCTGGTTGTTTCCATCCAGCAATCTGAAAATTCAGAAGGAACAAAGCACTTCTCCCCAGGAATAAACGGAGAGATTTATTTCATGATGTATTTGAGAATGGTTAGAATCGGCATTTCTGAGGCTCCTGCTGGCAGCAGCCATTGGGATGGATGGCAGGTGTGACACAAACAGTATGACAGCATTATGTAAGAGATTACAAAGCAGTTTCTAACCTGCCTTTGATACTGCGTTAACAATCAGTGGGGAAAACTGTTTAATCTTTCAACATGTTTAAAAGTTAAACTTCTGCTGTCTCTTAAGCCCAAAAAGTGCTGAGGGGTGATGAAGTTTATATTGGCATACATTAGGCTTTCACACAGTCAGTGCCACACA
Organism: Gopherus evgoodei; assembly: GCF_007399415.2. Taxonomy (NCBI): domain Eukaryota; kingdom Metazoa; phylum Chordata; order Testudines; family Testudinidae; genus Gopherus; species Gopherus evgoodei. The sequence continues at coordinate 138,812,320 of NC_044326.1, forward strand.
TGAGCTAGCTTCCTGGCAAGATGGCCGACAGCAACAAGGGATGAGGTATCCCAGCTTGCAACCATTTTTAAATGTATTTCACACTGTATTCACGTTGCTTTCATTGTCGCCTTCAAGATTTCGATTGGTTATCAGTCTAAAGGCTTTGGTGCAGCCTGAATTGAATGGCTGTGCAGAGCTTTAATAGGGAGAGAAAACCCACCACTACCACCTGGGGCAGCTTCTCTAGTCCTGGGGGCTAGGCATGTCGGAGGCACTGCACATCCATTATTCTCCTGCTGAATGACTGGGCCAGCGTATGAAGCAAGAAATGCTTCAGTATATTTGAGACAACTATGGTCTAGTTAGCAGATTACTTCCCCTGTGGGTAAGGAGAGAGAAGGGAAGGAATTGTGCCTCTTTGAGACGTTAATATTAATTATTATTATTATTATTATTATTACCATTGCATCTAGGAACCAGAGTCACAGAGCAGGACCCCATTGTGGTAGGTGCTGTGTGGACACACAACAAAAAGACAGTCCCTGCCCCAAAGAGTCTCCAATCTTAGTTTCTTCCTTGGGACACTCGGGGCAGTGCAGCTAAACCACCACTTAAACAGAGCAGATTGTGCTTTTACACAGGCTAGCTAAGTAAAGTGGGTTGCATTTTCTTTTAAGGATGCTCTGAGAATCTTAAGTAAAGTTTTTCTTGTTTTTGCAACTTTGTCCTCTGCCAAGGACTGATTTCATTGTGGGGTTTTTATGCTTATATTTTCATACTCTCCTCTAATCATAAACACATTTCTTATCCTCTAGTTCTCAGGCTTGCTACCATTTCAGAACAATGAAGCCGACATTGTCAATGTCTTTCTGAAAGAGATGCTCTAGCTCAGGCAGAAGTTACTTGGTCAGTTTCTCTGGCCTGTGTTATCCTGGAGGTCAGATTAGAGGATCACAATGGTCCCTTCTGGCAATCAAATCTATAAATCACTTAAAAAAGTGTTCCTGAGAACCTGTCAAATGAAAGGGCTTCCCCCCACTCATAGCTGTTTGAAATGATTTTCCTATTCTAATGGCCAAGGGGACATTCTCTCACTATTTTACCTTATATTTGGCATTCCCTTATATACATAATGGTATGTGACATTTTAAAGTGGCCTTATAAATGGCTTCCGGTAGAGTATTTTCATATTAAAACATCGCAGTAAGTTGACAGTATTATAGCAGTGTGTTGATTATGCAATAGAGATTTTCCCCACCATTATTTACAACTATTAATCAACTGTAATGTATATTCCATAAATAAAGCAGATTGCAACACTGTCAAGAGACATATTACTACCTCGTAATTCAAAGGTTCTTTCAGATCTGTTTAACTTTTTTTTTTTTGGTTTTTAAATAATTCGAACTCTGTTTTCCTGTCATAAATCTGGCATGAAAGTAAGGGCCTGATTCAGTTACCTTCACATCATGTTGAGTTGTCAGAATTGAGCTCATTGAAATCAATAGGATTACTCATGCAACCACGTACTGACGATACCACGTAACGTCAGAGGAATTGCGATTCTGAATAGTTAAGAGTGTCCAAGGAATACCATTCTGAGCATTTTCCTATTATTTTCTTATGGCAGCTCAACCCCATATTTTGAAAAATGTTAGCCATACTTTCTCTTTAGAACCTCATAATTATCCATAGCGCTTTGTTGTACAATTAAATCTGTTTAGACAATTTGGTCATGGCTGTATCAATTATGTATGTTTTCTCACTACAAGAAGCTATAAACAGTCAATTTTTCCTGTTGAAACTTTAATACATTTCTAATAGGTAGTTTATGCAGTATTTGATGACACACTAAATCATGCAGTATTGAACAGTGGCAGAGATTGGTTCAGTTTTGCAGTTGCTAGTAAAATAACCATGTTGGTTAAAGTATTATCAAAACCTGAAAATATATAAACGAAGCTCTGGTGATAGACCAATATGGTTGGAGGAAAAAAAGATTAAGGGACCTAGCTTATTCCCATTGAAGGCAATAGGAAAACTTACCTGGACTTGGGCTAGCTCCATATTTGTATGCCCAGTTTGAGACACTTGAAAAATGCCAAATTTTCCCAAAGTGCTGGGCACCCACTTTTTGGAAATCAGGCTCCTTTAAGGCCTCTCACTTTGAGCACCTAAAATTGCTAGCCAGTTTTGAAAAATCTTGCTTAGCACCTCTGCAATATGTTCATTGATGTCAGCTGCCACTGACCTCAATGGAAGTTGAAGGGATCAAAGCAATGGGATCTTGATCAGGCTTCAGAATCCTTGCTGTAGGTTCTCAGCTCTTCACAAGATGGAGCCTTACCTGTGGGAGTACATTGGACAGAGATGGCTATTGTAGCAAAGCCAAGCACAAGCTCCCTGTAATAGCCATCCAGGTTGAGGAACAGTCATACTGTCTCTTGGTTGAAGGGGTCAGGTATCTGGTCAGTGTCTGGACTTTATCCACCACAGGGTGTAGTCGACCCCACCCCATGGAGTACCTGAGGTATGTTATTTCTCTCTGTCCCAGTCTGCATTTGGCCAAATTCACAAGAAGCCCAGCCTTTGAGAGGTTGAACAACCACAGTGACATGACATAAGGGGTCCTCCCAGGTGTTACTATATATAACTATGGCATCAGTGTAGACAGCCATGTACTGGACATGGGGCACAGCAATTGGTTCATCAGCTGCTGAAAGGTGGCAACTGCTCCATGTAGGCTGAAGGGCATGGTCACAAATTGGTAGAGGCCAAAGGGAGTTGAAAAAGCAATCTTCTCCTGGGATACCCTGGTCAGCAGTTGGTCAGGGCCAACACGGAGATATTAGAGAGACTGGGAAGGACTGAATATAATTCATCCACCTAGGGCATTGGATAGGTGTCAAAGCACAATATCGTGCTGACTTTTCTAAAATGGATACAAAATCTGGTTGATCGGTCACCAGTACAATAGGGCTTCTTCACTCACTGTGTAAGTCATTGATGACTCCCAGGGCCAGCACAGTCTGGAGCTCCTCATGGACCACCTCCCACATTTCGCTTCACAGGAGTCAATGATTCCCTCATATTTTCTGCCCACTCATCATAGTGATGTGGTGGTGGGTTAGATGGGTCCTCCCCAGGAGAACAGAGAACATCAGGAGGAAAGCCTTAGTCAGCTGTATTATTTGAACCTATTGTCTCAGAGTAAGCTCTGACCCTATCAGCATGGGAGTCAAGTTCAGTGCTGTCAACACTTGAGGCCCCAGTTCTGGTTCCAGGGGCCACAGGGCTATCAGAAAGCTCTTCTGAGCCTTCCAGGCCTTCGAAAGCTCGACTTGATAGATTTGCATCTCCTTCCACCTCTTGGGCAGTGGGATCTTGTAGTCTACTGGCCCTACTCTCCTGATCACCTCAAATAGACCCTACTGCTGAGTTAATAGTTTTGACTCAGAGATCAGAAGAAGCAACACGCTATCATCCAGTTCAAATGTTTGCCGCTGGGCCTCTTGGTTGTAGGGGCGTTCCTATATCTGCTAGGCTTTCAGAAGGTTTTCTTTAGCAAATCCCCATCATGTTTTTAGTCATTCTACCAGCTGGAGCATGTATGTCACTGAGAACATGACTCTTGCTCTTCCCAGACCTCCTGAAGGAGGCCCAAAATCCCTCTAGAATATCTACGGTACAGGCACTAAAAAGAGAAGAACCCTGTGAAGGCTTGCATTTAGGATATGAGGCACAAAAATTACTCACTTCTTGGTGGACACCTGGTCAGAAGAATCTACGGGCCACCTCTCCAATGTATTTTCTCTCCCCAAGTGCTTGTCACATGGCACCAAATGGGCTAGGTGCAATAGCATCCAACAAACTTTTTAGGTACTAGCAGTTGGAACCATGTTTCCTGGGTTTAAGGGAGTCTCTCTCCCCTTGGTAAAGTCATTCATAGCAGAGCTCAAAGTGGGGCCACTGCTTTCACCCTCGAGGATGGCGACTTGCTCCCAAGCATAGCTCAGAGTCTGGTTCTCAAATTGTTCCTGCACAAAGTCTTTCTGGGACCAGAACTGCTCTTTAACCCTTTCCTCATCAGTGTGAGGTTTGTACATCCGGTCACAGGGTGCTGGAGTAATTTTTAGAGTGGGCGTGTGAAAGCCATTGAACAAAACTGCGAATGCTGTTCATATCCGTGCATTCAGTTGCTTTCGGTACTCGGTGCCGGGGGGTGTTACAGCACACTAAGCACCCCTAGCTCTGGCATTCCTACTTTCCTTTGCAAAAGCCACGTGAACTACATACTTGTATGCGGACACTGCATTATTATTTGTGTTAGAAAAGGACAGGTCTCTGTCTCAATGAACATAAAGGTGATGCTTTAATGAGGTTGCTGGAAGCAAACTCTGCAGTATTTACTGTCTACCTGGTGCCCCTGCTGACTAACAGAGCTCCTGCTGCCTATTGTCACCACAAAGTCTCCCCACAACCCAGCTTGGCAGCCATGCAGTGAAAGGGAGATTATGCTGCCTGTGCAGATCAAAGGTTTAAAACACCCACACTCACTGGAGTCATTTTTTCAGTACACCTGAATCTATTGCAGAATTTCCACCCCAGGCTGTAGAATGCAAAGGCTTTACCTCAAGTTTTAAGGGCCAGTTTGTTGTGGCATACCCAGGACCTGGACTATTGGTATTTGTACAATGGGAGTGCCCCACAACCCTATTTAAGATCAGGGCTCCATTATGCCACGTGCTGTAACACCTCCCAAAATTGCTTACAGTCCAATGACCTATTCTCTGGGGTACCAAGGAAAGCAGAATATACTTTCTAGTTGTCAAAAGGAGAGTGTTCCTGTAACAGCCTGACCTGCCCTGAGTGCTCCCTTGTGGCCTTCTCTGATAGTCTCCTGTGCTCAGGACCTGGCCCTCCCACTAGATTCTCCTGAAGGCCTGTCCCTTGCAAGACAAAAGCATCCTTCAAATCCCAAATAATGTCCTTTGCCAACTTTAAAGAATAAAGTCTCCTCTTCACTCCACCTCTCTCAGGATAGTGATTCAGAGAGCCACTTCCTTTAAGTCCTTCCCCTTCACAGAGCCAGCTACAGGGCTAGTCCTGGCTCCTCCAGCTATACTTCTTGTCCACCTTTGCTTATTCACCCGCTCCTCCCAGGAAAAGACTTCCACCCATGCCTGGTCTTCTCCTTTGACTGCCCTACACTCTTTCTTTTGGAGTTCTTCCCTCAGCCTGGCCACCCCTCTCACCCCTGGCATGCTAACTGAAGTTAATAGAGCCCTCAGGCTGCCTTTAACCTATTGTGGGCCTCTGTGGGTTTCATACACCCCACCACAGTTCTTAAACTACAGCATGCTAAAAGGATATGTGGATCCAGAGCCCTGGAAAAGATATTCACCTTTTACGAATGCCCTATGAACAGCCATGCAGTTTCCAAAGTAACTGTGTGCACAACTAGAGGAACTGATCAGGGTGTTGCAAGAGCTGCCAAATTCACTCAGAGAAGGACTTAGGTGTAGGCCAACAAGGCAGCATCTTTTGGGCTGGAAATAAGCAAGGCTGCCACCTGCTCTCCAGTATATATCTTTGCTAAACCATTGCAAGATCGGCTGCCAAGCACTGTCTGACGCATTGAGCGAGAGGTGCACTAATTACAATGGGAATCAGGCACCTCAATACCTTTGAGGATCTGGTTCAAAGTGTCTCTAGCTGAACACAATAGCTAACTTAACTAAGTGCAGAGACACATTGGAGTTAATCCACACACTGAGCGCCGGCTGATGTCAGCGAGAGCTCTGCCCTCTAATCTATCCACCTCTTTCTACTTCCAACCTTGGGAGCCCAACAGGAAACATCAGTCAGCCCTTGCTACAGACTCAGTTTGACACCCTCGTTTTAGCGAATGCACTGAGAGAATCTGTAATTACTCATTCATTTAGGTTTCTCTTATTCTTAAGCCTTTGATTTCTGAGAATTGTTAGCTACATTTCTTGGCACAATAACTATAAATACTGCAAAATATGGTATGGAGATAAAAATTCTATTTGAAGTTTTGACACGCATTTGATATGAAATGACGCCCTGTTCTGTTTAGACTTGTATGCCACAGTAATTTTCAGAGGATAAGACTTCTGTATTTATACATTACTTCTCAGATCCCTCATGATCTATCATCCTACTTTTAGCTTTGGGTGCCTCTTCCCAGCAGAAGCTCCCACTATGGGTTTTGACATGAGAGGCAGTGTGACCTAGTGGACAGAACACTGGACTGGAACACAGGAGATCTGGGGTATATTCCTGACTGTCACTGGCTTGCTTGGGCAAGTCACTTCCCTTCCCGTGCCTCAGTTTCCCTATCCTTGTAAAAGGAGTTAACGATACAGGCATCCTTTGTAAAGCACTTTGAGATCTATTGATTAAAAGCACCATATTAAAATGAGGGCAATTATCACTTTATACATTTAAAACCGGAAGACTCAGAGAGTTGGTTCTGCCAAATAGTGGAAGCACATTTGTCACATACATGGGCAAATGAGAGATTCTAAAGGTGTTAGTTATGCCAAGCATGTAACAGATCATAAGCTACTTGGCACCTTTTATATGCAGTCAAGGAGTGCATACTCTGCTATAAGGGCAGCATGGCCCAATGGGTAGGAAACCAGACTACAACTCAGGAGACCTACAATCTATTCCTGGCTTTTCTATTAATGACCTGTTATGTGGCCTTGAGCAAGCCACTGTCTCTATTTCTCATGTCTGTCCGTCTATCTCTGTTTAAATGTTAGGGACTTCAGAGCAGGGTTGCTCACGATATGGCTGTACAGTGCCTGGCATACTGGGGTATTCTTCCTGATTGGGGCCCCTGGATGCTACTGTAATCCTCATAATAAAATAGTCACAGGCTGCAGTTCAGCAGCTCTGAATTCCAAGCTTTCTGGGGGTTCAAGCCTATCGCTTCCAGTTTCTGTCACCTACAAGGTAGCAAGAGCAACACAGGCTGCTAAAAGAATCCTGCAGCTGAGATCCTGCATTAGCCGGACATGACAAAACAACAGAAAAGAGCCAGTCAGGCAGGTGCAGTATTTAGGAATAAAAAGGCCCAGTACTATGGGGAACAATTATACAAAATTCATTTAAATTCCCACCTGGCTGTAAGTTACAAATGGACATAGCCCATATAACGCTACTTGTGAGATGGTAACATAATGACACCGATCTGCTCAGTCATGAGCCCAGCTGCAAGGACACAGCAGGGTGCAAGATGCTCTTTCAGATCACTGTGTGGCTACTCTCAGTGCCAGACCCTGTGCCTGGAGAAAGCAGCTGCCATCAGGTTGTATGTGGACATGGGGAGTTGATGGAGCCTTGAGAGCACTGGCTGGCATGGAAGGCAAGGTAAGCAGAACACACCTCCCTCATGGATCAAGGGTCCAAATGGGGCAGTGGTTCTCAACCTATTTACCAATATTTACACATATGCAGCCCACAACATGTTGTGTGGGCCGCATTCAATGCTACCAGGATGGCCCTGAGAACGTCACATGGGCCACAGCTCTGTGCTGATTGGGCCGCAAATTGAGAATCGCTGAACTAGGGACTGCAATATTTTGGTCCCTGCCTTGTTTCTGGGGCAGCACAGCTATGCGCTATCTCTTATTTGGTCTGCCATCTAGCCTATATGAGCCACTCTTATTCTTTTCCATAGCAACGTCATGCCAGCATGCTTCCATCTGCCCACAGAGAAATCACTCTGCAGATCTGTGTGGCTAGTATGTAAAAAATCAGAAAAAGTAGCAATATCAAAAGCAGCTATGGTGATAAAATATAGTAAAAAAGAGAACTGTCTCAAATAAGCAAGCAAAAGGGTGACAGATTTCAGGGGGAAATAGAGAAATTGGATATATCTATAGTTCCTCAAACATCACATCCATAATTCTGAGGCAGGAACTGTCTGTAACTGGGATTTTTCTTTACTCACTGTAGGGAACCCCAGAAGACTTTGTCACGGTCTAATTTGGGCCTTGCGCTTTCTCAAGGATAGGTTATTATCGGACACAGTATGCTAGCAGGTGCTGCTTTTAACTGGTTAGAACTGCCCTGTGTGAGAAGCCCCAGTGTTTATGAGGAACTGCAGAAAGCCCCTGGCCATAGGCCAAGGGGGGCGGCCATTGCTGCTGGAACGCCCCAAATTACATATGTATGTGCTGCTTTGCATGCGATTAGCATGATGTTATAATTGTTGCGGGCCATCGGTTGTGTAGTTGGACTCCGTACCAGGCCGAGCTTTTTCATGTGCTGGGTTCCCCATCCCAGTGACAGCAACGCTTGGAGTCCCCGTTGCGGGTGTGTCACTTTAACCTTCATTAAAGCCAATTAATTCACTGTGTGCGTGTGGGGCTCATCCTTGTAGAGCATCCAGGCACACAACACTCACTTTGTTAGAGCTTTTATTACATTGTTGCCTAAGCTTAAAAGTTCATATTTACATTTTACATGGGACTCAAGTTTTGTTTACAAAGCCAGCAACCTCAATCCGAGCTCCGTGAAAGGTGAAGAGGAACGCGAGGCAGTTTGGAGCTGAATACTGAAACTACCGAACACCAGGAGCTGGAGTCTGATCCAAAAGACAGCCAGCCAAAATTGCTGGGGTTCGAACACTTGCAGAAAGAAGATGAGCAGGAACAGTCAGGCTTAGCTTGCAAATGGATATTTACTGTTGTCTTCTCAGCAAGTAGATCCATCTCAAACGTGCTTTCTAGGTTAACTTGAGAAAAAAGATCTGCTCTGTCATTTTTAAAGGAAAACAATGAAATCCTCGTCCTCCTTTGAAATCTTCATTAGCATACATTATATCAATTTCCAACACAGTAGCAGCGCTGACATTCTTAGACTTTCGTGATTCCAAGTGTCAAACTCAAACAGAAGCGAAAACCCCATTGAGATGATTTTTTGGGAGAACGTTCTTAAAGAAAACAGAAAAGAAAAACAAGAGAGAGTGAGACTGACTGGAATGTTGATAAAGCAACCAGATCTTTACAGGAGGAAGCGAGATTATGAAGGATGGAGAAAGGCAGGCTCTTTAAAACCATACAGACAGTTGCAGTTTCTCCCTGGTGAATTTCTGATGAGATAATTTCATTCTGCCTGAGTCAGGTAAACTAAAGTGTGAAACTCTCAAGAGGCACAGAGGCCGGAAAATTAGAGACACATTTCTCATCCTAATGATCTTATTTGCAGGACCTTTACATGCCCCTTTCTACTAAAAGAGGAGTGTTGGGTCAGAGCAAGTACCGTTTTCCACAAATCACAACCATTTACCCTTGTTTTTAAGAGCACTGAATCAAGCTGAAGCAAATTCTTTTACCATGCATGGATACTGGCACAAATCCCCCGTCACCTGTGTAGCCAGCATTCCAAATACAGGTCTCAAACAAAGAAAACAAACATGGCTATTACTGCCAAGTTTTCAGGTCATCAGTGTTGAAAATAAGCCTTTTCTATTTAGTCATTAATAAAGAAAAAGAAATGGTAATGGAATCAACTGTGGTTCCATGGCTGTTTAAAATATATCGCTGTCAATGCATTATATTTTGATTCTCCCATCCAATTAAGCAGAGTCCAGGAATCTCACAGGGCGTTCTGATTAATGACATTGAATATGAACTTCATTTTAGGACACTGGGCATTTTTAAATATATCTCTGCAAATATGAATGAATATAAGAGTCCTGACACTTTAGGATTAACATGCTTTTACCCAGTCCTGACTTAAGCAAAATCTCCCATTGACTTGCTTGGAAGTTTTCATCTGGTCGGGACTGAATAAGAACTCTGAGACAGACTTTTAAACATATCTATGCCCCTGACTCCCAGATGGTTAGGCACCTCTAAAAACCTCACTAGGCACCTAGCTGCATTTTTGGGCACCTAAATACCCTTAAAATCTGGCCCTTTAGGATCTAGCTGATTGAACTAGTGAATATCAACATGGGCCAGTGATGATGGGAACATTGAGTTACACAAGCCAAGTATGTAAGTTTTAAAAAAAATTAGAAGTTTTTTGCATTTTACCATTGAGCTATGGAGTTGGACGACATACTTGCAGGACCAAAAAGTTATTCTGCCCAAGTTTGTTTGAAAAAAAGCCAAATTATCAAACACATGTAGGTAAAACAAATCATTGCAACAATCTCCCTTTTTCTCCTCTCTCCTTACAGCAGCTATTGATAACATAAGAAGAAGGAACAAGGCCCATAATCCCTCTCCTTCCCTCACTCATGTTCTAATGACACACTATTATTTAAGGTTTGGGACCTGCCAAGCTATCTTCAAATGATTCTTTGTAATACTGACTGTCACGCATTGAAGGGATCCGCTGACTGCAAACTACAACTTGGTGGAATTTAGCTTTCTGTGCCATGAGATTCTGTCTAGAATCATCTTTGTACAGGCCTGAAAAATAAAAGGAATAAGAAATGGGATGGGAAGAAAGCAATTTTCAAGTCTTTGTGGCTTTCAGAACATGCCAAATCCCCTGATTTACAGTTTTTATTTGGAGTTCTAGAAGCTCTACCTTCAAATACTAGGTAACATTATCCTAGTGTCATCATCCACCAGTGCTCTATGGTAGAAACTGAGGCTACAGCTACACTACAGAGATTGTAATGCAGACTGTCTAAGCTGATGGAAGAGAGCTCTCCCGTTGAGTTAATTATTCCAGCCCCCACAAGCAGCGGTAGCTATGATGCTTAGGTTTGTGTAATGTACATTGCTCAGTGGGGTGGCTTATTCAATCCTGAGCAACATAATTTACACCAATGTAAGCTGTAGTGCATACATAGCTGCAATAACACAAGGTGCTTAGCTTGGTGAACTCTACAGCTGGAAAAGTCTTGCTTTGCAAATCAGATTCTGTATCCAGGCACATAAATACAAACATAGAAGCCTCACTTTATCCTCCTGTTTTAGATAACTGGATTTGCCCACAACAAAACAGACCATGTGCTGGTTGTCTTTGGTATGGCCAAACAGGGAGTAAAGCAGCACTACAGCTTGGTAACATTTTACCCCGAGAGCCCTTTGTCTGCCTCTTCTGTGCTAGGTCAAAACTGAAAAAACTCACCCCCCAATTCTCTTCCTCTCCCTCCTTCACTGAATGAGCCCCATCTCTTCCCATCCTGCTCTCTCCTTCTTTCTCACGCTCATGTCCCCTCCTGTGTTGCTAATCCTCCTCTGCCTTCTCCCTCTGACTGCCAGACTATTTAATTCCCTTCATACCCAGAGTCTTGCGTCACTCCTGTTCTGCTTCTCCACAAGTCCCGTGCCAGCTCACCAGGGCCTCTAGCCTCACTGCCTCCTCCCTTCCTGGTTGATGAGGTAAAGAAGGGGATTTTTGGTAGGGATGAGGAAACCCACCCCACTGGTCTCACGCGAGGCAAGAATCCAGCCCCACTCCCTTCACAGCAGCTACTGGAGTTCCCAAAGACGTTTAGGACCTGCCCAGTCTTCAAGATACGAAAGCCCTGTGGCCAGAAAGTGCCCTCCATTCTGGAGGTGAACCTTGATGGTGCAACTTTCTCTGGCCAAGCAGCAGCAGGGTCATACCACCTCCAAGACACCATTCTTCCTCCCATCCCTTGAACCTCTGGAAAGCCCTTTTGCTGGGGTTTTGTGAAGAAATGTCCCTACAGAGTGTTATGAGTAAAGTAGTAGAGGACAGAGTAGGGGAAGTGATGGTTTCTGCAACACCATAGATATCAGCCTGCACAGAATTCCTAACGGGAATTACTGCTGGAGGAAGCTGCCAGGCACCTGCTAGGGGTCTCAACCAATAGTAACACCTGTTGGTGTCATTTTTTCTTGCCTTGTTACATAATAATACAGGATGAGCCACAGTGCCTTTGTATCGCATGCACAACATGCACATCGCAAGGAAAGAAGAAATATGAATGTCAGGGATGGCTCTAGGCATTTTGCCGCCCCAAGCAAGGCAGGCAGGCTCCCTCGGCAGCTTGCCTGTGGAGGGTCCGCTAGTCCCGCGGGACCAGCGGAGGCTCCACAGGCAAGCCACTGAGGGCAGCCTGCCTACCGCCTCGCTGTGCCGGCAGAGCACCCCCCACGGCTTGCTGCCCCGAGCACGCGCTTGGCGTGCTGGGGCCTGGAGCCGCCCCTGATGAATGTACTGGAAATATTATGGGATTCTAGCACACACCAGTCTAACTACCAGCATCCTCTGTAATATGTACCGATATCCCAGATGAGCATTGTCCATGTTACAGTAGCACCTTGAAGCATGGCCTCAGACATCAAAAAAAGCCTAGGATGAGATTTCCAGACATGCCCAGTGTTGGCCTAACTCTGCTCCCACTGAAGTCAACTAGTGACCAGCATTAGGTCAGTGCTGAGAGCTTTTGAAAAATTCAGCCCTATTCATGCTTCCTCAATACTTTCAGCTTCCTTCTCACTAGAACATTGTCATCAATGATTATATAGAGCTGGTCAAAAATATACCAAAAACACTTAATTAAAAAAACAAAACGATTCCAATTTTGAAATTCTTCTACCCTTTCTCCAAGTAGGAATGAGGGTTAAGATGTTAACTTATCTTAGGGGTTAACTATAGAATTGCCACCTTCAGATCATTTCAATATATTCAGATTTTGGTTCATTACAGATATATTTTTAAAAAGAAAGAAACATAAGGCAGGTGTAACCTCAGATTATCTACGCGAAGGCTTTCTATTAAGCCTCTTACTTTTTCATGTAGTATTTGGGTTTATCTGACACTAATGACAGCTTAGTTCATTAAGGTTAATTGTAAGGGATGGGAGACAAGGATTAATTTATTGCTTAAGCGTACACAGTAGTTATTACTGATGTTAAGGAGGATATTTAATCATTAACATGCTTCCAGTGCATTATTGCTGGTGGCACTGGCACCAAATTACAGAATTTTATCTCAGGATTCATTAATATCATGGTTACTGGTTTTTTGGTTGTTGTTTTATTCTGTATTTGGGTTTTTTCCTCTTTTTTTCCTCGTGAATATTTGGGAGCCACAAATAAACACACAAACCCAAAACACTCAATGTCCTTTGGCTCAAGACTTCAGAGTGCAAATGAGTCAAAAATCTATGCGTCCCACAGAGTCTTAACACAGGAGTACAAATTGGCCCACATGAACTATTAGGAGTGCTAGTGTCAATGCCTGTATGTTCACCTGAGATAGTATTTTGGGTTTTGCTTGCCTGATTGATACATATACATTCTTACTAATAGGTGTGAACAAAGGACAAAGACACTGTATGTTGCTTCTGACTAGTCAAAGGGGTTTGTTAGTGTAATGGGAACAGATATGAGCAGTTAAAGTGTTACTAGGCATGGTGGGAGTATAATATATGAGCGCACACTTGAAGACGGCCTCAACTCCTATCTCAGGCAAGGTCAAACAACCAGTTGGAGGAGGGAGCAAGGGGAGATTTGGGGGAAGGTAAAACACTAAAAGGCCAGATAAATGCCTTCCCCTGACCGTGGCACAACCTCATTCCTTATCCATCCCACAGGGTACAAAAGAGGAGGGATGAAGACCCCCAGATACTTGACCCCCTAAAAAGGAATGTGACCATCAATTGTAAGGGGTGGGACTGTGGCCGTGCATTTCAGGTATAATTATGCCTAAGGAACAGGGGAATGGGACACAGGGAAACAAGGCTCTGTGGTGTCAGAGTTATGGACTTACTTGCTGGAAACTAACTCCAATAACATCGCATTGCCAGCACCCCGGACTGCTGGTCTTCTACTTTCTGTCTTTGTGACAAAAACCAGGGGAGAGGGTGAAGAGAAGGCCCTCCAACATGAACCTGGGCAGAATTCTGAGTTTGTAGTGAAACCCAACACCATACCAGCAGGTTTCACATCAGACTAGCCACTGGATTTTCTCCAGTTCAGCCACAAAACCTGGGCTTGGTGCTCCTGTGTTAACTCAGGAGGTCAGACTAGAAGATCAGAGTCAAAGCCATTTTAAATACAAATATGAAACTTTAGGAACACTTTGCAAATCTTCAGTTACCGTGTAAAGTTGTCACTTTCCATTTGAGCAAACAGTGGGTTAATACTTTGCCTGCATAAACCACCTGAATTAGGCCATGTCACACTAAGTCATTCCCATTCTCTCCTTGTCTCCCCTTTAATGACAGTGCTCATCTACTGTATCTGTCAATGCTGCTGGCTTTTCCTCTCCTTCTGCTTACCCCCTTCCAGTTGTGTCCAAGCTCCTCTCTGGAGTACTGGCCCCATTCTACTTCCCTTCTTCACTTTCTGCCTTTTTAGACTTCTTTCTAGTAACACAGTCCTGTCTCTCCTCAAAAACTTCCCCTTTTAAGTGAGGCAGGCCTGGGGAGAGTCACAGGGCCAATTTCAGGACAGTGCTTCCCAGATTCAAGGGTTCATTCTGCTATCTCGGACTGGAAGGTAAGGCTGTGAGTGTCTGGAAAAAGAGAGATTTGCCCAGTTAAAGGAGACCATTGACAAATCAAGACTGTACCACAGACAGCAGTTAAAAACAAACAAAAAAAACAACCAAACCAAACAAACCCACCTTTGTCTGGAAGCATCAGTGAGTCCCAGGGTTCCATCAGCAATATAGGAGTGGAATTGTGAGGTCATTTATTCCGCAGTGTGGGTTATCACTCAGGAAGCTGAAATTCCTCTTCCATCAAGGATCTCTTTTTTCTCCTGCATTGTTCACTGCTTGTGCCATTTTGTGTTATGGACTGCTGCAGCTAGCCCCTGGTGTAATCTAGAGACATTTCTCCTCCCACCAGCCCCAAGATGAATGGGGTAGAAAGTAGCTTTGAGCCCCTGTCTTTCCCCATCCCTCTTTCTTCTCTCCAGCTGTGGGAAGCACAAACCCATTATAGCTGAGAATCTGGTTTGAAACATCAAAGGCATCCAATCCTATAAACCCTTACACATATGAGTAATTTTACACATAGAAGTAATGCCATCGGCTCCAGTGAGGGTAGTTACGTGTGTCAAGTTAAACTCGTGTGTAAGTATTTGCAAGATCAGGACCGACATCATTTTGTTTCTAAAATAGGATGTTCTGCAAGAATAGAAAGTGGTGTGTATTTTGTTTCCCATTAAGATATTTAGCATTAGCACATAGAGGTTGCACATTTGCTCAACAATCATATGAAAGTGCCTCCGGCAACCAGGCCTGACACAACACAAGGTAGCATCTTCAAAAGGAAATCATATCCTCCCTGACATGCAGAGTAAGTGCTACCCATTTAAAAACAAACAAAGAAACAAACCCAAATGGTCACTACATCACCTGGAACTGATCTAACAATTATAATGTGGCATATACACTTTTATTAAAGGCTGGAACGCAGCAAGAGTGAAGTTGCTAAGGAATATTTGCTACACGAAGTAATGCCATTGATTCTAATCTCACTCACACCTATGTAACTCTGTTGACTTTGCTGAGTTACTCTTATTTACACCTAACAGAAGAATCAGGTTCAGTAGGAGCGGGTTGTGTTGTTTTAAAATGCTGGTTAAAACACACACACACACCACACCAGTTATTCATGTTAAGATTTCAATATAAATATCAAAGGTGCATTTTACATATATATTATATCATGAAAAAATAGAAATGCAGAATTAAGGACAAAGCTATTTTTAAAACGCATCTAATTATACACACTGATACATATACGATAAGTAATGTTGCATCTGATTGTCTCTGTGCTACCTAGGTGTGGTTGTATGAATGAAAGAATGGGATTTCAGTTCATTTCTTCCTTAGCCCAACGAGATCTGCAACATACTTTGCATGTCTGCAGCACCTTATATCTGACAAACAGGTTTTCTAATTTTATGTTTTAACTCATCAACACCGATAAAAAATTAAACAGGAGTTTATCCAACGAACACTAGAAAAACACCATAAATGTTTGCTTGCATCTAAGGTCTTGCCTGCAGAAAGCAGTAATGCGGACTATAGGAGTGTGATTTCTAACGCGTGCTAACATGTTGCTCATTAATTGGTCCATATTGCTCCTGCGGGGGCATACTAAAGGTTCCTGAGTGTGCTCTAACATAATACAGTTTGAAACAGTCCTACATTAAAATGCACTAGGGAAATTACTCATTACAGTATGTACTACTGCAGTGAGTCATGCATGTAGTGTATATTACTCATGGCATATGCAAAGGAAAAGCACCCTTCCCCCCAAAAAATCTGATTTTTGGACATCTACATACAACTCAAAAATTGCTAGAAATAAATCCATAAAATGAAAATAATGAACCCTGAAAAATAGAAGTGCTAATTGTAAAGCAATTTATAGTCCATAATATATCTCTTTCTTATAGTGAGCCTTTTCTGTATATTGGGGTTGGGAAGGCCCTTAGGAGGTCATCTAATCCAAGCCCCTGCTCAAAGCAAGCCCAATCCCTAGCCAGATTTTTGCCCCAGATCCCTAAATGGCCCCTCAAGGATTGAGCTCACAACCCTGGATTTAGTAGGCTAATGCTCAAACCACTGAGCTATCCCTCCTCCCCCAAATATCACAAAATGCTTTATGAGGAGGTAGGTGTCCACAATTGAGGGCAACTGCATCTCTGCTCCCCCTCTGTGGTCCTTTGAGGCGCTAGGAGCCTAGAGTGTATATCCTCAGTCATCACCTCTCTTGGCAGAGACCCACAGCTCTCTCCCTCCAGACCCTGACTTTTCCAGGGTGTATAGTTCTCTGCTTGCACTGTGATATTCCCAGCAAGCCATATTGCCTAAAACAGGCCACTGTCTCTGCTTTGCTGTCTCTGTGAAGGCTAGGAACAACATAATTCCCAGCAGTTTATAAGCAAGCACATTTATTCTTAAAGGGAAAGTATTAGAGTGAAAACATAAAAACAATACAAGTTCCCATATACTTGCTAAAAGCTTACCAGAGGTCACCCATCAGTCTTTCAGAGTCTTACAGGCCCACTTTCTTCCAAACCTTCCCAGCAAGGACTGGAAAGTCCCTTGGACAGAAAGTCTTGCTGGCCCTGCGTCAGTTTAAACTCAGGCAATTTATCCAAAAGTCTTGTCTGTTGCTCTCTGGAGATGCCAGTATGAACTAGTATATGCAAGTATCAGAGGGGTAGCTGTGTTAGTCTGGATCTGTAAAAAGCAACAAAGAGTCCTGTGGCACTTTACAGACTAACATAGACTTTCGGTTAGTCTAGAAGGTGCCACTGGACTCCTTGTTGCTTTTTAGTACATGCAAACCTCTCCAGGTGGTGGTAGCTCACAGTAAGTGATACATCTTGAGTGAATTTGCCTAATCATCTCCCACTGTTCTCAGGGAGGCTGTGATCCCCACCCCCTGGAATTACAGACAATACTTGTCCCATAATGGTACATTAACTTGACACAGTGAGAGCTCCCAAAGTTATTACAGGAAGTTGCCTTACCTGTCATAGTTAGTATCTTTACCTCCCCTTTATGGGTTTGGCACAGAGAAGAGAGGTTACTAGTTTAGGTCATTCAGAAGATCACAGACTGAGCCAGGAATGGAACCCAGGTTTTCTGAGTAGGTGCCTACTGCTTTTCCTGTGAGGCTATCAGAACCTTTATAGCCCTAATACCAAGGAGTAAGATAAGTATTATTAGCCCCTGTTCACAAATGAGGAACCTGTGGCACCGAGAAGATAAAACCTCAAAAGGTATTAAGATGCCTAAATCCCACTGAATTAATAGGAGTTAGGCACCTAGATACCCCGGAGGATCTTGATTTAAGGATCTTACCCACAGTCACACAGGAGGCCTGTGGCAGAACTGGGACTAGAAGTCAGACCTAGTCCTGTAGACCCTGACTCTCCAGGGGTATGGCTATGCTGCCACACAGTTTGGACTACAGGAGGTGATTAGCAGCACAAACCAAAATGCTGCACTGTAACTCTCCCTTGTGGATGCTGCTGGCACCAACTGAAGGGTTCCTAATTTGCACTAACGTCCTTGTGTTGGAAGAGGGCTACATTAGTGCAAACTAGGAATGTTTTAGTTCGTGCCTGCACCATCCACAAGGGGGAGTTATAGAGCAGAATTTTCGGTTCACAGGGCTCATCATGCTCCCATAGTCAGAACAGTGGTGTCTTGTAGACGTAGTCTTACATGAAGCAAGAATACTAAGGACTATGTTACAAATAGGAATGGCTGAACTAAGAGAAGTGGCCCAAACCTCATTAGTCTTAGTCTTAGCTACTTCCTCAATGCTGTGCATGTGTATGCATATGCATAGTGTTTCCCTGCACATCCGTAAAACTCACATAAGAATGGACATCAAGCCTACTTCTCTGCCAGTGTCTTTGACTGGCACGTCATTTTCTTTGTTCCAGTGGCAATTAAAGCATTTTCTTGTTTAATCTCATTAATAATGAGGTCAACCAGCCTCAACAGTGTTAATCTAGGAGGAAAGAAAACTAATTGCTGATAAAATGGCATGTTGGGAAAAACAAAAAAATAAACAGCACTAATTCTTCCTTCTTTGAAAGCTCAGTTTTACAGGAACCTAAACAAATAGATAAAATAATAGGAAGAAGAGAACTAGAAAGTGTTTCAACCTCTTAGATGAAATCAATGTTCCAGAAATCACACTTCTTACAATTGCAACAAAACCATCCTTGTGCAGTGAGAAACAGAGCTGGTGGAATTGAAGCAAGAGCACAAAATGACATATTTGGGCCTATGCAGCACCCATACTCTCTTCTGCACAACATTAAGTTCAACAGCAGAGTAGAGAAAATATGGTTCCCGGTCCCTATTGGTGCTTTCTACTGTGGAAGGTCTCTATGAAAGTCATCACACTACAACTGATGGCCAGAAAGTTCCTCTCAGCTTTGCAAGGACGTTAATCAGCTATTACCACTGCGTGATGCAGTGATGACAAGGGCCAGCTCCTCAGCAGATGTAAATCAGCACAGCTCCATAGACTTTGTCGGGATTAGGGTGGTTTGCATCTGCTGAGAAGCTGCTCTGCCATTTTCAAGGGTGTCCTTTCGAAAGCACCTTCCAGTTCACTTCCTGGACTCTTCCCCTGCACTTAGCCCCGAAACCCCTCTGTGGGGCAGTGCTACTGCACACGCTGTTGCAGTCATTCTGACTTGTGTCACAAGCCATTGGCAACTCCAGGAAGTCTGATACAGTTTAATGCAGCTGGTTACACTAGAGGCTGAGTTTGCCCTACCACAGTGCAGAACAGGGAGGATGCAAAGTTGTCTTAAAGCTACCTCTATACCCTCACCTCCTGCATGCGCAGCATGGAATATCTCTCTCCTTTACCAGCATAGGAAGGGAAATAGGATACAATACTTTTAATCTATCATACAGTAGTTTGGGGTTTTTTTAGCAGAGGTATTGGGAGATGACAACTCATCTGCCTGCTTCTCAGATGCATATTGTTAATAAATGTGCTGAACTGTAGGAAGTTCATAGATTTCAAGGCCAAAAGTGATGAGTGTGATAATCTAATCTGACCTCATGAATAACACAGGCCACAGAATTCTACCTAGTTATTATGGCCTCGATGCTGGACAATCTGTTTGAGCTATAGCATAGTTATTGAAAGACACTCAATTTTGATTTCAAGACTCCAAGTGGCAGAGAACACACAATGTCCCTAGATAAATTGTTCCAATGGTTAATTACCCTCACTGTAAAAATGGTGCCTTATTCACAGTCAGAATTTGTCTATCTTGTTATACCACCACCTGCTGAACTAGAATGTCCCCTAATATCAGAAATGTCTTCCCCAGGCAAGTACTTATAGCAATCTGCATCACTTTAATTGACAACCTGCAATGCAAGTGACATTGCAGCAGTGGCCAACATGACCTCACTCCTGGAATTACACTCCAGCGCTTCTTTTCAGGACCGCACTAACAGAAATGTCTAAAGGTGGCAATACATTTTGCCAGTGGAAGGCGGGGGGAGTGCAAATGATTTACTAGAGACTTTCAAACAAGAACACTCTGCACAGGTAGTAACTGCTTAACTTGCGATTGGCGCCCAACTCTAATTATTTTCACATGTCAATATTTATAGAGTGACTACAGTTTGCACATAAAAGGTGCAGTTTTATATAAATGTGCATACTCTGCTGTTAAATGTTCTCTTTGTGCCTCGCTTAAGAAGAAAGGAGATAGCATCATCCAATGAAGGAAGGAGCAAGAGCAGTTCCAGGGGAGAATTATATTTATTGTAAATTTCCAGAGGGAATTAACCAATTTTCTTCATTATGATAGAATCAGCATATTGTCGATTGAACCTGTAGATAACGTCAACGCAGAAGGGGCACGTTCAGTTTTGTGTGCCGGCTGAATCCTAAATACACGAGGCGGCTGCTCTTCTGTTTGCTCTGCGGTTCTCTCATCAGTGCGCATTGCCACAGCTGCAGCGAGCATGTCGAGCCAAGAACTGGCAACTTGGTTTCAGTGAGTGGCAGAGTTACCCCTTACACTAGATAAAGGCATCTCTACACCTCTGAGGTTAACTCAGGAGGGTGTCTGGCCATTTTTGCTGAGTTGAGATGAATTCAGACAACCCCACACCTGAGGTCTGTGACTGGAAGAAAAACCAAGCCAGTCACGGTGAGAGGGGAAATCTAACCTACGTCCAGCATTCTGTTTCCCCTTGAACTTCGGACCAATCACTGGGACAGAATAATGATTGAGTGACACATTCCTACAGGCAGAATGCCTGCCTCGGGGCAGTCAATATGCCCATTCTACCTGAACCTTCAGATAAGTCCCTTGACAGAATACAGTCTAAAGCAGCACAGATGGATTTTCAAACCTGCTCTGCACCCAGCAACTCCCGTTGTTCTCAGTGGGGAAGTCCTTCCCCATTGCTCCCAGTGACAGATGCTTACAGTACTTTTGCAAATCTGCCCAGGATCTGAAAGGCCCTGCAGTCTGTAGGATCAAAGACAACATCCATGGTTAAAGCCATGCATTGGGAAAAGGAGGATTGCTCCAGTCTGAGCTGTTTAAGTAACTTCAGGAATTACTATGTCTCTTGAACAAAGCAGCTTGGCTCTTCCAGTATGTAACCTAACCTGCCTTTTGATCTATTTTAATGGGTAGTAATACCTAGATTTTATACAGAACTTCTCATCAGGAGATGATCTCACTGTGCTTCCCCAAGAGGTCTTCCTCCTCCTTTTACAAAAAGGGATACTAAGGCAGAGAGGTGAAATGACTTTCCCAAGATCACTCAGCAGGCTAGTGGCAGAAGCGAGGATAGAACCTAAAACTTACTATTCACAGTTAGTACTCAAGCTAACAGGCACTGTCTCCTTTAAAAATAAGTTATATACCTTAATAATAAAAGTAGAATTTAATTCACTACCTCTGTGCAGTCCTGATTACCTAGAATGCTAATTAATTTGAGCTGCTTCTGCAGAAGAGGCATTTTTCTCCAAAAGATTTGCAGAGTTACTAAGACTTTGTTTAACTTGGTTTCCTAGCGATCAGGAACCCCCTCACCCAGTTCTTTAAAAACTATTGTGTTTTGTCATATTACTCTGTCTGCTCCTAAAGTGCAGCCACTTCTGGACTGGAGCGCAGCAACTGTAACAGGGCTCCTGCACTCCAGACCATCGTTTAGGGATCTGATCAGAGGAGCCCTCCACAACTAGAAAAGAAAACTTGGGTCCCCACCCTCTCCCCCAAAATCTCCAAAGGTTTTCAGAAAAGGATCTTCAGACACCTGCTGGCTTATTGCAGGCTCCGTTCCCTCTTCCTCTGCTGAGCGGCTGGGAAAGAGTCCAGTGAGCCGTTACGTTGTTCATCCACCAGTCAGTGGGGCTCCATGATACCAAGAATACAAGAAAGTGAAACAACTTCTTGGGGTCAGAGGGACTGGACAGAGAGTCAGAGCTAACATGTGAGCAGGAGCAGTGTGCCAAAACTGCAGTAAGAGAGAGGGAGGGAAGGTCAGGCAGCAGGCAGGTTGGGAGCTGGGGTGAGGAGCAACCTGCTGCTGGCAGGGTCCAGCGGTAGCCACTACAGGAGGACACAATAATGAGCAAGAGACTGCAGGCAGGGTGGTGGGGATGGGTTACAATGAGTAACAGTTCTCCTCATGTCCTGCGCTGGGCAGCCTGTAGGTTCTGGGTTAGGAACTCTTGTTGGTCTTCCATTGTAACCTGAGTACAAGGACTTCAAGTTTCTTTCACCTGTTAGTTTCTGACAGCACTAGTAAGGCATTACTCAGTGAGCATATTTATGGGAACCCAGGAAGGCTGGAGCCCGGTGCTTAGAGCATGGCAGCACCTGCTTTGAAGCTTGTGGTACATGGCGCATGCTACCAGATGTAGGCCTTGCTGGAGCCCAAGGCCTAACGAATAGTAGGAACCAAAGGCTGTCAATGAGAGTAGGCCTGGCCTTTGCAAAATAACAACGCACCAGCCAACCAAGTGAGCACATTCCTGACCTGAGAGGATGGTGCAGGAACACTCAGCATTCTCAACTAACTATAGAAACACATTCCTAAGAGGTGGTACAGGGACCCACCGACCCCCTCAGATGATAAGGGCAGAGGAGACAGGAAAATGTATGAGGATGTTTTGTTTGAACTAGCAGATCCAAGAGTAGTAACTAATAATATCAGGAGTGTAACACGTAACTTGTTTGTATCAATGTATAAAAGGAGAAGCCACAGGAGGTGCACTTGGTGCTAGCCTAGGGGACAGCACGCGTTCTATTGACTGAGCTGGTACCTTACCACAGGCATACATGTGCTAGCGTACCTGTACCCACTGAGCTGGGGCACCAGGACCATACGTGGTTGACCAAGAACCTGGCCGAGCACCTTCACCACCCAGCCGAGCCTGCGGTCTTTCTTTATGAACAACACTGAGGTCTGCTGAGTCAGCAAGTTGCTATGGTACAGCTAATACAAGAGCTCTGAGAACTGCACCAAGAATGCCACTCTGCAGCACTGCCACCACCAGACACCTAAAACTAGCATCCCACAGCACTCACGGCCACAGCCTGTGGAGGGGATGGCCAACTGGGAATCTCAGCTCCATAGCCCATACAGGGGCCATATCTGACTGTGGGGTGATAGCACCAGTGATGAAGAAGAAACATTTGGTAGTGGGGAATAACCTAGGAGAGATGTGGCGGTAGTTAAAAAGGAAAGCGGCTGACTAGCAGAAACAACTTTCTCAGGGTGAGATGTATCCGTCTATGGGAAAAAAATTTCAAGGCAAACAGTGAAACTCCATTGCTCAGGGCATTCAAAATGTGACTGGACCAAGCACAAGGAACAATCCTGCACTGGCATGAAGCTATTGCAGTGAGTGACCTCCATCGCTAACCTCTGCTTTTCTATTCTTGGCCTTTCTTACAATAAGGCCTCTGCTTCCCCTCCCACTATTTATCTGTCTGGGCTATTATACCATATGCTCTTTGGGGAGTGACTATCTCTTCCTCTGTGTGTGTACAATGTGCTCTGATCTCTGTTGGGATTTCTAGCCATTAATATAAGCGGTAATAGATAGATTGTGCTTGGCACTGCTAAATATCAGCTACTTAAACTATTGATTTTGGCTTCTTTCCACACAGGTGGAAATACAGTCTGAACTCTAACGAACAGAACATGTGTTCCCAGGTATTTTAAGAATGCAAATAGGCTCAATATTGGCTGAATAAACTGGGGGCTTTTTAAATTGCACACTTAGTCTTATTGCAATTATCTGCCAAAAAAGAGTGCCAGACTGGGAAACATTGTACAATAGTAAACCCCAGTCTAAAAAGACTGAACAGAATTATTTCAAGAATCCAGTATCTAATAAGCAGGATTCCTTTGTGAGTGAGATTGCTAATCCTTTTCTACATTTAGTTTTCCAAGAACTTAATATCAGTCCGTACAAATGACTGTAATTATTCCTGTCACCCTCAAAGAGCTCGAGTGTCAGAGTCTGGTTGAAAGTTCACAATGTGTGCAACTGAGATTTCTTCTAACTTGACATCTCTCTATTTGCTAAAGGTATTTTTTTAATTGGAAATTTCTCCAGTACGGGAGAGATGTTTTATTCAGGTATCAATCTCCAACTTGGTGGGGTAAGGGGGAGGAAAATGTGTGTGTGTGGTGGGGAAGGATTGTGAAACTAAATACTCCTACCCGACAAATTCATTAAGTCAGGTCATTCACAGAGAGTTATGGAAAGAGATTTATACTTTAAAAACTATTTTTTAATTATGAAATACCTCTTCTGAACATCTCACTTTTTGTTATCTGCTAGCAAAATATACAGCATATAGTGTGCAAATTATTCTCATAATTAAATAAGAGACAAGGAGTTATGATTTTAAAGACATGAAGATTTACTATCCTCACAACTAGATCTGTAAAAATACGTTGTGTTCTAGACCATCCTGCTTTCCACAGTGATAGCTGACACATCAGACGAAGGAAAGACAACTCTCCAATGTACCTAACTGGTTTTAAAAATGCTTTAAGAGTGGGATTTTGCAGAGTGGTCAGTGTTGGCCTAATTCTTCTCCCAGTAAAGTCAGTGGTATAACTCCCATGGACTTCAACGGGCGCAGAGGGAGGCCAATGTTGAGCTCTTTTGAATACCCCACCCTTGATGCATTCAGCTCTCTAAACCAGGATGTAGCGTTAATTATCTGAATTTAACTATACCCTTTCTTCAGCGATCCAGCTGGAGACGACATTTTAATGGCAGATTATTTCAATGCGACTGGCTAGGCCTTCAGCACATTTTAGAAATGGTGGCACTTTACTGAGATTCAGTTATAATGCAAAGACCACAATTGACAAATACGCCTTTCCCCAATGCCATGTTCCAACGGGATCTCTGTGCCCATACAGGCAGGAGCAGGGAGAGATACGTGGGTGCTTCACAGGTAAGGGTCTTATTAGTCATAACGCTGAAGTGACATAGGAGAGACAGCGCGAATTCTGAGATGTGCAAGACCTATAACATTCATATTTCAGTGTCCTGACAGAACATCTCCCTTTTGATAACGAAGAAGCACTTATTAATACTGAAGAGGCCTGACTATAAATTTAGGGCTTATCTACACAAGCATTCAGTCTTGCATCAAGCTGGGGTGTGACTCAACCCTGCATTAAGATGCTCCAAACCAACTGTTCCTCTGGACTCTGCTGACGTGATTGATACAGGACTAGGTCAAAGTGCATTAATTAACCAACCAACCACATCAGCAGGTTCCACAGACACAGTCCGCAGCAGGCTAAGGCAGGGTTGATTCATACCCCACCTTGCTGCAAACTGAATGTTTGCATAGACAAGCCCTTAGTCTACCTGAACCTCTGAGCCTGTAGTGTTGACAACTCTTCTGATTTTATCCCAAGTCTTGTGATATTTGGTATTTTTCTTAAAGCCCCAGCTGCTGGAGTCATGTTATTATGTAAGAACATCTTAAAATATATGGAGGAATGGGGCAATCTGTGCCTTGCTAGAGGCTATTGTTTCAAACTGCCATGCATTGGATAAATTCTTGATATTGGTTTCACATCCAGAAGGTCTAGAAAATTAAGTCTATATAAAGGAAAGTTTAAATTCTAGGGGGAAAGCACCTTCATACCAAAAAATAAAAAAATGGAGAGATCACAAACCTCCTTGCATCTCCTGGCCTGGTGATCTGGGGAAGAGAGCTGCTACTTTAAAAAAAATAAATTGCTGCCATCAGGTAGATTTCTCTGATTTGTCTAGAGAAACTAGATTTGATATTTTTTATCATGCAAGATGAGATGATGGTAGCATTACTACTATTATCTACACAGCCCCAAAGCCCACAAGGAATCTGGAAATGTCAGGCTGACCCAGGAGAAGATGGCGGGGTAATACTGAGCAAGACCCAAGAGCTCGTAATGTCAACTACCATCAATAAGGAAAATATGTCATGAATAGAAAATGGTGGAGAAGGGCAAGGAGCTCCCTGGACCATAGAACCAGGGAGTAGCTGTAAGAGTAATAATGCCAAACATCCAGGCTGCTCTCTTTTTCATTCTTTAATACATTTTATGTAGGCTGGAACTTGAAGGTCAGGGCAAGGCAATTGAACTTGTGATAGACAAGAAGCCAGAGACGGGACTGGAGCTGGGACAGGGGATGTGGCGAGAGTGATGGGAAAGGAAAGTGACTTTCTTAGCAGTGCTCTGGATATACCAAGCAGGGGATCAACTAGCTACAGAGGTGCCTGAGAAGCAACTTCAGCTTAGTCAAGCCACCAATGAATCACTAAGGGTTTGAGCATAGGGACAGCTGGGTCTGGATGCATTTACCAAGGATGAAGTGTGACAGTTTAGTGGATAGACCTCCTGAGCCAGGAACTGGCGCTTTGTGTTCTCCTCCTGCCTCTGCTGCATGACCCCATTGGGCAAGTCACTTCTCCACCCCGTGCTTTTGATTCCTTTCCCATCTTTTGTCTCTTTAGATTGTGAGCTCGTTGGGACAGGCGCTCGTATCCAGCACAT
The DNA here is from genome assembly GCF_007399415.2 of Gopherus evgoodei. Classification (NCBI taxonomy): domain Eukaryota; kingdom Metazoa; phylum Chordata; order Testudines; family Testudinidae; genus Gopherus; species Gopherus evgoodei. The sequence continues at coordinate 138,838,834 of NC_044326.1, forward strand.
AGATCAATGCTCTCCTGAGCTAGAACATTGGGTCTTTGGATTGGTTTTGATTGACTTTCCCTTAAAAGAAAACCCACAGATTTAAATTGCAATCCTGGGATAAAGTTTTCAAAAGCAGCTAAGTGACTTGGGCTGCTAACTCTGTGTAACAGTGGGAACTCACCACCAGGGCACCCCTAACTCTAGGATGCAGCACTGCGGGGATTTTTTCCACACCGCTGGGGTCAGGGGCAGTGCTATGTATTTTGCCACCCCAAGCACGGCAGTCAGGCGGCTTTCGGTGGCATGCCTGCTAGAGGTCTGCTGGTAACACGGATTCGGCGGCATGCCTGTGGGAGGTCTGCTGGTAACACAGATTTGGCGTACCCGCCACCGAATTGCCGCCAAAACAGTGGGACCAGTGGACCTCCCACAGAAACGCCGCCAAAGGCAGCCTGACTGCCCCCTTCACGGCGACCAGCAGGCCGCCCCCCGCGCCTTGCTGTCCCATGCATGCACTTGGTACGCTGGTGCCAGTAGCCGCCCCGACTGCAGTCTGCGTCTTCTGGAGCCCAGACCTCTGGCCAGGCTCAATCTCCTTCAGGGGAAACAAAAGTCTGACAGAAAAGACAAATAAACCTCCCAACAAATGATTGTTCTTGGACACTGAAGTTCCTTGTTCTGTGCCTCACACACAGGCCCTGCAGAGCTCTTCTTTGATTCCCCAGGCTTTTCCCCTGGAACCCTTCTTCCTAACAGGTTCCTTCACATTCTCACAGGAACCTCCATGCTACTTACAGGCCCCATCCCATCGTCTTCCACAGGAGCCTAACCTGCTCCTTGGGGTCCTTCTGCAGCATCTGTCACAGCTTCTTCCTCCTAGCTGCATTCTCTCAAGCTTTTTGATGAGGCCCAGGTGTTTGCCATACTAATACCTGACCCCATTAGCCTCCCCTTCTCAAACTGAGAGGCAGCTAATTATGGCTCAGCCAAAGCTAATTTGAACAAGGTTGGCCCAAATCCTTCTGGCCTTTAAAGTAACAGGCAGCCCTGGAACAGTACTATGGCCCAATTTGGAACTGTATTTAGATGTCTACACACGGAAAGGTGCCTAAATACCTTTCAAAATCCGGCTGTAAGTGCCCAACTCACTTTTGAAAATAGGACTTAGGCTCCCAAGTCACATCAGTGCTTCTGAAAATGTTACCAGTAAAGCACTAGTACCGGAGATTCACAATGCCTTGATCTCCCATCTTTATTTCCAGAACTGCTATGGGTGGGATTTTCAAAAGTGCCTATGTGATTTAAGAACACAGCCACATTGACTTTCAGTAGGACTTGTGGTCTTAAATTATTTAGATCCCTCTGAAAATCCCATTCTAGATGGACAAAACCGTGGTAATCTGTGTTGACCACTATCAGCAATTTTATATAGTAAATTGCCTTGTCAAAAAGTATGCCAATACCTGGCTTTATGGACAAGGTGCTATGAGCAGTGTAGTGCTGAAGGACTGGTACACACATTCCTGCTCGATCTGTTCAACTCATCTTTGCATAAAAGTTGGTATGAGCCAAGAAACCAATGCCAGGAAATCATAAATGTTTGTGAAGAAAGATAAACAGATACCCAGGGGCTGAAGTTAATCCTGGCAAGATTTGACACATTGACACAGCAGTGAGCTGAGAACATTTTCATGCTGTTTATCTATTTTTTCCCCATTTGAAATGCTGCTGCAGCTCTGTTTGCAGATGTGTTTAATTTATTTAGATTTCTTCACCTGTGATACAGACTCACAGACAGTTCCCCACTTGGGAAAATGAGCAAATGTAATAATTCTGCATGGAGTAAATTGTAAATGTTGCCTGATTCTCAGGGCAGCAATTATGGAATAGCACCAAAAGATGGAAAAAGTTAACACATTTGTGTGAAAGTAAGCCAATGTCATATTCAATTACATATTATTTGATTCACCCATTCCCCCAAGCAACTGCTGAGATGAAGTCAGGCCTTCTCTACGCCACAAACATTGGTCGACACAAGATACATCAGTGTAAAGCCACTGCAGTCAGTGTATCACTTGCGTTTGTGCACAGTTGGCTGCTTGCGTTAGTGCTCCGTGTACTCACCAGGAGTGCTTGTGTTGATGCAAAGTGTGGTGCACTAGGGGTAGGTATCCCACTGCATCATGCCCAAAGTTCAATGGGACTTAAGCTCCTAAGCAATTAATACCCAGATCCTCAGAAGTGTTTAGGAGCCTAACTCCCACTGATTTCAATGGAGTTAAGTGCCAAAATCTTTGCAGATATGCACCTAAGATATTTTTTCAAAATAGGATATAGGCACCTAACTCACTTAGGAGCCTGAAAATTGTACTTGAGGTCACTAAATACTTTAAGGTACCCATTGCTAAATAGGGCACTATCAGAAATCAGAATGGTGGTTGTGGCTGAGTAAAAGACTCTATCAGGCTGAGGTGTGTCATATAGACTCTGACTCCTCTCTTTTTTTGTGTGTGTTGAGATGGTACTCCAACAGCTGGTACTGCACTGGGACCAGGGTGACCAGATGTCCTGATTTTATAGGGACAGTCCCGATTTTTGGGTCTTTTTCTTATATAGATTCCTATTACCCTCCACTCTCTGCCCGGATTTTTCACACTTGCTGTCTGGTCACCCTAACTGGGGCATAGCTCTGAAGCACAACCAATGAGACAGGAGTAGGTATGCATGCACAATCAGTGTGTGCATCTTTCTGTATTGTCATATGTCATGAATCAGTTTGGGAAACATCGTGACAGAGTGCTATCCACGTGAACAAAGATTTTCCCTTATTTTTTCCCACTAAATGGGGTTACCTACCTCTTACTGATGAGGCTTAGCTAAGAACTCTCCCCTTGACACATACCCGTAAGACAAGTCACTCACACTTGCTCCTAGCCACGGCCGCCCAGAGGGGGAAGCAAGTGGGGCAATTTGCCCCAGGCCCCGCAGGGCCCCCCCATGAGAATATAGTATTCTATAGTATTGCAATTTTTTTTTATGGAAGGGGCCCCTGAAATTGCTTTGCCCCAGGCCCCCTGAATCCTCTGGGCAGCCCTGCTCCTAGCTATGCCATGTGTCACTCATTACTTTTACTCTGCCTAGAGTTTGAAAAAAGAATCACTAAGTCACCTAGTTCAAGCTCCCTGGTTTAGTTGCTGGATGATAGTTATAATACCGTGAAGGATCTGGGGAGGGGGGTTGTCTGGGTAAGGTCTCTCTTTTTATAGACCACACAAAGGAGGTGCAGATGCAAAGGGGAAGAACAAGGGCTCTATCAATAAACATGAGATATAAAATGACATTTTTCAATTTTATTCATAGAACATAGATTTTTGTGCCTCCTTTTGGGAGCAGTAAACGAGACAAACTGTAAAGACTGTACAAAATGTAAAGCAGCGGTTGGTATCTTCTGGCAGGTGTTGTGGAGAATGTAATGTGGTACAAGCCTCCTGTCAGCGTGAGATCAAGCACTTAGAATTGGTAGGGTGTAGGGTGGACGTGATTCTGATTTAGCACTGACATAACTCCATGGTCTCCAGTTCTACCACCCATATGCACTAGCCTATGATCAAATCAGACCGCACAGGCCTCAGCCTTACACTCCACCCACCTCCTCAGGGTGCTCAATTGTCCTTCCCCTCCCTCAGTCACCTTCACCCTCTTCCCACTCAACACAAAGACTGTAGGGATTTCACATAAGACTGAGTAAAGAGGCCTCAGCTCTGCATTGTTGGGAATTGACTCATGGAAGTGACATCAGCAAAAAGACCCAGCCAGCCAGTCAGAATATTGATTTAGACCGTAGGGTCTCAAACTGGGGGGAGCATGGAATGTATTTGGGATGGGGGGCATGAGAAGCTCTAGGGGAAAAACAAACAACTCTCCCTTACTGTGCACATTCAGACCCGGGCATCTGGAGAGCCACCACCAGCAGCAGAGAAGACAGGGTGGCACAGTATGGTGTATTGCCACCCTTACTTCTGTGCTCTTGCTGGCAGCGGTGCTCCCTTCCGTGCTAGCTGCTCAGCCAGCAGCCATTGCTCTCTGGCCGCCCTGCTCAGAAAGCAGCACCACTACCAACAGCAGCACAGAAGAAAGAATGGCAATACCATACCATGAGACCCTTACTTCTGCGCTGCTGCTGCTGATGGCAGTGCTGCCTTCAGAGCTGGGTGCCCGGCCAGCAGCCGCTGCTCTCTGCTTTGCCTTCGGAGCTGGACAGCCACAGAGTGGGGTTGGGGGGCGGGGAGTGGGAGGCATAAACTACTACAGACACAAAGATGGGGAGTGTGAGCAAAGAAGTTTGAAAACCACAGACAGGCTTTAATGAGAGTTTGTTCTCCTGGTGTGACTGTGTTTTGATGACTGGGAATTCTCCCACGCTGGCTAACGCAGTATCCATGATGATCAGCTGGATTATTCTGTTAGGGCCAGCTATCCCCCTTTTGTTTCCAAGAGCAGAGGTCTGGTGGAGCCCCTCCAAGGGGCAGAGAAGGGGGAAGGACCACTCAACTACATCCTCTTCCTTCTCAGACCCTTCTCAGCCTCAGGCTTGATGTGGTTTCAGGAGCAGAAGAAGGTTGGGAGTAGCTGCTCTCTGCAGAGATCCACCCCACAGGTTATGATTACTCCAGCAACCTCAGTGCTGCCTGAAGATGATGGTAGGATTTGTATAACTCATGGTTCCCTATGTTCTCTTATAGCAAAAGAGACACTTCGCAGCATGAACATCACATGCTGCTTCATTCAGCCTGTGTATACCATGGCTCAACCCTTCTCCCGTTGAACTCAATGGCAAAGCTCCCATTTCCTTCAGTGTCAGGACTGGGCCCTATGCTTCTGTCTAACATGCATTGTAGAACATGCCACACTCTTACCCAGGTGGCTTCCCTCACTGTCTTCAGAAAGGCAGGCAGCGTTCCCCACCACAGAAGCAGACCTTGTGTATGATACCAGACACTCAACTTTGACATCTTGTATTTGCCAAACTGTAAAACACAGAGACGCAAACATGCTGCATCACATCCTAGACTTTCACAATTCAGTTCAGTGCTCTGGGCCCTGTGAACATGGCATGTGGAATCAAAGGCTGGGGTTTCGCCTTTTTTCGCATTAATTCAGGTAAGTGTAACTAATGTACTTGTATTGGGATGTACTGACAGTCTTTAGATCACTCGTGGAGGGTATAGTACAGAATATGGCAGAAAGTCTGGGGTTAAACTGAGGCAGATGTTCTAATCTAAAACACAGTGGACCAACTTCTGCTTCTGGCTACACTCATGTCACCCTGTTGACTTCTCTTGCTACAAAGCACAGTTGAAAAGAGACCATGAGTGAAAAATCCTAGGCCCTGGGATGTCAATATGATTTTTACCATTGAATTCCATGGAGCCAGAATTTCATGAGTCCAGTAGACTCCTCGCCAGAACTTAAACTTTTTTCCCTCCATATGTAAGAATTTTAATTGCACTAAAGTTGGGCACATATGAACCTCTTCTGCCTAGTTGGTGTGTCTGGGCCCTTAATCAGAGGTCTCCCTGAGATGACAGTAGACAGCAGACATCAAATGTGATGGCTGATGTGGGAGGAGGGGATGTAAAGGGAACCATGAATTTGAGGCACAGTGGTCAGGGCATGAGCCTGGGATTTGGGAGACTGAGGTTCAATTCTTTGTTCTGCCCATATGTGACCTTGGATGAGTTTACTTAGCTTCTCTGTGGTTCAGGTATCCATCTGTGCAATGGGACAACTGGCACTTCCCTACTGCTCATGGGTGCCATGAGGAGAACTGCATTGAAGTATATGAGATATTCAGATACTACAGTAATGAGGCAATGAATCAAGTATCTAAGATCTAGGTACTTTCACTTATTACCTGTATGGCCTATTCAGAATTATCTGTTAAGCAAAATAAGGAGCCCAGTTTTCAAAACTGGATGCCTAAATTGGAGCACCTATTTCGGCACTTCGGTCTAGGCTCTGGAAAGCTGGTATTTGGGCTGATATGGTGACTATCTTAAGCCATCGCCTTTGAAAGTTGGGCTCAGTCTCCATTGGTGAGGTCTGAAAGTTCATACCTTCCCTAACTCACAGCCCCAGCTGGTGGAATTCCCAGTAACACATAGGCCTTTACTGCCTAACCAACCCTTTGTCAGTTATAACTCACTTTACGCAGGAGGGGTCAATCTTTCACCCCAGCAAGACGTTTTCTCTGCAAATTGCAAGGTTGGCCATGCGCCTCCCAAAGGGATTGGTTCAGCTTCTGTCCAAGTCAACAGGTATCTTTCCAATCTCTTTTACAGCAGTTGGATCAGGCCATAAACAAATAGGTACACAGACCAATTCATAGGTTGATTTATGGTGTAAAGTCAAAGTCAAACCAGAACCTGGATCCTCGTCACTTGTAAGCAAGTGCTTGTACAGATAAGCTAAGGGGAAAAGCTTGACAACATTTAGAAGAAAGGAACAATTCCAGACCCAGGTCAGGGAGCAAAGGAGGAGCTGATGCCATCTAGGTGTCTCTAGCACTCATTCTTTATACAGCAGAATACTTTATAATATCAAAATTATGAAGATCTTTCAAATATATTGTAAAAAAAAATCAAAAGAAATTCAAATATATTAGACAACTACTATTGAATGAATAAAGAATAACCCTCCTTGAGATTGGCAGCAGGCTCTCGAGTTTTCATTGTCGGCTTGAAGAAGCCGCAATTTTACTGGAAGTAAACTTGAAAGGTTGAAATTAAGCTTCAGTGTTTCCCGTCGCCTTCTGCACTGACATAATGAAAGCCTTTCACCTCTTTGTTCCCAGATCGGTAGGTACAGTCAATAGGGTGGTTTTACTTTCCTAGTTATCCTTGCGAGACATTGTTACAAGCTGGATTTCATTGGTACAGGCTGGCTTTTGAATAGCACTTTTCATATCTATTTTTTTCACACCGATGCTCATCAAATCTACTTATTCCTTGTTATGGGATGGCCTGCTCTCAATATCTATACTGCCTATTGGTCAGCCCATCCCACCAGCTGCCATGGCTCCTAGGGATTTCAAAAGGCCTAATAAAGATACAAAGCACTTAAGGAGGGGTAGGGATAGAAAGGAAGCAGTTCCTGGAATAAGTAGAAAGACAGGCATTGTTTCTTTTAAGGCCTGGGATCAGGATCCTGGCAGCATGGGTGGAGCAAGATTGCCCTCTTCTCCAAACAATCTGGGGATGGACTGGGAACAAGGGGCCAGTATAAAGGCTCTCAAGGACAGACACTGACAGGAGAAGGCTGGCCTCCTGAACCCTCCAAACTGGAAGGTTAATTAGAGTGTTCACCTGAAGGGAGCTAGGAAAACCCCAGCTCTAGGAAGAGAGCTGAGGGGAAACTCCTTTCTGGAGGGACATATCGACTGCTCAAAAGGTTAAAGACAGAGGGACTGCTTGCAATATAGACCAGCTGCTGCAGAGAAGAGATGAGCGCGGTGTCCGTGAAAGCATCTTTGTGGCTGGCTCAGGAGAAACTGTGAGGAACCACAGACCCAGGCAAAGACAGCAGAGCCCAGAGATGTGGTGAAGATGTCAAGAGGCTGATGTTACGAGTAGCTCACGGAAGTGGTCGGGCGGGGGGTGGGGGTAAATCAAGGAAACAGTGTTTCCCTGCCTAAAAGAGCATCCCTGGGCTGAAAACTCAGTGGGGAGTGAGGGCCGGAGATCCCCTCCCTCCCCCGGACCAAGAGGGAAGCCCAGGTATACAGAATAAAAAGAAGTCAAGAATGGCAAGTGCCAGACAGAGGCCAGGAGATAGGCTTGAAGGCCATTAGATTTTGAGAGTTTCTTATTTTCTGCACGTCAAAAGGGGAATGGACCAAGTAGTGACCTGGCTGGAGGGCTGGCCACAGAAAACAGCAGATCACTTTGGAACTGGAATGGCTAAAAGGGGCACTAGACTGAAAAAAATCCCTGCACTAACACACTTGAACACAGGGTGGCGCTCTAGAGAAAAACATACATAGAGCACTGATAGAATTATAGACTCATAGACTTTAAGGTCAGAAGGGACCATCATGATCATCTAGTCTGAGCTCCTGCACAATGTAGGCCACAGAATCTCACCCACCCACTCCTGTAACAAACCCCTGACCTATGTCTGAATTATTCAAGTCCTCAAATCATGCTTTAAAGACTTCAAGGTGCAGAGAATTTTCCAGCAAGTGACCCGTGCCCTATGCTGCAGACGAAGGCGAAAAACCTCCAGGGCTTCTGCCAATCTGTCCTGGAGGAAAATTCCTTCCTGACCCCAAATGTGGTGATCAGTTAAACCCTGAGCATGTGGGCAAGACTCACCAGCCAGACACCCAGGAAAGAATTCTCTGTAGTAACTCAGATCCCAACCCTTCTAATGTCCCATCACAGACCATTGGGCATATTTACCACTAATATCAAAGATCAATTAATTGCCCAAATTAGGCTATCCCATCATACCATCCCCTCCATAAACTTATCAAGCTTAGTTGTGAAGCCAGATATGTCTTTTGCCTCCACTACTCCCCTTGGAAGGCTGTTCCAGAACTTCACTCCTCTAATGGTTAGAAACCTTCATCTAATTTCAAGTCTAAACTTCCTGATGGCCAGTTTATAGCCATTTGTTCTTGTGTCCACATTGGTACTGAGCTTAAATAATTCCGCTCCCTCTCTGGTCTTTATCCCTCTGATATATTTATACAGAACAATCATATCCCCTCTCAGCATTCTTTTGGTTAAGCTAAACAAGCCAAGCTCTTTGAGTCTCCTTTCATAAGACAGGTTTTCCATTCCTTGGATCATCCTAGTAGTCCTGCTCCGTACCTGTTCCAGTTTGAATTCATCCTTCTTAAAGCATCCCTGATGCTGTGTCCTCTGCAGCATAGGTGCTGGAACTAGGAGTGATGGGAGTGCTGCTGCATCCCGTAGCTTGAAGTCATTGTAACAACCCAAATACACAGTTTCTGCCTTCAGCACCCCCACTGCAAAAACTGTTCCAGCACCCCTGCTCTATTTCTCTGTTTGTCCATCTCTGTCACTCTTCAGCACCATGCTGAGAGCCAGGGGGTGATAGAACAAGTGATTATAATGATCGTGGATATAAAGTTGTCTCCAGACACAGTGAAAGTGGAGTGCACACATTAGCAAAGGGTTATAGTTTGATGGTGCTGGTGCTGTTTTCCCCAAGGGCATGCAGGTGGCTGGTTAGGAGATTCAGGGTACGGTTTGTGGTTTTCCAAGAATATAGCTTTGGAAGTTAATATAAAGCTTTGTTCAGCTAGCTTGATAGTTGCAGGAAGTGGTAAAACCAAGTGATGAAAGAGAGGCTGAGTGCGCAGATATGACCATCAGGGATAAACATCAAGGAGGATTTCCAAAGGAAGTTAGACAGCCCATTCCCAAACAGGCAATAGCACTGGGGGATAGCATGCAATGCCATGGGAGGGGAGGGGCTGCCTTTCTATTATTTTATGTACGAGAGACGTAAAATGTGGGTGGAAGCGAGATGGTGGTTCAAAACCTAAGGACTCAATAAGGGCTCTCAACTGTGGCAGTGTGGAAGTGGCCTGGGAGGAGTTAGTTTGGTCCCAGCTGGCTGAAGCTGCTGAACAAGGTCACTCCAGGGACCATTCCCTCAGGGATATTATCAGTCCAGGCTGCTGAGAAGGTGAGAGCGGGACTGGAAGGGCAGAACATCAGACTCCATGGCTTCTGTACAGGAATTTCAGCCTGAACTGGGGTATGAAATAAGATTTCCCAGGACTGGAAAAGGACAATAGCCCTACCAGCCGATCAGGGTTCATTCATATATGTGAATTGTAAACAAGAAGTTACAAGTTCATTCATTCTGGAGAGGAGCTGTGGTGAATGGGGATTTCACACCCACCAGGGCAGTGGTTTTCAAACTGTTTTTTCTGGTGACCCACTTGAAGAAAATTGTTGATGCCTGTGACCCAACGGAGCTGAGGATGAGGGATGTGGGGTGTGGGAGGGAGCTTTGGGCTGGGCTTGGGGTGCAGGAGGGAGTCAAGGCTCTGGGCTGGGAGTGAAGGCTCTGGGGTGGGGCAGGGGTTTGGGGTACAGAAGGGGGTCATGGCTCTGGGTGCAAGCTCTGGGGTAGGATTGGGGGGGTTAGGGTGCAGGAAAGGGCCCCAGGTTTTGGGGGCTCAAGGCAGGGGCAAGGGATTGGGGTGCAGGAGGGGTGCAGGGCTCTGGGCTGGGGGGAAGGCTCTGGAGTGGGGCTGGGGGGTTGAGGTGCAGAAAAGGGCTCCAGGTTGTGGGGAGGGCTCAGGACTGGGGCCCGGGCGCAGCACGGGGGCTAAGGCAGGCTTCCTGCCTGTCCTGGCACCGCAGACCATGCTGCGCTCTGGAAGCAGCCAGCAGTAGGTCCGGCTCATAGGCAGAGGCAGGCAAGCAGCTCCACATAGCTCTCACCTGCAGGCAACATGTTTCCTTCCCCCCGCCCCCGCAGCTCCCATTGGCCAGTTCCCAGCCAATGGGAGTGTGCAGCTGATGCTCGGGGTGGCAGCAGCACACAGAGCCACATGGCCTCCCCACCTAGGAGCCGGACCTGCTGCTGGCCACTTCCCGGGCGCAGCGCGGTGTCGGAGCAGGTAGGGACTAGCCTGCCTTAGCCGGGCAGCACCACAAACAGGGCTTTTAACGACCTGGTTGGCATTGCTGACCAGAGCCACCGCGATCCAGTGCCTGCCATGCTGCCACCCAGTACTGGGTCAGGACCTGCAGTTTGAAAACCACTGCATCGGAGACCCCACTCCTGGGGCCAGGGTCCTGGTAAGAAGAGAGCAGAGGGTAAAATTTCAAAGTGAAATTGTGGTAGCAGCAGGTAACAGAGCAGATCATGAAAAACCCAGTGTGGTGGAAGTTTCAATGGGAGCTGAGTGCCTAGTGCCCTTTGCCACTTTTGAAATCCCATCTTGCAATTTTAGTTCTGGTCCAAGCTTACCAAATCAGACAGCACAAGGGGGGAGTGATTTAGGAGCACAAGCTCTGTTGAAAGTAGAGTTGGTTGAAATTTTTCATTAGCTTGTGTGTGTCAAACACCCCCTAGAGTTTAGTGTTTAAGCCTGGGCATTGTGGGCAGAGGTGCTAGTGGCCAGGAGCAGCAGCCAGGGGAGTTTTGCACGGGGATGCGCCTGGTGAAGGAGGAGCAACTGAGAGACTCTTGGAGTGAGTCTGTTAGTTTCTGTTGAGTGCCTGCTTGCTTGAAGTTTATAGTGTGGTCTCTTTGGAGTGCTGTGTGCTGAGCCTAGCTGGTGGCTAGGCAAGGCTGAGAGCTTTTTAATGAGGGTTTAGCCTGCCACGATTTGATCCCTAATTCCTCTAGGATCCCTTGCCAAGAGGGCAGGGTTAGCTCAAGGAAAGCAAGAGTTCAAAAAGCCAGCTCCTAAGTGACCGGAGAAGCTAGTGAACAGGAGGGTTTCGCAAAGGAGCTTTGAGAAGGAGGATGAGAGCCAGATACACCTAATAAACATTCTCTAAAGCTAGGTCAATAACCACTACCACCACCCCCCATTCAATTACATCACACATAGAAGACAACTAAAATATTGATACACTTTATAAGTGCTTGAATACAAAGGCTAGAAGTCTAAATACTAACATGAGTGAACTTGAGTACCTGGTATTAAAAGAGGATATTGATATAGGAGGCATCACAGAAACTCGGCAGATTGATGATAATCAATGGGACACAGTAATACAAGGATACAAAATATATCGGAAGAATGGTGTAGGTCACGCTGGTGGGAGTGGTACTAGAGTCAGAATAGAAGTCAAATAAATAAAATTGTATCAGATTTATAGATAGAAATTGATGAGAGACTACAAAAAAAACAATAATAATGAGGGACTTGAAGTGTTCTCATATTGACTAGATACATGTCACCTCTAGATGGGATGTAGAAATAAAATTTCTAGATACCATTAAATGACTGACTACTTCTTACAGCAGCTGATCCTGGGGCCCACAAGGGGAGAGGCAACTCTCGATTTAGTCGTCAGTGGTGTACAGGAGCTAGTCCAAGGGGTGAATATACCTGAACTGCTCGGTAATAGCAACCATAATGAAATAAATATTTAATATCCTTTTAGCAGGAAAATACCAAAGTAAGGCACCACAGTAGCATTTAACTTCAAAAGGAGAACTACGCAAAAGTGAGGAAGCTAGTTAAATAGAAATTAAAAGAAACAGTGAAATCATTGGAAGCTGCATGGAAATGTTTTAACACCACCATGGAGGATCAAATTATATCTCCACTCCAAAGAAAAAAAAGCAGCAAGAGGACCAAAAAATGTCAGCTAACTAAACAGCAGAGTAAAAGAGGTGGTTAGAGACAAAAAAAATGTATTGGAAGTCAAATCCTAGTGTGCAAAATAGAAAGGAGCCTAAAATCTGGCAAGTCAAGTGTAAAAGTATAATTAGACTGGCCAAAAAATATCTGAAATGCACTTTGCAGGAGACAAAACCGAACCAGCATTTTTTTTTAAAGTACATCAGAAGCAGGTAGCCTGCTAAAAAGTTCAGTGGGGTCACTGGATGATCAAGGTACTAAAGGAGCACTCAAGGACGACAAGACCACTACAGAGAAGCTAAATTCTTTGCATTGGTCTTCTCTGCAGAGAGTATGAGGGAGAGTCCCACGCCTGAGTCATTCTTTCTAGGTGACAAATCTGAGGAATTCTTCCAGATTGAGTTGTCAATAGAGGAAGTTTTGGAACAAAGTGATACATTAAACAGTAATAAGTTACCAGGACCAGAAGGTATTCACCCAGAATTTTAAAATATGAAACCACAGAACTACTAACTATGGTATGTAACCTATTGCTTAAATCAATTGGATGAAACTATTGTGAAGAACAGAATTATCAGACCCCTTGATGAACACAATATGTTGGAGAAGAGTCACAGTTTTTGTAGAAGGTAATCATGCCTTACCAGCCTATGAGAATTCTTTGAGAAGGTCAACAAGCATGTGCATCAGGGTGGTGAGCCAGTGGATATTGTGTACTTGCCCTTTCAAAAAGCCTTTGACAGAGTCCCTCACCAAAGGCCCTTAAGCAAAGTAAGCTGTCATGTGGTAAGACGGAAGGTTCTCTTATGGATCAGAAACTGGTTTAGACATAAGATACAAAGGGTAGGAATAGCTGATCAGTTTTCAGAATGGAAAGAGGTAAATAGTGGTGTCCCCCAAGGGTTTGTGCTGGGACTAGACTCATAGACTCATAGACTCATAGGTAAGAAGGGACCAATATGATCATCTAGTCTGACCTCCTGCACAAGGCAGGCCACAGAACCCTACCCATCCACTTTTATACAACCCCTAATCCAGGACTGAGTTATTGAAATCCTCAAAACTGGTTTGAAGACCTCAAACTGCAGAGAATCCACCAGCAAGCAACCCATGCCCCATGCTGCAGAGGAAGGCGAAAAACCTCCAGGGCCCCTGCCAATCCGCCCTGGAGGAAAATTTCTTCCCGACCCCAAATATGGCGATCAGCTAAATCCTGAGCATGTGGGCAAGACTCACCAGCCAGCACCCAAGAAGGAATTCTCTGCAGTAACTCAGTTCCCATCCCATCCAACATCTCCCCGCAGACAATTGAGCAGACTTATCTGGTGATAATCCAAGATCAATTGCCCAAATTAAACTATCCTATCATAACATCCCCTCCATATATTTATCAAGCTTAGTCTTGAAGCCAGATAAGTCTTTTGCCCCCACTACTTCCCTCGGAAGGCTGTTCCAAAACTTCACTCCCCTAATGGTTAGAAACCTTCGTCTAATTTCAAGTCTAAACTTCCTAATATCCAGTTTGTACCCATTCATCCTCGTGCCTACATTAGAACTAAACTTAAATAATTCCTCTCCCTCCCTAACGTTAACGCCCCTGATATATTTATATAGAACAAGCATATCCCCCCGAAGCCTTCTTTTGGCCAGGCTAAACAAGCCAAGCTCTTTGAGTCTCCTTTCATAAGGCAAGTTTTCCATTCCTCGGATCATCCTAGTAGCCCGTCTTTGAACCTGTTCCAGTTTGAATTCATCCTTCTTGAACATGGGACACCAGAACTGCACACAATATTCCAGATGGGGTCTCACCAGCACCTTATATAACGGTACTAACACCTCCTTATCCCTGCTGGAAATACCTCGCCTAATGCATCCTAAAATCGCATTTGCTTTTTTAACAGCCGTATCACATTGGCGGCTCATAGTCATCCTGCTATCGACCAATACGCCAAGGTCCTTCTCCTCCTCCATCGCTTGCAACTGATGCGTCCCCAACGTATATCTAAAATTCTTATTATTAATCCCTAAGTGCATGACTTTGCACTTTTCACTATTGTATTTCATCCTATTACTCTTACTCCAGTTTACAAGGTGGTCCAGATATTCCTGAATAGTATCCCTGTCCTTCTCCGTGTTAGCAATACCCCCCAACTTTGTGTCATCCGCAAACTTTATTAGCACATTCCCGCTCTTTGTGCCAAGGTCAGTAATAAAAAGGTTAAATAAGATCGGTCCCAAAACCGATCCTTGAGGGACTCCACTAGTAACCTCCTTCCAGCCTGACAGTTCACCCTTCAATACGACCCGCTGGAGTCTCCCCTTTAACCAGTTCCTTATCCACCTTACAACTTTCATATTCATCCCCATCTTTTCCAATTTAACTAACAGTTCCCCATGCGGAACCGTGTCAAACGCCTTACTGAAATCGAGGTAAATTAGATCTACCGCATTTCCTTTATCTAAGTAATCCGTCACCTTCTCAAAGAAGGAGATAGATTGGTTTGGCACGATCTACCTTTACTAAATCCATGTTGCAATTCGTCCCAATTACCATTGACCTCTATGTCCTTGACTAATTTCTCCCTTAAAATATTTTCCAAGACCTTACATACTACAGACGTCAAGCTAACAGGCCTATAATTACCCGGATCACTTTTATTCCCTTTCTTAAAAATAGGGACTACGTTAGCAATCCTCCAGTCGTACGGCACAACCCCCGAGTTTATCGACTGCTTAAAAATTATCGCTAACGGGTTCGCAATTTCAAGCGCCAGTTCCTTTAATATCCTCGGATGGAGATTGTCCGGGCCCTCCGATTTTGTCCCATTAAGCTGTTCAAGTTTGGCCTCTACCTCAGTTGCGGTAATATCCACCTCCATATCCACATTCCCACTTATCATCCCTCCATCATCGCTAAACTCCTCACTAGTCTTATTAAAAACTGAGGCAAAGTACTTATTTAGATATTGGGCCATGCCTAGGTTGTCCTTTACCTCCATTCCATCCTCAGTGTATAGCGGCCCCACTTCTTCTTTCTTTGTTTTCTTCTTATGTGGCTGTAGAACCTTTTACTATTGGTTTTGATTCCCTTTGCAAGGTCCAGTTCAATGCGGCTTTTAGCCTTCCTCACTTTATCCCTACATGTTCTGACCTCACCAAGGTAGCTTCCCTTGCTAATCCCGCCTTTCTTCCACTCCCTGTAAGATTTCTGCTTTCTCCTAATCCCCTCTCTGAGTTGTTTGCTCATCCAGCTTGGCCTACAACTCCTGCCCATGGTTTTTTTCCCCTTTCTTGGGATGCAGGCTTCCGACAATTTCCGCAGCTGCGACTTAAAGTAATTCCAGGCCTCCTCCGCATTTAAATCCGCAAGTTCCTCCGTCCAATCCACTTCCATAACTAATTTCCTTAACTCTTTAAAATTAGCCCTCAAGAAATCGAAAACCCTAATCCGAGATCTACATTTGTTTATCCTTCCATCTAGTTTGAACTGAATCAGCTCATGATCACTCGAACCAAGGTTATCCTCTACCACTTCTTCTACGAGGTCCTCACTGCTCACAAAAACCAAATCTAAAATGGCATCCCCTCTCGTAGGTACTTCAACTACTTGATGAAGAAATCCATCTTCTATCACATCCAGAAAAATCTGACCCCTATTATTCTTGCAAGCACTTGTCTTCCAGTCTATATCCGGGAAGTTGAAGTCTCCCATAATCACACATTTCCCCTTTGTGTTTACTTCATTAAAGACATTAAAGAGGTCTCTATCCATATCCAAATCAGATCTGGGTGGTCTATAGCACACCCCAAGCACTATCTCAGGGGAAGCTCTAGTTGCTTTTTTACCCAGTGTGATTTTTGCCCAGACAGACTCTGTCTTATCCATTCCATCGCTTCTTATTTCATTACAGTTAATTTCATCATTGATGTACAAGGCTACTCCACCACCTTTGCCTTTCTTCCTGTCTTTTCTAAACAGCACATAGCCTTCAATACCTGTACTCCAGTCATGAGTACTATTCCACCAGGTTTCTGTTATCCCTATAATATCCGGTTTCACTTCCTGCACCAGTAGCTCCAGTTCCTCCATCTTGTTACCTAGGCTCCTCGCATTAGTGTACAGACATTTTAATTTTTGGCGTTTAGCGTCAATGACATTCTTTCCCCCGTCGTGCACAGACCTTCTACCACCAGCATCACCCGTTAATCTGGTTTCTACTCCACTATTCCTCCTTGGATCAATTCTTTGGTCCGCAAGGGTATCCCCTCTCACTTTGTTTACTTCCCTCTCCAGGTTATATTCTGGCGTGGAGATCTCCTGAACATCTCCCAACCATCTCCCCCAACTTCCTAGTTTAAAGCTCTCTTGATGAGGTCGGCGAGCCTCCATCCTAGAATTCTATTTCCTTCCTTACTTAGATGAAGTCCATCCTGAGCGAACAGTTGTCTGTCCGTAAACACTTCCCAATGACCGTACATCCCAAAGCCCTCCTTGTAACACCAATGCCTGAGCCATCTGTTGATCGCCATAATCTTGTCACTCCTTCGTCGCCCTGCCCTAGGAACCGGCAGAATCCCACTGAAGATCACCTGAGCCTCAATTTCTTTGAGTGTCTTCCCCAGTCTGGCATAATCCTCCTTGATACAGTCCAGCGAGTAACTAGCCGTATCATTTGTTCCCACATGAAGGACAATCAATGGATTCTTTCCCGCTCCCGCTCCAGGGAAAAAGCGGTAAAGAATGAGGTGGCAAAATCTGCAGATGATACAAAATTACTCAAGATAGTGAAGTCCCAAACAGACTGTGAAGTGTTACAAAGTGATCTCACAAAACTGGGTGACTAGGCAACAAGAAGGCAGGTGAAATTCAATGTTGATAAATGCAAAGTAATACACATTGGAAAACAATCTCAACTATCCCTACAAAATGATGGTGTCTAAGTTAGCTGTTACCACTCAAGCAGGAGATCTTGGAGTCGTTGTGGATAATTCTCTGAAAATATCTGCTCAGTGTGCAGTGTCAGTCAGAATAGTGAACAGAATGTTACGAACCTCTAGGAAAGGGATCGATAACACAGAAAATCTAAGGCCATTATATAGATCCATGATAAGCCAATACCTTGAATATGGTGCACCATTCTGGTCAAACCATTTCAAAAAAGATACAAGAAAATTGAAAGGGGCAACACAAATGATTAGGGGTATGGAACAGCTTCCATATGAGGAGATATTAAGAAGACTGGGACTATTCAGTTTAGAAGAGACTAAGGGGGGAATCTTATAGAGGTCTATAAAATCATAAATGATATGGAGAAACTGAAGTGTTATTTATCTCTTCATATAACACAAGAGCCAGAGATCACCCAATGAAATTAATGGGCAGCAAGTTTGAAAACAAACATAAGGAAATACTACTTCACATAATGTCCAGTCAACCTATAGAACTTGTTGCCAGGAGATGTTGTGAGGGCCAAAAGAATAACTGTGTTAAAAAAGAATTAGATAAGATCTCAGAAGATGGATCCATCGATGACTATTAGCCAAAATGGTCACGGATGCAACCCCATGCTCTAAGTGTCCATAAAACTCTGACTGCCAGAAACTGGGACTGGATGACGAGGGATGGATCACTCAATGAATTGCCCTATTTTGTTCATTTCCTCTGATGTATCCAGCACAGGCCACTGGAGGAAGACAGGATACTGGGCTACATGGACCTTGGCCTGCCCGAATATGGTCATTTTTATGTTCTTGTGATACCTTTGATGATTTTTTTTAAATAAAAGGATAGACCATTATTTTGTCCCCATTATTCTCCATAACAGAAAGAATTTTCTTTCGTGGTGTCTGATGCTAGGGTGGGCAAGGGGAGAAGAAGCTTAATAGGTCTTTAAAAATCAGTTTCATCTAATCTGGGAAGGGAAACATTAATGTAGAATCATAGAACTGGAAGGGACCTCGAGATATCATCTGGTCCAGTCCCCTGCACTCATGGTAGGACTAATTATCTAGACCATTCCTGACCAGTGTTTGTCTTACCTGCTCTTAAAAATCTCCAATGATGGAGATTCCACAACCTGCCTAGGCAATTTATGCCAGAGCTTAACCTCGCTGACAGTTAGGAAGTTTTTCTTGATTCCACCAAACTTTCCTTGCTACAATTTGAGCCCTTTGCTTCTTGTCCTCGCCTCAGAGGTTAAGAAAAACATTTTTTCTCCCTCCTCCTTATAACAAACTTTTATGTACTTGAAAGCTGTTATGTCTCTTCTCAGTCTTCTCTTTTCCAGACTAAACAAACCCAATTTTTTTAATCTTCCCTCATAATTCATGTTTTCTAGACCTTTAATCATTTTTGTTTCTCTTCTCAAGACTTTCTCCAATTTGTCCACATCTTTCCTGAAATGTGACATCCAGAATGGAAAGCAATACTCCAGTTGAGGCCTAATTAGTGCAGAGTAGAGCAGAAGAATTAGTTCTCATGTCTTGCTTACAAAACTCCTGCTAATAAATTCCAGAATGATGTTCTCTTTTTGTAGCAACAGCATTACACTGTTGACTCATATTTAGCTTGTGGTCCACTATGCCCCCCAGATCCCTTTCCGCAGTGCTCCTCTCTAGGCAGTCATTTCCCACTTTGTATGTGTGCAACTGATTGTTGCTTCCTAAGTGGAGTACTTTGCATTTGTCCTTATTAAATTTCATCCTATTTACTTCAGACCATTTCTCAAGTTTGTCCAGATCATTTTGAATTTTAATCCTATCCTCCAAAGCATTTGCAACCCCTCCAAGCTTGGTATCGTCCACAAAATTTAGAAGTGTACTCTCTCTGCCTTTATCTAAATCATTGATGAAGACATTGAACAGAACCGGAACCAGAACTGATCTCTGTGGGACCCCACTTGTTATGCACTTCTAGCATGATTGTGAACCACTGATAACTACTCTCTGGGGATGGTTTTCCTACCAGTTATGCACTCAGATTATAGTAGCTCCATCTAGGTTGCATTTCCCTAGTTTGTTTATGAGGTGGTCATGTGAGGCAGTAACAAAAGCTTTACTAAAGTCAAGATATACCACATCTACCACTTCCCCCCCCATCCACAAGGTTTGTTGCCCTGTCAAAGAAAGCTATCCCAGTTGATTTGACATTATTGGTTCTTGACAAATCCATGCTGACTGTTACTTATCACCTTATTATCTTCTAGGTGTTTGCAAATTGATTATTTGCTCCATTATCTTTCTGGGTACAGAAATTAAGCCTGTAATTCCCGGGTTATTTTTATTTCCCTTTTCATAGATGGGGAAATATAGTGCCATTTTTCAGTGTTCCAGAATGTCTCCCACCTTCCATGACTTTTCAAAGATAATCGCTAGTGGCTCAGATATCTCCTCAGTCAGCTCCTTGAGTATTCTAGGATGCATTTCATCAGGCCCTGGTGATTTGAAGACATCTAATTTGTCTAAGTAATTTTTTACTTGTTCTTTACTTATTCTAGTCTCTAATCCTACCTCATTTTCACTGGCATTCACTATGTTAGACGTCCAGTCATCACCAGCCTTCTTGGTGAAAACCAAAACAAAGAAGTCATTAAGCACCTCTGCTATTTCCACACTTTTGTTATTGTCCTCCTCCTCCTTCCCTCCCCACCCTCCCCCATTGAGTAAAGAGCCTACCCTGTCCTTGGTCTTCCTCTTGCTTCTAATGTATTCATAGACTGTTTTCTTGTTACCCTTTATGTCTCTAGCTAATTTGATCTCATTTTGTGCCTTGCCTTTCTAATTTTGTCCCTACATACTTGTGTTAGTTGTTTATATTCATCCTTTGTAAGTTGACCGAGTTTCCACTTTTTGTAGGACTCTTTTTTGATTATGAGATCATTGAAGATTTCTTGGTTAAGCCAGTGTGGCCTTTTGCCATACTTCCTATCTTTTCTATTCAGTGGGATATTTTGCACTTATGCCCTTAATAATGTCTCTGAAAAAAACTGCCAACTGTCTTCAATTGTTTTTCCACTTAGACTTGCTTCCCATAGGATCTTACCTACCAACTCCCTGAGTTTGCTAAAGTCTGCTTTCTTGAAATCCATTGTCTTTGTTTTGCTGTTCTCCCTCCTACCATTCTTTAGAAGCATGAACTCTATCATTTCATGATCACTTTCCCCCAAGCTGCCTTCCACGTTCAAATTCTCAACCAGTTCCTCCCTATTTGTCAAAATCAAATCTAGAACAGCCTTTCCCCTAGTAGTTTTGTCCATTTTCTGAAATGAAAAATTGTCTCTAATACATTCCAATAACTTGTTGGATAATCTGTGCCCTGCTGTGTTGTTTTCCCAACAGATGTCTGAGCAGAGGAAATCCCCCATCACCACCAAGTCCGGCGCTTTGGATGATTTTGTTATTTGTTTAAAAAAGCCTCATCCAACTCTTCTTCCTGGTTAGGTGGTCTGTAGTAGACCCCTACCATGACATCACCCTTGCTTTTTATTTTTATTTATTTATCCTTTTTACCCTTTTTATCCTTACCCAGAGACTTTCAACAAGTCTGTCTCCTATTTCCATCTCAACCTCAGTAAAAGCGTATACATTTTTAATATATAAGGCAACACCTTCTCTCTTTTTTCCCTGCCTGTCTTTCCTCAGCAAGCTGTACCCTTCTATACCAATATTCCAGTCATGTGTATTATTCCACCAAGTTCTGTGATGCCAAGTATGTCATAGTTGTTTATTTACTAGCACTGCAAATTTTTTCCTGCTTATTCTCCATACTTCTCCCATCGGTATACAGAGATCTAAGATACTAATTTGATTCCCTCCTCATTCTGTCTTGTCTCTCCCTTATCCCCGCTATCACAGCCTATGCTCCCCAAAAATTCTGACTCCTCTCCTGAGTCTCCATGTTTTTGACTTACCTGTGGGATTTGGCCACCTGCCCCCTTCAAACCTAGTTTAAAACCCTCCTTACTAGGTTAGCCAGTCTGTATCCAAATATGCTCTTCCCCTTCCTCGATTGGTAGACCCCATCTCTGCTTGGCAGTCCTCCTTCCTGGAACAGCATCTCGTGGTCAAGGAAATCAAAGCCCTCCTGGAGACACCATCCTCTCAGCCAGGCATTCACCTCCAGGATTTTAACCTTATAACCATAATCATATGAGTATTGAATGGCATCATTATAGCAGAGTTAAGGTTATTTGAGTGCCTTAACTGTGCATTTTCATGCTTAACTTGTCTGGATTTTAAATTGAATGCTAACTGAATTTCCTGAGTTTATAACCTTGTTTTGAAGAGAACTACCATATCTCAAATGAATTTTACCCTCAATTGCTGATATCTACTCTGAACCTTAATTTATCTTGTTATAGGAACACAAACCCACAACCTCATCATCCTCCCCCAGTAACTTGGGAACATTAAACTTGCAGAGTCAATCATTTGGAAATTGGGCCATGCCAGAACTATGGTTGCCTGAGATTTATGCAGCCCCCTTTGCAATCTTAAATTACATGATCACTACTATTTTTTTTCCACAGAGCCCCTGCCTCATTCAGTGCATGAAATTGACTTTGATCACTTAATGAGCAGCTAATCAATATTTTGTTTTCTTCTCATGTGTGACCTGGGCCTTTTTCACTGCACACTGTTCAAACCCTGCTCTGAAGACACAATTATTGTTTTTCTTTATGGGCTTGTGTATGGTGTTGTGGCTTATTTATTTAGCTTGATTTCTTTTATTTTTCCAGATGTGCTACAGGCATTTAATTATATTGAGATATCTCTCAGCCACAATGGATACTTTAAATCATTTAATTTCTTTGAAACAAATAATTTGTAATGTTTATTGATTCTTAAATAATAAGAATAAGTTATATAGTAAGTAACTGAACAGTTGAATGATTTACAGTTTGATTTTATTAAATTACTAAATTACTAAGTAAAAATAGCATTAAATAGTAATATTTCATAACTGCAACATATTTGAGTCTAAGTTATTCCATGATAATTCCCTGGTTTGCCATGCAACTCTTCAACAGCAGTGGCTGCAATGATGTTCTTGGCTTCCGATGGACATCACAATGGAAAAAATACATACAGATCCCAGCACAGAAGGATTAAATGCTTCACGTCACTTTGCATGGCAAAAAGATCAGAATCTATTTCTGCTGCCTTTGTGAAGGCAAACAAGGAAACTCACTAAGTTGTTTGAAGCAAATCAGAACTGGTCACATTTCAATTACCTATGTAATCAAATCATAAACGAAAATCACGCAGCTTTCAAAATACCCCAAAAGCTCTTCAATAGAATACATTCTTTATGTACAGCAGCAACTCTCATGATTATGCTTTAAATTGTTTATATCTAACTGTACCTATAATTGGACATAACTAATTCAGTTTAAGGGGGAACAAAATAATTATTTGAAACCAAATACTGTAGATAATTTGCTGCCTTCCAATCAGTTTCCAAGCAGAAAATATATTATCTCACTAATTTATTACTAGAAGCAACACAGTCTTAATCTGGTCTCAAGACACAGGATATTTGTTTTTAAGGGAATATTTCCCAGTTAGAATTCATTGTGTAAATGAACTTGTTGGATGCTTGATTATGCCCCTAACACACATATCACAGAATGCACTGGAAGAGATGCATTGAGGCCCAAGTCATTCCAGGAGTGGCTGGAGATGATCAGCATCCAGCCAGTAGGGGGCACTATTACTCAAAAAAACCTGGAAACGGCTGTGGTCAACTACAGTATTGCCAACCGAAAGTATTTAAAAATCATGAGCACCCCCCAAAAAATATATTTTCAAAAAATAATGGTTTCACAGCCTTTAGGGGTCATTTAATGTTTTCCATTTTCTTCTGTAAACATGAGGACTAAAGACTTTTCTTTTTAAATGAAAGCTGAGATTCACGTGACTCCAGGAGCTGAGGCTTTAAGAAAAGCACTCAATATCACAACTCTCATGATAAAATCATGATAAAATCATGAGAGTTGGCAATCCTGACCCTAGGGATATGGAGAATGCGTTTAATGGAGAAAGTGGTTCCATGTGTGAGCACCAGGCTGAAGGCAGTTATCTACAGCAGTTCCCTACACAGCCACTCAGGTAGACACTCACTAGTTCAAACAGAACTACCTGAGCTGAAGATTTCATCTCCTAGCTGCTGTGTAGACATACTCTGCGAGTTGGTTGAGGAGGGCACGCAGCTTCAGAGTTGGAACAAGGTGACCCAAGATAAGTTAGGATCTGACCAAGGGAAACAGCAGCAGACAAAAAGGGAATAGTCTATAACCAGGACATGTCAGATAACTGCACAGCTATTTTAATACACCTGGCACCCCTTGGGCACTAGTACATTTTCAGAAATGATTGGTGATTTTGGGGCACCTCGATTTCTAGCTGCCCAACTTGAGACACCTTAAAGGAGACAGATGTTCAGAAGGCAGGTGCTCAGCTGTGCCTGAAAAAAAATCAAGCTCAATAAGAAGTCTCAAATTCAGCACCCAAAAACTGCAGCATCCAAAAGTCAAAATCATTTTGCAGGATGCAGGCCCAGACAAATCCTTCAGAAGGTTGTTCTGAGGCTTACAAATATGTTTAAAGCATTTTGGAATAAAGGCATTGCAGATGTTCAAAGTATCATTACTACTATATTCCTATAAGGAAAATGCCTCTAAGACTTGGTACATTCCAAGGCCTGAAAATTAGTGCTGAGTCCTATGAGGATGCTAAACAACCCTTAAGGGGTGCCCGGCACCAACCCCCATTGCCTTCACTGGGAGATGATGGTGCGCAGTATCTCGTGTCCTCACAGAATCAGGCTCGTGGGCTCAGCTGGCGTTTAGGCACCTAAAGATGCAGCTAAACACCCAGTGGGATTTTCCAAAGCACCGAGGTGCTTAACTCAGAAAATCCCACTGTGTGTCTGTCTGCAGCCTGAAGTGCCTAAAAATCAGGTTCTCAGTGAGAAAAAGTGAATAATGAATGAAATCCGTGGGGAAAAAATCTTTAAAGATGTAAAGGCTTTGCTAAGGTTCATTGGATCAAGTGACAGGTGTTATATATCCAATGTGCCTTTCTGTGCTTTCTCTAAATTCAGCTAATAATTCTTCCTCAGGTTCCCAGGCTAATTATTGCAATGCACGGGTAACAGAATATGCAAATGTACAGATGATATTCCGTAAAAGTTCTCTCCACTGGCCCATCGAGATTCTCCCACACTCCAAGATATTTTTTTAGTATGCCTAAACCTTCACCCATGCATACTTCATCTTCCTCTGGGGCATGATATGCCATTAACCTTATATTAGAATTCCATTCTCTAGATTAGCCAAAACCAACAGAACTATCATTACTGCATTAACAGTTCTCAGATTTACCATATTTTCCCCACACACACCTCAGTCCACCTGGAATGATTCCAGAGGGAGTATTAAGCTGGTCGTAGCCTGCTTTATTGGAGGCTCAGGCATGGCTATTTTTCATTTCCTATTAACATAAGGAGGAGGTTGGATGTGTGGATGGCCCATTCATCCAGGAACAACAGAAAATCATCCCAACTTAGATGCTTGTATAACTCTAGCTACTTCTCTAGAGCTGCTCTGAGCTGTTTAGCTTTCCCTCCCCATAGAGTTTAAGGCCAGGAGAGCTCATCAAATCATTTAGTCTTACCTCCCGTACTGCACAGTCCATTGACCACCACCCACCCACCTCCACACCAAGCCAGCAAATAGAACTGGACAAAAATATTACAGACCTCTGAAGACTACACTGATGTGCCACAGGCAGAAAACAGAAGGGACTGAGGTGCACAAATGTCCAAAGCCTTTACAATGGCAGGGAACTGATGGATAGACCCCTCAATATACATCCTCCTTGACGGCAGATTAATGCATGGGACCACAGGGCCCTGGCCAATTTAGGGGCCCACACAGGAGTACTGGAACCTGTTCAAAAGTGGGGGAGGAACCAATGCGGCTCCGCTCTCTTCTCCATTGCTTCCCCTCGGGGCTCCGCACCCTGGCCAGACCAGAAGCCAAAGCCAGGCTGTGGTAAGAGCCGCCCAGGGAGCCCAGGCTGCTGTGGGGAGCCCCAGACCCTTCACCTGCCCTGGGACAATTTCTAAGGTGCTGTAGCTCAGGCATCACCTGTTACTCAGGGCTGTCCTCAAGGCATAATTTAGCCCCTAGTGGGCCTATCAATCAAGAAAGGCAGTTTCATACTACATAGATATAGGTAATGCATGTTTTAGCTTGCTTGCAATTACAAGAAAATAAGACTGTTCCCTCTCATAAGCCAATGCAAATGATCACTTCTATCCCGTTACAAAACAGCTTTTGTTTACCCCAGGGCTGGAGCAACATGACAAAGACAATGGGCCGCTTATCAACACTGATTAAAAATCTAGCATAATGCTGGGTGAACCAGAGGAGGGCGGGATCTGAACTTGTCCATTATAGCTCTGTTCTGCCCTCCTGAACCAGGCCACCACTTTGAGTTTGGGTTCACTAGACATCAGGTATGATGGTATTGAAACATTAGGAGACCAGGTGGCAGTTCATGCCAAGGCCCCAGACCTCACTGAACACTGACAGATGCATAGCTGGAAACCAGTCTGGGTCACTTGTGGGTTAGAAGAGTTAACATAGATATTAGGGTTATCAGAATATGTTTAGAATTTATGCCTGTGGGATGTTGCATGTATGAATCCTACTTACAGTAGCTGTACCCATGTTATAAGGTAATGTTTAAATGTTTGCTCTGTAACTATAATAATCTTTGCTCAAACGGTAAATTCCCCAGAGTCAGAGGAGAAGCACCTCTGAAATGCTAGCTTACCACAAAAGGGGTTATCGTCTCCCCAAGAAAAGATCTACAGACATCTGCCAAGCCATTGTGGACCAAAAAACAACTGTTGATTCTTCAGAGGTGGGGGGAAGCAGATTATGTGCCCAAGCCTGCATCCCATTACAGCGCAAATACTGGGGGAAGGGATTAAAAATGCATTTGAAGAAGAAATTGGGATTTTTGTACTGTCTGGACTCTGAGGGGCAGAGGTTCCTAAATGCAAGCCAGAGCTCCCCATGCTACTTGGCATAGGTCAGGTCTTAAAGACATAAAACCTTACTTCTGGTAGCAACTTCTATTACCTTTTGAACTTAAGACAAACTCATTTGTGTATGTATGGCCCCCTGCCCTGACTCCTGCAACCCCTCACCCCCATCTGCACCCCTCACACCAAACAGGAGTTGCCCCAATTAAGCGCTCCATCCCCAATCTCCTGCCCCAACCCTGAGCTCCCTCCCTCACCCTAGCTCCTGGCCAGACCCCACACCCCAATTTTTTGTGTGACATTTTTTTAATAAAACGCTCTTATCTAAAGCGCTTTACCATAGTTAGCTAACAGAACAAACAATATATGGAAAGATCATTAACTGGTCCCTCAAGCCCATCCACGATTTTCAAGTGGTCTGTGGAAAAATAAGTTAGACTCAAGAACAATCAAGATACCTCACTTTATTTTCATTTACTTGCTATTACTAACAGGAGGAGGATGAAGAAAAACCAGGGGACAAGGGAGATGAGAGAATATTCTTTTTCTTGGCTGGGTCCCAAGGAGGGACCCCAAAAATGAAGCTGAGCACAGGGCCAGGGGGGCCCACTAACTCTAAATCCACCACTGGCCGTCACGTCACCTGGGCTGGGGATACTGTGTCAGCTGATCCCCACAGTCTCCAACCTACCCGGGCAGTACAGCAGACATGGCCCTGCCCACTAGCTCCTCTCCACTTCCCAGCCCACCCACTACTTGCTCTCCCCCCCCCTGCTTAAAGATGATTGTTTGCCCCTCCCCCCTCAGGCTTTTCTGGCAGCCCTGTTGGCAGGTATCCAGTTTTAGACTGGAAACTCCAGTAGAAAATGGGACCTGATTGTCCAGTTAGCAGTGCTGACTGGAAACTAAGAGTCCGGTTGTAGGAGTAGCCACATTAGCCTCCACTCCTCCCACTCCCAACACCCACCCCAGAGGGCTGGAAGAGAATCTGTCCTGTTGCTGCAGGAGGAGGGGCTGCTCAATGCAGAGAGAGACACAAAGAGAATGGGCTATAACCAGGTAGTTACCCACTCTATGTGTGCAGGGGTGGGGGGGATCCTATTTACCCTCTCCCCAGCCTTGCTGCACTTGCAGTTTACCCCTTGCCCCTCCCTTGCTCCAGGGACCAATCCTAGCTCCCACCCCACTGTGCTTTTAACCCCGGCCCCTTCTACAATCCTTCCCCGGGGAGCCCACAAATATGTTTTTGTGGGCCTGGCGCCAAAGTTAATCAGGCCCTGGCATGGGTGGAAGATAGATCGGCTCACTCAAGGGAATGTGAGACTCCATGGTAGGGCCAGTGTAGTACTTAAGGAGCTGAGGCTTGTTGCTCGGCTGGTGAAATCCCAGTCTAGAACACACAGCCCATTCAGGGTTCAGGCCCTGCTAACTCAGAAGAGCACTGCACTCTGGAACCCCACTCAGAGCACAGGGATGCTTGGGGTTAACCAATCTCACGTCTTGCTAAGCTTTTACATAACCAAGCCAGCTGGCAGGGCTCTTTGATCAATGTGAACTAAGTGCTGTGGTTTCCAAGGTGATCTGCAAGACCTAAAAAAAATCCCACCAGTTGCATTGTGCGCTGGCGCCTCACACAAACAGGTTCCATGCGCTAGTTATTAAAACTCGCCTATCTTAGGTCCTGATTTGCAAGCCTGGATGTGCAGCCCACCACGCACTGGGCATGACTCACCTGTCTACCAGGCAATGGACTGAGCCCACCTACACATCACACAAAGGCCACAGAACAGCCATCAGCTGGCAAAGAAAATGCTACCATGACTAATCTGGCCTGGATTCAAACCAGTGGCATCACCCTCTGTATCTCAGCACCAATGCCCCAATGCTAAGTGATGTTAATAGCATTGGGGCAACGTCCTCAATTATTCATTTTATAACCACTGCTTTAACATTTCCCAGGCTTTTTTAGTTAAAACTACTCATTTTCAGTACTAGGTTGGCATCAAATAAAGGAACTTACTTTAAAAGGATATTTCTGTAGCATGTGGGGGGGATGCAAGGCGTGAGATGGAGGAAAAGATACGCATGTTTAGGGAAGTTGTCAGGGTTTGATCCAAATTCCATTGAAATCTGGGGAATGAATCCACTAGTGTCAATAGAGCGGATCATGCCCTTAAGGGCAAGCTGCCCAAAAGCAAACCATTTTAAGAAAGTAATCTAGATTTGGATGCAAACTAACTGCCCCATCACCTCTCTACACCCACCTGCTCAAAACTTTGCCATCTATGATCAAGTATTTTCTAAGTGATATTAGTGCTGGTTTCATAGCCCTGGAGAAAGGAAGTTTTCTTCTGGTTGTCCAGATGCAGGTAGAGGCATATCTGTAATCTTTCCCACACCGGCTCTCAAGCATGTCTTCTCCCACTGACCTATATGGGTCACTTCCATAAGCTGAGTCAACATGTCCATCCAGTATTTGGTGCCTCTGCTGCATCTGCTGTGTCTGTGCTGAGTAGCACACGTTTCTGTGTAAGAGTAACACCACATTGTCCATTGCAAGGATCAAATGTGGGAACTCTGATTGTTAAAGCAGGAGCCCTGATCTACCTGAGCTGAAAGGCCCAGCTCCAGCTCTGTTAGCAAACACTCCAGCTCTGTTATCTTCTATGCATGGCCCAGCCACCGTCTGCAGGGAACAGAGTGCCACACAGTGTGGGTGGTTTATACAAGCATGTGGAAGATGGCTACCAAAGTCAAAAATAAATCCCTTGCAAAGACATTCACTCTCCTACAGAGGATGCAGCTCCACAGCAGATTCTGGTTTCCTGTTTGTGCTCCATGACTGACACTTAGGAATAAAAGAATGTACTGAACACAATAACTTCTTCCTTGATTAACCCTGGCAACTGATTTATGTCAATCAGCAATAGACAGCAACAACTTTTGGTCACTGTTCACCTGAACTGAATTAAAAACAGACTACTACTGTAGATGCAAAAGATTCTTTGTCACATAGCTGTTTCCCCAAACCGTCCCGTCCCCCTAAATATCATGCATGCAGCGAATCAGTTGAATTTTTCTTGTAGATGAGACAGTGGATGGCGTATAATGCTCACCACTCCAATCTGCTCACCCCTTCTCAATAAGTGTCCAGGTAGAGCTAGATTTCCAGAAGTGCTCAGCCCTTTTGAAAATCTAACCTCAATTGTGAGTGCTGGGGACTTAAAGCCTCCCCTGAATTCTTTTGAAGTTCTCCCCCCTAGTAACTAGGTACCTTGGGCTGTAATACCTAAGCAGGAGAGAAAGTCTCTGGCAGAAGTTGAATGGGGAGCTAAAGAAGAAGCTGCTTTCCAGATGCCATCTGTGGTGACAGCTATAACATTTAATCTAGTGGCACCATGACTGTAATTTTTAGGAACTGCAATTTCTAGCCTTTAATAATAATCTCTGCCATTCCTGTGAACAAATTAACTCTGACCTAACTAAAGGTGACCGCAAAGGATAAAGACCATGATTTGGGATAATATGCAAAGCAGTAAAGACAGATGTAGGGAAATTAGCATTATGCTTTTATAGCTCCCATGAGGATATTCAACAGCTGATGTTGAGTTGCATTGGATGCACCATTGCTTCGTTAATAGCAGCATTCATAAAAGTCTTTATAGAAAAAAACCTCTGAATTCTGACCACACTAGCAGAATGGCATATTTTTCTTTCAGTTTCCTGGCAGATTAGCTCATTCTTGTTTGCTTTTAGTCTTCCATTTCAGTCTGTCTTTCCTGCTCTCTTTCCAGATGCACTTGATTGCGAGCTGTCAGTCAATGCGGTAATAACCCACACACTTGATTGTCAAAATATTGAAACGATTCTTTGTGTTTATCTCCTTGCTTTCTTTTTCAGAGTGTTTCCAATAAAAAAGGCTTCTAAATTCAATGTTTGTGTTTAAGGGGCTGTGAGATTAGCTACAGAGCCTCAAAATGGAATCCCAGTGATATTACATACGATGAAGCGAACATAAAAGAAAGCCAGAGCTCTCTGTAGCAGACATTTTACTATGTAACTCAGGAACAGACTTTTTTTTCCTCTTTCCCTGAGACAGTTCATTAAAAAAGCATCAGAAATTGCCTGCTCTTTTTGAGATGGATTTTGTGCTCATGGAAAGTGACAGATAGTGCTAGTAGTTGCCGTTTAGTCACTTGGATGTTAGTCAGCCTGAGAAACTATCCCAATTCCCAGTTCAACAGTCAGGTTTATAAATTGCACAGTGGTGAGTTATGCTAAGCAGAAACAATCTCAGTATGAGGGTGCTCATTGCCACAAAATATTGTTTCCATCTCATATCCATTTGGTATTTTTAATGGGATCTTTCCTCTCCCATTTCCATTGTGTTTTTAATGGGTCTCTCTTACGGACTGTCATCAGACACGATACAGAGCACCTGCCACGGAACAGCCAATGGAGTAATCACTGGGATGGAATAAAGAGCGAGATGCCAGGGTACTGGTATTATTCTGAGAGAATAGGATACAATTAGCTCATCTCTCCAGAAGTTCTGGTGAGAGCATGCCAGGATTTTCAGTTGAAACATGACTCCCAGAACCAGGGATCATTCCCACAGCACGTGAGAAATCTTGTGGGGGAAGCCTGATGCAAAGGCGGCTCTGAATTCGTATCAGTGTAACTGACAATAGAATCTAGTCCTCTAAGAGAACCAGGCAGAGGAAAAGACGGGCCAGTGAAGGAGAAATAGAACTCAGGAACAGGTTTGCAGAGTTGGAAAATGAAGAAGGGGCACAGCAGGTGGTCAATGAAGGAGAGAGGTCAAGGAAAAAGAGAAGAGCCGTTAGTTCTACAGGAGGAGGGGAGGAGTCAATGGAGGCAACACCAAATATAAGCCCCAGGAGGATTGCAAGGGTGAATAGGAATCCAGAGGACTTGCAGCCAGTGGTGCAGGGAATAGACCGGAGAATCACACTTTCACCAGGAAAAGGCAGGTCTACGTGATTGGAGATTCCTTACTGAGAAGAATAGACAGGCCTGTAACTAGAGCTGATCGGGAGAACAGAAGGGAGTGCTGTCTGCCGGGTGCTAAGATACAGGATGTGGACCTGAGGCTGAAAAGGATACTAGCGGGAGCGGGAAAGAATCCGTTGATTGTCCTTCATGTTGGAATGAATGATACGGTTAGATTTTCGCTGGAATGTATCAAGGGAGACTATGCCAGACTGGGGAAGACGCTTAAGGAAATCGAGGCTCAGGTGATCTTCACTGGGATTCTGCCGGTTACTAGAGAAGGGCAACAAAGGTGTGACAAGATTATGGCGATCAACAGACGGCTCAGGCAGTGGTGCTATAAGGAGGGCTTTGGGATGTACGACCATTGGGAAGCATTTATGGACAGAAGACTGTTCTCTCGGGATGGACTTCACCTGAGTAAGGAGGGGAATAGACTTCTAGGATGGAGGCTCGCCCAACTGATTAAGAGAGCTTTAAACTAGGAATTTGGGGGAGATGGTTGGGAGATGTCCAGGTGATCTCCACGCCGGAATTTAACCTTGAGAGGGAAGAAAACAAAGTAAGAGGGGATACAGCCGTGGACAGAAGAATTGACATAAGGAGGAAGGTTAGTGTAGATACCAGACTAACAGGTGATGCTGGTGGTAGAATGTCTGTGCCTAACAGGGTACAGAATGTCAGTGAAGCCAAACAGCAAAAATTAAGATGTCTGTACACTAATGCGAGAAGCCTAGGGAACAAAATGGAGGAACTAGAGCTACTGGTGCAGGAAGTGAAACCAGATATTATAGGGATAACGGAAACGTGGTGGAATAGTAGTCATGACTGGAGTACAGGTATTGAAGGCTATGTGCTGTTTAGGAAAGACAGAAATAAAGGCAAAGGTGGTGGAGTAGTCTTGTACATCAATGATGAGGTTAACTGTAAAGAAATAAGAAGTGATGGAATGGACAAGACAGAGTCTGTCTGGACAAAAATCACACTGGGAAAGAAAGCTACTAGAGCGTCCCCTGAGATAGCGCTTTGGGTGTGCTACAGACCGCCGGGATCTGATTTGGATATGGATAGAGACCTCTTCAATGTTTTTAATGAAGTAAACACTAATGGGAAATGTGTGATCATGGGAGACTTTAACTTCCCAGATATAGACTGGAGGACAAGTGCTAGCAAGAATAATAGGGCTCAGATTTTTCTGGATGTGATAGCAGATGGATTTCTTCACAAGTAGTTGAAGAACCAACAAGAGGGGATGCCATTTTAGATTTGGTTTTGGTGAGTAGTGAGGACCTCATAGAAGAAATGGTTGTAGGGGACAACCTTGATTCAAGTGATCATGAGCTAATTCAGTTCAAACTAGATGGAAGGATAAATAAAAATAGATGTGGGACTAGGGTTTCTTATTTCAAAAGGTCTAACTTTAAAGAATTAAGGAAATTAGTTAGGGAAGTGGATTGGACTGAAGAACTTGTGGATCTAAATGCGGAGGAGGCCTGGAATTACTTTTAAGTCACAGCTGCAGAAACTATCAGAAGCCTGCATCCCAAGAAAGGGGAAAAAAACCATAGGCAGGAGTTGTAGACCAAGCTGGATGAGCAAGCATCTCAGAGAGATGATTAAGAAAAAGCAGAAAGCCTACAAGGAGTGGAAGAAGGGTGGGATTAGCAAGGAAAGCTACCTTAGTGAGGTCAGAACATGTAGGGATAAAGTGAGAAAGGCTAAAAGCCATGTAGAGTTGGACCTTGCAAAGGACATTAAAACCACTAGTAAAAGGTTCTGTAGCCATATAAATAAAAAGAAAACAAAGAAAGAAGAAGTGAGACCGCTAAACACTGAGGATGGAATGGAGGTTAAGGATAACCTAGGCATGGCCCAATATCTAAATAAGTACTTTGCCTCTGTCTTTAATGAGGCTAATGAGGAGCTTAGGGATAATGGAAGGATGACAAATGGGAATGAGGATATGGAGGTGGATATTACCACATCTGAGGTAGAAGCCAAACTTGAACAGCTTAATGGAACAAAATCGGAGGGCCCAGATAATCTTCATCCAAGAATATTAAAGGAACTGGCGCATGAAATTGCAAGTCCATTAGCAAGAATTTTTAATGAATCGGTAAACTCAGGGGTTGTACCCTACGACTGGAGAATTGCTAACATAGTTCCTATTTTTAAGAAAGGTAAAAAAAGTGATCCAAGTAACTATAGGCCTGTTAGTTTGACATCTGTAGTATGTAAGGTCTTGGAAAAAATTTTGAAGGAGAAAGTAGTTAAGGACATTGAGGTCAATGGTAATTGGGACAAGTTACAACATGGTTTTACTAAAGGTAGATCATGCCAAACCAACCTGATCTCCTTCTTTGAGAAGGTGACAGATTATTTAGACAAAGGAAATGCAGTAGATCTAATTTACCTTGATTTCAGTAAGGCATTTGACAAGGTTCCACATGAGGAATTATTAGTTAAATTGGAAAAGATGGGGATCAATATGAAAATTGAAAAGTGGATAAGGAACTAGTTAAAAGGGAGACTCCAAAGGGTCGTACTGAAGGGTGAACTGTCAGGCTGGAAGGAGGTTACTAGTGGAGTTCCTCAAGGATTAGTTTTGGGACCAATCTTATTTAACCTTTTTATTACTGACCTTGGCACAAAAAGCGGGAATGTGCTAATAAAGTTTGCGGATGACAGTAAGCTGAGGGGGTATTGCTAACACAGAGAAGGACCGGGATATCATACAGGAAGATCTGGATGACCTTGTAAACTGGAGTAATAGTAGTAGGATGAAATTTAATAGTGAAAAGTGCAAGGTCATGCACTTAGGGATTAATAATAAGAATTTTAGATATGCATTGGGGACACATCAGTTGGATGCAACAAAGGAGGAGAAGGACCTTGGAGTATTGGTTGATCACAGGATGACTATGAGCCACCAATGTGATATGGCCGTTAAAAAAAGCTAATGCAGTTTTAGGATGCATCAGGCGAGGATTTCCAGCAAAGATAAGGAGGTGTTAGTACTGTTATATAAGGCACTGGTGAGACCTCATTTAGAATATTGTGTGCAGTTCTGGTCTTCCATGTTTAAGAAGGATGAATTCAAACTGGAACAGGTTCAGAGACGGGCTACTAGGATGATCCGAGGAACGGAAAACTTGCCTTATGAAAGGAGACTCAAAGAGCTTGGCTTGTTTAGCCTAGCCAAAAGAAGGCTGAGGGGGATATGATTGCTCTTTATAAATATATCAGAGGGATTAATATTAGGGAGGGAGAGGAATTATTTAAGCTTAATACCAATGTAGACACAAGAACAAATGGGTATAAACTGGACACTAGGAAGTTTAGACTTGAAATTAGACGAAGGTTTCTAACCATTAGAGGAGTGAAGTTCTGGAACAGCCTTCCGAGGGGAGCAGTGAGGGCAAAATACATATCTGGCTTCAAGACTAAGCTTGATAAGTTTATGGAGGGGATGGTATGATGGGCTAGCCTAATTTTGGCAATTAATTGATCTTTGACTATTAGTGGTAAATATGCCCAATGGCCTGTGATGAGATGTTAGATGGGGTAGGATCTGGGTTACTACAGAGAATTCTTTCCTGGGTGCTGGCTGGTGAGTCTTACCCACATGCTCAGGGTTTAGCTGATCGCCATATTTGGGGTCGGAAAGGAATTTTCCTCCGGGGCAGATTGGCAGAGGCCCTGGAGGTTTTTCGCCTTCCTCTGCAGCGTGGGGCATGGGTCACTTGCTGGTGGATTCTCTGCAGCTTGAGGTCTTCAGACCACAATTTGAAGACTTCAATAACTCAGACATAGGTTAGGGGTTTGTTATAGAAGTGGATGGGTAGGGTTCTGTGGCCTGCTTTGTGCAGGAGGTCAGACTAGATGATCATATTGGTCCCTTCTGACCCTAAAGTCTATGAGTCTATGAGTATTTTCACTGAGGTGTCTTTCCCACCTGCTCTGGAAAATGCAAACAGCGGAACCAGGAAACCCCAAATCCTTCTTGGCTTTAGTTTAAAGCTTAAAGTTTAAATTACATGCTGTGAAGCAATCTAGGCACATGAACTGTGAGGAGAGAAATATACCACTCTGACACCTCATTAAACTACAGCACCCTTGAAAGTAAACTGTAAAAGTAGCAGGTATATGGGCTTGCGCCAACTCCTGTTGACTTCAGCGGGAGCTGGATTAGGCCCCAGGACAGGGACTGTGGTCTAGTGGACTAAACTTTGGGTTGGGAACTAGGTGCTCCCAAACAGGCCCACAAAGTTTGTGTATAGTAGAACTGCAAAGATATTAACACCAGATAGGGTGACCAGACAGCAAATGTGAAAAATCAGGACATGGGGTGAGGGGTAATAGGAGCCTATATAAGAAAAAAGACCCCAAAAATCAGGACTGTCCCTATAAAATCAGGACATCTGGTCACCCTGACACCAGAGTTAAGGAATGACCAGTCAATTGGTCACCATGAAGTAACCAATCAGGAAGCAGCAGAGACAAAAAACAAATCAGCAAATACTGTAGGTATTTAAGGTAGGCACATCTGGGCTGCCTGTCCCCATTTCCACCCCTACTCACAAGGGCACAGGGCAGCCACTTACAGGTAGGAGGTGGTAAACGCTGTTTTCCCCCTCTCCTTCCCCCCTGGCTGGGAGGGGGACAATCTTGCAAGCTCAGAGCCTGGGAAAGAAACTTCCTGAGCTGCTGCAGAAACCTGGCCTGGAGTATAAGCTGCTGGAGCAGGCTGTGCTCTGAAGGAGCGGTGCAGTTTTAAAGGGCCACATCCTGCACTGCACCGACTGACACTGCAGTACCACAGGATGCCCCACTCATCACCTTTGTGGCCGGGGGCTAGAACCAGCTGCCTGTCCCCACCCCCACTCGCCAGGCAGTCACTGCAGAGCTAGGAGCCCTGCTCCAAGCAGTCTGCCCTGAGGAGCATCCCATAACGGCTTGTTCAGAGTGACAAACAACCTCCATTCCCGAGGTGTCCGTAATTCCATTCCCAAGGTGTCTGTACTGGTTCTACTGTAAAAATTAGGTCAGTTAACATCCCCAAAATGCTGCACAAATGTTAAATGCTATGGGATATAAGTGCTAACTGTGACGGGGCAGTTGTCCCCTCACTAGCTGGCAAAGGGTTAAAAGCAGCCCTTGGAGCAGCTGCGCAGAACCCAGCCAACCAGAGAAAGGTTTAGGAGGAACCAGTCAGGGCCAGGCTGGGCCCTATAAGAAGAGCTGTCTCTCCCTGGATCTTGAGAGAGAAGTCCCTGGGGCAGAGCAGTGCTGGGCAGGAGCAAGAGGAGCTCCAGCCTGGCTGGTTCCCAGACCGTGGCCTTGACACAGGGGCCGAATAGGTGCTGGGGCTATGGGGAAGTGGCCCTGAGAAGGCAGGTAGTGGCAGATGGGAAGAAGAGGCAGTGAGCGGCTGCCAGCTATAGGGTCCCTGGGTTGGGACCCAGAGTAGCAGGAGGGCCTGGGTCTGCCCCCACTGGCAGCTGACGGAAGTGGGCAGCCGAAGGATTACAGTTTGCCCCTTTGGCAAAAGGCCAGGTGAAGGACTGCCAGTTTCCCCAGAAGCGGGGAGACAATACAGTTGGGGCAGAGCTGGAAGGCCGTGCCCTGAAGAGAATGGTCTGGGAGCGACACGGGTCCCCACAGACAGCGATGGAGAAGCAGTGACGGAGACTGAGACACCACCAGAGGGGGGCCAGCTGATGGACAGAGCTAATTTCTGGAGCAACCAGCAAGAGGCTCACAAAGTTTTTGGTGGGCCTCAGTGTGTTACGTAACTAAAACTATATAGGTGGCAATGCCCAGCAATCATTGCTCAGATCTGTCTATGGGGTTAATACTTTTGACCATCTCCGCAGTATCTGAGCACCTTCCAAATAAAATAAGTAGCAATGGTGGAGTCCCCAGAGGGCATCATGGCACTTCAATTTTGGGAGGCAAATCTCTGCTTAGGGCAGGGTTTGATTTGTTTTTTTAAAGAATTTGTTTTTAGGGGTGCATTGGGTTTGACGGGAGGAGAGTGTGTCAATTTTGAGAGTTATTCTAATGGTACAAAGGCCTTTTCAAAGAAGTCGTCTTCTAAGAGTTTCCTAAAGACAGTCAGACTTTGGCTGTGCCTGATCTCCTGTGGAAATTTGGTCCCCTAGCCAGACCCTAAACCAAGACCGCTTTGTCCCAGCTCTCTCACTTCATCCTGACCTTAGCAACATGCACTGGAGTGCTGCAGTCGTGGTGGTTCGTAGACAGGAATTCAGTCAGTGCATGGATGAATCTATATGGATTCGTTACCATTATACAGATAATCAGAGTGAGTGTAGGAATCAGTAACAGAGTCCTTTAGGGGGGGATATTTTATATTCCCTTTGCTAGAATACCATTGCTCTCCGCAACTGAACTCTCAGGGATCCGTTCTCTATCTAAAGAACAGCTTTTGATTTGAACTTGTATACTGACGTGATGGAAGAGAGTCTTCTGAATTTTAACCTATGTATCAAAATTACAAGAAACACCAGGCTTGTCAATTTCAACCACAGGGGATATTGACAAGGAGTTGGGTATTGGGTTGCAGTACAAAACATCCAGGGACCCTGATTCATGAGCCCTTTTTCCTGAACTCCGCCTCCGTCCCAAGACTTTCCATTTTATCATCCCCCAATTCTGGGCTTCTGTATATATTTAGCACATTAAAATTAGGAGTAAATTACATTATAAGGTTGCCACTGAAGCAGTTTTACATTGCACCTGGGAGCTCTCAAAGTCTCAGAGAAAATCTTGTGAGGTTACTAAGATATAAGGTTAGTTTTAAATCTTGTGAGATGCCCACAAAGTCACTGCTAACAAGCCACAGATGGGACAGCACATAAACGGGTGAAAATGTGATTGCCAGGAGTACCATAACGGTTCTGTGTCTGTATTATAGTAATAGGTTGGTGGATATCTCATTTTGCTATATATCTGTGCTTATAATAAGCTATGGAATATATAATCTTTCAGATACATAACCCATTGATTCAACTGTGCACTGTCAAATGTGTTTAGATATTACTGAACAGGAATCAATTTGACAAGGTATTGATGAGTAAGTGAACGGTGTGGCTATTTAAACAGATACAGTACCTGACCATCACTCTCAAACTCTCAGTAGTATTCAGAGTCCAGAAGTGGGACACCATGTCTCCCAATTCTCCTGTGTTCAGCAGATCATCCTGCCATATACTGGTATTCCTGATCCTACCCTGCTGTTTTCAAATTCCAGTGTGGGCACTGCTCATGCATTTCACACCCTACTCAGAACAAACAAAGTCCCTGCCAACCTGCCCAGAATTCAAAGCATTGACATACCCCTAGATAGGCCCTTCTTTCTAGTTTCCAACTCAGTTTATCAGCTGCTCATGGTTTGAATGGATCAGACATGTCTGAACTGAAAACCTAAATGCTGAACCTTCTGAGGCTCACACATCACTACCCTCCACTTCCTCTGATGGACACACTGTTCTAACACAAGAAGAGCCACACTGGATGAGACCAATGATCCATCTAGCCCCCTATACTGCCAGTGGCCAATGCCAGATGCTTCAGAAGGAACTAAGCAGAACAGGGCAATTACTGAGTACTCCATCCCTATAATCCACTTTGGTACATATTTTCCCCATATGCCACACAAGAAAAGGGGGGTCCTTGGGACAAGGTATGGGACAGGACCTCAGGAGCTACAAGTTCATATTGTATTAAAGCTAGAGACATTGGACAAGGGCAGGGTGGAAAAAGAAAGCACAATGATGCCCTTTCACATAGGGAAGACCTCTGTTTGGAGTACTTTACTAAAGTGCTTCATGTAGAGGTTGCTTTCAATTCCAGCTCGTTCTCCTGGCCTTTAATGACTTGTTAGCCATTTTGGCAACAGCAGCCAAGCACCTGAAGTGGGAGGTTCCTGGATAATACCAGTCTGTCTGTTGGAAATGAGCTACCCTGATGCTTCTCTTCTGTTTCCACCAAAGGAAAGTAAGCCAGAAGAAAGTGAAAATAAAATAAAGGCAAATGTTGATATTTTGAGGTAGTTTCCATTTTCCAGGGCTCAACATGCACCAATTTTTTGTTACAAGCATGAACAATATTGTGAGGTTGTTTATTTTTCCCAAAAAACTTTGAATGACTTTATGGTAGACAAAAAAAACCAATAACCATCTCCCTATAAATTCCATTCTTAGACACCTAACTCCCATGTACAGGTTAGGGAGCCTGGGCACCTGACTCAGTCTAAGGATAGCACTGGGTGACAGAGCACCTAGGAGTTAGGTGGTGCACCACCCAAGTATCTTTTACCTGTTAGGTGGTAGAGCCACACAGAGGACTCACCTTTCGACATTGCAATGTCGAATGCTTAGGCACCTTGCTGCCTAGTGGACCCTAAAAGCCAGGAAGCTGAGCAGGGCAGATGCCTAAGCTAGCCAATAGCAAATAGAGGCGAGAGGTGGGTCCTAAGCCTGCCCCTCAAAGGGACTTAGGCACTGAAGTCTGGGCTGATGGGAGGCACCTATCTCCATTGGGGATTCACAGCTGTGAATCTTCTTCGGGAGTTCGGCACCTAAGCTAGTGCAGGCACACACACATACCACCACTGACTTTCTAGCCTTTAGCTCAGTGATCCTACAGCTCACCCAGCATGGGAGAGATCCAGGTTCAGATCCCTCATCCTTTTTTGAAGCAGGCATCTGAACCTGCATGATCCATCTCTGAAAGTATCTACAGGCTCAGATCCTGCAGAGCAGTTAGATGGGGGACCACTTGGTCCGAGGATCTCACCAGGGCTTAGGTTTTAGCTAGATGCCTATGCATCAAGGCTTAAGCAGCTATGCACATGATCAGCAGCAACACTTTAGACACCTGTAAGGTTAGACTGGGATTCTGAAGTTCTCAAGTTCTGATGCAGGCACCTAAATCCCTTTGGTCACATCGCCCTAAGTGACTTGCCAAGAAACCTGTGGTAGAGCAGGGAAATGATGCCAGATTTCCTGACTACTAGCTAACACCCTAGCTCCTGGGACAGCCTTCCTCTTGACAGAAGATTCAGCTCAGTTGGTGACCAAGATGACCGTTGGCGCTTTGGGGGACCTAACCACTAGACCAGCTGCCCTCCTCATCCAACTTTGAACAAACCTGGAAGCAGAAGTTCTCTTCTATATATGCATAGAAGGGATACCACACTGCCATCTTTCACATGCTGTTCCACCCAGAGACAACGTGTCCATGCCAGGGGCTAAATGGGAATACCCCTCCATGGAGGCCAACCAGACCTTGGGTTTGGGAACCTAGGACAGTGGTGGATGGGGCTGGTGGGGAATAGAAGAACATTGGATTCAGTCCCTACACCTCATCAGCGCAGCTGACCTTGCGCAGAGAGCAGTGCCCTTTGCTGCTGGTATAGGCGAGTGGGAGATTCCTGTCGCCTTGAGCACAGAAGAGGCAGGGAGGGAATTGTGCCTCTGGGGAGTGGGGAAGGGGCACTGTTTGAGGAACCCTGTAGCTTACAAACTACCCTTTGCTCAGGGCTGCATCTAAAGCCACAATCTCATCCTCTGTGCCTCAACTCGGCCCTGCAAGAGGCAGTTCTTGGGCACGGAGGGCAGGATACAGTTCCCAATGAGGCACTGCTTGACCTCTGCAGACACTGCCAGGAGTGCCGGCTTCGGAGGCAGAGTTCCTGCTTTTGGCAGTTGCTCAGCCAGCACTGGACTAAGAGGACCAACTCACTGGACTTCCTTTAAACTACCAACAGCCTCTAACTGGGAATGATTTTAGGTTGCTACAAGCCTGGCTTGATCTATTTTAATTAAAATAAACCTCAGCAGTGGGGGAAATATCAGACACAAACCCATTGTATAACACTGATATGCAAAAGGGACATTATATAGTCTTATGTATCCTTGAGAAGTGTAATCATCATAATCACCACAACAAATCCAGCACAAGGATCTGCTTAGGCATTACCACAGAGCAATAGGATCATAATGGCTAATCGTAATAATTACAACTAATGCACAACTCCCAAACAGAGGCGTGCCTCAATCTGTCTACAGCTAGGGGGCTGGGGCTATTCTGACTGCAAGGAAGTGAAGATGGAAAAGATCACATTTTAACACCTTCAGTGCATGAATTCTTTAGCTCGCAAAAGATGCAGGAAGTCAGTCAATTTCCTGTATAATTCTTCTAATAGAAAGTATGATTGTGTCTGTTTAATGGATTAAAGTGTAGGGCCTGTCTCCTGAACCCAGTCAGTTTTAGTTCTGATTAGCATGCTCCCTGCCTGCTGCAGGATTCCAATACCCCACTCACGATCTTCTCACACAGACTTCAGGGAGACTCAAATGTTTGTAGGCAAAAAGATGGGCAAGGAGGAAAAAAAAATCTCTGCATGATTGCAATCCTAGATTTCAACAAGTCCTGAAGTGTAGTCATTTATAACCTCAGCCATTTCTGATCCTTGATTGCTCCCAAGTTACCTATTGTGAAGTATATTGGATAACAAATCTATTTTTTTATATCCTTGCCAAAAGAACAAGAGGTCATTATACAGAAGCCCACAATTTTAATCCAATAAACAGATTTTTGGTGCATTTAGCAAATGGAAAATTGGAAAATTTCCATTGGTTGAGATCACTGAAGCAGTTCTTTCATTAAGTGAACTACAAATATGGCATGTCAGTTTAAATGGACAATAGCAGGGAGTAAAATTCTGATCTTTCTCCCCCCTACCCCCTGGCATGACTGTCTCTTTAAAATCACACAAAATGAGAATGAAATTCCAAAAGGTTTGTCAAGACAATTTGTGACCAAGTGTCAATACAGAACCGGATATGGGTACAGGCCCCAGGTGAACTGACTCCCAAGTGGGAGGAGCAGACAAGACCTTGATGGCTCATCATCGAACTGAATTTCATAATCTGATTTTTGAAAGAGCAGAGTGTGCATGCTACTTGGTTTGCCAACATTACCCAGATGTGAATGTTCAAAGCTTCAGTTCCCAGGGTAGGGTGAGGTCTGTCCCCCACATCCAGTACTGAGGGTCCCAGATTCAAATCATACCAATGGCCCAAGCACAGATGGTTGCCAAGAGAGCAAAGTGCATCTTGTATTCTGGCACGCTCCAGATGCTTTCCCCCAGGGCAGACAATATGGAACCCATGCTAGGAGACAATGTATCTTTGTGCCTTCTAGTGGCTGGTTCAAATAGGCGCATCTGGCACTTTGTTTAAAGGAACGAGGCTCTGTTCCAATGAATGGGAATTCCAGCAGAGCCAATCACACCTTCATCATTCTAAAAGGGGAGAAGACCTTCTGGAAAAGAACTTAAAAAAAACCTCCCTCTTTGTTCTGCTTGGATATTAACAATCCCATAAACCTTTGGGAGAGTCGGTTTGCACCACTGCTTTGGCCAACATGTCCAATGCACATTTTTCCTCTTGGGTTTGACTTTGCAGTGGGAATAGTTGGATAAAATCCTGCAATTCAGAATATTAGAATGGGCTTTATTTGTGCCCCTTACAGTCTGCCATTATTGGGAGTGACCCCTCTAAAGATTTTTAGCTGCCAGACATGTTGCCATATAGGTTCTTTCTACCTATCCTGGTCTGGATCCAGCAGTTATGGGACTGGACTGCTGATCACATGACAACTATGGTCTGTGAAGGACATCTTGCAGTGCTGACATTTAGAAAAAGCTTTATCAACTGAATGATGCAGCATTGTGTGCGCCATAGGTGACATTAACACTGAACGGTTATACTGTATGGCACAGCAGATGTTTGCGCTACTGTAGAACATGGAAGGGAGCATGGTTTCTGTTACATTTATAGTATTGACCCTAGAGACAAGTTACAAAGCATCTGCTTTTATTAAGAAAGATCCAAACTATGTAAGTAGAAGAGCTGCATCCAGACAGATCAGTTAAGAAAAAACTTCTTGGCAGTGAGATCAACTGGCAACTCTCTCAGCAGACGTGGTGGAAGCTTTGTCCCTGTAGACCTTTAAAGCTAGATGGAGCAAAGCATTTTAAAAATCAAGATTATCCTCTTATAGGGAACAATACTGCACAAGCTCCTTCCTCTACCTCCTCCCCGCAACAGCAGTTACTGAAAAAAGTTATTTCAATGGGAAATTTGCATGTTCCTTCCTCACAGCCCCAGAGGCTGCTGATGAAGTGATGTATGGTTTGCAAAATCCTGGAAAGGTTTCCATGTTTGGTGTGAGGTTTAGTCCTACTGTCTTCTGTGGAAGGTCAAGAAACCTTCAGAGAAAAAAAGAAAAAAAACTGTTGGGATCCAAACATGAAAACCCAAATCCGTTTGAGGATGGTTGTAGGAAAAAAAATCCAGCAGAGAGGGTCACTCCAGGCTCTTATTTGGATACAATTTTTCAAGGTGTGTTTGTTTATTGCACCTTTTGTGCCTGGCTTCTGTTTCCCTGAGGATTTGGCATAGTCAGATGGGTTAAAAATGTTTGAGAGGATGGTCGGGAAAAGGGTAGACTAACAGGGAGAAGAAGCAGGCAATGTAGTGTGATTGTGGGGGGAAGAGACAGGAGTGGGTGGATTTATGTTAAGAAACAGGGGCTTTGAGAAGGGATGGTCTTGTGGCTCCTGGATGATTTTGATCAATGCAAGATCTGCAGTCAATGAAACATTAAATGGACTTCATCATTGAGCCCTTCCCCCCACCCCCAATATAGCCTACATTACCAAGACCTGGCTGGACAACACCAAGAGTCCTGTGCTAGCCCATCTCCTCTTCCTCTCCCTCCCCCCTTTGGAGAGACTGAATACACCACAGACCAAGATGAGAAAGGAGCTCATTGGTACCTTGTTGGTGACATATCCCAGACTTGTCATCCTGGGAGACTTCAAGTCAGCTTTGCATCAGGTACAAAAACTCCAAAGCTCCTCTCCTCCCCTGCCTTTCACAGG
Source organism: Gopherus evgoodei (assembly GCF_007399415.2). Taxonomy (NCBI): domain Eukaryota; kingdom Metazoa; phylum Chordata; order Testudines; family Testudinidae; genus Gopherus; species Gopherus evgoodei. The sequence continues at coordinate 138,883,225 of NC_044326.1, forward strand.
TCATCTCTGCTCCAACCTCCACAGCCCATCACACCCTGGATGGGACACTCCGATGGACTGTTAAGATTGAGGACATCACAACCCAGACACTGTCTGGGACAGACATCACCTCACTAAGGCAATGGTCAGACATTCAAATCTCCCAAGCAACAAGACACCCCCAGAACAGTGATTGGACCATGAATATTCATGGATTGCATCAGATTCCAGAGTCTGCTAAAGGACAGCACCATTCCATTCGCAGGATAAGGAGTCAAGGATCTAATGAATCATTATTGCTCTGGTTAGATCATACATTGGCCCTGAATGTCCCTTTCTCCTCATTGTCCACACGTATTTCCTTGGTTTTTTGACCCCCTGCACTGCATGGAAACAGGTGGAAACTCAAGAGCCAATGGTGGTGTTGGGGAAATCACAGCTGATTTACACAGGACAAAACATACCAAATTCCTCAATGTCTCTGCTGAAGCAGAATTACAGGCCAAAAGATACTTCCCATCAGCAAGGTCACCAAACCCTGCCCCGAAGAGCTATCCTGGGTAATGAACCACTTCATCAGTCCTGAATGCCTACAGCCTGCATCAGAGCTGAGCACCAAGTGCTGCAAAGAACCATCATCCTGTTCAGCAGAACTGATCACACATGTTCGGGAAGCCTCCTCAAAGTACACGGGCCTCCCACACCAAACAGCTGCTCGCTTGCATTTCCAGAGATCAGTATGTTCACTCATCGAGACGCTCTCGTCTCCCCCAAAAGGACTTTTGAGCCAAAACTTAACATAAGAATGATCATACTGGGTCAGACCAAAGGTCCATCCAGCCCAGTATCCTGTTTGCCAACAGTGGCCAATGCCAAGTGCCCCAGAGGGAGTGAACCTAACAGGTAATGATCAAGTGATCTCTCTCCTGCCATCCATCTCCACCCTCTGGCAAACGAAGGCTAGGGACACTATTCCTTACACCTTATTCCTGGCTAAAAGCCATTAATGGACTTAACCTCCATGAATTAATCCAACCCCTCCCCTTCCTGGCTTGTCAAAGTCATGAACAACTGATGCCATTCTTGACTGAAATAGCCAAACCTCATTCAGAGCAGGAATTTTCCCTTCCTCCTTCCAACACACAATCCCCAATGCTGAAGAAACCCACACTGGATGCACTGGTTCTAGCCAGCTACCACCCACTGTTATACCTTCCATGCCAGAGCAAGTGACAGGCTGCCTTCTCCAAGCCCATCTGGCACAATCTGGATTCAGGACATGGAACAAAAACAGCTTTAACAGCATTGATGGATGGTCTCCTCCTGACAATGGATAGATGGCAGGCATCAATTCTCATCCTTCTGGACTTCTGCGGTATTCAATACTTATAGATAGGGGCCTGTATTTGCCATGGAGTTACTCAGAATCTCAGCTTCCCCCATTTATCCTGAAAGGGGTTACACTCTGGGCAATTCCACAGCCACATAATTTAGCCTTTTTCAAGAGGCCACACAATTCAGTATTTTTGCCACACTATCTGCTCTTTTGCTATAGCCATTTTGTTTTGTCTCTCTGCCTTATCAGGACCTGCCCACATTTTCCTACTACTCCCCAGCATTCCCTGCTCCAGTGGAGCCAGGCAGCCAGGGTTTGGTGAGCCAGAGATGAAATCCAGCTTGCACCCAGGGAAGCCAGACATTCAGGCCAGCGATGCTAGCTGGAGAACAGCACAAGAGCCAAAGCCCAGGGAAATAGAGATACAAGCCCCCAAAAGAGCCTACAAGCTTCCCTGATGGAGCTTCTCTGCTGGACTGCTTAGCCAGCACTGGGGAGCCAAGACCAGGAATGCCAGGTGGCTTGGAGAACATAGTTAAAAACCTCACAGTCAAGAGCAATCACTGTGGGACATAATCTAGGGTGAAATTCACCCCAGCAAGAGTTATATTTTTTTAATTCTGATCCACAGCTGTGTGAGCCATGGAATAAATTAAAACATTGCCACAGATCTAGGAGGTGGTGCATTGGAATTTGGTGCTGCTTTATCAATTTACACAATGCCCTGGTTCTGCTCTATTCTATCTCACAGGCATAGTATCTGAAAGCCACCTTCCCTTAATGCAGGACAGGGAGGCAAACATCTGTTGTGTGGTTCACGTTCTCTCACCCTCTCTCCAGGAGGAGAAGTGTGTGTATTGCGGGGTTTTCAGTTAACTATCCCTGTGCTGAGGATGCCATAGAGAAGGCCAGTCAGACATGTTTCTGGGATTTGGAGAGGAAGGTGGGGAGGTCTGTAATGGTCCTTAGGGCCTGTGGAAGTCTGGACCCATCCCCGGTGATGTAAAATTTTTCCCTTTTTGGGGTTTGCCAGCCAAATTGTTTCCTATAAAATGATTTTCTCCCTTTTTTTTAAAAAACAAAAACTTTTTCTGAAAACCAGAAGGAAATAAGTTCTGCATAAGTGCAGGTTAGAGTTTTGCGTTGCCTGCCAACCATTTCCCCCAGCTCTCAGCATTCTGAGGCCAGGGCTGGAGGAGGTAGCTGTTGCTCCTTTGTGCTCCTCACCACAGAAGAAGTGGCAGGAGAGACAGTGATTGCTGACAACAAGCCTTTGTTGAGGCCTTCTCTTTAAACTTAACTCTCTCAAGCTCTCACATGGGTTTACAGGCATGGGCAATTCCTCTGTAAGCCAGCCGGAACAATAAAAACTTGTATACCTTTCCCAGTCTAGAGTGGGCAAGGCACGTGGCAGTGCTGTGTAGATACAAAGACAACATCTTTTAAAAATAGAAGAAAGACTCAGATTTACTTGTCTAGAGAACAAAGCCTTTCAGCATGCACAATATTGAGTTTATTTGTACTCTGGGTCTCTTACCCTAAGGCCTAAAATAAGCTGCCAAGCATAGTGCTGCTGATTCTGTGCAACAGGAGTTCAGTTGTTAGCTAGAAAAGACGATTACTGCAGCAAGGATTCGGCAATAAGCAAATGGCAGTGTTACCAGTTAGGTGCTACCCTATCCATGGAGTACATCAATCTCATGCCATGCTCAACCCTTTATCTGAGGTACTCATTGCAGTGGTATCTGGGCACCTCACGATCTCTAGTCTATTTGCCAAGGCTCCCATGAGGCAGGAAAGTGCTATTATCCCCGCGGTACACGTGGGGGACCTGAGGCACAGAGACACTAAGTGGCTTGCCCAAAGTCACACAGCAAGTCAATGATGGAACAGGGAATTGAACTTGGATCTCTGGCTAGCTGCCTAACCACTAAGGGATGCATATCACGTGTTACAGCTGCAGTGCAGATCAGACCACAGAATGGAAGTGAGTGCTGCATATGTGCTTTGACCAAACAGTTCGAGGCACACGGAAACATGAGGACTAGACACATTTGTATTGGTCAAACAGGGCAGTATTAAGTTATTACTATTGCTTTGTACTGCAGTAGCACCTACAAGCTCCTTTGCTGCTGTAGGAGGGGAAGATTTTTGGTAGCCCAGAAACATACCTAGACAGGGCCGATGAGAGAGTGGGAAGCTGGTACAAATTACCAGGGCCCAGTGGTCTGGAAGGGGGCCCGGATTCCCCAGCCCTGTTTAGCCAGTCCGCCCTTGCTGGGGGGCCCAAAAAAAAATTTTCACCGGGGCCCGAACCCACTCTCAGAGGCCCTGTGCCTAGACCACTGCCTGCAGCTGGAATACCGATTGTTATGCTTCTTGCTGAAAGCAGCTAGAAAGTTATGCTTCAGAAACAGCCTAACCAGGTTGGGGGAAAGAGGGCAATGATGTCAGAGGAGTAAACATGACCCTGTGCCCTCCTGACTTGAGCTTTTTGCCAAAGCATGTAGTTTTGCAAGATGGAAAGTCTGGCAATAGTTAACTGTTGCAGTTGTATTTCACATAGGTTAACGGAAGGGAAACTCCACTCTTAAGACTGCTGAGCAGAAGTTAAACTGATGAACAAGCTCTGTAATACTAACAAACTGGGTATAAAATGGGGAAGAAATCTGAGCTCGGTGGATATTTGAACACTTGGACTCCAAGTTCCCCTGCAGATGGGTGGAGTCCACTCAAGACCTTCTCAAGACCCTAGATGAATATTAATCTGGGGTGCTCGATTAACTTAAACAAACATGTCTAAGTGCTGGAGGTTAAAGTAGAAGCTTTGAGTAAAAGCACCTTTGTTTGCCTGGTTGCATCAACTATTGGCCGGACCCCATAGATGTATTTCCTGCCACCACCTTTTCAAAGAGTAAAGTTACCAAGAGCTTTGGGTTCAGCAAAATCCTGGGTAACACTGGATCAGAACCCCATTGTGCTAAGCCCTGTACAAATACGTAAGGGGAAAAAAGACTTGGTGGTATAAACTTTTTGGAGCAGGAGCTAAGTATAAGACAAGAGACAACAGGTGGATACAGCAAGGGAGCACAAGGAATCCATGACAATGCTGGTCAGCCTGGAAGGCATGGGAACAGCATACAAGCTGCCTGGCCAGTGCTGGGGTTTGATAGGCATTGCAGCAGAGGAAGGATCTGAAATAGGACAGTGAGAATTGCAGCATTTAGCTCTGTGCTTTTCTTTCCATGACCCACTAGGCCCTTTGTGTCATTACCTGCAGTGTGGGTGATTTACCCTAAAGCCTAAACATGCTATGTGCAGAATATTCCACAGAGTTGTAATTGCATTTCATACAAGCACACTTCTAGTCATCTTTCCTAGACCCAGATGAATGACTATCACTGCAAGTTCACACATGCACTACACAGCACCCCATGGCCCTAGCAATGACATTTCCAGGGGGAACGGTTGGGCTTCTGCTCACCTCCTGCTGGAAAGCCTGTTGCTAGGCAATTGGACTGAATACACATACTACCCAACCCCACTGCTTAGCACAAGGAGCGGATGGACATTGCCATTGCTAATTGCTTTCAAGCATCTTTGGAAAGTCATCAGCTTGCTGGCAATTGATCCCAGTGGATTCCCCAAAGACATGAAGGCAGCTAGGATTAATTGACAGCAATTATTGCAGGTTGACCCCTTGCAGCATAACTGAGCGCTAGGTGAGTCAAGGCCTTAAGGCATACAAATACCTCAGATAGATTTTGAATAGTAATATTTAGCTTGTATATAATGCTTTTCTACCAGTAGATCCCAAAGCTCTTTACAAAAGGAGGTGATTATTACTGCAGTATAATCCTCTTCACAGGGATGCACTATCCCAGCAACTAAGAGAATAAGTATCAGAGGAGTAGCCATGTTAGTCTGGATCTGTAAAAGCAGCAAAGAGTCCTGTGACACCTTATAGACTAACAGATGTATTGGAACATGAGCTTTCATGGGTGAATACCCACTTAGTCAGATGCATGTCGTGGAAATTTCTAGAGGCAGGTATAAATATGCAGGCAAGAAGCAGGCTAGAGATAATGAGGTTAGTTCAATCAGGGAGGATGAGGCCCTCTTCTATCAGTTGAGGTGTGAACACCAAGGGAGGAGAAACTGGTTTTGTAGTTGGCAAGCCATTCACAGTCTTTGTTTAATCCTGAGTTGATGGTGTCAAATTTGCAGATAAACTGAAGCTCCGCAGTTTCTCTTTGGAGGCTGGTCCTGAAGTTTTTTTGCTGCAGGATGGCCACCTTAAGATCTGCTATTGTGTGGCCAGGGAGATTGAAGTGTTCTCCTGCAGGTTTTTGTATATTGCCATTCCTAATATCTGATTTGGGTCCATTTATCCTTTTCCGTAGCGACTGTCCAGTTTAGACAATATACATAGCAGAGGGGCATTCCTGGCACATAGAGTATATTACATTGGTGGGCGTGCAGGTGAATGAACCGGTGATGGTGTGGCTGATCTGGTTAGGTCCTGTGATAGTGTCGCTGGTGTAGATATGTGGGCAGAGTTGGCATCGAGGTTTGTTGCATGGATCGGTTCCTGAGTTAGAGTTACTATGGTGTGGTGTGTAGTTACTGGTGAGAATATGCTTCAAGTTGGCGGGTTGTCTGTGAGCAAGGACTGGCCTGCCACCCAAGGTCTGTGAAAGTGTGGGATCATTGTCCAGGATGGGTTGTAGATCCCTGATGATGCGCTGGAGAGGTTTTAGCTGGGGACTGTATGTGATGGCCAGTGGAGTTCTGTTTAGATAAGCTATTTGTAAACTGCTCATCTCACTCCTGGATAGGACCATGGAGGAGACATCATCTGCATCAAAACAGGAACTGAGCTTTTTACATCTGCACCTGGCAACCAGAGCAGCTGTCAGCAGTTTGGCATGTGCAATTGGTATGATAGTAGGAATGTAGCAGCAAGGCCTGATCCAAAGCCCACTGGAGTCAAGGGAAAGCCTCACTGACTCCAGTGGACTTCCTCCTTATAGTCTCTATGCACCACAGCTAAGGAGAGACTAGAAGTTGCTTTAGAGGGACAAACAGCCTGGGAGCACAGTGTAAGAACCTCAACAGAAGAGACCATGATACCCCTAAAAGCACAACAACTTAGAATTGCCATCTTCATTAACAGCCTTTTCTTGTAGTCCCATTAGCCAGAACTCACTGAAATCAAAGGCAGGTTCTCCTGACTAAGATCTGAAGAATCAGGCCCTTACATAGCAGACAATGGTACAGAGGATATTTAAATTTCAGACAGTCTTCTGAAAGCTGTCCCAGATCAGTGAAAGGACATCGTTATTCACAGGTTGTGCGTATTAAACAGCAAAACAAATGTTTCACTAATTTTGTTTGTTTTCGGGGGGGGAGCGGGGTGTTGGGGGAGGATAGTTTGTAATAGTCATTTCAGTATTACACTATCACTGCTACAATATACAAGATTCAGCAAGAACATCTCCCATATTAAATATTAGACTGATACATGTGTCTGACTGTGCATTACATGGGGCTGAATTCCTTGATCACCACCATTAAGTTGGTACTTCTGCTAGTTAAGATAATGACATGGGTAATTAACCCTCATGCCTCATAGCATAAGCTGATCAACTCTGAGGGTGAGGTGAACATTGCACAATTTGCTAAATACACGAGGTTGTTTCCCCTTCCATGGGGATTAGGTATTGGCCTCTAGTAGAGACAGGGCAGATAAGGTAATTTTTTTTTATTGGGTCAGTTTCTGCAAGCTTTAAAATTTACACAGGAGTTTCTTCAGCTCTGAGTAAGAGCAAAAGCTTGTCTTTCACCAACAGACATTAGTCCAATACAAGATGTACCCTCTGCCCCCCTCAGTTCCTCTAATATCCTGGGAACACCACAGCTACAACAGTGCAAACAACTATTAAAGGTGGACTGGCCAGGCTGTAAGGTGCCTAGAGCACTGATCTTGGAGTCAAACACGGGTTGTTTTCCTGGTTCGACCACTGAACTGCTGTGTGATGTCATGGCTCTGTTTCATGAGCCACCCTTTGTCGGTCTTGCCTAGCCAACTGAAAGCTGTTTGGGTACTACACTGTACAGTGCCACGCACAAGGTGCTTCTACAGTACAGACATATTGCTAGGTCACAGAATCTCACAGTTGGAAGGGACCTCAGGAGGTCATCTCGTCCAACCCCCTGCTCAAAGCAGGGCCAGTCCCCAACTAAATCCCCATGGCTCCAATCAACCTGGCCACCCAGGTCAGGTCTACCTGGGTACAAACAGTGCAATAAACAGAAACTGAATCTGAGTAAGTGAAATGACCAAATTTCCAGTTCAGGGCCCCAATCCCACAAAGCACTTCAGCACATGTTTAACATGAGTGGCTGCCATACCCAAGTGCTCAAAAATCATGAGACAGCCCCTCCCCTAAATCATGGGGTTTAATTTTTAACTGAATACATATTGGTACTATTTATTTTCTTCTAGCTTTTCTCTGCAGCCATGAGGGCTAGAAGTATACTTTATAAAATAGAACCAATGATTTTCTCCATCACATGACTCCTGGAGATAGGGCTTTAAGAAAAAAACACTAAGGATGACATCATCCCTGCTCAGACCCCTTAGTGACACATAGAAGCACTATAATGGGATGGAGGAAGATCGTTGTACAGCTACCTCCCAAAGCTAGGTCCTCAGTGTAAGTAATAGGCACCTCAGCCCAGATTTTCATCTTAAAGATCACAAGAGACTCACCATAATCTCATGAAAGCTGGCAATGCAAAAGGACAAATGTAATTTGTACTAATGAACATGCTCTCTCCTGGTATCAATGTAAAGAACACCACAGGTATGACAGGAGTATCAAAATAGTCACATCTGAATGCGTCCTATATGCTGAAAAAACACACAGCAAAAGCTCCAGTTCTATCGCCATTTTCTCTGCATTTCCATGTATGTAAGCATTAGTGAGACTTGGCAGGGGGTAAGGAAGAAGAAAAAAACTAGATGTAATGAAACCAATGTGAGTTTTGCCATCGACTTCAATGGGGCCAGGATTTCACCCTGGGTCTTAATTCAGATTGTTTTATGCAGTAAATGGATACCTTGCATCTTTGATTTTCCAAGAAAAAATACACACGCTTTTGTATAGTTTCCAAAGTGACTTGTAATTCCTGAATAATTTTCTTCCCACCAATTTAATGGGAAATAATGTCATAGGCGTTAAGCCAAAGTCATCAGTTTGCACACAATGCAGATGGTTTGGCCATTTTATTGGAGTTCTGGGACTGAGACTGTTGCTGGCTGATTTGCAAATGGATTTCCACTCTTAAAAATCCACATTTTCTTTTGCAGCTGAAAAGATGAAGTCATATGTTGCTGTATTAATACTTTACAGTGTCAGGAACCTATAACTGGTACTGTGGGAGAACTGTTCTTTTCAATCTGAGGTTTTGCACAGGAGCAGCCTACCAAACCAACCAAAGAGTTTATTAATACAAAGATTCCGTTCCTTATTGTTTTATTCCATGTAGTATGATATGGTTCCTTTGAGGATCTTGATTGAAGGTATTACTGTCTGGAATATCCACATTCTAATACTCAGTCTGTTTTTATAGAGCTAGAAAAATTCTGATGGTATTAACATAAATACATTGAAGAGGTCTAACATGGAATATTTCCTAGTCTGTCTTTCTATTGTAATAGCCCCCTGGAGTCAGATAGATATGTTAATTATATTGTCTTTCAAGTGAAGTGCCATGCATTATTATTACTACTACTTACAGGGCTAGATCCTGCAAGGTGCTGAGTTTGCTAGCCCCACCTTTCACCAGCAAAGCACTTCACCACAAGCATGCTATTAACTCTGCATGGGAAATGGTTTTCCCATTCAGTGAGAATTTCCCATTCCCAGATCAAGACAAACACGCCAAATAAATCTCAAAACTTTTCACAAACTGAAAACATGAAAAAACCTATGGTCATTGTTGGAGACTAGGATTAAGCAGCATTTTTGTGCAGACTGGAGAGCCAGGCCCCTTGGATCATCCACTCTAGATGCTGCTCCTAGGTACAGGGACAGAACCCCAAACAGTTTCATCCTCCATCCCTCACTAGAGGAAGACTGACTAGGACCTATTCCCTGTGAATGCAACTGTGAAACTAGAGGCTGCGTTGTACATACCCAGATTGATTAGACTGTGAGCAGCCTTTCCCCTTCTTGAAGGGAGCAGAGGTGTTCGTTGTTGGAAGGCCCAACTCACCCACCCCAACCTATGGTACAATCTGGTGACAAGCCATTTTATAGTCTCTCTTTTTGGGGGGAGGGGTGGGCGGGGATTATGGCACAAGTGATGGGAATGTAAACGCTCCCTGGGAGCAGCTGAGTGCTCAGTTACAGTTGCTGAGCAAAGGAAAGTTTCAGGCCAGATCAAGGACTGGTTATAGACTGATTATCTAGAAGACTGCCCTCTGGTTTCCACCAACTCATTTACAGAGAGTGGGAAGACACTCATCCCTCTCTCTGCTTTCTGTTCCCCTCGTTTGCCCTTCAATTCCTTCCTTTTTCTAACCCTCCTAGTTCTCTAATTTCACTTGATGTACAAGCAATTCCATTTGTGTTCCACAGTTTACTTTCCTTTATGGAGTTTGCTCCAAGGTTAGGGACAAGGACAAAAAATAAGAGTTCTGGACAATAAACGATTCATTTACATGTGGGCAGCTTAAGAATAAAGTTTCATGATGGTACAATATCTCCTCTACAGAGCTGCAATTACTACTGTTTGTATTGCATTATGCTATGCATTTGAATTAATGAAAAGCAGGCCTGTGCAAACCCACCTTCAGCACTAATACTTTGATCAATATGTTGAAAAAGCAATCCTCCAGAAGACAAGAAAGCAAAGGATCCAAATGAATCTGTGCTTCTCTATGACATTCACTGAAATAGATAACAAATGACCAGATATAGCTTCAGGGCACATCTTAACTAAACCACCTTTAAAAACAAGAAGGGATTTGGTTTACATTTAGAATCAGCTCCGAGGCCTCTAGCCGTCCATATCTGAGAACTAACAATCAAATTCAATCGCAGGCAATTTCTTGATATATTTGCTTGTGTCTCTAGTTAAGTTCATCCTCCAATGCAAACAGCGAGGTGCTCCCTAGTTAGAAGAGAGAGTAATAAATCACCAGGCCAGTTTAAGGCCACGATTCAGCAAACCTCCCTGGTCAGCACAGCAGTTAAACACCAGTAAAGCTAAGTGAATGCTTAAATGCTTTACTGAACAGGGATGGATTTAAACAGGTATGCAAGTGTTGTGGAATGGGGCCCTGGCTCAGTGAAATCTATAATTAAATAGTTTCTGCTGGTCAATCAATCTAAAATACATCTGATACTTTCATGCTAACAGGGATCTTGATTTTTTACTTCAAGTTTAAATTAGATTTTGAGCATTAACTCCATTTTATAGTATTCTCTTGAGAGAGAGACTGATTTAGAGAAATGATTAGACTAAAAAGTGTTTGTGCTATTACATGCTGTGTGCATATACCCCACTTTCCCCTGCCTCGCCCGTGCTGACTGCTAGAATAGAAGTCCAGCGGGTTTGTCTTATGACCCAGTTCTCATTAAGAAACCCATGCCCTTATAAAACCACAGTAACTCATTCAACATCAGTTCTTTCACAAAAGTCACAGTCCCAGAAACGGATTTGTTTTGTGTTTCTTTCAGAATACCCCTCAGATAATATTCTGCAGTACTCCATAAAGTTTAATTGGTTAATAATTAGCCTCTACCTCCTCACCGGTCATAAGTGCCAGCCCTAACAATAGTAGCATTCTCCCATGCAAGTCCCTTGAGATCCTTCAATAATTTCATGCATCAATAATACTTCATTGAAAACAAACAGACTAAAAACAGCTTCAAGGTTTCATGTTTTTCTGTAGCCAGGGAACAGTCAAGGAGCCCTACATGTACTGATTTATGGCCAGGCTGCCTAGCGACCCTTCTAATTACATCATTTCATTAGTGTATCCCCAAACGGCCCACATTTCCTTCAGGGTGACAGAGCATACGTGCTCAGCTAGTCTGACTGGAGAGGTGTGACTAACGGAGGCAATGAAACCTAACGGTGTGGAACCTAGAGAATATAAATAAAGGCTAAGGTTAATTCAAGTGTTTGGGTGAGAGGCATGACCATCAGCTTGTGCTTCTGTATGAGGAGAGTGGGATTTGTTTTGGTGGGGTTGCTCTGTCACCTATTTTAGGGGACTGTAGAACACCTCTTTGGCTCCCTGTTATGGGCCAGATCTACCACTACCCTTAAACACGCTGAACAGTATTTGCATCAACTCTTTGCTGTGCTGAGATTGTTCACTGAGAAGACAGGCCTTCTGTCCCGCCTCCCTGCTTCCTTCAGGTCCCATGGAGACCATGTACATCTGACACAAGAAGGGGGCAAAGACCAGGCAAGGCTTTGTCTCATCTCTGGCACTGTGAGGGCTACAGAGAAATTTCCTAGCCCTTGCTTATATCATCATCTACTGCAACGTCCTTCCTGCAGCCAGGACCCTCAGATTAAAGAAGAAAGTGGGAATTCCTGGCAATCCAGCTTTATGAGAGCCAGAGGCCTGAACTGAAATGGATGCATGGGTCTTTCAGGCTCCCCGCTTCCCTGGTTCATGGACAGGTCCTGCAGCTTATTCCTCTTCCATTTGCAGGGATAACCTTCAGTCTCCCCTGCTCCCCTCCACTCCCAGCCTTATTGGTGACACCTCTCCATTGCTCCTAATGTACAATGGGATAGAGAAGAACTGATACATGGCTCCTGCCTGTGTCAGGGTTATGAGCAGAGTGCTATGAATAATTGGTTTGGTTGTATTTGGAGGGTGAAGGGGGGTTCAGCCACTGGACCAGAAAAAGAAGTTGTTTTGGATCAAACTGATTTCATTTTCCTCAACAAAATGAAAATAGAGACATTTATTCTTTTTCCAGATGTTTTTACCTTTAAGCATAGCAAAGTTACGTAACATTTTAGTGAAAAACTTGAAATATTTTATACTGAAAGTGGCAAAATGAAATGTTTCAATTTCATAATTTGTTTCTCCACTGTTACTCAGCCAAAATTTTCCAGATGTGACTCAATTTCAGACTTTTTTCAGTTAAAGTTTCTTTCCAGAAAAAAAAATCATTCGCTCTGCATGTGAGGGGGGGGGAAGAGAAATAAAAAGGCCCCAGCTCTAGTTATGAGGCCCTACTCAGTAAAAAACACTGTTGTAAAGTGCATGACAGATCAGTAGATTAAGCAAACCATAAACACCAGGCATCCAGCCCAGTGCAGCTTCCCTCAGGCTAAAGTTCACTTTGACATGGGAAAAATGCAGCCATTGGTACATGTAAATCCAAAGAATGGCAGCTTCAGGAGTCTAGGTGGACAGGGAACATGCTGAGTGAAGAGGCAATACTGAGATTTTAGCAGCAAACCTCTAACGAGTGCTATTAAGCATGTGGAAATGGTGATTCTTTTCTGTCTTAACGTGGGAAACTGAGTATACTTTCATGGTGGCTGGAAAGAGACCTGAGCAAGACTCTCTCAGTTTTGATTCCCTACTCCAAAGGGGACTCCAGCATGTACACCATACAACTCATTAGAAAAATGAGTTAACATTGCAACGTCACTTATTGGTTCCTAACTTCATTCTCAAAACAGTTGAACTGTTGTTGCTGAAACCAGAGGCGGAGACCATGGAAGACTTCAGACAGAACAGTTGAAATTTAATAAAGTTAAAACAACTGAACACAGGGTTTATAGAGGGAAAAAACTGTGTGACATCCTTAGATTTAAGTGTTGCCTTCAATTCCCCCATAAAATATAGATCTACACATAATGTACTATGTTTCAGTGTGCATAGCTTAGGTTATTTCTACATCTACAGACACACACGTTACAAGCATTCAGTTCAGATTTATTTTGCCTTAAATTCAACTGCAGTAGTCCTACTTAATACTAGGAAAGTTCTCTAAGTTTGTCATTAAACAAGAATGCAGAGGATTGTTTTGTTTTTTTTTAACTAGCATGCCAAAAACAAGAATGATAACATACTCCCATTATGATCCATTCTGCAATCACAATGCAGAGAGAATAGCAATCTTACTTCAAAATTACTTCAACTGAAATCATTACATCTCATAATTTATTGAATTCTCAGAAACTTCAAATACTGAAATTTATTTACTATCTTCAGTTGCAAGATGACAAATACCTTAAGATATACAAAACCTAAATTACTTGTGAAAACAATTATGCCATCCTTGGGTTGCAGGGGCCTTTGGTATTGGTGGCACCTTGACTTCTTCCATTCTTTGCCTTTGGCATCCATTTTAGACCAAAGAATTTCAATCCTTGGCTAAAGCCCTTGGACTCAGTACAGGATAAATGTAGTGATCTGCGTTATACATGAAGTTGTCTGACACTTTAGTCAGGATGATGCAAAAGGCTTAGGTGCATCAAAGAGCAAAGCCTCGTGCTGTGGCACCAGTCATAGGAATGGTCATACTGTAACAGACCTAATATCCACCTGCTCCAGGACTGTCTCCAACAGCAGCACCGGATGCTTCAGAGAAAGCTGCAAGAAACCATGCAATAGGCAGATGTGGATAATTCAACCCTCCCATGTGAGGGGCATAAAGAGCTCATCCCAATTTCAATTAGATATTGGTTTCAACTCTTAAACTTGAGGTTCTCTCTCCCCATACCCACTTTGTTGTTAATTTTAACTCTGGATATTGTTATCCATCTAAATATTCTATCCTTTGATTATTGCTAATTCCATGAGGTCAGTGGAAGCCTGTGGCAAAGTTCAGCAGGAAAACAGTGCATTGCGAAAAAGTATTTGGTTTTATGGATTTTGAATTTTCCACATTTCATTTTAATTGAATGTCCCCTTGTGTTATCTGACAAAGCTCCTGATCTTCCTTCTCTATATCGTTTATTATCCTATTTCTTGTTTTCCTTTGACTACAGTGGTTCATTGAGCAGAAGTCTTCACTAGGTTGTCCATGATGCCCAGGTCCCTTAAGGTAAATATAAATGTTTCCTTCCAACGTGCATTGCTTTGCATGAATCAACACAGAACTTCCTATTTTGTTGTGTTGCTCATGCACCTACCTTTATTAAGTCCCTGTGAAGTTCTTCAGGCTCTGTACATGACTAAGCTTAGTCTGATCTGACTATTTTGCTACCTTATTTCTTACCTGCTTCCTTACCAGAGGGTTAATATACATTTTAAACCACACCACATCTAATACAGGCTTTTGATGCACCCAGCTGTGAACCTTTTGCCATGCTGAGAAAGTCAACCATTTAAATCCCATTCTTGTCTTTTAGTCAGATCCCACAACTGGATCAATGCTTGTAGATCCTTGTGGCTGTGCAGAGTCCCACTGGTTTAAAGAGGATTCCATATATGCAAAAGCACCAGCATCCAGACCCGTATCAGCTACGTTACGTATCGTAGGCTATTGGTCACATAGCTCTGGATGTGAGTGAGCAAGGTCCTTTTCAGTTTTCTTTACTAGTTAACGAAGAAATCCTTACCTTTGTTCCCAATGCAGCTGGGTAAACTCTTACATTGCAAAATAACTTGCAAATATGTGCCCAGTTTGGTATGTTACAGGGGCTAGGCTGCTGGCCTGGCACCATATAGACCTGTGTCTATTCCCTGCTCTGGCAGTGTGACCTTGAACAAGTTCTTCCACTGCTAGTTACCTTCCCCATCCTTTGCTCTATTTAGATTGCAAGGTCTGTAAGGGAGGATTATGTATTTGTCCAACATTTAGTACAAAGGACCTTGACTTTAGTTTGATTCTCTAGACTCTACTGTAATTAACACAAGAAGCAGCATGAATAATGATGGGGATTGTCAAATAGTTAATTTGAAAAAAGACATTGTGAAATGCATCAAATTATTCAGCTGGCTCCAGCTATTCTTCTGTCATCTGGCTTCTGATAGCATGCCCCAGAGGTCAAGCGCATCCATCCACCATCCAGGTGATAGAGAGGGCAGTCCAGAACCATATGGCATGCTACCTGTTCTTGAGATTCATAGAGGGAGGGTGGGGAGCTCCAGAAACCCCAACAGTAAGGATGTAAGTTAAACTGCCCACAACCACAACATATCCTGTTGTAACAAAGAAGGCTCTTTCAGCTCAGAATAGCCACATGAGGGGCATGCAACAGCCGACCCAGGGAGATTAGGAGATGCAGACCTGAGCTGTCTATCTGCCAAGAAATGAACCACTGAGCCAAGATCTAGTCCCACACCACCTGTTGCTGCAGCTCCTTAGAAAGGTCATACCTGATATACTGAGAGATATAATTATTTCAGAAAAGAGGTGTCTTGGCTTTAGTCAGCATTTGATGCAGCTTCGAGATGAAATTGTGAAGTCAGCTGTCTTGATAGTTGGCTGTGCCTAGTACTGCAGCCAGACCCTGGCCTTCACACCTAATCACTGGAAGCAACTGCCTGGCTGGCAGTGGTCTAGTTACTGATAACATTAGATTCTTAACTAATCAGATAAAATTCATTTCACCATTTCTCTGATTCCTTCACCTCAGGTAGGTCAGTGACAGACAGGTCAGTTTAACTTTCTGGGCCTCCCACACTACACTCAGTGTTCTCTTTGGATGTACAACACTGCAGGGGAATATTCATTGCAATGATTTACAATTTCATAAGAATATTTCTGTGTTCATATTCAATTTTATATAAGTTGGATTTATTACAAAACATAAGTCTGGGGCCTACATGACCTGACAAGCTACCTTAGCATAACTATGGAATTATTTAGTCAGCTCCTAACTATATATTTGAATAAGGGTTAACATTTTCTAAAAATGTAATACAGAACGTGTCCAAAACAAAATAGTAATGGCAGAACAATTTGCTACTGTGCCAACCTGTGTGTTGGCTGAACGCAAAAAAGTTCACCTTTCATGCTGTATACATCATTGGCCCATGAGAGAAGATCACCCCTCTATCAAATGTATGAATAGTGTCCCCTTCAATGCCATGTCCAAATTGTCAAGAGACAGGTGTTTTCTGAAAGCTCTAAGTCATTCATTTTGCTCCCCAGAAATGCATTACCATTGAATGACCTGTCTTTGTTTAGTCAGCTCTGCCATTGGCAACAATTCCTAAGACATTCCAGATCAACCCCCTGCCAGGTTTACATGAGCAAATCCAAAGTGTTCCTAGACGACACTGTTTATGTGTTGGTCTCTCATAACAGTGCAAGCAGTGCTTAGCATGTGGTTATTGATGGTATAAAGAGCTCTTTATATTAACTCTGAACAAAGGAAGCCAGTTGCAGGGCACAACAGCAAGATTTACTGGTCCTACAACACAGGAAATCAATGCTACAGCAATATTTATTGGCAACTCCTTTTTAATTCCCAACACTGCCAATGGCCTGCCATGTGACCTTTGGCAAGTCATTCCCCATGCCTGAGCTTAGGCCCTCTGTAAGATGGGGACAGGGTACCGACCTCTTTCATAAAGTACTTGGTATCTACTGGTGAAAAGCAGAAGATACTAGCTAGGGATTACTGTACTATAACACAGTCATGTCTTGTTAAGGATCATGGGCGATAGCATCCAGCCCTTTGAAGGGGGAACTCTGGGCTGTTCACTAACTCCTCTTAATGGAAAGGAAATGCAGAGATTCCTTCCCTTCTCAGAGCACTGCTGATGACTACCAGGCTGAAATCAATCTTAAGGCCTGGCTGGACTCCAAAGACTTCAGGAGTTCAAAGAGCATGTTAAGATTCCAATTCTGCAGACACTTATGCATGTGTAGGGTCAGTGTTTAACTCCATGTGCTCAGTGTAACCATTCCACATGAAAAAACCTGAGGATTAAAACTTCAAGAACCCTTGCTCACTGAAAGCTTCCCCCTCACCCCACCTTGAGGAGTTAGCCGGTCCAGTGCTCCAGATAAAGTTGGTAAAGCACTCGTGTTCAGAGCTGCACACCAGACACCTGCTGCAGTGAACACCAACCAACAAAGACAACTTTACAGAAACAAGGTGGGTGAGGTAACCTATTTTATTGGGCTGACCTCTGCTGGTAAGAGACAAGCTTTCGAGTCACACAGAGATCTTCCTTGGGTCTATACAGAGGTCCTCAGGTCTGTGTGGCGTGAAAGCTTGTCTCACCCACAGAAGTCAGTCCAATAAAATATACTACTTCACCTACCTTGTCTTGAATACCCTGGGACCAACACAACTTTACTGAACCTATTGATTTATGAATGCTACACACTATGGGCTAGAGTCATATAAGGACTTGTGGTAGTTAAGCACCTAAATCCCAGAATCAGGCCCCACTAGGATTCACAAAGCACCCATTCACCTGCCACATACATTTGCTTGGTGTCTAAATGTTTGGAATAAATGGTCCCTGGGCGCCTATGTTTCTGTCTCTGCCCATGTGCACTGCAGCCCCAAGCCAGGAATCCAGGTGATGTCCAGAGCAGTACAACTGGGGAAAGATGGGCATTCCTCCATTGCCTATGGGGTCCAAGCCAGTAAGTAGGATCTGAGCTTGCCTACTGGATCAGGGCCCCCTCTAGAGGAACTTACACAGAATGACCAAGAGTTGCCTCTTAGCCCAGCCATTGGGACACTTAGCTGGGATACAGGACACCCCCCCCCAAGTCCAAGTCCCCCCTCCACCTGAGGGGGGAATGGATTTGAACATGGACCTACCCTCTGTCCAGTAAGTCTCTTGCTATTTAGGCTAAGGGATATGCTGATGTGTTGGGGGGGGGGGGTGTTCCTCAGTCTCATGTTTAAGCCGTTCCATTGTGAAATAACTTTAAAAAGTAGTAATGAAAGCAGGAGAACCTTCCAGGTACGGGCTCTAGCCACCAGGGTGCTTTCTCTGGCTAATGATTCTTTCATTATTTACCCAAAGTGTTGAGACAGCTCAGGGACCTGATCTCAGAGGGTTTGTATCAGACATTCCCAAGCAGAGAGAGGAGGCTCCCTGCAGCCTGGATTTAGGGTGCCTTCAGAAGGAGGGAGAGTTCTCATCCCCCTTGGCTTGGCACTGTTGCATTGGCTACTTTAAGCAAGAAGTTGCCCAGTGTGCTGGCTTCTATGAATCCCATTCTGAGTCACCCATCTCTCCCCATTCATTGTACACGGAGCCAAGGTGCCAGACTCAGGCCATGTGAATCCCAGTGATTTTTCTTGATGCCTAAATTTGGGTGTGACTATACTTGCATCATCCCCACCTATTTTGAGGGGACTCTAGCCGTGTGTGCCAGTAGATGGCATATTTTTAGCCAACTGTCTACATGCACATAGAGTGCTATACACAAGAGATGTCTCTCTCTAACAGTGACTTTTAGAGGAATGGACAAGTCAGAAAATCAGTACTGTTTCAAATAGAAATGTAGGTCATTGTATACGTTTGCAGGTTTTTTATGAAGGGCTGAGATTCCCAGTAAAGAAATTAGATGTTTAAACTGGGGACACCTTCAAAAAAAGCAGGCAGTCCAAATTTAGCTCTGATCAATGCTCTGTTCAAGCAGTTTGGGTGCCTTGTGCATTCAGATCACAACAGATGGAAGCAAATGAGAGAGAAACTTGTTCTGATTCCTGGATAGAGGCTTGTTACCAATTACTGGCAATGAAAAGTGTTCAGAATTCATTCCAAGCAGATTTCATAGAATGACAGACTATTAGGGTTGGAAGGGATCTCAGGAGGTCATCTAGTCCAACCCCCTGCTCAAAACAGGACCAATGCCCAGACAGATTTTTGTCCCAGTTCCCTAAATGGCTCCCTGAAGGGTTGAACTCACATCCCTGGGTTTAGCAGGCCAATGCTCAAACCACTGAGCTATCCCTCATGTTATGGTTATTGTCTGTGATGCCGTTGTAATGACGCATGGCTGCTTACATCAAAACAGATGAAACCTAGCCACACCACACGAATCTACTGTTTGGAACAGGAACTTCAAGATTGACTAGCAAGAGAATCACGAAGGATCTTCTGCTGTTGTCTTACGATCCTGCCTCAAGCATAGCAGAGACTGGGATGCACGTAGTGACTGAAGTAGAGGGTTGATACCACTTTTGTGATGGTATGCAAAGTGTTGAGTGTGGTTCACTGGTTTCACGTTCCTCATTCTCTGGATGCCCAAGTTGAGACACCTGATGTCTCACTTTCAGAAATGCCATGTATTCACAACTAGAGCTCTTCAGACAGTGGTTAGTTTGCAAACAATGAAGAAAAACATCAGCAACAGGTGGAACTGAACCTGAATAAGAAGAGTTTCAGCAACTGAAATTGAAAACATTCCATTTGGAGCTAAAAATACATGTCAGACCCAAAATATTATGTTTTCATATTTTTAAAGGATTAGAGTCACACACTGGCTGGACAAGGAGATGGTGGAAGAGGTCATTCTGAGTGGCACTACACAGTAATTCATAATAGCAAAGAAAGAGTGAGAACTTTAGCCTGGTGATGAAGGCATTTGCCAAGCACATGAAAGTTCCTGGTCTACTTATGCTACTTATAAAGAGAACAGATTCAACACAAGAGAGTGGGAAACCCCACACCAAAACACCCAGAGCTGACCCAGGTGCCCATCTAATGTGGGAGCTTAAAATTCATCTCTTCTCCTCACCAAGTAAAGGGAGAAATTGAACTCTGATCTCCCCCATGCTAAGTGAATGCCCTAAGCATTGGGCTAATGACAGAGGAAAAAGGAGAGAACATCCTCCAACCATCTGGTGAAAACACATCAAAAGCCCTAAAAAAATTGGGGCCACAATGATTTTGCAAATTTGTAAAATTCAGTTTTTGGTCAACAGAAACTGCATTTTTTGATAACTAAACTTTCTGGAAAAGATTTTGTGCAACTCTGCTCACCACTGCAGACAAAGGTCTCTGGCTTGTGTTATACAGGAGGTCAGAATCGATGATCATAGGAGTCTCTTCTGGCCTTGGAATCTAGGAAGGAATTTGAATGAAGTCATCACCGCTGGGGAAAATAGCCCTAGACACCCACTTCATTGAAGATCTTGAAATTAGTGGCCATTTGTGTCACTTTTGGACTAAATATCTCCATGCTTCTGTTTCTCATCTATACAATGGAGCAAATACTCAGCCCCCTTGCAGCGGTGTCGTGAAGATAAATTCATTAATGTTTGTGAAGCATTCAGACGCTATGGCACTCTTCATTGTAGTAGCGGCCAGACGGAAATAGTCCATACTCAGTGCAGGATTTGAATGGTATGCTGTGAATACGGCCTGCACCACACAGTGAATGAAAAGCATAAAAAGATATTGAATAGCTGGCTATTCAGTGAGCCCACTCCACCCCATGCATGTTCCTGTAGAGAAAGCAGTATCATCATGTAATTAAAGGCTGTATTGGAAAGCATGTGCACAAGGGGGACACATTACGGATGCATGGGTAACCTTAATTCTAGCATTTCCTGATTTGACTGCTTGATGCTAATTTCTTTTAATATAGCTTTTTGAGAATTGGGTCCTTAATTTAGAAAGCACAGTACTCATTCCTGCTGGCACCAACTGTAGGACACTACCAAAATACTTGGCAATACAGTACTGTTGGAGACAGAACAGAAATAAAAGGTGATCATCTTTTTTTAAAAGCCAAACCATGTATTCAGTGAGTGCATTTGGATGTTCAAGCCAGACTTAGCATGAGATCAGACTAGATCACAACGGTCGTCTTAAAAAAATAGAGAGAACTCTTAGGTCTGGCAATACATCTAGAACCAACAGTAACTTAAATGGTACCATTGTGCATAGAATTAAACAGATTTTTTCCCCAAAATCAATAGCGCTATTCTGTAAAAAAAAATCTTTACAGCTTTTTTGGGGCAGTTATGTTTGTCATTTGTAATCACTTAAGAATTGCATGTGAGCACATTTCATTGAAATACTTTGTCTCCGATGGGGATTGATGTGTCATTTTAAGAAAAAAAGAGCCAGACCTGATCATAAATGTGTAAGTATATTTCATTGGAGGGGGTGTGGCTTAAAAGTCTTTGGCATGGTATATAATACCTTCGCCTGCTCGGGCTGTGGCACAGTGAGTTACTGACACTGATAGTA
Organism: Gopherus evgoodei; assembly: GCF_007399415.2. NCBI lineage: Eukaryota > Metazoa > Chordata > Testudines > Testudinidae > Gopherus > Gopherus evgoodei. The sequence goes on from NC_044326.1 coordinate 138,904,719, forward strand.
CTGCTTCCAGAAGCCAATGCTCAAATCCTTTAAGGTTTCAAGTGACAAAAGTTAGATTCCTCTTGGGAGGCTGATCTATACATGCACAGTAGCTCCCATAGAGTCTCCTCCTGCACTTCTTCCATTGACCACAGTGCTAAGTTGTACAGTCCCCAAATCTCCCATTGAGTTCAGTGGTAATTATACAGTTCCTTAGCTGGTGTAAATGTCACTGAGGCATGCCAACCTCAGAGGAGAAATAGAGGCAGGTATATGGAATTCAGGTAAGGAAAAATTTGCCTATACATACATTTGTATAACAACTGATTCAAGGAAAGACAAGTCATGGGGAGGATTTTCAAATGCTCTCAAGCTTTGGCCAAGCTCTGCTCCCACTAAGGTAAGTAACAGGACTGTTACCATTGCTTTCAATGGAAACAGAGTTAGGTCAACATGCAGCACTTCTGAAAAATCCCACCCACAGTATATGTAAGAAATACAGGCAAAGCCAAAGACATCCCTCCACTTCAAATGGAAGCAGAGTTCTGAGAGGAGGGCTCCTCCTGAGGGTGTGGTCATTCCCTGGAGGATCTGTAAATCAAGATTATACTTTGCAGGAAAGGGAACAAACCAATTTCTGATCCATGTGCCCATTGGAAAACCTACAGATGTTTCTGTCAGTCTTCTAGGATATGTTCCTATGTCACAACCAGCAGTGTCTCGTATGGATGACTTACACCACTGAGGCAAAGACAGAGCTCTCTTGTGACTTGTACCCTACAAGTGTCATTCAGGGCAGGCTTTGCACCTCAGTGGGCTATTCTTGCTACAGATCTCTTTGCAGTTCAAGCAGTACTCAGCTAGGAGACCGCATGTGATTTGGAGGAAGTTGTTTCTCGAAAGGTACACATCAGGCTTGCCCAAGTATACTAAATTACTGCACAACACTCAGCAATGCTAAGGCTAAGGAGGCCTCTGTAGAGTTTATTTCCCAAGCATAGACCCTGTTTTGTTTAAGCCAGGAGGTCTGCAGGCACAAACAGAAAGATCAGGAAGGATGAGGTCGCCTTTTATCCTACCATCAATGCCAGCAAGAAAGCTGTTCCTCCAGCAGGCTGGGCTCTTTGGCATTTTGGAAAGGATTATTTTTATCCCAAAGCAAACTTGCATGGAACAAGTGTTTCAAGGACAGTCCTCAGCTGAGCTACCCATTCAGAAAATGAGGAATTCCAACAGAATGGGGCTTACTTTTTAAAAGCTATTTTAGGAGGAAGGATGGGTTTTGGGTTGAGGCAACTCAGGTTTAGTTCCCAGCTCTGCCACAGAAATCATTTAATCTCTCTATGCCTCAGTTCTCCATCTGTAACATAAGGTGAAGACTCCTTGCCTCCCCCTTTTTGTCTGTTTTGTCTACTTAGATTAATGATCTTCAGGGTCATGATTGTCTATTGCAGCAGTTCTCAAACTTCATTGCATCATGACCCCCTTCTAACAAAAATTACTACACAACCCCAGAAGTGGGGACCGAAAACCGAGCCCGCCTGAGCTCCACCTCCTCCAGGCTGGGGGCAAAGCTGAAGCCCAAGGGCTTCTGCCTTGCGTTAGGGACATGTAACCTTAGCTCTGGGCAGTGGGGCTTGGGCTTCAGACTTACAGGAGCCCAGGGCCAACACCAGCCTTGGTGACCCCATTAAAATGGGGTCCCAACCCACAGTTTGAGAATCCCTGATCTATTGTTCTGTGTATATACAGCACCCAGCACGGTGGGCCTCTGATCACAGCTGGGGCTTCCAGGAGCTATTTCATTGCTAATGATGTTTTATTGACTAAACATAGGACACAATCTTGATATCCTTACTCATTCCAAACCCTTTGGCTTCAGTGAGGGAAGATTGGACCCATTCCCCTCTGTGCAAAGTTATAAAACCACTTTAAAACTAGAGCCATGCCCCAAAGTTTAAGGGCCAGATTTCCAGAAGAGCACAGCTTCCATGTAGGCACCTAATGAAATGGTCAGATTTTCAACAGCACTCAGCAGTCCATAGGTTATAAAGTCAGAAGGGGTCAACAGATGATCTAATTGGACCTTTCTGCCAAGCAAGCCTAGCTATGTAGAATTTGATTCTTTTTTAATAATACATGGATATCAATGTTTACTTTTAAAGTTTTCCCCCATTTTAATCTATTTAAATTTTCACAGTTGTATGAAAATTATGGGGGGCAGGGTCAAGAATTAAGCGTAGATGTTGAGATTCTTAAAGTTAAAGCTTTATAACTGTTAATATATAAATTGTCAACATCACATGTCAGAGTGTCAATATTCCTAAAGAAAACTAAGACATTCTCAAGCAGCATTTCTTATTTCCCCCCCTCCCCCATCTGTAAACTTTGATCAATAGAAATATTTATCATTGTGTCTGTGTGGGGAAGCCACTATTTATCACTAAAAACCTAATCCTTCCAAGCCTACTGTGACAAAGTTCCTCCTCTACCTTGCTGGGTCCTGTGCTTATGGCGTATTTGCTCACCTCACAGATTTACCCTGTGGGTCAGGAAACAGACCAGAGACCCTCCCCTCTGGTAGAAGCCACCGTCCAGGTCAATTCCTCCTGTATTTGATCAGGGGTTGGGAGGTTTTTGGGGAACCTAGGCCCACCCTTTACTCTGGGTTCAAGCCCAGGGCCCTGTGGACTGCAGCTGTCTAGAGCGCCTCCTGGTACAGCTGTGTGACAGCTACAACTCCCTGGGCTACTTCCCTGTGGCCTCCTCCAAACACCTTCTTTGTCCTCCCCACAAGACCTTTCTCCCTGTGCCTGATAATGCTTGTAACTCTTCAATCCTCCAGCAATACACCTTCCCACTCTCAACTCCTAGCATGTACTTCCTCTCCTCTGGCGTGACTGGAGTGAGGGCTTTTATAGTATCAGAGGGGCCTTAGAGTCAGGTGCTTAACAGCCTCACCTGACTCTTAGCAGGTTAATTGGAGTCAGGTGTTCTCATTAGCCTGGAGCAGACCCTGCTCTGGTCACTCAGGGAACAGAAAACTGCTTATCCAGTTGCCAGTATATCTCCCTTCTACTACTCTGCTGTACCCAACTGGCCTGGGTCTATCACACTATGTATAGTACAGGCCACACAATTTCATCCAGTTACTCCTATACTGGGCCCCAGTAGCTTCTGTTTGACAAATACATCTCTTCCAGAAAGGCATCCAATCTTGATCCTAAGGTTTTGAAAGATCAAGAATTCATCTCTTGGTATTTTGTTCCAATGCTTAACCACAACTGTTAGAATAGTGTACCTTATTTCTAACTTGAATTTATCCAGCTTTAAGTAACCAGCCACTGGAAGATCCCATTGTGTTGCATCTGAAAATTTGGCCACTTCTCATTTAAATGCCTAAATGAGAGCTCTGAGCTCGTCAAACAGTCTGGCCCAAAGACAGGGGGCAAAGCTAATAGATGCCACGTGGTGGGAGACAAAACAGTCATGGAAAGGAGTCATTTATAAAAGCAAATAGATAAAAACCTAGTATCAAGAATGTGACTATTATTTTAGATCACTGTAGGATTTGGTTTTATTCCCAAGCATTGCTATTCCAATAAATCCTCCTTCTCTAAAGTTATAGCAATGCATAGGATAGAAGAAATGACACAATCTGACAAAAAGCAATTGTGTGTTAGAGTGTTATTTCCAGGCAACACTTAATCAGCTAAATAGTGTGACAAGATGACTGTTTCATTCCAAGTTTAGGGAGCTCAGCAGGCATGGTATATGAGGGGAAGTCAAAGAGCAGAACTGCCATTCTCCTCAGGCTATAAACAACTGCATTGCATTTTTTTAAAATAAATTTTATTTTCCTGTAAGTTCCTCTTGAAAGGTGCTAAGGCAGAGGCCTAGAAACCAAAGGTGGGATTGTCAAAAGCATATAGTGTTCCCCAAATGATGCTACGGAGGTCAAGGAGAGTTAGATCAGCGCTGAGTCAGAGGGGAGTTTGTCATGGCTGGGCTTGATATGACTGATGATTCTGCCAGCAAACCCAGTGCCAGTGGGTATGGTGGTTAATATGTTGCTGGCACCTGGTCCACTAGGAACTGAACAGACATCTAACTCATTTTACACAGGCCAATCATTAGATGGTCGCGGCTTCTGATCATGGACTGGATTCAAAGCCTGGTGGGCACTGATGGGTTAGTCTGGAAGGTCTTGCCACACCAGGAAGTGGTGCGACCTCCCTGCCTCAGTCCTAGGACTGCCTGTAGTTAGGTACTTGCCCCTCAAGTCACAAACCAGTACATATGCCCTGCTTTCACCTGCCCCACAATGTGACAGTGACTTCTTCCACAGCCAGACACTAACTGCACCTCCCATTTATAACTCATTCTCTAACCCTTCCTTCTGTCTAACGCTGTAAGGTGCTACTAATTTAAACAGCTACTAATTTATCAATGTGCTTACAAAATCTAGACAAAGTAGAACTGATGGCTTCAATGCATTTTACTGAAGGGAGAAGAATATTGTTACAGTATTGTCAATCAACTATTAGCACCATCAAAATTCAAGATCCTATTGTGATGGACCGTGAGACAGGATCTGCCTGAGAGAACTTACGGTCGTGATCTTGGGCAAGGCTGTCCCCTCTGTGCCTGTTTGCCCTCCCACACACTGGCCATCTTGTCTATTCAGAATGGGAACTCTTCAGGGCAGAGACTGTCTCTCACTAGGTATTTTGCCACCCCAAGCCCAGTCCCGCAGATTTGGTTGCAGGTCTGTTAGAGGTCTGCTGAAGTCGCAGGACCAGCGAACCCTCTACAGGCATGCCACCGAAGGCAACCTGCCTGCCGCCCTTGCGGTGACCGGCAGAGTGCCCCACGTGGCTTGCCACCCTAGCTACACGCTTGGCGTGCCAGTGTCTGGAGCCACCCCTGCTAGGGGTTTGTATAATGCCCAATATAATTGACCCTAGTCTTGGTGGGGGCCTCTGGGTGCTAATACTACTTTTGTGTGATAGTATTAATCTTGCTTTCTGAAGGGGGAATAGAGGCACAGATCAACTGACTTATACTAGGTCATGCAGACAGTCTATAGCAAAATTGAGGATTGAACCCACATCTCCCCATCAGTACCTTCACCACAAGATCATCCTTACCCTTTACCATTTGTGTCTGAAAATTCTTCAGAGCAAATTCTCCCTTCACTTTTACCCCTGTAGACCCTACTGACATCATTTTGCTGGTGTATGCAGGCAGAGAGCTTGGTCCTTGTTTTATATGATTATTTGTTAGGTTCTCGTTTGTGACATTTGTCTAATATGTTCATTAAACACTGCTGTGAGACATGCCAGAGCCTGCTTTCCTTTATCTTGTGCAGAACACACCATAATATAAATGGGAGGAATTAAGCAATCTGATTGGTTAATCAGCATTCTCAGCTATGTCTCCAAGTAGCACAGCTTACTAGATCAGATGCATCAGTTTATATCCCATTACTTCAGCCAGGAAAGAGAAAAATAAATTAGCAAGGAAAGATATTTATGCCTTCTCCTCCTCTCCGGTTATTGCATTTGATTCTAAATCATTTTAGAAGCCCTGCTGGGTTCAGGGTCCTGAAATGCCTGCAGCCGTGAGATTAATACTCATAGACTCATAGACTTTAGGGTCAGAAGGGACCAATATGATCATCTAGTCTGACCTCCTGCACAAAGCAGGCCACAGAATCCCACCCATCCACTTCTATAACAAACCCCTAACCTATGTCTGAAGTACTGAAGTCTTCAAATTGTGGTTTGAAGACCTCAAGCTGCAGAGAATCCACCAGCAAGTGACCCATGCCCCACGCTGCAGAGGAAGGCGAAAAACCTCCAGGGCATCTGCCAATCTGCCCCGGAGGAAAATTCCTTCCCGACCCCAAATATGGCGATCAGCTAAACCCTGAGCATGTGGGCAAGACTCACCAGCCAACACTCAGGAAAGAATTCTCTGCAGTAACTCAGATCCCATCCCATCCAACATCCCATCACCAACCACTGGGCATACTTACCTGCTGATAATCAAAGATCAATTGCCAAAATTAACCTCTCTCATCATACCATCCCTTCCATAAACTTATCAAGCTTAGTCTTAAAGCCAGATATGTCTTTTGTCCCCACTACTCCCCTTGGAAGGCTGTTCCAGAACTTCACTCCTGTAATGGTTAGAAACCAGCTCTATTGACAAGACTCCTTGTTGCTGCCCGTGGAATAGGAAGTAAAGCTGTTTCAGAGCATCAGATCCCTCCCCCCACATAACTAACATCATTTTCTGATCACAGCTGATTTAAGATACTTGAAAACCCACCCGACATCCACATGTGGCTGCTTTGACAGCACCAACACTTTTAGCATGTTGGAAATTTGAGCCTCTCTCTCATTCTGCTTGTACATTTTTTGTCATCTCCTCACTTGATACAGTTACAGAATCTCTGTTGGGCTAGGGACACATGGCTCTGGGGCTAGGACCTGGTCGGCCCACTTAGCCAAGGATCTGCCTATTGAAATAAATGGCAACACTCCCATTGACTTCACTGGGCTTTGGATACGGCCCCAGGCATCTCTCTGGGTGGATGTTCATGCTATCACTAGTGGCATCAGCTTCCAACTCTCACCTCCACTGAGGCTGGAAAAGGTGTGGGCAGAGGAGTAATGGCAACCATAAGAGATGGGGAAACTAGGCAACACCTTTGTATCAGCCCCTCCATGGGCTTGGGGCTCCTAGTCTCTGATCTGAGGCTTTGTAGGCTGCACATCCTGCTTCCTCCAGCCTACAGGAGTCATTATTCAGCAGCTCCAGGTCGTGAAGGCCAGCATTCCCTGGGCTCGCTGCCCCCTTTCGGAGAGCTGGGCTGTGGCAGAGTACAGCATGGCCCTTGGCTATGTGTTCGTGAATAGAGGAAGTACCTGCAGGAGTCTTTGTGATGTTCATATGTGGTCTTTGACAAGTGCATTACAGCTCATGAGAATCTAGGTGACCCAGCATTGTAAGCTACAATAGTGATGCCCTTGGTCAAGTCATCTGTGCGGACTGATCCCTGATCTCTAGATACTAAAGCATCTGCCTTGACTGCCAAAGCTAGAGACCCATGATCAGTAGCTCAAAGACTACAATGACTCAAACCGCCATACAGAGTCTAGCCACTGGAGGGGGACAAAGAGCCAAACTGGGCTAGCCTGGGTTAGCCAGCCAGTACAGGGAGGAGTTTTCCATCTTCTTTGACTTTCTTAAAACGTTTCCAACATCCTGAAACAATGCCTTCAGAAAGGGAATTGCTGCCAGCTACTTCAGCCTTTCTGGCTTTTAAAATAGTGCAACATCCTTTCCTTCTCGCTCATTTCCTGGTCCTTTTTATTTTCTAAATAAACGTCTTGCAGCCTGTAGAGTCTCTGGTCATTGATTTTAACTGTAAATGAGAATATTTTCCTGCTCTAGGAAATCTTCCTCAGAAGAAGGGTCATTACAGACAAATCCAGGGAACATTCTTATCCTAACGTAATGCAAATAACAAGGACAAGAGGAAATATAAAATATTGACTGTATAGTACTTGTTCTCTGTTCAACAAGATGTTTGCACTCTCACATGGGATCATTTTTATAGTTGTGTGTCAGGGGAAACTGTTCCTGGAGGTTTCATCATATGACAATCTTCAGTTCCTGGAGGCTCCAGGACAATTCCAGGGGTTGACAACCCTAGCTCCAAGGCTCATCATAATTCCACCTTTCCTACTTATCTGCTGTAGTCTATCAGGTCACTTAACCCCTTTTCACACTAAATGATGCCAGTCTGTCTCCCAACTCCTCCATTTCTCCCACAAGCATCTCCGCAGCTTTTTTCTAGCCACCCCTCTGCAATCAATGCACTGTGATTTGACTCACCCAGCCAGAACCCTCTCTCCATTCACAACACAATCATCTGAGTGATACACTGAATCCATTGCTGTTACCTGCATCCTTCTTTCCATCCTCTCCCTGTATGTTACTCCCACACATGTGTAACATCTAAAATTGACCACTGTAAGCTGGCCCCTGGTCTCTCTCCCAGCAGATCTGCAGAAGGTGCAAATAGATACAAGTCCATTGAAGTCTATAGGGATATGCTGATTTACACTAGCTGAGGATATGGATTTCTTTGCCTTCTATAGAAGACCTAGCAAAATTTCCATGGCTCTACAATAAGTGATTATAGAAATATCCAACCTGGATAATTACTTTCTGCCTCTAAATTCTACCCAGTCTCAGTAGACTACAGTTATTCTCATTTATATTGCAGTTGTAACTAGATGCTCTGAACAGACCAGGATCTCATTGCTGTAAGCTCCTAAAGACACATAGTAAGAAACAGTACCTGCCCAATATGGCTAGACAAGAGAGAGAGAAAAGGCACAAGGCAATTGTATTATTTACTCCAGATCACACAGGAATTTGGGGTACAACTGGTGATTAAATCCAGATCTGAGTCCCAATCCAGGATCTTAACTATAAGCCCACCATTCCTCAAAATTTTCCCTTCCTGTTACAATCCGTGGTGCATTGTTGGGTGCTGCTAACCCAGGACCAGACGGACAGAGTAAGGTGGGTAATAAGAGAAAGGGGTCTTCATGTAGAATGAAAGATTCTGGGAAAGGTAAAGAGAAGGATAATGAGGTGAAAGCTGTAGCTGTAAAGAGATTGGACATAAAGGAATAAGTGGAGGGAGAATACGTGAGTCCTGACAAAGTAATTAAAGGAGGGAGAGAAAGCTGAGGAAATAAGGGATTTGTAAAGAACAGGAGAGGAGAGAGGGTGGATGAGATTTTCTAAATCTGTCTGCAGTGACCTAACTCAGCTTTCACTGAAGTCAATGGTAACACTCCCAGTTGATTCAATAAGTTGGTCAGAGCACTTCAGAAAATCCCTAGTGGGAATGAAGAATGGTTTGTGCAGAAGAGCAGAAGCGGAGGGAAAGGGTGGTAGGACGAGAGGAGATAATCAAGGATTAATGGGGAGGGAGGTGTGTTGTTTTATTGTAGTCTCATTGTGTTTTAGCTTCCCCCTCTCTTTTAGAAGAGGAAAATAAAAAGCCACTCAACCTTGTGTAAGCAGGGGAATGGTCCTGCTATTGTGGGGAACTTTCCTGGCTTCTGCACGACCCAGGTGTAATGGGCTAGCAGAAGGATCTGAGTCCTCACTCCCACTTCCATTACCCAGAGGCCTTCCTTTCCACTCTCTTGTCTGGCAGAGTCCTCGTAACCCTGACAAGGCTGGGACAAGGGCTCAACCCCCAACCCTGCTGTGGTCACCTAGGACAGGGACTAGGATGTCCCCACTCCGGGGTGCTCTCTCTGTACTGGGCACCTCCCTGACCCACTGATCATTGCATACAATTTCAAGCAAATACAAGTTGTTTAATTAACAATTAATTTAAAAAAGAATAAAGAAAAATGGGAAAGATTAAAGGAAAACATATCCCTCTGCTCTGCGGCAACGAACATCACAAACAGTGTCTCTGGACATCAGGGCAGTTCACAGTCAGTTCCTTGTAGGTCCCAGGTCTCCTTCTCAGGCTCTGGTTGTGCTGCAGAGACACTGCAGGATGGACACTTGCAATGGTGGTCACCACACACCTCCAGGCTTTGAGTGGTGAGATCCTTCCAGCCTCAGCCCCCCATTGGTTTAAGATCCCCCAAGGGACCCTTGTCTGGGGGTGTCTTTCTGCACTGGGCCTTTGCCCAAGGTCCCCCCTTTGACTGGCCCCGGTTGCTCATCACATCTGGCTCTGTGGCTGCAGCCCTGCTCCCAGCACAGGGTCTGCGCTCTCTGGGCTGATTCTGTGACTCTGCTCCCAACTCCGACCTGCTTCCTGAGCTGCTTTTCTGGCCCCTCTGGCTCTGGCAGAGCTCTGCTCCCCAGCTCAGCTTGGGCCTCTGCCTTCTCCTTAGCTCAGCCCCACTCTGTCTGACCCAGGCAATTCCAGCTCACATGGAGGATGGGACCCCCCAGCCTCCTGATTCCCTGATTAGCCTTCCCACCCTGTCAATCAGGCTCAGAGGCTGAGGCTGACCTGGAGCATTTAATACTGGGAGCTAGCCAACCAGAACACCCCCACTGAATGTTAGTAAGGGGGCAACAGTCCCCTTACATTTGGGAACACCAGAGATACAGCTCATCTACACAACAGAACTGCCACATGCTCCAGAGGGACCTAGAAGAGGCAAAAGTCCTCTACTTGTCCCTTTGGTCAATAGCTAGGGTGACCAGATGTCCCAATTCTATAGGGACAGTCCTGACTTTTGGGTCTTTTTCTTATATAGGCTCCTATTACCCCCTACCCTGTCCTGATTTTTCACACTTGCTGTCTGGTCACCCTATCAATAGCACAGAACTCTAGTCAATCTGTTGGATCACAATCAAGATGCCAGAGGAAATTTATCTGATCAACTTCAAAAAGTGTTCCCATTTTGTGTGTGTGTTCATCTTTGGTGTCTCTACAAAAAGATTAAGGAGTCTGGTGGCACCTTAAAGGCTAACAGATTTATTTGGGCATAAGCTTTCGTGGGTAAAAGAGCTTGCTATGCATCTGAAGAAGTGATGTTTTTACCCACAAAAGCTTATGCCAAATAAATCTGTTAGTCTCTGACGTGCCACCAGACTCCTTATTGTTTTTGTGGATACAGACTAACACAGCTGCCTCCTGATATTTGGTGTCTCTAGTAATTTTTCCATTGGTCTACAATATTTGAGGGCTTATGACCCTTTTAATAGTCTTACAGTGTCTTTAGAACAAAATATTACTCATCGCTCAGAAGCCATGACAAGGACAGTCTGGCCCAGGGGTTAGAAGAAGAATCAGAAATCTAGAGAAGGGTTGCAGCAAGAGCAAGACTTATGGCATCTATCACCACTATTAGGCAGAGGAAAGCTCCAACCCGCAAAGTGAGGCGTATATACCTGCTCTGAGCGTCATCAGACCAGTTCCTGGTTTGCGGATTGGCTGAATCAGGCTCTAGTTCAAGGATGATTCATCACCTTACCTGACCCTGCGGAACATGGAATGGGTGCTCTATCCTCCATCTTATGCAATTTCATTGCCCTCTAGGGGAAGTTAGAGATGTTGAATTAACAGCAGGAAGTCACCCTGTGAGCAGTAAAATCATACTGAGAATTACAAATAAACATAACCTTTTAGAGAGATTGAATAAATAAATAAATAGCCACAGTAGCTCATGAGAAAATCTAAGCAAATGAAGATCTATATATGATGTAGACTTTTAAAAGTCTGTGCTTGCTTGTTGGAAAAAGTGTTCTCATTGCTAATGTCCATTCTATTTAAGTTAATTTTCCATGGTTATTATAGTGGTATTTGAACCTCTTGGATGAGATTTTTTGAAGCAGTGTAAGTGGTTTGGACAGCCAGTTCTAATTCATTATAATGGTGTACAAATCACATAGGCAGTGTCGAGTATCTTAGCACTAATGCTTTTAGTGTTCTTGGATGGTGATGATAATGGACCCAACGCCACCCTCTGCTTCTGCCGTCTGTAGAATAACAGCATTTGATATGTCAGTCAAAAGGGGAGTGCCAACTCCTTTGCAGGCTCTGTCATAATCCACAAATACCCCTAAATGGGGCATCTTCAGGGTTAGGCCTCTGCAGCTTTGGAAGGAATGGAGGAGACAGGTCAGCAAGATAGCAACTATCTACACCATCATTCCCCCCAGCAAGTCCATGAGGAATCCTGGCACAAGTTGATGTGTTGAGTCAGTAGAGAGATAAGGTGGATGAGGTAATATATTGTATTGGGCCATCTTCTGTTGGTCAGCGAGACAAGCTTTCTAACCACACAAAGCTCTTCCTTGGGTCTGGGAAAGGTAATCTCAGGGTCACAGCTAAATGCAAGGTGGAACAACTAGTTTAGCATAAGGACTTCATGTTGTAAGGGACCTTTCAAGGTAGAGTAGCCTATTAACACCTCTTCAGTCAGAGGAGGGAGTTAGTGGGTTACAAAATGTTTTAATAAACCAATAATCCAGTGTACTGGTTCAGTCCATGATTTTTAGCGTCCACAAGAGTTATGAATTTCAGCTCCCAGGTTCATTTTTTGAAAGTGTTGTGCAGGTTTCCTTTAAGGATGAGGACTGACAGGTCAGATATAGAGTGATTTCACCCACAGGTGACATGGTGTTTTTGTCTTTTATCATTTTCTTGTGCGAGTTCATTTGAGAGCATAGCGATGGTCTGGTTTCACCCACATAGTTGTTGTTGGGCCATTCAGTGCACTGAATGAGGGACACCACATGTTGTGATAGACATGTGTAGGGCCCATGGATCTTGAAAAGGGTGTTGTGGGGGTGTATTGATCATTGTAACAGTGGAGAGCTGTGGGCAGGTTTTGCATCTGTTGTTCTGGAAGGGTCTAGTACCACTTTGAGTTGCCCTGATCTGTGTCAGAGGGGTAACCATGTTAATCTGTATCCACAAAAGCAACCAGAAGTCCGGTGGCATCTTAAAGAATCCCTGATCTGTGGGGAGGTCGCTTCTGATGAGGAGCTTGGAGAGGTTTGGGGGGTATTTGAAGGCCAGAAGAGGTGGTTCAGGAAAGATTTATTTCAGCATGGGATCCCCATCGAGTATGGGTTGTAACCGGTTGATGATACCCAGTATGGGCTCCAGTGTGGGGTGGTAGGTGATAACTAGGGGTATGTGATCAAAGGTAGGTTATTTCCATCTCAAAGTACGTTGTCTCAGGGTATTTGGGTGGCCCATTCCACAATGCAATCTACTTCTCTGGTGGAGTGTCCTTGTCTAGTGAAGATGGTTTCCAGTTACTAAGTCCTGTCTGGCTACAACCACAACAATGGAAGGTATTGAATGTAGCCGTCTGAAATGGCACTGACACAGCTACATGAAGTGTTGGCTGTGCAGGGTGCCCTGCGGCAGACTGAAAGGATGGAGGGAAGCTTTGTGGCAGAGGAACATAGGGAAGAATGACTCACCATTGAAGAGAAAGGATTGTTCAGGATTTAAGGTGCCTGCTTGGGACTCAAACGACCAGTGTTCAGCTCCCTGCTCCACCATAGACTTCATGTGTGATCTTGGGCAAGTCACTCAGGTATCCCCAAGACTCAGTTTCCCCCCTGTGCAATGGGGATAAGTGTGGTGGCCTACCACACAGGGGGGTTGAGAGGAGAAATACATTATTGAGGGTGAGGTGCTCTGATGCTATGGTGATGAGGGCACCACACAAATACCTCAGTCAGATCAGCAGGAAGTACTTGAGCACAGGACACCCTTCATATGGGGCCATTTGGGGTTTGATCCTGAGACAGAGAAGCTAAGCTGATATGTGGACACCAGAAAGAGAGCCAGGAGTTCCCAGCAGGAGAAGACCTGAACCTCACAGCTCCTGACATCCAGAGCTCCAAGGCAGGGAGGCCCACGACATCCTTAAATGAGCAATTTAACCCACATCCACTCAGTGTGGTGCTGTGTCCTTCTCTAGCGGTGGCTGGGCTACACGCAGAGTTGATGATCCTGCTACAGCCTTGGTTTAACAGAGATGAGGCTTTTGACTCAGCCAGGAGAGGTTCATACTTTTATACCCAAAGGTCCCAGATTCAGTCTTTACCTCCGACAAACCACTCATGGGCATAGTGTTCCAATGTTGCCATGGTTTCCAATATAGCATGCTTCTATTGTTAAATATGCCACTGTCAACTAAACCTGCATGAGAAGCTGCTCTGTTTCTCAGAGGATTTCAATCTCATAGCATAACTAATGCCATAAACCACTTCCCCTCCGATTTGAGCACACAGGAATGCAAAATAATAAACACTGCCATGCACAGAATGGCATTCATTGCAATTATTTATTGTGCTTTGTTGTCTTTCCCGATTAACAGAGTGGCTTCCCTGTTTGTGAAGACTATAAAAGGCAAAGCTGACCATTGCTATTATTATGAACACAGAGAAAGTAGTCTGTTGTTACTATGACAATAGAATGAAAAAGGAGTAGATTTCCAAATATGTACAAACCTACAGCCTGAAGTCCTCAATGCACAAAAGGGGGCAGGCAGAGTAAAAGAGACCTTTTGCATGAAGCATATTCCAGTTAAACATTAGCATATTTTCATAAAATCATATAGAGTGCAATGTCACACCCACTTTATAGTAGCTCCATCTAGGTTGTATTTCCCTAGTTTGTTTATGAGAAAGTCATGCGAGACAGTATCAAAAGCCTTGCAAAAGTCAAGATATACCACAACTACCACTTCCCCCTATCCACAAGGCTTGTTATCCTGTCAAAGAAAGCTATCAGGTTGGTTTGACATGATTTATTCTTGACAAATCCATGCTGACTGTTATTTATCACCTTATTATCTTCTAGGTGTTTGCTAATTGATTTCTTAATTATTTGCTCCATTATCTTTCCGGGTCCAGAAATTAAGCTGACCGGTCTGTAATTCCCTGGATTGTCTTTATTTCCCTTTTTATAGATTGACAATATTTTTGCCCTTTTCCAGTTGTCTGGAATGTCTCCTGCTTACCATGACTTTTCAAAGATAATCGCTAATGACTCAGATATCTCCTCAGTCAGCTCCTTGAGTATTCTAGGATGCATTTCATCAGGCCCTGGTGATTTGAAGACATCTAACTTGTCAAAGTAATTTTTGACTTGTTCTTTCCCTATTTCAGCCTCTGATCCTACCTCATTTTCACTGGAATTCACTGTTAGATGTCCAATTGCCACCAACCTTCTTAGTGAACACCGAAACAAAGACATCATTTTATGTTATTGTCTTTCCCCCATCATTGAGCAACAGGCCTACCCTGTCCTTGCTCTTCCTCTTGTTTCTAATGTATTTGTAGAATGTTTTCTTATTTCCTTTTATGTCCCTAGCTAGTTTGATCTCGTTTTCTGCCTTAGCCTTTCTAATTTTGTCCCTACATACTTGTGTTATTTGTTTATATTCATCCTTGGTAATTTAACCCAGTTTCCCCTTTCTGTAGGATTCTTTTTTGAGTTTTAGATCATTGAAGATCTCCTGGTTAAGCCAGGGTGGTCTTTTGCCATACCTCTTATCTTTCCTACTTAGTGGGATAGTTTGCTCTTGTGCCTTTATTAATGTCTCTTTGAAAAATTGCCAACTGTCTTCAGTTATTTTTCCCCTTAGACGTGCTTCCCATGGGATCTTACCTACCAACTCCATGAGTTTGCTAAAGTCTCCCTTCCTGAAATCCGTTGTCTTTATTTTGCTGTTCTCCCTCCTACCATTCCTTAGAATCATGAACTCTACCATTTCATGATCACTTTCCCCCAAGCTGCCTTCCACTTTCAAATTCTCAACCAGTTCCTCCCTATTTTTCAAAATCAAATCTAGAATAGCCTCTCTCCTAGTAGCTTTCTTCACCTTTTGAAATAAAAAATGGTCTCCAACACATTCCAAGAACTTGTTGGATAATCTTCACCTCACTGTGTTATTTTCCCAACAGACGTCTGAGTAGTTGGAAGTCCCCCATGTGAATGTCTACACA
The DNA here is from genome assembly GCF_007399415.2 of Gopherus evgoodei. Taxonomy (NCBI): domain Eukaryota; kingdom Metazoa; phylum Chordata; order Testudines; family Testudinidae; genus Gopherus; species Gopherus evgoodei. The sequence goes on from NC_044326.1 coordinate 138,920,241, forward strand.
GCAAGTAAACAGTACTTTAGTCCAGGTCCCACGAGCTGGAGTACGCAAGGATGGCCAGCTATGGGTATCTAATTGCAATGTAGACGTATCCCGAAAGTCTTTAGTAGAACAAGAACTTGACCTTAGCTCTTCCACAGGCCCATGCTAGCGGACTAACCATTAAGCTGCCCTTCATCTCATATAGCTCCAGAAAGGAGAGAGGGACCTGGACATCCCTAAGTGTCCTTTAAGGCCCTCTTCCTGCTGTTGGGCCCATGTGAGGTCCCATTCATCTGACTCTGCCCATGAGGTCTGCCCCCATGAACCAGTGCCTAACATTGGCCATTAACTCACTCACTGATGTCAGTAAAGTAATAAATCCAGTTATACTTTGAGAGCCCACTCCTGCAACCACCTATACATGTGCCTCACTTTATACACCTGGCATGGCCCACTGGACATTCTGAGTTATAAGCAGGCCCCTGCTTAGCTTTTAGTTCAAATAAATTTCAGGCTTCTCCTTGCTCAGGGTAGATTGCAAGATGACAAAGGAAGTAAGGCTAAGGCAGATCTGGTCATCGCAGCAAAATATCCCCCAATAGCTGGGTCCGGAGCTTGAGAAAGAACCAGTTTATCTGGCGATGTTGTTGTAGGGTATGTAAAGAAGGGAAGGTGCAGGAGGGCACAGTGAACCACATAGTATTTATATAACGTTGCCGACTGGAGGGGCACAGAGAGTTCTTTAAAAGGCAGTGTGGTAAAAAAATAAAGAGAGCTCAAATAGAAATTGATGGGGACAATCTTCTGCTATTCCCAGCACTACGTCCTGCTACACAGCAAAGATGGAAAGCACTGACCAGCATAAAAAGCGATTTAGCAGCTGGGGAAATTTCTACCTCCTTTCTCTTCCTGGAATAGCACCGAGTAATTGACTTAGGGGGAGGAAAAAAGCCTATTTGTTTTCAGATGTTAATTCAGCCATGCAGTGCCTACCGGAGAGCAAAACCGAAATTCTGCTGCAGACAGGCCACGGGAACTGCCAGACAAAAGTAAACCAAAAGAGATGTGGAGAAGAGCCAAGCTTCCAGCCATTAACCTGAGAAAACACAGGGCTGTCTTATGCCTGGTGCAGGACTCTTCCCTCCCTTGCAGCCCCAATCACTCCTTCCTAGTACCCTCATGGATGTGAGTTACCCCAAAAGGTGAAGAGATGGGAACATGGCCCTGCGCAGCCTTTGCAGCAGGTGATCTTATGGGTGGGGCATAGGACTGGGCACTGGGGAGCTCCAGGAGGGTTTACGCCTTCCTGTAGCATAATGCCTCCCTGTGTGGGGTTAGCTCTACTTTATTATGGGCTGAGCTGCTAGGCACAACTGAGTCCACCACGGCCTCCATCCTGCATCTGGATGCATATGAGCAGAGTCCACCCACATGGGTCCACTTGCAGGATCAGGGTCTACACCACTTATTATCAATCAACATTTATATTTGCAGTACCACCTTGGGGCCTCAACCAGGTTGGCCAAACACAGAGACAAGGAAAGTCCCTTCCTCAAATTGCTCATAACGGTTTCAACATATGTTATTTCTTGATGCTTTGAATTCCCTTTGTTTTTTCTGTGGGCCGTTTCCCCTACTCTTCCCATCCAATTGCCTGAACTCTTACAATTTCTTATTTGTTTGTTTAAAATGAAGCAAGCCCGGAGGATTACTATGTTTCTGCATATTCTATTTGACCACACCGGACACTGAAGTATCAATGCCTATCAAGAATGTTACTCTCAGTGGCTATGTCAGAGTTCCCAGACCCACAAGAAGAACAGATTCATTTCTTTAAAGATCTTTGCAAAGTAATTTTATTTTTTCTGTTCAAGCTTCCTGGGCTATTCTGGGTGAAAAATCCTTCATGAGTTCCACAGAAATCTTTAATTACCAGTTTCCATGCTATAGTCAACCACTATATTATACTGCCAAGACGGATGATGCAGATTTAAAAGCATTTTGTACAGTTTTCCTACTGATGTAATTGTACGGCTATAATGTCCTCTTCATGAGTTTTTTGTATGGAATTTCCTAATGCCTTTTTCTAAAAAGAAATGAAGAAGAGGAAAAAAGAAAATTTAGAAAGAAGAGGCATCCTTGAGTGAGGTGATGTCTGTACCCTCCATGTAGGCGCAAAAAAGTGGGAGATTCTTTGCTCCTTCTCCCCTCGCTTGCAATTGGTGTAGGGCCAGACTCAATCTGGTTTGACCAAAGTTTACACAATAATCCAGCAGCAGAACATAAGAACGGTCATACAGGGTCAGACCAAAGGTCCACCTAGCCCAGTATCCTGTCTTCCAACAGTGGCCAGTGCCAAGTGTTCCAGAGGGAATGAACAGAATAGGTAATCATCAAGTGATCCATCCCTTGTCGCCCACAACTGTAGAATAAGATCCACAACTTGGAAGTAAGATCCAAGGTCTTTAGACTTTCCGGCCTTTGCTGTAATCACTAAACTTTCTTGCCTCTTCCAGAGGATGCTACCACACTTCTGATAGCCATGGCTGGGTGACCAAATGCTCATATATCGACATTTTTCTCTGTAATACCAAGGTTGATCCTCCTGACTTTACCTGAGTCCTTTACCATGACTGAATTTTGGCAGCTAACTTCTACACCCAATGCAGAAGCTCCTGTATCTGTAACAGCAAACTGTGAGCCCATATCTTCAAGTGTGCCATCAGTGGTGGATCGTGTGACCTGCTATTGTTCTATCTGTGCTTGGAGGCCCTGTAGCAAGGTAAAAGCAGCAGCCTGGAAAGGATTAAGAGGTCCCAGCCTGCCACATGGTTGGGCAGGGTATATAAGGAAGAGGAAACAGGATCCAGAAGGTCAGATGCAAAGGGTGTGCCTTCCTCCTCTGGGTGCTGGAGGCAGGTGAGAGCTTGGGGGAGGAGGTATGGTTAGTGTTTTCAGTTGGACAGATTTAATTTGTTTGAGGTTTTTTGGTGGGCATTGTTGTAAACAATAAATACTGCCTGTGATGGGATGGGTCATAGACACCCCCTTGGGACTGCCACCTGATGTGCTGAGACTACCTCTAAGCCCATTTCCCTGGCAGTTTGAGACTTCGGTACCTTGCCTGGTTGTGTCAGACATGCTACAAACACAGACCCAGGTCTGAACCACTTCCCCCAAACGCTGCAGGCTTAACTGAAAACAGCTTAAGAAGTGCTCCTGTCTCCAACACGCAGATATCCAGTTCCCAATGGGATCCAAACCCCAAATAAATCTGTTTTACTCTGTATAAAGCTCATACAGGGTAAACTCATGAATTGTTCACCCTCTATAACACTAATAGAGAGATATGCACAGCTGTTTGCTCCCCCAGGCATTAATTACTTGCTCTGGGTTAATCAGTAAGTAAAAAGTGATTTTATTAAATATAAAAAGTAGGATTTAGTGGTTCCAAGTAAGAACAGACAGAACAAAGTAAGTTACCAGCAAAATAAAATAAAACATGCAAGTCTAAGCCTAATACAGGAGGAAATTAGATGCAGGTAAATCTCGCCCTCAGAGATGTTCCAGTAAGCTTCTTTTACAGACCAGACTTCCTCCTAGTCTGGGTCCAGCAATCACTCACACCCCCGTTGTTACTGTCCTTTGTTTCTGTTTCTTTCAGTCATCTCTTTGGGGTGGAGAGGTTATCTCTTGAGCCAGCTGAAAACAAAATGGAGGGGCTACCAGAGCCTTATATAGTCTTTCTTTTGTGGGTGGAAACCCCTTGTGTTCTTCTGTGCAGAAAGATGGAGTTTTGAAGTCACATGGGCAAGTCACATGTCCATGCAGGACTCATTTCTTTACAGGCCAACACCATTGTTTACATGTTAGTTTGAATGTTCCCAGCAAAGCTCAAATGTGGATTGGCATTTATCAAGGTCCATTGTTAGCTAACTACTCCCAATTACTTGAATAACCCCTTCACACTGTGTTAAACAAATCTGCCTTATGTGCTTCCTACAGCAGACACTTTAAATACAAGCATAGAGCCAACTCTCATAACTTCAGATATAAAAATGATCCATGCATACGAATAGGATGAATACATTCAGTAGATCATAACCTTTGCACAGATATGTTACACAGCATATCTAGCATAAAACATTCCAGTTATGTCATGTTTACACTCATAAGCATACTTCTATAAAGCATTATGGGGTGAAACGTCACAGTGCCCATAGAAAATGTCTTAAAAAGGACTTGGACAGAAAGTTTGCTTCTCTTGTCTGTCTAGTGTAAGAGCCCACCAGCCTCCAGCCCAGATTGGAGCCCCATTCTGCTAGGTGCTGCACACACACAGTAAAGTCTGGTCTACACTTAAAATTTACTGGTAGACATATGTTGATTAGGGTGTGGATTTTTTATTTGGTATAGCTATGCCAGTATAAACCCTAGTATAACTGCAGCCACACTTTGGGCTGGTCTACACTAGCAAGTTAGGTCAACCCAGCTACATTGCTTGGGGTTGTGAAAAAATATATTCACACCCCGGAGAGAAATAGTTAACCTGACCTAAGCCCTAGTGTAGACAGTGCTTCAGCCTCTCAGAGAGGTGGATTTACTACAGCAATGGAAGAATCCCTTTTGTCTCTGTAGTATGTGTCTACACTATCAGGGTTTTGCTTGCTCCATTACACCAGTATGGTTAAACTGACAAACTGTTTCAGCATAGACAATACCTAAGAAATACTTTCTACTCCAAAGATTTTAGTGTCTAAACAGAGACTAGAGGGAAACTGAGGCACAAAAAGACGAGGTGACTTGCCCAAATGTACTCAGCAGATCAGCTGTAAGTAATGTAGCTGTAGCCATGTTGGTCCCAGGAGAGTAAAGAAACAAGGTGGGTAAGGTAATATCTTTTAATGGATTAATATAACCTCACTCACTTTGTCTCAGTGGACCAGAAATAGAACCCAGAGCTCCTGACTCCAACACCCCTGCCCTATGTGCTGGCCCAGGGGTCTCAAACTCGAATCACCACGAGGGCCACGTGAGCACTAGTACATTGGCCCAAGGGCCGCACCACTGACACCTTTTCATATAAAGGTACAAAAGTCCCTCCCCCGGCTCCACCCCCACTTCACCCCTTCCATCATGTCCCACCTCTTCCCACCCCTTCCCCGCCCCCATTCCAACCCCTTCCCCAAAGTCCCCCCAACTATATCCCCTCCCTGCTCCTATTCCAATCCCTTCTCCAAACCCCACCCCTGCCCCGCCTCCTCCCCTGAGCACATGGCTCCCTGCTCCTCTCCCTCCCTCCTGGAAAGTGCTAAATGCCGCCAAATAGCTGTTTAGCCGCAGGAAGCAGTTGGAGGTAGGCAGAGGAGTGGGAATGTGGTGCCCTGGGGGGCAGGGAGCTTGGCAGCGGCAGGAAATAACCCTGCGGACCACATGTTTGAGACCCCTGTGCTAGCCCATGCTGCCTCCCTGTTAGGTCTCTGGCTCTGGCTAGCTTGCATTAACCCACGATATCCCAAGCTTTCCCAGCTATCAAGGATTTCCCAGGCAATGCTGTCACATCCACAACAGGGAGGGGGCAGTTTGACTGCAATGTTTGCTGAGTCCAAATACTTTGTTTCCCTTTTGACACTGCAGATAAGCACAGGAAACCAACAATGGCCCAGCCACACTTTGAAAAATTGTTCAACTGACTTAAAGTTAATCATGATAAAAGCAACACTAAACGGAGCGGAAGCTCAGTGTATCAGCCCTTTTTCACCGCACAGAAACATCCCTTCCCACTGAAGAAAAACAAACAAACCTTGTGAGATAAAGGCTAGGGCAGCTAGCTCCCCTTAATCACTTGATCATAAAGCTTGTAAAGAAAAATGAGTCAACACATCAGAAATACAGCCAGGGCCCGAGACACAAATAACTTTAAATGTCAAGACAGAATGCTGATAAGTTACTGGTAGCCATTGTAAGGATGCTGAAAGGAGGGGTGAGATAACATGACAGCCTGATTTGGCTTGCAGGAGGATGGACACAGTAGCAGAAGTCACATTTCAATAGAGAAATGGGAAGGTTGGAATTCAGCGTAGCAGCAGCAAATGAAAACATTACATACTCCATTAGCATCCCCATGGTGAAGGTGAAGGCCATAGAAGAAACTCTAGGAAAAGCTCCTGCAGGGAAAGCCCAGTCAGATTTCTCTTCTTTTGAGGAGTGGGCATAGAATCTTAGGGTTGGAAGGGCCCTCAGGAAGTCATCTACTCCAACCCCCTGCTTACAGCAGGGCCAATCCCTAGACAGATTTTTGCCCCAGTTCCCTAAATGGCCCCCTTAAGGACTGAGCTCATGACTCTGGGTTTAGCAGGCCAATGCTCAAACCACTGAGCTATCCCCCCAGGGTGCATGTGTGAATTTAGAGCTCATTAAAATAACAAGAACTCACAGTGTTGGTTAGTCAGAGACAGCCTTAGAGTGGGCAGGATGCATTGGATGCCACGTTTCATAGTGGTTGCAGGAGGAAGGGCCATGGAGTGGGGTCTGCTGGATGATTTGGGAGGGCTATGGTTATCATAGCAACAGAGGCAGAAGGGCCTAGAGTGAGGAGAAGGTTGCAAAGCCAACTGCTGGCGAGACCAGGGACTGGGCAGGAAACAATGGAGGCTGGTGACATCTGAGAGGCAAAAATGGCACTTGACTTAGTTAGTAGAGGTCATACTGAAGCCCTTGGATGTTGCAGCCACCACCTTGGCAGCCAAGGGGTTAATTTGGAAGGGTACCATTATAAGCTAGATTTTGGAAACAGGAGCCCCCTTTTGGCAGGAGCAATTTGGGGAAGTCTATGCCGGGAACTGTGTACACATGTAAATCTGAGCAGTCATGCTCCTCCTAATTCCCGGGTGTAGGTGTAAACACTGCATCTCGAGGCAGTGTGATCTAGTAGGTCCATCAGCACATTGGAACTCAGGTGACATGGAATCTATTCCTAGTGCAACCACAGACTTGCTGCGCATCTCCAGGCAAATCACTCCACCTTTTCATTTCCCCTCCCACCCTTTGTCTGCCTTCTCTGTTCTGATGCTGAACTCTTCAGAGCAGAGACTGTCTCTCGCTATGTGTTTGCACAGGGCCTCATGCCAGGGGGCTCTGATCTCCATTGGGATCTTTGGACATGACTCTAATACAACTATTTAGATTTCCACCATCATTTCTTGTACATACTGGCATAAAAATACTGATGGGAATTGTACCCTTGTAAGAAAATCCTTCTAAAAATCTGCTCCATTCATGTTCATTAAGTCTAGCAGCTCCTTGAACTGAATACGTGGATTTCTGCCAGAGGGAAATGTGGATAAGATTGGTCTAGTTTTATGTTTGTCTTGTTTGTATAGAAATCAACTTTGCAGTCCCAATCACTTGTAAAACTGAGAATTAAGGAGCCCAGGGCAGGTGTTCAAGAATTGTAAAGGCTGAAAGATTGCCTGCATTGCCGTTAGACAGCAGTTCAGCTAAAGAAATTAACAGTGCAATCTGCAGACTCCTCACAAAATCTTTTCCTACCCAGCAAGTCCTCAGCTTCCTTCTGCCAAAGGCCAACACTGGTTAACCGGGGATGCTGACCTCTGAAAGACTGCAGGGGGATACTACTTGGGCATCCCTTAGACCTACATCGACAGGCAGCTTGAAGGCTTTAAGATAGCTAATTTGCAATCAGTAAAAGATTCTGTTGGTAACAGTAAGTGTGATTCTGATCCTTTTAGCTAGCCAGCAGCACAGAAACCCCCGAGGCATTCTATACCAGTCTCAGCACAAGAGAGTGGGGGTGAAGTTCCTAATGTTAATGGCCAAAGATACTACACTACCCAGCAGCACGTGTTTGGAGAAATGACCTAATTAAAGATAGGATTTTGACTGTCTGTAAGAGCAGAGACTAACACAGATTAGCTGTACAATGGAACAGAAAGCTGCCTGCTTATATATCTGCCGAAAGCAGCTTTTTAGTAAACCCACAGATAAATGTGGGATGCTCACTAACCAGGCCGCCAAAGGCAGTAACGTGTGTCCAAAAGGTAGCACGGGTGAATGGACATCATGACTCCTGATTTCTGTTTACAGCCCTGCCATTAATCTGCCATACAACCATAAGCAAGTAATTTAAGGTGGTTAAGGCTAGGGGTTGGTGAACAACAGACTTTTCAGTTTGCTGGTGATTTTGAAGTTAAAAGGAAATTCATTTCTGATCAAACTAAACATTTTTTTGACAAAATTGAAACATTTCATTTTGATTTCTAGCATTTAACTTTTTTGCATTTCAAAGAAAAAATGTCAATTTTGAAACAAAAAGTCATTTCAGACCATAAAAAATCAAATTGTTTCATTTCGAAAAGGCAAAACAAAACATGTTGCTTTTGTCAAAATGTGTCTTGCTCTCAAATGCACAATGTGATGAAACTGGCACAAATTCGTAAAATGTTTTGGTGTTGCCAAGTCTACATTTTGTTGCCAAACAAGTTTCAGACCAAAAGTTTCACCCAGCTCTAGTTAGAGCATTAGGCTGCACCCAGACCAGCTTGGTTTAGGTTCTGTCTCTGCCAGAGGTTACTTATATGACCTCAGTAAGTCATATGACTTCTCTGTGCCTCAGGTTCTCCTCTATAAAATGATGGGATAAGGTTTACCTACTACACAGGGATATTGTGAGACTTAGTAAATAGTTCCAAAGTACTTTGAGGTCTGCAAATTATTTTGCTAAACCAAAGGGATGGGCTTAGTTGCGTCCAGTATATAATCCAATAGGAGTAAGAAATAGGGATCAGGCAATCTGGTAGGGAATAAAGATAAAGCAAGTACACCAGGATTCAGAGATCACATTAAAAATAGTATTTCACCAACGCTGATTGAATTTAATAACTGAGAGCATCAGATACATACTTTTCTGCCAAGGAGTGAAATTGGTAGATATAAAGCATATAAAGCTATACAAACATATCCTCCCTGACAACAAAAACATCCCTCGCTGTATCTCAGTGCGCTCAGGGACGTTAGCTGACTCTGTGGAACACACAGAATTGTCAGTTTGGGAAGGATACACTATATTTCATGAATAACAGAGTGGTCAGATCTCTGCTTTTAGGACAAAAAACAAAAACAAGAACTCAAGCGTTAGCCATTGCTGGTGCCTCCATACTAACAGTAATATCTGGGAGGCCCCAAACATACCCCTGAGCCCATTGGGACGTGGAGTGGGAGGGAGGGAGGGTTCATTTTTCTTCTCCCCACTCTTTTATTTAATGATTTTAGTTTTGTTTATGTTGTTTGTTTATTTTAAGTTATTCATGGATTGATTGATTTGATCTGTATTTACTCGTTTTAGTCCAGTCATTGATGGTGTCAAGGCTTTCTCCAAAGGGCAGCAGCTACCAGTATCTCTAAATGGCTGTCAGACTCCAGAAAAAATAGGGTGTGGACCTTCCTGAATCTCTGTGATGTAAAACCAGATTGTCAGACAGCGCTGCTAGCCACGCAAAATCCACTACACAATATTTTCCATCACTGCTTTTGCTGTGTAGGTGTGAGCCACATACACAGAGCTAGCTATACAGATCAAAACTAGAAATGGCCCTCTGATCCAGCAGGACCTCAGGAGCCTGGCCCCTCCTCTGCACTTTGCATCCTGTGAAGTTCCGAGATGTTGGTGTAACTCACCATTCAGTGTGTGTTAAGTAAAATTCCCTGGGACCAATCCAGAGGCTGTGGATCTGTTACACATGCCAATCTAAAATCCTATCCCTTTAGCTTGAACTGAAGAGACTGGGGTTTTCAACTCAGGATCTCTTTGGTTCAAACCCTCATGATGACCAAGATAACTGCATTACATTACATCTGTGGGTCTTCGTTTGGAGTGAGAAGCCAGCTCTAAAACCTTGTCCTGGATATAAAATTCAAACCTGAGATTTTCAAAGCCAGCTGGAGGATTTAAACAAGCCAACTCCTTAGAAGTTTTGACAATATCAAACCCAGCTGTACTGAAATTGAGAATTTTGTGGCAAGCCAATATCTATGGGAAACACCAAGCTAAAATGACTTTTGTTTTAGACTCTAGCCTGTAATGTTTAAAGGTGGGATAATGCTGAACTACATGCTTTAAAGGCTCTTTCCATACCTCTAGCTAAAAGATGATGTCTTAAACAATCAAAGTGAGCAAATAATTGTGCCTCGTAAATCAAGAGTGAATGATTTTGACCTCAGGGGGAGCAGTTTGACCAAAAATGAAATAGAGAAACTAGTGCCAAATGCTGCAATATTACCATGCGCTTTGAGGTCACAGTGTAACCTCTCTGAGTAATTATTTTCTACTCTTGGTTGGAGGAAAAATAATTGATTTACTGTACATGATCAATAGGACTCTACTTCTGCTCTTTCATATTGTAGAATGCTTAGCGAATCCTCATGGCAGTCTGTGCCTTTTTGCTAGGCAGCGAAACCACCCCTGCACGTCTTTGCAGAACATCACAATTATCTTTGAAGGCAGAAGAGAGATGTCATATAAAGCTAGTGAGCAGCTATTAGTTTTATGATAAAAAAAAAAAAACTTCCCTCAGCCACTACATTTGATTTTTCAATTAAGATTTGAAATTTCTTGCTGGAAACCTCTGCCCTCAGTAATCCTTTTAATTAAGCAGTAGCCAGGATCCAACTATTTCTGTTTTCTCCACCTTAGTCAGTGCCGCACTGCTGAAAACATTGAAAAATAAATGACACATTTCCTGGGCTGGAAAAAAGAACCTGGGCAGTTGGTCACAGAATACTAAGAGAGGAGACAGCTGACCCCGGCGGTCAGGCTTCAAGCCAGTATATGGAATGGGTTTGGCACTCATCATGTTAACGGATGACCTCCCCTTCTCCAGAGGTTGGAGAAGGATATCTATAGTCATACTACTAGCTCTATTTATCTGTTCTGTTTAGGTTCGGACACAGGTTTTTAGGATGTGTGGATTTTTCTCTGGCATTCAGTACTGTTTGGCATCTATCTGAAGCCAATGGGGGAGGAAAGTGAGACCATGAAGTCTTGTTCCCCTCCAAATGTCAACGCTATGCAGATAGCGCCCAGCTGTGTAGCTGACTCACTGGCAGAGCTTAATGGAGTTTGAGCCAACTAGCTCATTGCCCAGCCAAGGTCAGCAAGTGGCTGAAAAGCTGAAGCTAGATTCAGACAAGAAAGAGGCGAAGATAGTAACGAGGTGGAGATATTTCAAAGAGCTGGCCACCACCACAGCATCTCCCACTAGTGAGGGAGTCTGGCCTGAAGGGTCAAGTCAGTTCATAGCCCTCCTGATATTTAGTTTTACTTGTACTCACTTGCTTATGGATTTCCACATTTTACCATCTTCATGCACAGGAAGGGTGGCTGATTACTCACCCCTAATACCAGCTCCTTGTCAGCTGTTAAACATGCACAAACCAATTTTTGCAATCTCCTCGTTCTTGATTCCTTCCCAGCTACCAAATACTTGCGACCAGAAGCAGCAGCTCTCTCTAGATTCCGAAGATCTTAACTCAGTCAGTTTCATGATAACAGGAGAGAACTGTCCCACAGAACATGCAGATAAACTGTCTCCTGAGCTGTCAAATGGGCAGAAGAACTGATTCTGCCAGCACTGCTCAAACACATTTAGATGCCCAGGAGTTTCCTTTCCTCTGGCTGAGCTGTTACACTAAAAATGAAGCTTCAGCTGCTGAGTCTCTTGTTGGTATTGAATCCAGACAGTCTGATGCTTCCAGACACAGTGTTGCCAGCTCTCTCGATTTTATTGTGAGTCTTCTGATATTTGGTGTTTTTCTTAAAGTCCCAGCTCCTGGAATCAGGTGAAGAGATGAGAATCACACCTATCATTTTTTTAAAATAGTAAGTTCCAAACCCTCATGGTGGCAGAGAAAAGCTGGAAAATGTGACCCAAATGCACACTCTAGAAGGTTTAGACATCAAAAGACCATTAAAAATAACCCAAAATCAATTGTTTTAAAACAATCTGGTGAATTTTGAGGTCTGACTCATGAATGCTCAGGGCTGGCAGTATCACAGACCATGTTACCAAATTGGTGTAAGACAAGAAAAATCTCACAAAGTCAAAATAAAAGCAAAAAAAGTCAAAAATACTTCCTGTATTCTGACACTTAAAATAATAATCCTGATCTTAGAAATTATGATACCTTCAGATAAAGGGTTTGCAACCAGTTCCATAAAGGCTGCACTAGGGGGCATATTTTAAGGTATTTAAGTAACTATAGATGTAGGTAGGTGCAACTGAAGGGTCTGCAGAGTGCTTCCACCAACAGACAGGGGCAGTTTCTGTTCTTAGAGCTATTGTGTCAGGCTGTCTACAAAGCCAGGCAGACATCTTTGTATTCATTACACTTGGGACATGCTTTCAAGCTTTTCTTCATGTTCATGAGAGCTAGAAGCATACTGTTTTTTAAATGAAAGCTGAGAGTCTGATATAATCCCATGACTCCAGGAGCTGAGATCCTGGGTATGACCCCTGGGGGTTGAGTTTAGGTTTTGCCTCATCTCTTGTACATTCAAATGCAGAATTTTCACATGCCATTTTACACTAAATTTAGAATTAAGGAAAGCAAAGGGTAAAGGAGAAGATCCATATTTAGCACTGCCCAGCTAAAGAACTACATTACTGCAGTGTGCAAAGTCACTGGCAGTTCTTCAACACAACAGCCGTACCAGTGATCCATCACCAGATATGGGACAGAACCAAAGGATGACAAATGACACTGTGATTTTGGCAAAGCAATTGGAGAAGTCAAAACAGATAATAAATTATTACAGAAGCAAAAGCAATTTAAAGTTTTCTTTAAAAAATCCCAGTTAAAATTAGGCACAATGGTCACTGACCAGACCAAAGCCATAAGGATTAGAAATCATCGTTTATATCCAGGGATCAAAGAAAGTATTAATTATATGTTACAAAGGAATAAGACATTGCTTCACTTCCACCTTATCTTTTCTTCACATTGGGAGCTACTAAGAAAGATTCTGTGTTGCTCATTGCCCCCGTAGCTGTTCTTTCACTCATTTTGTTAAAGAGGCAGCATTCCCTGGACTAATGATCATTTGTCATTTCTCAGCATGGGTTCACCTCGAGCAGATTCAAAAAAAAACTGTACACATTTTTACAAAGGTTTTTTGAAATGTCAACAATTGGACCAAACTCAATGCACAGTCTAAAAAAAGCAGGGAGGAAATCAATTACTTATTTTGAAAATTTACCAAGTTTTTTTACTTGGAATTTTAACTTGTGACCAAAAAAATATTCCTTCAAAATTAACAATGGAAAAAGAGCCAGCTCTAGTTTTGTCATTGTCTCCAACAAATCCTTCTCCATTCCACTCCTCGGCTGGGTATGTCTCTTGACATGTCCATGATGCTCCCTGGCCGTTCCAGGGCTGTGAAGCACTTCGCTCCAACCTGTCCTTAGCATGAGGGAGCCTTGTCTGTTCTTGCTGTGGATCAGCTCCCTGAAACCACTGGCTGCTCGCAACACAAGCACAGCCTGATAGGCCTCCACAGGCTTGCTCTCTCTTTTCTGATTAACAATAGGCTTATTCCAACCTGAAAGTTCCTCAAGCCTCCCCTGTAGTGTCAGCCCCACTCCACTGGACAGGCACAGGCCTGCTATTCCCAAAGAAACAGGATACCACAGTTTACTGCTTCCAAAAGCTCAGTGTCTTTACTCAGAAACAGGTTCCTCCTGATGGTTTTGGTTTTTTTCCTGCAGGACCCACAATCTATTGATTAGCATTTTGCTCCGACTGTAAATAGGCGTCCATACAATCCTCAGTTTGCATGTGACTGGCCAGAGTGGTGTCTCTCCCTCCGCTTCCTAGCAAAAGTATGTGGATCACCTTTTAGTGATCTGTCACAGACCTAGAGAGCACAGTTGTGATCGCCATATGTACATCTCACAATCATTATGATGACCAGTGTGACACAGGCTTACATTAGAGATTTTACATGACATTCTTTGGCAAACTCAGATGTAGATACCAGACCCAGGGGATCCCTGTAACCCTTCTGACCCCCTTATGTCTTCAGGATGTAGGAAATAGAAGGATTGCTCGAATTGTGAACAACATCTTCAGGCTACACTACGCACTCACAACTCCATTTGAAGTCGGTGGGAGGTGTTTCTCACCTCTAAAAATCGAACCCTCATGTCAAGAGGAAGTAGATGGTCAGACTCAGGATTTGCCTGCTGTCCTCTGACAGATGGTTCTGTAGTTGGATCCCTTAGATAGAGAATGCTTGGTCCCCAGCTCACATGTGCTCCATCCTCAGTGTTTGACCTGCTCTGTTCCAGAGGAGTGCAGCTGCCCCAGAGATTCATGGATGGAAATTTGGTCTCTGAGGTAGCCAGGGCTTGATCCATTTAATTGCTTTGGCAATTAGACCAAGACCTTAAACTTGCCTTGGAAGCTGACTTGGAGCTATTGGAGCCTGACCATTCCACAAAGCAATCAGACGCTAGTATTGCAAAGTTTAACAATTCAGCATTACAATCAGAAGACAGGTATCCACTCTCTCACTGGAGTTCCAGAAGACTCCTTGAAGGGGAGAGCTGGGCTGGTTCAGAGAATCAGAAATGCAGGTCTGAAAGAGACCCTGAGATATCATCATAAAGTGCAGCCCCCGGTGCTGTGGCAGGAGCAAATAAATCTAGACCATTCCTGACAGGTGTTTGTCCGACACATTTCTGAAAACATCCAATGGTGGAGGTTCCACAACTTCCCTTGGAAGCCAATTCCAGAGCTTAAATACACTGATGGTTAAAGAGGGTTTCCTAGTATCTAACCTAAATCTCCCTTGCTGCAGATTAAGACCATTACTTTTTATCCTACCTTCAGTGGGCATGGAGAACAACTGCTCTCAGTCCTCTCTAAATCAGCCATTATTATATTTGAAGACTATCAGGTCCCCTTTAGTCTGCTTTTCTCAAGACTAAACATGTCCAGCTTTTTTAACCTTTCCTCATAGGTCAGGTTTTCTAAATGTTTTATCTTTTTTGTTGCTCTCCTCTGGGCTCTCTCCAGTTTGTCCACATCTTTTTTTAAAATGTGTCACCTGGGGAATTGGTCACAGAATGCCAACCAAGGCCTCAGCAGTACCAAATAGAATGGAACAATTACCTCCCATGTGCTACATACAACACTCCTGTTAATACACCCCAGAATGAGATTAGCCTTTTTCACAGCTGCATCACATTGTTGGCTCATATTCGATTTGTGATCCACTATACCTCCCGATCTTTTCCAGCAGTCCTGCCACCTAGCCAGTTATTCCCCATTTTGTAGTTGTGCATTTGATTTTTCCTCCTTCAGTGAAGTACTTTGCACTTGTCTTTACTGAATTTCCTCTTGTTGATTTCAGATCAATTCTCCAATTTGTCAAGGTTTTTTTGAATTCTGACCCTCTCCTCCAAAGTGCTTGCAATCCCTCCCACCTTGGTGTCATCTGCAATTTTTTAAGCATACTCTTCATTGTACTACTCATGTCATTAATGGAAATATTGAATAGTATCTGACCCAGGACTGACCCCACAGGAACCTACTAGATAGACCCTCCCAGTTTGACAGTAATTCATTGATAACTACTCTGAGCATGGTCTTTCAACCAGCTGTGCACTCACCTTGTCGTAATTTTATCTAGAGCTCATTCCCCTAGTTTGCTTATGGGAATGTCATGTGAGACTGTGTCAAAAGCCTTATGAAAATCAAGATACATCATGATTATTGCTCCCCTCCCCCATTCACTAGATGAGTAACCCTGTCGAAGAAGGAAATTAGGTTGGTTAGGTATGACTTTTCTTGACAAATCAATATTGGCTATTTCTTATTAATCTATGGTACTTAGAAATGGATTGTTTGTTCCAGTATTTTTCCAGGTATCAAAGTTAGGCTATAATTTCCTTTTCATTCCCCCTTTAGAAGATAGATACTATGTTTGCCCTTTCCCAGTCATCTGGGAGCTCAGTCATCCTCCAGGAGTTCTCAAAGATAATTGCTAACTGTTCCAAGATTGCTTCAGCTAGCTCCTTAAGTACTTTAGAATGAATGTCATCAGGCCCTCCTGACTTGAATACATCTAACTTTTCTAAATATTCTTTAACCGGCTCTTTCCTTATTTTGGCTTGCATTTAACACTTCAATTTTCTTGACGTCGTCAGTTATTAGCTCTCCTTCCCCACAAAGTATACCTACACTTTCCTTCATCTTTCTCTTGCTTCTAATGTATTTAAAGATCTTCTTCTTCTTTCCTTTTATGTCCCCTGCTAGGGGCAAAGCATTTTGTGCCGTAGCCTTTCTGATTTTGTGCCTACATGCTTGTGCTACTGTTTTGTACTCATCTTTAGCAATTTTGATGTTTCACGTTTTGTAGAATTCCTTTTTGATTTTCAGGTTTTTCAAGAGCCATATAGGATTAATATCATAGGGGTACCCAGAAAGAAAAGATTGACCTCTTACTATTAATCCTCTAAAAGCAGCAAAGAGTCCTGCGTGCATCCAACAAAGTAGGTATTCACCCACGAAAGCTCATGCTCCAAAATGTGTTAGTCTAGAAGGTGCCACAGGACTCTTTGCTGCTTTTATAGGATTAATAGTAAGAGGTCAATCTTTCCTTCATATTGGGAAATTTGATGTTGGGTCTTTAATATTTTCTCCCAGGGAAACTGCCAGCTGTCCTGAACTACTTTTCCCCTGAGATTTTCTTCCCATAGGACCTTACTTACCAGTTCTCGGAATTACAGTTTACTTTTTTCACATCCATTGTCTTTATTCTGCTGCTCTCACTCCTTCTTTTCCTTAGGAATCATGAAAATGATCATTTCATTATTACTTTCACCCAAACTGCCTTTCACCTTCCAATTCATTACCAATTCCTCCCTGTTGGTCAGAATGAAGCCTACAATGGCTGTCCCCCAGTTTACTCCCTCCACTTTCTGAAACAGACAGCTGTCCCCAATACGTTCCAAGAATTTATTAGAAATATTTTGTTTTGCTATATTGCTTTTCCAACCAATGTCTGAGTACTTAAAGTCTCCCATCACTAAAAGGTCTTGTGTTTTGGATATATCTGTTATTTCTAGAAATGTCTCATCTTCCACCTCTTCCTGATTTGGTTGCGTATAGTAGCTTCCACCATGACATCACCCATATTTTTCCCCCTTTCTTCTTCAGATACAGACTTTCAACTGATCTGCCTCTCACCTCCTTCCGGACCTCAGAACAAGTGTGTGTATACAGTGCCACTTCTGAACTTTCTTTACTGCCAATCATTCCTGAACATTGTACCAGAATTCAAGTCATGAGACTTATCTCACCAAGTCTCTGTGATGCCAGGGAAGTCATACTTTAGTTTATGTACTAATACTTCCAGTTCTTCTTATTTATTTCCCATATTCCTTGTATTTGCATTGAAACTTGTACAGAACCTTGCACTCAGGAATCTCAAGGGTTATTAAAGGAAGGCTCAGAACACCCATGCTATGCAGGTGTTGCTATCCCCACTTTGCAGGTGGTTAAACTGAGATGCAGAGGTTAAGATGCACATTTTCAAAACATCCGCTGATTATGAGTCCCTCAGTTCTTGGGTTCCCATGTGTGAGAGATGTTAGTCACCATTGCCTGAGCTATCTATGGGAACAACCTTCCTGCAAGCAAAACCTTCATGATACACTGGAGCTAGCTATACACTAGCTATAGTGCTTCTAGCAAGCTAATGGGGAGTTGTGAGGAGCTCTTATCACCATGCTGAAGGATTTTCTTCAGATGCGTAATAGTGCCTGGGATCTGTCTCTGCCTGCTCTTGATCCAGCCAAGCAATAGTCATGGTGTAGCAGGGTGGTCACCTGCTCCTGCCCTGAAGGGCTTAAAAAAGGCCTGGGAGAGGGCTGTGGCAGGGCAAAGCAGTGAGCCTGGGCTGACCGAGGAAGCAGCCACAGCTGGGCCATGCCCCAATCAGGCCACAGCTGGCCCTATAAAGGGGCTGCTAGGCTGGAGCTAAGAGAGTGTATCTCTAGCTGTAGAGAGAGATGGGCCTGGCCACTGGGAGCTGAGCCAGGCACCTGGAGTGGAGCAGGGCTGGGTAAAGGCCAGAGGAGCTGGGGAACTCCGGCCTGGAAAGCCCCAGGCAGCAGGCCTTTGACAAAGGCCGGAAAGGGTACTGGGGTTGCAGAGGTGCAGCCCAAGGGTAGGCACAGGCAGCAGGTCCATAACCCCCTTGACGATGATGAGTGGCTTGTACACTGCAGTCTGCCCCAGTGAGAAGGGGCAAGATGCTGACTGGCAGTAACCCAAGACTGAGGCAAGGTGGGAATAGGGGGTTGCGGGTTCCCCTAGGAGGGGAGACCCGGAGAGCTGAAGGGGTACTGCCAAGGGGCAGCACCCAAGGGAAAAGGGCACCGGGGTCTGGGAGGGACACAGGGCCAGCAACAGGGTTGGGTGAGATCTGAGTTACTACAGAGAATTCTTTCCTGGGTGTCTGGCTGGCGAGTCTTGCCCACATGCTCAGGATTTAGCTGATCACCATATTTGGGGTCGGGAAGGAATTTTCCTCCAGGGCAGATTGGCAGAGGCCCTGGAAGTTTTTTGCCTTCCTCTGCAGCATGGGGCACAGGTCACTTGCTGGTAGGTTCTCTGCACCTTGAAGTCTTTAAACCATGATTTGAGGACTTCAATGGCTCCGACACAGGTTTGATACAGGAGTGGGTGGGTGAGATTCTGTGGCCTGCATTGTGCAGGAGGTCAGACTAGATGATCATAATGGTCCCTTCTGACTTTAAAGTCTATGATTCTATGACGGGCGAGACTCGGGCCTGCAGAGGACGCTCCAAAGGCTGGAGAGCTAATTCCCTGGACGACCAGTGGGAGGTGCCGCAGGGTGAGTCGTCGCCCCGCTACATATGGCAATAGATTATTAATCATTAGAGATGGGTTTGAACCACAAAGCGGTTAATGAGACAACCATCAATGCTGGGGATTAAACTGAGGATCTCTAGAACTACTGGTATGAGCTGAACATCCAGACTCACAAGCGAAGAGCTTTAACAGATCATATCCTCTGTGGACTGGGCAGAGATGCTGACACATACTGCACACCAAACTGCCGGTGACAATAAACACATGCGAATCCAACGGAACTAAATTGAGAGTTCTGAGTATTTCTCACCTCTGAATAATCAAGCCCTAATTGTCTCAGGATGGACACTCGTAAACTACTGCACCCAAAATGAGTGGACATTTTTGAAAACTTAGGCCTCAGCGACTTGCTCAGGGTCACAAATGTGAGTCAGTGGCAGAAGCTGGAACAGAATATATAGATGTCTTAACTACCATTTCACTGTTCTAAATGTGACACCACATTGCCAACATGCTGTTCATCATCTCCATCCAATACAATCAGTTTTTATTTCTAGAGCCCATTGTCTGAATTTCTGCTCTGGTGTTTTGCTTTGTTTTTGTTTTTTTAAATGCTCATTGAGGCAAAGGAGACATCAGTGACTCCCATTCAACTAGCAGGGGTAAATGGGTCACCCTTCATTCAATTTAGACTGCTCAGTTTGATCATCACTTCATTCACTTCAGCGAAATCATCTTCATGGAATAGGTTTGGCCAGGGCCTTTGAAAAGAAATCATGATAATGAGTGTCAGCCTTTGAATGAGACCTGAAATACACGACTGGAAAGAAAGAAGGCAGTGTAAAGCCGAAAGATTTAAACCTCCTCACATGCCTTCTTAAAACTAAAGCGATGGATCCACAAAGGATCTTGGCAAACCTGTAAATATCATTTTATACAGATCTAGAAAAACAATGAATCCGAAGCAATAGTTTTTCACAGCAGAAATGGAATTTCATGGGGCTTGTTACTTTTATGACATCATATGGGCTCCTTGCTGTAAACAGAATAGTGTTGAAAGCTCCCCATTTACAGCAGGCCACAGCAAACAGATCTACAGTTTATTCAAGGTTGTATAAATTTACTGTGGGCAAAAGCTTATAAAAGAGGCACCTGTGGCATCTAAATTAAGTCTATTTTCTGTAATTAGCCTCTTCCTTTTCACAAGTTTTCTCTTTCTCCCCGCATCTCTGCCCCAGTTCTTTTACACAGCAATGTTGGGAAGGCCATAAAACCCATGCACTTTTACTGGGCAGGGATTTGAGATTTTACAAGAAGTTAGAACTCTTAACTCAACCTCAAAACAGGAAAAATAAACTGGTCATTTCGGTGGACTCAGACCTGGTTGCCAGTAACGTAATCCTTGTAAATTTGACTGGCATTAATTTATTTCCATCTGGTTACATTCCTAAAGGATTTGTCCTTTCCTTGGAGGTTAATTCCCAACACAGTTCATGATTTAACCCTTTCCAGCTGATAGAACAAAACCACATTTTTAAAGAGAATTCTTACTTAAAGCAATGACTACCTAACCATCTTATCAATACAAAGTAAGTGCAAATAGCAGACCTGGTCAAGAACATGTCTCTGACAGAGGAACTTTTACCTAGACAAAGTGGCTGAGGTAATGTTTTTTATTGGACCAAAAGATATTACTTCACCCACCTTGTCTCTCTAATATCCTGGGACCAACACAGCTACAACTACACCGCGTACAACAATGGAACTTTTAGCTAGTTAGTTGTTCTCGTGCTATTTTAACAAATGGATTCTTTGGAGGATTGGATGGATCTAGTTTTGGGAATAGACTCAAGATCCAATCCCTTCTGCAGTCCAGAGCTCTGTTGTGTATTTTAGCTCTATGCTGTAACACCTCCATTTCAGACAGGGCACCAAGAAACATGACATCCCCTGCAGGCTTTTCCGGTTATGCAGGTGGAGCATGCCTGCTGATGAATCCTAGAAAAGAATGAAGTATATGACCAGCAGTCTACAGCCCTATTACAACCAGCAGAGCCACCTGCAAATCCTTCATTCCCTTATTTTCAATGAAAACATTTCAGCCAGCTCTATTGGAAGCCAATGGCAGGCCTGAAGAAGAGATGCAGACAAAGGCCTCATTTGCACTTAAAATTCAGGTTGACATAACTACAGGGCTCAAGTGTATGAAAAATCCACACCCCTGAACATGGTACCTATGCAAACCTAACCTCAAGTGTAGACACACGTAGGTCAATGGAAGAGTGTTTCTGTCGACCTACCTACCATCACTCAGGGAGGTGCTATTCCTACAGACATGGAAAAGACCCTTCTGTTGCAGTAGGCTGCATCTACACTATACGGTTTTCCTGGCCTGGCTATGGCAATGTAAGTATGCTGCTATAGCGCCCATAGGATTGACAATGCTCGAGCCAACAAGAACAGAGGTGGAGCCAGAGAGAGGCAGCCCCAGTGAGATGGAGATGGAGACAGATGGAAGCATGGTTTGCAAACAAAATTTCTTTCACTCTTCTAAGGGTTGCCTTGTAAGGAGTTGGCCACTTTTCAATTTCCAAACTCAGGGTCCTATGTTCTTCATATACTCCTTATGGTGATGCACTGGTCCAAGTGCCTTCACCTATGTAGATTTATCCTGCTTCCAACAGAAATAATCCGGTGAAAGGAACTGTCTTTTGTCCTCTTGCCAGATAGAAATGGGAACATGAATGCTCACATTTGCAACTTACATGTCCCACCAAACTGTTCACAGTTGAAGGGTTTGTATCAGAGGAGCAGTAAAGGTACCATGCTTCCAGATATTTAGTCTTGCTTTCTTCCACTTAGGCAACAGAGAAGAATAATTCCATCCATGAAATTCCATGGATGAAATAGTGGTCCTTTCTGACTTTAAAGTCTATTAATCTATTTCTTGAGCACTCCGATGAATCAGGCTCTTATTCTGTACTAAGAAACATCTCATTCACTTCAGCATTATGGTGCATTTACTACTTCTGTAGTTCCTACAAATGCAAAGAAAATGCCAATGAAAACATAACTGAAAGTAATACATGATCACTTGAAAATCTATGGTACCCAGATGTCCATACAGACTATGCTATGGGTGCTAGGGAGTCCAGTACCTTTGTTTTGTTTTGTTTTTAGAAGAGACTGTTATCAACAAACTACGTTGAATTGTTGATGCTGTGAGATTTAGTTCCTTCACTATTTCTTTGTCATTCGGGAAGTAAGGTCACCTTTTTCCTTCATGCACAGATTTTGAATTATGCCTGCTTCTGAAGCTAATGAGGCTCTCCTAAAATAATGCAATGAAGCTTCTTAATAGCAATCAATCCCCTCAAATATCTGCAGAAATTAAAAATAAATAAGCCACAAAATGACAGATCAGCAAGGTTTTGAAGTGATCACCTAGTGGTTGGTAAGTTTAATTTAAATAAAGGGGCAGAACCTATCATCTCTTTCTCATTTTAGAATCTAGGAGATTCTGAAGTCCTTGTATATAGCGAAAGTGTCACTGGCAAATTTATCGACAATGAAAAAATCCATTTAGCAACATCAAGCTGTGTAAGTTACTCACAGCCCCCCATCCCCACCACCCCAATAACCTTAAGGAACCTAAATTTATTTATTTATTATATTTTATGTTAACCTTTCCTGCACTTTGGTCTGAAATTCTCTCTTCATTCAGTAGGAGATTTTTCAAAGCACCTAAGAGCTTCAGGAGCACAAGTTCCATGGAAGACAACGGTGGGCTTTGTGCTCTGAGTCACCTCAGTGTTTTTGAAAACCGCACCCACAAACAATGGCAGGCCTGAAGAAGAGATGCAGACAAAGGCCTCATCTGCACTGACATTCAATGAGGCTTGTGCTTCTAAGTCCCCTGAAAATCTCCCTCTTTCATGCCACATATCTCATCTACTGCGTAAGGGACTATAAAAATAGCCTCCACAAACCCCTAACACTGTGCTCAAATCTGGCCTTCAATATGCAGCAATATCCTTGTTATACGATCATCATAATAGCGTAACGGTGTATTCAGACATTGCTATTGTAAAATAAGCAAATCCCTCCCCAACCCCCTGTTCAGAGCCACACACATAGTACTCCCCATGGAAAGAACCCACAAGAGAGATGAAACACACCTATTGATGCACCCAGATCTCCATTCAGATCACTTCTCACTTTAGAAAGAAACAAAAACTCATGTAGTTGGTTAAGTTGGTGCTGAGAGGAGGAACAACTGGGCTTTGTGGACTCACTACAGCAGAGCGGGAATGATGTGTGAAATAAAACCACCCAGCCCGCTGCCCAGAGAATATGGACAGCGAGCTAAATTCAGCTCTGGTGGAACTCCGTGTACTTCAGTGTAGTTACAGCAGGGATAGGTTTGGTTCAGCAAACCAGGGGTGGCTCTAGCTTTTTTGCTGCTCCCAGCACAGCAGGCAGGCTGCCTTCTGCGGCTTGCCTGCAAGAGGTCCCCGGTCCTGCAAATTCAATGGCTTGCCTGCGGAAGGTCCGCTGGTCCCGCAGCATTGGCGTACCTGCCGCCGAATTGCCGACCAATCTGTGGCACCTGTGGACCTCCCACAGGCAAGCCACCGAAGGCTGCCTGACTGCCTCCCTTGCAGGGACTGGCAGGGCATCCCTTGTGGCTTGCCGCCCCAGGCACGCACTTGGAGCGCTGGTGCCTGGAGCCGCCGCTGCAGCAAACACAGTAATTTCTTGATGCTGGCAGAACAGTGTGCTGCACAGACACAGACAATTCTGCTTCGAAGGAAGATGAAATTCACCCAGGGCAGAGAGACAACAAAAGGCCTACGCACCACTTACAGAGAGCTGTGCCAATAACTCACTTTTTCATTTCATTCATTTCAAGGAGAGTCCTGAATAATTGGAAAAGAAATCTTTTGTGGTTGACCAAAACCATTTAAAAAAAATTTTCAGTAAAGCAAAAAAAAAAAAGAAAAGAAAAGAAAAGAAAATTTATTTTGGGTCAGACAAAATGTTGTGTTTTGTTTTCAAGGCTTTTTAACTTTAAAAAAAAATTTCAATAACATTGAAGTATATTTCCAAAAAAAAAGTCCTCTTGAATCAACTATCAAAATGTTTTGTGCAAAAAATGTGAAAACACATTTAGGTTTTTTTGGAATTTTTGGTTTTTAGGTTTTCTGCATCAGAACAGTTCAGCAAAATTGACACAAGTCCACGAAATATTTCAGAGTGTGGAATCTTCCTTTTTCAGTGAATAAAGGTCCAGGGGAGAAATTTCACCCAGCTCTAAACTTAAGTGTAGCACAGGAATCATGGCATGGTGAATTTCATTCAGAACAAGAGATCTTATGAAAACAAAGAAATGTTTCTTCTTTTTTACTTAATTTATATTAAGGAGAAAGTAAATTTCTCTCTCACACAGGCAAATTCTCTCCCCAGGCAGCCATTTACTGTATGTAAAATATGTAAGAAGAGAAGCAAACCCATCATGTGAAGACAAAACTATAGTACTTCCAGAAAACTAAAAAGCCTTTAAAAATCTGATCCATTCATTTCTAACTAATCAGTCCCCTAACAGCACCTACAACAACTCCTGACAACATCTGAAATATTAGACCAAGTCTTTAGCTGGTGTAAATCCATTGAACTGTATTGATTTACACCAGCTGCTATGCTAGCCCATTCTACTCCTGTCTTTAACCTCTAAGAATATTCTACAGGGACAAACTCTTCTGGAAACATTTTATAAGTAACCCAAACTTTGTCATACTGTGTATTATTTTTTATTTTGCTTTCAACATTTGAATATCTATATCTATATTGCAATTGCATTTACATAGGCCTTGAAGTCATGCATGTTAGTCTAAGTCAGAAGATGGCAACCTTTCAGCAGTGGTGTGCCGAGTCTTCATGTATACACTCTAATTGAAGGCTTCACGTGCTGGTAATACACTTGAACTTTTTTTCGAAGGTCTCTCTATAAGTCTATAATATATAACCAAACTACTGTTATATGTAAAGTAAACAAGGTTTTCAAAATGTTTCAGCAGCTTTATTTAAAATTAAATTAAAATGCAGATCTTATTAGTTTAATGTGATCCTTGCCCTAGCTTTTCCTTGCTGAGTTTTCCAATGTCTGGTGGCACCTATTTAGACACTTTAAGCTGCACACATTCTTCTGAGTGATCAGCTGATAACCAGCTGGAACCCCAGATCGGCAGCTGAGGTGAGTGGAGCTGGTGGCTGGAAGGGCTGAGCAAGGCCTGAAGCCTGGACCCTGTCTGGCATGGGGCCTGCGCTGGAACTCCAACTGGAAGCAAGGTGAGTGGGGCTGCAGAGAGGACCCTGCTGGCAAGGGGCCAGCAGCCAGAACCCCAGAGTGGCAGCAGGCTGAGCGGCTCAGCCTGCCACTGGTCTGGCGTTTCGGCTGCCAGCTCCTGCCAGCTGGGGTCTCAGCCTGCTGCCAGCCTGGGGTTCCTTCCCCCAAGCCAGCAACGGGTGCTGAGTGGGGCTGCGGCAGGGGGGACCCCAGCTGGCAAGGGACCAGCAGCAGGAACCCCAGAGTGGCAGTGGGCTGAGCAGCTCAGCCCACCACCTCTCTGGGGTTTCCATCACCAGCTCCTTGCCAGCTGGGGTCTCAGCGCACTGCTAGCCTGGGATTCCTTCCCCCAGGCCAGCAGCAGGTGCTGAGTGGGACCCCAGCTGGCAAACAGCCAGCAGCGGGAACCCCAGAGCAGCAGTGGGCTGAGCTGCTCAGCCCACCCCGTGTGCCATCAAAAATCGGCTCACATGCCAAAGATGGCATACATGCTGTAGGTTGTCTAAGTCAACAGCTGAGGGAAGGGCATTGTGCAATCCACAAGGGAACCAGGCAGCCTTTGCTAATGGGTGCACCCTCCAAACATGTAGCCTATATCTTCTAACTCTTCACGTCAGCAAAGGGGGGAGTTACAAAGATCCCACCTATAGTCATTAGCAGCACATCTCATCGCTCCACATCTGAAGTGACTGAGCGTTAGCCAGTGATGGGCATGGAAGGTCAAAACCATGGGGCTAGACTGTTGGATCCATCACAAGACAGGCATTAGCTATGACTGAAGAACATTCTTCCCACCTAGCACACCACCTGGAGGTAACATTGATGTTCCTTAAAGGAACTGACCAAACCAGGTGCCTTGTGCTGTGGCAGCGGCTCAGTGGACTAAATACATCTTTAAACAGGTGCATATCTTGCACCTTAAGGAGAAGATTCTACATGTTGACTGATGTCAGGAGGGGTGATGTTGGACAGAACTGGCAGCCAGAATGGAGTTGAAACTCACCAGCTGGAAAACCTCACCATGGCTGGGGTCTGGCCCTACTGTAATCTGCTGCTTCTCATGACTGTGCCCTTCAGCCTGGCCACTTACGCTCCCTCTCTCCTTCAAGGGTAACAGAGAGTCCCAGTGACCTTGCATCAGGTCTTCTGCCCCTGACTCTGGGCCCTGCAGTCCTTACACCCCTCATCTCTGGGTTTCCAATAGCCCTCTACCACTATTTCAGAGGGGGTTACACTACCTGGGTTTATTCGCTCAGACTCTTTCCTGTTTTCCTTGACTTTTTCTGACTTGTCCTGTCTCTAGGCATCTGGTTCCCGCCCTTTTGTCAAGGCTCACCCCATCTCTGTGGTTTTTCAGTGTTTCTCCAAATCTACTGCCAAGCTCTGAGATAGAACCGCATTTACTCCAACTCCTCAGACAAAGACAAACACATACAAGATCTCTATCAAGCATTCTTACAACTACAAAACTCACCTGCTGAAGTGAAGAAACAGATTGACAGAGCCAGCCGAGCACCCAGAAGGCACCTGCTATAGGACAGGCCCAACAAAGAAAGTAACAGAACACCACTAGCCATCACCTACAGCCCCCAGCTAAAACCTCTCCAGCACATCATCAAGGATCTACAACCTATCCTGAAGGATGATCCATCACTCTCACAGATCTTGGGAGACAGCCCAGTCCTTGCAGACAACCCCCAAACCTAAAGCAAATACTCACCAGCAACCACACACCACACAACAAAAACTCTAACCCAGGAACCTGTCCTTGCAACAAAGCCCGTTGCCAATGCTGTCCACATATCTATTCAAGTGACACCATCATAGGACCTAGTCACATCAGCCACGCCATCAGGGGATCATTCACCTGCACATCTACCAATGTGATATATGCCATCATGTGCCAGTAATGCCCCTCTGCCATGTACATTGGCGAAACTGGACAGTCTCTACATAAAAGAATAAATGGACACAAATCAGACATCAAGAATTATAACATTCAAAAACCAGTTGGAGAACACTTCAGTCTCCCTGGCCACTCGATTAAAGACCTAAAAGTTGTGATATTACAACAAAAAATAACTTCAAAAACAGACTCCAACGAGAGACTGCTGAATTGGAATTAATTTGCAGATTGGACAACATCAAATTAGACTTGATAAAGACTGGGAGCGGATGGGTCATTACGCAAAGTAAAACTATTTCCCCATGTTTATTTCCCGCCCCCCAACACACACACACACACAGTTCCTCACATCTCCTTGTCAATTGCTGGAAATGGGCCATTTTCGTTACCACTACAAACAGTCTTTTTGGTTGGTTCCCAACATAGTGCCATGTCCTTGCCATGGCATTCTCTCTCATCCTGCACTCCACTCTGCTCCCAAGTGCTGGACCTGACTCAATTCCCTCTACCATCTCCTGCTAACCTTTCTGTCCCCATCCCTGTACAGGGTTTATTCTGACTTCTCCAGTCCTTTCCCTTCACAGAAGAAGTCTCTGGTACTATCAACAAGAAGCCTAGCATCTTTTTTCCCCCAGATAGCAGATATGATTGGAAGGCCTTGAACCATCATCTCTCTTAAGGTAGGAAAAGTCTTTGGAGCCAGTCAGATATGCAATAATCTTTTAGAAGAAATAAGAACCTTTACCTTCCTGTGAAATGCAGTCATCTCTGGAGTGGGACATAACAGATGTTTAACAGGGCAGGGATTGTCCAAAGCAGCATTCTAATTGGCTGGTTGGGACTTTTTGATGATGTCAGAAATGTGCATCAACTCACAATGGTGCATAGATGGGACCTCAGCACTCCAACAACAACAAAATATCTCTATGCCCGTTATGTCTAATAGATGGAGGGGAAATAATAGGAAGAAAGAGTTTTGGTTTTGCTAAATAATTTTCTCTCTTGCACAACCAAATTTCCCCCTCCTTATCCAGCTCCCCTTCTCTGCCTTTACCAACAGCTGCTTTCCTTCCTGTGTCCTAAGGAACTGAAGTCCCATGCATGCTTAAAATTAAGCAGGTGCATAAGTGCTTTCAGGATTCGGATTGGGACAAGGTGAGCTAGTTTCACATGTGCTGTTTGTTTCTTATTGCACTGCAAATGCAGGGGTTATGGTAGTTGCCTGCATAATATTTACCCTGTGAGATGTATTTCTCTAAGGCGCAGCCCAATATTCAATGCTGCATTTTTAATAGATATTTGATTTATTGGAATTAATATTTTTAAATTAACTGTTCTTTAAATGCTTGTTCTGTTGGTAGCATAACAACTTGTGTCACACCCATGGTTTTATCCATTTTGGCACAATGCAATTTCTGTTCGTGGATTGGGATTGGGAAACAAGATTCAGGATGGTTTAACAGCAACACCAACAGGGATTTATAGACTGCTACCTACCTAAAAGAGATCTGAGTGATGACTTGAAGTCTAACTAGGCAACTTTGTTCGTCCATTATTGCAGTACACATTAGGGGTCTGAACTGACTTGCATGCAAATAGCAAAGATCATGACACTGGCAATATCCTGGGCCAAATCCTCAAGTAACATGATTCAGAGCAATTATCTTGTGACCCTGACTTTTTATCCCAAGCAAAAGTACTTCCAACTACATAAAACAATCTGGGGCACTTTTAGCAAGCAGTGCAATCTGCAGTTGACTGCACTGGTGTTGTATCAAGCAGGCAAGGTACTAACAAACTTCAACAGGACTTTATTTTTAAAGTGGAAGCCTCCTTACCAAGCTGCTGCTGCACCCTCTGTAACTCTCACTCTGCCTCCTCAACTCCTCCCTCCTCCTTCCTGTTTCCTGTCCTTTCAGACTCCCAACAGCCAGTGCTCCCAGTTCTAATAATTTCAAGCAACATCTAAACACCACAACTGGTCCATCCAACACTGTCTCTCTCTAGCTTTAGGCAGAGTTAAAAGAGCACCAACCAATGCTGTGCCCACCCAGTATAATACCCAGTAAGCCCTCAGGCCCAAACCCTCCAGTTTCCATTGAAAAAATCAGTGGATGTTAGGAGTCAAAATATTTTTGAGGATCTGCACTTCAGATGCTCTGTCTGTGCATGACCACATAAATAATGGTTTCTGAGTTACCTTTGGGGGAAAACTGTCATCACAGCAAAGAGGGCATTATTTGTTAACACAGGTTATCAGCTGTGATGGGGCAAGACCAGATGGCTACAGTAAAGTAGTGAGGAACAGGTATGTTAGCCCCAGGCTAAACAAATCCCTGGTACCATGGTAACCAAATGGCAGTTACTCCAAGTTAATCAAGACACCTGGGTCCAATTAAGATCTTTCTAGAAGGCAGTGGAGATAGCTACATTGATGGGACACCTGAAGCCAATCAAGGGCTGGCTGGAACTAGTTAAAAGCCTCCCAGTTAGTCAGTGAGGTGTGTGTGTGGAATTAATATTTTTAAATTAACTGTTCTTTAAATGCTTGTTTTGTTGGTAGCATAACAACTTGTGTCACACCCATGGTTTTATCCATTTTGGCACAATGCAATTTCTGTTCGTGGATTGGGATTGGGAAACGAGATTCAGGATGGTTTAACAGCAACACCAACAGGGATGGGAGCAAGAGGCGCAAGGAGTTGAGAGGGAGAGGGAGAGGGAGAGGGAGAGGGAGAACTGCTGGAGGACTAAGGAGTACAAGCATTATCAGACACCAGGGGAGGAAGGTCCTGTGGTGAGGATAAAGAAGGTGTTTGGAGGAGGCCATGGGGAAGTAGCCCAGGGAGTTGTAGCTGTCATGCAGCTGTTACAGGAGGTACTATAGACAGCTGCGATCCACAGGGCCCTGGGCTGGAACCCAGAGTAGAGAGCAGGCCTGGGTTCCCCTCAAACCTCCCAACTCCTGATCAGACACAGGAGGAGTTGACCCAGATTGTGGGTTCCACTAGAGGGGAAGATCACTGAGGTGAGCAAATCTGCGAATAAGCACAGGACCCATCAAGGTAGAGGAGGAACTTTGTCACACAGCATAAAAGTTGCATCTACAGTACAGTAAGAAACTCCTTATCTGTTTCACAGCAACATTACAGATGCACCAGTGCTACCAATGGTGCAAGTTGTCCTACAGTCTGGGTTCATTCTTACCAGGATTAGATAATACAATGACAAAAATACTGAGATGTGAATACTCGATTTATATCACTGGTAGTTGTAGAGTAGCTACACAACTGCTGAAAAAGAAATATGAAATTTCCTTGTGTAGACAAGGGCAAACAAGTAGGGCTGGTCAAAAATTTTCCATCAAAACTGTTGTTCAACAGAAAATTGGACTTCCAACTAAACTAACATTTCCCAAAGAAAGTATCTGCATATCACAAAAAATTTCAATTTTTCATCAAAAAACTGAATACTCAAAAGACAAAATATTTGGGCTTTAATCAGAAATCTTTCAATTTTGCTATAATGCTGCAGTGCGTCATGGGACCTGTAGTTTGGGTGACTCATGTCCCTATTTTCCTCTCTGGGCTGGATTTCCTGTTCAGACTACATCTCCCATGATGCAACTGCTTACCCTCACCATGAGGTGAGAACATGGTTCATCATGGGAGATGTTGTCCCACGAGAGGTCTTGGCCTATAGAGGAGTGTGGAAGCATGATGCATGCACTACTCCCATGAACCACTGCACCAACATTTCTAAATTGAAATATTTCAGTATTTCAATTTACTTTGAAAAATAAAAATTGTCTCAGAGAAAAAAATCCTTTTTTCAAACTCTAGTATCTGACTTTGGGAACAGCTGTAAGCATGAAAAGGGGTCAATTTTTATGAATTTGCCAAGGGGACAGTTAGATTTTAAAACTGAAATCTAATAAACAAGGTTTGTTAATTGGATATGTGTTACAGTCAATACAGAATGAAATTTAATAGTATAACCCCTTGTTATTGAATCCAAGGAGCATTAGCTTATAATTTTAACAATGGGTTCTTTCCATGCCAACTTTTAACTTGAAAAGTATTTCTCAGATCAGGTCATTTACTTATTCTTAAGAAACAATTTATTAATTCAGCTAGAACCACATTAATGTAGACTATCAGGGTTAGAAGGGACCTCAGGAGGTCATCTAGTCCAACCCCCTGCTCAAAGCAGGACCAATCCCCATCTCTATATATTTGCCTCAGATCCCTAAATGGCCTGTTTAAGAATTGAACACATAATCCTGGTTTTAGCAGGCTAACACTCAAACCCTTGAGCTATCCCTCCCCCCAATCAACAGTTTATTACTCTAGTGTAGACACAACCAATATTCTATGTTTGTGCATCACACAATAGTCTTGTAAGCAGTTATCAAAGACTAGAGTTGAGGCACAGCAGTTATATTAAGAAACAATGGAAATTATTAAGATTTCTTACATTTACTTACGATCATCACTTCTCAATTCTTTAGTACCGAACACCTTTATCAAACTTTCAAGGATGCATTTGTCTTTAAGGCACTTTGAAGAGTGCAGTTAGTACAGTTTGAATGGATAGGGACAAGTTTAGAATATTAAAAGTAGTTGTTTAAAGTTATTGTTTTAAGTCTCTCTCAGACCCATTGGCTTGGATTTATAAAGGAGTTAAAATCTAAAATATGGTTACTCGAGGTTTCATTACAGAGTGTAGTCTTAGCAAGATAACCCACAGGTATTTATATTAAAGAAATAGAAAGGGAAATACAATCTCCTCAATGAAATTTCACCACTTCTCAGCCTTTTAACCCTGGGATGGGGGAGAGCCTTTCCACATGGCTGGTGTGGGTGTCGGTTGCACTTAGGATTCTGCAGCTTCTTCTTGGGTTCAGTTAACTCTCTCGAACACATGGTGACTTCAGTTTTGTATACGCTGGTTTCAGAGCTTCGTTTTGGACACATTCCAAGCGAGAACTCAGATTTCAGCTTGATCCATTTCTCTGCTGCTCCCATCAGTATCCACTAGAAGGCAATGGTATACACCAAATTTCTTCAATCCTTTTCTTAGCGCAGGCTTTTTATGTTTGATTCATTTCAAGGGCTGTATTTTATTATTAGCCCCTACTGTCAATTGTGATCCCCCCTTTTAAGGAATTTCTCTTAATGTTCCAAAGTCATATCCTGGTTTATATCTTTCAACATTCCTCCTTCCTTGCGCCAGACAATTCCTATTACATCTACAGCGCCACAATTGTTTCCAGTGAAAATTAACAAAATCCCTTACAAATGTTCTAAGTTTGGAGGACATCCTACAGACATTCTTTGGCTGTATATAAGCATTTTCTGTTACTTAAGGCTTACAGCAGGAGAAGAGACGTTTTCCACATACAGAAGGATGTAGATCTGACTCACAAGGCAAAAACAGGTGCAGCTTCTAATCTGGAGTGGAAAACAAATTATCTCTGGTATATTTGATTTATAAGGAAAACAATGTATAGTTTATAATTTGGGGTGAAAACATGTGGTTTAGATTTCTTAGGAGTTACAGGCAGTTTGCCCAATTTGACCTTCAATTTTACAGCCAGACATTTCTAGTTAGGTGGGCAAGCCACAAATTAAGCTATCTCTTGATCCACTCCCAATGTACAGTGGGCCACTTTGCACATAAAAGCAGGGGGTGATCTTATGTAGCAACTGGGAGTTCTTTTCAGCTAGGCTGAGAGAGAGAAAGACCTTTTACTCTTATGCAGATTAAGAGAGATTCTTGAGTAGGTAATTAACAATACTCTCACTTAGCCATTTTAGTTTCTATTATTGGGGAAAACTTCAGACCCTGCCTGATCTGTGGGTGCTTAGACAAAGTGTCTAGACAACATGTCTTATAAGATGTGAACCATTTTCTGATTGTTTTTACTTCTCACATGGATCCTAATTTGAGATCAACAGAAGCAGAGAGCTTTTCTGATGTTTGAAGGTCAGAAGGAATCAGTACTTATTAATTCTTATATCCCTTACAGAGCTGTCCCATACCTGGAAGTGGCACTATGATGTTTGGTCTTGGTCACATATAGATAAACCCACAAGATAATGATGAGCTTTCTATCTATCAGAACACCCATGCTGTAATTGTTGATTCTTATCCAGAAGAAAAAACTCCAACTCAGAAGAATAGGGTTCCATTTTTAATTCGATGTGTATAGACACTTGGGAGGAATATGTGGTAATAAAATTAACAAACGGGGCAAAAAAAAGTAAGTAATGCTGGTGTCACTTTCCTGACGGAGGAGGAGCCAAGGACTCATTATGACCCTGCCTTGAAATGTGTAGGCTCCCTACTGAGAAAGCATTTGACAAATAAATGTAAACAACATTTGTTCAGTTGCCAGGCTGCCGGCTTCTGAAAAAATGCTGCTTACGTAAAAAATAAAAGGCCTGTCATTTTCAGGAAGCCCTCGATCCTGGTTCTCTTTCGCTCTTTATCCCCCTTTCCCTGTCCACCTCTTTAATAACGGATAGGCATACCGATGTGAATAGTCTCAGCATGCTCAGTGACCATACAGTAGAATTCTGTGTGGTTCTATTAACATTAATTGGCAACATTGCCCCGATGGACAAGCTATTATCTTCCCGAGCCTTAGTTGTCTCATTCTGAATACTCATTTTTACCCAACTGTTAAAGTCACACTCCCCTTCTGTTGTTTTCTCCTGTAGTGGGTGATCTATTTGATAATATGGTTTCAAACGCAATTTCTTCCTAAATTATCCTATCCATTCTATTATTCCCTTTCTATTAGCCTGAGACTCCAGACGGCTAAGTGAAAAAATGAGGTTCCAAATTCACGGGAAGTTTACAAACTCAGACTGACATCCCTAAGTTCTTTGGATGAGATTCTGTGATATCCTTCTCTCCTTCCAATTAACTTTGAATGACACAGTCCTGATAAAAAGATCTGGTTGCTATTATTCTTTGAAATTTTGGGTGAATACTCATGTATGCATTTCATCTACATTTATCCATTATTGTTATTGTATTAACATGTCTTTTTATTCATTAAAGGTATTGCTCACTTTATACCTCTGCCTCAAAGATGTATGAAATGTAGTTGTAGCCATGTTGGTCCCAGGAAATTAGAGAGACAAGGTGAGGGAGGTGATATCTTTTATTGGGCCAACTTTTGTTGGTGAGAGACACATTTTTGAGCTGCACAGAGCATGAGCCACACAGAGCTGATCTGAAAAAAGAAAACATCTTCTTGTCTCTCTATTTCCAAAGCATTACCAGAGATGTGATTAGATAAAGTGAATCGGAGCAGTTATTATCATGTGGTTCAAGGTGCTTTGTTTACAAAGATATGGCAAAACATCCTTTACTAGGATAGCCAAATCCTTAATGCATTATAACATTTCAAACCTAAATCACTTTGGAGATATTAAAATACTCTGGGAACTGGAAATTCAGTGCAGAGTGATTTCATCATTCTTCCATCAGTCACTTAGATCCAGAATTTTACTCCCTTGTGGTGCACGTGGACTGTTTCTAATTCAATTGTGTAGGTATTGGAAGTGCCCTGTAGTTTTCTGTGAACAGAACAATTTTTGTTGCACTGTTGTGTTTTTTTCCATTTATTCAAATTGCCTTCCCCTCTCACGTAGAGCCCTACATGGATACAGAATTTGTATCTGTAGCTGATCTATGATCCACAAAAAGATCTGAGGATATTGCAGATTTGCAGGGCTTTAAATATGAAATGTGGATCCGCACCTATCCGCGATCTGCAAAAATGGTCCGCACATATCCGCATCTGCAGATGTGGATATCTGCAGATATAAAGCAGATATCTGTGGATTTACAGGGCGCTGGTTGTCAGCATTCTCTTCTGTTCAGAGAATGAAGCGTTCTTACCTCTAGTTGTGTATTTTAACTGACAGGCTGTCATTCAGGACATTAAAATGGCAGGGACGAGGGAGCAATCATTCCTCTTTTATCTTAGGAAAATACTGAATGCAACCCTGTCTACAGACACCCTCTCCCTCTTTCCCCCTCCCCACCCCCAAATAATCATTGCCTGATAACAAGAAATCCAAAGTGTTCTGATTTTGGCTGGCTGATTTCATTCATGGTGGCTTATGGTCCACATCCAGAACCATTGCATACTTGGCTTATTTCCCTAAATTTTGCTCAAGACAAGTAAATATAGAATGAGCACAGAGACTGGCGAATTACTGTATATACTTGATCATAAGCCGGTTTGTTTATAAGCCAACCCCCCGCTTCAATATGGATAAGTAAAAATTGAAAAATTTTATAACCCGTTCTTAAGCCGACCCTATAATTCAGAGATTAGCAAACTTTGACTCCCGGCCATCAGGATAAGCAGCTGGTGGGCCGAGATGGTTTGTTTACCTCAAGCGTCCGCAGGCACGGAGGTAAACCTAAGTAAACAAAGTGTCCCGGCAAACCAACTGCTTACCCTGACGGGCCAGGACAGCAACTGGTGGGGAAATTTTTGGGGGGGAAGAAGTTGGGAGTCAGGGGAGTAACCCTGTGACCAGAGCCAGCTCCAGGTTTTCTGCCGCCCCAAGCAGCAAAAAAAAAAAAAGCCACAGCAGCACGATCGGTGGCAATTCGGCAGCAGGTCCTTCGCTCCGAGAGGGACTGAGGGATCCGCGGCCAAATTGCTGCCAGAGACCCCGACGTGCTGCCCCAATAGTGGCCAGAGGGCCGCCCCTTGGTATTGGCCACCCCAAGCACCTGCTTCTTTAGCTGGTGCCTGGAGCCGGCCCTGCCTGGGACCACCCCCCACCCCTAGCCTGGGACCCCCCCACACTCTCCCCATCCCATTCCTTCCCACCTTATCTGGGGAGGGCCAGAGGAGGATGTCTCTGGCCTGGCTGGAGCTGCTCTGGCAGGCAGGGCAGCGTGGCTGCACCCTGCTCCAGACAGGGTGGCGCAGCCGCAGCATCTTCCAGCGGGCTGGGCCAGGCGGCACAGCCATAGCGTGCTCCGGCAGACCAGGAGGCGCGGCCACAGCCTGCTCTGGGGGCTGGGGCTGAGAGACCCGGCTGCAGCTGCTTCGGAGGCTAGGGGGAGAGCAGCGCGGCCAGAAGCGGAGACACTCTGGCCCCGTCTCTTCCCTTCTGGCTCTGCTGGCTGTGCTGCCTCTCCCTGCTCCCTCTGTTGGGGTGAGGGACTGTGGCCCACCTCTCCCTCTCTATACCCGTTCATAAGCCGACCCCCATCTCTGGTGCTTCCCTTTTTTATTAAAAAAATTTGGCTTATGAACGAGTATATACGGTAAGTCATTTAGGATTCACAAAAGGTCTCAAACATCATCAAAACTAGGGTCCCCACCCATCCTGAAAACACATGAGAGTAACTTTATGGACTTGAGCAGTCCCACTGAACTCATGCAGAAAGTTACTCCTGTGTGTAAAGGGATCTAGGTTTATGAAGTTACTTTAGCCAAGTCCCCTCCTTCAACAGAAATTGCTTCAAGGGGCATGCCAATTTATTAGTCTTATTTGAGTTACAGTTTATATAAACAGGAACACTTGGAGTAGGTGTAGCACCTGGATTTCAGTGAGGTCCCTGCTTGTTGCCCACCTTTCTATCTGTGTTGAGTTAACAAAAGGAGGTCAAGTAAACTGGCCAAGGTCACACCGCAAGTCAGTACCATAGGATTAGAATGCAGGAAGGCCCGGTTCCTACTCAGTTGGTAGGTCTAATCCCCGGATCTATAATCTACCACTACTGGCAATTTGATGAAATGTAGGAATCCCGTGCAGTTGACTTATCAAGGATGGTACGTATAGATGCCAAGAACATGCAACTCCCACCAAAGTGAACCTCTGCATGGAAGTTGCTGGTGGCCCACACCTCTTACCATTTGGCCCATATTTTATAAACACAGTTGGAAAGAGCAGGTATTGGCAAGTGTCAATTTCCCTATACACTCACAAACCAACAAAAAATATTTCCATGATAATATTGCCTAGTTGCCAATTTCCAAATAAGAAAAATGCTGCTTGAGGACTTATTGGAGTTTGATTTAAGGATATTTACTTTGTATATTTTGACATGTGCTGGTTTTGTGTTTTAATAGTTTATAAAGTTTTATTTTTTAGAAATGTGGTATCTACAGTCATTAAATCAATATTGCCTAGCCCCTAATTTTGATCAATAAAAATAAAAGCTTAAAATCCTTAATTTTGTGCAACGGTGAAAATTTAAATCAATATCAGTTGAGCAAAATGCTCAGACTGAACTTCAATATTATCCATTGAAATTATAAAAATTAAATTGTGCCATGCCTACATATAAAGTATTTGGGGAAGCTTTCACATAAAAAGGAAAATTAAAACATAGCAATATTTGTTTGGTCTTGTCGCCCAATATCTTCTCTTAGCTAGATAATAATAAAGAGCGTGCTATTTATTGGCACTTGAATATGAGTCAGTTCTACAATCAACCTGTATGACCTTATGAAAGTCTCTTCACCTCTCTGTGCCTTTGTTTCTCCTCTCAGCTTTTATTTCTATTGTAAGCAGTTTGGTGCATGGACTGTATCTTGCTATGAGTTTGTACAGCACCTAGCGCAGTGGGACCTGATCCCGACTGGGGCCTCTTTAGGACAATGAATATGTCTTACCTCTGTGCAGAATTATCATTGCTTTGTCAATAGTGATAATATTTACATTCCTATCATTTATTCAAATATTTGCAACCATTCACCCATGACTGAAGCAGGCACAGCTCCATTGACTTCAATGGATATGTCCTTCCCTGTAAAACATCAGCATTTCTCAGACGCTGGGCACACTGATGAATTTGGGATTACTCTATGAGGTGGAAAGGATATTTCACTGTCTCAGTGGTTCAGCAGTTTGGACTACGTTACAGGCCAGTCTCCCATTCATTTTAACAAAGATTGAAGCACAGATGCAAACTCTTCTCCTTGTCATGTGTCCGTTTGGGGCCCTGGCGAAACTACTGCACATTTCCTCCCATTGGGTACCTCCCAGCACCTCTATATCTTCAAGTCATGGCTTGGCACTTGGATGTCTCCCTGTCCAAACTATGTGCCCTGACGGAAGGCTCTATTAGCAGGGATTCTCTATGTCCTTGTTAGAAGGAGAGGAAGGAATTTGAAAAAGCACAGATAGGAACTGAAGTAAAAAAGTCAAATACAAAAGAGTCCCATTCATAGATCACATAATGGCAGCCAGCTAACAGATGACAACTTTTATAAGTGCTTGTACACAAGTGCTAGAAATCTAAATACTAAGATTGAAGACCTTGAGTGCCTGGTATTAAATGAGGATATTGATACGATAGGCATCACAGCAACTTGGTGGAACGATGATAATCAATGGGATACGGTAATACCAGGGTACAAAATATATAGGAATAAAAGAGTAGGTCATGCTGATGGGGGAGTGGCACTAAATGTGAAAAAAAACGCGGAGTCAGATATGGTAGAAGTAAAATGAATCCAATTGTACCATAGAATCTCTATGGATAGTAATTCCGTGTGCTAATAATAAGAATATAGCAATACTGCTTGACCACCTGACCAGGATGGTGATGATGATTGTGACATGCTCAGGAACATCAGAGAGGCTATAAAATTAGAAAACGCAATAATAATGGGCGGGGGGGGTTGTCAACTATCGCCATATTGGCTGGATACATGTCACCTCAGGGCAGGATGCAGAGATAACGTTTCTTGAGACCAAGAATGACTGCTTCTTGGAGCAGCTAGTTCTGAAACTGACAAGGAAAAAGATAATTCTTGATTTAATCCTAAAAATGGATACTAGGACCTGGTCCAAGAAGTGAATATAACTGAATTGCTCAGTAGCAGTGACCATATTGTAATTAAATTTAACATCCTCACTGGGGGGAAGGTACACCAAAGAAGCACACAAGACTATCATTAACATTTCAGAAAGGGGAACTATACAAAAATGAGGATGCTAGTTAAATAGAAATTACAAGTGAAAATGCCTGTAAACTGCATGGGAACTTTTTAAAAACAGCATAACAGAGCCGCAGATTAAATATGGTTTCAGAGTAGCAGCCGTGTTAGTCTGTATCCGCAAAAAGAACAGGAGTTCTTGTGGCACCTTACAGCCTAACAAATGTATTTC
Organism: Gopherus evgoodei; assembly: GCF_007399415.2. Taxonomy (NCBI): domain Eukaryota; kingdom Metazoa; phylum Chordata; order Testudines; family Testudinidae; genus Gopherus; species Gopherus evgoodei. The sequence continues at coordinate 138,959,554 of NC_044326.1, forward strand.
AGCATGAGCTTTCAGAAATTAAAAAACATAGTAAGAGGACCAGAAAAGTGTCACCATGGCAAAACAGAGTAAACGAGACAGTTAGAGGCAAAAAAGCATCCTTTAAAAATTGGAAGTTAAATCCTACTGAGGAAAATAGAAAGGAGCATAAACTCTGGCAAGTCAAGTATAATTTAATAATTAGGAAGGACCGAAAAAGAAGTTGAAGAGAAGCTAGCCAAAGACTCAAAAACTAACAGCAATTTTTTTAAGTACATCAGAAGCAGGAAGGCTGCCAGACAATCAGTTGGGTCACTAGATGATTGAGATGCTAAAGGAGCACTCAAGGAAGATAAGGCCATTGCAGAGAAGCTAAATTAATATTTTGCATCAGTCTTCACTGCAGAGGACGTGAGGGAGATTTCCACATCTGAGTCATTTTTTTTAGCTGACAAATCGGAGGAACTGTCCCAGATTGAGGTGTCGAATAGGAGAGGTTTAGGAATAAATTTGTAAATTAAACAGTAATAAAGTCCCCACAACCAGATGGCATCACCCAAAAGTTCAGAAAGAGTTCAAATGTGAAATGGCAGAACTACTAAATGAGGTATGAAACCTGTCATTTAAATCAGCTTTTGTACCAGATGACTAGAGGATAGCTAACGTGACAACATTTTTTTTAAAGGCTCCAGAGGCAATCCTGGCAATTGCAGGCTGGTAAGTCTAACTGCAGTACCAGGCAAAGTAGTTGAAAACAAAGGGTAGGCATAAATGTCCAGTTTTCAGAATGGAGAGAGGTAAATAGTGGTGTCCCCCAGAAGTCTGTACTAGGATAAGTGCTATTCAAGATATTCAAATATGATCTTAAAAAAAAGGGTAAACAGAGAATGAACAAAATTTGCATGATACAAAATTACTCAATATAGTTAAATCGAGAGATCTCACAAAACTGAGTGACAGCAACAAAATGGCAGATGAAATTCAATAAAAACTGGAAAACATAATCCCAGTTATGCATACAAAATGATGGGGTCTATATTAGCTGTTGCCACTCAAGAAAGAGATCTTGGAGTCTTTGTGGGGAGTTCTCTGAAAACATCTGCTCCACGTGTGGCAGAAGTAAAAAAACTAGCAGAATGTTAGGAATCATTAGGGATGGGATCAATAATCATACCGAAAATATCATAATGCCATTATACAGATAGCCGGTATGCTCACCGCTTGACTACTGCATGCAAATCCGGTCACACTGTCTCAAAAGTGATATATTAGAATTGGAAAGGTACAGAGAAGAGCAACAAACATTATTAAAGGTATGGAACATCTTCCATATGAGGAGAGATTAAAAAGACTGGGTCTCATAGCTCGGAAAAGAGATGACTAAGGGGGGATAGGATAGAGGTGGAGAAAGTGAATAAGGAAGTGCTATTTACTTCTTCATATAATACAAGAACCAGGCGGGGGTCACTCAATGAAATTAACAGGTAGCCAGTTTAAAACAAACTTCTTAACACAGTCAACCTGTGGAACTGGTTGCCAGGGGAAAGGCCAAAAGTATAAGGGGGTTCAAAAAAGAACTAGGTAAGTTCGTGAAGGATAGGTCCATGAATGGCTGTTAGCCATGGTCAGAGGCACAACCTCAGGCTCTGAGTGTTCCTAGTCTCTGTTTGCCAGAAGCTGGCAGTGGACGACAGGGGATGGATCACTTGATCATTGCTTGTTTTGTTCATTCCCTCTGGGACACCTGACATTGGCCACTGTTGGAAGACAGGATGCAGGGCTAGATGGACCTTTGGTCTGACCTATTCTGGTTGGTCTTATGTTCCTATGTTCACTATCATTTGCCTGTTGGTGAGCTGCAGTGAGGTGACTTGAGCCAAGGCAGAGCCCTCTTCATATGATCTGGTATAGAACAGGTTTTGCTTTATTAGGTACCTCTTCTTCCATCCATCGTTTACATGCTCACACAAAGCTCTATTAAATGGGATATGCACAGGAGCCAAAGCCACCCTCTTACCCATCTGTGAAATGGGGATGATGCTCCTTTGTAAAGTGCTTTGAGATCTGCTGATGAAAAACTCTATATACAAGTTAGGTGTTGCTATTATTACCCTTCCCTCTCACCACACTGACTGATGCCATCTTAGACCTGCCCTGGGAAGAGCCAACACATACCCCGACGCTGTCCTGGCACTCTCTGACACGGCTATCTTGCTCTCCAGAATGTCAATTTTCAAGTTTCTGTCTATGCTTGTGGCAGGAACTTCACTATGTGACCTAAGCGTAACAGATACAGTGATAAGCCTGTGCCAGTGGCTGGGAGAGGTGTGACCAGGCCTGTCCGCCCAGCGATGATCATTTAAATGTCACCATTGCTAACTATTTTGTTCCTCATGCAAGAGAGGAAGAGTCACAGAGACACGCTCTTTACCGTGAGTGACTCTCATTTTGGTGGCACTGAGGAAATACCACCACCCGTCTCCTTTCCCAATCAAAGAGGAGATTGGCAGAACCCATGAACAAGCCCCACTAGGGGAAGCAAAGCCCAGAAAGCACTCACAAGCATAGCGTGAATATCAACTCATGTGAATACAACTTGTGAATACAAACTCATGAATGGGACTGGGAAGAGTGCCATCTCTTCCCCACCCCAACCTGATACATCCCAATAACCCCTAGGAGCATGAGCACGGACATCCCTGTTGTCCTAGCCAGACAGCACTGGAACACAATAACTGTAAGTTCTCACTGGCTAGGTGTTTGCATCTGCCTTAATTTGTGGATTATAATGCTTTGCTGTTTTCCTCTCACCTACGGAGAGGGCTCCTCTAACTCACTGACACCATCCGACAGACAGTCGAGAAGAGATCCATGCGTTCACCACCATCTAATCAGCTGCATTCTGCAGCCGTGATTTGAACTTGCTGCCCCCAAAAGCAGGGTCAGGGTACTGAAGCAGAAGGCCTCTGAACATGGAGCTATCAGGCTGCCTACAAGCAGATTAGGGAGAAATGAATTTCATCAATACCATACCTTCTCGGGCAAAAGGTCACAATGAAAGAAGGGATTTGTACGATATTCCTCTCTTCGTAATTGGCTTGGAGCCGCTTTCCACCACGCACATGCAGGCATGATGTCAATAAAAGTCATGCAAAAGCAGAAACTTTTAATTATTTTTAAAAAGCCTGCTTAATCTTGGATAGCTGTTATCTGAGCCGGGCAAGTACTGATAAAAAAAGAACGGCCAGAAGTTTGTTTGAATAAAACCCCATTCATTTGCTTTCACACTATGCACGTACCAACTTATTCTCTCCCTGAAATTTAATGCAAGAGAATTTTTGTTCACAAGAATGTTTGCAGTAAGAGAAAATACCATAGACAAACATGGAAATGTTACAGGAGTAGCGGCACCTGAAATATCATGGTACTGTGATCCAGTAAAGGAGCAGAAATGGTACCGTGTGCCCATTCCCATAGCAAACAGAAGCTGCACAATGTCAGCTGACCAATCACACAACATGAACAGTGATGATTTGAACTACTAGTCACAGCAGAAAGTTTCTGGGCAGTCAACAGACTGAAATATATTCACAGGACATATTTGATGACCAACAGTTTTGAAAAATCAACACATTTGGAACAATCAAAATTTGATCAGGAATAAATGACAAAGAGGGGCTAAATTAGTTACATAAATTGCTCACTATTCCCACAGAACTCTGGTTGCATCACGTTTCAAGAAACCATAGGTTAAAAAGAGACAGACCTGTGTCCAGACTCCAGCCACTTGGGAAAGAAGCAGTCAAAACCAGGACTTCTGGACATTGCAGCTATGTCTACATTGCAATTGGACACCCATGGCTGGCCTGTACCAGCAGACACAGGCTAAGGGGCTGTTTAATTGCTGTGTAGATATTCTGGCTCGGGCTGCAGCCAAAGCTCTGGCAGCTCTCATCCCCTCAATTTCACAGGGTTGCAGAGCTCAGGCACTGCAGTGAAACAGCCCCTTAGCCCAAGCCCCTCAAACCTGATACAGCTGACCTGAGCGAGCCTTGGTTTTTAACGCAGTATAGACATACCCTGGGTGACCTTTCCACAGTGGTGATAGGACTTGCCCCACCCTGAGCTGATTGGCTGTTTGCTTGAACTCTCCCGCTCCCATCGCTCAGAGGCTACGGCTGGGCTCGGAGCTAGGGGTACCATTCCCAGATCACGTACACCTACTTGCACTGGCTCAGTGAGACCGAGACCGAGTACAAATAGCAGCGTACGCCTGGCAGCCCCTGGACCCTCTGGATACGTACTGGACACAGCCTCTGCTGCCACTCCCCTTACGACAGCATTAGACAAACTCCCGCTAGCTCTTATTGGGTCAGGGCGAGTATGTGCACACGAGCTAGGATTCACGCTCCCAGCTCGTAGTGTGGACATGGCCACAGCCTCTTCACCACTGCTTCTGGCCCTTCTTCCCCCCTGCCCTGTCTCCCTCCCCTTTTCTTTCCATTTAGCTGATCCTATTCTAACTAAACCCATCCAAAATCATGGAACTAACCTGCCGTTTGCTGCCAGGCCAGTGTGCATTCTGCTTATGTATTCTACCCCTTCTTCACCCTGTGTCCATCTGGTCTATTCGGATTGTAAACTCTTCAGGGGAGGGACCACCTACAACTCAGTGTTTGTACAGCACCTTGCACAAAGGCACGCCGTCCTTTATTGGGCTTTGGAGCACTACTGTAAGAAATCCATTAAATCAATGAAACTATCGATTCGCGCTGGTCAAAAACTGAGAAAGCCTGTTGGTGGCAAATTTGGAGAATGTAGCCATAGCTGTTATTCTGTGGGTTTCAAAAAGGAACCATTCTTCTTTCATTTGAAATCTTTCACGACTATGCTAACAAGTGTGCATGATTGGCACTGTGCAGTGGGGTGTTTTAGATAAAGAAATCTACTCCAGCCCACCTCTGGGAGGTTTGCATTGTCTTAAAACCCCTAATTTTTTTTGAGGGGGGTGGATTTTCAAGAGCATTCATCATAAGGTTGATTCATCTTCCACTGAAGTAGCCAGGAATTTTACCCTTGAGTCCAATGGGAGAGATGTTAGACTAGTCCTGAGAGGGTTAAAAAAAAACCACCCTGCATCAATTTTTGGCCCTTTGGAGCTTGGAGGAAATATCTGCACTGGACCATATATGGTTTTATTTCAGTTAAAAATATGCCCCAGATATGAACATCTGCCTGCAGTATGTACACAGATCTGTTTGCAGCATCAGTGCCATTCAGGGCTTAGTTCCTCATTGCAAAGTGTTTCATAGTTACTCTTCTTTACATATAGTATTAATACTAACCAGACAGAGAATTTATGAGAGGCAGAACGGTTTAGCACATAGAGTGCAGAAGATGTAGATTCTAGCCCCTGGCCTGCTGGGTGTTTCCAGGCAAGTCAAATCACTGCACCTCCCTGTTCCTCAGTTTTCCCGTCTGTAAAGTGGGGATAATGATCCTGCCCCCTCCCCACTCTAAAGTCCTTTGAGATCTCCTGATGAAGCGTGCTATATAATATCTCTCGGTTATTATTAATAAGACCAAGCCAAGAGGAACTCCCCAGAAGTGCTCCTAATACAAATCATTTAGAATACTGAAGACCTTTCAAACCAAGCATTTTTTTCTTCCCAAAAAGGGGAAAAAAACCCAAAATGTTCAGGATTTCCCCCCATCACACACAAACCTCCACAATGAAACATTCACTTTTCGGTGGCAAAACAAAACAAAGGAGATAGGAAGAAAAGCTGGGTGGCGTCTAAATAAACCCACCCCACAACGAACATTTTCTATACAAATGCTTGCCAAAAAAAATCAAATAAATGAAAAATCCTTCTCTTTTAAAACCTGTGGAGTGAAAAGTATTTTGGCATTTAAAAAAAAATGTGAACCAGCTCTACAATCACTCCTATAGAAATGAGATACTTCACTCTGCAATCAATTACCATATACTCTCTCATCTGAAATCCCCCAAATCCTTTTGTCATGCTGTGCCGCTTCTCCAAAACAGCACCTGGAATTTAATGACCAGAATTGCACACGCAGTCTTTCCACTGGGAGCTCTGTCATTCCAGATCATTACTCAGTATGAAGAATCCCATTCAAATTAGCAAGGATTCCTGAAGACATTATCATATAGCATTATAGCTTCATATCTCAGCCCTGATCTTGCAAACAGCTGCTCACGTGTGTAACGCTTGGAACTGTCCCCAGTGCACCAAGTTAAGCATGTGTGTAAATATTTGCAGGATCCAGGTGCTATGTGATTGCAAGACACTGCTCAATGCCCTGCAAAAAAAGCTCTGCAGAAACCAATATATAAATAACCCATTTTCTGTTTCCTTTGGGAGGGGGGTGCATGTTTATAAATGTGTATAGATTTAAAATAAACACTGACAAAACAATACGTAAAGAGGAGCCAAGGGGAAAAGAGAGAAATTAGTGCATAAGCCTATTTTAATAGCTGACAAAGACTCAAGCAATGTTTTCCCCTTTCAATACCGCGCAACCACTATTCGCAGAGCATAGAGAAGAAACTAGCTTTATGTTGGGTCTGTGGACCCCTGGGCTTTATCGGTGGAAGGGATTGTGCAGTTGTTACTTTTATTTTCCTAACTTGATTCTGCTTGATCATGTTCCAACAAGTTCTCTGTCTGACTTTCTTTCCTTTCCTGAGCGCTGTTTGGTAAAATCCCCAAGATGCTCCCCTGCACCTGTTCTGTATCTTGCATTTCTTCCAGTTCTGGAAATCAGTGGCTTTCTTTGCTTTCATTCTACACGCACTGTTTTGTATTTTGCTGGGCAACAAGCCATGTTGGCAGTGATGTTGAATTTGTTTTATTCAGCGATTTTCTTGTCATACATGTATAAAAGTTATTTCCCCCCCATCTCTCATTCAAATGTTGTATTCCCCTCTGTTTTTCTGCAGTTGTGCAGATTCTGGGTTTGCTTTATGACCTGCTGCTCATACTGGGAGTTGGCTGATGTTTGCCTTGGGCTGCTTTCTCAGACAAAAGTTATATTTCTCTTAGCTTCAGCAAAATTGAGATTGTGTTGGTTTTTTGTTCTAAGTAATCGCAGTTTGCACCTGGTCTTGAGTACTTTTGTTTTCGTAGATACCACTTGGAAATCTGGCTTTAAAAAAAAGATCAGGCAGAAACCATGACAAAAAGAACGAAAACAATAGCAAAAACTATCATGTATATCAGAGCAATTAAAATAATGTAATTATTGTATGGACACGTCTGTTCTCCTCCTTTAGCACAGGCTTGAGTCTCTCCCCTTCCCTCAATTGAAGACAATTGGCAGCTGAATTGGATTTTAGTCTGGAATGTTCAAAGGAGCTAAAAGGGAGTAGGTGCGTAATGCTATTGAATTTTGGCTCCCAACTGCCTTAGGCTCCTGTGACAACCCCCCCCCCTTAGATCTTACCAAAGAAGGAACTGGGGTTTAAAGTCTCAATTGTGAGGGTCACCCAGAAGTGGTGTCAGAATAGGGCTCATTGGCCATTTTGCTTGTAGCTAAAAGATTTTTGAAACCGCACCATGCATCTGTTAGCTCCTCCAACACCTTTCCACACGTGTTGCTCTCGCTCTCTCATCCTCTAGCACGTACCTTCCTGGCATCCAGACACATTGCACCATCCAGTACTCCCTGCAGCCACGGCGACTCACTGGGAGACACTGACCCCACTGCTGTCTGTACTTGCTATAGCAGGCATTGGTTTCTTTCCAGACAAGCTGTTTGCAATAACAGATCACAAGGAGCAGTGGGATTAGCAGAGAACGTTCTGCATGTAGAGCAGGAATGGCTGAGCCCCATGTGGCTCTTCTACAGTTAAAGGGTGGCTCAAGGAGCTCCCCATGCCCCCGCCCCCACCATTCTCTGCACACTAGACTGGGAGCGGGGAGCTCAGGGCTTCTGCCCTGCAGCAGGGTTGTGGGGCTAGGGCAAGAGTGGGCAAACTTTTTGGCCCAAGGGCTACATCTGGGTGGGGAAATTGCATGCAGGGCCATGAATGTAGGGCTGTGGCAGGGGCTGGGGTGCGGGAGGCAGTATGGGGTGTGTGAGGGGGTGCAGTGTTCAGGAAGGAGCTCAGGGCAGGGGATTGGGATGCAAGGGGGGCTCAAGGCAGGGGGTTGGGGTGCAGGAGGGATGTGGCGGGGGCTCAGGACAGGGGGTTGGGGTGCAGGGCACAGGAGGGGTTTGGGGTGCAGGCTCTGGCTTGGCCCCACTTACCTGGAGCAGCTCTGAGGTGCCAGCGGCGTGTGCCCGGAAGCGGCCGGCACCGTGTCCTTGTGGCCCCTAAGGGGTGGTAGGCAAAGGGCTCCGCGCGCTGCCTTCACCCGTGAGTACCTCTCCCAAAGCTCCCATTGGCCATGGTTCCCCGTTCCTGGCCGATGGGGGCTGCGGGGGAAGGTACCCACAGGCAAGGGCAGTATGCAGAGCCCTCTGCCCCTCCAGGGGCTGCAGGGATGTGGTGCCGGCTGCTTCTGGGAGCAGCACAGGACCCACGGCGCCATGGGGATGGCAATCCCACGGACTGTATCCAAAGCCCTGATGGGCCAGATCCAGCCCACAGGTGGTAGTTTGCCCACCCCTGGGCTAGGGGCTTCTACCAGAGATAACTGGTGCCTGCTCAGAGTGGGGAGGGCTCAGTTTAAAGGTCCCCCCCAAGAATTTGAGTCATGCCCCACCAAACATGCCTCCCCTCTTACCCTTAGTGGTCCCTTCCTGCAGCTGCCAGGTGTTAGCTCCACATGGAGAGGCAGCGGCAAACAGCTGGGAACTGCACCGAGGGTCACTGCTTTACCTCCATGGGAAGAGGCAGCAGCAAAAGCAGCGTCTCTTCCTGCAGCTCCCAGATGTTTGCCATTGCCATTGCCTCTCCCCATGGCCCCAGGTCCCAGCTGAACAGATGTTCAATGGTGTGCAGGAGGCACTGGGAGAAAGTGGGAGAAGCGGGGACAGGGCACGCTTGGAGGAGGGGACAGAAAGAGGCAGGGTGAGAAGAGGTGGGGCCCTGGGGTAGGGGTGGCATGGGAGTGGGGCCAGGGGCAGAGGGGGGCAGCAAGAGGTGGGGTAGGGGTGAGAGGTTGGAGGAAGGGGTGGAATGGGTGCAGGGCCTTAGGCTGAGAGGGGGTTGATCACCCCCAGAGAAAATTAGAAGCCAGCGCCTGTGCACAGCCGGGCAAAAATCTGGGGTGGCATGTGCCTCCACAGGGCTCCCTACGCGACACTTCTGGCTTCTGCCCAGCAGGGAGGGGAGACTTGGGACTTTAGCTGTGGCAGAACCTCTGAAGTCGGTTGCATGTGGCTCGGAGGGTCAGTGAGGTTGCCCCACCTCCCGGTGTATAGCTATGTATTTGCTATCTTCCTGCCACCCTGTTAAGTCTCTAAAGACTCTGGCATCTGCACAGAGGCAGCTATTGTGTGTTCAGCAGGGTAAGCCTGTCTGAGCAGAGAGGCACACGCTGTGCTCTCACTTCTGTCCTTTTCACGATGTTTTTCTCTCCATCTGCAAGACTGAAAGTGCTGAGCTCCACTTGTGGATGGAAAATACACCCGAACCCAGCTGAAAAGGCCTGCCAGAGGCCCAGTCTGCCAGTGCGGGATCCCTGGCACTTGATGCAGCTGCCCCCTGCCCTGCGGCACTATGAGCAGGTGATATGGAGCCAGGTCCCCATGCAAAGGGAGTCTCTAGCTGACTGAGCCATCTGCGTGTCCTCTTTGCACTGCTGGATTAGGAGAGTTTGGCCAGTTATAAGCACCCGACAGATACATCTACAGCGCTGTTCCTCTGCATTTTGAGAGTTCATTAGGGTACATTAGTAGTGCTCTTTGATCATGGTTCCAGTTCAGGTGGAATCAGATCATTGACCAATCTTTAGTACAGTGGCTGGTGATTGGTCTGTTTCACATTTTAGCACACGATACTGATTGTGCCCCTGTAGAACCCAGGAGCTCTGCTTTTTTATCAGGACTCCACCGTACTATGCCCTGGACAAACACAGAACACAGACACGGTTCCTGCCTCAGAGACCTTCCGCTCACCGCATTCGTTGTGCCACACACCAAGTGCTGAAGCTAAAAGAGGATTTACCTCATGCCTGGCTTCTTTGCCAAGAGTACAGAGGATGGAAGCTAGAAGCTAAATTCTGACTCCACAAAGAAAGGCCCCCATTACGTGCCCGTGGTGCCACTATTGTATATCTGTAGCCCAGCCCCACCCTAAACACTCTCACACAGGCAGATTATTCCTCACAGCGGCATAAATGATCTGTGGAAGTGGTTGCCCATAGTGACCACTGCTAGGGCGGAAAGCATACCAGCAAAAGTAGGCAGGTTGCACCATTCATCTATAGCTCCTGCTGGCGAGAGTCCCTCCAGCTCTTGTTGCAAAAAGCTTGCAAAGTAGCCTCTCTCTTGGTTTCAGGTGACCTTGTATGCGGGTGCTGTTTCGTTAGCAATAGGTGATGCGCCAGGCAGGCAGAATTGTAGAAAGAAGATCTTTGGAACAAAGGCTGAGCGCCAGCATTGAGGCTGCAGCGTTTGAGAGCTAGCAGTCCAGACTCCACTCACATTTAAAAACTCCCTGATATCAATGAAACCTGACTTTTTCTCTCCCAGGACAGGTGGTACATTTCCTGTACATGCTTTCTTTGCTCTACCTGGGTTCCTCCCAAGCTTTAAAAAATGGGCATGATGTATCAGAAAGGGCCCCTATGCATGCCTTAACCACTTGGGCTCAATTCCCACTTCTGCCACACGCTCCTTGACTTTGGGCAAGTGGCTTAATCTCTCTGTGCCCTACTTGCAAAATGTGGGTACGCTTTTCTGCCCTTCAGGGGCAATGAGAGACAAACTCGTGTGTGATGGCAACACACTCAGATACAATGGTAAGGAGAATTCAAAATGGCTATACTGCTATTTCAATGTGAAAGTTGAAGTTTCATTTTCTGCCAAGACTTTGCTAAATCTTACCCTGCACATCTCCCATTTTTAACTTTACCAGGAAGATGGTCCAACTACCTATCCTATTCCTAAGGAAATGGCTGCATTATACTACCTCCAAAGGAGAGGTTGCCCACAGAGCTTTGTGGTCAAGTCTCCATGCAGTGAACTGGGAGGGGGAATTCCACTGAGGAAGTTTCAGAAAGGGAAATGACTATTTCTCCAACAGGATCAGGTTTAAACAAAACTCTGCCCAAGATCACAGTGTTTAAGCTAACAAATTTCAGAGCTTTGTTAAAACTGCTTGTAACATACGCTGCAAGTAACATTTTGCTTATTAGTTTTCATTTCAAGTTTTCAAGGAACAAAAAAATACTTTAAAGGATAGATGCTCCCACCCATACTCATGCTGAGTAGAGGTTTACTCCATGAGTAAGCCTATGGCTTTAATACCAATGCACAACCATACCTAGCTACACTCCCCCATCTCTTTAAACGGGAATAGCTTTCCAGTCCTATTATGTACAGTATACGATTTGGAGATGGCCAGAAGATCATAATTCAGTTTCACTGCAATTTTCAAGATTTCAAAATTTGGTTTTGTTCTACACTGGCATGAAACCAAAACCTTCCAAGCATTTTTATGAAAATGGAATCACATAAAAACATCTGGTGCTGGATTGAAACCAGAGCTTTGTATGTAATACCTGCTCATCCAGGCACTGCGTGGGGCATAGAGAACTCTGGCTCAAGTCCCTAAATTGCCTGATTCAGAGACATTTTTTTTTGAATTCCACTCATTTTGAATCAGGGAGAGTAGGGACTGGAACCAGAGTCCCTCACCTCCCAGACCAGCATCCTAATCACCAACCTACAGAGTATGACTTTTGCCTCTTAAAAAGCCTTCCCAATGAAAACGTCTTCAGACCCAACACTTCTCCATGAAACATTTCAGTTGTGGCCAAAGAGCCTATTTCAGGGAAATGTCAGTCAATTGCAAATGTTCCAACTAGCTGTAGTATCGTTACAGTATTTCATCAAAAGTACTTCTTGCCAGCATCAGGGAATTTGACTGAATTACAGACCAGACTTTGTTTAGGGATCTACAAATAAAATGCAGTCACCTCCAGGACAGAATGTGCGGTCCAGAGACTCAGCTGCTTCAAATCAATGTAACTCCACGGATTTATATTAGCTGTGAGTCCACCCCAAGATGTCCAATCTTGTTATTGCTTACTAAGCCTGAAGATGGAGCGTAGATATGTGCAGAGGTGCTTCTGATATTATGTACAGCTATCTAGGCATTAAAAAACACTTATTTTTTTTTTAGGTTATGCATTTGGAAAATTTATGGATCCAATCCTGGGAATTTTGCCTGTGCATGAAATATAGAGCAGGCCCAAACTTTTAGCCAACAGCTATAAAAAGCAAACAAAAATAAACCAAATCTTGAAGGATCCAAGAAGTTATACAAGAGGTGGAAAATATCACAATTTGGACTTTTAACCTTTCTTTATACTTATTTATACTCTAAAATTCTTATCATGCTGCGAAAGGGAACATGCACTTCAGGGAAAAGCTATTTTGCAAAGTCAGAGTAAATTGGAATGAAAATAGATAAAATCTTCTCATAGTTCAACGTTAAGAATAATCACACAGCAATCTGCCTTCTCGTCTATAGCAGCATTACAATGAAGGACATGCTCAATCTTTCAAATCGTTCATTTCTGGAGTGGCTTATCACCTCCTACCTCTCAAGCTGATCCTTCTCACTCGGTTAATGTGCTTTGCTGTTGACTTTTCCCTTTCTTTCCTCTCCCCTTCGGAGCATTTGATTACACCAACTGCTGTGGAATCCTAACATTAAGATCTTGGTCAATATGAGAGGGAAAAACTCACTTTCAAAATCTCTTTGCTTTGACATGTATTATTAAACACTGCAGAGAGGGCTTTGAGAAGCACGCACAATTGGAGCTAGATTTTCAAGAGATCTCAGCTCCCATGCAAGCATCTGTAGTGGGGTGCATACCCTCCTGAGTCCCTCCTCATGACCTGGGATGGCTCTGCATGACCTGTTTCAGTTTCCCCTTCCCTCAGGGCTCCTATATAAACTCCAGCCCAGCTTCCTCATGGCTCACACCACCCCAGCTTGGGTCTGGTTTGATACCAAACAGGTCAAAAAAATCCTCAAAGTCCGTCACCACAAAACAAAAGCTCATACATAGCTCTGGTGTCCTCAGCCAGGCCTGGAGCTCTGCTTCTGTCCCAGTCTTCTCCCCGCATCCACTCCCTTCTCTTCCTAGATGGATCTCGACCTTCTTCTTTTCACTTGCAAGCTCTCAGGCTCAGGGAGGTCAGCAGACAAAACCCCCTCTGGTTCATGAGGGTCTCCTGCTCTCTGCAGCCTCTGCCACAGATTCTTTTAGCAGCACCCTGACCTCCCTGGACTGAGAGAGGTTAGTGGATGGCCTCCTGCTTTATAAGTCCCAGCTGCCTTCCCATAAACCCAGCTGGACAGCAGGTGCATTGGACCCTACATAAAGGACCGCGTCCAAGTGAAGTGGCCAGGTTTTCAAAAGGACCCAGCACCCAACAGCTCATGACAAATGGGAGCCACTGGGTGCTGAGCTCCTTTGACATCCTGCCCACTCATGTAGGTGCTTAAATAGAAACTGTTGGGTTCTGAGTTCTTCTAAAAATCTCTCTCTGCTTTAAGGGGCTTTTTTTTTAAGTTTACCTTCTACCTCCCCTTTTACAGGTTCATCGGCAGGTTCGTATTCTGTGAAATGGTTTTGTTTTTTCCACTTTAGTTTTTGGACCAATTTGTGCAGTGTATTTGTTGCTGGTTTCTTTTTAACACCCGATGCCAGGGATGGCAGCTAATGTGGCACAGTCCTATAGTTGATCATTCTATCTCACCTCAGCTGCTTGGTAATATTATAATTTGAGAATCAACAGTAAGTATTCCTGGGCTTCCTTTTCCCTGGTGTTAGGTGTTTGCTCCCCTCTTAGTGGTATTGGAATTCTGACTCATGGCTCTCGTTCCAGCCTGATTAATACAGAGACATTGGCTTACAGTAAACAGCCATGGTTTCCATAGGAACCTCCTACAGCTCCTGAGAATGTGACCGAGCCTGATCTGGATTACAGGGAAGATATTAGCTCACCTCGGTGTATATGCAAAACTGATTACATGGAAGTGTCCATGTCGCTAATCGATACACATGTTCCTGCATGAGCATGTGTGAGATCTCTAGCATGAGCACACAGTAATGGTTCTATGGAAACAGAACCTCAGCCAATCCATGGGCAGGGATGCAGTACTGTGGCTAACCCAGAGCAATGCTTAGTTCGCACCGATGCGATTTCCCGCTCTCTGATTGGCTGAAAGTGTTTAGGGGTCAAAGTTAATTCTCAACAATTCCCAGGAAGAGTGGCAGAACTCGGCCCAAAGTAGTCATGCTAATTTCTCTACTCTGATTGGCTGTAGCCTTTGGGTTACATTATTGGTCAGATGATTGTAATACACTGGACCCTCACTTGAACATGGGATGTGAGATCCATCCACGGGACCGTGTTAAAATGAATTGCAATTAAAGTAATTAAATTTGGGATCCATGGCCACGACTCTGTTATATGTGAATTTGAGCTCTGGAGACGCATGTTCTATCAAGGGTCCGGTGTAGGGTCCCCTGATCCTCTTGGGCCCATCTGGACAGCAGCAGAAGAGAGGGCACAAGAAACCCTTTAAGTGCAGCTGCAGCATCACTGCTCTCACTGTAGTGTGAGTGGCACTGCAGCTCCACAAGCTGTCCCCGGGGTGGGGCCGCTCCACCTGCCCCCTCTGCAGGGCTGTAAAGCCCAGAGTAGCTCTCTTAGCTAAAACTGTTGTTTAAACAAGGTTCTTGCTTTGCAAAGCCGTTTGGCGGTGAAGTGACATCAGCGCTTTCTATGTGTAGCATCACAGCAAAGGCCATGGCAACAGCATCTGCTGCAATGAGGTCACGGCCGACTTGAGTAGAAATGTAAATGAGAGGTGAAAGGTTTAAGGCTTTAGTAAATAAATGAAGAAGAAATATAAATTTTAATATAAATTTCACTCGGAGGGTGGTGAAGCACTGGAATGGGTTACCTAGGGAGGTGGTGGAATCTCCATCCCTAAAGGTTTTTAAGCTCAGGCTTGACAAAGCCCTGGCTGGGATGATTTAGTTGGGAATTGGCCCTGCTTTTAGCAGGGGGTTGGGCTAGATGACCTCCTGAGGTCCCTTCCAACCCTGACATTCTATGATTCTATGAAAGTGTAGCTGGGCAAGGAACAGGCTTTCTATGAAAACTTAATTCAGGAAGCATTCTGATTCAGGCAAGCACTTAAGCCCATGCTTACATCCCATTGATGTCAGTGGGGAAGCTTTCCAAAGGTACATGCATGAGTTGAAAATGCTTAAATCCTATTCCTTAATTCAATGCGTCTTAAATGTTTTTCCTGATTTGGAGCCTAAATGTTCTTGTTTGAAAAACTGGCCACAGTCTCTCTGCATGGATTAGTAATAGTATCCATATTACATTCATATTGAGCCCATAATAAGCTCCTCCTCCGTAGCATGCCAAGGGAGTGTGATATGCTCAATTTTTTATTCAAACACTTAGGAAATTATTTTGATTCCAAAACTAATTACCTGGACTGTATCTTAATCATTCTGCTTAGTCTTACACAGACTGTAGGCGAGCTGTCATATGAGTCCCTAACAGACTGATATATTTCAATTTAAACCTAACTTAATAATTGCTGTGCCAATTAGTTAAAATGTAAGTAGGAAAAACATTGGATGGAAGCATCTTAATTTAAATATAATCCATTAAGGAAAAACTGCTATTCTAATTAGTGATAATGTAGCCCAATTAGGAAATAAAATTTGATTGGTACATTGGAATTTAAACTTAAGTAGTAACTGCTATTCTAATTACTGAATGCAATACGTTTAGGGCAGAGTTTTATCTGGGAGAAGTATGTATACAGCAGAGATGGCAGTGTGGGAGGATGCAAGAGAAGAGTTGGATTGTCGGAATCTCTGCTGAAGACATCTGATGGCCAAAAGTGTAAACTATAGGAGTGTCAGAAATCCATGTCTGAGTTTGCTTTGTGGCTTCTGCTTTTCTTTCAGCTAGCTGCTGTTAAACATGTACACCTTATTTCCAGGCTGAATTTGTCGAGCTTCAACGTCCAGCCATTGGAGAACGTTAGACCTTTCTCTGCTAGATTAAAGAAACCGTTATTCAATATTTGTTCCCTATTTGTTAAAGACTGTAATTAAGTCACCATTTAACCTTGTCTGTGTTAGGCTTAAGGAGCTAAATCTATTGAGCGTATCATTATGAAGCAGGTTTTCTAATCTTTTTATCATTCTTGTGGCTCTTCTCTGAACCCTCTGCAATTTATTAGCATCTTTCTTGAATTGTGGACACCAGAACTGGACACAGCATTGCAGCTGCTGTCACACCAGTGTCAAATATAGAGGTAAAATAACCTCTCTGCTCCTACTCTAGATTGCCGTTTATACACCCAAAGACTGCTTTAGCCCTTCTGGCAACAGTGTCGCAGTAAGAGCTCACGTCCAGCTGATTGTCCACCATGACCTCAAAACCTTTTTCAGAGGCCCTGCTTCCCAAGATAGACACTCCCTCCCTGTAAGTACAGTTTACATTCTTTGTTCCTAGATGCATACATTTAGCCATATTAAAACACGTATTGTTTGCTTGCGCCCAGCTTACCTACAGATCCAGATCACTCTGGACCAGCCACTTTTCCTCTTCATTATTTACCACTCCGCCAATTTTTGCAAACTGTATCAGGGATGATTTTATGTTTTCTTCTAGATCATTAAATATTAAATAGCGTCCGGCCAAGAACCAAATCCTGCAGGACCCAATTAGAAACACACCCATGTGATGATAAACAGGGAATCAATTACATTTGAAGACTTATCAGTCAGCCAGCTTTTAATACATTTAATGTGGGCCATGTTAATTTTTCATCTTCCTGGTTATTTACTTAAAATGTCATGTGGTACCAAGTCAAATTCCTTACAGAAGCCTTGTGATCTCCCCCAAATAGGTATCAAGCTAGTTTGACGGGATCTATTCTCTGTAAAACCATGTTGATTGGCATTAATTACATTGCCCAACTTTAATTCCTCATTAATCAAGCCCCCTATGTGCCACTCCATTATCTTGCCCCAGGATCAATGTCAGCTGACTTGCCTATAATTACCTGGGTCATCCCATTTACCCTTTTTAAAATATTAGCACTTTAGCTTTCTTTCAGTCTCCTGGAAGTTCCCTAGTGTTCCAGACTTTTTGAAAACCAACATCAATACCTTTGTCTGTTACAAAATCCTCCACTAGTGAAATGTAGGTGTACATCATCTTCACCCACCCCTAACTTGAAAGATGAACATGAGAATTGACCTTCCCTGATGCATCCAACAATTAGCTAATGGTCCAGCCTGCACCTCCACCAGCTGCCCAGACCCTCCCCAAACCAGCCCAGGCTGTTGGCTGTCTCTCTAGACACTTAAAACATGTATTTGAGTTCAGCACCTCAGTCCCAAGCACATCAGTTCCCACCCACCTGGCAAAACTCTCTCCCACGCTGTTGGCACAAGAGTCTTCATCCACCCCCAGCAGGGCAGGTCACCCCAAAATGAGCTACAGTGAAATCCATAAGAAGCCACTCACAGAGTTCATCCAGGGCTGCAAAATTCCTGTTACCAGCCCATTCTTGTAAGCCACCAGAGCTGGAAGATTCTCTGGGTATATCTACACCACACTGAGTCCCAGAGCCTGGGTGAATTGGCTTGGGCTGCGGGGCTGAAAATTGGAGCATAGACACTCAGGTTCAGGCTGGAGCCGGACTCTGAGGCCTTACCCCTTGCTGGGTTTCAGGGCCTGGATTCCAGCTATAGTCCAAACACTTGCATTGCTAGTTTTAGTTGCAGAGCCCGAGCCCTACAAGCTTAAGTTAATTGACTTGGATTCTGAGACTTGGTGCCGCAGGTTTTTCTTTGCAGTGTAGACATCCTCTGCAGCCTGTCTTGCAATACACAGTCAGATTTGAATGCAGGAAATCTCTTAAACATTTGTTTCAAATCAATCCATCCCTATGCAGCAAAACACGTAAGTGTATGTGCTAAAGTCCCATTGACTTCAGTGAGGCTTCCGCATGTAATTAACTTTCAGCACATAAAGTACTTGGCCAAACAGAGGTGCTTTCTTGAGCCTCACTCAAACAATGCCTCAGCCACCTGCCCAATGAACCCGGAGGTCTAAGCTCTTGCTGTTGTGTGCGAGGTTTAGAAAATGAACACAACACTGATGTCAGTGACTGTAATATGTTTTTCAACAACAACTTGTTGGCCAGTCTTGTGTGCAAGCTGCCCAATTCATTCTGCTCTCTTCGTTTTGCAGAAACAATAATGCTTCTTGCTAAACAAGAAAGCCGCGGTCCAGAGGGAGACCACCGGAAGGAATAAAAGCAACAGCGGCAAGCCATCCGCTGCACAAATTGCTGCTAACAAACTGGAGTCGAGATAGAATCTCAGCCACTGTATTGAAAAGCTCCCCCTGACCTTGGCTTAACACTCCTGGAGCCCCTGGAGGCGTGTGCATCAGATTAAATGCACCTGCAGTTTTAGAAAGTAATTATATAGTTTTAGATTTCCACTGATAAGTTGGCATTAAACAAGGAATGCAGCCCTACAGTTTATACCTGCCTCCATTTGTTGGCAGAAGAGCAGCCTGTTTGGATAGAGGTTCTCCCCTTGTCCCCCACTTTCATTGCCTGTGACTTCAAAACAAAACAGGGACTGACCTTCACTTGAAATTAGGGGCCTCCCAGTTAGATGTCTGAGTAAAGGCACCTAGATAGCATGGTGACAGGCACGGTATAAAAACCCACTAGAAAGCGAGAGATGTAACTGTGGCTGCCCACTAGTATCCAAATGCTCCGCAAAATTCAGTTATTTTACGTGCCTTCAGCTGCCACAGAGCTGACTTTGCATTTATATATGAGGCCTTTCATCCTTCAGAGCTTCACAGGCTCTTTGGGACAGAGTCTGCCATTTTGTGCTGTGATTTGTGGTAGGTGCTGCATGTAGGGCCCTGTCCATGACTGGTGCTCGTAGGCAGGACCAGAACACAAATTATTGATGATAATTATAATTAATAAATAAATAAGGGTCACAACATCCCTTTGTGGCGGGTAAACATTGCTGTATGAACATCATGAGAACTCAGAGACAAAGATTTGACTTGCCCAAGGTCACAAAGTGAATTAGTGCCTAAGCCAAGACTAGGACCCAGCGATCCTGGACTCCAGTAACTGATCATTAGTAACACTCCTTCTTTGTGTTCACATGCCCACGTCCAAGAGCAGAACTTGGCTCCTACAGTGAACTTGAAATTAACACACCACTCACCATTTCTGGAGTTCTACCATCATGCCTTAACTCTCCAGGGGGATTTATTCTCTAAACACCCACCTCAGTTACTGATTTTTAATTGGAGCATCACAAAGAGGCCACCAAACAAGGATCAGAGCCCCCCAATGTGCATTGTAGACACATAGAACCAAAAAAAATAGTGCCCTAAAGAGTTTACAATCTAAATGAATCTCTCCCCACTTTTAAATGACACTTTCTGTTCCAATCTCCTATAAGCCATGGGTCAGCTGCCCCAATTTTAATGAAGCAATTTGGATTGCCGTAGGCATATTTTGTATGGAATATGTGTGATATTTTAATTGGTGCTGTTTGTTTAATTTAAAGGTGTAAGTGATAGCAAGGTAGGGAAAGGGAAACTTTAAAAATAAAGTTGTTAAATCTTAAAAGTATGCAAAATGAGACACTGAGTTAAAAAACAGAGATAACAGCACATGAAATTGTCTAAATGCCTTACAAAAGTCAAATACTACTAGTCTTCTCTTATCATCAAAATGTCAAGCTGTAGAATTCATCAATGACTTACATTTTCTCTTTACTCAGGAATTTTCTTGTGCCTCTATCAGACGAAGTCATACAGCCATCAGTTTAGTGAACAGGCAGATGTATGCATTGTTGTAGATTACAGTTTTCCACTTTGTAGAACATCAGGGTTGGAAGGGACCTCAGGAGGTATCTAGTCCAACCCCCTGCTCAAAGCAGGACCCATCCCCAGACAGATTTTTACCCCAGATCCCTAAATGACCCATCAAGGACTAAACTCACAACCCTGGGTTTAGCAGGTCAATGCTCAAACCACTGAGCTCTCTCTCCCTTCCTTACACTATATTTACAGATACCACAGTTACCAGCCCAGGGAGGATGTGACACAGCAATGCTAGAGTGTAATCTGCTCAGTTGGGAAATGGACAATGTCAGCTTTCTGAAGACAAAGAGAACAGTGAGCTGGCAGCAACTTTCCCTGTCAGTGACTGTGGAGAAGGCAGCATTGTGGCATGATATTGAGTGTTGATCCAACCACTTTCTCCTTTCAGTCACTTCTAGGCTCTTGTTTGTGACGCCAGGTACCTCCACTCAAGGTGATTCCTCACTGTGCCCGGGACACATGGGATGCTGTCCATAGGGAAAGTGATTAATGCTACCACTGCTGACATCGTATAAAGGCCAACACACACAAAACAATAAAGACTTCAACACAAACCCCAGCAAAAAAGAGACACATCCCAAAACAACAGTGAGGGCTTTCCTGGGGGGCAGGGAAATAGGATCTGAGGAAGGAAAGGTTTAGGTTTAAGTAGTAAGCACTAAGCATCAACAATTCAACTAATTCCCCACTTGCCAACACTCACAATTGTTCCCAGACCCCAGCCCTTCCCAGACAGATGGGACACTGAGAATGAGTCCAGAGACAAGTGCCGTAGCACTGCGAATGTTAACCAGCTTAAACAAAAAAGGGTCCCCTTTCGGGTCTTGGCCAAGAGTCCTGTGGAGGTCTCAGAGGGCTCTCAGTGGCTGGCACAGGGTGGGATCCCTGCTGCTCCACAGGGTCAGAACTGTCTGACCCAGGCACTGGATCCCACTGCAGTTCTCAGACTCCCTTTGTGGGGACAGGGAGTTAATCCAGGACTCTCTAGCTGTTTGGCTTCTCTCTAAGCTCCCCATCTCAAAACCAAAACTAACACTAGTCTCTCACTCAAGGCAGTGAAAAATGTCATGCCCTGTGCAATGTAATTACACTGACCCAGTGTAGATGCTGCTGGGTTGATGGGAGAATTCTTCCCTTGACCTAGCTACCATTTCTTGCAGAGGAGGATTAAGTGTCTATGCGACAGCGGCGCAGCTGCAGCTGTGCCACCGTAGTGTTTCTAGTGTAGACATACCCTGTCTCTGTGTCAGGCTGTCCCCTTCCACTGAGGGGCCAAGCTGCCCTGGTTTATCATTGGCCCAGGTAACTGCTTGTCCACATCACCCTATGCAGAAACTCCCCATTAGCCACAGCAAGGGTTTCTAGTCCATTATGTGCCCACCTATGACTCCAAGCATGCTTGGAAATGGGGCCAGTAGGCTCAGGTGGGTATTATTGGGGTCACGCATGAGGTAGGACCCCGCTAGAGGCTCAGCCCAGAGTACCAGCAGCTGACAAACACAAGAGAGGGTTAAATAGCAAAACTCCTTCTGACTTCAACAGAGCCAGGGTTTCACCCCTTGCTTCCAGGCCTGGCTCTGCCATTGAGTTACTGTGTAACCTGGGCAAGCCACTGCCCTCCTTTGTGTCTCTGCTTCCACCTACCCACCGTCTACCCCGTCTCCCTAGACATTGAGCTCTTACTGGTGGTGACCCTTGACAAAGGGTCCCCTCTTCTTTGCAAACAACTCTCTCCTCAGACCTGACAAACTCACTACACCAAATGTGTCTTTCAGGATATTTAGAGTAACATGTAAGGTTTCTAAAGACAGCTTTTAACTTGTCAAGAGTCATAATCATTGTGAGATGCATGTGCAGGTAATGTTAAAGGGATAATGTGTCTATACTGAAAGTATGCTTTAGGGGCGTGGTGTAAAAAATAACTCTTAGTCACCAGGACATCTTGGTAATGGCCCATTCAAGCAAGGGGAAGGTGTCACCCTGCCCTGCTTGGCCAGTAATGCAATGCCATGCTCCACTGTTCAGTCTTGACCAACATTAAGACTTTCAGTGGGAATCCATCAGAAGCAACCAGAAACAGGCAAAACCTCTTAAAGGTAAAAAAGAAACTTTACAACAAGACAGCGGTTTGCCCTATCTGTGAATAGAATCGAAAGGCTGTTTCAGCGTAACACAGAGGACAGAGAAGCACTCTCTCCATTCACTGTGGGGACATCTTAGGGGCTCTTGTGAATATTTGGATCCCTGATTCTTGTGAACCAGACAGCTCTGCAACAGACTGAACTTTAGGGGGACTCTACTTTGGGACAGGAAAGATGACTATTAATAAGTGTAGACCCAGGTTCACATTTTATAACTTTGTGTTGTGTTGTAGCCATATATTTCTGTTGCTTTTTCTCGCTTCTAGTTTAATCTTAATTCTTTCTTAAATAAACTTACTTCTGTCTTATTTCAGTGCTGTGTGGTTTACAAGAGTGGTGGTTTTGGGTAAAATGGGGTACACTGCCCCTTTGGGTGTAGAGGATCTGGGATTTCTCTGAGAAACCAGCATCAAGGGCTGCATCGCACCAGGGAATGCTTCTGAAGAACTGGGGTCATAGTTACTGTTAACCTAAAAGGTGGAGTGGGGCTGCATAACCTAAAGCAGAGGCTGGTGTTAGGAAGCCGACATCCAGCCAGGTACAAGCAAGACTTTTGCACGCTGGAGGCAGGGGCTAACACGGTGATTCTCAGTCATGGATGTCCTGAGAACCATCAAACGTGTCTGTACTACACCTAGCACAAGGGGAATCTTCTCTTGGTTGAGGTCTCTAGGTGCTAGTTGAATATAAGGAACCAAAGAGCTATCCTGGGGTGATATTTAGCGAATATAACTAGGAGGAGCTAGGATATCCTGCATGGAATGGAGGGGAGCAATCCAAGATTGGATCTTTAAATTCTGGGTGGTTATTTTAGCGATGGATGAATGTTTTAAAAAGTTTGGCTAGGCTTAAGTGCATAACCAAAGGCAGCATATCCAAATTAAACCAGCCTTTCACATCTGCAGAACGGGGTGGAATGTCGGCAGCTATGCAGGTATGCACACTTCCACCAGGAACTGCTGCAGGAGCAGATTTGCCTCACAGTATCTCTGTTCTTGCGCTTAAGGAAAGGTTGCAAAAAAGACAAGGTGGCTGAGGACAGATATTCTGTTGGAGGAAAAGACAAGCTTCACAGAGATCTTCTTCAGGTCTGGGCAAGGTAAACAGAGTGTCACAGCTAAATACGAGGTGAGACAGCTTGTTATGCATAAGATGTTAACACAGGTTGCAAGAAATCATTTAAAATGAAGTGAGCAATTAACATTTCCTCAGTGATAGGACAAAGGGTCTGTAGGTTACAAATTGATATAATGAGCCATAAAACCAGTGTGGTCTGCTGGAATCATGATTTTTAGTGTCTGGAAGAATTATGAATTTAAATTCCCAGGCTCCTCTTTTCAAGGTGTCGTGCAGGTTTCCTTTGAGGACGAGAACTGATACTTCCGATATGAAGCGATTGCTCTGTGAAAAGCATTTGCCAAGAGGTGATGGAGTGTTTTTGTCTTTAATCATGTTAAGGAAAGGTTGTGTGGTTTGGGACTTGAGAGTTCCTATTTCTGCTGTTGACTCACTGCAGGACCTTGAGTAAGTCATTTTGCTTTTCTGTGCCTCAGTTTCCTCATATGTGAAATGGGGATAATATCTGTCTCGCAAGGGCAGTATGAGGCAAAATGAACTTATATAACAAGGACTATAAAGCTTGGGGGAATTCAGACATCTAGATTTCAGACCCTCACAAGAGGTTCATCATTGTGAGCATGAGTGTAAAAATATGTGAATGTGTGGGGATTTGCTTTAGCCTAACTAGAATGTTAAGAACCTTCCTGTTTCTTTCCATTTGCATTTAGGTTGTTTACTCCAAGTATTCATTTGTTTGCTTTGCTGCGTTTCCACTCTCTGCATCTGTTCATTTGTTTAAGTAACGTTCTCTTAGTTTTCCACTTCTGTTTCCTCTCATTACCGTGCAGCAGCTGTTTAGCATTTTTTTTTTAAAAAGTCAATTGAAAATAAAATCCTAATCCTATATTGAAAGGGAAAGTTTCTGAGAGTTTGGCTGCAGAACTTTAGTGTCTGCATATTTCATTCATTATTACTTTTTCAGGGTCCGATCTGATGCAGTTTCCACACCTGAGAATGCCCGTCTGACGCACTGGGTGCCCTTAGTACACATTTTAGAAGAGAAGATGATGGTAGATTCAAAGGGGGGCAAAGCGCAGAAATCAGCCTGCGCATCAACACTTCTTCGCATCACTCTAGCACCAGTCATGGGAGCAATGCAGGTTACAAATCCCCATAGTACTTTCCCACTAGACAGAAATTCAAAAAGAAAAGGTCTTCACCCAATTCTGTCTTTACACTCTGCACAGGGCTGAATTTCACCCATTCAAACACCAGTGCAAGGTCTGTGCATCACAGTGGCTTTAAGTGGAACTTCACTGACACAGACTTTGTGGGACTTCAGTGACGTATTTTCCGCCCTGTATTGGAACAGCTGCCTGGAATCCTGCAAGATTTAGAGCAGAGGGGGGTTGGGGCCACAACGTTCCCCTCAGAGGCTGACTTTCTGCATCATCTGAGGATTGTGATTTTGGCCCAGCCCCAGTTCAAAGCTTTCAGTCACCTCAATAGGGCAAAATCTTGATTCTTTGGTGCAGTTGATCTAAAATAGCTGAACTTTTTCAGGCCTTGCCCCTATCTCTGTCAACCCTTGTACCTCACCATTACCCTCTAGCAGCTCCCTATCCTTTTCCTTAATCCCTGCCAACCCAAAATACAGAGCCTAGCTCACTTAGCCTCCTGTTCCAGACTCTCTCTTCATACTACCCCGCCTTTGAGGAACTGGTCATTGTGCCCTTCCCCAGCTCCTGGAGGAATCATGGCTCTTCAGCACAACCTGGGGATGAGTGCCTGACAAAGGAAGAAAGGAGAGAGAAAGCCAAGCATTTGTCTCTGCCTCTGAATATTCGGGACAGACACATATTCCTCTCCCTCCTGCAACTCAGAGTGGAACAAATGGGAACCCCCAGCCAGGCAGCAGGATTTTACAATGGGAGGCCACCCACCCCTCTTCTACCATTTGATGGTAGGGGTCTTCTGGTCCCGTCCCTCACCCCTCCAGTCCAGGGACAAGAATCTTCAGAGGAAACATCCTCAGCACCCTGTCTTCCTGCCAGGCTAATGAGGTGGGGAAGTGAGGAGGGAACCAGCCACTTCCCAGGAGCTCTCACAGATTGTTCACAAAGATAAATCTCAGTCTGACCATGGGGCATTTACAGGAAAATGTTTTGCTGATTAAAGAAAAATAGAGGATCGGGTAAGTGTATGTGGGGAGCATGTGAGGAGGACCCACAGTGCCCTCTCCCTGGGTAGCCAATCTGGGCTGGAACCATTCGCTGCTGTAATCAGGTCAAATGAAATTTCAGAGTTACATTCAGGAGGCTGGCTTGGGTGATTACACTGAGAGGCAGAGAACAGCTCTGCCACATCTATCACCAAGCGCTCCTGCTCCTCCAATAATCAGCCTCGCTGGCTCCCAGGGAGGAAATCATCTTCATTTGGATTGCAATTTCCTCAGATTACATTTAATAAAATGTCCCCATTGTCGACACCCAATCACGGCTCCAGATTGTGCCTCTGTCTCTCACCCGTGTCCTTGCGTGCCGGCTCTGAGCCGTCCCACTTATCAGTTGAGTTCTGGATCTGCTGCTTTCAAGGTGTTCTCACAGCATCCCTCATTAGAGCTCCTTTAGCATATGGATCCTGAGTTATTAAAGGCCACACAAATGAGGCTTTTAAACTAATTACTCTGTCCTGCCTGCACATAGAATCTGGTCACACTTTGTATTAAAGTTCCATTTATGAATGGTTTAAAATGGGTTAATATGATTGATAGGCATCTTACCGACTTGAGCACTATAATATCTAGGTGTTATAGATGGCTGGAAACAGTGGCAGCATGTGTTACAGATGGTGATAAGCCAGAGTTGCAAGCAACCTATTGACCTATTGATTAACATTAACTGTCATTAAAATATCTGTTCAACGTGTATTAATTCTGTATAAATGGAACCTCAATACAAAGGGTGACTGAGGATCCATTAGGTTGGCTGTAATTAGCTCGCACTCCATACTGTGTCACCTCTAAACACAGAGGGGAACACAGAGATTGCCAGGCCAGGTCGGACCCGCTTCTAACAGTGGCCAGAGCCAGTTCGGTCAGAGCAATGTGCAAAGCACCCTGTGGCGGATGTTTGTGGGATAACCTGCTCTTAAAAGAAGTCAGCTAAATATAGGGTGGCCAGATAGCAAGGGTAAAAAATCGGGACGGGGGTGGTGAGTAATAGGTGCCTATATAAGAAAAAAAACCCAAAATCAGGACTGTCCCTATAAAATTGGGACATCTGGTCACCCTAGCTAAATAGGCTTAGCTGTTTGCATCAGAGTCCATTTTTAAGTCTAAATAAAGCAGTCAAACCACCTGAGAAAAACAGTGGAAAATTGCCTGGCCACTCCCGCCCACCCACCCTGGCTCTTCCATTTGACGACCTCATGTTTTCTAAACAACCTTCATAAGAATGGCATTGCTATTTTTCAAGGACAGAATAAGGAATGACTCGGTGGCTCAGTTCAAAGTTAGGGGAAGTCATACTCACAGCCCTCTGCCCCAGACTCTCCCTCCTCTGTTCTCTAGCTTACCACATGCCATACTTGCTTCCGTTTGTTTGGCTTTGTAAAGTGCTTTTTTTTGCGGGGGGGGGGGGGGGGGGGCACTGTCACACCATGGCAGAGGGAGAAGGGAGTGGCAGATTTTAACTGATACTTTGAGCTCACTGGAAAAGTATGCTGCAGCCAGACCAAGGGCTTGTCTATGGAAACATTATACCAGTAGTAGCTAAATTATTAATTTAAACTGCTTTAATTATACCTGCCTAACTTGCCATGTGGACACACTTACTCTGGTATAAGAGTGTATTTTTCTGGTTTAACTTATGTTGTGTGTGAGATGATTGAAGATAAACTGAAAAAAACTACTCTGTACTGGAATAAGCATGTCCACATGGGAGTTATAGAGATCTCATGAGAGAGGTGTAACTATACCTTGTATAATTTAATCAGGGTAACTGGTTAAGCTTTGCCATGTACACAAACCCTCAAACATGGGCATACATCCTCATGAAAGGGCGGGGCTTTAAGTGTTGGCAAGACTAGTGCTATGGATGCAGGCCAAACAAACCGCCTTTGCATTCCCCAGATCCTGGGATCCCTGGCATGGAGTGGCCTCCGTGTTAGAGCCAGGACAAGAGCCTAGTCCTGTGTACAGACAATTAGACCGAACCTCTCTCACTGAAAGCTGGTCTTGGTCTCCAGCTCCTAGAGGAACACAACGGGGCCTTGGTCTAAGCGACTCGAAATGGCATTTTGGCAGGGAGCACCCATGTCTGCACAGCTCGTGGTGCTGGAAATCAGAGCACTGCCGGGAAATAGCACCCATAGCTGCTGTGCACTGCTGAGCATTCCTGCAGCCCTCCAGCCCCGGCAGCAGCCCCACTAGTTGGCGATTCAATGTGCTAGCAGCACGGACTCTGATTACATCACCATGTTCAGAAGTGTCACCTACAGTGGAGTCCCTGGCTCCATGTTGCAACAGGCACCATCTACTGCACCCCGTGGCCTGCACAGTGTTGCCGCACCATCTACTGCCCACTCTGGGCTGTTGGCATCAGTAGGCTTGCTACTGGCGAGGGAGAGGTCCCTAACCAAGGCTGTATCCTGCCCGGTATCCCCCACGAGTGAAGGAGATCCTAGCAAGTGCAATAAATGAAGAGACGCGAAGACAGTTCTGACAGCACTCCTCACCTGCCGCTGGACATAACCGCTCCCACTGGGCCAGGGCACAGAGCAGGGAGGGCGACAGAGCATGCATAGCGCTCTCCAGCTTTTGGGCATGTTTCTCCCGCCCGTCAGCCAAGCTCACGAAGGGAGGGGTTGCAGCTTGTGCTCTCACTGTGATTGGGCTGCATTGGGGGCCATCCAGGCCCATACTGATGGCTATGGCACTCCTGAGGGCTGCTCTAACTCTAATGCCAGGGCACAGAGCCAGTCTGACTGCACCTGCTGCCACCCTCTCCAGCACTGACATTCCCCACACCTCCACCAAGCTTGTCCCTGTCCTGGAGGCTACCGGGAGGGGCAGTGCACCAGTGAGTGTCACTAGGTCGGCATTAGACTTTCCCACAACTCCTTTGTAGCTTGTGCAGTGGTGCCACACCAGGCCTGAAGGGTGTGGGAGGCAATACTGGGCACAGGTACCCTGTGCCTCCAGGCCTGCTGAGCATGCTATCCCTGGAGGAGTGGGGTAGAAGAGGCTCAGAATCCCAGGAAAAAGGTGGTGGACAGGCTGCAAGATAGAGAATCCCTTTTTCAGGCCATATAGCCTGAGAAGGGACCATCAAGCAGGTAAGGCCTTGTCACATGGTCCGCACAGGTTTCCCCTCTCTCATGCCTGTGCTGGCTGGTTAAAATAAAGAGTCCCTACACCTTCTTCAGTGCCTCACCCTTGTGTCTTTGTTTATAATTCAACCGTGTTGTCCCCTTCCCCCCCCAACAGCCATCCCCAGTCAACCCCTTCCCAGGGTCTCCTGGCCCGTGAGGATCTTTTCCCCTGGTGAGGGGAGAGAGATGTAACCCTCCTACCCCCTCCCTAGCTAGCCCCCTCACTGAACTTTCCTCTGGGTTTTTATAGCCCTCCTCCTCCTCAGCCCAGCTGTCGCTACTTAACTCAACTCATAGCAGTGAGCCAGCCCTCGTTAGGGCCAGCAGCTGGGCTCTCTGCTGACTGCTGGGCCCCCGCCCCCAGCCTCCCTACCAGAAAGCAGGGCTTAGCCAGCATTTTAGCAGGGCATTCAGGGGTTTACCTCAACCCTGCCATAGGCAACTTCTTCTCCAACCACCATTCTCTCTGAGCACCAGCAGGTCCCGCAGGGCCCTGATCCTGTGGACACTTTTTGTTAAGCAATTGACTGTTTGGAGCCAGGGGCCATGGCCCAAGCTGAAGGGACATATAGGCAGGAAGTAGCCCAGAACAGCGCATTTAGACTCTCTGCAGGGAAGGTCTGCCCATATTGCTTCCCATAGAGCCCTGGACTGAGACCTAGTGGAGAGGGAAAGCCCCAGTCTCCCTACCACATCCCCCTAAGGCCCAAAGCTCAGAGGCAGCTGGAGGTCAGAACATTGCTAGCTTCGGAAAAGGAACAAGGCACCTGTACTACTCGGACAGAGAGGCAAGGGGCCAGAGGCCAGGTGCATTAATCAATAGGCTGCCTGGCCCTTCAAACACCCTGTTACGTAGTGCCACTGGGTAACATCACACCTAGCCCTCAGCACCATTTTTTTGTGCCTATCTTGTTCCTTGAGGGCTGTTTTGCATGAAAGAGGATGATCTTGGCCCTCTTTGAAATTTACTAGCTTGTACTTTCCAGCCAATGGCATGGCCATTGGATTATTCTGTACTGTTCTGCAGCCCATGTGTAGTCTGCCATTCATATGCTAGAAAATGTGTTCAATCATAGCTCCGCTATGCTCCAACAATCCAAAGGCGGATAGTAAGAGACAGAAAATCTAGGCTCCATCGTGGGATGAACCTCTGCCTCACGAATAAAAAGACTCATTTGAGCATCTGTACTTATTCTAAGCTGTTTATTTAAACATTTCTTCCTCCATTAGCCTCTCTTCTTCTCCTCTCCCCGAAATAAAATGGGAATTAGGTTCTAAAATGTTAGATAATACTTCCTACATAAAAGTGTTGTTTCTCTAATTAGCTGAAATATTCAAAACAATGAGGCGGGGTGTGGAGGCTTTTTCATTCTGCCATAAGGATATGATATCATTCACAACATCGCTTAATTAAACACTGGAAATGAGCTCTCATGGAAATGAGGACATTTTGGAAATGAATAATTCTTTCCTTAAACAATTCTTCCCTATGTTCAAATATTGGCAAGAGAAATTTAGCTTTGTCACAGTGATCTGGTATTTAATTGATTTTTTTTCATTTGATTCAATATTAAAAGCATGAACTTTTGAAAAGGGAATGAAGTCATTGGACCATTTGAAATGAATAATTGTGCAATCTGTTACCAAAGTAAAACCCCTACCTCCAGAAGTCCCCGTAATGCTGGATCTGCACTCCCCAATCTCAGCATCCCTTGTAAAGCGGACTCCGGAGACACATCTTTCACATAACAGTATCAAGGGGAGGATTTTTGAAAGCATTCAGTGTGGGTCAAATCCTGCTCCCACTGAAATCAGCGATAAACCTTCACCAAATTCAAAGGGAACAGAGTCAGACCAACTCTAAGCACATCCGAGTATCTCACGGTCAGTCAATAAAGGGCCAGTTCGTATGATACTGACAATTTATGTCAGTATATACGGGAGCACAGGATCCAATAACATCCTTGCTTTAGTTCTGTTATGCAGCACATTAGGGCCCGGTCCTAAGCTTATTTCGAGCTGAGAGAATAATGGATTTTTTAGAAAAAAAAAATCTGGTTTCAACTAAGCTGAGTTTGTTTCATGCCAAAATGAAAAACCAAGCAGAGGTGGGGAGGGAATCATCTGGAGTTGGATGAAACATGTCTGAGCCAAAATGAAGTTTTTTTGTTTGGTTTTGTTTTGGTAGGAGTATTTGGGGGGGGGAGAAGTTATACTTTTTAAACATTCACTTCAAAATTTAACTGAACACCAGTTCTAAACAAAACATTTCATGTAGACATTGTCTAGGTGGACCGGGTAGTGTTCAGTGCTTAAAGTGCTTGCAAGACAAGAGCTCTGTTTTATTTGGTGTCTGGCTCCAACTGGCTGTGCAGAGGAAGAGTGTCACCACGTCCTGTCCAGACTCTGTGTCTTAAAGCCACAGCCCCTGCCACCAAAGATACCAGTTCTCCTGTGAAGACGGCGTTCCCTTCTTTATCTGCCAACAATAATGCTTTGAACTTCATAGGTTCATCTGACAATGAACAGCCAACTGCTTCGCATTATGCCAGCTAAAGAACAGCTAAAACACAGAGGACCTGCCCTCAGCATCTGAAATCAGAGCAGTGGCCTACAACTGCAATGTCCTCACGGGAAGGAGTGAGGAATGGTCTATGGGCAATCTGGCTTCATAAGTCCCCATGCTGCAGGTTAACAATGACACCAACGGAACAAGAGAAGGCAGGACAGCAAGTCTCATTGGCCCCTTGCCTGAGACAGCTTTGCAGGGCCATATCCCTCAACCATTCTGTCGGCGTCCATTTCCCCCACTCCTCTCTCATTTACCCAGACCCTTTTCTGAGCCTCACTGTTTTCAGTCAGTCTCTCTCTCCCTAATACTTCCCATTACTGATTTCCACTTCCTCTGGGCTCCCTATATAAGGCATTCCCATGCTCCCAGCTTCTGCTGTCACTTCCCAGGGAAGTTTGTCTGCAGGACTATGGAGAGATACTCACTGGGGCAATCAGTTCACTGTTGAAGCTATTTCAGGCAACATGCCATGGTGCAGTGTGCCCATCTTGAAGTGCAACAGACAGGAACTGTGTTTGGGGGAGGCTTTCAAAAAGTTTGGTTTTTAAAGGCTATTTCAGCTGCAAACAGCAGCAGTAGCGTGCTTGCATTGTGCCCTTCAGCTGGCTAAAAGAAGCATTCCTAATGGCAGAGGACTGGGAAGCCACCCTCTTGGATACATTCAGCTCTTCCATTTTGTGCATTGTCTTGGGTGATTACCTCTCTCCATGCCTCAGTTTCCTCTGTTGTGCACTGAGGGTAAAAATAATGCTTCCCTCCCTCCTACAGCTGTGGTGAGATTTCATTCATGCTTGTGTAACCCTCTGCCGCTCCTGTTCACCAGCCCAGTATGAGGTTGTGCAGGACAGAGTAAGTCTGCATTGGGGCTTTTTTTACACAGCTTTGGGAAACTGGGCTCCTCAAAGAGCTCTACATTGTATGTCAGTGAGTGTTCCCCTCAGACCAGACCCACTCACCCACACCACCAGAAACAACATTGTATGTATGACACTCCAGCCGCCTCCTCTCAGCTTGCTTGCCCCATGCTCCCAGATTCAGTCAGTGCCGAAACCTTCTGCTGGGAGGTTGGAGGGGACCTGTTGGCAGGAGCCTCAGGAAGTTCTCCCAGTGTGAAGCAGTTAGGAAGCCAGAATGTGTTGTTCCCACTGCTGGAGCACACTGGGCCTTGGGCTATGCGTAAAGCACTGGGATCCATGAATAAAAGGTGAAACCTAACTGCAAAGTATTTGTTTTAGTCTAAAAGAATTATAATTCTCCTAACCAAGTGTAAGCCCACACACCAGTATCACGGTTAGAGCCAGCTAAGATAGTAACAACCACCAAAAACTGTTACGGCCTAACTTGTTTCCATAATGATCCAAACACACACCAACAAAACATGAGATGGGTTCAGAGTCAGAATTTCTCATAATACATGTAGCTCTTCACCTGTAATGAATAATAAAATCCTCCTGTTTTTCTGAGAGATAGCTCAGTGGTTTGAGCAATGGCCTGCTAAACCTAGAGTTGTGAGTTCAATCCTTGACGGGGCCACTTACAGAACTGGGGTTTTAAAAAAAAAAAAGTCTGGGAATTTGCCCTGCTTTGAGCAGGGGATTGGACTAGATGATCTCGTGAGGTCCCTTCCAACCCTGATAGGCTATGTTTTCAGAATTAACAAGCAGGTGGGGGGGAGGGAGGGAGCAGAAGAGAGACGAGGAGCTGGCTGAGTGCCATGGTTAAAAGATTTTTTTTTTTAAATCACACATGCACACAGAGCAGGGAAATGCAGAAATGCCATATGTAGAGTAAACAAGCTGTAGTGACCTTCTCGGGCTTTATTAAATATTCATGGGGAGTTGACTTGTGGGGATACAGAACTAATAATAATGAACTCATAGGCGTTATGGCGGATCCGGTTCCCTGGCATTCTCCAGTCCCCATGCACAGAGCTGCATTTTCGTGTTACGCTCACAGACACCTCTTAGCAAACTAACTTGGGTTAGAACAACACTAAGGCTGGTGGCAGAATGCAGCCTTCTGTTTCTAACGAGCTAAAGCAAAGAAGGCAGGCAAATTGTTTGATGGTATTTTGGTGCATCTGTGCTTTGTTATCAGAGAGACATCTGGGACAGCGAATGATCCTGTGGACGAGTGACACTCAACCTTTAAAAGTAGAAGAGACATTCTGAAATTGCATGGAGCAGCAGAGAGCCGCAGGAGAATTCAACGTATATAGCATGTGAAAATGCACATGACAGTCACCACAACAGTTAAATAAAGTTTACAATATGAGGACACATGGTTTAAGAACTCAAAGTTTCACCATTTTTGAAAGGTCAGGACTTGTCTATACATATAGTGATGCAGTGCGTATGGTGAAGACTCTCTATGCCGATGGGAGAGAGCTTGCCCGTGGGCATAATAACATCACTTCTGCGATGTAGCGATGTCCACACCAGCACTTATGTCGCTCGGGGCAGGGGTGGTGGTTTATTCACACCTCTGAGCAACATATGTTATGCCGACATGAGCTGTAGTGTAGAAATAGCTTCCAACTCTACTCTTCACTAGAGAAGCTCTTCGAGCGTTAGAAGCAAGCAGGTAAAGGTCCCCCAGCGGTAGACCACTTAACTCCCTCCCCAAGATGGCTGTGGGCAATCAGAGATCGTTTCAGAACAAGCAACATATTCAGAAACATCTAAGAGCAGCAGGAGCAACACCATCTACTGTGTGCACTTCAGAGCCGAGACCACCTCACAACCCAACTGCCAACAAGGAGTAGCGTCTGGAAGTGATCCCCAAAGGTTAATGAGTGAGAGTCAGGCAGTCAATGCTGCCTTCTCTCTGAAAACATAGCAGCTTTTGTCAGGGCCAGGATTAGACTCTCTAGAAGCTAGGCTCCAGCTACTCAGTGGCAGTCAACCTGGAAGGGCCAGCTCTCCCCATCCCATCCCCACATTTGTTCTGATGCTTGTCCAAGACAAAGCCGCACCAAAGTCAGTGAATAAAAGTCCAGAGCTCTCATCTCGTACCTTT
Source organism: Gopherus evgoodei (assembly GCF_007399415.2). Taxonomy (NCBI): domain Eukaryota; kingdom Metazoa; phylum Chordata; order Testudines; family Testudinidae; genus Gopherus; species Gopherus evgoodei. The sequence goes on from NC_044326.1 coordinate 138,993,829, forward strand.
CATTATAAGGATCTCCTTGATGTTGGCAACATGGATCTCACTACCCTTTTCAAGACCACTGGGAAGGCCTTGCCACCTATGAACTGCACATTACAGAATCATCAATGCAGAAAATCACTGAGGAAGATCCACTATGGAATAAGTAGTGTGTCAAGGCTGAGAACCTGAAAACATCAGTGGGAAATCTTTTAAGACTCATAATTTGAACTAAGGCCTTAGTTGCTCTGCTTCTGTGGAACATGACCCCACAGGGCATCCATTGGACTCAAGAGCAGCTACGCTCTATGTTGGCAAAATTACTGGCCTTTGACAAGAAAAATCCATCATAGACCCATGGACTGTTGTAGCATGGAAAAAGGAGAGAGAGAAGACAGACCTGGGTGTGGGGGAGAATCAAATCATTATCTTAGATCTCCATATACTAATACGTGAAGTATGGGGTATAAGCAGGAAGAACTCAAAATGCTAGTAAATAAACACAACTATGACATAGTTGGCATTGCAGAGACCTGGTGGGATAATACACATGACTGGAATATTGGTATAGAAGAGTACAGCTTGCTCAGGAAGGACAGGCAGGGAAAAAAGGGAGGTGCTATTGCCTTCTATATTAAAAATGTATACACTTGGACTGAGGTTGAGATGGCAATAGGAGACATACTTGTTGAAAATCTCTGGGTAAGGATAAAAGGGTAAAAAACAAGAATGTCATGGTAGGGGTCTACCACAGACCGCCTAAACAGGAAAAAGAGGTGAATAAGGATTTAAAAAAAAAATTAACAAAATCATCCAAAGCACAGGAGTTGATGGTGATGGGGGACTTCAACTACTCAGCCATCTGTTGGGAAAATAGCACGGTAGGGCACAGATTATCCAACAAGTTCTTGGAATATATTGGACATATTTTTTTTTATTTCAGAAGGTGGAGAAATCTACTAGGGGAGAGGCTGTTCTAGATTTGATTTTGAAAAACAGGGAGGAACTGGCGAGAATTTGAAAATGGAAGGCAGCTTGGGTGAAAGTAATCATGAAATGGTAGAGTTCATGAGACTAAGGAATGGTAAGAGCGAGAACAGCAAAATAAAGACAATGGATTTCAAGAAGGCAGACTTTAGCAAACTCAGAGAGTTGGTAGGTAAGATCCTATGGGAAGTAAATCTAAGGGGAAAAACATTTCAAGACAGTTGGCAATTTTTCAAAGAGACATTATTAAGGGCACAAGAGCAAACTATCCCACTGCACAGGAAAGATAGGAAGTATGGGAAGAGACCACCTTGGCTTAACCAGGAGAACTCCAATTATCTAAAACTCAAAAAAGAGTCCTACAAAAAGTGGAAACTAGGATAAATTACCAAGGATGAATATAAACAACTAACACAAGTATGTAGGGATAAAATTAGAAAGGCCAAGGCATAAAATGAGATAAAATTAGCTAAAGACATAAAGGGTAACAAGAAAACATTCTACAGATACATTAGACGCAAGAGGAAGATCAAGGACAGGGTAGGCCCATTAATCAATAAAGGAGGGTAATAACAAGAGGAAATGGTAGAGGTGCTTGATGGCTTCTTTCTTTCGGTTTTCTCCAAGAAGGTTGGTGGAGATTGAATGTCTAACATAGTGAATACCAGTGAAAATGAGGTAGGATCAGAAGAGGCTAAAATTGGGAAAGAACAAGTTAAAAATTACTTTGACAAATTAAATGTCTCCAAGTCACCAGAGCCTGATGAAATGCATCCTAGAATACTCAAGGAGCTGACTGAGGAGATATCTGACCCATTAGCATTTATCTTTGAAAAGTCATGGAAGACTGGAGAAATTCCAGAACACCAGAAAAGGGAAAATATAGTGCCAATCTATAAAAAAGTTAAATAAGGACAAACCTGGGGAATTACAGATGAGTCAATTTTACTTCTGTACCAGGAAAAATAATGGAGCAAATAATTAAGCAATCAATTTGCAAACATCTAGAAGATAAGGTGATAAATAACAGTCCGCATGGATTTGTCAAGAACAAATCATGTCAAACAAGCCTAATAATTTTCTTTGACAGGGTAACAAGCCTTAAGGATAGGGGGAAGCGGTAGTTGTGGTATATCTTTACTTTAATAAAGCTTTTGATACTGTCTCGCATGGCCTTCTCATAAACAAACTAGGGAAATGCAACCTAGATGGAGCTACTATAAGCTGGGTGCAAAACTGGGTGGAAAACCATTCTCAGGGAGTAGTTATCAGTCATGCTGGAAGGACATAACGAGTGGGCTTCTGCAGGGATCTATTCTGGGTCCAGGTCTGTTCAATATCTTCATCCATTATTTAGATAACGGCATAGAGAGTACACTTATAAAGTTTGCAGATGATACCAAGCTGGGAGGGGTTGCAAGTGCTTTAGAGAATAGGATTAAAATTCAAAATGATCTGGACAAACTGGAGAAATGGTCAGAAGTAAATAGGATGAAATTCAATAATGACACATGCAAAGTACTCCACTTAGGAAGGAACAATCAGTTGCACACATACACAATGGGAAGAGACTGCCTAGGAAGGAGTACTGCAGAAAGGGATCTGGGAGTTATAGTGGATCACAAGCTAAATATTAGTCAACAGTGTAACACTGTTGCAAAAAAAGCAAACATAATTTTAGGATGTATTAGCAGGAGTGTTGTAAGCAAGACATGAGAAGTACTTCTTCTCCTGTACTCCACACTGATTAGGCCTCAACTGGAGTATTGTGTCCCGTTCTGGGTACCACATTTCAGGAAGAATGTGGACAAACTGGAAAGAATCCAGAGAAGAGCATCAAAAATGATTAAAGGTCTAGAAAACTTTAATTATGAGGGAAGATTGAAAAAACTGGGTTTGTTTAGTCTGGAAAAGAGAAGACAGAGGGGAGACAACAGTTTTCAAGTATGTAAAAGGTTGTTACAAGGAAGGAGAAAAATTGTTTTTCTTAACCTCTGAGGATAGGACAAGAAGGAATGGTCTTAAATTGCAGCAAGGGAGGTTTAGGTTGGCTAGTAGGAAAAACTTCGTGACTGTCAGGGTGGTTAAGCCCTGGAATAAATTGCCTAGGGATGTTGTGGAATCTCCATCACTGGAGATTTTTAAGAGCAGGTTAGACAAACATCTGTCAGGGATGGTCTAGATAATACGTAGTCCTACAATGAGCGCAGGGGACTGGACTAGATGATCTATCGAAGTCCCTTCCAGCCCTATGATTCTATCATCTTGGACAGCTCAAATTCAAAAATGGCATGATGTATTTCTTCCAAAGTTTCAGCCCTGAACTTCCATGACATCAAGCATTTTCAGAAAGAGAACTTAGGTCAGAGATCACCTGTGCACTTAAAGTCACCATCCACTGGAGAAACGAGAAACTTTTCTTTACCACTTCAGCTGAGATGACTTTTCCAATGGACAATGATGTACTTGAAAGCAACACAGAACACACTGAGAGGGAGTAAGAAGGATGATATCAGTGGGACTACTTTGGGAAGCTGAAAAGGTGCACATGTCTTTGCAAGATCAAGGCTCTGGCTTGAATCTCCTAAGAAAAGTGGCAATGCTGTAATTGCTTACAAGGTACATGCAGTATTTTGATTTCAGTATTCGTTGCCTCTTTTTTAACTGTCTTTCTTTCGCCTGGATATTTAAAATACCTATATTTAGCGAAAGGGTAGGTGGAAAGAAGCAAAAAACAGGCAAAGACAAAGCAGTAGAAATAACCATAGAGGACATACAAAAAGCACCTGGTCTTCTAACTGAAAGGTCTTCAAAGTTGTTCAAAACCATCCCAAATGGTGGAGCAAACAGCTCAGGGAAATTGCAGAAATGATCAGAAGCTCAATATTAAAAGGCATTTGTGATTTGTTGTTGCCTGAATACCATTTTTGCAGTGGCCTAAGGCCTGATCCAAAGCTCAGTGAATTCAATGGGAGTTTTTCTCATTGATTTCAGTGGGCTTTGGATCAGGCTCCTTAATGAGTCAATTTTACTCCTCAGATTTCAAATGGCATTCTCAAAACATCACTTACAGTATATTGGGGTAAGTGATATCCCCATTAGTTTCATTGCTCCTAATAAACACAGTTGAAAGTTTTTGCTGCTTGCATATTGGAATCTTTCCAACGATTTAATCAGATCTTGAATATTAAAGAGTACATCTCCTTCTGGGCAGACTCCTGTGGTGCCCGGCAGCTCAGCATATGCCTCTCTGATGTGGTTAGCCAGCTTCTGTAACTGTTCTCTTTCACTGCAGCAACAATCGCTGGTTAACCCACAAGATGCCATCTGAGTCCTCTGATTTCCAATGTGCATGATCCATGCTTGTGATTCACTAATTGAACTTCTCCCCATCAGAGGCAGTAATGAATTAATGCCCCCAAACAGAGTTCAGGGATATTGCTAGATGTGAGGAGTGAAATTACATGATAAGCTGCAGAGCCATAGAATAAGTTGCATGTCTCCTGCACTTTTAGCCACCAAACCTGCACTCTGCCCATTAATTCAGTTCACCTGGGACTATTTCTAATATTCCAAACCTCTGAACAGCGGCAGCTGACATTAAAAAAAGAAATAAAAGCCAGCTAGAATACACCGGATAAATATTGTATTCTAGCCTCCCAAAATGTGGAATTTCTGCCACAAAGGTCACACCAGCATGTTTCTTTCTGAAAACAAAGTGCCAAGATATTTTTCTAAACAAGAGGAGTTGTATTTATTTTACAGGTAGAATTGTACTTCTCATGATTTCATTGAAATCAGAGCAGAATTCAGCCCTTCCACTACAACAGATTTAAGGAGAGGGGAAAAAAACCTTTAGTGGAAAAAGACAAAAAAGTGGGGGAGTGGAAGAGGCTGGAGGTCCAGGAGGTGCTAGAGACAGATAAAACAGCACAAGGAAAAAAACATGTGCTGTGTAATCACAGCTACCCAATCACATACCATAGGCATACGTGACACCACTTATTGTGCTCATTAATTCTGTTATCCCCCAACTGAAGTTAGCATGTGCACATGCCCACCTTCTCTTCTGCATTAATGACATGCACTAGTCCAAAACCAACTACATCCACCTCCCCAGAAGTAGCCCGTCACTTTCTGTGACCCCCATTTGTGACCCAAAGTCCATGTGAAAAACAAATTTCAAACAACCAGAAATGAAGGCTCTTGGGGTATGTCTACACAGCAAAAAGCCACAAACCCACAGCAGGAAGTCTCACCCTGGGTCAACAGACTTGGACTCCTGTGGCTCTCTTGGTGCAGACATTCAGGCTTGGGCAGGAACCCACATTTCAACCCCCTCCCTGCCTTGCCAGGTGTCAGAGCCCGGGCTCCAGCCTGAGCCAGAATGGCTACACGGCTCTTGTAGCCCTGCAGCACAAGCCTGAGTCAGTTGAGACCTCGGAGAAGTTTTGCTGTGTAGACATATTTCCTAGAAGCCAGAGGCAACCTGTGGCTGCTGATACTGGGGGGGGGGGAGAGGGGAACAGAATGAGGGCAGCCGGCTTTGGCAGTTTTACTGAGCATGCTCACTCCATGTGCACATGCTCAGTACAAGCCAAGCAAGAAATTGGGGGATGGGAGGGCACATAACCCTCCCTCCCCCCATGTGTTGCCTCTGCTAGAAGTAGTGGCCACTTCTGAAAATGCGGGTCTTATTCTCTATATACTTGTTCTTTCAGCTTCCACTCCCCCAACCCCTACAGGCAACTAATAAACTACGAGGACCTGCAGTAATTCCATGGCACTTCTGACTCCTGTTCATATTACTATCACAAAAGAAGCTGTATTGTAGCCAATCCCCCTAGCTGATTGCTTCCTTAGGCTTGGGTGGTGCTATTGTTTGTTTTGATGCAGCGTTTATAGTGTTTCATGATTAGGAAAAGGGATGGTCTAGCAAGCCCTGGAGCATAATCCTCTAATTTCTTATTTGTTCAAGCCAACACCCCTCCCCGGTTGCAACGGTGGGACCTTAACACTGTTTTGTATGCCATCTGGCCTCTGGAAGTACTATATGCCTTAGTTTGAATTCAAGCCACCCTTCCCTTCTCTTTGGTATTCCTTGTTCAATGTCACAGCAAGAACAGATTCCTGATTGCCTCGCTACATGTTTATAATTAATCCATCTCAAGAGAATTATAGCCAATATTACCACCAATGCATTTTCTAAGTATTGAATCAACAGTGGTTCCAAAAAATAGATATGATTTATTCTCCCCCAGCCCACCCCCGCCCCAGAGAGCAGTCATTTGTAAGAAGCAGATTACAGAATTCTGTAGCTGGCAAGAAAAATATATTAGCAATTAATACAGTATTTTGAAAGGAATCTTGACAACTGTAGAACTCTCTCGATGGCAGGAATGCAATAATGTTACAGCATTGTGAAATATGCAGCAGTGATCAAGATAATAAACAAGACTAGGGCTAGAAATTTTGATTGCAAACTCTTTGGAGCAGAGACCATTTGTTGTTCTGTGTTTGTACAGCACCTAGCACACTAGGGTCCTAGTTCACTATTAGGGCTCTTGGCACTATGGCAATACAAACGATAATGAATAATAGACGCATGAAGATGTTTGTTATTTTCAGGTGGTTAGAAAGTGGTAAGTAGTTTACGTTAAATTCTGTGAAAAAAAAGATTTTGCAGCTTTTTCAAACTCTTTCATGGGATCTTTAGGATGTGGGGGGCTCAGAGAAACTGTTGGTGCATTGCTCTTGAGTTTTGAACATTTTTCAGGTTTTTCCTTTTTTTCAATCAAAAAATACCACATGTCTAGACAATGCAAATTTTCTGTGACAAATTATCCTTTAGAAAAAGGCTATTTTTCATTTTTTTAAAATCCCTAATTCCAAAGGAATAGTTATGACCAGCTGTAGAAATGATAAAGCAAATGGCCACAGAACGATCTAGCGGATTGTCTGAATCAATAAACTCACGGTAATTCGTAGGGCCCGATCCCTTATCCAATTCAATGGCAGTCAAGCGTTAGGGCAAGACTAGTGCCTCACTTAGCCAAGCCAGGTGGTAAAGGGATATAAAGTCCTTCACCCACCGCTAGATCTTCCATCTGGGTCTGGTGTGTCCTTGCTTCTCTAGGTACCCTCCCCCGGGAGCAAGTTGGCCTTCACTCTATCCCTCCGACCCACCTGCCACAGTTGCTAACCAGGTCTCAGGTGAGGGAGTAAGCTACACCCTTCAAAGGCTTCCGGAACTCACCTCATCTCTTGATTGAGGGACAAAGTAAGTGAGACATTGCTAAGACAGCGGAGAAACAATTGATAGGGCTAGGGCATCCTTTCCTAATGTTCTCTCTACCAGTTACTAAGCAGGCTGGAGAGGGTTAAAGGTGGAGTTAGTGGGTGATTTAAGGAGTCTATTAACTTCTGTTTGCCCATCTGTAAAACTGGCATTATAGCCCTTACACACCTCACTAGGGGCTGGAAGAGTTAATTAATGAAGATCTGTAAAGTCCTTTGAGAGCCCAGATGTAAGATATAAACAAATTACACACTATAAGTAAAGCATTATTAATTATTGTTATGATTAGACTATTGCAGCTTTACAGATATTTCAAAAGGTCATGGCCAGGCACCACAAAAATCTGCAGCTGTGAAAAGTCTGCAAATTCTGAGAAATTAGGGTCTCCCCAGGGATTTCCTGTTTTCTATAGCCTCTAAGCTTTCACTTAAGAAAACATTTTCTGGCCGTGAAAATAACTATCGTAGTGTAAATTGCTGACTTTCTGAGTCCGCAGGGAAGCTGAAATAATCACACCAAGAGAAAAGAAAACCTCCCCCCACCACCACCAGAGTGGTCTGCAAGATTTTCAATCTTAATTATGAACATTTAACGGGCAACACTCTTAACCTTTTCAGTACCAACCACTGCACCAGAACATCCAGCTACTGTGCTGCTTTACCCTGCTTGGCTGTGAATCCTCAGATAAAGGATGGCCTGTTACAATTCACCCCACACGTCCAGACTACAAAAATAGCATTTAGGTTATGGTGATGAATGAGGAGTTTGCTTCTTTCTTGAAAATTAGAATAAAAGGAAGGATTATCATGATGCCAGCTTAAAAAAAAAGAACAAACACAAAATGTTACTCTCATCCCTGATTCAAAGCCAATCAAGTTAATGTGAGTCTTTCCATAGACTTTAATGGGCTTTGAGTTGAGCCAACAGTAAAGTTTGCATAAAAGTTTCTCTTAAACTTGTGCAGTAGCTAAGGCAATTCACTTTAATAAGTCAATGAATATTTTTCAGTTATCCTGCTTGTCTCATGTGGTATTACCTAGCATTGAAATATGGAATAAAGGCAAATAGAATAGAAAATGAAAAGCATCATCTCTACTTTAGGAAGCCTACAGATTTGGCGGGGGGAGGTTGGAAATCCCTACAGATTTTGCCAAAGTGCTTTGCAGATGTCTTTTGCCCTTGGTTTAATGAACTGAGCGTATTTCCGAAATCATAACAGCTTGGTTTAGGCCATGTATTATCACTTTGTTCTGTGCAAATATGGCTGTAGCACATCAACACAAATGAAACGTTTCTTATATAGAGGATTTTATACAATCTATGGAGTAGAAGTTACTGAAGACTCTACACTGCAATTAGAACAGGCACAAAATATGTTTATTAACAGCTAAATTCAACTGCTTAGTTGAAACTCCTAACAAGACGAGTGAGTTGCTTCGTGGTGCAGGATGGAGAGGGGGTTATATATAATCTGTCTGATTTTTTTCAGGAATTTTGTGGTCTTCATTTTGTCTACATGGGGTGGAGATACTGGGGCTGGAAGGGAGGGGAGGACCACATGAGGAGTGTTGCAGAGCATACCTGCCTTGCAGTCACCCTGCAGCAGCAGCTCCTGTCCCATGGCGCTGGGCTCAGCTATCCGCTCTGCGGATGGAGGGGGAGCCAGGCCAAATGGAAGTGAATGGCACTGCAATGCTTTGCGGCAGGAAACATCGGAAAGGAGCTGCCACTGTCGGGCGAGTGTGGGGCCAGGCCCCTGCTGGAAGAATATGCAGCTAACACCAAAGAGAGAAGCAGATTCTCCTCTCACTTACTCTGGTCTACATCAGGAGCAGCTCCCCTGAAGTCAATGGAGCAAAACAGCTGGTGTCAAACTAGCTTAAGCAAATGGAGAATCAAGCCCTGGGCATCAGACATAACTGTCGCCCCCCTGGCATTCCAGTTGGTTTGTGTATCCTACAGGCTCTGTCGGACTTGATTCCAGGCTGCATCTAAGTCCAAGATTGGCCTCTGTGAGTGGCCTATCCTTGATGCTTCTGAGAAAAGGAAAAACTCCCCATCAACAATATATCTAAGTCCTCAACTGTGTGGAGCTGCATGCGATGTCATAGCCTGACCAGTACACATCTCCAAGGCAACCTAGAGGAATGTTCTGGGTACCTTTCTCTGGGGAAGGCCTGGCCCCAAGTGTGCCCCTCAAGTGCAGTAAGAGGGATGGCTCTAGCTCACTGGCTTCTGAAAGGGGCTGAGACTGCCTTATGTCCTCCACAGGATCATAGATTATTAGGGTTGGAAGGAATCTTAAGAGATCATCTAGTCCAACCCCCTGCTCAAAGCAGGACCAATCCCCAGGTCCCTAAATGGTCCACTTCAAGGATTGAACTCACAACCCTGGGTTTAAGCAGGCCACTGCTCAAACCACTGAGCTATCCCTGCCCACTCCCCATCAATGCCTCCTCTCAAGCCAAGCAAGAGAGAAGGGAAGGAAAATTGGAAGGCTTTCCAGTTTCAGCTGGGGATGACATGCAGAAGAGAACTTCTGAAAGAGACATGCTATGAGTTGGAGCTGGCTCTCTGCTTGGTTTAGCTATCAGGTTTAAAGAACAGTACAAATATTTGTGTTAGGAGAGGCAGGAGGTGCGGTGCTTCATGGCTTTGGCAGGTCAGTAGTAATGAGAATTGCCGCCCGAAGATGCATTCAAAATGTCAACACTTTCATGTAAAAAACCCACCATTTTTCAGTCCTCCAAACGGGTTCAAATCTGAGTTTTGAACAACAGCTGGAGTCAATTGTCATTTGAGCCAAACCAGTTTGCCCCTCCCAAGAACAGACTTGATCCCAGCTAGATGTCAGAGCGATGGCCAAGGAGCCATGCTGATATGTCATCAAGGGCACCCCTGCGGTCTCCATTCATGTAGTGTTGGAGCACCTCTGATGTTAACATGCTTATTCTCAAAACACCACCGTGAGGAAAGGAAGTGCTGTCATAGTATAATTCCCAATTCTGAACCTTAGCATCCAAAATATGGGTACTAGCATGAATTCCCCTAAGCTTAATTACCAGCTTAGATATGATAAACTGCCAGCAGTCAGGACTTAGAGTAGAGTGCCTGATAAACTCTGGTCTCCCCCAAAACCTTCCCTGGGGAGCCCCAAGACCCAAATTCCTTGAGTCTCACAACAAAGGGGAATAAACCATTTCCCTTCCTCCTTCTCCCCTCCAGGTGTTACCTCCCTGGGCTCCTGGAGAGATATACAGATTCAAGCTCCGTGAATCTAAACAAAGGGATTCCCCTTTCTCCTTTCTTCCTCCCAGATCTTTCCCGCCCTGGGTACACTAGGAGATCACCGTGATTCAAACTTCTTGAATCACAACACAGAGAAATCAGGTGGGTTCCCCCCCCTTTCTCTCCCCCTCCTTTCTTCTTCCCTGTTAAGTACAGATTCAATTCCCTCGAGCCTCAACAAGGGGAAAAATCAGACAGGTCTTAAAAGCAAAACTTTTAATAAAAGAAAAAAAGAATAAAGAAAATCACTGTAAATTCAAGACGGCATATTACAGGGTCTGTCAGCTTATAGAAACTGGAGAAAAAAGCCTCCTCCAGCAAAAATACAATTTAAAATACTTCCAGCAAACTACACATTTGCAAATAAAGGAAAACAAATAAAAAGACTATATCACCTTTCTACTTTTGTATTCACAAAATTGGAATAGAAGATTAGAGAGCCTGTAGGTACGTGTGGTCACTCTCAGAGCCCAGAGAGAACAAAGCAAAACCCAAAAAACACAAACAAAGGCTTCCCTCCACTGAGATTTGAAAGAATCCTGTCTCCTGATTGGTCCCCTGGTCAGGTGGTTGGTTCCCTGTTTGTTAACCCTTTACAGGTAAAAGAGACATTAACCCTTAACTATCTGTTTATGACAAGTGCTATTAGCCCCATGTTGCAGATGGGCAATTGGGGCACAGACTGAACAAGACCCAGATCCTGGAAAGTACTTAGGAGCCTAACTTCTCTTGATTTCAAAGGAAGTCAGGTACCCAAATCTGTTTGAGGATCTGGCCTAAGGGACATGCCCAAGCTCACACAAGAAGTCTATGGTCAAGCAAGAAATTGTTGACTTCTGAGTCCCAGCCTAGCCCCCCAACAAACGAGGCCAGTGACCACCCTTCCTCCCCAGCTAGGAGCACTGCACACAAAACATGGATCTTTATTGGGCAATAAGGACACGTGCGGCACAACAGTGACCTCTGAGCAATTCACAGTCCCAGTTGCTTGCAATAATTCCTCTTCAAAGTATGAATTCAAAGGACTAGCTCTTATCCCTCACTATGTCTCTGTCATGCTGCTCTGATGGACCAAAAGAATCATAAAGGTGGCTTAACCAGCTAACTAGGAATTCCTTCAGCATAAAGTGAATCCTCACTTAGCGTAACGCCAGTGTCTTGCCCTACCGCCTTGCAGTTCCTAGGGAGAGTGCCGCAGTTCCCAAAGTGGCTGCTTGGGGTCATAGGAAGTATGGCACAACCTAGGATGACTCTTACCTCCCTTAGTTGGGCCAGGAGTGGATATAAAATTGGTCCTAGGTTTGAGGGGCAGTGCACATCAGAGGGTCCTTCCTTACCCGTCTGTCATGCTGTGAAAGGCTATATCATACCCTGATTCTGAGTCAGCTCTGGATCATCTGTGTTTCTACTGTCTTACCTTTTATTCAGTAGCTAGTCAAAGTTGGGGCCACAAGGGAATCACTCTAGCATCTGCTCTGACCTCCTGTATAGCAAAAACCACTCACACTACCCAACACCTGCACACTAAACTCAGCAACTGGTATGAGACTCAAATATTAGAGCACACACAAAACTAGATTTATTATATGCCACAGGCAGAAAATAGAAGGGACCAAGGTGAGCCAGCATCTGAGGTCCCTGCAACTGCAAGGAAGTGATTAATAATTATTTCACTGCCTTGGAGTATTTTCTTAAAACAATGTGATTAAAATAGGCACATGTCTCATGTTGGCTCACTGTAATAAAGTCGATGGCAGTTAATACCATCTTAAAATATAACTTCTAAAAGTTTCTCTCCAGGCATATTTTAGGAGGAGAAAACTTGGTAACAGTTTTGGAATTCTGCTGTAAAATAATCATTCCTTTTATTTCATGTCTCTTTTCCTTGTATTGATCTTCCAAGCATCAGTTCTATCTAATTCCAAAGAGCCAGGTCACAGCATGTAAGCCAGCGGCAACCTTAGATTGTGAAGGACATCAGTCTTAGATTGTTCTTAGAGAAGGCTGGGACAGGATCCCTTCATCACAAGTGTTCCTAGAAGTTACATAGTAAATCAAAGCTCTTCTGCACATCAGTCTCTGTCACTGCTGTCTTCTCTATGTTAATTTGTTATCTCCAGTGTCCCTTTAAAAAAAAAACAGACCTTCCTTTAGCATCCATCTACTTCTCGGTCAGTTATTTCAAAAGCGCCATTTCAAAATGGATGACACTCTCTTCCAAGGTGTGACGAAGTGGAGATTTCCCCTTGTTATGTTGTATGTGAGTCTCACTGTTTTGCATGAATGCTGTGCGTGCCTCAGTTTCACTTTGTATTGCACCAATGTCTAGGTGGTGGGAATAAGCAGGTGTGACTTTTGTGGAGGCTGCTCCAACTGCCTGCAAGGATGCTATGGCTGTCTCTTCGCAAGCTGAGACCCAGGAGGGGGGTGCAACCAGGTAACTCTTGGCTTGGGAAGCAAGACAAAGGCTGGAGGAGGAGCAACAGACAGGGCAGAAGCCAGGCAGCTGGAAGCAAGTTAGTCTCTGCTGGCTTGTGGCATGGGGGGGCAGAGCCCTGGCTCTGGGCTTTCTTCCCCGCCCACTCCTCCAAGATGGACTTGGCAGGAAGTCACTGATTTCTGTGCTAACAAATTCTATTCTACGCTGTGTTCCTGTCGACTAATAAACCTTCTGTTTTACCAGCTGGTTGAAAGTCACATCTGACTGCGGAGTTGGAGGGCAGGGCCCTCTGGCTTCCCCAGGAGCCCCGTCTGGATGGACTTGCTGCAGGAAACGTACTGTGTGGAAGGGAATGCTGAATGCTCTGAGTTCAGACCCAGGAAGGTCAAAACTGTGGAAGCTTCTTGCCCTGGAGACAGTCAGCTCAGAGAGAGGAGGCTCCCCCAGAGTCCTGACTGACTTCGTAGAGAGCAGTTCCAGAGCATCCCCCGATGACTTCGTGACACAAGCATACCCCGGTGACTATGTGCGACGTGTCCTTTTTTAATGGGACAATACAGAGGCAGGACCCCTAAGCCCAGTTAGAAATGTAAAGGCAACAACTATTAAAAACAGCGAGCAAGGGGAAAAAGCTGGTCATACAGTTTGTTCATTTCATACCTAGCTGCCTCTATTCTAGTAAGCAATCATCCAGTGCTAGAGGCTAGCAAAGAGTGCATGGCTGTCCAAGAAAATAAAAATATGTGTAAGAAGATGATTCCTAAGCAGCTGTAAGGCAATGCAAGCAACATGGATGAATGCACATGTAGAAGTCTTTGCAGAAATGTTTTTTCCTAAATGAATTGCAAGCTAGTTTGATTAATCTCAACTGCAGGATCTGTCTCCCTTCCCTCCCTGCCTGCAGGGATTTTTTTTAATAGTTTCTTTTCCTCGTCTGTTCGGTTGGAAAGGATAGCAACCCATTGTACACGCTGCACTTCAGCAAGAAAAAAGGTGCTTTAGAAAATGATTTTCATACGTCGGGGATAGTTCATCTTTCCCTGTTTTGCATGTTTGTTTGCAGTTGTTGGAAGCAACAGAAAGCAGAGGGCTGCATTTGTGTCTTATTGTTAATCTTATTTCCATGGATCATAAAGGAAGGCAGCTGATCTAGTTCTGCTTACTGATGTACAAGCATTTTAAAAGCATTTTGCATAAGAACCTCGACATTCCTACCTTGAATTGTGCTGTTTGTCAGATCTCACAAGCCAAATAAGGTGGGTCTCAGTCTCGGGGTGTACCTAGAATACTACAGAAAGTCATGCTACAGCCAGAGGAAATGGCAGTCTCTCTCTCTCTCTGCGTCAGGCTGTGTCTGTACTATGGAGATTATACTGGTGTAGCTATGTCAGCATAGTTATACCAGCATCACCCCATAGTATAGATACAGCCTTCACTGATTAAAGTTTTTGTCATCGGTATTGGGAACATTACCTACTTGAACAAAGCTAGCTACATTCAGTGGAGTGTTCTTCCATCAACAGAGCTGTGTCTACACGGGGGTTAGGGCAGCATATTTCTCTCACACACACACACTAGCCAGACCGACCTAGCCCCACTGACCAGATTTAAGTGTAGAGCAAGCTCAGTGCTGAACAAGTGCTCCAGCATGACGGGAGGGGAACTGTGCTGCAAGGGGGTAAAACCAAGTCCCTTTCCACTTACATTTGTTAAGGAGCATGTAGCAACTTTTGCAGGAGAGGGGATGCTAGGCCTTGTTTCCTGGCCAAATTCCAGCTGGAATAGTTGAACTGCGACTACCTCAAATTCACCCTCCACTTTCAATTGGAGAAGGCATTCTTCTTCATTGCTTAAACGCATGCTGTTAAGACAGCTACTACTTTTCACCCATAGGGTCACTGCAACTGAGTTCTGGATGAACATATTCTGTTTTCTGTTTTCCACTGACTGGAGTTGCTCCTGATTTGCACTGGTGTAAAGAGAAGAGAATCAGGCTCACGATTTTAAAAGCACTTTGGACCCCTTCAGAACAAAAAGGTGCTGGAACAAACATGAGACTGCTTAGAAACCCTAGTCACACAAATATAACAAGTTTCCAATTAAGTGGCTATTTTAGTATGTTTTTGCCCACCTAGATATATGACATATAATTAGAAAAGCGATCAACTGAATTGCAGGTACAGAGGCATCAACTTGTTATTTATATGCACTGCATGACATTTAGATGGGAAACAGTAACTACCTGCGTCACCTGAAGCCTCTTTCAGCTACAGCCTAGCAGGAGAGGAAAATTCTCCCCCTGAAAACAATGTGCAAGAACCCACTTTACCAGTTACCACGGTGTGCAGCATCGTTTCCTCCCGACGCCTGGATCCTCTGCTCCCGGGGAAGCAGCACTTATTATTTAGATTTAACAGTGAGTGGACTATTGTACGTTTCCCTTTTCCCCATTCTATAGGTATTTTTTCCTTGGGTTGATTCCTGTTATTTGCTTGTGATAACTCCCACTGAAAGGGTCCATAGCTAGCCCTAAGCCACAAAAAGCTCCCCCTCCCCAGAAGAGCGGGACAGATGGTTTTAATTTCATAATAAAATAAAAACATTGTCCTGAGGTGAGCATGTATAAAGTACGAGCATCTGGAGCACAGAGCAGCAAGAATGGCCTTCAATTTCCTATGATCTTTCTCTGGTCAAGTCCCAAAAGAAAATCCTTTTAATCTTGAGGTTCTGATTGTAAAAAGAGACTGAGCACTGGTTTATAACCCCTGATCAAAGAGTGTGCACCCCTCATCTGCAGAGCTCCTTACAGAAGCAGAAATCCTATTGACTTCTATTGGAGTTATACCTGTGCACATAGTAAGACCCCAGGTTGCGATTCTCAAAGCTGATGACATTTACTCAATCAGCTCCCATTCTGTTCACTGGGCTATTTCCTCTAGTCATCTTTGAGCCAAATCATTGATCCTCATCCTCCTTTGACAGGAGAAAGGACTGAAAACCCAGCCAATTCCAAACCCCAGGGGAACCAAGGCACAAAGTGAGAAATGTTTCATTTGTTGCCTTGTTCTCCTGATCCAGGCCCTGCAGAAGACCCTCTGGGGATATGTGGGAATTGGGATCTGCAGCTGGGAAGGGTGGATGGCGTCTTTCCCCAGACAGCTCCACCGTTAATTCCTGGCTAAGATTACCTTGAACACTTTTCCCCATCTGTACGGTAGGTTGCAGGAAGATGGCTTCAGGGCCATCTGCTGTGTGGGGATTTCCTGCCAGGCAGCTGGGGCAGATGGGAGGGTGCACAGATGGCCAATGCTTTGCAGAAACAATTCTGGTGTCTGGGAGCGCCTTCACATGGAGTTGGCAGGCCAGGCCATCTCAGCCTTCCACACAGCAGTGGTAATCCTTCCCTTGTGAGTGATGGGCACAACCTATTGCTGGATGAAATTTCAGACAAATAGTTTATTTCCCCAAAAAATGCAGTTTGGGTCAATCTGAAACTATTGGTGCATTTGACACAAAATCACAATCATTTTGGCCAGAAAAAAAGGCCAGAACTTAGCTCCCTCACAAGTGGCTGGAGGAAGAGGGGATACTGCCTCTTATAATCTTTAGCCTCATGGGCAGAGCTCACCTGGGATGTAAAAGACACAGATTCAATTCCCCCTCTACCTGGTAGGGAGAAGGGATTTGAAATTTGGTCTCCTACCTCCCAGCAGCATGCCCTAACCACCAGCCTATTGGCTATCCTTAACTGATGCTTGCTGTCTCACTCTCCCCCATCGAAGCTGCTTAAATAGTGGGCCAGAGTGAGCAAATAGGAGACTAACGCTGCAGCCTGGTAGTTAGGTCATTCACGCAAGAGCAGGGAAAGCCAAGCTGGGATCTGTTCTCCACACCAGGCAGAGAAGAGAACAGAAGCCAGGTCTTCCACAGCCCAGTTGAATGCTCTAATGTCTGGGCCCCAGGCTGAGGTTCCTCTGGCACTCTAGCCCTTCGCTTTTATTTTAAAAATGCCCAGAAGCAAAGTGATTCTTTCAACCAAAACAAGTTGTGTCAACCTTTTCAATTCACTGACTTCTCTGGAATTTTCCACTGTGGTTGAACCGAGCCCCAAATACTTTTTGTTTTTCAGAACTGCCAGCAAATCAACCAAATGAGCTCTTGGCCCAGCTGTTGGAATGACCCAGTGAAAACATTGCAAGATTCCTCTTGCAGAAACTCTGCCCCATACAGATTTCCCTCATGTAGAGGATTAATCTTACCATCCATTAGTTTAGGATCAGGCCCACACTCACCAGCCAGGTTCAAGGGGTAGACATCTATTTCACTGTCACTTTAATCTCCCTTCAGATAGCCAGTAGCTGCCGTTAGGCTGAGGGAGCGTTCTTATACATTGAGGAGTGTTCAGAATAAAGTTCTTTGTTCTGTTGCCCTCTAGCTACAAAGGGACTGGGTGACTGCAGTTTTAATTTAAGGCACAAGGAGTGGAAGTGGCAGCTGTGCCAAACTCTAGGCATCTAAAGAACATATGGTGTGAACAGGTCATGTTACCTGCTAAATCTTAGCGATTGAGACAGGCCGTAGCACCGGATTTCAGTTCCGACCAGGGCCATATGTTTGAACAGGCAGCCTAGTTTCATCTGCTACTATTCCAGTTACCTTTGTTGTCCAGCAAAACAAGTCCCTGAGAAACCTGTGAGTTTCAGAGAGCTCTCGCGTAACACATTCCTCACTAGTATCAAGCTGTGTTTTGTTCTTCAGGTTCGCGGTCTGTTCAGCATTTCAGAAAAGCACAACAGCTATCCTCTGTCAGAGCGAGGGGTGGCACAAAGCATGTATGATGTTAGTGTGGGACAGTGGCACTGAGCCACCTCTGAGGACACAACATGCCAGGCTACTGTTAGGTTCACTTGTTACAAGGCATCCCTGCAGTATTTTCAGTAAGCCTCTTCAAAACACCCCATTTTCCCCTGGGGAAAATTATCCCTCCTCCATCCCTGCAGCCCTTACACATCCAAAGCTAGCCCCAACCAGCCTGTCGAGGTTCTGCCTGGGATTCTGGAAGATGCCTATGGAAGTTGAGTGCCCAACTTCCTTGGAGTTCCAATGAGTTGGGTGCCTAACTCCCTTAGATGCCTTTGAAAATCCCACCCCCTACCTCTTTCCTTTGCTAAACTCTCACCTCAAAAAAAGAGATTCTAGCCAAGATTTTCAAAGATAGACCTTCCTCCACCACTGTGGGCAGCTTTGATTCCCTTTTGCTCCCTTCTTCCACTCGTATCTCCACCATCTTGCACACTCACCCTCCGTATGTAACCCACGAGGCTGACCTCTACAAGTCCCATTTGTCTACAAGTCCTGCAACTCTACAAGTTGTTTAGCTGGCACAGAAGCTCCATCTCATAGGTCTTTCAGCTGATTTCTCTAGGGCACAATTTATGTTCCATTCCCTCTGTATATGCCCTGATCTTTCCCTAGCCCTTGGGCTTAGAGACCACCCACTAGTGTCTTTTAAACTAATAAAGCATATGATGAGAGGCAGTGTAATCCAATGACACCTGTACCAGTCTGGCAGGTAGGAGTTAGTCTAGGACTCTGCTTCTGACCTTCTGTGTGACCTTTCTCTGTCTTGTCTATTGTGATTGGAAACTCTGAAGGGCAAAGATGGTCTCCTACTTTGTGCTTGTACAATACCTGACAATGAAGTCCCAGTCTCAGCTGAGGTTTCTGGGTACTCCTGTAACAGCCTGCTTGGGGATTATTTCTATCTAGTGAAGCATGGGGTGTATGAACCTCACACTGGCAAGGGTTAAGGGAAGCCAGTGTGCAAAGTCAGTGTCCCTGATGGCACCTGGAGGCTTAATTAAGGAAGTTTCATCTGGGTTTCATCCTTAATTAAGGATGAAACCCAGATGAGACGAGAGGGTGGCTGATGTAATGGGAGGAGTTGAGGGAGGGAGTTGGTGCCCTGGGATTGGCCTTGACTAGAGAAGGTAATTCCTGAAGCACTGAGAAGAGAAACTGTAGGGCAGGGGAAAGGATAGCTCAGTGGTTTGAGCATTGGCCTGCTAAATCCAGGGTTGTGAGTTCAATCCTTGAGGGGGCTACTTAGGGTTCTGTGGCAAAATCAGTGCTTGGTCCTGCTAGTGGAAGTAGGGGCCTGGATTTGATGACCTTTACAGGGTCCCTTCCAGGTCTAAGAGATGGGATAGGATCCTGAGGAGCACTGGGCCTCCTCCAAAGAAGTAGCCAACTGTGTCTGAGTGAGAAAGAATACAGGAGAGTAGCAGAGGTTTTTTAAGGACTGGGGCAAGAAGGATGGAAGAGTGCATTAAGTTTGGACTTTGGGTAACTCAGAAGGGGTAGGACAGAATGTGACCAGGCCAGCACTCCAAGTCATAAGACAAAGTGGAGCACTAGCAGGTCTGAATGGTGTTTGGTGGGGCAGTGGGAGAAGGCCCTGCAAAAAACATTTACCTTAACAAACAGAAGGTTAAGGGGTGACTTGATGAGTCTAAATATCTATATGTGGAACAAATATTTAGTAATGGGTTCTTCAGTCTAGCAGACAAAGGTCTAACAGGATCCAGTGGCTGGACACTGAAGCTAGACAAATTCAGAGTGGAAAACAAGGTGCAACTTATTAAACAGGGAGAGTAATTAGGGCAATTTTAAAGTCCAGATTGGATGTTCTTCCAAAAGAATTATTTTGGAGAAGTTCTCTGGCCTGTGTAATACAGGAGGTTAGACTAGATCAGGGGTAGGCTACCTATGGCACACATGCCAAAAGCAGCACATGAGCTGATTTTCAGTGACACTCACACTGCCTGGGTCCTGGCCACCGGTCCGGGGGGGCAGGGGGACGCTGCATTTTAATTTAATTTTAAATGAAGCTTCTTAAACATTTAAAAAACCTTATTTACTTTACATACAACAATAGTTTAGTTATATATTCTAGACTTATAGAAAGAGACCTTCTAAAAACATTAAAATGTGTGACTGGCACGTGAAACTTTAAATTAGAGAGAATAAATGAAGACTTGGCACACCACTTCTGAAAGGCTGCCGAACCCTGGACTAGAAGATCAAAACAATGGTACTTTCTGTCCTTGGAGTATATTGATGGTGTGCCCGGCCACGAGGGGTGCTTTAGCTAGTGAGCTGCTTTTCTAGAATTTAATAATCAAAGCAATTACCATTTAAATTAGAGATAGGCAAGCATAAGAAAAAGACCTGCACGAAAACTAAGTCACATGTTTGGTTTGTATCTTGCCTTTCTGGAGAAGGTTCCAGTACTTTCCACAGGATACAGAGTTGTGAAATAAAAAAATAGAATTGTGTTTTACCAAGTGAAAATGAATGAAAAGCATCTCTCTATCTACTGCGCACTGAATATTCTCTACCTTTCACCAAGTCATTCTACAAGTGGAAATGAGCCAGCATGTAAGTCAGCTAATTTTTTTCCTTATCAGATTGGTTTCTAAATATTCTGAAGTGTATCCATTTATTTCCAATGGAAAAAAAATCCTCCCAAGCCCATGTTTTTATAATGAAGCATTTAGCTATTTCTATATCCTAACGGGGAAATGCCGAGACACAGGTTGAGAACCCTATAGGGGTGGAGAGGGAAAGAGTAGAGAAGAGAGGATCTGAAATCACTCTCACACATACTGCACACTTCCATTATTCAAAAAGGCTTGATCCAGTTCATTTCAAGTTGTCAAGGGGCTAGTATTAGGATTAATAATACTGAGAAGCCCCAACCAAGATCAGGGCCTGATTGTGTGCTAGGCGCTGTATGTACAGAGATGCTCCCTGCCCCAACGAGCTCACAATCTAAATAGACAAGACAACAGGTAGGAAAAAGGAAGAATTATACTGTTTTACAGATGGTTAACTGAGGCACACAGAGAGTACACCCCTCAAAATCAATAGAAAGGGTCCCATTGACTTCACTTGGCTTGGTATCAGTTCTAATGTCAGAGAGATTCTTCTGTATAGGCCATCTGCTAATGGGTCAGATCAAGCAAGGGGCAAACCACCTGCTGAAGTTTTCTGAACACTTTCAGCACCCACTGAAGTCAATGGTCCTGATTCCCACTCCTGAGTAGTCATTTAGGGCCTGATCCAGAGCCCACTGAAGTCAAGGGGAGCATTTCCATTGGGCTTTGGGATCAGGCCCACATACCATTCTCAATTTGAGGGCATCTTCCACCTACTTTCCAGTGGGGTAAGAGACTGCACATTGGCAAGGCCATGGCGAATCAGACCCCAAAGTGGGAACTGAGATCACAGCCAGAATCACTTAGCCCTTTGATAGATTAGGCCCTATGACAGCGTCCAGCTGGGCCTGTCATGGCTGAAAGCCCTCTCAGCAAGAGGTGGCTTTAATATTTACATATAAAAGCCAGAGAAGAGATTTATGACACAATAAAATCCCAATTTCATAGTACATTTCATTAGTAATAGTAATTAATCAATCACTTTGCTTAATATTTCATATTTCATATTACAAGTCCTCCAGCCACCACTCCCCATCATCCCCTATTCCAAGACAGACATAAGTCAGTCCTGATATTCTCATTTTATTTGCTTGCACTCCACTATGTTTCTTCCCATTTAAATTAAGAATAATTAAAAGTTTGTCATAGCAAGAGTGGATAAAATGCACTTCAAAGTCAATCCAGAGCTCATACCAGCTCAATAAAAGCCTTTCGTTTAGGCTATTTTTCAAATTCAGTCAACCAATTTTCCTAAGATATATTGGATATATTCCTAGGATTTCTGGGTTTTAAAAATCTTATTAGGACTCTTTGGGGTTTTCTTATCTTAAAGGAGGATGTTCTTGCTTTGGGTTAATGATATTCTATATTGGTTATGCATAGTTATCTATGGAATAGTTTTGCTTTTGCTGCACTGCACCTTTAAGACTCTGCTGGAAAATGTGCTGTTATGTGAAGCTGAATGACACAGCTTGGTATAGAGGAGACAGCAGGCTCTCTCTCTCGTGCACATACTTTACTTTTGTTCTTTCTTGCTTGGTTTTATTTTCTGAAACTGAACTAAAAGTCGATCAGGTTGGAAGTACACAGTTGCTCTTTGCAGATGGATAAACACAGCAATGCTCACTCTAAGTTTTTCAGCAAGTATTTGGGGAGGGTTGAGGTGATTGCTGGTGATGGTTATGCAGGAAACTTGAGTGGGGAAGGGATTTTGATTTGTAATGTGTTTGCTGCTTGGTGATTGTGTGCATAGGGGAGAAGGATGGGTGTACAAATGCTATGCCATTTTGTTTCCGTGTAGCGATTGTAGGCCTGTCTTGTTAATTGAAGGTAAAAGCATTTAGGGCCTGGGATCAGAGTTGCTCTGGCTGTTTAGAGCCAAGTGAAAAATGGTGGGATTTTCAAAGATGCCTAAGGGAGTAAGGTCCAGACATTTAACATGTGCTCCTAAACCCCTTAGGTGTTTTGAAAACACAAGGTATGGGCTTGATGCAGGAATCACTGGGTAGAATTCTCTGGCCTGCTTTATGCCAGAGGTCAGACAAGATCATTATAACTGTCCCTTCCAAAGCTACAATCAAGGAATAGCTCCTCTTAAATCCCTACAGTTATATCAGTCCAGCCTCTCATTTAAAAAAAACAAAAAAGATCTTTCTCAAAGACAGATCTTTCTTCATCTCTCTAATTGGACAGAGCAAACAGTTTGCTTCCTGTTTAGGGGATTCTTATCCCATTCCCCTGAGGCTAGATATACTACATAAATGCTTCATCAAGATGGTTTGACTATATGCCATACATAAGTTGCCTTGAGCACTATAGGGTATCGTAAAAGCTCAATGTCTGTTTTGAATCAGCATATGACAAGTTCCAATTTAATAGAAAATATATCTTGCTTTAAAGATGACATAATTCCCCATTATACAGAGAACAGGCAGCAAAATAAATCAATAAATAAGTTAGGATAAGAAAAAAAATCTTCAGAATGGCATAAAACTGCAATAACTGCTATGGTAATAGTGTTAATGATCTATATAGCCTCAAAAGTTAGATGGATTTCAGACTGCTTTCCTTGATTTATTGAAATTGTTTAAGAGGTTGCAAAAATGCATATTTACTGAGCTGGCAAGCTTAAATTCAGCATGCGTAAGATTTAAGAAACCAGGCCATACTACATATGCCCGGTTAGTTATATTGCTACCCTTATAGTCCAAGATCATAGAATCATAGAATATTAGGGTTGGAAGAGACCTCAGGAGGTCATCTAGTTCAATCTCCTGCTCAAAGTAGGACCAATCCCCAACCAAATCATCCCAGCCAGGGCTTTGTCAAGCCAGGCTTTAAAAACCTCTGAGGAAGAAGATTCCACCTCCCCAGGTAACCCATTCCAGTGCTTCACCACCCTCCTAGTGAAAACGTTTTTCCTAATATCCAACCTAGACCTCCCCCACTGCAACTTGAGACCACTGGTCCTTGTTCTTCATCTGTCACCATTGAGAACAGCCAAGCTCCATCCTCTTTGGAACCCCTCTTCAGGTAGTTGAAGGCTGCTATCAAATCCCCCCCACACACACACCCTTCTCTTCTGCAGACTAAATAAGCCCAGTTCCCTCAGTGTCTCCTCATAAGTGATGTGCCCCAGACCCTAATCATTTTTGGTGCCCTCCGCTGGACTTTCTCCAATTTGTCTGCGTTTCTTCTGTAATAGGGGGACCAAAACTGGACACAATACTCCAGATGTGGCCTCAGCAGTGCTGAATAGAGGGGAATAATCACTTCTCTCGGTCTGCTGGCAATGCTCCTACTTATACAGCCCAACATGCTGTTGGCCTTCTTGGCAACGAGATCACACTGCTGGCTTATATTCAGCTTCTTGTCCACTGTAATCCCCAGGTCCTTTTCTGCAGACTTGCTGCTTAGCCAGTCAGCCCCCAGCCTGTAGCAGTGCATGGGATTCTTCCACCCTAAGTGCAGGACTCCACACTTGTCCTTGTTGAACCTCATCAGATTTCTTTTGGCCCAATCCTCTAATTTGTCTAGGTCACTCTGCACCCTATTCCTACCCTCCAGCATATCTACCTCTCCCCCCAGTTTAGTGTCATCCACGAACTTGCTGAGGGTGCAATTAATTCCGTCATCCAGATCACTGATAAAGATGTTCAACAAAACCAGCCCCAGCGCACTCCTGAGTGATGTAGTAATACCAGCTTAATCCCCCCAGTGTACACAGCACTCCATCAAAGGAATGTCCACAAAGCTACCACCTCTTGGGGAGGTGGAGTACCAACACTGATGGGAGAAGCTGTCCTGTCAGCATAGGTAGGGTCTTCACTAAGTGCTACAATGGCACAGCTGCACCTGGGCATGGCTGTAAGTATAGACAAGCCCTAAGCAATCTCTGATTTGCTGCACTATTGACATTAGCTATCTTGAGCATGGCTCCTGCAATGGGATCTGCCTTTGTGAACAGTGAATGAGGCTGTGGCCAGGTACCTAGGATCAACCTGTGCAGATCCAGTTCCAAGTTCAGGACCTAACTGATCCCTGTTTTCATTTCAGAACTATCCCCCGCTCTAAATTCAAGCTAGAGTCTCCCCTATGGTCTGCAGAAATTTCTCTATGGCTTCAGAAAAGAAGTCATATGATCATGCATAAACCTTCCAAATATTGGAGCATGAGGACAATGGGAGTTGTAGGGCTTGACTTATCTAAGGTCTAACAGATGTTTGGCAGACTTCAGGGAATAAATTGCATTTGTTCTTTTAAAAATGTGGTTCTGTAAACAAATAACACTGAGGTTAATGACTGTGCAGCTGTACGCGTAGAAAGCCTGCATTATTTATCTATAGGGGAATGTTAGCGCACAGTAGAAATGGTTGTATTTGTTTTTAAAAATTTAACAACATTATCATTAACTTTTTGATGGATCCATTCCAGAGTTGCACCATCAGCCTGGACACAGGGGTCCCCACTCCACCGAGGTTCAGAATTAGGGGAAAGATAAAGCAAGAAAGGGAATGTGCATGGAACTTTGAGTCAGGAGAGCCTGGGTCTAATCCCAGCAATGCTACTGCCCTGGTGCATGACTTTGGGTAAGTCATTTCACTTCTGTGTTTCTCCTCCTCCGTTTTGTCTGTTTAGGCTGTAAGCGCATTGAGGCAGAGACGGTCTCTCACTATGTGTTTGTAATGGTACCAAGCACAAATGGAGCCTTGATTTTGGTCAGGGCCTCTTAGCATCACTGCAATACCAATAATGGGATTTCATTCCAGTTCTGACTCACTTTCTGGTTGGCCATGTTCATAGCCCCTTTGTGTGCTAGGAACAAGCATTTGTTCATCTAGCTCTTGGATATTCATTATTTGTGCCAGAATCACTCATCCCTGTTTATAAAGCCAACCAGAACTGAGAGCAGAAATGTCTGGGAGAAACAGAACACAGGGGAGATATAATGAATGGTACAGAGATGATACATGGAAAGCTCCTATTTACCCCTCTCAATGCAAGAGTAACAGGCTGCTCAATGAAACCCAAGTCACATTAGCTAACTATCAGACTCTGCTAGCCATACACATTCACTTGGCAGCTGATGGATATGACTTCCTGTCCAAATGATCCAGATATTTACCTCCTTCTCCTTTGGAGTAGAGTGAGGACAGACTGCCTTGACCTCATATGGGCTACAGGGACAATGGGATTGCCTGGAGACTGGGTGTGCATCAATAGCATCTAATACCTTCTGCCAGATCTGCTAACTGTCTGGAAGAGGAAGGTTCAGAAGCAGGGAATTGGTCCTTTGCTTTTTGCAGAATGCCCTTGTTAATGGGAAGTGCCCACCTGCCTGGACTGGAGAATATCAAAAGGCAATGTGATTTCTCCCTTGCCCCAGACAGTTTCCACGTGCATCTGGTTAGGCATCTGTGCTGGCTTATTTACACATGACAGCAGATACCCATGCAGTTCACCACAGGATTTTGTTAAGTCCCCTCGCATTCGCTGTTGTGTTAGACAATGTCACTTTAGATTGGGTCCAGCCATTTCTGGCTGAGTCTCCAAAGGGTTTGATCTCCCGTGTGGTGTCCTGAAAGGCTCTTATCCAACTGTTCAGGGTCTTCGAGGCTGCTACAGGATTTTGCAGGGTAACTGGACGCCCACATGCAACAGACATGCCAGCTTTATGGCTTGTTGTCAGCACACCTGACTGCTGTGGCATGTTGGATTTCTTTTGCCTAGCCGAGAGGTAGACTTGAATGAGAGTGAGATGGCTGAAGATGAAAGAGAATCCAGTAGGCTAGGGAGAGGCCATGAGAGTGTGGCAGGTCACTCCTTTCCCCACTTCTGTGGGTGCTTGCTAAAGGGTTTGGCAGAAAAGTTCCTCTTGGCTTTCTCTAGCTTTTGGCATCAGCCAAGGAGCAACAGTGTCCAAGATGCCTTTATTCATTCACACCACAGCTGAGTCCTTGGAGCAGTGTTCCCCCAATTCAGCTCTCAGCCCAGCAATCCCTGCCTCCGTAACCTCCAGACCAGACACCGTCTTGCCCATGATGTACTCTTACGTGGGACTCCATTTGCAGAGAGCTTGGAAATGGCAGCCTGTGCAGCTGTCTGCCTGCTAGATGGAGTTGGAAGATATAGTAATTCCTCAGTCACTGTACTGGGTTCCTAGTCAATTCCAATTGCAATTCAAAGCGTTGATTTGAGCTACACAGATCTATGGGACTTGAGCCCTGGCTGCTTAGGAGGCAACGTTTCTCCCTTTGATGACAACTGAGGTCAGCCAAGACATTTAAATAAAAAGCCCCAGATTTAAACATGAGGAGGATAATGACAAAGCCAATGGTGGTGGAGTCTTACGTGCAGAACTCGCTCTCTCTGGTGGCCTGAGAGAACCAGGTTTATTGATCTTCCAGAGCCGGGGAACAGGCCAACTCCATTCTCAGATATTTGCTTGAGAGATACAAGGGCGTGGAGTTGGCCATTTGCAGGACATGGCTCTTCTACCACCTCTGAGAGGTAAGCTGCATGCCCAGGTGCGTGCTCATGCCATTTTGTCCATGTCCCCAAAGCTTTATGGAAGGGAGCAATAGAAACCGATCTGAAAAACAAAGAGAGTTGCTCTTTCTCTCAGTATCTGCCTGCATTTCTGCAAGAACCTGACCTTCTTTAGCTGCTTGGAACTGATTCTTGGTACGCCCTGGCTGTCCTAGACATGTTCCAGGGGATAGTAACACTGCTGACAAGCAGCCAGCCTTTATTTTTGGTTTTAGGCTGAATACAGCAAAAGTGCCCTGCTTCTGCAATGTGCACTGTCTACAATATTCATGTGTCAGCCGGATGGGAAATCAAGCCTAGCACATCTCCTAAGGAATCTTGAAAAACAAGCTAGAAGTTATAGGCACCAGTCCTGTTATTAGGAGAAAGCTGATAACAGCCACATTTGCCCTGAACCTTCCACTGTCTCATCCCGCAGCTTGGCTTTTTTCTCTCTGCCTTTATTCAGTCAACTGCTGCACGGAGCCTTTTGAATCATTCCCCCAGAGAGCATATACAATACGTTAGAGCCTTTCAACAGGCTGCCCATACCCTAGGAGACAAGAAGCAACACGAACAGTGGCTCAACTCTTTGGGTCAGACATGTGGAAGACTCTGTTAAGTGATGGGTTTGCTTCTCACATGGAGAAGACTAAAAATGTGGAGCTATTCCTCCTGCCCTCCCACACAGCAAACATATGCCTCTATCTGCCATGGTCTGACAATTATTATAGGCTCCGCAGCCTATTACTACATAGCTCACTGTCATATTACTTGTTTCCTGCCAGGTTACGTTCAGCTGATTCCCCAGTGTCAGTTCAGAAAAGCACCCCACAGGCATACAAACCCACAGCCACTGGGGACTAGTTTTCAGACTAGAGTGCTTAAGTTCAGGCACCTAAACACAGATTTGGCTAAATACCAGTCTTAGACATGCAAATACTTGTCTAGACTTTAAAATCAACATGTAGATGCTTAATTCCTGAGTTAAGGGCCTAATTTTAGGCATCCAAATTTGAATATTGAGCTTCAGTCCCGGTGTTCTTAAAGACACGATGTAAAAAACAACAACAAAAACTTTTCCCTGTTAAGCTGATCTCCAATCATTCCAGACATGTAACACCTCTTCCCCTACATCTCTGTAAGAACACATTCCTATAACTGAAGCTATTTATGGGGCCAAGTTCAGTTTCTATTGCCACCCGTGAAGCATCATGGACTAAAAGCCTAACTGCTCTAACTTTACTCCATCCTCCAGTCAAACTGGACACTGGGATAACAGAGCTGCCTAAAGGTTGCTATAGCCTACGCCACGTGGAGCTGTCCCACAGGACCGTTCTGCCCACTACTGACCCTCCTTGCCTACACACAGGTGGGCAGAGTGGGCAACATTGAGCCTATGAGATCAGCTTCACAGCACCCAATGTGTCAAGTATCAGAGGGGTAACCATGTTAGTCTGGATCCGTAAAAAGCGACCAAGAGTCCTGTGGCACCTTATAGACTTATGCTCCAATACGT
Source organism: Gopherus evgoodei (assembly GCF_007399415.2). Lineage (NCBI taxonomy): Eukaryota > Metazoa > Chordata > Testudines > Testudinidae > Gopherus > Gopherus evgoodei. The sequence goes on from NC_044326.1 coordinate 139,022,364, forward strand.
CTGATAGTCTATAAGGTGCCACAGGACTCTCTGTCGCTTATCACACAAGGTGACTCCTGTACACTGCGGAAATCCCTGGCTGACACTTTAGGAGAGTTTTCCAGTAAAATAAAACCAATTTATTAAAATATACATAGGATTAAGTGAGTTGAAGCATAAGGAATGAAGATAGGTGGGTATTTGTTTTTGATTACTTTTTCTAAAAGTCTGAAACTTAATCTGGCGAGGTACAGACTTTGTTCAAGACAGTTTCTTTCACCAAACTTCCTTCTTCCGTTCGTTCTTCCATGGCTGACTTCCATTCAGTCAGGACATTTCAGAGAAGTGAAAGGGGCAGGTTTCTCTCAGTGAAAGATCTTTGCCTAAGAAGGTTTCTCACCCTAGATTCAGTTTCCAGAGATGCCAACCGGCAGGTTTCTCAGCTTAAGAAAGCCTTGTTCTCTTGTGTCCATCTAGTGATGAGTGCCGAAAATGGCTTTTGTCTTTGCTGAGATATCCTAAAGTTCAATGACCTTGTTTCAAGAAGCAGGATGCTGCTTTTCCTTTCCTGTGGGCTTCCCATCCCCCTGTATGCAAATAGGGTATTCATAATTTTGATTACACCATGCTTAATTTACATAGGAGACAGGTAAATAGATTTGATGTTTCCTCCTTTCTGGGAGACTGGTTCCTCTTTCTGATCAGACTGTAAAGCATCATATTAATGAGTGTTCATAATTCCTTATATAGCATACGTTTTATGATATTAATTGCTGTGTGTCATAGGCTTTCATAAAACAAATCTATACACTTTTATAATAGAACAATATTTTATATACTAAGTTGATTCAATAAAAATAAAACAGTAGTAGTCACAAGGACTAGGTGGTATTCACCCAAGAGTTCTGAAGTAATCCAAATATGAAATTTCAAAACTACTAACTGTGGCAAGTAACCTTCCATTTAAATCAGCCTCAGTATCAGATGACCAGATGATAGGTAATGTGACACCAATTTTTTAAAAAGGCTCCAGAGGCAATCCTGGCAGTTACAGGCCAGTAAGCCCAGCTGCAGTACCTGACAAATTGGTTAAAACTTTAGTAAAGGACAGAATTATCAGACACATAGATGAACACAATATGTTGGGGAAGAATTAACATGGCTTTTGTAAAGGGAAATCATGCCTCACCAATCTACTAGAGTTCTCTGAGGAGATCAATACACATGTGGACAAGAGTGATACAGTGGATATAGACTACTTAGATTTCAGAAAGCTTTCGACAAGGTCCTACACCAAAGGCTCTTCAGCAGAGTAAGCAGTCTTGGGATAAGAGTGAAGGTTCTCTCATGGATCAGTAACTCATTGATAGGAAATAGAGGGTAGGAATAAATGTTCAGTTTTCAGAATGGAGAGAGGTAAATAGTAGTGTCCCTGAGGGGTCTGTGCTGGGCCCAGTCCTATTTAACATATTCATAAGTGATCTGGGAAAAGGGGTAAAGAGTGAGGTGGCAAAATCTGCAGACAATACAAAACTACTCAAGATAGTTAAGTCCAAAGCAGACTGTGAAGAGTTACAAAGAGATCTCACAAAACTGGGCAACAAAATGGCAGATGAAATTCAGTGTTGGTAAATGCAAAGTAATGCATGCTGGAAAACAATCAAACTATACCTACAAAATGATGGAGTCTAAATTAACTGTTGCCTCTCAAGAAAGAGATCGTGAAGTCATGGTGCATAGTTCTCTGAAAACATCTGCTCAATGTGCAGCAGCAGCCAAAAAAAGCTAACAGAATATTATGAACCATCAATAATGGATAGGTAAGACCGAAAATTTCATAATGCCAGTATATAAATCTATGGCATGACAATTCCTTGAATACTGCATGCAGTTCTGTTTGCCCCATCTCAAAAAAAGATACTTTAGAAACAAAAAAAAGGTACAGAGAAGGGCAACAAAAATGATTAAGGGTATGGAACAGCTTCCACAGGAGGAGAGATTAAAAAGACTAGGACTTTTCAGCTTGGAAAAAGAGACTACTAAACAGGGATATGATAGAAGTCTGTAAGAATCAATAAGGAAGCATCATTTACTCCTTTACACAAGAAAAGAAACAGAGGCACCCAATGAAATTACTAGGCAGCAGAGAGGTACACACAAAAACACACAGACAACCTATGGAATCATTTGCCAGAGCATGTCATGAAGGCCAAAACTAAAATGTGTTGAAAAGAGAATGTGATAAGTTCATGGAGAATAGATCCATCAATGACTTTTAGCCAATTTAGTGAGAGATGAAACCCCATGCTCTGGGTATCCCTAGTCTTTGCCAGTAAGTAGGAGTGGATGGATCACTTGATTGCCTGTTCTGTTCATTCCCTCTGAAGCACCTGGCATTGGCCACTGTTGGAAGACAGGATACTGGGCTAAATGGACCATTGGTCTGACCCATTATGGCCGTTCTTATGTAATTGCTCATCACTTGAGGTTTACACACACATCCCATCTTTATAGTCCAGCAAACATTTGCACTGTATTCCTTGAAAAGCCAAGCCCAGACCAAGCTTCACTCTTCTGCTGGGGCAAAGATGTTATGCTATCTCCTCCCCTAGTTGGTAGTTTGATAGCTTTGTTTACCCAATATATAGACGTACCTAGCTGAGGGTTTATGCCATGATAAATAACCTATTTCATTATGCTCATAACACATCAAACCTGCAGGATCCATCTTACACACATTTGTACAAAAGAGGTTGATCACAAAACACCAATCACTCTTGATCGATTTATTCATCATAAACTGAGCCCCCATAGAAGGAAACTGATGTCATACCCCATATTCTTCACAGAAATATTGTTATGATAGGAATATGGCATAACTAAGATATGTGTTATGCAAGATGGGTCAATGAAAAAAGTTACAATTTGCTGAATGAGATTACCCAGTTAGTATGCATGTATCATTTCTGTAGCTGAGATTAAGAATATTGCCTATGTAACAATTACAACTGTGTGTGTATTTGGGGTAATGCCCACCAGACAGTAGGCAATCAGCCTGCATAAGCCATTTAAGAAGGACAATAGATCTTTGAAGATACTAATCTCCCACCATTATGAGGAGCTTTCTGGGTTATTGTTGGGACACTGCAGAGTCGTCAGATAATGTCACCTGGTACAGAGTACCACCTTGAACACTGCTGGCATTTTTCCACTGGAGACAAAGGGTTCCTTCCTTATGTTAATTCTATTTACAGCTGGGTAGTAAATCAGTCAGCACTCTTCTATATTGCCTAAGAAGGAGACTGCTAAAAACACCTGAAGGGAAAGGCAGAGGTTGAGTCCAGGCTGAGAGGGAGTCCAGTTTGTAAAGAGAAATAATTGGAACTCTAAGCTAAAGAAATTCTGCAACTTGCCTAAAACAACATTTAGAGGGGGCAATTACATTTTGTAACCTGTTTCCTGAGTGTATTAAGTTTCATTTGCGTGTTTTGTTTTATTTGCTCAGTAATCTGCTTTGTTCTGTTTTCTATCCCCTATAATCACTTAAAATGTATTTTTTATAGTTAATAAACTTATTTCTGGTTTATTTCAAAAAGCAGTTTGTGCAATTCATATCTGTGGGGAGGGGGGCAAAAAGCTGTGAATCTGTCTCGCCACATTGAGGGAGAGGGTGAATTTTTATGAGCTTGCACTGTGCAGATCTTTCTATATAGCAAAACAATATTATTTTGAGCTTATATCCCAAAGGAGATGTTCATGTGAGTGCTGGACAATCTCCAAACTGATTCCTCTCACACAGAGCTAATCTCAGTGTGTCTGTGTCCATTTTCAGCTGTGTGTGTGTACTGGAGAAGGCTTGAGGGCCTGGCACAGCTAGGACAGGGTGAGGAAACCCAGGCTGGTGGAACGGGAAGAATCAGTGGGACCCCAGCCTATCACATGGCATCCTCGATGGGGAGTCCAACCCATCACAGAAACTTTTTTTAAAAAATGGAAACTTGGAAAATATTTTCCAGATGTCTTGATCTTTAAAAAAACAAAGAGAGGAGAAAGTGCTACAAAAGAGTGTGGCTGTGGGTGGTTGGGGTGGGGAGTAGTTAGACATGAGTTAACACAGTGATCAACAGACAAGAGATATAAATACCCAAATGTTTGAATAATGTCTCTTGAGAAGACATAGAATGTTTCATATGCTCCTCCATCAGAAAGAGCCAGAATAGTTTTGCTGACATTAGGTAGGAACATGTATCGGGGAAAAGAATATCAGAAACATGAATTCAAATGTCAGAAGACTCAGAATCTCTAAAAATACCTGCTGGACTTGGGCAGGGACTCTGCCTAGCACAATGAGCTCAGTCTTGGTTGGAGCCTCTAGATGCTACCATAGTTTAAATATAATGCCTGGAAACTAGGGAGTTACCTCTAGAACAGGTGTATCATGGGCAGTGGCAATAAGTGTTTCCCCATTGCTCACGGCAATTGGGCCACAACAACTTCTCCTCCAGGGACCAACTCTCAGCATTAGAGTAAGTTGGTCTCTCCATGCCCACTCAATGCCTGGCCTTTCTCCTGAACTGACCGAGAAGGTGTCATGTGTTGCCAGACACCAGTCTTCGAGCAGCTGTATTGAGACCATCAATTCGTTTCTCTCAGGCTACTGAACTCTTATGGGATATTTATTGGGAATGGCTGAACATGAAAAGCTTTGGATTTCATATCATTTGGACTCCTACCCAAACCTTATCCAAATTACCCAAATCCTGTATTTTTAAGCCCTTGTTGGCCCTAGCTGTTTGAAATCTGTTTACCCAAAGGCCCAGAGTAGCAAAGCACTAAACCACACACTTGAATTCAAACGTGTGAGTAGTCACATTAAGCTCATGGATAGGACCACTGAAATCACAGGCACGTGCTTAAATGCTTTGATGAACAACTTATATGTTTATAGTTAAGCATGTGCTTAAATGTTTTGTTGAATCAAAGCCCTGTACTGCACTCATATCTGAGCATGTAACAAAACCTCAAAAATCCAAGATATTACAGCAAAACAGGAGACTAAACTCTGATCTCAGCTACCTCTCTTTCATTATCTGGTTGTGGTGGCATCTCAGCACCCCAGTCACAGACCAGGATCCCATTCTACTGGCACTATACAAACAAAACAGAGACAGTCCCTGCCCCAAAGCGCTCTGTAAATCTGGCGTGGCTATGGGGAACTTACCCCAGATTTACCCAGGAGTGAATGAGATCAGATTCTAACCTATGGTTTCATTTTGTCTCTTCTTGATAGCAAGTTTGATGGCTCTGCAAGCACTGTACTGACAGATACCTCACACCACACCTGATGTCAGCATTCACCTAATGTCTTCACACTCTGCTTAAAACTTTTATTCAGCTTAAAGGGTTTTTTTAGAATGACCCAGCTGGCTCTATATTGATTCCCTTCCTATCTCCCCTTTATACTGGGCTCCCTCACTTGTTTGTATGAGCTTGCATTCTAAGATGGTGGCATTTGATGCAGTTTGCCATTAAATACAGCATGGTTCAGGGAGAGTTATTATGGAAACTTCCCAGCAGTCCTTGCAACCTCCTACATCTGAGTTTTCCCATTCACTCAATACCCCCATGATAGGAGTATATCTATATACAAGCTTGTCTCCCCAACAGACTACTGCTCCCACCATCTGCTCATTTCTTCTCACATGGAAATGGAGCTCTGTTATTCCCTCAGGCCTCCTGGTTGTGCCAGAATGGAAAGTCCTTGAGAAGGCTCATGAGAAACGCCTTCCACCCAAGCTGTACTTATTCTGTGGATAGAGAAAGGACTTAAGTCTCTGGGACCAGATTTATACCCAGATTTTGTACCAGCATAGCTATTTTGGTTAGGAGTGTGATTTTTACCCAAATTGTTACATTACAGCCCCTAGCGGGGCTGCAGTTATACCAGCATCAAAGTGCTACATATCACTGTAGCTTCTTCCCTTCCCATATGGGAATAAGTTATAGTGACAAGGAACATTTATATCTGGAACATTGTATTTCCACTAGGCAAGGTTGTCCTGCTTTAACTAGAATGATATATATGAAACCAGTACAACTTCTGTGTTTAGACAAGGTCACAGGCTCTCATTCCATAAAGGTTAAATTCACACCTCTTTTTAAGGAAAATCCACAACTCCCCCACACACACACACCAAGTTTTCTACAGCAATGCCTGCCCTTGGTAATATCTGAGCTTGGTGAAAATGTTTGCATATGTTTTCCAAATAAATAATGGTAACAAGACAGATGGAGGCCTTGTCTAAATTAAGCAACTTCAGCTATGTGAGTAACATAGCTGAAGTCGACGTACTTAGATCTACTTACCGCTGGGTCCACACTACGTGATGTTGACTGGAGATGCTCTCCCATCGACTCCACTTGCGTTTCTCGTTCAGGTGGAGTACAGGAGTCGATGGAAGATTGATCTGCGGTCGATTTAGTGGGTCTTCACTAAACACTCTAAATCGACTGCCAATGCATCGATCGCCATGTGTCGATCCCCCGGTAAGTGTAGACAAGCCCTTAGTGTTTGCACATTACATTTCCAAACCTCTTGACTAATATATTAGTAGCACTAATAACCAGTATATAAACATTACTAACCATGTATTCCAGTACCACCAAGTATATATTGAAATTATTCTGTTACATTAGATTTTTTGCTACTTGCATCCTAGCAATGAGCTATAGAACAGGTCATTGCTGTAAGTAACTCACACTTACTGTACAGTATTTCTTGCAGAGATTTAGCTCTAATCTGAGCTGATTCCCTGTTTTACTTTTCACAGAGTCCCCATGCACAGTACTACTATTGTGTATTCCTTTTATTCCAAATACCAGATATACATCTGTCAGATCAGTTCACTGCAGACTCAAACTGTGAGGAATTCAACTGTCTAGGTCCTCTGGCAGTTTGAAGTGTTGTCAGAGCACTGGGGAAAGCTATGGGTAGATCTGAATTTGGTAAGGGATTTGATATCAAGCTCGAATGAAATAAATCAAATGGAAAAACAGTGGAATCAAATGCACATGGCAAAGATCACCAGGGGTTAATTGGCAGTCTTTTTGTTTGATCACTATCCAAGCATCATTGAAAGTAAAGCCAGATGTTTGCTCCCCGCAAAAGGGGCAAGTGGCCTGCTTAGAAAATAATTCATGATTAAAAAAAAATACATATGAATGTTTACAACTTTCCATGCAAAAAGCCTTCCTAGAGGCCTTGGAATAAAGCGAGTTTGAGAGATTTTGCTGGACCAACTTAATAGATCATTTGGATCCAGTAAAGGTTTTGTTCTATTTAAATTGTCTTTAAAGCTTCAGAGGGATTGACTGCCTTTTCATTGGGTTTCCTTTCTCACCTTGTAAATGGCTTTTACTGTTCCTTAATAGAACAGTCACTAAAGCACATAGCTAATTATGCACTCAGTACAGGTTTCTGGGAAGAAATAGTTTATTGTGTAGTGTCAGCAACATTTCTATGCATCATTCAGAGTTGTGCAATGTACATTATTTTAAGTGATTCTCACACCACTTATTTATGTCACTCCTTCTTATTCTTGACAGACAGTTTAGTCATTTTATAACGTAATGTAACTCATCACACTAAACATTTAGGATGGTAGGATAGGATCTAAATTACTGCTGCACATACAATCATATCTAATCCAATTAACTGGAATGCAACGAAGCAGTATATGAGAGGTATATCAGGCAACCTGCTTTGCTTTTTCAAATCTCTCTGATAAGAAGCAGCTAAACAAATTTGTCAGGCTAAATATAGGCAGATCAACACTCTTCTGCTTTTAATTTTAGATTGACATATGCTATGCTTGCAGAGACACTCCTGCAAGATTAGGCACTTCTTTTGTGGAAGTGCTTATAGGTTTTTACTTCCTTTCCCTCTTCCTATTACAACATGGGACCTGTAACTGCTTGCTTGTGTCAACTATAGGTTTGTTACCTACAGTGAAGTCATCAATCAGTGAAGTAGCAGGATACACCCCACACAAAGGATTTGTTAGCTTACAATCAAGGTCACTCTCTTCCAATCATTAAAAAGCAGGGGAATTGCCAGTTATGCCAAAATTTATGTCCCATCTACCTCAATTCACATCTTACCACCCAAACATTTAAAGAAAATGTCCAAAGGTCCCTACAATTCATAACAAATTCTCTTTCCCTTCCAACGCGTAACCCAGCACACAGTACCAATCCAGTCCCTCAGAATCATATTGCAAAGCTGTGAATGGTGGGGAGAGAAGAGAAGAAACACCCTCTCCCTGCAAACAAGGGGAGGAGGAGGGACAAACCAGTCCTAAGAGCTACATGCCTAGGTCAGTGAGCAATGAGAGGCCCCTGTTACGGGGAGGATATGCTGTTGCTGCTTAAGGAGTTGTTTGTCTTAGCTGCCTGTTTTCATGTTAACACTTCTGCTCTCCATTGTGCCTCAGCAACCTGACCATTGTGTTGATGGTAAAGGTGCTAAGATGTGGCTACACTTGGTGTTAAGGGGCGGGGCTCAGGTCATGTTAACTTACTTCACTTTGAAAAGCTTCATCTTTCCAAGTCTAGGCAGAGCCGGGAGGCATGTCATCTCTCCCTGCCCCTAAGAGGTAAAACCATGTAGAGTGATGTAGACTCTACTTCAACTAGAGGGAAGCCAACACAAATGAGATTTGATCAATGCAGTTTTTAAAAGTGAATGGTTTGTAATTGTTTTCTCATGAAAACTTAGTTATGAATTTAGCCCCAATGTGTCAAGGGAAATTCAATTATCCACTGAACAGTAATTTTGTTACATTTCTAGACTAAATTCACTGAAGTGTGAAATAGAGGAATTTTAATCCTGCTTTTAGTGAAAGGCTCAATTCAGCCTTAGCTATGAAGTCACCAGCAATGTCTCAATACTAGCATGTCTCTTCTGCAGGGCTGCTTATTCCAGAGGTCATTTGGAAAAATTCAGGCAATACCCTGAGAATTCAAAAGGTAATTTTTTTGATACTCTTTTGCATGTTGGTTTGTTTAGAGATGTGGTATAGACAACAGAACTAAATTCCTTATCTAGATACTGTATTGGTAAAATAGTTCTGATAAAAATAGAATGATAAACCCTTACTGTCCCTCCTCACCGTAAAAATAAATAAAGTCCCCCAAACTTCTGGGGAGTTTGGAAACTGTTTAACTTGGGATGGTAGGTCATTAAAAAAAGGCCATGCCCCTCTACGCTTCCAAGTTCCAGACAGACTCAAAGATACCTAAACAGGGCCAAGAAGGCTGTTCTCAATGTAGATTCAGATAATTTGTCATGCTCCGATATGGAGCTGAGCATTTGGATGCTTGACTGAATGGAAGCTGAAAGTCCTTTGAAGTTTTCTCATCACTAATTATTTTAGGGTCTATGTGAATTGCCTATACAATGCGTGAAAGGGATACAGAGTCAGCCTGGCTGTTTTGCATGCAGCTATTGGGGCACATGTACTTGAGCCTCCTTATTACCATTCTCATCAGTCCGGAAAAGAAACAAGGGCTGCAACTTATTTTTAAACACTGTCTGTCACGGGTGCAAGTCAAATCAGATAGCTACCAGCAAGAAAGACAGTGGGCTCAGATGACATCATGATAGAAATCCATAGGCAGCATTTTTTCTTTTTAATGAATAGCTTCTAAAGAAACTCAGTGACATTATTACAAGCTTAAAGGGGAAGCACAATACATTCAGACACGCACTCTCCGCAAGAACCAGTTTGCAAAATTGATACAAATCAGATATAAAAACTAACACATCTAAAACAAGTCTACTAAAACAAAGACAATAGCACTCTTCATTCCATCCAAAGAAAATGAACGTATTAATGAATCAAGTCAAAAGCTGTTCAAACTAAGAAACTAAGTCCAGCTGCTAATTAGAAGTTAACCTAATGTTCAACATTTCTAGAATTATAGAATCATAGAACTATAGGATTGGAAGGGACATCAAGAGGTCATCTAGTCCAGTCCCCTGCACTCAAGGTAGGACTAAGTATCAGCTAGACAAGCGGTTCTCAAACTAAGGTCCGAGAGGGTACTCCAGAGGGTCTGCAAGTCATGTCTGGCTCCAGGGGTCCATAAGTCATGTCTGGGGCAGCTGGCCTCACTGATCAACTCCTCCCCATCCCTTCCAAGGCCTCCTGCATGGGGGGAAGTGGGCACGCTTGGGGGGTGGGGGTGGAAAGAGGTGGGGAAGAGGAGAAGTACGGATGGAGTGGGGTCAAGAAGAGGTGGAGAAGTGGTAGAACCACTGAACTAACCCATCCCTGACAGCTGTTTGTCCAACCTGTTCCTAAAACCTCCAATGATGGAGATTCCACAACCACCCTAGGGAATTTGTTCTAGTGTTTAACCAACCTGACAGTTAGGAAGCTTTTCCCAATGTCCAACTTAAATTTCCCTTGCTGCAATTTAAGTCCATTGCTTCTTGTCCTATCCTCCAAGATTAATTAGCCTCCCTACTTCTTGTAATAACCTTTTAAGTACTTGAAAACAGTTATATTCCCTCCTCAGGCTTCCCTTCCCCAGACTAAACAAATCCATTTCTTCCCCACTTCCATATTTCCTCATAGGTCATATTTCTGTTGCGGAAAATCGACCACACAATTGATTTTGGATCAGCTCAGCCTGAGGCTCCTCTATTGACTAATCAAACATGCATGCATGGGGGAGTCAGCCAAGACAACTGAACTCCCCCTTGATGGATAAAATACAAGAGTTTATGTAGGATAAAACTACAAAAATTACATATACTTCCTTAAAATTTTACATCCATAGAAGGGATAAAGCAAAGCAAGCTTTTCCTGGTTTTCTTAGTTTTACCCTTTGTGGTTTCTTGCTCTGCCACCGGGCAGCTATTAATCATAAATTGTTACAAATAGTTCTGCTTCTTTAGTTTCTTTCCATTCTTCTCCTTTTGCCTCCTCCCCCTCCCTCCTGCCTCTAGGCTATACATAAAGTTTACTTAGCCAAAGTTTAGGTCTAGCTAAAAATGGCCTTAGACTGTTTTCCTCCACAATTCCCCCCTTTGGCGCCTTTTTGGATCCATCTTTGGCCTAAACTTCCACATTCATGAGCCCATCAATTTCCTTCCTTTCTCTTTCCCTTTTCTCATCCCAACTTTTATCAAAAATTTCATTAACAATCATTAATGCCACTTGCTCCCTTGCACTGGGCCTGGCAAAAAAATTACAAGCACAGCAATGTTCCTTAGAACAGCAATAACAAAGGCACAATCCCAAACCAAGTAACACTACCACAAGTGTTAGCCCACCCATTGTAACAATACGATGGGGTTCACACATAATTTTGGTTACTGCACACAACACATCTCGACTAGTCCACAAAGAAGACAGTCTATAGGTTGTCTGAAAGGCACCCTTTTCTACCTGATGTATATTTTCAAGGATATGAATTTGCCCCTATAAATCAGAAATTTTTTGGACCTCTGGTAATAATGAAGGCAGGTTTTGGAAACGGTCGGGCACCAGGATCATCCAGTTAAAGGGCATTTTATACCTGAGAGTTGATTGCAAATTTTTATCCACAGGCCAATAGATAATATGGCTGCCTGCAGATGTAGTGAGGTTAAAATGGCCATCATGTATGATATTGGCCTTAACAAATACATAACTGTCATTAGCCTAGCAGAGCATGTCTCCTGTCAAGAGGTTTCCTAGTCCCATACCCTCCCAACAAACATTGTCATGGACAGTGACAATTTCACTTGGCTTGAATTTACGTATGCATTGAAGCTGTGGGGGTTCTAATGGCCAGAGTGTCCATCGGTTTCCTATCCCAATCCAAATATTGGGTGTTATTTCAGGAGCACTGACTATGAATCAGCTGGGCATACCAGGTGACTTGATTTCCAGAATGTCTCTGTGAATTACCCAATCCAACATGCATCCTCCCCATGGACCCAGCAGGATTAGGTATGTGGGAACCCACATCCCTCTAATCGGTCCGTATGCTTGGAAGGAGCACTGTGGCTGTCCACACCTCCACCCAGAAAATCTCCAAGTATGCCTCCATGGCCACAGATTAGATTGTACTCCCAAGGTGTCTGTAAGGGCAGTGGGCCAGGTCTGGTGCTTGAGATCACTCTGATTGGTCATTTGCGAAATCCTGAACTTCTGCACATGCCAAGTCCCACTGCAATGCCTTCCCAGCACCAGTGATATTTCATACCATCTTTGTTAGCAACTTCTGGGTTATTGAACTAAGGGCGGAAATAACATGCAGTTCACCAACTTTATCTTGAACCTGTGTTCCAGTGATAAGACCAGTGGCTTTTTCTAACCTGTGACACTGCACATAACTCTTTTATAATCAGTCCAGATATGCCATATTGTGAGACAAAATCCTTAAGCAAAAGTTTAACAACAGTTTTGGCATCTGTCTTTTTACAAGGAAATACATTACTAAAACTAACACATACTTACAAGTATAACATTTAAAGATTTAAATAAAATAAATTTGAATATTTATAAAAGGTCCCCAGAGAGGGGAAAGTGCTGCCTGCCTAACCTTGACAGCTTCCAACCTTATGTTGCTGGCAATAGTGCTGAGCCACAGAGGAAAAGTCTTGTTTAACTGCAGCAATCAAGCCCCCCCTTTGCTCACGTGTGCCATCCGGTGATGCATGAGAGCAAATAGGGCCAGAGCACCTGAGGCACAACCGTCAGGGGAGCACCAAAGATGATCAGACCCAGCAACACTTCAAGAACAATTTGCGGCTTTTCCTATTTTTTTCTTTCTGAAAGACGAAGAAAGCATATTTCTACCCCCGTGGGGTTGGCAGATTATTGCTTAAAATATTCCTTTCTTTACAAACACCCTTGCTGATTGCAGGAAAAACTGAGGAATTACTCAAATAACTCCCCATATTTTCCTGTATTTGTTTTATAGGCAGGTCAGGTTTTAATGGCTTCTATCTTTTAACTTTCACACTTTGATTTGAAAAGGAAAACACAACCCAATTTGGCTCCCCTTTGGCAACATGACTGTTGATTACACAGAGCCACCTTAGGGCTATATGTGGAGAACTGATTACAGCTTTTATTTGCTATTTGTTACCAAAACAGATTTAAAATCTTTTACCATTCTCCTGGCCTTGACTGCCCTGCTGCAGCCACAACTTTGTTTTTTTGATTAAAAAACAACAATTGAAATCTTGTAATGCATTAAGTTACTTTAAGGATTAAATGCTAAATACCAAAATTAAACAACACTAGTTTCTTTTGTTTGGCAAAAGTATTTCTCAGTTTTACAACCCCAAAATAACACCAATTTATTTTAAATTTATAAAACAAAAATTGTACACACCAGGAGGGTTCTTTAGCAAATTTGACTAACTTTTTCATAGTCAAATGATTTCACTTATATAACCTCTTTCCAGAATGTCTGCAAAGAAACCAATATTTTTTCTTTTCATAACACTTTCTTTTAACATTTGTATATAGTTTCACTGCTTAATTCCCTCCAGTAACTACAGAGTTAACTTCTCACTTTCTTTCTTTTAACTTCCTCAAACTGTGGCTGCCTGCTTGTTTGGTCCAGCTCCTGCTTTCTTGCTGCATTATTTCTTTCCACCGGCACAGGCATTGTTTCACTAGCAAGGAGGGTGGGCCTTTTGACTACCCCCCCTTTTACTTATGTATACACACCTATTTACATACACACATTACATCTAGATGCATCTTGTTTAATAATAACCTTCATTCTTTATGTCTGGACTTAATACAATCTTTCCTTGACGCGGTAACAACCCCTCAGGGCCGGTGCATTATAAAAAAGGTTAATAGCAGGGCTAGGGACAATGGGAAAGATAGGGAGAACAGCCACACTGTAAAATGGGGGAATTACACTTACTGACCATAGGAATAATGACTCCTTGCTGAATGCAGGAGGTAACAGGTTGGATTTTTCCTTGGCCTGTTTTGATAGAGGATACTGCTGCACCTTGGGACAGGGTTTAGGCCAATCATAACGGGTTGGGCAGACCCAATGCACCCAACCTGGTTGGCATGATCAGCTCACAAGGCCCACAGGGTGGGAGAGACCTGAACTGCAGTTCCTGTTGCAACAAGGAAGGGCAGGGGTCGGTCTTCTCCTGTAAACTGCCAGGACCTCATTGTGAGCGGGACCAGGCACGTCCAGATACACACCATCTGGGATACAGTAGATAATACAATTTAATTTACACAGCAAGTCTTTTCACAAAAGGTTAACCGGTGAACAAGGACTGAGGAGGAAAACATGATAGTTAGATAGAGGACCGACAGAAATGGTCAGAGGTGAAGAGACAAGGTGGGGCACAAGAACGTTGCCCACCCCTACCATTTGTGGAGCGGCCAGGGCGGTAGGGACATTCCCTTTTCCAGTGGCCCATCTAATTGCAATACTGACATGTGCCATCACTGGGCCCCTGGGGAAGTGGATGGTGAGGACCTTGGTTTGGCCTCTCCCCTCTCCCCTGCAATGGGCTGCTATTGCAGGGTCCCTGCATGTCCTGGAGCTGGAGGGTCATTAACATAGTTTTAATGTGGTGGTAAGAGTCTTGGATTTTATTCAAATTCTTATTTTTACTTTGTTTACAGGTGCTAATTTTGGCCCAATTTGCTTTCTTTGGGCAGACTGTGAGAACTGCTTCCCACAGCCTTTTCTAATCCTATTTATTGCGTCCTGGTCATGGCCTGGGTCCAACATGGGTCACCAGGCTGCCTGATAAAGGCAATTTAATGTTTTCCTGGGCAGGACTCCCTTCAGGAGTTGGTTTAAGTTTGCTCAGGTAGGGTTGTATCAGTGCATGACAGTTTTTAATTCTCCTTGGAATTTAACAGGGCCTTCTTTTATTTTCAGAAAAAAAAATAATTAAATTATATAGTTCTGTGGGAGACCAAGTGCATGCACAGACACGAAGGTCTCCTGACCCGAAGCGCCAATGCCCGGGAATTGGCACAAGGGGAACATTTCCTCAGTACATGGAGACACTGTCTGAGGAGTGAACATAAGGGGCTCTTGTTGCTTAATATTTCTTGCCGGCTTAGTTGAATTTAAATCCTTTGCCAATTCCCTTTTTATCTCTTAATTTTGTGGTAAGTTTCTTCTGGGAGTCCTTGAGACTCCTCATTTGAGATTCATGGCGCTAATTTTCTGTCTCCGCGTACCAATCGAAATAGGCATCAAACTGACCTTGACCAACTTTGTTAACCAAAAGTGCAGCTCTGAGGTGCACAATCCTATCAAGGTCAAAGCTTCCCTCCAAGGGAAACTGCAGTTTTGGATTTCGGATTGTCCCTGATATACCAGTTCCATTTGTTTAGGAACTTGTAAGTAGAAGGGCTATAGCTGATATACATATAGAGCGCGGGTGTGCCCTTCAGTGGGACAATGATTCCTTTTGACTCCCCCATAATTTATAGACAGTTTATACACAAACAAACACAGACAGACAAACACAAACCAAATCAGAACCAGGTGTGCCCCTTTGGTGATCCCACACACCCCCCTTTTTCTACAGCTTTCCTGGCAAGTCGAGGATTACCTTAGATCCTCCGGCCCTCAGTATCCTGATTTTCCTGACGGGGTGGCGCTCCCGTTGCGCCTGCTGCCCCAGGACCTGGTGCTTTCACACAAGTCTTTCACACAGGAAGGGCTTGTTTAGGTACATCCACGACTGCCTACACACCCGACCAGCAAAGAGCGTCTGCTAGTCTCAGAGAGAATGGCGTCGCTTACTCTGTTGCTTTTGATGGGGTGTTCGGACCTGTCAGTGGATCTTTAGACTACCTTTTACCGGTGGAGGAGGGGGAAACCAGAGGGAAAAAGAGTGAGGAAACCAGACAGTAGAGGACAGGATTACACAATCCTAGACTCAGACAGGCCCTTCGCCAGTCATGCCATGCAGAGGAAGCCTTACCTGGGTCAGGGCCTTTTACCGACGCACTCAGGTGCGGTCACAGGGCTTGCATTCGAGACACCTCTGATCACGGGCGCCAAGGCTTTGCAGAGGACTCGAGGCGTCTTCCTGTGACCTTCACTCACACTGGTCAACCGACCTTCACTTTCACACTGGCATATTGAAACAGAGGTCTATCCGTGACCTACCCAGCCACATCAACTGGTTCTTCCTGGGGAACCAAAACCAGAATCAGACAAAACAGAATGAACAGAACTAGACAAAAAAACAGAAGGGTGTCAGGCGTGTCTGTCAGCAAAGGGTTCAGATCCAGCATGCAATTCACCCAACCCTGAGCCTACGGGCAAATCCTCCACCAGAAACCCATGATAGAGATTTCAGAAGGCCTCTTATCTTTCAGGTGGGCCCTAGGTCTGCTGGGAGATTGTCCTCCAGTCTGGGGAAGTCTTCTGTGGGTCCTGGACAAGTCCCCCAATTGTTGTGGAAAATCAACCACATGATTGATTTTGGATCAGCTCAACCTGAGGCTCCTTTATTGATTAATCAAACATGCATGCATGGGGGAGTCAGTCAAGGCAGCTGAACCCCCCCCATAGATAAAATATGAGAGTTTATATAGGATAAAACCACAAAAATTACATATATTTCCTTAATATTTTACATCCATATAAGGGACCAAATGGCCAGGAACTAGGGACCGAATGGCTAGGAAGCAGTTCTGCAGAAAAGGACCTAGAGGTTACAGTGGACGAGAAGCTGGATATGAGTCAACAGGGCTGTATAAGGAGGGGCATTGCCAGTAGATCGAGGGAAGTGATCGTTTCGCTCTATTTGGCATTGGTGAGGCCTCATCTGGAGTACTGTGTCCGGTTTTGCACCCCACACTACAAGAAGGATGTGGAAAAATTGGAAAGAGTCCAGTGGAGGGCAACAAAAATGATTCAGGGGCTGGAGCACATGACTTAGGAGGAGAGGCTGAGGGAACTGGGATTGTTTAGTCTGCAGAAGAGAAGAATGAGGGGGGATTTGATAGCTGCTTTCAACTACCTGAAAGGGGGTTCCAAAGAGGATGGACCTAGACTGTTCTCCGTGGTAGCAGATGACAGAACAAGGAGTAATGGTCTCAAGTTGCAGTGGGGGAAGTTTAGGTTGGATATTAGGAAAAACTTTTTCACTAGGAGGGTGGTGAAGCACTGGAATGGGTTCCGTAGGGAGGTGGTGGAATCTCCTTCCTTAGAGGTTTTTAAGGTCAAGCTTGGCAAAGCCCTGGCTGGGATGATTTAGTTGGGAGTTGGTCCTGCTTTGAGCAGGGGGTTGGACTAGATGACCTCCTGAGGTCCCTTCCAACCCTGATAGTCTATGGTTCTATAATAAAGCAAAGCAAGCTTTTCCTGTTTTTCTTAGTTTTGCCCTTTGTGGTTTCTTGCTCTGCCACCAGGCAGCTATTAATCATAAACTGTTACAAATGGTTAGTTCTGCTTCTATAGTTTCTTTCCATTCTTCTCCTTTTTTCTCCTCTCCCTCCCTTCTGCCTCTAGGCCATACATACAGTTTACTTAGACAAAGTTTAGGCCTAGCTAAAAATGGCCTTAGGCCATTTTCCTCCACGTTTCCTACAACTTTCATCATTTTTCTTGCTCTCCTCTGGACTTTCCCCAATGTGTCCACATTTTGCCTGAAATGTGGCACCAAGAACTGGACACAGTACTCCAGCTGAGGCCTAGTCAGTATGGAGTAGAGCTGAAGAATTACTTCTTGTGTCTTGCTTACAACGCTCCTGCTAATACATCCCGGAATTATTGCTCTTTTTACAACAGTGTAACACTGTTGACATATTTAGCTTGTAATACACTATAATCCCCAGATCCTGTTCCGCAGCACTCCTTCCTAGGCAGTCATTTCCCATTTTGCATGCGTGCAACAGATAGTTCCTTCCCAAGTGGAGTACTTTGTATTTATCTTTATTGAATTTCATCCTATTTACTTCAGACCATTTCTCCAGTTTGTCTAGAGCATTTTGAATATTAATCCTAGCCTCCAAAGCACTTGAAAGCCCTCCCAGCTTGGTTTTGTCCACAAACTTTAAGTAAACTCTCTATGCCATTGTCTAAATAATTGATGACGATATTAAACTGGAGGCCAGGAACAAGCCCTGTGGGACCCCACTCGATATGCCCTTCCAACTTGACTGTGAACCATGGATAATTACTCTCTGGGAACAGTTTTCCACCTAGTTATGCACCCACCTTATATAGTAGCTCCATGTAGGCTCTATTTCCCCAATTTGTTTGGAAGGTCATGCAAAACAGTATCAAAAACCTTACTCAAGTCAAGATATACCTCCACTACCACTTCCCCCCCCCCATCTACAATGTTGGTTACCTGGTCAAAGAATGTAGACATCACTTAAATATCCAGAATCCTACATACATTACACATCCTGATCAATGAGGGTAGAACTATATACTGAGTAATATGCATCTGTAACCCACTGGGCAGTATGTCCTATGTGTCTGTGTCCAATCCACAGAGAATATGGGTCTGTTACAGCTTTTGGCACAAGACTCAATCTGTATGATTCAAGCTGTAAAAGCTTCTGCCTCCAGCCCTGGACGTTTCCAGTTCAGTGCCTCATGTCAGCTATATAAATTGAGATTTGAACTGCTATGGGCCTCAGCTGCTTAGGGGGAATGTTTTCTGTCCAACAGTCTTACGTAAACTATTGACCACAACATTATATGCCCTTGTCTATAGCTGACCAGAGAGTAAGTGAGCACAACAGCATGTGACTCTTCAGCTCAAGCAGTCAAGAGTCTTGCTTTTAGCTCTGCAAGCCCCTGGTTCAATCCCTGGTGTTGGCAGCTCTTACCCCACTTTCAGCCAACAAAAATACACAGCCAGATCCCATTAGGCACTGCGCACTTGCTTGTCAGTCACACATCTCACTGGATCAAGTCTTCAGATCCTTCCACAGCCAATAGGAGTTTGTTCAAGTAATGAAAAGAGTGAAAAATGTAAGAAAGAAGTCATGATTTGACCTATTTTCTTCAAAAGGCGCTGCAGATATTTGGCACTTCTCAGGTTTTAGCCTGGTATGAATAAAAATCTTAAAATTGCACACACAAGATGATTTGAAAGACTAAGGGATGGAGGAGCCCAAGACCCACTGATTTTCACTGAAGGTCAATGGGACTTGGGTGCCTAAATCCTTAAGACATACTTGAAATCTCCTCCAAAATCCATAGCAGGAGTATAAACTATACTACCTGCCTGTCCTAGGTGACCAGAGCTCAGTGACAGAGGGGACTACTGCTGAGAATGTACAAAACCCTGCCATGCTCTTCTGTTAATTAGCATACAGCATCTGATCCAACACCCCCTGAAGAAAATGGAAAGTCTCTGGGTGCCTTCAGTGCTCATTGCCTCAGATCCACAAAGACTGAATTTCTGAAGCCTGTTGAAAGGAAGTCTGATTAAACAATAGTAAATATAGCAGGAACATATCAGAGATCCATTGTTCTATAAGCAGCCCTGTTTCAGTTAATCATCTTGTTAGCAGGTGACATTACCACCCTGCTCCAAGTAATGTTTCAGTGCTTCTCCTTGGGTTGGCTTTAGTGGTAGTTCCTACAGTATTCACAGGACTACCTCAGACTCTGCTTTCTCCCACGTCTAGTTCTTCCTAGGGATCTATTCAGGACATCCCTGTCTCTGCCCCTTCAATTGCCTCCATTCAAAGGGATGTGCTCATCTCTCTCATACCCTTGTGGTGGTTAACAAGCCACACGTGCCAGCACAATTAACTTAGTAGCTTTAGGCAGAGTTCTTCCTTGCACTAACAGGAGGTGGGTCAGAGGTACTCTGCCTCCCTAAGAGGTCCTCAGCCTTAATCTGAAGGATCATCCACGAGACATGGTTCATTTACTGTGTCCAGCTGATCTTAGACATCTGGTTGGTAATTTCAGCAGCGAGGTCAAGGTAACAGTGGTTTTATGATGCAACTCCTAGGAAGACCACCATATTATTTCAAATAGAGTAACAGTCTATTATTTCAAACAGTCATCAGACAGCAGTAATCCTATTTGGTTACCACCAGCGTAATTGGGCCAGATCTGAACCAATACCTTAAAGGCTCCAAAGCTCATTCACAATCACCCCTCACACACACACACACACACACAATTGTCTTGTCCTCCCCTCCGTTCTGTTTTGATCTGAGCTACTTGGCAAATGCCAAATGCAGCGGAGTGGTGCTCTCACAACTTAGTCCTAAAAGGCTTCGAAGAGATCTATAGGTTAGCCTCCAATAATAGGAGGGCACAGAATATGCACCCCACAAACACAGGCAAAATAAGGTTCTGGTTGTTCCAATGTCAGACAGATCTTACTGTGATTGGCCATCCTCAGTTCTACATTGTATATTATGGCACTACCTTCTCCCACATCCATCATCATAATATGCAAGTACCTACCAGAGTTACCAAGTGCATTTCAGGGGGATAGCCTCATAGTTAGATATATCCTAAAGGAACATTATTGCATTTCTAGGTGGAGGTTTTACTTGTAGCTTTTGTCTTGCATTGGCTTTGGGTGTTAACGTTATAATGCTGCTTAATTCTTCTGCCAACTATAATATGCTTCTTCTTGGCAGCAAACAAAGCGGGTGCTAATTTGAAGTGTTTACACTTGTTTTAGCGCCTATAACAGTATTTATATCACTCAAAGTCTAAGTCACTGTGTGGTTCCAGTTTATCTCTAGTCCTTCATTATGTGTACACCTTTCACGAGCAACTCACTAACAAATCAAAACCACAGATATGCTGGAAGGAATACTTGGGCATAGTGGGTAGAAGGCACTTGTGTTACTTCAGCTTCCTCAAAGGTTTTCACAACAGGTTAGCACCTTCCTTTCAACACTGGAAAGGTTTCAAAGTATTTTTACCTACTCCTAGTTCTCCACAGTTCAACTCATTGGCTGGGGGATGGGGTGGGGTTCTCTGGAGTTGTTGTTTTTTGCAGTTGTTGCTGACTGGTAGATACATTTGTTTTATGTCCCTCCCTCCCCCTGCCACACACAAAATGGGGGGGAGGGGTGTAAGCAGTTCCACTGGCTGCCATGGCACCCCCTGCTGTCAGAATGTTGCACTGCAGAGATATTTGTCTGTAGAGCCCCAGTTTACCATTTTTTGCCCAACAATGGCCTGTCTCTGTCTACACCTTCCATGGCTCAGCCCTGTGTCCAGGTCACCTTTTAAGTTCAGTCTCTTCCTGAGGTACCAAAAGTCCAGACAAAGAGGTCTTTCTGACCTCCAAATTTCCCTGCTCTGCAGTCCTGCTCCCAGGCCCTGCAGAGCTTTTCTATGCTCCGCGGGGTGAGCATTGCCTCCCAAGGCTTCTCCCCAGCAGGTGTCCAGTACCTCCCCTTCCCCAGGACTCTGGCTATTTCTCCCAGGGACCTCCCTGATTCTTGCTGGCCCTCCCACAGGAGCCAAGCCTACTCCATGTGGGCCTTTTCAGCCTGCTGTCACCCAGCCCATCCCAAAGACGGCTAGTCCCTTGCTCCTCTCTCCTGGGTCACCCTGCTCTGACTGAGGCCCACAAGTATTTAGGCTCCAAACTTCAGTTGATTTCATTGGACGTTAGGAGCCTAAATACTTTTGAGGCTCTGGGCCCAAGTTTTCTTCCCTCTCCATGTCTGTCCTGGCCCTCCCATAGCTGGGATCAATAGCTGTGATTAAGTCACCAGAGTTGGATCAGCTGGGGGACCATTTCTACCTCACAGGAAAGGCCAAGTTCACTCTCCAGAAAGGCCCAGCCAACCTGTGACAGGGCGCAATGCAATACATTGCCTGTATGGATGACTCTACAGCAGCAGTTGTCAAACTGGGGTCCGCGGGGATACTCCAGGGGGTCCTCAAGTCATGGCTGGATCCAGGTGATCTGCGAGTCATGTCCGGGGCCGCCAGCCCCACTGATCAACTCCTTCCCCTCCCTCCCTTTGCTTCCTGCACACTGTGGTGCAGCTGTTCAGTGGTGCGCCAGAGGCACTGGGACGGGGGGAGGAGTGGGGACAGGGTGTGCTCAGGGGAGGGGGCAGGAAGAGGTGGGGAAGAGGAGGGGCACGGGTGGAGTGAGGGCAGAAAGGGAGAGGGGCTGGGGCTGAGCACTCCCAGGGAAAATTAGAAGCTGGCTTGGGGGTCCTCAAGTTGCTAAAGTTTGAGAACCGCTGCTCTACAGCACAGTGGTTAACTCATGGTGCAGGACAGATAGCAGGTACAAACTCATCCTCTTATGAGCCAGTGGCAAAGGCTGCATTCCTTTGTTAGTGATATTTGCATTACGGTAGCACCTGGAAACCCAACCCCAACCAGGGCTGTCCCTAGGTGGGTGCAGGGCCTGGGGAGAAAGTGACAAATCTGCCACTTCTGGGACCGAGCCGTGACTTCCAGGACCAATCGTGCCAGCCCACCGGGCCGAAAGCAGTCGCCACAATTTGCCATATACTAGGGACAGCTCTGCCCTAGCCCCACTGTGCTTGACATTGTACACACACCAAGTAAGAGAGTCCCTGCCCCAAAGGGCTTGCAGCCTAAGAGGCAACTTGTCAGCCCATTGCTCACCTTAACTGAGGAATTAGACCCAATGAAGCCAGAGTGGATCTTGTCCCATGAAGCATTAATACCCTGGTCCTGAACAGCCAACAGCTGGAGAGGAAACCAGAAAAGTGGCTGCCCAGCGTCACCACCCAGCCCAGCAGCAGAGCTAAAAGTAGGATTCAGCATTCGAGTCTCAGCCCTACTCACTGGTCCCTTCTGCCTCTCTCTGGTTTGTACCAATAGGCCTGTATGGTCTATTGCAATCATAAGTGCCTCTGCACGTTAGGGAAAAGGTCTGATCTGGTCAATAAATCTAGTTGTGGCTATGCCCCTCTCATATGAGAGAGAGATCCTGGTGATTTTCAAATCATTCTTAATTCCTTGTATTATAGTAGCACATAAAGGTGCCAAACAAAACTCAGGGCTTCCTTGTGCCAAGTGCTGGACAGACACTTTTTAGGAGACAGCACTTGCCACAAAGAGCTTAGAGGCTGAAATGACAGGACTGAGACAGGGTGGGAGGGTGAGGAAGGAAGCACAGCGAGGTGACATGACTGCCCTACGGTCACACAGCAAGTCAGTGGCAGAGCCAGAGCCAGAAAGGGAACTCAGGTCTACACCAAGCTGCTTCTCAGCATGAGGATTCTTCATAGGCCTTTTCATTTTGTCTGCTTCGTTATGCCACAACAGTTCCATGCTGCGTGCAGGGCTACAGAGAGGGAAGTGACTTAGACCAACTCGACTCCTCTGCAGCGTAGCCCGGAACATACTTCCTCGGCAGTGACTGCTGGGCCATGGCATGGTTAGGAGAACAATTCACACTGCTGGGGCTAGTACAGCAGCACTCTCCAGCCACGCTGGCACCGCAGCAGTGAAGCATGGTAGAGAGCAACCCATTGGCTAACCATGCTTGATGCCAACCTAAAAGAAAGCGTGGCGGTAATCCCAGGCATTGTGTGAAAAGCATGTGTGTGTGTGTGTGTGTGTGTGTGTGTGTGTGTGTGTGTGTGTGTGTGTGTGTAGGCACAGGCATAACAAGAGGGACCACATGAGGGTTAGCATGCCACATGGGGCCAGAAATGAGGGGTTCAGCATGTGGGAGAGGGCTCTGGGCTGGGGCACAGGATTGGTGGGGAGGTGAAGGCTCCAGATGGGGGTGTGGGCTCTGGGGTGGGGCTGGGAATGAGGAGTTTGGGGTGTGGGCTCCAAGAGGGAGTTTAGGTGTAGGAGGGGACTCCAGGCTGGGGTATGGGGTTGGGGTGCAGGGTCCTGGCAGTGCTTATCACAGCTCACAGGAAGTGGCCCATAGGTGCATGGGTGGCCAGTGAGGCTCCCCACGCTCCTCCTGTCTGCAGATGCCACCCCTGCCGCTCCCGTTGGTCGCAGTTCCCAGCCAATGGGAGCTGCTTAGTTGGCACTTGTGGCACAGGCAGCACACGGAGCCTCTGTGGCCGCCCATGTGCCAAAGGGCTGCTGGGACCCAGTCCCCCCTCTCCACCACCAACTGGATTTTTAACGGTGCTGGCAACCCTAGGTTTGATCCCTGAAATAGGGGAGAGCCACGGGTCACCTTATTTCCCCCAAAATATTTCACTCCTCTGTTCTTACGACTGGTTTTCACTCTGTTAGTCCAAATACCTCATATTCTGCATCTGAACTCCATGCAAAAATATTTACTGTATTCATGAACGTGTATGTGCTTTCCGCAGACATTTAATCGAATTAGCAGTATCACTGCTGTGGTTAGACGCCCCCTGCTAGGCATTAACCAGGCTGCTGTGTCTGGATCCCGTAGTAGGGCCCCTGCGCTTTCAAGCTAGGTTTCAGCCTTGGTTTCTCTTTGGCATGCTTCTAGGCGCCCAGGACTAGGGCGTGCACACACACTTTCTCTCACACACTTATTTAATCACACCCTGTCATAAACAGATAGCTAAGGGTTAATGTCTCTTTCACCTAAAGCACCTGACCAGAGGACCAATCAGGAAACCGGATTTTTTCAACTTTGGGTGGAGGGAATTGTGTGTCTGAGGTCTTTGTTTTCTGTCTGCCTGCTTTCTCTGAGCTTTGGAGAAGTAGTTTCTGTTTTCTAATCTTCTGTTTCTAAGTGTAAGGACAAAGAGATCAGATAGTAAGTTATATGGTTTCTTTTCTTTGGTATTTGCATGAATATAAGTGCTGGAGTGCTTTGATTTGTATTCTTTTTGAGTAAGGCTGTTTATTCAATATTCTTTTAAGCAATTGACCCTGTATTCGTCATCTTAATACAGAGAGACCATTTGTATTTTTTCTTTCTTTTTTATATAAAGCTTTCTTTTAAGACCTGGTGGAGTTTTTCTTTACTTCAGGGAAATTGAGTCTGTACTCACCAGGGAATTGGTGGGAGGAAGAAATCAGGGGAGATCGGTGTGTGTTGAATTGGCTAGCCTGATTTTGCATTCCCTCTGGGGGAATAGGAAAGTCCTTTTTGTTTCCAGGACCGGGAACGGAGAGGGGGAGTCACTCTGTTTGGATTCACAGAGCTTGTGTCTGTGTATCTCTCCAGGAGCACCTGGAGGGGGGAAGGGAAAAAGGATTATTTCCCTTTGTTGTGAGACTCAAGGGATTTAGGTCTTGGGGTCCCCAGGGAAGGTTTTTCAGGGGGACCAGAGTGCCCCAAAACACTCTAATTTTTTGGGTGGTGGCAGCAAGTACCAGGTCCAAGCTGGTAACTAAGCTTGGAGGTTTTCATGCTAACCCCCATATTTTGGACGCTAAGGTCCAAATCTGGGACTAAAGTTATGACATGGTGGCAGCAGTGGGATATAGACAGAATCCAGAAGCCAGTAGGAATATTATATTTTTCTTTTCTCTGCTAAGGGCTTTTTAGCAGAGAGAAACAGTTTGGTTTTAAAAGGGAACCAGAGAGAAATTTTTTTTTTCTGCTCTCTCTGGCAGTTTGTGGCTTGCATGTTAAGCAAGAAGTCGTTAAGGTGCTTTAGGTGAAAGAGACATTAACCCTTAGCTATCTGTTTATGACACACCCTTTCCCAGAAAGCCAGACTTGTGGGCACTCAGAGCGTTTGCTTCTCCAGAGACACGTTAGACTTGGAGCACATAAGCAGAGCCTTTGCAAAAGGTTCCAAAACCAAACACTTTTTGCTTTAGATAGCAGAAGAAATGCACCGATCTAGGCAAAATAGTGAAACAAACACCCTTTCCTGCCTCAGTTTCCTCACCACTCAAGCAGCGTATGCTATTAGGTCAGGTGGTCCAGGATACTTCCTCTCTCTTGCTCACAGCTTCTTCTCCAGAACACAGGCTCTCTCTTCTCATGCTTTCTAATGGCTGAGATGAAACCTTCTCCTTTGTTGCCTTCAGGCCCCTTTCTCTTGTGACTCCCAGTCTCGTTAGGTGATCGGAGGCTCTCCAAGTGGTGGTACATGGCTTAGTTGCCACTCCCTGGGGCTCAGCCTTGAAGAGCTGGGAGGTAGTCATTTCCTCATCCAACAGTGCTCCACTTCAGTGAGTGATGGAAGTTTTCGGACCCTCCTGTGTTAACTGTGCCAGGTGCAATAATCATCCACGTGGGTTTTAGCTCAACAAGAAGGCAAAAAAAAAAAAAAGAAAGAAAGCAAACAAGCCCTATATTAAAAGTGGAGTCTGCCATGTGACAGATATATACAAAGTCCCCCATATGAAACAAAACCATTCATAAACTGCACACAGATCCCCCAAATTGTTACAACCAGCAGAGAGGCTTGTGGAAGTGAATTGAGTTTGTGTGTACAAATATCCCCACTGGAAGTTCACCCAACCAGGAAACAGAAAAAACAATATTATGCCATGATGCACAATCTTAACTGGTGATCCAGTGTGCAAGGCACCGAACTGGAACTCCGCTCCCTCAGGTTCTCTTCCTGGCAGCTTGATATGTGCCCTGGGGCAAGTTGTGTCCCCCTCTCTGTGCCCCTTCTACCCTTTGTCTGTCTTGTCTATTTAGATTTCAAGTCAGAGCAGGGATAGTCTTACTGTTTGTGTGTACAGCACCTAACAGAATGGGGCCAACCTCAGCTGCGGCCTTGCCAGCATTTCTGCGTGCTGAACTACAGAAGAAATAAAGAGTGTGTGAATTTGGATTTAAAAAACCCAGCCTCTGGCCATCACAGCCCTTTAATGTGAAGTGTTAGCTAGAATGAAGTCACAGTTCAAGATACACAGATGCGAAGTGGTCTCATTGCACCAATTGAACTCTGCCCAATATTTGCCAAAGACATGTGAAGTCTCTCTCCCGTCACATTGAGTACAAGAGAGAGATCTTTCTCTGGTCCTTTGGAAAGTGCAGATAGTTCTCTGCCCTCTCCAGTTTCATTGTAATCATTTACACTCATGTGCTCGCCAAATTCAAAAGGCTGCATTAGCCTCAACTGAGTAACTTTGATAATCATTTAGCCTCATCTGGTCATTCTGCAGATGCAAGTTTCCTTCAGAGCAACAGAGCTTTGCAAGCTTTCATAATGCACAAAGCAACTCCAAATAAGAAAGTTGAAACAGGCCTTTAAAAATCCAACAGAATCTGATTCAGGAGAGAGTGATGGTCCATTTACATTATGTAGGCCATGGAGACAACAGACCTAAAGGGCTTGCAGAACCTTCCTGGTTATGCTGCACTTGGTCCCATGTAAAATGCAGACGTGGGACAGCAAAAATGGTTGTTCTATAGACAATCGCCTCAGTTACTTTCATTCTCCCCACCACCACCGTTATAACTCATCTGTTCCCTAATGCCCTGCTTTCACACCTTTTACTGTGGACTATTTCCCATGGCTCTGGTTGGTTATGTAAACAATACTCCAAGAAAAATCCAGAGTATCCTATTCTACTCAGCATATCTTTGGTCAGATTTCTCCTCTCCTATGTTATGTCCTCTGTTGTGCCCTTTGTGCTAATCAGACAACATTAAGGTAATGTAGCACATCTGTCTGGCAACATTTTTGAAGCCGAATGGTCATTGACTAACAGCTGAGTCCTGTTCTCTAACATTTTGGGTGACAAACACATGCAGATATAGATTTGAAGCTGACTATGTGTGATCTTTTGGACAAGATCTTAAATGAAGTCCCCTCTGCCTGTCCTGAACACTAGACTCCAGATTTTCAGGAAAGATCTTGATGCCCACAAGACAAGCCATATTTTCAGAGTTGCTCAGCTCCCAGTTCAGAGTTTTCTAACTGGAGGAACCACATTTTCAGAAAGGGCTGAGCACCCAGCGCCACCCACTGAGACAAATGGAGATGGTTGGTGTGACAGGTTGGATCACAGAAACCCCCCGGGACCTGCCAACTGATGTGCCAAGACTACGTCTGCTCCTGTTTTCCCTGCCAGCCCAGGACTCCAGCATCCTGTCTTGCTGAGCCAGACACTCCCATCTGCTCCAACAAAGACCCAGGGTCTGAATTACTTGCCCCAAGGCTGCAGGTTACCTGAAAACAGCTCACAGAAATGTTCCTGTCTTTACCACTCAGATGCCCAAATCCCAATGGGGTCTAAACCCAAATAAGCTTACGCAGGGTAAACTCATAAAATGTTCACCTTCTATAACACTGATAGAGAGATATGCACAGCTCTTTGTTCCCCCAGGTATTAATACACACTCTGAGTTAATTAATAAGTAAAAAGTGATTTTATTAAATACAGAAAATAGGATTTAAGTGGTTTCAAGTAGTAACAGACAGAACAAAATAAGTCACCAAGCAAAATAAAATAAAATGCGCAAATCTATGTCTAATCAAACTGAATACAGATAATCTCACCCTCAGAGATGTTTCAGCAAATTTTTCTCAGACTGCACACCTTCCAGGCCTGGGCACAATTCTTTCCCCTGGTACAGCTCTTGTCCCAGCTCAGGTGGTAGCTAGGGGATTCTTCATGATGGCTCCTCTTCTCCCTTTGTTCTGTTCCACCCCTTTATATATCTTTTCCATAAGGTGGGAATCCTTTGTCCCTCTCTGGGTTTCCACCCCTTCTCACTGGTGGAAAAACACCAGGTTAAAGATGGGTTTCAGTTCATATGACATGATCACATGTCATTGTAAGACCGCAAGCTTTCATTGCTTCCAGCCTAACTCACAGGAAGACTTGCTTGCAAACAGAGCCCCAGTCAGTTGTCCTTGTTGATGGGAGCCATTAAGTTTCTAAACCACCATTAATGGCCCACACTTTGCAAAATTACAATAGGCCCTCAGAGTTATATTTCATATTTCTAGTCCCAGATACAAGAGTGATACATTTATACATATAGGATGATAACACTCAGTAGATTATAAGCTTTGTAATGATACCTTACAAGAGACCTTTTGCATGAAGCATATTTCAGTTACATTATATTCACTTATTACCATATTTTTATAAACCCATATAGACTGCACAACTTCACAGTTGGTTTCTGAACTCTTGATTCCATGACACTTTTCACAGGCCAACGTTCTTGGCCAAAATATCCCCTTCCCACATTGAAACAGAGCATGCTTCTGTCGTCCCTCCATCCACTTCAGTTGTGGGTCTGATGCTTGCTGTAAAAGATCATCCTGGAGCAGAACCCCAAAGCTGAACCCCACTGAACTTGGGAAACATTCTGGCCGGATCTGACCTTCACAATTTGAGCCCATCTTTTTGTATTGCTCTTCAGCGGAGGGAAGAGGAAATCAGACAAAGAGTGTGAATGTGAAACTGACATCTGGTATTGTTTTATGCCCCAATTACCAAATCTTCATGACAAAGAGTAGGGAATTAAAGCCATTAGAGGTCTCCCTGCAACAGACCTCCCCGCTATAGTTCAAATCCCCATGCCTGCATTCAGGAAGGTCTTTTCCAACAGAACCATAGAGTTTGGGAGGCACTCTGAGATCTTTCTGGGTGAAATATGCTATACAAGTGCAAGTTATATTAATCCTTATATAAGTCACACCAGCTTGGTGTCCCGCTCTGGTGGTGGCTAGGACACAGGTTCAGGTTGATGAGCCTGCTACAGGCTCAGCTATCAGAGCTGGCTGTCTTAGCTCAGGCAGTAGATTAGTGCTTTTAGATCTAGAGATCCCAGGTTTAAGCCCCAATGTTGATGCTGCACCAAGGGGTGTAGCATTACAATCATTACCCATTGTGAAGCATTTTCTGCAGGCCAGACCAATGTTAGCAATAAATAGCCTGGTTCTGTTAGCATTGTGTGCACTTGCAGCAAGCAAAAAAAAAAAAAAATATTGTTTTGATTAAACATAACACCCTTGCAGCACGAAGCGTTAGCAGTTCAGCCACTGTCGTGGGTATTCAGTCTCCTCGGGGCTTTGTTATAGCAGGCTACCGTGCACCGATTAAGAACTCTTCCCCTGGGCTCACAATCTACCTTGCTAATGGGATTTTTCCCCCCAAGCCAATGTGTGTGTGCTTTAAAAGGCAACTGAGAACACCTTCTGATGCAGAGTTCAGAAGGCATAACTTGCTACTAGTGGGCAAAAGCCATGAATTTTAAAGAGTGCTGCTCTGTTTTGGGGTGTCCAATTTTAGATTCCTTCAAGGGGCATGATTTTCCAAAAGTACCAAGCACCCACCCTCTGAAAATCAGGCCCTTTTAAGATGACTCACATTGGAAACCTAGACTCCCTCCATACCACTTCAAACCTTTGGCAATGTTTGCACCACATTCCTTGGAATGCTGCTCCATGTTCCAGCTTCCTGCCATTTTTCTAGTAAAAGGCTGCAACTTACCCTCAATAGCCTAATCTGTATGTCTACTGTATGTCTACACAGCAAGCAGGATCCCCCAGAAGTGAGACTCAGAGCCCAGGTTCTACAGGTTCAGACTCATGCTACAGTGCTAAAAATAGCTGTGTAGATGTTTGGGCTCAGCCTCTGAAGCCCACCCCTCTCCCGAGACTTCAAAGCCCAAACCTGAACATCTACCCAGCTATTTTTAGTGTCCTAGCACAAGCCCAAGTCTGGAGATCTGGGCTCTGAGACTGGCTGTGTAGACATACCCTTAGAGTGAAGTGGAGTGGAGCACATGAGTTGCAAGGCATTCGGCATGTGCATTAGAACTGAGGAACATAGTCCAGACGCAAAGATGACCAGTTATGCAGTCACTGAGTCATTCAAGGGCACCTCGTGAGCTGGTGTAATTTGTCACTGCTCCATTGCCTTCAGTCCAGCTGTGACAATTTACAATAGCTGAGGATCTGTCCCCAGTGTTGACTGTGGCACAAGGCATCACGAATGGCAGAGATAGCGAGGAAATAGCAGTTTTCCAGCTCCCTATAGGCCAAGCAGTGGCATTAATGAAGTCATCTTTACAAGGGAAATAGATTTTTGTAGTGTTGATTCTCTTACATCTGAGGCCCATCAGGTTTATGCAGCTGTGCAGGGCTGCACATTGCCAGGGGCGCCCTACCAAACCGGCAAGCCCCAGCCTGCCAAGCAGAGTGTAAACACAGCTCCCGCGGTGCACTCCGCCTGCCTGATACCAGGATAGCCGGAGTTCTTTAGTTGCCCTGACCTGCAGACACTGCAATTAGCCCCCATCTCCTGCCTTCTCCTCGAGGCTCCTGGGCACCTCAGGGAGACTGTGCAGCCCGATCGTGGGACAGGGAGTCTTTAGCTGTCATCACTCCACACAGTGATTGACACCAGCTCAGCCCATCCTCCCCATGCTGTCACGCCCAACTCTGCTTTGTCAAGTCCTTGTCAAGGAGCAGGCCCTGCTGCACTTAGTGCTCAGGAGTCTCTGCTCCCCTTTGAGGCCCTGGGGAAGTGCAAGTTCCAGGTTCATCAGGGGTTAATCAGCCTTAATTCTCCTGGGCTTTGGAACTTTCTTCTCTGGTTGGGGGAAGGTAGAGGAACCCAGTCCCACCCACTTCAAGGGGCTCCAGCTGTGGAACAGACAGCAACCAATCCTCCACAGTCCTTCACAGTTGCCTGAGCTACTGCCTCCCTTTGCAGTCTTCCTCAGCTTCTCCCTCTTCCAGGCGCTGCCACACTTGGTGACTTCTCCCCAGCCTGTTGGAGGGGTCCCCTCACCGTCTCTCAGGCTGTCTGGTAGCTGCCCTGCCTGCCCTGTAGCTCTTTTCTCCTCAGCTGCAGTGAAGCTGCCAATCAGCTCTGGCTGGGCCTGTGGGCAGATGCTGTATTCAACCTCTTGGTTACCAGGCTAACAGGGAGTACACAGACCCCCACAACAAGCCCAGACAGCAAATTGCAAACAGCACATGCTCAAAGCAGTTGTCACAGGTGACCATTTGCGAGCTAATTCTGGGCTGAAATACATTCACATGAATCTTCCATGGAATAACTTAGCAAATTAGTAAAAATCAAAATCTGTTAACAAGTATTTAGGAAACAGAAAAAGAAACCAAGGCACCAGATTTTTCAAAGTATAGGCCCACATTCTCAAAGATATTTAGGCACCTAACTCAAATCTACGCTGATCAAGTTAGATGCTTAAATACCTTTGAGGGTCTGGGCCATAATGCAAAGGAGCTTTTATAAATTCCAGTAGCTGTCTGTCTGCATCCTTAGGCACCTAAATGCCTTTAAACATCTGGTGTAAAGGCTTCGTCCGTGCCCACTGAAATCTATAGAAAGATGCCCATTGACTTCAGTGGGCATTGGCTCAGGCGCTAAATTGACAGATAAATTGTTTGCTAATACTTAAGCCAGCTCTACTCCTGAAGTATATATCTACATTTTGAGAAAAGCAAATCTAATAACACATTCACTTCACTTAGTTTATTCCTCAAAGCAATTTTTTTTTCCTGGCAGTATGTTGCATTTGGGGAATCATGCAAAGTAAGAGAAGTGGCATGGTAAATCTATGCTTGTATAAAATGAAAAAAAAATGCAGCCGAATTGTGATTACTGAACTGAAATATAGCTCTCCTACCAATGGTGTAAAGACAAAGTATATCAATAGGTTTTACAACAATATTATAGTTCTTATACTGTGACTAGCTTTCCTGACATTTACTGCAGTTTTAAATCAACAGACCATAGTATTGTTGAAACTTTTATTCTAACTGTCACAGTTCTAATGATAGAAACTATAATGTTACTGTTGGATAAAAATTTTGTGATATAAAAAATAAAATAACCTTCTAAATTTCAGTTTTATCTGCAATTCCACTTAAAATGTCACATTCACAACTGGTGGGCACAAGGGCCCAAGTTTTCAGATACCCCAGCAACAGGAGAATCACATTGCTGTGTGTTTCTCCCCCTTCTTCCACTGACACTTGTGCTATGAGAGAGATTGGGAGAATGGAAAGCTAGACCAAGCATTCTTTTTGAAGGTGGTACTGCCTACTGCTCCCTGCTGGGGAGTCTGAGCATGCTGGGTGGGGTCTGGCTGCATATGTTATGTCACCCTATGGTCTAATTGTGGTGACTAGCACAAACAGGCAGAGGCCCTGGGTCCTATTCCTGGTTCTGCTCTGTGAGCTTGGGTAAGTCACTTCCCACTGTCGCCATCCCACTGTATTTGTCTAGTTCACCTAGCCAGATTGCGAGTTATTCATTGCAGCCAAACAGTGCCTAACAAAACAGGGCCCTGATCTCAGTTGGGGGCTCTGGATGCTACCATAGTTCAGATGATAATAAATGCTCTTTTAGATGCCATAATTGAGAATTGCTTTAAACTTTATGGGTGAAATCTGCTACTGCCGCAAAATGCCCAAATACTTGGTCTTTATATATGTCTGTGCTATAGAAGGGATCAATCCAGGAACAAGATGCATGGCTGCAGCAAAACCATTACTCTGGAATATGAGCTGCAACTGTGGTCCCTGCCCCTATGTGGGGGCTCCTAGATGAAAGATCCATATAAATATCCCTTCTCCATCCTGTCCCTGCATCATGCCAGCAAATTCAGAGCCATCTCAGCCTGACACACAACAGGATCCCAAAGGCCTTGCTCGAGATTGTTAACTTGTGATTTTATCATGAGTCTCACAATACTTTGTGGGTTTTTTTCTTAAAGCTGCATTCATGTGCTTAGATGAGGATCTCAGCTTTCATTTAAAAGAGAAAAAGTCAGTTCCTAGCCCCCAAGGTAGTGGAGAAAGCCGTGAAAACATGACCTCTGCAGTATTCAGTGCCAGAAAGCAAATAAGAAAACTCAAAAATAATTGTGGCTTTTTAATCTCAGTCTCATGATCTTTGGTGGGGCGCCTGCCTCATGATAAAACCACACAGTTTGACAACTCTGCAATGTAACATGCTGTCCTCTGTATTGAATATTGACCTGTGTGATGCTGACCCAGCTTGCTCTCAGCAGCAGTGTTTGTAGTTAACACAGCCTGAGAGTGGATTAAAATAATTTCCCAGCACACACTGCAAGTTTTCTCAAGTGGAATTTTTTCATTATAGGTTTTGTCACAGTCGCTTTCTTCAGCCTTTATTTTTTTCCTTTTCTGCTAGAGGGATTTCTTATTTTATATTCTGAGGCAAACCTGGAAATGGTGGCTTTGCCACTGTCCATGCAATTCAGAGCTTGAAGAACTCAAGACACTGCAACCTTCTTCAGAC
This sequence comes from Gopherus evgoodei, assembly GCF_007399415.2. Taxonomy (NCBI): domain Eukaryota; kingdom Metazoa; phylum Chordata; order Testudines; family Testudinidae; genus Gopherus; species Gopherus evgoodei. The sequence goes on from NC_044326.1 coordinate 139,056,474, forward strand.
TCAAACCACTGAAACAACCAGATAGAAAAACTTAGTGTTAGCTTTTTCTTGGCCACGATGCCAACGTCCAGTATTATTATGCAGAGGTGCTCTGTTAGAGTCCCATAGCTGGCATCACAACAGATAGAGTGATGTCTTCTGAGCTTATATCATGGTTCATGTGCCAGATTCATTTTTCTACCCAGCAGACTAGCTAAAACCATTTGTTCCAGCTCTCTTTATCTTGAGAAGTTTGAGGCCAACATCTTCCAAAATGGCCAATAATTTTGGGTGTCTGGGTCCAGTCTGGGACACTGTAAAGGGGCTGTGTTTTCTGAATGTGTTAAGTGCTCATCCTCTGAAAAAATCAGGCCATTTTAAGGTCTCTCAGGTTGGGCTGTCCAAAATTAAGGCACTCTAAATCACTAGTCACTTTTGAAAATCACCTGTCCATGATGAGTTTAGAGATCTTGTTTTGGTATTTTTGGATCAGATTAGAACAGATTCAACTTCTCTGTTTTTTTTTTTTAATTCTTAATAGAATTTGCTAGCCAATATTTCAAGATTTGCCAAGAAAATAAGAGATTTTTCTTTGTGCCGCATCTCTATTCCTTTGTCTTCATTTTTTTATGCCTTCCAAAAATCTTCAGGTTTGCTTTGCTGACAGAAAGAAATTTATTATTAGATTCAGAAGATCTCTTTATTATAACCTTCTTGGTTCCCAATGCACAAATCCAGCAATGAACTTGTAGCCTGTCCATAGGTTAATATAGACACATATCAGTCTATCTAGCCATTTGTCTATCCATATGTCCTATATATCAGTGCAGAGTGGAGAAAAAGTTATTATGTCGAATTTTCCTTGCTTACACAAAAGTTCATACTGAATTTGATGTTTCAAATCACACTCTTGACAATTTTATTGTTGTCAGTGATAAGGGAAAAGCTTGGATGAAACAAATGTCCTTTGCTGTCAGAGACAAGGGTATCTCCTGTCTCGAATGCCATCGCAGGCAGGAAATTGCCTGTGCTGGTTTCAAAGACAGAAGAAGAAAGGAATGACTTCTTGACAAACTGCACCTTTTGAAAATTGTCTGTCGATCAGAGAGAAAATAAGCATAGATTAGGTTTTAACTCTTTGAGGATACCTGCCTAGATCAAGAGTTGTCCATGCAGAATGCTTAATTGTGTCCCTTACAACATTGGCTCCCAACATTTTTGGCCAATTATCTCAGTTTACTACTTGACTGTATCAGTCAGCATCTATCATCTCTCATTCATCTACATTAGTTCCCACCAGCAGTGGATGTTGGGCTTTGGTTAGAACCTACACAGGTGAATGGAATTCAGAACCCATCCAGGAAATAAGCAAATGTAGTGCACAGGGCTCCCAAAGTTATTAAGGAAAGGAGGAGGAGCCTAAGTCTGCTGTTCCAGTGACTTCCTGTGCAACAGTGGTTTTTATTCACTGCCAGAATACTTGACTTTATTACCACAATATGCGCTAATCCAACTGGAATCTACCAAAGGAAAGAATGGAGACGATATATGTCTTTGCTGGAAATTCAAAAAAGAATTCATACTATGGAGAAAAATGATTAATGATCCCTGAGGAAACTCAGTGATTGATTCAGAAGGTAAATTCAGCAGCACAAGAAGGCTAGAGAACTGGCCTGTTCACTCAGCTTCACAGAACCAGTTCAGACTTGTGTTTTACAGAACTCTAGTCCTTTAGAGGAAGGATTGTCCCAGCACTCAGTGGGGAGTCAGGCGATCTAGGCTTAATTTCTGGTACTGCCAGAGGGAACTTCCTGTGACCTTGGGCTAGCCAGTGAAGGCCAGAATTTCAAAGTGTGTATCTCCCCCTGAGAACAACAGGAACCTTTTGAAAATCCAGCCTTTAAGCTCTCTCTGCTGCCTCAGTTTCCCATCTGCAACATGGGGATCACAACACTTCCTTTCTCCCATCTTTTGTCTGGCCTGTCCATTTAGACTAAGTTTTTTGGGGGGAAGCGGCTGGCTCTTGCTATGGTACAGTACCTAGCACCAAGACCATGCTAGGGGTTTGAGCGCCCTAGGCGACCGGCAATTTTGCCGCCCCGCGCACTGGTCCCGCGGCTCCGGTGGAGCTGCCGCAGTCATGCCTGCGGAGGGTCCGGTGCTCCATGGCTCCGGTGGAGCTGCCGCAGTCGTGCCTGCAGGAGGTCCACCGGAGCCGCGCGAGCAGCCGACCGTCCACAGGCACGACTGCGGCAGCTCCACCGGAGCCGCAGAGCACCGGACCCTCCGCAGGCACCACTGCGGCAGCTCCACTGGAGCCGCCTGCCACCCCCTCCGGCAAAACGGCGCCCACCATTTATTCTGGCACCCTAGGCGATTGCCTAGGCTGCCTAAATGGTAGCGCCAGCCCTGCCTAGCACCAGGCTTGTGATCTCAGTTGGGGTGGAGGGGCCTCTGGCCACCACTCGTCTAATGCAAAATAAATAACACCAACACATTTTTCCTTTCTTCCTTATCCATCATGAATGCCAACATTTTTGCCTGTTGCCCGTGCTATACATTCTGGAGCTAATGCAAACAGAATGTGATAAATGGGGAAGTTCTTCCTTATTGATTGTAAAGCAATTCTTGAGTTGTAGATGGTAGTTATACGTGTACTGCGGTGGGGCAGACAGGCCCCAGAGCGGCAAGAAGAGGGTTATTGAGAACCTGTGGACCCAAATGGCCCCACTACTAGACCTGCTTCTTGGTTGAGTGAGCCTAGCCAGACCCTGGGTCAAAGTACAGATGATTGGCAGAAGGGTCCTGAAGAGAAGGTTTGTTGGATGACTCTGTTCTTAGTGTGGTTTTGCCTGATTTTTGAGACTTTAACACCATGGAGGGGTGGGACTGAACTGTGCCTTGGCTGGAAGGCTAAAGCACTGCTACCACTGGACCGCAGGAGAGGTAGTGGCCAACCAGCCACTCATGCCTGGATAAGTTGTATCCTTATGAACCCGAAGGGGGTGCTGAAGAAATAAAACTGGTCAAAGGCAAACTGCTCAATTTATGATATTCTTGCAAAACCACAAAAATGTATGTTCATTCAATCAAGTCAGGAGCTTTCTTGGTTCTCAATGACAGCAGGACTTCCTTGTTAGGCAGAAATGACTGGATTACATAGTCACTTATCAAACATTATCTGAGGAGTAGCCAGCAACAGTCTTGTCATTGTATGGTGTTTCTCATATCCGCACCAGCCCAGACTTTTCTGAGCTGAGGTCAGCCTGGAGATTGGTGATAGGAAGTACAACTGTCAGGCAGTTCTACTTGCCTTGAATGGTCGAGAGACAGTGGATCAGGAGCTTCTGGTCTCCCTGTCTCACATAAAGAGCAAAAGGACATTCAATGAAATTGAAAGGTGGCAAATTCTAAACCCCACACAAAGGGACTTCGGACCCTTTGAACTATGAGAGGATTTAGTATGTGAGCAAGGAGTGCCAGCTCTGTGGAGACCAGTGATCAGGGGGGCACAGAATCAACCCGGCCAGCCAAGACCTCCCCAGGACTCCAGACCAGGGAGCCACGAAAGGACCCCACCCCACTCCAAAGTGAATACACCATAAGGGAACCCCTTTCTTTCTGTGGAAGCCAGCCAACCTTCACAGTTCTGCAGCACTCATCACAGGGCTGTGCCATCTGCCTGGAAAGGTTCTAGGGAAGGTGTTGGGAGGGTTGCATGCCTTGGGGAAAGCAGGGAGGTAGGGAATTTATATTGTTGATCTTTTAGTATTTTAGTTCATCTTAATCCATTCCTTCCCTAGAGCCTTTGTTTCCTGTCCCCAGTAAAGTTCCCTGCATTATATTGTTAGTTCTGTGTGGCATTTCATTTGTAGGGGTTTGTGCTAGTGTATTTTATTGTTTGTGTGCTGCATCTTACTCCTTGCTAACAGAAAGTAGTAGGATTAGTTATTTTCCCCAAAGACAGTGCCCCTTGTGTCCCAGGCCCAGAGAGGAGTCACCTGAGCTAGACTAGAGGCACCCGATGCTGAGATCGGGGGAGAAGCCACTCCAATTAGCAAGCACAAGGGACGAGACCTCAGGCACCCTTAGAGGAGGGGCTACACATGGCTCTGTTATCGCCAGGCATCAAAATGCCCCATTTCCTTGATGGGTAATCAAATTATCGATTACATTGCTTGACCTTGCACTCAGTCCAGCACACAGGCCAAATCTCTCGTCATGTGAAACATACGCACAGAGCTAGAGAACCAAATGTGTTCCTCATTGAGACTATAGTTCCTCTTGGAGGAATGTAGGGTGAGAGGAGCTAGGCACTCAACTACTCAAATGTTGACAATCCCACTCAGGAATAGTTATAAGTCATAGTCGTACTATACAAGAGGCCTCATGAATAAATGAACAAAATCCTCATTATTGTGTTGTAGATCACAACAGCACCCCTGGCCTCAATCAGAGTCAAGGCCCTATGGGCTAGGTGCCGTTACAGGCACCCAGAAGGGCCCACTCCTAAATTTCAAATGAAGAATTGGCTTGAAAAATACAGGTGTGAACACACGTTTCTACGATGAAGGAAGTGTACATACAAGCTGCGTTGCAAGCCATGTTTGTATGAAGTTGGAATCCAATGTCAAGTGAGCAAAAAAAAAAAAATAGGCTAACAAAGCAACACACTTTCTAAGGAGGAGGTATGGTACCTAAAACCCTTAGGCTCTTTTGAAAATGCCAGCCAAATTCATGACTGACTGGACACGGTGGGGATGCATCTGCATCATAATCCCTTTTCTTCTTTGCCATTAAGTCCATTAAGGATTCCCAGAAGCCATGAGTGTGGGATTCTGCTAACAATGCCTGCAAGGTGAAGGCCTGTCAAGTGTGATTCTGACAACTTTAACAGCCAGAGGTCAACCTTTACGGTAAAGAAATGATAACATTAAAAACACCCAAAGACGTGCTTGGAGGTACAAAGTGATGAGGGTTTATTCCCTGTGGAGCTCTTTCATATGCTTTGGAGAAGTACTGCACTTTGAGGGTTGCCTTTGGGAGTTTGGAGAGGGAAGGGCTTTCATTCTAAACTGCAGCTGGCTACAGTTAAATATTGCATGTGACGGCCCCAGAGTCACCTCTCTGACTTCAAGGCCCCAAGGCAGTAGCTCTCCTATCCCAAATAACACCGAGCAGGAGACAATACGTGACCCGTTTGGAATTGGAAGTGTTGGGTCAAGAGAGAAGTGCAAAAAGCTATTGTAGACAAGCCAAGCAATAACAGTGCAGGTGCCATATGACATAACCTGTCAGGAAGTGGAAAGCTTGTAATTTTGTGGTAGGTAATGACTGAAAAGCAAACGTAGTATTACAAGCTTCCTCACATCCCTAACAGCAGATAGATGGATGCTTTTCAATCAGCCCTTGAAAGCACCCAAACCTTTGAAACTCCCTATCCCCCAGTGTTATCCACTGGGGCATTATATTCTGGCTAATAAAGAGACTACGTATTTAAGGCTGTTACTGACCTGGAAACAATACCATCGCTAATGGAAGACAAGGCAGAGGCTTAATGTGTTCCATCTTATGCAAGAGTCAGCTGGACAAGAAATATAGGGCTAAAGTGAGACCTTTAGCCACAGGCCTGAATAATGGAAAGCGCTGAGACACTCTGCCCATGAGGAGTTCAGGGAAAGAGTGTAATCCAGATTATTAGAATTACATGAGCATTGAAGGGATGCCTATACTGTAATGGAAGAGGTGATTGTAGTATAGGCAGGCGTACCCACTCTGGCTTTAATCTAGCTATCATGTGCAACAACAGTAGTGTAGACATGGTGGCACAGACTAGCCGTCTGAGTATCCACGGTCTATGCCAGGTTTGTTACACTGCTGTTGTTACCCATCCCAATTTGAGACAGGAAAATGTTTTGAACTTTCAAAAATATTCACAAGATGGAAAAGCCACTTCCCACACAGCTCAAAGGATCTTTAAAAGGTGAGGGTTGGGCTGCCAACTTTTGAATTGCACAAAACCGAATATCCTAGCTCTGCCCCTTCCCCGAGGCACCGCCCCCTTCCCCACTCCTTTCCTGAGACACCGCCCCCCACTCACTACATTCCCCCTCCCTCAGTGACATGCTCTCCCCCACCCTCATGCACTTTCATTGGGCTGGGGCAGGGAGTTGGGGTTTGGGAGGGGGTGAGGGCTCCAGCTGGGGGTGCGGGTTCTGGGTGGGGCCAGGGATGAGGGGTTTGGGGTGTAGGAGGGGACTCCAGGGTGGGGCCAAGAGATTTGGGGTGCAGGAGGGGCTGCGGTTTGAGATAGGGGGTTGGGGTGCAGGATGGGTATGGACTCTGGGCTGGGGTTGCAGGCTTTAGGGTGGGGCCAGAGATGGGGGGTTCAGGTGTGGAATGGGCTCTGGGCTGGGGTAGGGGTGCAGGCGGGATGAGGGCTCTGGCTGTGGGGGGCAGGCTCTGGGGTTTGGGGAGTCAGGACTGGGGCACGGGGTTGGGACTCGAGGTCGCTCCTGGTCAGTGGCACAGTGGAGCCAAGGCAGGCTTCCTGCCTGTCCTGGCACTATGCTGCACCCAGAAGCTGCCAGCAGGTCTGGCTCCTAGGCTCAGACCCAGGAGGCTCCACGCGCTGCTCTCACCCACAGTCTGCACTGCTCCCCTCGGACCCCCGCCTCCATTGGCTGTGAATCCCAACCAATGGGTGTGCAGAACTAGGTGCCAGACCTGCTGACCTCCTGCCCACTTCCAGGACAGGTAGGGACTAGCCTGCCTTAGACCCACAGCACCGCCAACTGGAGCTGCCAGGGTCCCTCTTCAACCAGGCGTTCTGGCCAAAAACTGGACACCTGGCAACCTTCAGTGAGGAAAGAGGGTAGAGCCCTGATGGAGATTCACAATCAGAAGAGACGGAAGCCCGGCTGGCTGTCAGAGAGAACTATCTAAGAATTGTGAAGAGAGCTGAAGAGATAGACCAGTTTCAGCTGGTTGGAGGAAAGGTCACGAAAAGAAAGGCAGGGGAATATGTGGTGCTGCTATTGATATGTAAAGATGTGGGGTGCGGCTGCAGAAACCAGATGTCAACCTCCAGTTTGGAAGACTGGGTTCTGGACTGCAGGGGAAGAAAAGACAGTGGCTAGTGGACTCTTCTTGCTGTTTTAATAAAAATAATGTAATTGTTAAATGCAAGATCTCCATACCTTAACAACACAGCACAAGGCCTGACTGAGGAAGATGGCTTCCCAAATGTAGCAATCCTGAACCTAAAAATAGATTCAGTCTGGAGAAAGGTACTCAGAAATGCTCCATGAACCCAGACATTCTGATGAGCCCATCCATCTCTGCTTTTGATGCTATGATATGCTGGATCTCATCTTAGCCTTTAGGAGTAGGAGGCATCATTACCTGTAGAAAAATAGATTATTGGTTTTTTTCCCACAAGCAAAAGGTAAAATCTCTTTCGAATTCAAAACACCTTGCCAGCTAAACTACCACATGCAGTTTGGATAGATTAATCTACCTGTTTCCAGTACTCACTGTCCAATTCTCTCTCAGCCCAGGCTATTATACAATAGTCTTCATCATTACGCTTTGAAAGTAAACAGTGCCTCTGTGTGTGTATTTCCTATTTTACCAGAGTCCTTACCTATCACTGCTGGATACGATCCTGCTCTCATATGAGACAATGACTAAACCAGATTCCATTGAAGCTGACACTGTCTCTCCTTGATTGATCAGCAGAGGGTGTGCTAAGAGTGGCATGGCACCAATCACTCCCTGAGCAGATTAGCATAGAACTCCCATTACTCTCAGCACTATTTCTTGCAGCCATTAACACTGAATGAACCATTTATACTTAACAGAAAATGGTGACTTCAGCTTGCCCGTGACTTATTGTTTCCTTGTTACTACAGAATACAAAGAGAATAATTATTTCTTGAAAGCTTTTTCATACTCCAAGAAGTATTAAATTGATAACAATGGATTCCTCTTATCTAAATTGTTTCCCATGTCAAGGGAATATACTCAGATTCCCTCTAACTTACTCATTTCACTAAGCTTTAACAGATTGATTCCACCTTGCCAGCCAATTTTGCCCAATGTAACTCTAATCCATCATCCATTAAGAGGTGTGGGCTTGCATTTATTTATCTGGATCAGGAATGCTATAGATAATGAGTCATTAAGAACTATGCTTTCCAAGCCACAAGATAGCATGAGACTGACTGCGGAAGAATGAGCTTTGAGATAAGAAGGAACTCTTAAGAGGGTCAATTAGGTTGTAATTGGTTTGGATACTTGCCCTATCATACACCAGTTTTATTAAAACCCTACAGTGAGAGACAATTGCTTATCTTTTCTTTAGCACAATTGTTTTAAATTGGGGCTGCACAATTCTAGGATTGCTGACACATGATATCTACTACTGATGAAACCCCAGATTAGCAAACCTCAGAGACTATCAGATTATAAAGCTAAAGGTCGCCTCAGAGAGAAGATTGCTGGGACAAAAGCTCTCTTCTTTGCAAAAGTGAGCTCAAGCCTCTGCTAAATGTGACTGACTTCTGAAACAGAAGACCTTCCCCTCAGCAGAGTGAAACATGCCAGGTGTTACACAAGCCCTATAATTGAGATGTTCTTCCTGGCAGTCAGATGAGGTTTCCACAGCCTGAAAATGCTGAGTCAGCTCAGAGAGCTGCTCAGAAATATTCTTTGCTGTATCTCAAGGGTTAAAAAAAAACCAAAAAACGAACAACCTCCTAGCTTTTTGGAATCTCTCAGCATTGTTGCTGGACATCTATTTAAGAGCTAATGAAAGAAAAAAATAAGCTCGGAATGAAATAGACCAGTTAGTAAAAAAAGCCCTTTTGCCTCTGATGTTGTATGTTCCCCTTCCCCGGCCCCCCAGATTCAAATTATATTTCTCTAACTGGACCTTCAGAATTGAGTTTTCTGGTCCATTTCCTAGGGATAGTCCTCTAGTTTCTGCACCTACAGGAAGCTTGATCTGGGCTACCTGCTCAAACAACTTGATGGCTACAAATAAAAATTGACCAAATAAGAGTGATATAAATGTTAAAAAATTAATTTCCACCATAGCTATAAAGCTAGTACAATGCTACACAATCTGTGTTCAAGAACATTGTTTTATACTCTTATTGCGGCATTGCTGATATAACAACTCCCTGCACGGCACAACTGGTCTCATTTGGACTTGTGCCCAAATCCACAAAAGGACATAGCTGCCTAGCTCCCTGAGCAGGGCAGGGCTTCAGACACACCCTTCTCCTTGGCCTCTGCTTTTGGCTACCTGAGAGGGCTTCCCACCTAGTGTGCTGGCTTTGTGGATTCTGTTCTCCAGGGTATGTGGATTCCATCGGGTGGCTCCGCCTCCATGCTGCAGAGGGGTCTAGAGAAAGGAGGACAGGATTAGGAGTTAGGGACACTCTCTCGTCACAATCCTGCCTCTGCTACCGCCTTGCTGCATGACCTTGCACAAGTTGCCTCTCTGTAAACTGGGGCTAATCTTACTTATCTACACACTTCCCAGGAGTATTGTGAGGATAATCAGATCATGGCTGTAAATAGTTTGGAAGTGTAAACTCCTGTATAATGCCACATGCAGGACAATAATTCTTATTATATGGTAAACCAGCCCCTTACCTGGGGCTTCGCAACTGTGCCAGAGGTTCTAACCAATCCAATTTATATCCAGAAACAATACACACAGTGGTGGGTTGAGACAAGATTGAATGGATTGCCCACCTGAGGCCACCTTTCCACAGGATCCCCAAATTGTAAAGCACTCATAGAAGCAGAGTAGATTTGGGGACTCACTTTGTTTTTTAACATCAATCTAGGCCATATTTACTCCTGAATTACTCAGACCCATTTCAAGAATTCTGTCTTACCAGCCACTCTCCTAGTCAATAACCAACCCCCTTGAGAAGGATTTCTTCTTTTGCAATTCTTTCTTCTTCAGCTGGCAAAGGCATAACTAGACCGAATGGCTGGAAGTTGAAGTTAGAAACATTCAACTGGGAAATAAAGGTGGGGCTTTTTAACAGTGAGGGATATTGACCATTGGAACAGCTTACCAGGTAAATTTCTAACCACTTCGATGCTCTAAATCTAGATTGCAAATGTTTCACTGACAAGCTAAGGACTGACCCTTAGTCTGTAAGGCCCCGATTCATCAGAATGCTTAAGCATGTGATCAACTTTATGCACACGAGTGGTCCCATTGACTTTAATTTGATTGTTTAAGTGCTTTGATGAGGACCTAAACCTCACGATAATATCCTTCCTCATGCTATTGTAGCACTTACAGTTCTTACCAGAATTCTAGGTGCATGGATTGCAACCTTGTCTTGTTTTTCCTTGAGGAGGGACAATTTTATGATTTTCCCCTTGACTGTAGTCCATAGATAAGATTCACCATTGGCACTGAAATCAATGGAGTTGTGTCCATGTACACCACTGTTAAGTTAGCCCCGTGCTGTGTTTTTCTCCTAAATTTCTTCCATTCATATCCTTTTCTTTCTTTTTTTAATAGAATAATTATTTATCCATAATATTATTTCTCTTCATTTTAAATAATCGTAAGATATTTGATCATTTTGAGCTGCAGAGTGGTACAAGTCCGTTCTTATTTTCTCTCATGTATTTCATCCATCCCTTACCTGTCTTGTATGTTGCAACACTTGAAATAATGCAAAATTGGCTATCCTCCATATTCCATAGGATAGATGCTTGTATGATAAGCAGCAGATTTGGCCTACAAATGTATATTTAATTTAAAAAATGCTTTTAATAAGCAATCTGGCCCAATTTCTGTATGGTATATAACCTGCCAACTACACTTTCCCTATATGAGCAATAGGCGTGCATTTAAATATAGAGGAACTGCATGAATTTTTTACCCACGTTTGGCCTGAAGTGGATTCACAATTTATTACCTCAGCTTGCTGCCGCTGTGATTGAGTGCTGGAGTAATGGAAGCCTCTAAGCAAGGATCATGGGAATAAAAAGGGAATCAGCATTTGCAAGGAGCTGAGAATGTCTCACGCTTGTGGCCTCATTTTGACTCATATCAATGCCAAGTATAAAATAATAGTCTGACTCAGAGCTAAATGTCATCTAGATTTCCCACTGAGTCTATTAATTTTCTTTTTTATTGTGGCAGGAAGTATTAAATACCATACTCTAGAATCAGTTTCAAGCTGGATCCATTTCTCAATTAAACAGTATTCCTTCCCAATGGTTAATACAAACCCACCACTCTCTTTTTTTTTTAATCACATTTTTAATTAAAATGGGCAACTCACTCTCACTTTAGTCATATGGCAGAATTTGTCACTAGCCTTCACGTGTCAGAATCAGCCCTTAAGCGAGGGAAGTGGCAGGGTTACAAAGGGATATTTGTACACATTGGCTTTCTTTTGTCTGATTAGATCATCTCGCTGCAATCTTTGGAATTCACAGTAGATTTTTGTCTTCAGACTGTCTTCACAGACTTCTCTGCTTCAGCTAGAGTTCTGGCAATGGGCTTGTAATGACTTGGGGCTGTGTTTCCACAAGAAAGCTCATCTAGGAACTATATGAACTACTTTTTCCATCCAGCACAACTGAGATTTGCCTCTCTAGCACCAGGAAGGCAATACTGTATTAAACAGCTGTTCCACGAGTCTTATTCCAAAGCCACTTCTGCCATTGACCAGCAGACTTACATAACGCTAAAGCGCTAATCCTAAACACCAGGGCTGAACTCTGTAATGGAGACGAAGCACACAGAGCATGGTCTTGAACTCCCAGTTCCTCAGGGGACAGCTGGCAATATTCTGGGTGGAAATATTTAGCAGGAGCCAATTCCATTCATTATGTTAAAAGGACAGTGGCAAATGATGGTTTATAGTTAAATTATTTTACACACTTTGTAGGAATCAGTCACTTGGAAATATTAGACACAGAGGGGCCTTTATTTTTCTTTTCACTCAGCAAACACAGGGGAGAGGGGGTTAACGTGTATTTGAAAGAAGGATGGAATGAAAATGGCTGTTTTGACTTAAATGCCAAGCAACCTAACACCCTGTCAGTGATGGGAAAACATCTTTGGACGTGAGCCTTGTCAGTTCACGTCAACTTAGGTCTGGGAGCATTGGGGCTGATTCTCAACTCTGCTAAGGCTTTTTTATGCCATTCTGGCAGCCTAAAGAGAGTGAGAAAGGGCCATACCAGGGATCAAACCTTTTCATACAACGATACAAAAGTATAGTCAAAAATGAAAAAAAAAGAAGAGTAATATCGTACACTATTAAAAGTCAATGTATTAACTTTTTTAAAACTCTGGAATGTTTTTTAAAAATCCTGAATCTCGGGATTTGATATATGGTCAGAATTTAAGAAAAACAACATAATAAAACAACATCTGGAAGACCTTTATAGCCTATAGGATTTCTATTTAAATACACCTCTATTTAAATAACGTGGTCCTCGGGAGCCAAAAAGTCTTACTGCGTTATAGGTGAAACCGCGTTATATTGGGGTAGCAATGGCAGGACTCTGACAGTGATTTAACGACCCTTGGGTTCCAGCTGCTGCGGGAAGCCCCAGCCCTTTAAATCTCTGCCCAAGCCCCACTGCTGGATATAATGAGGTAAAACAGCCCCACTCCCCAGAGCGCTGCTTTACCGCGTTATATTCAAATTCAAATTATATCAGGTCACGTTATAACGGGGTAGAGGTGTATGTACAATAGATTGCCTGAATTTGAACCTTATTTAAGACATTGAAGTTAAGCCAATGCATAAATTTAAGTTCAATTAATAAAAATCTTAGTATGTTTGCAGACAATTCACAAACAGGAAGAAGGCTATAATGACTGAATAGTTCACCCAACTCTGCTGTCAAACAAGCACCTTCTCCTGTTATAATGAGAGCATAAATGTCCCCTCCTTTGCCCCGGTCCCACCCCCACTCCACCCCTTCCATGAGGCCCCGCCCCGTGCCACCTCTTCCCTGCCCCCATTCCAACCCCTTCCCCAAAGTCCCCACTCCAACTTTGCCCCCTCCCTGCCCCTATTCCAACCCCTTCCCCAAATGCCCGTCCCAGCTCCACCTCTTCTCCGCCTCCTCCCCTGAGTGCAGCATCCCCGCTCCTCCTCGTTCCCTCCTGGAAAGTCCTAAATACTGCCAAACAGCTGTTTGGTGGCAGGAAGCGCTGGGAGGTAGGCAGAGGAGCAGGGACACAGCACGCTGGGGGGTGGAGAAGGGGAATGGGGGGAAGAGAGCTTGGCTGCCGGTGGGTGCAGAACACCCACTAATTTTTCCTATGGGTGCTCCAACCTCATAACACCCATGGAGTTGGCGCCTATGGCAGACCAGGAAATAACACCACGGGGGCCACGTGTTTGAGATTCCTGGTCCAGACTAACTGTCCCTCACCCTGAGTTACATCCCACAATGGCTTGGCAAGGGTACTAAAATGGGGCAGATCATAGCCACCTATATATTGAGCTAAGCCAAGGAACGAAAAAGACAACTACAATTTGTGGGTACCCTTGCAAAGCAACACCTTGTAGCCATTCAAGAGTCGATCTCACCCCATCGGCCGACAGAGAATGCCTGACAACTCTGCAGCATCTTTTTACAAAACTGCACTTGGCTGCGTTCAACTTTATGCCAGCCTGTTGCAGTCGGATTAGTAACTGGCCCAGAATAGCATTATACTTAGGAAGGGTCTTAGCAAAGACTAGAATGTCATCCAAATAGCAACAGGCACCCTGGATATTATCCAAGAGTTGCAAGATCACTTTCTGAAATATCTTAAGAGCAGAGACTAAGCCAAAAGGGAGTCGTTGATACAGTACCTCCAAAATGGCATGCTGCCAGTCAATAAAAGCCACAAACTTTCAGCTACACGTATTTGCCAATAACCGAATTGGTAATCCACTAAAGAGAAAATCTGGGATCCACTTACACGGAAAATCATTTCCTCAAAGGTTGGCAATTGAAACTGCTCATGTTTTACATACCCATTAAGAGTTATAAAATCTGTGTTTAACCTTCTTTTCTTTTCTTTTGTGCTTGGGGCAGGGGGAACAACAACAAATCTTATTGCTGTAATTACAGCTGCTGTTTCTACTTGCTCTGAGTGGATATGGAAATATTCCCAGTAGAGGGTCTTGAGTGACCGCAAACAAACAGCTGCTATTTCAACACACTAGAGAGAGGAAAACATTGTGAACCATGCTCAGTAAAGGTTTCGAAGCTGGTGTGGAAGGCTTCATTAGCAGCAAACATTCCTGCCTATACACACGTAGCTGCTTCATTAGAAGCTGGAAGCTCCTGGCCAATCATAGCGAGTTCTGTCATGGGTACAAAACTAATAGCCATTTTGAGCATCAGTCAGATCCATCCCAGCCCTGCCAGAGAAGGTAGTATGGCCAGAGGTAACCCAGACTGGATCTGTGGGTTGTATCTCAATTCCCCTTTCTGTAGTTTTACAGAAGTCAGTGGGATTGAGATAGGGAAAACACCATAAAGGAGGAATCGTAGACTGGAGGTCAAATGTCTTTGTGAGCTGTATTACAGCACCGAACCAAAGACAGTGTGTGAGCCTAACAACCACAATAATGGTCCGTTTTTTCTTATTTGAAGTTGTGGGAGTATTCAGTATTGAGGATGCTGAAACAGCAGGTTATATGGTACAGCCAAATGTTTTGTATATTTATCAATATAATACTCAGGGTAAGTCTACTTGAAAGTAGAAGAGCTCCAGTTGTCAGAATTCCCAATCCCTGTATTTATTTGATAAGGTATAAAGGCATATTTTAGGTCCTGTGTTACATTATTCATTTTAAAGGAAAATACCAAATCTCTAATTAGTGATATTAGTCTAGCTAGGGCCCCTGGGAACACCTGTGCTGTAATGGTTTATCTTTGGAGTGTTATTCAGGTAAAAAAAAAATGGAAATTGCTTAGTGTGTTTCTCACTGTCTGTCTGTCTTATGGTAAAGACTGGTACTGGATTCCTAAGAAGAGAAACAAAGTGAATCCTATTATAATTTCCCCTTTTAGTATTTAGAAGGTTTCTATAGGAAATCCAGCTAAAGTCTCTTGCAAGGATATGAGTTCATGGTCTGTGCATATATTTTAAATCAGGTAGAAGAGTTCTGTAGCACAGAATTCATAAGTAAATCAAATTACCTCCCCTCTATGTGGGTATTATGTGAACAATCAAATATTTCCGTTCTTTCTGTATACAATCACAATGGATGAGTTGCAGTCTATAGGTCTTTCCGCTTCTCAGATGATACCATTGTCTTTCATGCGCTGCAGTTCTGCTCAGATCTTGTCCACAAGTGTAGGAGGTACATGATATGTAGACAGTGCAAAGATCGTGGCATTCAAATCCATATGCATATCCCAAGGGCAGAACACAGACACCATTAAATAAATCATGCTGTTTCTGAATGATACTTTGGATATCCCCTTCTAGTCTAGCTGGCATAACCGCACCTGAGGTGTCCTATGTGAGCTTATGCATAATATAAAGCTGTAGGCACAGGTCATAGGACAATGATGGAAAAGCATTTGCGGTCACACTTTTAATAATGCAAAAGTTTGTAGTCAAGGCTCTGCCTTTGTAGAGCACAGAGCTTCACCTGCTGTTTGCAAGGCATACAAATTCCAAGCTTTTATAACCACTGAAGTCAGACAAATGTCCAGACTGTGAACTAACCCAGAGATGAGAAAATTAACTTCAGCTCCTGTATCCACCATGCACTTCAGAGGTGTACCATGAATTTCCACAACACAGAAGCCCAGCTCCAGCTTCTTGACACATGAGAAGATCATGCTAAAGGAAATATCAGGTCCCTGGTAAAGGTGGGCTCATACAGCTCCATTTTCACAGTATGCACTTCAGGCCTCTTGGCTTTGTGAACTGTTGCACCTCAGCACGCTAAAGTAAAGTAGTCTTCCTTCTCACAAGCCTAGCATAAGAACACAAGAACGGCCATACTGAGTCAGATCAAAGGTCCATCTAGCCCAGCATCCTGTCTTCCAACAGTGGCCAGTGCCAGGTGCCCCAGAGGGATTTACAGAACAGGTAAATCATCAAGTGATCCATCCCCTGTCGTCCATTCCCAGCTTCTGGCAAACAGAGGCTAGGGACACCATCCCTGCCCAGCCTGGCTAATAGCCATGGATGGACCTATCCTCCATGAACTTATCTAGTTCTTATCTAGTTCTCTAACAGCACACAGCCATCCTAGCTGAGCAGGCAAAGGAATTGGTCAAGTGATTTGTACTACTACACTGGAAACAGTGAAGAGCTGGCACCTTTGGCTGCTGTGGCCATGGGACAGGAATAAATAGTGTCATATGACTCTAGGTGACAGAAGTAGGAGACATAGCTGACAGTTTAAGTGTAGACACAAAGGTAGCAACAGTCTGAGATAAAGAACTTCTTTCAGCCTGAGCCCTCCCAAGTGCATCACTCTTAGCCACCGCAGCATCAGAAGTTTGCGTTCTAGTATCTTCAGTAGTAACAGTTCATCCAGTCAGTCATCCTCTACACCAGTCATAAAATATTCCTGAGCACGATTATCATAATGTCCCCAAATTCACAGTCCTGAGCCAATGGCCACAGAGTACATGCAAACTCACATGTGGTTTCATTGGGAAGCTGGTGAGCTCAAAAAAAAAAGTTTTAACAGAACAGATTCTCCAGTGCTGAAATACTTGTTTAGGTGTTGCACAGCCACATCAAAGGAGGACTTGAACTCTGGGAGTCCATCATAAATATCAAGGCCATGACAGCCTAAGCAATTCTGCAGTGAGGGTATCCTAGTAGCACTGGAGAGGTGCATGATCTGCAAATAGTTCCAAAAATTCCAACTACAGTACCACCGGACAGTCGAAGGAAGTGCAAGCAGCATGGGTTGTGGGATAGAAGCACTCATTGCAATAATGTTACACTCGGATGCACTACAGAACAGCAATCCAAAATCACAAAAAAAAACCCAAAACAAAGCAAGACATGCAGGTCGGGAGCCAATCAAACCATGTAATAACCATGAACCAGTTAGGTCAGCAACAGTTTGAACAGAACATAATCATCCAAACAGTAGGCCAGGGGAGGGGTAGTTCAATGGTTTGCACATTTGCCTGCTAACTCCAGTGTTGTGAGTTCAATCCTTGAGGGGGCTATTTAGGGAACTGAGGTAAAAAACTGTCTGGGGATTGGTCCTGCTTTGAGCAGGGGGTTGGACCTGATGACCTTCTGAGATACCTTCCAACCCTGACACTTTATGTAGCAATGGGCCCAGAGTAACTGCACACACCCAATTCTATGCACAACACACAGCCTTAAACAGCAACAGGAACACTGAGTTTAGGGAGCAGGAACCAAGAATAGAAAACACAAATGGGGAGCATACACACCCAGGGGCGGCTCTAGACATTTCACCACCCCTAGCTTGGCTGCATGCTGCAGAGGGCACTCTGCCAGCTGCTGGTCCCACGGCTCCGGTGGACCTCCCGCAGGCATGCCTGCGGAGGGTCCGCTGGTCCCGCGGCTCCGTGGGACCAGCAGACCCTTCGCAGGCATGCCTGCAGGAGGTCCACCGGAGCCGTGGGACCAGCGGACCCTCCGCAGACATGCCGCTGAAGGCTGCCTGCCTGCTTGGCATGCTGGGGCCTGGAGCCGCCCCTGTACACACCCCAGTCACCACACACCCGTGCTCATCTATAAAAGGCATCCATTCATTCCTAAGTCAAAGAGATCATGTAAACCTTACCGACTGTTTGTAAAGTGCTTTCATCACCTCAGATGAAAGGCACTAACATAAGATGTAAAGTGACATTTGGTCACATTTTGAGTCTAAAATCTGTGGCAGTGTCCCTTTAGAGAAGAAAAGTAGCAAGGAGACAGCCTTTATGAGGCAAAACCCTCATTAGCTTCATAGGAATTGCCAGACTTAATCAGGCCCATGGTTATCTAGCCCAGTAACCTATCGTCAATGGGAGTTTGGATTCAGATTGAATTCCTCACTATCTGTTTCCCCCCCTTCTGTTTACTATGAATTACCTAAAAATGATGGCCAAGGTTTTCAAAACCAGGGGCTGTATTCACAACAAGATTTAAGTACGTAACTGCCACTTCAGGTACCTAAATCCCACGATCATGGGCTCAGAAGAAAGGGAGTGACCATGCACATGACTCTGCAGCCTGATGGCTCCCATGGTAGAAGACCAAGACTCCAGTCCCACTGCTCCAATGACTCTTTTTAAATTATTTATCCACAGTGGAAAAGTTTCAGTAGGAGAGATGAGGGAGCCCTGCCTCAGAATAGCCCATAGCTGGGCACTCACCTGAAAGACAGCAATGCTCAGTTCAAATCCCTTCTCCCTCTGAGGTGGTAGAGGGAACTAGGCGTCTCCCACATCCCAGGCAAGTACCCTAACCACTGGGATAAAAGTTATAAGGGAGCTCTCCCACTCACCAGCAGGTGGCTCATGCCAAGAGAGGGACCTCAGCAGAGAATCCCAGTTGGAAGGAGGCTTAATCCCTGTCACTGTCCAAGCATGCTGTGTGCTCTTCTTTTCATGGTGAGGCTGTTACTTTGCCCCCCTTGAAACACCTTCCTGTTACCTGGACTTTCAGCAAGTCCTGAGCACCAGCCTCGGAAAGGCAGGTTCCTTTAAGCGTGTCTTGAGTTGGTTACTCACAATGGAAAAATCCAGAGTCACTACTCACTGCTTGAAAACATCGACCCTGGTATTTTGGGGCTCCCAGTGCTAACGCCGTGCGATAGGTGGGACACACTGGGGTGCAGCCTGGTTTCTGAGAGAGCTGTCTCTTGCGCACACGCATTTCAATCTTGGAGCTGAAGATTCTGTTTTCACTGGCTCTTGGGGATGGGGGAGGGAGGGAAAGGGCATTAGCACACACAGGGAGGGCAGCCTTTCAGGTGACTTGGTCACTCTCATAGAAGGTTTAAATTATGGGGATCAAAACCTGGAATTAGTTTGGTCTTCAACGGGGAGTCTGGGATAACAGGGTCTCAGTGGTCTGGCCCGCTGTGTTCTGAACCAGCGGTCACTTTTCTCACACTGGTGGTTTCTTACTTCTGTTCAGAGCGTTACAACAATCAAGCCTGGATGCAATGAATGCCTAGAATGGCTAAATCAGAATCCTACGGGGTGCCATTTCTCTGCCAGGTATAAATGGCCAAGAATGTTTAATGCGGTCTTGGCTACTGCCTTTGGTTCTGAACGACTGAGAGAGAACACTTATTGAATATCGTTACTGATTCAATGAATTAGTAGTGTGTGCATTTTACTCTCCCTACGCACACGTGGTTGGTATTGACTTTAACTGAAGTTACAAGCACCGTGGCAGGAGGCAATAGACCTTGAGGGTCAGATTTCGAGGAGTGCAGACATAAGCTTGCTACTGATATCTGTGTTACATGGCCTCACCTTTGCTGCTCAACAGATGATATGAGTTACTGTTGCCTCTCGCTACAGAAGCTCCGCTTTTTAGCTGTGGAAGTGCCCGGTCCAATCCCCTGGGTGTCAGTTAAGAGAGCAACCAGCACATGTGTATGTGTCCACAATGTCTGTAGTCCCCAAAGAGGAAATCTGGATTCATATATACATGTTGTTATGCGTGTTTCAGAAACCAATTACCCCAGTTCAGGAAAGCATTTGAGCATGTAGTTAACTTTAAATATGTGCTTAAGCTCCATTGGTTTCAATGGAACATGCTTAAATGCAGTTCTGAATCGGGGCCACTATTTGCATATATGCAAATCAAACACATGCAGAAGTGTGCATGCACTTTGAAAAATCTGGATCAAAAAGCAGAGGAAAGTGAGATTATAGATTTTGGCCCCTGTAGCTAAAACATACCTACTCTCCTGTAGTATCACTCCTTAAATAAATGCCAAGAAGTGTTACAGTCTGTGCTAAGCAACAATGTTATTGGGAGAGAGCAAAACAGATTAGAACGATGTGAAAATAATGTCTCATGTAAACACATTTGTGCAGGACAATTTTTTCTTATATGTGACATTTCCCGTGTTCACAGCTGCAAAAATAGTGTGAGAGTAAAAAGAACTATTTAGGGCAAAGTTTTCAGAGCGAAAATATGCCCGTGAAATGCGCATGCAGAGTGCAAACGAGCCATCGTGCTCACAAAACATTGGAGTTCTCTGCAAGTACCTGTTTAGGGCATTAAGGACCATGTTCATATTCAGTATTTAAAAAACAAAGGTATCAGTTCTGCCCACAGATAGGCAAATGCCTGGATCCTATTCATGTATATGGATGGTCCATTGGCATATTTGTGGCCATCACTGGACTCAGCAGATATGGAGCAGTTCATATGGTCCAGATTCTGATACTCTTACTCAATTTGAGTAGCACCTTGTTCCATCAGGAGGCCCATTAAACTCTATGGGGCTGTTCCGAGAGTAGGGGTTATTTAGTGTAGGGGTGTCGGAAGGTTGCGTCTATAATTTCTTGGAAAGAATTCTGCCTGATTACAGGAGATCACACAGTGTATTCAATTATCATTAATGTGGCTGTTAATTTAGGACCAACTTTGTTCAGTTTTTTTAAGGCACTAAATGTCACCCAGAGCACAACTAATGCACATTGATAGCTCTTCTTGTCCTGCCAGTGACATGATAACAGCCCTGATAGCATTACCTTCAAGAATAACTTACCATTTCCTCTCAGTCTTTTCATCTCTCTTCTTTTTGTTTTGGTTAAAGAAGCAATTTAAAACTAAGACAACACTTTTCATGACTTGGTTAGGGAATAGAAAACTGCTTTGGGAAAAATATTTCTTACCACTCTTATTTGTATTCAGTAATTGGTTTTCATTTATACATACATATATACAGTGTTAGAATAATTTCCCCTTTATTTAGGGTAGGGTTTTTATTTTAAAATAATCATTATCTAGGCATTTCATTTTAAGCCGAGATCATGCAGGAACTATAAAAGATGATGGGGTTTCTTTCCCTGTGATCTTAAAAACAAAAGCAAAATATTCTGCACTTCAGTTTTATGTGAAATGCAAACAAAAATAAACAGGGTATTTTCTTTTAGAAGCAAAGGAACAGAGGATTAGAGGGAGTCAAGCAGCTTGGAAAGTTTTAAACAACGTTTTTTCTTTTTATAACGATATCAGTGTGTTCCATCCACCTCAGTCAATCTACCAGCTCTCCTTCCAATTCTCTTCTGACTGTCCTATAATTTCAGTGGTGACGTAGGTGAAGGGAGCTTCACTAAATGTCATTTATTTTGTTCAGGGGGAATAAACTAAAATAAGTTTTGGAGGAATGTTTGGGGGTTGTGTGTGTGGAGATGGAATTGCTTTTTCTTTACAATCTTGCAGACTTAAAATAAATTCAGCTCATATTCTGCTTCACTGAGGAGACAGGAGCTCTGCTTTTCTCCCTGAGCTCCGAAGGGCAAGATTCTCACATGCGGGAGCCTAATTTAGGTACCCGGACCTTATCCAAAGCCCAGTGATGTCAACAGAATCTTTCCATTGATTTTAATGGGCTTTGGACCAGATCCATAAGTAAGTGGCCTTATTGTCAATAGTGCTGAGCATCCAGCAGCTCCCACTGAAGCTTGATTAAATTGGGTGGCAGCTGCAGGATGCTCAACAGTTTGAAAATATGGTCATATATTTAGGTGCCTATATAAGAGCTTAGCGACTGAACTTTAGGCTCCTGCTTTTCAAAATGTTGAATGCAGTTTCAAGTTCAGCACCATTTTAAGCCCAAAATGTTAATTTCCATGGTGCCCTGGGCCTACACCTGATTCTCCTCACACCGGTTTTACAATAGGATAGCCCCATTGACTTGAGTGGAGCTGTTCCTATTTATCCTAGTGTAACTGTGTATCCACGTAAATGACAATCTTCCCTGTCCAATCATGCCTGCACAGCACAGCCATAGGAGGCGAGAGAGAAATATTAAATACATAGGGAAACAAAAGTTACAATCATCAGTTTTTAATTCGATAGTAGGGTTTTGTAACATCAATCTTCACAACAATCCTGTGGCACCTTATAGACTAACAGACGTTTTGGAGCATGAGCTTTCGTGGGTGAATACCCACTTCGTCAGATGCATGTAGTGGAAATTTCCAGGGGCAGGTATATATATATGCAGGCAAGCTAGAGATAACGAGGTTAGTTCAATCAGGGAGGATGAGGCCCTGTTCTAGCAGTTGAGGTGTGAAAACCAAGGGAGGAGAAACTGGTTTTGTAATTGGCAGATGAACTGAAGCTCTTTGATCAACTCCACTGGCCATCACATACAGTCCCCAGCTAAAACCTCTCCAACGCATCATCAGGGATCTACAACCCATCCTGGACAATGATCCCACACTTTCACAGGCCTTGGGTGGCAGGCCAGTCCTTGCCCACAGACAACCTGCCAACCTGAAACATATTCTCACCAGCAACTGCACACCGCACCATAGTAACTCTAGCTCAGGAACCAATCCATGCAACAAACCTCGATGCCAACTCTGCCCACATATCTACACCAGCGACACCATCACAGGACCTAACCAGATCAGCCACACCATCACCGGTTCATTCACCTGCACCTCCACCAATGTAATATACGCTATCATATGCCAGCAATGCCCCTCTGCTATGCACATCGGCCAAACTGGACAGTCGTTACGGAAAAGGATAAATGGACACAAATCAGACATTAGGAATGGCAATATACAAAACCCTGTAGGAGAACACTTCAGCCTCCCTAGCCACATTATAACAGACCTTAAGGTGGCCATCCTGCAGCAAAAAAACTTCAGGACCAGACTTCAAAGAGAAACTGCTGAGCTTCAGTTCATCTGCAAATTTGACACCATCAGCTCAGGATTAAACAAAGACTGTGAATGGCTTGCCAATTACAAAACCAGCTTCTCCTCCCTTGGTTTTCACACCTCAACTGCTAGAACAGGGCCTCATCCTCCCTGATTGAACTACCTCATTATCTCTAGCTTGCCTGCATATATATATACCTGCCCCTGGAAATTTCCACTACATGCATCTGACGAAGTGGGTATTCACCCACGAAAGCTCATGCTCCAAAATGTCTGTTAGTCTATAAGGTACCACAGGATTCTTTGCTGCTTTTACAGATCCAGACTAACACGGCTACCCCTCTGATACTTGACACCAATCTTCACTTCCCTCCTGTGCTATCGAGCTTGTATGTCCTTACTCACCCACTACTGCTGAGCCTTCCTCTCCTTTCCAGCACTGATTGCAGTGGAAGGTTTGTGGTGAGGAATTTACCATCCCTAAGAAATAACTGGATCCCATTCTCTCACCTTATTGTTCTGTCCTCCAAAGTCATTTCATCCGGAGATTACACACGGCAGCCCCTGCTCAATAAGGAGGTTACGTCCAGCTTGCCTTGTGCCTTCAGAATGATAATACTTACTGATGCTGTGCTTGCGCTGTTTCTTTCTTTTTTGTTTCTCCAATTTCACTTCATCTCAGGAACTTTGGAAACCAAAGCCACAAAGCAGGTATTGACTTGTGCCACTCCTATTGTGCCACTCTTATTTCAGATGCAACCACCAGATTGCAAGGATGGATTCTCCACTGCTCTAAATCCACAAAACTCCATTGACTGCAAGTGAGTGATGCCGATTTACACTAGCTGAATTCCTGGCTCTATTGTGCCTAACCATGATTGGGTGTGTAAGAGGAAAGGGAGACTGGGCCCATCCCTGCTTGGTGTCCAGTCACAATCCTGGTCTCTGTGCTTCTGGGACTCAGTGAAACTCCCACTGGGAACTTTTTCCATTGACTTCAAAAGGGAACAACTGGGTCTTTGGTGCACAATCTCCAGGGAGTCTATCAATGGTACGTTACATTTCCCATTGTGGCGGATCACGAGACCATAATCCCCCCACCACTCTGCACCAGCCGGTGGATCTGAGATGGCACGGGGGAAGCACTGAAATTCCCACTGTAAAAGGTTGCAGCTGCCCTTACTGCTGCATGCACTCTTCCCGTGCTCTTAGAAAGTGAAGGAAGGACTCAGGCACCATGTGTCTTGGAGGCCCCTTCCCCACCTCAAATTCAGTCAGTGGCTCAATGATGGAACCTTGCGCTGAGTTCTGGGAAAGAATATGAGCAGGCCAGCATGATAGTGTACCCACAATGCTCTGTGCTTGGATATGTCTGTTAGTGATAGCTGCTCTGTGAGTATTGTCTGAATGAAAAAAAGAAAGAAGGGCCAAGACAATGCAAACAATCTAATTCCTCCAAGTAATTGTATACCAATCAGCCATTCATGATGCTAAAAATACCTCTTCATGCTGTTTTTTAAAAAAAAGATGAAATGACTAAGGTAACAGTGACAGACTGGGGGACTGGAGTGGTATGTGAATGTGGGTATCTTCAGGGCTGTGAGGCTGGTCCTCTGCAGGAAATAATTCACTTGGAGACCTCAGGAGGAAATGGCAAACGGTATTTGAGTTTATAGTCCCCCTGCCACTGGGAGGCGTTGACTTGACCCAAGCAAGGCCAGACCAACCTTGACAGAGCCCTAACGACACCCCAGCGATAGTCTCACCAGGCTCACCTAGACCCACACCTACCAAGGTATTTAAGCTCCACACTTCTGTGGATCTGGGCCCTCGTGCCTGCTCAGTTCCATGCCTAGAGGAGCCAGTGGCAATGGCTGGCATATAATGAGGTGCTTGAGAAGGGAACCAGTCACAATTACTTAGGCCAGTGGAGGAGATCCTTTGGAGCATGGTGCTCAGCCAAAGTCTCAGGGCTTCACAGATGCGCAAAGTGGGCTGGATCTAAGGACTCACTCCCTAAGGGCATCAAGTGGCTGCAGAGCCACTTTGAAAAGGGCGCTCCAGGCAGGCCATGTGCTCTCTACACACCTTCCATGTCATCAAGCTAGGGGGGATGAGACAATCTGTAGCTCTGAAGAGTAGTTAACCCTCTGGCTTCACTCCTCTCACCAGTCCATCTGTGCCCTGCTATTGAGGAAGCCCTCATAGAAAGAAGAAGAGAGAAGTCCTCTCTTATACACTCACACACACATGCTGAATTACAGTATAGGGCTATGGCCTAGAGTTGGTCCATCTCTAAGATGGAAAAAGCTTGAGTCTTATCTCAGTCCAGTTCCACATCAACACAACTCCACTGCCTTCACCCAGAAATGGAGGCACCCAAAGTTAGAGGTCACTATTGGAAATGTGGACCTTAATTTCAATGTACTCCAAATTCCTCATTTGCCATACAGGAACAACCCTGACCTACCTCGCAGGGGTAAAGTAATTCATGTTGGTGAAGTGATGAGAGAGAAGGTTGCTGTGGAGAGAAGGTTACACTTAACTGTTTTATAAAAAAATTCATACCCAGGCCTTTATTATTATGATTATTTCCATTGTGGAAGCACCTAGGAGCCCTAGTCATGGATCAATACCCCATTGTGTTAGGTGCTGTACTACACAAGCAGCCAGCTCTCCTCCTACAGCTTCTTCCACAAAATGCTACTAAACAATAGAAAAAACTGAAAGTTTTCTATGAACACAGATTCTTTTAACAAAATTAAAATTTCCATTTAATTGAGAAGCTACTTTCTGTTGGAAATATATTTGAATGGAAAATTTTCCAGGAGCTCCATGGAGTTGCATCTCCATGTGCATTGGTTGTGTAGCTGAGAACTGTGTTCTAGCACAGAATGGTTTGCAACCCATCTCACAATCATAGCAAAATAAATTGGATCTAAAAAATACAAAATCTAGATTCTCTATTGAGCTTCAAACATTCTCCTCTCATTTATCTCTTAAGGGCCAGATAATAAGAGCTGTACAGTTATATTGAAATTTATAATAAAATAAAAACCTGTTTGGCCCTCCCTGAGTACAGTTATATTGAAATTTGACAGTAGAAATCCATTATTCCAATTTCCTTTAATGGAAAATTCCCTTTTATCTGAACCTGGTGCATTTTCTGGCATGGTGGATCACCCACCCAGGTACTCTCCCAATTATCTAGCCCTCTTTTTACTCAAACAATTCAAGTAAAGGAGGCTTTGCATGGAAAGTATAGACATTAGAAAAGAATGCTTCCTTAAAAGATGGCCACCGTGGTTTTGCTAATATGCCAAATGTTGACCAGAGTGTTTTCCCTGTCGGTGAAGTAATGAAGTAAGAGTTTGTGCATTGAAGCTAGAGTGGAGCTGTGGTGACTGGGTTTTCCTGTCCTTCAAGGAGCACCTACCATATCTACCAGCCAGTGCCCCACTCCTGGGGACAGGGTCCTTTGAACAAGAGCACAGAGCGAGAGTGACAATATAAAAGTTCCAAGCATAAAGCCTGGTGGTGGCCGCAGGTAACCAAGTTAGGGAGTAGGAAGCCTGGGGTCATGACACTCCTTTAGGCCAGCTTCCCAGCAGTTTTGTATAGCTGCCACATGCAGCCCAAAGCAGCCGAAGCCAGGGCCAAGGTGCTGGCCCAATGCAATTCAGGCCAGAAGGATTTTGCCACTGTTTTGTGGAGGGCGGTTTCTCAGGCTGTGACTCTGTTAGGGTGAATTACAAGGTGTTGTCTCTTTTACAGGAAGGCAAGATAAGACCAGCCACCTGAAATGGAAGCTGGGGGCGAGGGAGAGATTCCCATGTGAGTTGCTGGAAAGATGAAGCAGAGAACCGAGCACAGCTGCAGTTAGCAAGGCTGTTTCAAGTGCCCATCTTGGAGGATTAACTCAGTTCAGTTTTCCCTTGGAGCCTTTCCAAAGGCCTTGTCCCCACTCTGCCTGCCTCAACAAACAGTCCCAGGAAGCCAACACCCCTCCCCCAGCAGCTCCAGGCACTCCATTGCCACCCTGCTACCCAACAACCTCAAACAGACACCAACTTTCCCCAATCCACCCCTGCCAGGTTTTGTGGAGGTCCATGCCCTATCTCCAGCACTGCTTGGGCTAGGGCGTGTTGGCTGTAAGCTGGTTTGTGTATGCAAATTTATAAATATGCAAATTATCCAATTAAGAAATTTGCATAAACGAGACACAAAAGTTGGCTGCTGTGTTGAAGCCTGTGAGTGCTCCTGTTGAAAGCAAGGCCACTCAAAATCCCACTCCATACCACTGGGCACTAAATTCAGGGGAAAATCCTGTTTGTCTTATTGGCACAGACAGTCCCACTGATTTCAAAGGGACGATCAACATTTGAATAAGAAAAGTGGGGGATTGGCCCTGCGTGCCTATTAAGAATTGGTATAACCTTTAAATCCAAGCAACAGGACTAGGATGAATTGCAAAATGGCCAGCCCTGCTTCATTTGATTCTATTGTACCCTGCTTCCTTTTCCCAGCACCCACGGCATTCAGACAGAATGGAGCAAACTCCACCTTCCTGGCTCTCATGCGTCAGTCACATAGCGGCAAGTTCTCATCGCCGCTGCCCAATCCATCTAATGACCCTGGCACCCAGCCTTCTCTTAGCTACAGTGGCCTCTTTTGTCAGTTGTCAGCTAATTATGCCTAGCAGGCCCATTACCATCATGCACAGACTACAAGGCCTAGAACACAATTATAGATTTTATTTAAAAAAGGCACCAGATGCTGCCTGCCTTTTGTCTTTATGGCATACTCGGGGGCACCCAAACACAGCGGCATCTGGGAGCTTCCACGCAGAAGGATTTTGTTAATTGTTTGATAGACTCTGTTTGTATTCATCGCCCATGTTTTACAGGTTTCTCTTGGTACAACAGAGCATGGTAGGATCGGATTTTCCTTGCCCACCATTCGTCTTGTGTTTCGGAATATGCTGGGACTCTGAATGCTTCACAAGGCTTTGGCATTGAAATGACACACCTTTAAGTGGTCAAAAAGAATGATGCTATGGACTAGCTTGATGGATCTGTGCCATCAGGGAGTGAGGCATCTAAATGGGTGTACTTGCACCTGTAAAAGTGAAGGCTAGTTTGAAACCTAGCTCAAAAGTAGGGTCTTAAAATCTGAAAATTATATAATGGGGTTTTCTTGGAAAGGGGGAAAGAGAGCGTGCAAAATCCATTGCAGTACCATGACACATGATCTGTAGTCTGGATCATTTTCATGGCAGTCTATCTCCACTAATGGTAAATTATTATCCATTAGTATTCAATAAGAGTAAATAATCAACAGAAGACAAAAAAAATTACATCTGATGGCACAGCATAGTTATTACACAATCGAGCTATAATTTACCCGGCAACCAAGGAATTTAAAAGCAGCATCATGGAGATTTTCCCACTAGCTTAGTTATGGAGTAAACCCCAGACTCTCAGCGGGTACAATCTATGAGTGAAACACATTCACTTGGTTTTCAGGTGTAGCCAGCCAGTTCTGAACTGAATCTGGTAACATGCATGTTGAAGAATAACCAAGTGGCTATAGTCTTGACATTTTTTTTTAATGAAAACACCCCACAAGAAGTCAAGATTATAGCCACAAAAACAACACGGAGTCCGGTGGCACCTTAAAGACTAACAGATTTATTTGGACATAAGCTTTCATGGGTAGAAAACCCTCACTTCTTGCATCAGAAGAAGTGAGGTTTTTAAGCCACGAAAGCTTATGTCCAAATAAATCTGTTAATCTTTAAAGTGCCACCAGCGCCCACAAGAAGTCACTCACTCATGTGTTCTTGTTCCGTGGTCCCTGGGGATAGGTGGGTTTTGGCAGCATTTCCTCAGATTGTTGAAGATATATACATTATACACACACCCTGCCCCTTTTAAATTTGTTAACGCAGGGGTAAATTGAAGTTCGTTTCAGTGATCATTATGCTGGGCCACCAGAAGTGATATATTTGGTGTGATGCTTTTCCAGTCTCACAATGGGGCTCCCAAAGAAGTTTCCTGGGAAATTTCGTGACAGCTGCAGCAAAGGAGTAATTGCCCGTATACAAATGGCACGAGTTGCAGGTCGGATTTAACAAGTGTTTTTTTCTTAAAATACAATGTACTCGTTACTCATTCTGGTTACACAGCGTTTCAGCATCTGACCTGGTCTCTGCACTCCCCAAACCTGAGTATTCCGGTTATCCCACCAGCCCACCGAGCCTGATAGCCATTACTAATGCAGTGAGACTGTATGTAGTTACCACTGTGTACATCTGCTAAGAATGTGACACTCTTTATTACAGTGAGCCATAAACTGGACCCAGAGGGCTACTCATGTGACTAGTCACATAATCTAGGCTGTGATTTTCAACAGCACTGAACACTGGTCCCACTGCAGTCACAGGGAGAACATCCAGTGGCTTTAATCGGAGCCGAGTTAGGACAATGCTGAGTGCTTTTGAAAATCCCACCCACAACAGGGTGCATCTTGAAGGAGGTGGCTGAAGGCAGAACTCAGAGAAGCTGCTGTAAAGCTCTGATACCTCAATGTGACGGCGGGGGGGGCAGTTTGTCAAGTCATGGACTTCAGTGGGGCTGCAGCTATGAGGAGTCAGGCACGCACCATGCAGAACTAAAGGTAGTTTAACCCTGACTCCAATTAAACACCTCCCTCTGCAATTAGTCCCATTGAAAGGAGTGGGAGGAAATGCATAGTGAGCTACTAACTCAAAATGAGTGTGGGCTGGCAGAAACTTTCCTCTAGATTAAACACAGTGGGTTAATTTCCCCCTCCCTATGGTCATATCAATTCCTGTCAGGAGAAAGGACCCATGCGGTTACTTTGTGCAGAACAAACTCAGTCTAGGTCACAAACCCAAAGTGCTTGGGCTCCCAGTATGCTGGGTGACAGGCAAAACTACCCTGCAAGGGTTTGACCTTTCCCCAAAGTACTTTATTGTGATTAGAAACGTGTTCCTATTCCCCATTTCCGCATCTGCGGCAGCCTGTGAGAAAGCGCTGCCGGTGGCTCTCCAACCCAAATTCAGATGATTTAAGACGTTCAACTGATAAGAATTTCCATAGCACCACCACTGGGCATTACAAATGTTAATGTCTCCTTTTCATGACACCGATTAGAATGAGAATAGAAAGTGCCATGCCAAGGACTCACTCCCATGGCACACATTCAGGGCTGGATTAAGGCATGAACTAACTAAGCTACAGTTTAGGGCCTTGCAATATGAAGGGTCTCTAAAAAAGAAAAAAACTGACTCCTTTTCAAATGTTATCAAAATCAGTTGATAATTAAAGATGGATGTGGGAAAAAGAAGATTCTTTCTAAATATAGACATTTTGGTTCAAATATGACAAAAATATATGCATCTGGATACACAAATACCTTTACCCTACCTTTTCACCCTTCGCAAATTGTTCATTATTGACAGGCTGGAGGCCAGGGCTGAGTAAAAAATGATAATTGCATTTCTAAAATTAGTATTTCTACGAATAAGTCTGCTATCGGTCTTCTAAGACAGGGTTTTGTTTGAAAGCTGGTACTGGAAAAATGTTGACCATGCCTTCATAACTTACTTAAATAAATAAATCTCACTGCCGATAAAACTGGGAAAAATGTGATGTCAGAGATGACAGTGTCATGAAGCAATCTGTCAAGCTCATACGCGTATGTGACTCATCCTAGGAGTGACGTCATGTATAGTGTCCCCCTTGGCTGGTAATAGCCGGAAGACCACCACCTTGTGTTGGTCCAGCACCAGGGCCAGTGCAACCATTTAGGAGACCTAGGCGGTTGCCTAAGGCACTAGGATTTGGGGTACACCATTCTCTTCGGCAGCAAGCATGGCGGCCTGATCTTCGGCCGACCCGGTCACCGTCGGCATTTAGACGGAGGTTGCTGGGGCAGGGGAGTGCAGGGAGGGCCGCCTGCAGCAAGTAAGGTGGGGGTAGCATGCAGGGGAACTCCCAGCCCCAGCTCACCCCTTCTCCTAAGCTGATTGGTGCCGCAAACCTGGGAGACAGGAGAAGTGAAGCAGTGATGGCGTGCTCGGGGTGCTCGTGCTCGTGCGTGGAGCAGGGGTGAGCTGGGGCAGGGGGGAGCGCCTCAGGGCGGGGCGCGGTGGGCGGGATGCCGCAAGGTGGAAGTTTTGCCTAGGGCACAAAACATCCTTGTACCAGCCCTGTCCAGCCCAGTCATATAGTGCCTTCACTCCTGTTTTAGTTCGTTTTCTTAAGTGTCAGTGTGTTCTCTCTTTGATATGTACATACGTACAGCTGTGTATTTTAGTGCGCACGCTGCTTTCTGCTTCATGCACTATCCATGGTTCACATGATTGAGTTTGCAAGCGATCCTCTTATGGACTTGGGTTGGGTGGATCTTGAAGAGGATACATTTGTGTTGGCTTCCCTCTGTCAGTTTCAGGAACCTTCACAGTAAATATCAGAGAGAGTGCTGACAAAAGGATAGAGGGTTTTGAGAGAAGTGAAGGAAGATATACATACACCTCTACCTCAATGTAACGCTGTCCTTGGGAGCCAAAAAACCTTACCGCGTTATAGGTGAAACCGTGTTACTTTGAACTTGCTTTGATCCACCGGAGTGCACAGCCCCCGCCCCCCCGGAGTACTGCTTTACCACGATATCCAAATTTGTGTTATATCGGGTAGCGTTATATCGAGGTAGCGGTGTATATAACAAAATATTCTGAGTACTGGGTGAGCAAGTTATTTAATCTATGTGCAAATATGATTTATAGGCTATTAAAGCCTATAATATTAATTATACTTGCTTGAATATAGGCTAGTTTTTCCTCACTTTCTCAATGCCTGGCTAGAGATTACCAGTCTTTTTTCTGGTAAATTCTTGCTTTCTCTTTTACACACATAGCTTGCTGTCACTCTGTGTGTCCGAGGTGTTTACTTGAGATTAATTAGTGGTCTTGGAGGAGACAGAGTATAGAGAAGCAAATGCAAAGAGATAGCTTTTCTTGCAGCACTTTCTAAGCAAACATCTGCCCTAAGCATTCTATGCATTGAAAATGATGAACTCTATAGCTTATCATTTGAGGACATCATCAATGTCTTTGCTCTCCAAATATAACGAGAAAATGTTTTAAATGTCAGTGTTAAAATGAATGTGATGTGAAAACAGACATACCGCAGGTTGTCATGCTTCCATTAAGTAAGCTGGTCTGTGTAACTCTAACTGCTTTTGTGTTGCTGTAGATATAAAACTTCCATATCTACTAATTAAGAAATCATAGAATAAAATATGTTAATTTGAAAGGATTTTATAATGCAAGCAGGCATATTGCAAGACGTGTTTTAGTTAGATTACTATTCTATTTTTACAATTTTGCCTTTGTGCACATGCAAATATAAAGCTTTCCTGTTTATGTATTTAATGGCCTTTCTGTAAAAATAATCAATTGATTTGTTTTGTATGGTATGGGGGCTCTTACACTTGACATAGCCTCAGAATGTCATAATCCGGCCCTGCCCACATTATAAAATTATTATTTTATGTTATAGTTAATCTGGAACTAAACTATCTGGAAATAGTTAATCTGTTCACCTATGTGACATCACCAAGGGAGAGGAGGCTGCATATCAAGATGACCCACAGACCTATTGTACATCTGATTATTGCAGAACCCTGCCAAAGACAGGCACTCTTGACCTCAATAGTAGGTCAATTTCATATAATTTAATATAATATTAATTTAATATAGATGAAAAAATCAAGTAGTAGCTTCAGTAGAAACCTGGCAAATATATATAACACATATATGTAAAAAGAAAACATGTAATCCCTAGTCCACATAATAGCAAGTTTACAGTAAATACGGTGTTCCTTCCCCTTTTTCCCCATTCCCTTTCTAATTTCAGAGAAGGTAGCGTCCACAGTCTCTTTGCCTTTCTTTTCCTTTTGGCTTAAAAACCCACCTACTTCTGGTTCCTCTCTCTTCTCCAGAGCTTTGTTTGTTGAGAGTTAAAATCCAAACTAGAGGACTGGCCATTTATAAAATACCTCCTCCCAGAGGAGGGTTTCCTGTGAATCTAGAAGTAGACAGAATTAGGGCTCTGTATATCATGAGAGCAGTCAGGATGGACAAGGAGCAGCAGGAGAGAGCTGGATCTGGAAGCTTCCTTAAAATCATCAAGAAATATGAACGTAAGATCAAAGAAATATGTAAATATGTACAACAGGGCAGAGCTAAGTGGGTTACAGTTACAGAAAGAGATACAGACAAGCTAAGCGCTCAATTTATAGGTTACTCGAACAAATATTTAGTAGCTTTCCTGTGATTTGACATTTTGGATTTAGCAGCCACAGTTCCCTCCAAGCAGATTTATTTGGTAAAAAAAATGCCAAACTGTTTTATTTTTATTTTTCCAGACAAGAGTTAATGTTTTACCCATCTCCAATGAGATTGGGAGCAAACTTGCTATATAATTTTTATTTCATGGGATGCTTTAGTTGAGAACTTGGCTATTTGGAAATTAATTCTTGTCCTGTTAACAGGTTTTGCCTAGTGTATTTGCTGCTTTTTGCACCACACTTTGTTAATCTCAATAGTAATAATAAAATGGTCCTTGAGAGGTAGGGTCCTCAAAGTGCACTGCACCATTTCGTACTTTAACATGAAATAAGCTATATGTTTGGAAAATCCGATCTTGAGCCCAGTCCTGTGGCCAATGGCAAAACTCCCTTTGAGCTCAGCGCGGACAGGATTGAGAGGTGCTTCTACATTAGCAAAATGTTATTAAAAAGATGTAACGGGTCCAGCTTTCAAAGTTAGGAGGCTAAATACGCATTTGTTGATCCTAAGGGCTGATTTTGGTGCCTGAATCAGTGCTTAGGTCCCTGCAATGGATATGTTCAAGTGATATGAAGAAGTGGGGTTTTTACCTATGAAAACTTATTCCCAAATAAATCCGTTAGTCTTTAAAGTGCCACCAGACTCCCCATTGTTTCTGTCTGTATGTTATTATTATTTGTATTACCGAAGTGCCTCAGGAGCCCCCGTCGTGGATCAGGACCCCATTGGGTGAGGCACTGCACAAACAGGCACAGAGAGGTGAAGTTCCTTTCACACCGCAAATGACCAGGCAAAACAAGCTGGTCTCCTGAGCCCCACACCAGAACTCTGAGCTATGGACCATGCTGCTTGCCATAGATTGCTGTGGCAGACTCCCATGGGGACCTATGGGGAAGCCTGGGAGGACCCGAGAGGACAATGGTAGGATTACGTTTAATTTTGTATAACTCATTTAAACCACCGGAGAAAAAACAAAAACAAAAAAAAAGACAAAAAAGTTCATGGCCAAATCTACACGGCTGTTGTGAACATGGCAGTGGAGCAGTACAGTCTAGTGGCGATCTACCAAGTGGATCTAAGAGCAGGATTTTGCCATGAGGAAATAGTTCAATCTCATGTTTCCAAATGGGTATTACAAGTGGGAAGCAGGAAAAATGGATTTTAAAAACAGTGATAAATATCATAACACGGTCCTTTCAATGCAGTGTGAGGAGCTAGCTCTCTAGCTAGACCTTGCTCTGTAGGATAAGGATGATTTCCTGAGCTTTAGCTCTAACAAATTTTTCTTTGTTTCATTTTGCTTCACATTAAGTATTTTGACCATTATGCTATTCCTATATTTACCTTTTGCATTTCCTTGCCTCTTGGAGGCATTTTCAAGAGCTGTCATGTAATCCAAGAGCGGGAGGAGAAGCCATCCAGGGAGGGACAGAGACCCTGATGTCACTTGCAAATCTGCTTAACATCACCAGAAATTGTCATTAGTAAAATATCTGCTGACTTTCCATAATCTTTTAGAGCGTTAGAATAAGAATAATAATTTTTGGCCAGAGGTGACCCACTAGGCCATCCGGAAAAGGTCTATTTACTTTAGGGGGGGAAATGAGTTGGGACATGATAAAAGTGTACAGAATAATGTCTGTCATAGCAAACTTGGACTGGGAAAAGACGGTTACTCACCTTTGTAACTGTTGTTCTTCGAGATGTGTTGCTCATATCCATTCCAGTTAGGTGTACGCGCCGCGCGTGCACATTCGTCGGAAAACTTTTACCCTAGCCACTCAGTGGGCCGGCAGGTCGCCCCCTAGAGTGGCGCCACCATGGCGCTCCATATATACTCCTGCCGGCCCACCCGCTCCTCAGTTCCTTCTTGCCGGCTACTCCGACAGTGGGGAAGGAGGGCGGGTGCGGAATGGATATGAGCAACACATCTCGAAGAACAACAGTTACAAAGGTGAGTAACCGTCTTTTCTTCTTCGAGTGATTGCTCATATCCATTCCAGTTAGGTGAATCCCAAGCCTTACAAAGGCGGTGGGGTCGGAGTGAAATATGGCAGAATAAAACTGCCGAGCCAGAGGCTACAGCCTCCCTTGACTGCTGAACCAGGGCATACTGCGAAGCAAAGGTAAGGACCGAGGACCAATGGAGCTTCGCGACAGGTCTCGTGGGTAGAAACACGAGCCAGCAAGGCGGCAGATGAAGCCTGAGCCCTGGTAGAATGCACGGTGATGTGGCTTGGTGAAATATGAGCCAAATCAGAACAAGTGGGGATGTCCGCCATCACCCAAGATGAGATCCTCTGAGAGGAAAACAAGCAAGCCCTCCCTTTGGCCCGCTACCGGGGCAGAGCTGGGGCACCTTAGGAAATGATTCTGTCAGCACAAGATAATGCGAGCACTCCACAGATGTCCAAGGAGTGCAAAGGTTATGCCCATTGCGTTGAGCTGTGGGTAACATGAAAGGCCAAAACACCTTAGGGAGGAAAGCCGGGTGCGGTCACAACTGCACCTTGTCTTTGTGGAACCTTCGTAAGAGCTCTGATCTCAGAGACCCGTCTGGCCAAGACTAGGTTGAGGCCCCAGGGCGGGGCTGGGCGGCGCACCCGAGGGTGCAAGCGCTCCAAGCCCTTGAGGGACCTCGAACCCATAGAGCGTGGGACACTGAACGTCCATCTTAGCCTGCTGGAAGGTAGGGACGGCTGCTGAGCGTATCCTCAGCGATGATACCGCCAGATCCTGCCGCTAAAGGCCAGAGGCAGGCCAGAAAGAGGGGATCGAGACCTCAGCAGGAGCAAGATCGAGCGTACTGCAGCTGTAAAGGAAACGCTTCCACCTGGCTCGGTACGTTGACCAGGTGGAAGGCTGCCTGTCACCCCAACTCAGGTACGCAGGAGCCACCGTGAGGCGAAGAGGCTGCAGGTCCGAGTGACGAAGCCTGTCATTGCCCTGAGTGATGAGGTCTGGGCTGACAGGCCGAGCAACGTGGTATGTCAGTGCTGCCTGGACCACTCTGGAGTGATCATGATGACGCACGCTCCGCCCCTGCGGAATTTGAGCAGGACGTAACGAACCAGTGGGAACAGCGGGAAGGCATAATGCAGTTGGCCGTTCCACGGTATCAGGAATGCGTCCAAGATCGATTCCAAGGAGAGACCTTGGAAGGAGCAGGACACCTGGCATTTCCTGCACTCGCGGTGAGCGAACAGGTCTGTGTGAGGAACCATTTCCACTTCCGGAAAGCGGGACGCCTCACATGGGGCAGAGTGATGACTCGTAAGACAGGAAAGACCTGCTGAGTCAAAGAGATAAGACGTTCCGAACGCCTGGGAGAAAGGACGTCGCCAGCTCCATCGAGCGGGCCATGCAAAAGACCCGGAAATGGATGGCCTCCTGACAAAAAAGGGGGGAGGACTATGTCCCCCCTGAATGCTTATGAAGCACCTGGCCATTGTGTTGGCTGTAAACACCGAGATACAACGGCCTCGCAGCTGCCGCTGGAACCCCTGGCACGCCAGGCGGACTACTCTGATTTTTGGGGCATTAATGAGGAATGCCAGCTCTCTAGAAGACCGAAGGCCTTAAGCTCGGAGGTGACCATGAGCACTCGAGCAGAGAGATGATGCGTCCGCCGTCAGGGGCAGTGAGGGCTGGGGCGGATGAAACCGCATCCTGTCCACACCAAGGAGGGGGTTAGCCACCACTCTAGGGAGCCTAAGGCGTTCGAGGGAACGGTGACTACCATGACCATTGGCTCCCTGTCCAAGCGGTACGCCGAGGTGGGCCAGACTTGGAGAGGACGGAGGCGGAGCTTGGCGTGTTTGGTTACAAACTTGCGGGCAACCATGGACCCAGGAGACTGAGACAAGAACGAGCTGAGGTCGTTGGGAAAGCCTTCAGACCTCAGATGATTGATGCCATCGCCTAAAACCGCAGTTGCGATAAGCAGGCTCCGGCTAGGTAGGAGACCAAGATAGCCCCTAGGAAGCCCAACCTCTGCGTGGGAACCAGAGTGGATTGCTCTATAGTAATCATCAGGCCTTGATCTGTGAATAAGACCGTGACGATGCCCACGGCTGAGTGGGTTGTGTGTCAGAGTCTCCTCGGATAAGCGAATCGTCCCAATACGGAAAAACGCATATCCGACATAGCTACGGTAGGCGGCGACTATGGCCGTAAACCGGGAGTATTCACCGCTGGCTATAAAGCGGAGGCATCTCCCATGCGGAGGGAAGATGGCATTGCAAAAGTACGCGTCCTTCCTATCCAGGGCGGCATAGTAGCCCCCCGGAGGCAAGGATGGAATAATGGTTCCCAGGGATACCATGCAGAACTTCAACCTTATTCCAAACCGGTTGAGTCCATGCAGGACCAGGAAGGTCTGACCTGTGGTCGAGTGGGGGACTAGGGCATAACGGGAGTAAAACCGCTAGCCCCTTTTGTCCGCTGAAGGGGGACAGGGCTGGAGCAATTTTAAGGTGGTACCTATGCTCCATCGTGCGCAGGACCCAGCGACCTAAAAGTAACTGGGGCCATGCCAGGAGAAAGCGGGATCAGGATCCCGTCCTGCGACTGGTACACCGCCCTCCGGTGAACCTTGGAAGGTCCGTCTTTGGTCCCAGTGGTAATTGCGAGGGACCTCGACTTTGGCTTTTTAGGGGGCCTGACGTTTGTCTGCGACCACCTTGGCCTTGCCGTTTTCCAGAGTTCTGCCTCTGGCTAGGCACAGAGTATGGCGGCTGGGGCCATAAAGGCCTGCGTTTGGTCGCAGGCGTATACATGCTGAGACGCATTAGGACCCTATTGTCCAGCAGGCTTCGCAGTCTGGGGCTGTCTCTGCCGCGAAGATGCCTTTACCAACAAAGGGTAAATCCTTTCCCCCGTCCTCCAAGACGGCAGCGAACTCTAGGTGGGAGGTTCGAGGGAGAAACTCCTCCACCCAGGTGCTATAAGTATCGCAGCTAAGCAAGGCTTGTTGCTTCGCACCCCAGAGGTGCAGGGCCCCTGCAGAGTACACCTTGCATTCGCCAAGGCTCTTTCCGCTTCGGGGCTGGCGCCCGCTGGCCATGATATCAGGATCGTGGTCCTGAGCATAAAATCCGCGCATATGGGGTGACACGGATGCGTGTCCGGACGGCCATGGAGGTACTAAAAGAGGGCACGGGCCGAGTCCCTGACTCACTCGGACCTTGCCCAACTCGGCACCGGGGACCGGCATCGGGAGGCGTATCGGTACCTGGAACGAGATCCAGACCCGCAACCAGAACGGTGTCGGGAGGTCGACCGAGATCTCGAGGCTCGGAGAAGAGCTACAGGAGTCAAGGTACCTGCCCCGGTGCCAGATGTCGGAACGGTGCCGATAGCGGGTCGGCGAACGGGATACCGACCGGTGCAGTGAGTGTGACCCGTACCGAGGAAAACAGTACCGGGACTGCCAGTGGTGTCCGGTGTGCCGACAGGACTTGGCGCGTCTGCGGGACCGTGATCATAGACGGTGCCGCTCTGCTGTACTGACAGGGGACAGTCCCTTGAAGAGACTGTATTACCCGTACCGGCGGTGCCCGGGTCAGGCAGCACTGACTCCGTCATGGCACTGAGAGCCCTCGCCGTTGGTAACATCACCGGCGCGCAGGGAACAGCAGGCTCAACCACAGTGCGTACTGGGGAGCTGTCAGGCACCGGATTCGACGGCCCTCGTGGGGCCGGGATCCATGGTACCGAGGTCATCAGAGCTTCGGTAGGTGCCGGTGCCGGGAGAACCGAGTTAGATAAGCCGTCTGGCTGGGGTGCCGTCAGCACTGAAGCAGCGGGAGTAATACGCTCAACCACGGCGCGTGCCGGGGAGCCGTCGGACACCGGATTCTACGGCCCTTGCGGGACCGGGATCGACGGTGCCGAAGCAGGTGTCGGTGCCGGGCGATCCGACTTAGACTAGCCCTCTGGCCGCGGTGCCGTGGGCACGGAAGCAGCCGGAGAAGTAGCTCGACCACGGCGCGCGCCGGGGAGCTGTCAGGCACCGGATACTATGGCCCTTGCGGGACCGGGATCGACGGTGCCGACGTCATCGGTGCCGCAGCAGGTGTCGGTGCCGGGCGATCCAACGTAGACGAGCTCTGGCTGCGGTGCCGTTGGCACGGAAGCAGCCGGAGCAATACGCTCAACCACGGCGCGTGCCGGGGAGCCGTCAGGCACCGGATTCTACGGCCCGTGTGGGACCGGGATCGACGGTGCCGACGCCATCGGTGCCGCAGCAGGTGTCGGTGCCGGGCGATCCGACGTAGACGAGCCCTCAGGCTGCGGTGCCGTTGGCACGGAAGCAGCCGGAGCAAACGCTCAACCACGGCGCGTGCCGGGGAGCCGTCAGGCACCGGATTCCACGGCCCTTGTGGGACCGGGATCGACGGTGACGACGTCATCGGTGCCGTAGCAGGCGTCGGCGCCGGGCGATCCGACTAGACGAGCTCTCTGGCTGCGGCGCCGCTGGCACGGAAGCAGCAGGAGCAATACGCTCAACCACGGCGCGTGCCGGGGAGCCGTCAGGCACCGGATTCTACGGCCCTTATGGGACCGGGATCGACGGTGACGACGTCATCGGTGCCGTAGTAGGTGTCAGCGCATGGCGATCCGACTAGACGAGCTCTCTGGCTGCGGTGCCGCTGGCACGGAAGCAGCAGGAGCAATACGCTCAACCACGGCGCGTGCCGGGGAGCCGTCAGGCACCGGATTCTACGGCCCTCGTGGGACCGGGATCGA
Source organism: Gopherus evgoodei (assembly GCF_007399415.2). Classification (NCBI taxonomy): domain Eukaryota; kingdom Metazoa; phylum Chordata; order Testudines; family Testudinidae; genus Gopherus; species Gopherus evgoodei. The sequence continues at coordinate 139,096,450 of NC_044326.1, forward strand.
CGGTGCCGACGTCGTCGGCGCCGGGCGAGCCATCTTAGACGAGCTGTCTAGCTATGGTGCAGCTGACACAGAAGCAGCAGGAGCAGTAAGCTCTACCACGGCGCGAGCCGGGGAGCTGCCAGGCACCGGATTCCCTGGTCCTGGGGGACTGGAATCGACGGAGCCGAAGTCATCGGTGCCTCTGCAGGCCGGATAACGCAACTGAGGCGAGCTCTCTGGCTGCGATGCAGGTGGCACGGAAGTAGCGGGAGCAGGGGGCTCAACCACGGCGCGTGCCGGGGAGCCGCCAGGCACCAGCAGGAATCGTAGACTCTCTCGACCTCGGAAGAAGGGAACGGTGCCGAGTCGACATCGGTGCCGGCGACGGTCGGTGCCGGAAGGCCTTGGTGGTACCGGCGGGGTCCGGTGCCGAGGAGGCGCTTCTGCCCGCCGCTTGAACATCGCTCCGCGCCCAAGGTGGAGGGGCAAGTGAAAGTCCCGCACCTTTTTGTTCTCGGCTTAAAAGCCTTGCAAATGGGGCACTTATCTGTCAAGTGTGATTCTTCAAACAGGAGTCATGTAGATCTCTCTTCGGCCGCGGCTTCTGGTAAGCCGGGCCCCTTTTGAAAATCTGGTGAGCCATGCATGGCTCCGGCACTGGGCTCATGGAAGGGCTACTTCCTGAACCCCGCTAACTAAACTAACCATGTTAGCAAAGGAAAAACGTATAACCATACAAATATATATATATAAAAGTGTTATAACTGCATAATTATATACGAGAAAACGAGTAGCTAGGGAAGTGGAGGTCAGCTAAGCCGCGCTCCACTGTTCCAACGACCGACACGGGCGGTAAGAAGGAACTGAGGAGCGGGTGGGCCGGCAGGAGTATATATGGAGCGCCATGGTGGCGCCACTCTAGGGGGCGACCTGCCGGCCCACTGAGTGGCTAGGGTAAAAGTTTTCCGACGAATGTGCACGCGCGGCGCGTACACCTAACTGGAATGGATATGAGCAATCACTCGAAGAAGAACTACTATTTACTTTCTTTTAACACAAGAGCAGAGAGATAGTGAATGAAATTTGAAAGGCAGCAAAATTTAAAACCAATCAAGGAAATGTGTTTTTTCACAGGCATTATAAGCTTGTGGAACTCACTACCACAAGATTCAAAAAAGAATTGCATAAATTCTAACTGGATAACAAAAACACCTTGAGATACAACATCAAATAAAAGCTAAGGTCAGATTGCCACTGATATAAAATGGCACAGCTCCATTGTTTTCTCATTGCCTAAGGGGTATCCCAAGGGTGTTGGTAGGGAATATAAATTCTCATGCTCTGGTGCATAAACCAGCCTCAGACTAATGAGGTTTAGGAAGAAATTTTCTCAGGAAGCAGGTCAGCTTATAACTAAGGTTTTTTGCACCTTCCTCTGAAGCAGCTGGTGCTGGCTGCTACTGGTTCCAATATACAGAGCTAGATGGACACCCAGTGTGATCTGTTCTGGTGTGGTGATGCCTACAAACCTAATCCCCACCCCTAACCTTTTATCCTGAATGAAATAAATCAATATTGTATTCTCTCCCTCCCCAGTAATTTGCAGCCACCTGGAAGGGATGGACTGGGGCAGCAGAGAAGGGGTTGCACAGCACTGCCTCTTACACCAGCTGTAGCACCCTCACCAAACTCCTTGCCCTGCTGGCTACTAAACAGCCTATCATCTCAACCGGAAGGAAGCAAATTCAGGCAAGGCCAATCAGAGGGGGAACCAGGAGGGCCATTTGGCCTGGGCCTCAAGCTCAAAGGGGGCCTCAAATTTAGACACTTGTAAATTTTTTGGCATTTGATAAGTTTTGCAACTTGTTTTTAATCCTTACTGGACCAAAATGTGACACATTCTCTCAGCTTAGAGTTGCAAATTTTAGCAAATAAGCGATGTGATTTGGTAAAAGACAATTTTTTGGTTAACTGATATAGAAATTGTCATATTAAAGAGTTAAAAATATTCATAAATATTAATAAAAATATATCGGCTCTGATGGCACAAGATTCCTCTCAGATCAGCTGATTATATAAACGAACCACTACTAGTGGCTGGTGTTGGACTAAGTATGTGCTGAAAGATAGAGAAAACTGTTAAATCTGCACAGGGAGGGATAGCTCAGTGATTTGAGCATTGGGCTCCTAAACCCAGGGTTATGAATTCAGCCCTGGAAGGGGCCACTTGGGGAGCTGGGGCAAAAATAAGTACTTGGTCCTGCTAGTGAAGGTAGGGGGCTGGACTCAATGACCGTTCATGGTCCCTATATATATATATATAAAATAGTATCTTGCTAATTTTTGCATCTAGTTGACTAAGGAATTATTTATGTGTGAGAATTCATCATTATCATCTTCACATGGTAGCTAAAAGAGGTGACTGGTTGGTTGGTTGAGCCTAGCTTGGTAGGTTGGCCATCATCATGGGCTTTCACAGTCTATAGGCCCAGATTCAAGGTGGAAATTTGTGAGGACAATCTTGTACAGTGAGTTTTGTGAGGACACGTTTGAAATATATATGTCATCCCTTTGTCTTCATCTCAGCCTGTTATATTATAACTTGCATGCTTGAGTTTTGATTCAGTGATAAGGATAATAACCTGTCTGACTGTTTCATTTTGTGTTCTTAATTAGCATTCCTTCATTTTAAGTTTTTTCAGCATTTGTGTACATGTTTACAGTAGAAGATTTCAAGTGTAGCTAAACTACTTATTTGCAGCTGAATATTTCAAGGGTGGATAGGCTACATATTGACCAGATAGATCACTATGAAGTGGAGATTTGAAAGTGCTCCAAGCAAGGGACGGTGAAAACAATTGAGTGAAGCAGCAGCTAAGAGCTCAAAGCCAATAACTTCATTTCTCAAAACACACCTTACCCAACAAACAATGCTACAGATAATGAAAACTCCCTAACTGCACCAGGTGATGTTTCAATACCAGCACCTGAACATGAGGACAGTACTCAAGAAGGAGATTTGCCAACAGTAACAGATTCAGAAGATCCTCTGTATGATCAAGAAAGTCAACAGGAAGATGTAGAGCTTATGCAGCAAGAGCAATTCATGAGTACTACGGGTTTGGCTGTGACTGACACTGGAATTATTGAGTATCAGAGGGGTAGCAGTGTTAGTCTGGATCTGTAAAAGCAGCAAAGAATCCTGTGGCACCTTATAGACTAACAGACGTTTTGGAGCATGAGCTTTCCTGGGTGAATACCCACTTTGTCAGATGCATTCTTTGCTGGAATTATTGAGAAGAGCAATGCTGCCCAAATGCAATTCTTTTCTTCAAATTAGTTGTTTTGAAATTCCAAGTAACATTCTATGAGATACTGATAATAATGCTTTCCTGACTCATCTGACAAAAACCTGACAAAAACCTCTTCCAAATGGCGAAACCTGCACAAGAGACTGGTTATGCTGGAGTATGGAAAAACAATCTCTGTGCTGTGCACCCTGCTTCATTTTGAACAAAAACAATAAGGAGTGCAGTGGCACCCCCTGATTATGAACAAAAGTGCTGCAAATGCATCAGTTCTCCCTGATCAATCAGGATGGAGCATCAACAGAGGTTGGAGGAAGTTGAAAGACCGAATTCCATCACATAAGTGTTCAACATCACACAAAGAAAACGACGTTGCATGGAAATCAGCCAGTAGGGCAGCAGCAGCTGAAAGTTCGGTTGAGAATTTACTCTTGACTGAAATCTCTACAGAAACTAATAACTTGAAAAAACTTCTGGAGTGCATCCTGAATGTCATCCTTGTTCTTTCTGAGCAGGGATTGGCTTTCTTCAGTTCCAGGCAACGTATGATGATTGTGCAAATGAAAACATTTTTGGCATAGTTTAGCTCCTCAGCAAATCTGACCTACTTTTATCAGAGCATGTTAAATGTGTTCGAGAATCACAAGAGAGTCAAAAGTGCATGCATGCAAGTCCATTATCTCTCCACTCGCATACAAAACGAGTTTATTGAGTTATGTGGGTCAGTGGTACAAACAACAATTCTTGATGAGATTTGAAATGCCATGTATTTTTCAGTCATTGTTGATGCCTCTCCAGATTGTTCTCACAAGGAACTGACTACTATGGGAAGGGGAGGGACAGCTCAGTGGTTTGCTCATTGGCCTGCTAAACCTAGGGTTTGTGAATTCAATCCTTGAGGGGGCCATTTAGGGAACTGGGGCAAAAATCTGTCTGGGGATTAGTCCTGCTTTGAGCAGGGGGTTGGACTAGATGATGTTCTAAGGGCCCTTCATATTCTATTGTTAAGATTGTAGACAGCTCGATGTTTTCAACTGAAGAAAGGTTTATTTTGTTTGATAATTTCACAAGAAAAACTGGAAAATAAATTCCTGCTCCAGTACTAACAATTGTAGAAGGTTTTAAGTTAGATTTTCAAGTCTGCATTGGCCAAACTTATGACAGTGGATCTAGTATGTCTGGGAAGTACAACAGTGTACAAGCAGTTCTGCATGAGCATAATTCAAACTGTATTTTCTCCAGCTGTGGAAACCACACACTAAACCTTGTAGGCGTTGACTGTGCTGAATCATGCAAGGAGACAATTACTTACTTTGGAACTGTTCAGCAAATGTACAATCTCTTCAGCAGCAGTCCACAAAGGTGGGAAATTCTGGAGCAATATCTTTCTGTTTCACTACATGGGATGTCCAAAACTACATAGTGTGCATGGATGGATGGTGTTCAATCAGTTGCGCGGCATTTGAATTCAGTGAGAAAGGCTTTAAACGAGCTTGACTCTCTCAATCCCACTGCAGAGGCTTGAACTTAACTTCAGTGTGTTCAGAAGCACGTGTCCAAATTTGAATGCATTCTGATGTCATCTTTGTGGATGAAGCTACTTACAATGACCTACCAAACTAAACTAGTAGTTGAAGTATATAATGCTACACTTGATGTTGAGAGGGATAACATTGAAAGTCTTATTAATGACATTCAACAGATTTGTGAACAATGGGATCCAATCCTGACTGAGACCAAATTAGTAGCAAAGAATATTGGCATTTCATCTGAATTCTCCACGAACTGCAACTTACCAACTAAATCCATTGCCGAGCAGCATTATAGGGTCAATGTCTACTTTTTCATTATTGATTCTATTCAATCAGGTCTTACATGTTGATTTGAGTCACTGTGACTAATTTGTACCCTTTTGGGGTTTCTTTGTCAGTTCAACAGACTGAGTAATGAAGTTCTACTTTCTGCAGCTGAACAATTTTAGCAACAGTACAAAGAACTCTCAAAAGATCTCAGTAACAAGGTCATCTTCCTCAAATAAATATATTCCACGAACTTTAAATTGGACTGCAAGCCAAAGGAATTGTTTCAAGAACTACTCGAACTTGGACTCTGTGGGGTGTTTCCTAAAATCAAAATTGCATTGTGTATTTTTGTCAATTTGCCTGCATCAGTAGCTTCAGGTGAACACACCTTCAATATGTTGAAGCAGGTAAAGAACTATCGCCATTCAGCTATGGGACAAGAGCATTTGAGTGGGCCACCATGCTTAATATTAACTGTGACATTGCATGAAAGCGAGATTTTTCCTCAATAATTAGTGCACTTGCACAGAAACAGGCTAGAAAAGCATTTGTTAAATTAAAAAAAATATTCAAATTCTCTCTCACTCCTTTTTTGGTGCCTTATTTTGTTTTCATGTGTCATCATTTTTTATTTTTATTACTGCTGGGGCCTCAAAAGCTGGAAGTGGCCTGGGCATCTCTGGACCTCTGAGAGGGCCTGGCTGCAGGGAAGCCACCCACGTGGCCAGAGCTGCTATGACCCCTTGATGAGCAGGACAGAGGTTGAAACTGGTGCTTTCACGTGCTTCCCAGCTGTCTCTCCCAGTCTGAAAACAGTGAGGAGGGAGGAGCAAATTGGCAGGAGGGGACTTACACGTCTCAGAAACTCATGGGAGCAGGGCCAGATCTTTATGCCCAACCTACCTTTGTGGGCACAATCACCTTCCTCTGGGAGGTTTTTACCCACATCAATTTCACTGTGGGGGCAGATGTCCCTGATACAAATGCTGCCTTTTCCTTTAATTGAATCAATCCAATCCCCTTTCATTAAGATCCCGACTCTAGTGCTGTGTTTTTGCTTTTAACAATTGTCACCTGTCGTATTAATGAAGATATAAGTTACTTAACATGATCTTAGTACTTTGAAGTCTAAATCCCCACAGACATTTATGGGGCAATCTTTATTTTAAAACTGCCATCATGGTGTAGAATAGGACCATGAGGCTGCAGTTCCCCTTTGGCTGCATAGGAAAAACAGCAAGAGTTTCTGCCGGAAATCTTTGTTAAACTGGGTCCCATGACAATTTTAGCTGTGGAGGGCTGGGCTGCAGAAACAGCAGGAAAAGGAAAAGCAGAAGCAGGTTATGAGCCCACTGTAAACTCCAACAGAAGAGGTTTTATTTTAAGATGCCATAAAAGGCAAATTATTAATTTGATTTGCAGAGTTCCAGTAAAAATATCATCTTTCCATAAACTCCAGCTTTAATGGCAAGCTAGCACCTGAGTGACTCCTTAATGCTTCAGTATAAAAGGACTAGATTGACCTCCTGGCCGTTGGAAATTAGTTTTGTAATCTCTTTGCCTGGCCCTGTCAGTTTTAGACAATTGGAGCCCTCCATCTGATGTTCCTGACTACCTCCCTGCTCCCCATTTCCGGACACATAGTTCTTCATTATTATATGGAAAATTCAAAGCTTTCCACCTCACTTCCTCTGCCCAGAAGAAAGTAAAGGGCCCACCAGCAGCAGACCACCCATGTGACAAAGGAACCAGGATTAAAACCAAGCACTACCAATTTCCCATTCGTCAATGGGAAGCTACAATGCATAGAGCTGTGCAAGTAACTGACTTTACCAACAACAAAAATGGGTTTTGAGTTGACCCAAAACACACTTTTTTCAAAGTTTTCAGCAAAAAAGCAGTTGAAAAAATGTCAAGGCAAACACCACATTTCATTCGACCCAAACCAAAACATTCCATTTCGGCTTTGAAATTTTTTGAAAATATTTTAAAATTAAGTAAAATTTCAAAACTCAGTGTTTTGCTTTGAAAATGTTGAAACACAACTTGGATTTTTTTTATTGTAATGATTCAGCAAATTGGACACCAATTTCACAAAACATTTCGGTCAGCCTCAGTCTGTATTTTTCAGCCAAAAAATGTCACCTTTGCAATGCCACTTTCCTAGCACCAGATGATGCTTACAAGTTCCACCTAAGTTCATTTGACCAAAATAGAGTCCTGCAGCCTCCAGTTCTGTGGGTTTCTTGGTTCCAGATAAAACCCTGGCAAAAACGTTGCCTTGAGTTAGGAATGCTCCTCTCTAAGATCAAGGCAATTAGAATCCAACTCTGCAGTGAGCACCTTGCAACTGGATTTGCCGTCTGTATCTTCCTTTTGAAAATTTGCACAGGAAAGGGTTAATTTAATAAGGGATGTTATAACTCCAATAGAATTGTTTAATACCATTAACACTCTTTAAAAAAAAAAAAAAGATAGCCCTTGAATAGATCTACCCTTGGACTTCCAACATGGCCTATGGCAGCTTTCTCCATCACAAACGGTCTAATGTCACTGCAGTTTTCCTTTACAGTTTATTCCTCAGCTATATAGAGATTTTGTTGGTTGCACTTTGTCATGCAGCCTTTGCATTGTTCTTAGTGGGTGCTGAGCCCCTTTTGAAAAATTGGCTTTTAAGGACCAAAATGGGAGCTGAGCTCTATTGAAAAATCTGGCTTGTAAGAGATTTTGCCTTGTGGGTTTCTTTACGTTTATGCTGAAAGTAGTGGAAAGCTGTATTTATATGAGGGTGTCATTGCTTTTTTTAACTGTATTAGAGTGTATACACAGCAAGAAATAATAGAATTAGAATTCATAACAAAAAAATATTCCACATTGCGAAAAAAATTTACGGCATGTTAATCAATGAGATTAGCTCCCAGTATGGAATCAGCGCTAATTTTGGGCTTGTCACATCAATTTTTTCATGGGCTTTACTGAAGTAGAGCAAGTCTGGTGTCAGACCAATAAAAAGAGCAGAATTAGCCCCCTTAATTTTACAGGACCCCAAATCCTTCTGAATTTTGTATGCGGGGTAAAGTAGCCGGAAAATGCAACCTTTCCTTAGACACAAGACCATCCTTCCTTTCCTTATGTCTGAGTCAGAACAGATCCTTTAAAAGAAAAAAACAACACACACAACAAACCACAAGCCAACAAGCGATGCACTCCAAAAGGTAGGTCATTGAGTGATTGGAATAGAAATTACTGCTTGGCCCTTAGAGGTGAAACGACTATTAAAAATAAGAATGATGCTATATCAAGAGTGATACTTGCTTACCCCAGCAAAAGCCTGAATAATTGGTGCGTGATGACCTGGAAAGGAGTTATGGGAGGAGAGTATGCACCCCAAGAGAAAAGACCCAGGAACTGAGTCTCTTCTGAGGCTGTTTTTCTTTGCCTTTGCCCCCCTCACCAAAAAACCAAAGCAAAAAGGCGAATGTGGGACGTAAATGACCAGGGTGGCCTAGTGTGTGCTCTCTGCATTAGGGAGCATATCAGCATATGAAAGTAGGGCTGGAAGGACCCTCAGGAGGACATGTAGTCCTTCCTCTCACATGGGGGCAAGAATAAGTAAACCTAGATCAACCTGACAGATGGTTGTCTACTAGGTGACAGGATTTCACAATCTCCCTGGGTAACTTTTTCCAGGACCATAACAGAATCCAAACGAGCACAATGTGAAACTCCATTCCTCTCTTGGACTGAGTTCTGGCTTCTTTGTGTGACCCCTGGAAGAGTGGATGACATCTCCTCTGAATAGAGTTAGGCCGTGCCTAAGCTAAAAAACTTGCCTTTCTGAGCACAGCAGCCAACAATAGAATTGGATGACATGCTACTAAGCGCAATTTAATCGTTAGTGTCAACGAGGACAAATCATGTCTCCTAATCTGATCCCTTTCGGCATGTGGAGATGCAGCAGCATTTTGTAGTGCAGGCCAGACTGAAGGGAGCAGACTCTGATGGTTTGAATTCCTAGCGATGCTGCCAATTGCTTCAGGTGAAATGCAGTGCTACAATCTCAGGCCTTGGTGGATGAAAATCCTTTCAACTCTTCTTTACTTTTGCCCAGCATTGACATGATGTGCCACTAGACAATACACTTGAAAAGCTAATTGTGGCAACAGAAACTTTAAAATACATCATTTTGCTTTGCCTATAAGTCAGATTGTTTAAATATTACTATCTTCCCTCTGATGTGAACGAAAAGCAGTTGACCCATTTTCCTCTGCCACCATTTATGCAGCCGAGCACAGGTACTGAGTAATGGAGCAATACTTTGACTAACAGGCTTTTTGTACAGGACAGTGGGATCTAGTAGTCCAGGAGAGTTGGGTTCTATTCATCACTCTGTCATCAGCCTATTGAGTGACTGTGGCAGTGCTCAAGGCATCCAGGATGGTCAGTCATTTCTTTAGCCCCTGCCTCCAGTGAGAGGAGGTCTTTCTTGTGGTAGCTGGGGGTCAGCTTCTCAATACTACTTCAGGCCACTCAAACACTCTCCTCCGGGCTAGGCTAGCCCTAACTCGGCCTTGAAGGGTAACCCTAGGTGCATCTCAATCCCTGATTCACCTATGGTATCTAGCCCCGGGAACTGGCTACTCACAGAAATTCCAGAGCCTCTACACCCAAAGGAGCAGAGTATCTCTGTTTACCAGTTTTACCTTAAACCACCACTCATGTAAACCACACAGCACTTGCAGCATTTGTAATAAAACAAAAGGTTTAGTTATGAGAGAATAAAGAACCAACAGAAAGTGATGGAAACAACTGCTTGCAATATGAAACAAAACCATAAAACAGAAACCAGCGATTGGATGCAGATGGCCTTTCCTTAGTGCTAGTTTACATTATAGAGACAAGGTTGTACCGATGCTGAAGATACTCTATGCCCACAGGAGAGAACTCTCTCATCGGCATAATAAAACCACTTCTGTGAGAGGCAGTAGCTATGCTGGTGGGAGAAGCTCTCTCATTAACATAGCGCTGTCCACACCAGTACTTAGGTCAGTGTAACTTATGTCGCTCGGGGGGGGTGACTTATTCACACCCCTGAGTGACATAATTTATACTGACATATGTAGTAGCATGTACAAGCCCCTACACTGTGTAATAGTGAAACAGTCTTTGGTCTTTCTTCATAGCCAGGGCACTCTCCCGCCTCCTGTCATGGTCCTTTTCACCTCCAAGGAGTTTCAATCATTGCAATTGTCTTTGATGATTTTCCATTGACTGCTCTGGATGGGGCAAGGATAGACAGTGGACTAGAGAGGGGTGACAACTCCCTCTTGCTTGAGTGGGTCATTACCAAGAATTATTACCCCGGGTGACTAATTTTTACTGCAAGTCCCCAACACATTCCGGGCAACATTTAAGAAAGGTTCTCTTGTCTAGCACTGACAAGGGCACTGTAGTGCTACCACATGCCAGGGAGGGACATTTTTCAATATAATTTATATAACTAAAAATCTCTCAGGGATTGAGGCACATTTCCTATGTCTCTGTAGTCTGGCTTGGGGAACCAAAGTGTTAGCCTTCTCCATACTTACTTCTTCTGGCCTGGGTGGCAGGAGAGGGGTTGACTGGCCAGTGTGGTGAGCTGTTCAGTGTAGCAACCAGTCTGAACACAGCCTTTGGTATCCATGTATCATAAAACATCAGTGAGTGCTTAACACGGGTTGATGCTTTTTAATATATTTATAGTCGCTTCCCTACCTGCATCTGCTGAGGTTATAAAGTGCTATTGTTTACCATGAGGGCCATTCTAAAAGCCAGGCACCACAGGGGAGGCATACTTGCCATGGACCAAACAGTGCATGAAGGCACTTCATGATACCCCAGTGGGACCAGCAGGGCAGCAGTTATGAAGATAAGTGGAATGGTAAGGAGTGGGATTACCCATTGATTCTTTGTTCATTTGGGATGATTGATAGCAATGCAGTTCACAAGTGGCTCCACTTAGAGATGCCAAAGTGGGTTGTATATTCATCCCAAACGTGTGGAAATTATTCCACTCTACTGCTCTATGATCTCACTTTATGTCTAACATTGAGACATAGCAATGCTGCATTGAGGGCTGGGACTACAGCTTTCATTATAAGACCATGTAGCTAGCTGCATGTGCACTGGTATATCATTGTTATTTAGTTAGCATGATAAAAATGATGCCTATTAAAGGCTCTAGAGGCTAGATTTTTAACATGTTTAATGACTAGATTTTTAGGTATTTAGGTGCGAGAAGATGCAGATAGGTGCCTCGTCAGAATTTCAAAAGCATTGGGATCTAGTTCACAAAGGGAGTTAGGCACCTGCCACTTTAGGCATCTAAATCCCCAAATCAGGCCTCACTGGAATTCATAGAAACGCCACTCAGCTGCCACCAAAACCTATAGATGCCTAAACTTACTTGGTGCCTAAATTTTTGCAGTAAAAATTCATTGGGTACCTATGTTTCTGCCTCTGATCATGTGCAGTGCAGCCCCAAGCCAAACATCTGGAGTCCTACGCCCCAGAGCAATGCACAGACCTGGAGAAGACAGGTTTTTGTCTGCCTAAATTCAATGTAGTAATTTAGTAAATTGCCTGCTGAGGCTCAACCTGCTCAGCTCACCTTCCAGACCAGGCCTATTAGGAGTGCTAGTGTCAATTTAAGAGCCAGGCCTACATTTTTGCCTGAGATAATATTTTCAGTTTTGCTTGCCTGTTTCATTTTTGATATATACACACATATTTACTCATATGGATGAACAAAGAGGTCCTTACTAAGAACATAGCCAGACACTGTGTATATTGCTTTTGCCGAAGGCAGGTGGCTTTGTTAGTATAGTGGGAACAAATAAGAGCAGTTAAAGTGTTACAGGGTATGATGGGAGTGTAATATATGAGCATACACCGAAAGGCTGCCTGGCTCCTCTCTCAAGCCACGGTTAAGCAGGCAGTTGTGGGAGGTAAGGGGGAGGCATAAGAAACACTAAGAGGCCAAAGGCCTGGCCTTGGCCAGTACACAACCTCACTCCTTACCCCACCCATGGGGTACAAAAGAGGTGGGACAAAGACCCTAGACTCACGACCTCCCAGAACAGAGCATGACCATGAGTTGTAAGGGGTGGGACCGAGGGCATGCACTGCAGTATATTTGAGCCTGCTGAGGAGGAGGAGGCATTAGGAAATGGGAATGGGGAGGGGGAAATGAGGCCGCAGAGCCTTGCCTGTGTTATCAGAGCTGGGAAGGGAGACACCGGGTAAATGCTCTGGGAAACAGACTCAGCCAGCGTGTAGTGCTCTGGATAGGTTTGCTTGGAACTAACCCCAATAACATTGCATTGCCTGCACTTCGGACTTCTGGTCTTCTGCTTTGTGTCTGCATGACAAGAACCAGGGAGAGGGTGAAGGGAAAGCCCTCTAACAAGGCCTTTATGGAGAAGCTTAAACAAAACACTGTGGGGTGGCTGGGCGAAGGGGCCCTCCCTCAGAACAGTTAATCCAGCAGTAGGGGCACTCACCTGGGATGTGGGAGACGCCTAAAGCAAGTCTCTGTCTGAGTCCTCCATCTCTCCAGTGAGCACTCTAACGGGGGGCGGTGCCTGGAGGCAAGGGCCCGGGGGCCACAGGGACATTGGGCCGGCCACTGCTGAGAGCGGCGTGGGGCCCATGGTGCCATAGGGGACAATTCCATGGGCCAGATCCAGCCCGCGGGCCATAGTTTTCCCACCCCTGCTCCAGAGGATGCATCGCAGGATGTATACCAACAAGTGGGTGGGGTTCAGCTTTTGCACCCTTACCTGTGGCACTTCCTGACTGTTAAGTGCTTTCCCATGCAAATCTAACATTAACCTAATTTTTAGGTGGATTAAATGTTTGTATGTGTGTGCCTATACGTGTAAAATAGAGACGGAGGATTTAACCAAACTTAACTAAAAAAAACAAAAATACCTTATTAGTGAGATATCTAAATGTCTCCTGCAATGACCTGCAGTTAGTTCAAAGGCAGATGCAAGAAACCCCATAATGAACAAAAACGCACTAAGATAGCAGCAGGGAATGCTTCTTCCTAACACTGGACAGCTATTAGCCACTTTCAGCCCCGAAACAAGAGAGTGTACATGTAGACTGAGACTTTTATCCTAGTTAGTGTTACTGGATGTTCTAGTTACCCTTATAACTATGAGCTATTGCTTTTAAATCTTACTAAATACTCCCTCATTGGTGTCTTGTGGCAGTGAATTCCCTGGGTTAATTATGTGCTGTGTAAAAATGTATTTCCTTTAATGGCTTTTGTACTTGCTGCATTTTCATTTCACTGAGTACCCTCATATCTTGTATTATCCGAGTCGGTGTACTGGAACATTCAATTCACCTGTTCCATGTCATTTCTTGTTTTGTATACTTCTGTTATTTTGCCCCTTGTCTGCACATTAAACTTACTATTCTGAAACTTCTCCTGTTACAGATGTCTTTTCATCCATTTCATTGTGTCCTTTGCCCTTCCTATTCCTGTATCATTTTGGGGACAGGAGGACCAGAATTTAATACAGCATTCAGAGTGAAGTTGTATCATAAATTTAGATTATGACTCAATCATATTTTGAGTCTTGTTCTCCTAAAACAGCCCAACATCCATTTGCTTTTTGACCTCTGTTGCACAATGAGCAGATGTGTTTTGCTGAGCTCTTCAAAATGATGTCTAGGTCTCTCTTGAGTTGCTGCAGCTAACGTAGAATGCACAATCAGTCTATAGCTGACTGGAACAAAAAATTGACCTGTGTGCATTCCCTTATCTGGAATTGGTTAGTGTCCCTTTTAATAGTTTGGGACCCCTCTAGTGGATCTCCCTGTCTTCTATTTTTGAAACCACCAGAACCTAATGGAGCAGGAGTGTATGTATGTAGCTAGGCCTTGCATGTTCCTATATCATTAGTAAACAGCGTCATATGGAACCCAGTTGTGTCCTGTGGTTCCCTCATATTCTTCATGTTCTGTAAAGAGTAGAGACATGCAAGTATGCACACTGCCTTGTACTTGTCTACCCTGAATTGTATCTGTTCTGCATTGTGCAATTGTTCACCTTTGTTACACCTTCCTGAAATTCCTGTTTTCTCTAGTCCTAACCTAAATAATGTTCTGTCCTTCACAAACTTTGCTACCTTGTGTTCACCCTCTTTCCCAGATCACTAACAAACCTGTTAAACTCTGGTTCTAGTGTTACTTCTTGGGACACACAATACGGAACCTGCTCACATTCTGAAATCCATCAATTATTACAATCACTTTCTACCGCTAAGGGATACCTTTCACCCTGTGGCAACTTAGTTTCTTTGAGTCACCTCTTGTGAAGACAACTTATTTGGGCATCCAAATAGCCTCTGTTAAATTGCATCTATTGGTTCTCCTTTGTCCACCATTTTGTTGAGTCCCTCAAAGGATTTCTGGTGTTCTCCCATCTATCAGGCTATACCAACCTGTTGTTGCGACACTGGCAGATCAGGCCATGCCAGAGTGTACTAAGGTTAACTCACTTGTATATTAGTGTTTAATGTAATTATTAGGTGTATAAGAGCATATCTGATGTTTAAAGTTCATGAAAACTGATGAGATGTTATATGCATTCATTTTACATATCTGTATCCATTATAATGAAGCAGCAAACATTTACATTGTAAATAACCCTATAGCTAAATAACTCCTCAGACAAGTAAAAAGCCTTGTGAAATGCAAATGAAGAAATGTAACAGAAAAATGCTCATTTCAAAGCAAGTGGCCATTTTCTGTGTGATGACCGGAGGCCAAGGACTCGGAGTACATTCCTCACTCACTGTCATCAAAGGCAAGCCCATGTGGGTAGAGACACTATCAGAAGAAGCTATAAATTTGGACTCAAGGAAAGATTCTTGATCTCTGGACTCTTACAGGGACGTGTACAGACGCGACGCAGAGATCCCCAGAGACAACCTGGGTACCCTGAAAAGATTTTTGGGAAACTAGCAGTTTATTACCTCACTGCCACCATTTGAAATTACAAACTGACGCACCTGTACATAAATTTTACCAGCTCTAACCTCTCAATAACTCATTTCCTTTTCTTAGCTAATAAGCACTTAGTTAGTTTATGCATAAAATAGGCAGCCAGGGTTGTCTTTGGTGCAAGACCTGGAGTACCAATTGATCTGGGGTAAGTGATGGGTCTCAGGACTGGGAGCAAAATGATGTGCTGTGGTTTTTGGTGTATGTGACTGTCACAAAATCCAGTTTGTCTGAGCAGGAAGATAGGCTGGATGGAGTGTCTAAGTGGACTGCCTGTGACTCCATAGTAAGAGTGTTACAGTGATCCAGGAGTTCAAATTGGTTACTGGATTGATGGAACCTATTTCTAGAGCACACTACAAGCTTGGGGTGTCTGCCCTATGTCTGCCCTGAGGTAGACACTCACAGTTGTGAGTCACTCTGTACAGTATGACAATTGTCTCTTGTCTTATACTTCGATTGTAAGCTCTGTGGGGCAGAGATTGTCATTTTGTTTTGCTTGTACAGCACCAGTGTCGGGGTTCACTCACCACAAGAGCTCCTCCTCCCGGCCAGGCACAGCATAGCGGCAGTCTCTCTGTACAGCGCCCATTGCCAATGGTCTCTCTTCCTGCAGCGTGGCCCTTGGGCCAGGTCAACCTTCAGTCCACTCCTTCCAAGGTGAGAAACAGTCCAACCAAGCTGTATTCCAGTGACCTTACAGCAAGTCTTCTACCTGGCTCTGGAATCTGTGTTCCTTATGACCATTACCTCAGGGGGTTTCACCTCACCTTCCTCTGTGGCTGGTGGGAGAACCCAGGCCCTCCCTCTAGTCTGGGTTCCAGCCCAGGATCCCATAGCTGGCAGCCAAGGTCTGCTCCCTCAGAATCCTTGCTGCCTCCCTGGGCTGCTTGCTACCATTATCCCCCAGAGACTGACTGCAGACTCTCGCCCTCCTGTCTTTTTGTTCTTCTTCCTCCTCTTCGGTTTTGTAGCATAGCAGATTTGCTTGCTCTGTCTATGACCACCATGCACTGTGTTTTGTATCTTGCTTGTGACTTAGAGACTTGGACCTGTCACAGCCTTCTTAAAGAATTGCAGAGGAGCTTTTTTTTTCAATTGGGTCCCATTTTCCTTTCATCCTTGATAGATATTGCAAGGAAAAATTTGTTACTTTAAGGCTTCTCGGTTTCCTATAGAAATACTTCCTGTCACTGATACAGTCTTTACAATCCCAAAAGATAGGATCTATCTTTTCCTGGACCTTACATGTGATGCATAATCCAACTTTGTGCATGATAATTAGAAACAAATTACTATTTAATCCACAATGTCCAGTTAGAATTCTAAAGGGAGCCGCTTCACTCTTCCTTTCACGGCCTCGCATTACATCAACATTTCTACCCGTCGGGCATACTTGGAATATTTTCCCTTTGTCTTGTTTGCCCACAGCCCTTACCATTCCTTCCTTAGCACATGTTTGATGAGGTGTTTAAATTCCAATCTACATAAGGGGATCGCTAGGTCGACTCATTCATGATTAATAGCACTTTTTGCCTGTTTGTCCACCTGCAATTCCTGCAATTTGTTGCCTGCAATTCCTACATGTGCCAGGAGCCACACTATTACTATGGATAGATCCAGTTGCACCAGTTCAGTTGTTAGCAGTAATATTTCATTAAGAATTTCGTTTTCGGCTGTCAGATTTACCACTGTAAATTGCCTGCAGCCCTGATAAGGAGTCAGACAGGATGATCATGGCAGCTGGCTGCATATCTAAAGCCCAGTTACTGCTAGCATAATCCCTGTTAGCTCAGCTGTAAAGACAGATACAAAGTTAGTTAGTCTTATAGATTTCTTGAATCTGAGGGAGGGCATGCAGAAAACTGTTCCCACGCTTCCTGTTCCTTCCTCTTTGGAGCTGTCTGTATATATCTGGCAATAGCCTTCCCACTTATCACAAATATATTGATTTGCTATATCTAGTATATTTATCAGTCTCCTCCTTTTATTTATGTTATTGTATAATTCCGTGTCTATGTCAGGGAGGGGAGGCGGTTTCTAGTGATAGAGCATTTTCCTATAGCTATAGATTTTGGTCTTTTTCAATCCTCTCTTTTCATTAAGATCCCTTATCTACTTCTGTACCCTACTTACATGGGGAATTTTGATTTGGTGTCTTACTTGGCCTCCACTTAATTCCCGGTGATCATTATATATTATCTTTGCTAGTACCTAGTACTGTGGCCCAAGAGGTTAAGTCTAGGAGCTTCATTCAAACACTGCTAGGCATTTCACCGGCTGTAGTACACAAGAGGTGTAGTAATAAAGGCACCACATGTGATGTGCAATGCCACAGGCACCGACTCCGTGGGTGCTCCGAGGCTGGAGCACCCACAGGGAAAAAGTGCTGGGTGCTCTGCAGCTCCCCATCCCAGCTCACCTCCGTTTCCACTCTGCCTCCTCCCATGAGCGCACCACGTCTCTGCTTCTCCCCCTAGCTCTCAGCTTGCCGCAGTGAAACAGCTGTTTTGCATAGCTGGGAGGGAGGGGGAGGAGGGGGAATGCAGCACACTCGGGGAAGAGGTGGGGCCAGGGTGGGGATTTGGGGGAAGGGGTCCCATAGGGGCAGGGAGGGGCTGGAGTTGGGGCAGGGACTTTGGGGAAGGGGTTGGAATGGGGTTGGGAGTGGTCGGGGCAGGGGTGGAGTCAGGGTGGGGCTGGAGGTGAGGGGGGGCTTGAGCACCCACCAGCGCTGGGAAAAGTTGGTGCCTATGTGCAATGCTTGTGCTTGGCTACAGTCTAGTTCACAGATTTGTGTTCAGTGCTGATCCAAAGGCCTGGCCTCCATACTCAAGAATTGGTCTAATTAGCACTCTTTATAGCATTATCACCATCTTCTTATCCGCTCTCCAGGATGTTCCAGAGAGACTTTGAAGTTAGTTAATTTGGCCTGTGCATTTATTTTTAATATTTTCAGTATGATACTCCATGTGAGCTTGTTATCAAAGTTCACACCTAAGACGCTGTTATTCTTCCCTACATTTAGGTGTTGGCCATATAGATATAACTTCACATCTTTTAGATTCTCCTTGATGTGAAGATCATTCCCTTCATTTTTTCTGTGGATGATTTGAAGCCCCGTCTGTGTCCCCATTCTGCACTCCTTTTAAGTGCATTATTGATTCTTTTGCCGACACGTTCCAGGTTTCTGCTTTTGGTCCACAAGGCACAGTCATCAGCAAATAGTGTAACATCTATTTCTGTGCTCACCTGCTTACGGAGGTCATTTATCATGATGTTAAAGAGGGCTGGGATAATTACACCCTTCTCCACCCTGTGGAGTTCCATTGGCAATGAATATACACTGGAAAAAGCAGTCCCTGGTTGGACTTCTATAGTTCTTTTGCTTAAGAAGTCCCTTATCTATTTGTACATTTTTCCTCTAATACCCATGGAGGCTACATTATGAAGTAGCCCCTCTCTCCATAGCACGTTGTAGGTTTTTTCTGTGTCCAGGAAGATTAGTATCATGAATTCTTTGGTTCTCATGGTTTGGGTTTTTTGGTTTCTTTTTGTTTTCCGTACTTCTATTTCTATCCTTAGTGTGGTCAATCGCACTCCTAATTCTTCTGAATCCACTTCACATTCCATCTATGAACCTATTTCTTTCTAGGTGTGCTATTAATCTCTCCATTACCATGCTTTCCATGGTTTTACCTAAACATGCTGTGAGGGCAATTCGTCTGTATGCCTCGGGTCCTGAATGAAACTTACTGGGTTTCCTCACTTGGACAATAATCACACATTTCCAGTCCTTAGGCATTTCACCTTTTCACCATATGTTATTAAACAATTTTAGTATCATCCTCAAGCTTCCTTCACTTTAAGTATTTCAAAGCTTATTTTGTCCTTGCCCAGTGAGGTACTTTTGCTCCTTATTAGCACTTTCTGGAGTTCTCTCAGACTAAAGTTTTCACTTAAAATAATATCCATATCCTTCTCCCACCTCTTCATCACCGCATAATTATCCTCAATGAATGTTCTTTTCCTCGCCCTAATTTGTATCCTCTGTTTCTTATCATTACTGATATCTTGAAATATGGTGGCCAAAATTTCCACTTTTTCTTTGTTGGAGCTTGTTACTCCATGCCCTGCAATTGCAAGGCTTGGCGTTACGTGGCACTTGTTATTTCATTCATTTTCCTAATTTGTGTATATACCTTTGCTATATCGTTAGCTTTATCTACTTTCCCGCAGTATGTTCTCCAGCTTTCTCTGTTTGCTCTTTTTATAGACCTTTGTGCCACTGCCTTGCCGTTTTTATGTTTAAGTCCTCGTTATTTAAGGAATCTTTTGCTTTCTTATATGCCTTATTCCTTTCCCTAATTACCATTTCACATTCCTTGCTCCACCAAGGAACACTTTTCCTATCTTTAAGTAGTGTTGGTATCCTAGAAATAGCTAGGCTGGATGCCTTTATGAGTCCCTTGGTAACATGACTACAGAATTGCAGGATCTTCATTTACACATTGTAAAAGCAGCAAAGAATCCTGTGGCACCTTATAGACTAACAGACGTTTTGGAGCATGAGCTTTCATGAGTGAATACCCACTTCCTCAGATGCATGTAGTGGAAATTTCCAGGGGCAGGTATATATACAAAATATGGCAATATACAAAAACCTGTAGGAGAGTACTTCAACCTCCCTGGCAACACGATAGCAGATCTTAAGATGGCCATCCTGCAGCAAAAATACTTCAGGACCAGACTTCAAAGAGAAACTGCTGAGCTTCAGTTCATCTGCAAATTTGACACCATCAGCTCAGGATTGAACAAAGACTGTGAATGGCTTGCCAACTACAGAACCAGTTTCTCCTCTCTTGGTTTTCACACCTCAACTGCTAGAACAGGGCCTCATCCTCCCTGATTGAACTGACCTCGTTATCTCTAGCTTGCTTGCTAGCATATATAGACCTGTCCCTGGAAATTTCCACTACATGCATCTGAGGAAGTGGGTATTCACCCACGAAAGCTCATGCTCCAAAATGTCTGTTAGTCTATAAGGTGCCACAGGATTCTTTGCTGCTTTTACAGATCCAGACTAACACGGCTACCCCGCTGATAATTTACACATTGCTCACTCACATGTTCCTCACTTTTGCTTCTAAAGAGTTTCCAATTTGTTTTTGTTTTTCAAATTCCAAGTGGGGATCTTATCTTCATCTTTGGTATTTCTTTTTCCCTGATATGTAATTAATGTGGGGAAGTGATCCCTATGCATTCCCTGTTCTTTGTGAATTTACCACCTGCGTTTACTTGCTATGGGGCTTGAAGCTATTCCAGATTTAGGCATGTGAAGTTTCCATCAGCTATATTGAACCTGGCAAGTGCTCCATCATTTAATATTACTAAATTATTCTTTCCAAAGGATTGCTCTAAACATTTTTCATTGTAATATTTTTCTTACTTCCCCACAATCTGTTGTAACTATTGAGACCACCAGAGATAATGAATAGGCATGTGACATCCACAGTTAATGCTTTCAGGTCCATAGCCTCTAGTTTCCTGCATGCGTGATAGACATTATATATCTTAGAGATGCAGAATTGCTTTGTACTGCTATCTCAATAGCATTATATTCAATATTTAGCTTTTTAACCTCTACTTCAAGGCAGTTCAGGTTCTCCTTAATGAAGGTGCAGACACCTCCACACACTCCTATTTCTCTATCATGTCTATATAAGAAACATGCTGAGATTTTATAGTCTACTTTTTCTATTTACCCAGTCTCTAGTATACATATTGTATCGGCCTTCATTGTCATGTCAGTAATATTTTTCTTTCATCCTTGCCCATGCTCATCGGACTATGTTCATTTCAGATTTAAAGAGTCACCACCATTCTTTTAACCGTCAGTATTTCCTTCACTTAGGAAAGTATGAAGTGGCTCCACTGGCAGGTTGCTGGCCCATAGGTACTTAGCAGTAGCTTTAATTATAATTCTCATTTTCTCTATTTTCTTTCCTGTTGGAGATGTACAATTGATTACTTCAATCATAAATGCAACGAATCTCTCCATTTCTGTAAGTAATATGTCAGCTCCATTTATTCCAGTGTCACTCACTACTTCCTTCTCATTAATTTGTTGCTGGTTATTCCCTTTCCCCATATCAGCTTTCCTTTTTTTCCATTTTTTTTCTCTTTTAGATCCCTCCTAGCAGTTTCTGCATGTGAGATGTTATTGGTAATTTAGTTTTTTTTTTATTTCCCTAGCTCGCTTTGCCTCAGGCCTGGTCTACACTACAAACTTGCATTGGTAGAGCTGTGTCTCAGGGGTGTGAATAATCCACGCCCCCTCAGAGATGTAGCTATACCAACCTAATGCCTGGTGTGGACCATGCTAGGTCAATGGAAGACTTTTTCTGTTGATCTCACTGCCACCTCTCAGGAAGATGGGTTACCTAGGCCAACAGGAGAAGCCCTCCCACCGGCATTGGTAGTACCTATACTGAAGCACTACAGTGTTTTCAGTGTTCTCCTCCACAATCACCACATTTTTGTTCTGTCCCTTCCTCACAATTATCATATGAATATTCACCTCCACACACTTACTGAACTGTATTGTCCCTTGGCAATTATTTGCTACATGACCAAATCTTTGGCACCTGCTACATCTCACAGGAGGAGGAATATAGTCCTTAGTCCAGAATATCTGATACCCTAAAGTTACTCTGGTAGAATTCATTCCTTAAATGGGACCAGCACAGCTGTTGAGGATTTGCTGTCATGTCCTCCTCTGCTAATTAGCCTCTTAGCAGATATCACCTTATCTTCATCTATTCCTTGTTTTATTTCAATGAATGCACCATATGCTGCCCCTCTTATTTCTGTGAGGAATTTGGGCAGTTGACAATTAATCTTTATTTTACGTCAAACTTTTGTCCTAAGGAGCTTCCCTATCTGTTCTGTTTTACATTCCACTAACAAGTCTTTGCCAGGTAGTTTCATACCTCTTACTATAGCTCCAGCACTTGTTAAATCCACTCTGCATTCCTCAGTGCATTGATATCACCTGTCTATAGCCTCACCTAGGGATTTGACTACTATGTAATTTTCACCATTTCCCTTTCCTGGCCTCCTATTTCTTGGGCCTTCTTCTGGTTCCAAAGAATCCACCCTTTTCTTTTCCTTGTTTGTATCCTGTTTTCCTCAATGCTTTCCCTAGCCTCCTTGTCCAGCCTGCTTTCAGTCTCATTTATTATCTCTCTGGTCTCACTCTGCCTAGCCTGTCAGCCAAAGGCTCAGCCAGCCAGCAGCCTAATAACCCTAGCCCAGCCACTTCCCTTCAGCCCAACCCATCTTAGCCAGCTCCCCAGTCAGCTTCTTCCTGCTGCAAACTTCATGGCTTTATAATCACCAGATAGCCCCTTCCCAGCTGGGCTTCATCGTCAGTGAAGTTTGGCTTGTTCCCTCTCTCTGGCAGGTGCTGCCAGGTATGTTAATTGGCCTCTCCGTCCCCCATGAACCCCTTCAGTTCCTGTGGGAGTTGCACAGCAGATCTCCCTGCCTCAAGACCATGGGTAGAGATGCCTTCTGCCACAGAGCTGGGCCCGCAGATTGTCTCACTCAACTTCAAGTTCACCCTCCATGATCGGCAGCCAGCCTTCTCTTCAGCAGTGTCCAGGTGCCTCTCCCGCAGAAACTCTTGGTGCTGCAAAGTGGCATGACAGCCCGGCTCTGCAGCCTTTACCTTCTCCTTACCTTTATCTTCTGCTTCTGCCTCTGCATCCCCTGCACCCTTTGAGTCAGGGTGTGCATACTCACTGTGGTCTGCTTAGCTTCTGCACCCATCCAGTTTATCTCTCTGGGAGTCTTCCTCCCCTCTAGTTCCTTCCAACCCACTGCCAAACAGGTCTGTGGAATAGGTGCCCCATCATTACTGCCACCTTGGGTCTTCTTGCAGACACTGTGATCTATGCCACATGACACCTGGTCCTTCCCTGCCCCACCTCCCACCAAGCAAAACACAGTCCAAAAGCCCCAAACCCGCACAACATAGTCCACATCAACCCTGTGCACGTAGTCAGCTCTGTTCCAGGGCTGCCCAGAGGATTCAGGGGGCCTGAGGCAAAGCAATTTCAGGGGCCCCTTCCATAAAAAACTGTTGCAATACTATAGTAACATGTATTTGAAAATGTAAAAAATAACCAGTAAAATACATTCAAAAATTATTTTTTAATAATTTGAAAAAACACAAAATACATTATTTAAAAACATTAAATGCTTTAATGGTATGTATACATTTGCAATTATATAACGGGCTGTCGCTGGGCTATGGTGATGGTTGCTGCCAATGGGCTGTCACTGCCTGGGGGTGGCGCTACTGTTGCCCAGGGCTGGGTGAGGAGCTGGGCTCTGGGTCAGGGGGTGCCCAGCTCAGAGGGGCTGGGCTCGGAGCTGGGGGTCAGGGCTGGGGGGCAAGGGTGGAGGTCTGACTCAGAGGGGCTGGGCTCGGAGCTGGGGGGTGCAAGGGGGGTCCAGCTCAGAGGGTCTGGGCTCAGAGCTAGGGGTCAGGGCTGCAGGGGGACGGGGTCAGGGGGCTGGGCTCGGAGGGGCTGGGCTTGGAGCTGGGGGGATGCAAGGGGGGTCCAGCTCAGAGGGTCTGGGCTCAGAGCTAGGGGTCAGGGCTGTAGAGGGACGGGGTCAGGGGGCTGGGCTTGGAGCTACAGGTGTCCGGCTCAGAGGGGCTGGGCTTGGAGCTGGGGGTCAGGGCTGTGGGGGGATGGGATTGAGGGGGTGCCCAGCTCAGGGGGGCTGGGCTTGGAGCTGGGGGTCGGGGGGGTGTCCGGCTCAGACGGGCTGGGTTTGGAGCTGGGGATCGGGGGGGTGCCCGGCTCAGACGGGCTTACAATGCCACTTACCCGCTCTCCCAGAGCCTCAGCAAGCCGCGTCCAGGAGCTCCTGCCGCTTGGCCTGTCGGAGCTCGCAGCCCCACCCCCTTACCACGTGGCTCCGAGGGGGGAGGTGCTCAGGCCCCTCCCCCTTACCACGCGGCTCCAAGTGGGAAGGAGCTCAGGCCCCGCCCCCTTACCACATGACTCCAAGTGGGAGGAGCTCAGGCCCTGCCCCCTTACCGCACGGCTCCAAGTGGGAGGAGCTCAGGTCCCGCCCAAGCCACGCCGCTGCAGTGCTGTCCAGGGCCACTCGTGGACGCAGCACGCTGAGGCACCAGGGGATCGGAGCAGGAGAAGGCAGAGGCGGAGGGAGCCTCCGACATTCTCGTGGGGGCCTGGGGCAAATTGCCCCCCCCAGGTGGCCCTGCTCTGTTTTCACCATTTTAGTGTCTTCCACCACACCGGGACTCATCAGCAGGCCTCGTCTGGCCCTCCTCTGGGACAGCCACCCCAGCCCATCAGTGTGGGGCACAACCCCACTCCTCCCAGTGGGAATGCTCTCATCTAGGAGCCGTTCCTGGTTCCTCTGGGACCCAGCTCTCCAGCAAGGTGACCCCAGCAGGTAAGCCCTCCGCTGCTCCACTTCCTTCCACTCCTTCTGGCCCTGAGCACTAGCTCTCTGGCTTAGGGCCAGCTGGCATCATCCTCTGCTGCTGCTCCTCCTGCCTCCAGCCCTCTCGAGCCTTGGTGCTGCCAGCAAGCAAAACCCTTGCTGCTCTCTGGTCTGCAGGCCTCTCCCAGGAACCGGCTTCTCTCTGTGACAGCTCGCATCTCCTGTTCTGACTCCCCAGCAGCCCCTTCTCACCAGGCCTCCCAGGATACGTCTACATAGCAACTCAGACACCCGTGGCTCTTGTAAATAATACAATGATGAATTCTAGTCTTACAGTGCAAGATAAACCTACCTACCCTAAACTCTTAAGAAAACTAATCCATACGTGTGGAATCAATCTGTTCATGTTTGACATATGAGCATTACAGCAATGCCACTAAAATCAATGCCTGAAAGAAATAACAGATTAATAAAATCCCCATATAGTGCATCTAACGGGGACATAAACATACAGTATATAACTCCATACTGAGCACAACTGTACAAATAGTTTGAATAACTCACTTTAATAGAGAATGCAAAGGCAGGTCTGTAATGAGCAGCATGTAAGAGAAAATCTAGTGCATTATTAATTTCAGGCAATACTAAGGGTTTTTTTTTATATTTTACATTTTATTAATACTCTCTGTGATAGCTTTTCATAGCATTGCATCAATTGGAGTACAGTAATTACAATGTATTAAGATTCACTCCATGCCTGAGGAGTGTGGAAGTTCAGTTAAGATGGTTTAAGTAAATGAAACGTAAATCACTATTGACTTCGAGCTGGATTAAATAAGAATTCTGCCTGGGGGGACTGGATGGCTCAGGGATTCACTAATGGGATACAGAGCCTTTTGCCAATTAAAATTTTGGATCAGTTCAGTATTGGCTGGGTGTCTTGATTGTCTGAAGGCTGTTCTGAGGCCCTGGTGCAATGAAGTGGCAGTCTTCAGTCAATTTTCTAGTGGATAATATCTGCTTGAGTAACACTATCACCGCACTGGGCACATGAAGCAGGCTCAACAAAAATAGGTAAAGGCATGAGAATAGATCTGAACTGGAGACTTCAGCTCTGGGCCTTCAGTGCCCACGCCAATCCAAGAGGAGGATCGAGGCTGAAAGGTATTTGGTCCCATTGACTTACTACGGCCAGGTTTTCGAAAGTGCTCAATACACAACAGTTCCAACTGTTCGCCATAGGGACTGCTGAGAACTGAACTCTTTTGAAAGTCTGGTCCCTGGACGGACACACACACACACACACACACACACACACACACAAACACACACACACACACACACACACACACACACACACACACACACAGAGTTTATCAGCATGTTTCTAAGACAGCTTCATTATTTGTGAGTATAGAAGCCATGCATGAGTTATGCAGGTCTCCCCAAATGAGTGCTGAAACTGCACCACCCCATCATGTGACCTGTGCTTGCCACGTATTCAACGCACATGCACTGGACAGGACTTACACTTTTTATCAGGAGTCTTTTGAGTTTGGTTTGTCTTTAAAGCAGGTGCCCTCACAGTTACCAGGTAGCCAATTCTACAGGGCTGAATGAAGAGCATTAGAAAGAATAAATTGTAAATGCCTGAAACAATAACTCTTCTGGACATAACATTCAGAGCTTAAGCGTCAATATGATGGGAAGTTCCAGGAATAAAAACAAATGCTGTGTGTTGCAATGAAAAATTGGGGACTGTTTTCCAGTGGAATAATGCTCCCATTTATATACCTGATGTTTCATCAGATATCGGACCTTAAACCTATCACTGGTCCATGACTGATTAACGCCTGTGTATGGTGTTCACTATTGCCAACATCATGGATCCACGATCATGAGTCAAGCCCCCAAAACCCATGAGATTATTAAAAAAAATAAAAGTACATATTTGGGGTTGGTTTTATTTACCATCTGGTTTTTGAGCCTTTCGGGTACAATTGGGCATGTTTTTGGACCTTTTCTGCACAACCAGGAGGAGTAGAAGCTCTTTTTTATTTCCTAATTAAAGCTGAGATGTTCATGTGATCACACAGCCCCAGGAACTGCACCTTCCAGGAAAGCATCTAGGATTGCGAGACTTGTGAAATAATCATGAGAATTGTCAACACGAAGGAGGCAGGGACTTCCACATATGGTGGGTAATAGGAAACATTTTCTGTTGGAATTAGACTTTTAAGTGACTGTTTTGAAGTCTGAAAGTTAGAATTGTTCCTGCAGAGATAGATTAGGGGGCAGGTAAGGCACTTGAAGAAATGATAAATAAATTCATCACATGGCGCTGCACTTTTTCACTTGACTATCACCTTCCAGAATTCTAAACGTCTGAGCAGCTTCAGACAATGGTCAGTTTCAGTTAATCAACCTACCAAAGAAATGTTTCCTTCTTTTTCCACAGGTAGGACTTCACCCCCAAAATTACACTGACACAAAGCTCAGCATGGGCGACACCTCATGGCACATCAGAGCTAGAAATGACAACTTTAGACCCCTGGAAAAAGGAGATTTCTGGCTTTGTAGTAGGGCATCCAGCACATGCTTTGTGCTCACGCTGAGATTCCAGGCTTTAGAACTCAGCTATTTTCATATTTAGGAAAAGTTATTCTAGATAATTTAATTTTCTTCTTCTGCAAGAGTCTGTACAGTGGGACTCACAGTTAATAAGGAAGTCTGGCCTTAATTAGGAAAGGATAATTAAAAAGAAAACGTTAATTAATGCTCTGTGGCCCCAGTCCTGCAAACACTTATGCCTGAATGCAACCTCTACTCAGTTAAGCATGTGCATATTTGCAGGACTGGGGCCAAAATCATTTTGAATTATTTTTGTTGTTAAATATGTGGCATATGTAGAATAAATGATGTGGTGTGGAGCAAAGATTTCCTTAGTTTGCATTTGTTAGCTGCCTGCAGATCTCACTGGTGACTTTCCCTCTTGAGCCGTATGGCAATCATTCCAAACGTCTACTGACAAAAACTTGATTCCACATCATGACATATGTTCTCTATGTTATTATATATTGCCATAGAGAGAGAGAGAGGTGAGCATAATATCTAGTCCTATTCTCCCTCGGACAAGTCTCTCTCCCTTTCACGCACACACGGCATAGGGTCTCATGTTCCCTTACACACACACACACGACATAGGGTCTCAAGTCCTCTTTCACACATACACACACAGGGGGATGTCTCTGTCTATCCATCTAACCAGAGTTGGCTAGACACAAACAGACAGCTTTGAGGTTTGTTTAGGATTGATGTTTTAAGGCTTTAAATTTTATTTTGATGAACCAGAAAGATGACATTTGTCTTTCCTTCTTCACAGAGGATTCTGCCATACCCGTGTGAACATCATGGGCCAGATGCCAAGAGGGTGTAAATCAGCATACCTCCATTGACTGTTTGTACCAGTTAAGAACTGTTCTACACTGAAAACTTGTATCAAGTAACGTTCAAGGGTGTGAAAAATCCACCCGAGTGACGTAGCTACCCTGACCTAACCCCCAGTGTAGACAGCACAAGGTAGACAGAAGAATTCCTCTGTCAACCTAGCTACCGTCTGCCTAAGAGGTGGATTAAAGGACCCTTCCTGTTGCTGCAGCAAGTGTCTACACTGAAGTGCTACAGCAGCACAGCTGTGTAGCCCTTTAAAAGTGGACATAGCCTGAGAATCTGGCCCCACAAATTCAATTCTATTAAGCAATGAAAAAGAGATATCAGTAGAATTAACTGCAAGTGGCTTCTTGTCTATCCGGGCTCTTTCACAGTTCACAGTAATTGCTGCAGGTTTATATAAGCTCTGTGTGGGAAAGCTCAGCTACACGATGTTTACATGGACTTTGAGTCTGAGAACCCCCCTGGTGCCATATGAAGGGGCTCGGATAATTAGTGGGGTTCCAGGTTCATTTCATAACACTAAATAGAAAGAGGCAGCAGTACTCAAAGTGGGTGACTAACAGATTTTTCAGTTCATTGGCCATTTTGAAAAGTAACAAAACAATTGTTTCGGTATCAGAGGGGTAGCCATGTTAGTCTGGTGTGACTGAAGCTGCATTTTTTCCACCAGAAAAAGTTTTGGCTAAAGCATTTCACACAGCTGTGATCATTGCCCTCAGGAGAATAAGGCTCACTTGTAAAAAAACCAGCTGTATTTACATAAGAGAAGAAAATCGGATCAGCTTTCACTCAGAAGTGCTCTGTTTACTGAGCTGTCAGAGAAGTTGATGTTAAATGTTTTTTATTTACAAGTGACAATTACACACTAAAGTACTGTGGTGACAGTTTAGCTCATTTTGGAACAATAAGGGATATTTCTTTCCCTCCCATATTAGGTCTTTTTACACACTGAACGATATTTACAATAGCGACCAGGGATGCTGTGTGCTCCGATTTTATCGTGCCCAACTGGAGACTCCTTAATGAGCCATAACTTTCAGAGGTGGGTGTTTCTACATGTCATCTCAAGTTGGGAACCCGAATCTCAGGCCACTCAAAATCTCTACCCACTCTTGAAAACGTAATCCATTAGTGGCCACTAAAAATATAACTTCCCAGGGATGTATTGTACGTTATGGGACTGCCGGGCTAGATAGCTCAATGACAAATCCTTTCTAAAAATACATCTCAACAGAGCTACTTAGAGACTCCACAATCCCTAAGTGCTTTGCAGACATTAACTGACTGGGCCTCATAATGCTCCCTGCAAACTACGATTTACTGTCTCATTTAGAGAGGGCGAACTGAGGCACAGAGAAGTTAACTCTGAGCAAATGTGTAAACAAGCCAGGTAGTGCTTAATTTCTGCCAGGGTTTGCCATGGCTGATTCCCAGCACCACTAGGCTTGGCCGTTGATGGCCCCGGCACCTCTGGGCTTGCTGCGTCACTTATGAAAGTAAAAAAATTGCTTGAGACCAGGCACCTCTTTCATTACAAATTAAGCCCTGAAGCCAGGTATAGAACCCGGGAGTCCTGGGGCACTTCCTGTCGTTGCTAGATGACACTGTCTTCCATTGGGACTCTTCTAAAGCATGGCTCCTTCTCTCGTGTTCCTCCACCTTCTGCTAAAAACAAGATCAGAGAAAGTAAACCCAGACCAAACAAAACCAACAGCACTTTCAAACTCTGCAGAAACTACATAGCTACTTTCTAAAGAATTGACTGTAATTCAGCTCAAATGAGGCAGCGAGAGTCTGCTTTGGCTGGTGAAAGAAAGGCTGGTTGGGAGCTCCTGCTAGCTGCCAAGGGCTAGGAGAACTACCACCTGCCTCCTCCCACAATCTTGCTTTGTCAGGGTGTGCGGACTGCCTGCAGGCAGAATTGAATCAGGATTCTCCACAGCATGGTCAGGTGCCCTAGTCACTGGGCTACAAGCGAGGTCTAACTCCCTTTGTGGATTTGGACTATGCCCTACTGGTGACTGCTGCGCTAAGTGCATGTCCTCCCAGCAGAGTTAACTCAGGGGATCTACACTCCAAGTTACTGCTCTCGAGTGAGAGTGGCCACACTGTGAAATAGCACTCGATCTGCTGTGTCCGCACTGGCACTGCACTCACTCGTGGTGTGGTGCTAAGTCTCCCAGGGACACATCCCATAGTTCTTTGTGCTGCAGTGCGTTGAGCCACTCTAGGAATTCCTTCCCAGTGAATTGTGGGAGAACTTGCCTGTCCTCTCTGAACATGAGAGGGATTGTGGGAAGATGTTAGAGGACTCACATCACTCAAGTGGTGATAACTTGCCTCCACATGAGAGGGTGGTTGTATTAACAGCTGACAAGTTGCATTCAGTGGAACTTGAGTTAGGGAAGACAAGCCCTAAGAGGTGAAAAGCAGTAGCGGTATAAAGGTCCAAGTAGTACTAAAGTTCCACTTAAGCCCAATTTTAGAGAGTTTAAGTGGTGCATAAGCCTCTGCCCTGAAGCGACGTTTGCCCAGAGAGCCTAGTATCAGACCGTCATAGAGATTAAAGCCAGATTGTCCAGTCTGACCTCCTGCACATCACAGGCACCTCAGCACCAAGTCCAACAACTGCAATTCGACCGGAGCATTACAGCCTGTAGGAAACTAAACTGGTATGTGCTACAGATAGAGAACAGGAGGGACTGAGGTGCACCAATGCCCAAGACTCCTACAATGGCAGAGAAATGAGAATGAAGTGAGACATGACCCGAGTTATAAAGGAGAGGCATGTACCTTGTGCATACATGATATTCCTCCTGCATGCAGAGTCAGGAGTACGTCCAGACACTGATTTTAATTGACACAATTCCTTTGTGCTTTAGTTACGTCCTCTACATGTCATTTGAGCTGCAGCTTTCTTCTCCATTGGGAAACCCCTATAATGCTTAACTGGATGAACATGCTTTACTACAGCCTCTGTTTATTTTACTATGGAACACTTCCCGGTAAGACCATCATGCACAGTTTACTATCCCCATCTAATCTGGGGCTTGTTTAAGCAAGTTTTATTATAAATAGACTATTTGTACAAATCATTGCAAAATAAACAGATTTGTTTTGATATCAGGTATTAACTGAAGAGTGCTTCACAGACTTTTCTCTAAGTGCTGTATTTTACAGCTGTTTTTATAATAATTGCAACCTTGAGAGGAAAGTATCGCTTTTTATAGATGAAGGTTGGGAACTACGGAGCCATGGTGTGTTAGTGGCAAAATGATATATGTAGGTTTTTTTATGACTAATCTGACATTCAAGAAGAGTTTAGGAAAGGTAGAAACACGTCAGGGAGAATTAGACTGTCTTGGACGCATTCTTAAGGTTTACATTAGTTAACTTAATTTCCCCACATCCCTACAGGCCAGAGGACCTGTCTTACTATCCATCACTGGGTAGGAAATAGCACAAGGAAAGATATTCTCATGCTATCTCCCACCTGGCCAAAATGAGGAAGTCAAGTGGAAGGAGTGATGTAGGTCATATCATGTGGTAACATTCTTTCCATTCCCCTAGTATCTCAGGAGGACATTAAGCAGCAGCTACTAGAAGGTCCAGAAGGGATCACCTCAAACAAGAAATCATCACATATTTTCCCTTCCAGTATGAGATTATCAGGAAACCTACCAGAAGAGCATACAGGAAACCCAAAACCACTATTCTAAAAACTTGATAACAGCCATTCAACAGAAAAAACAAAGAGTGGAACCAACTACAACAACTCCACAGCCCATACCACACCACCTTTGGGAGTAACCATGGCACCAAGACCCACCATATGGACACTACACGACACACTAACATCATCAATTTATCAAGACTACCTCTAACTGGAGCTGAATTATTTGTACATTCCAAGGGACTGGACTTCAGCCCCACCACAGAACCTGATACCATACTGGCTTGTGGAGAACTGAAGAAATCTTTTGCTGACTCTGCCTCAAATAATTTTTTTCAGGACAATGACGACACCACCCACAACTACCATATCCCCACCAACAGTCATAAGAAAAAAGTATCATCTGACTGGATACCCCATAGTGGACAAAACCACACTCTTAAAAACATTACATTGATTGCTTCAGGAAAATAATTGATTGTGAAATTGTTAACAAAGGGAACATCCATCACAATCTCATTGCCACCAAGAGGACAGTTATACAGTACCTGAAATCAAACCATCAGATAGTGATCAAACCAACAGATAAAGTGGGAGGCACAATAGTTTTCAACTGTGATGACTGTGTCAACAAGGCCAACTGACAACTCTCTGACAGCACCTATATAAAGAACTCAAAGAAGACCACACACCACAATTCACAATTCACCCAGGAATTTAAGGATATCATCAAGTCATTCCCCAACCAACTCCACGAGAAAGTCTACAGCCTCTTCGCCCATGAACTCACCTCAGGGACCTTCTACATGCTTCCCAAGATAGAAAAACAAGGGAAACCAAGCAGATCCATCATATCGGGACGTGAAGGAAAATCAGGACTCACAGTAACCATCCTCAAACCACTCACCTCACAAAGGTGCAATTTCCTCCATGACTCAACCAACTTCCTCCAGAAACTATTCAGCATTGACAATCTCCCTCAGAACACTATCCTGGCCACCTTGGATACCACCTCCCTATACATCAAAATCCCTCACAAAGGCAGCTTTGCTGTCTGCCTCAAATATCTATAAGACAATGGACAACACTCAGATATCCATCACAAACACATCACCAAAGTCATCCATTTGATCCTCAGCCATAACAATTCTATATTCAACAATGAACATTTTTTTCAAACCATCAGAACAGCCATGGGTACTTGGCAGAGTCCTCAATATGCCAATCCATTCATCTGCCATCTCAATGAAGCACTTCTGGACAAAAACACCATGGAATTAGTAATATACCTGAGCTACATCAATGATATATTCATGTTCTGGACAGATGACCTAAATTCCCTCACAAGTTTCCACCACAGCTTTCACACTCACCACCCATCCATTCAAACTCTCTCTAAAACACTCCCACACCAACATCACCTTCCTGGACACCACAATCAGCTTCAACAATGGATCCCTACAGACAACTATGTACAAGAAATCCACAGATCACCACATTTACCTTCACAGATCCAGTAACCACTCCAAACATACTAGGAAATCTGTTATCTACAGCCAGACACTCAGCTACCATGGAGTATGTTCTGAGGAGAAAGTCTAGGATGTACACCTTAATACCACCTTCACAAAACTAGGATACCACCAGAAAAATAGATTGCATCATGAAACAGGCCACCTAAATGCCCTGAGAGAACCTGCTTCAATGTAGGGGAAAAAAACAACCCTTCAACTGCATACATCTGGTTGCCACCTACCATCCCATACCAGGAATCATTAAATAACTACAACCCATTGTGACATTCTATACCTTGGGAGAGCGTGCTGTAACCCACATATTCTTCATTTTCATATAATTGTGATCTTACATATAAAGCATGCATTGTAAGGTATCAGGGGAAAGGTTATGATCTGCTGAAAGTCATTTTTCTATCCATTGTGACAAAGTTCCTCCTCTACCTTGGTGGGTCCTGCGTTTATTGGCGGATTTGCTCACCTCAGTGATCTTCCCCACAGTCTGGGTCAACTCCTCCTGTGTCTGATCAGGAGTTGGGAGGCTTGGGGGGAACCCGGGACCGCCCTCTACTCCAGGTTCCAGCCCAGGGCCCTGTGGATTGCAGCTGTCTATAGTGCCTCTTGTAACAGCTGTGTGACAGCTACAACTCCCTGGGCTACTTCCCCATGGCCTCTTCCAAACACCTTCTTTATCCTCACCACAGGACCTTCCTCCTGGTGTCTGATAATGCTTGTCCTCCTCAATCCTCCAGCAGCACAGCCTCTCACTCTCAGCTTCTTGCTCCCAGCTCCTCACACACACTCCTTCTCCTCTGGCTCCTCTCTGCCTGACTGGAGTGAGCTCCTTTTTAAACCCAGATGCCCTGATTAGCCTGCCTTGATTGGCTGCAGGTGTTCTAATTAAAGTAGCTATCTCCACTGCCTTCTAGAAAGATCTTAACTGGCCCCAGGTGCCTTGATTAACCTGGAGCAACTGCCATTTGGTTACCAGGATACTAGGGATTTGTTTAGCCTGGGGCTAACATACCTGTTTCTCAGTTCTTTACTGTAGCCATCTGGCCTTGCCCCATCACACCATATATGTATATCATTAATGCATATGAAGTTATGAGAATTGTGTACTATGGTTGTCACTATAACATGCTGTAAGTTGGGGGAATCAGCCAGATACTAGCTCCCTAGAGGCAACAGCAAGGAAAGTAACCAACGCCCAGGTGGGGTGTCAAACAGCCATCAATAGCCATTGTCCAGCAAGGGAGCTACAATGCGATGACTCACCTGCACGAGGCCACACCAGGGGAATTGCTCAACCTTGCTTGGAGAGACTCAGCAATGCCACACAGACATGCCTGGACTTGTGCTCCCCAAGCATACAGACTGAGAGTATAAAACAGACAGAGTGGACACATATTGGGCCCTTCTCCTGCCCCTACCTATGCTGTAAGCAACCAAGACGCTGAGAAGAAGACAAGACTCCAACACAGGAGATTGGCCCAGGTTTAAGGAAAAGACGGTTACTCAACTTTGTAACTGTTGTTCTTCGAGATGTGTTGCTCATATCCATTCCAGTTAGGTGTGCGCGCCGTGCGTGCACGTCTGCCGGAAACTTTTTACCCTAGCAACACCAGTGGGCTGGCAGGTCGCCCCCTAGAGTGGCGCCACCATGACACCAGATATATACCCCTGCCGGCCAGCCCGCTCCTCAGTTCCTTCTTGCCGGCTACTCCGACAGTGGGGAAGGAGGGCGGGTGTGGAATGGATATGAGCAACACATCTCGAAGAACAACAGTTACAAGGTGAGTAACCGTCTTTTCTTCTTCGAGTGCTTGCTCATATCCATTCCAGTTAGGTGATTCCCAAGCCTTACCTAGGTGGTGGGGTCGGAGTGAAAGGTCGCGGCCTGGAGCACTGCAGATCCAAAAGCAGCATCATCTCTGGACTGCTGGACCAGGGCATAATGCGAAGCAAATGTATGAACAGATGACCAGGTCGCTGCCCTACAGATTTCTTGAATGGGCACTCAGGCGAGGAAGGCCAGCGAGGATGCCTGTGCTCTGGTAGAGTGAGCAGTCACACGGCCCGACGGAAGTTGGGCCAAGTCGTAGCAGGTCCTGATGCAGGATGTAACCCATGACGATAACCTCTGAGAGGAGATCGGCAGCCCCTTGACCCTATCCGCCACTGCCACAAATAACTGAGGGGACCTGCGGAAGGGTTTTGTCCTGTCCATGTAAAAGGCTAGCGCCCGTCGGACATCTAGCGAGTGGAGCTGCTGCTCCCTGTGGGACGAATGGGGCTTCGGGAAGAAAACTGGGAGGAAAATCTCTTGGTTGACATGGAAAGCTGAGACCACCTTAGGAAGGAAAGCAGGGTGCGGCCTCAGCTGTACCTTATCCTTGTGGAAGACAGTATACGGTGGGTCCACCGTGAGGGCCCTCAGCTCTGCCACCCTTCTAGCTGAGGTAATGGCCACAAGGAAGGCGGTTTTCCATGAGAGGTAAAGCAGGGAGCAGGTAGCTAATGGCTCAAAAGGAGGGGCCATGAGCCGGGACAGGACCAGGTTGAGGTCCCATGAGGGTGCCGGAGGGCGAATTTGGGGATAGAGCCTCTCCAGCCCCTTCAGGAATCTCGCCACCATGGGGTGAGAGAAAACAGAACAGCCGTCCACGCCAGGATGAAAAGCGGAGATGGCAGCGAGGTGAACTCGTAGGGACGACAATGACAGCCCCTGGGTCTTAAGGGACCAGACGTAGTCCAGAAGAGTGGTGACGGGAACCTCCATAGGACGAAGAGCTTTCTCTGCACACCAGCAGGAGAAGCGCTTCCACTTGGCTGTATAAGTCGCTCTGGTGGAAGGCTTTCTGCTGCCCAAGAGAACCTCGCGGACCGGGGTGGAGCACCGCAACTCAGAGTCAGTCAACAATGGAGGAGCCACGCCGTGAGGTGGAGCAACGGAAGGTCCGGGTGACGGAGCCTGCCGTGGTCCTGCGTGATGAGATCCCGATGAAGAGATAGGGTAACAGGGTTGGTCACTAAGAGGTCCAACAACACGGGGTACCAGTGCTGTCTGGCCCATGCCGGAGCTATAAGAATCAATTGGGCTTTGTCCCTGCGCACCTTGATTAGAACTCTGTGAATCAGGGGAATGGGCGGGAAAGCATAATGGAGGTGTGTTGTCCAAGGGATCAGGAATGCATCCGCGAGAGACCCGGGCTCCCGACCCCGGAAGGAGCAGAATGTTCGACACTTCCTGTTCACCCGGGATGCGAAGAGGTCTATCCGGGGACGACTCCACCTCTGGAAGAGTGAGAGGGCGACGTCCGGACGGAGGGACCACTCGTGTGAGAGGAAGGATCTGCTCAGCTGATCCGCGAGGGTATTCCGCACTCCGGGAAGGTAGGAGGCGGACAGGTGAATAGAATGGGCTATGCAGAACTCCCAGAGACGTATCGCCTCCAGACAGAGGGGAGAGGACCTGGTGCCGCCCTGCTTGTTGATGTAGAACATGGTCGTCGTGTTGTCAGTGAACACCGCAACACAACGACCGTGGAGGAGATGGACAAATGCTTGACAAGCAAGGCGGACCGCTCTCAACTCCCGTACGTTGATGTGGAGGTTGATCTCTTGCGGGTCCACAAGCCCTGAGTTCTCTGAGTGCCACAGTGAGCTCCCCAGCCCAGGTCGGAAGCGTCCGTGGTTAGGGATGAGGAAGGCTGGGGTGGATGGAATGGGAGTCCCGCACATACTATGGACCGGTCCAGCCACCAGTGTAGAGAGTCCAGCACCGCCTGAGGGACGGTGACGACTGTATCCAATGACCGTCTGGTCGGTCGATATTGAGTAATCAGCCATGTTTGAAGAGGTCTCATGCGGAGACGGGCGTGGGCTGTTACAAACATGCAGGCCGCCATGTGGCATAATAGGGCCAGACACGTTCGGATTGAGGTCAGCGGGGCCGCTCGCAACCGGAGAATAATGTCTGACAATGACCGGAACCTGGGCAGGGGTAACAAGGCCCTGGTGAGGGTAGAGTCTAGAACAGCTCCGATAAACTCTATCCGCTGCGTGGGGAGTAGAGTGGACTTGTCGGCATTGATTACGAGGCCCAAAGCAGCAAAGAGGGTGCTGATCCTGGTGACGTGATCTCTGACCTGTTGCTCCGACGTACCCCGGATCAGCCAGTCGTCCAGGTAGGGGAAGACGTGGATATGGCATCGTCTGAGGTGAGCGACGACTACTGCCATACATTTTGTAAATACTCGTGGGGCCGTAGAGAGGCCAAATGGGAGGACCGCAAATTGATAGTGCTGGCGGTCGGCCACAAAGCGGAGGAAACGCCTGTGATGGGGGGTGATAGCAATGTGAAAATAGGCATCCTGCATATCGAGGACGGCGTACCAGTCTCCGGGATCCAGGGACGGGATGATAGTTCCAAGGGAAACCATGCGGAACTTCAACTTCACGATGTACTTGTTGACTTCCCACAGGTCGAGGATGGGCCTGAGACCGCCCTTGGATTTGGGGATCAGGAAATAGCGAGAGTAAAACCCCTTGCCCTTCTCGTTCTCTGGAACCACCTCTATGGCTCCTTTGGCCAGGAGCGTGTGCACTTCCTGATGGAGGAATTGCTCGTGAGAGGGGTCCCTGAAGAGGGACGGGGAAGGAGGGTGGGAGGGCGGGGGTGAGGAAAACTGCAGGCGATAACCGTCCTGTATCGTGCATAGGACCCAGCGGTCCGATGTTATTTGGGACCACGCCAGGAGGAAAAAGGAAAGGCGGTTGGAAAACTGCGGGAAAGGATCCGTAGGGGAAACTGGTACTGCGCCCTCGGGCGCACCTTCAAAATGAAGGCTTAGGCCCTGGGGGGGGCCTTAGCAGAGCCCTGGCTTTGTCCCGCCTGACCTTCCGACTGCCTGTGGCGGTTGTTCCTGCCCCGGCGTCGCGAGAGGTCCTGTCTCGGGCGGAACGGGGGGTATGGGCGCCGCTGCTGCTGCTGGTTTTGTTGTCTGAAGGACCTGCGTTGGGTCGCCAGAGTATGCATTCCGAGCGACTTTATGATGACCCTATTATCTTTTAGGTCCTTCAGCCTAGGGTCAGTCTTGTCCGAGAACAGACCCTGGCCTTCGAATGGGAAGTCCTGGATCGTGTGCTGGAGCTCTGGCGGAAGGCTGGAGACCTGCAGCCACGAGAGGCACCTCATGGTGAGCCCGGAAGCCAGGGTTCGCGTAGCCGAGTCAGCGGCATCAAGGGAGGCCTGGAGTGATGTTCTCGCCACCTTCTTGCCCTCGTCCAGGATGGTAGAAAACTCCTGGCATGCATCCTGTGGCAAGAGTTCCGCAAACTTCTCCGTCACTACCAGGTGTTAAAGGAGTAGCGGCTGAGGAGGGCCTGCTGGTTGGATAAGCGGAGCTGTAGAGCCCCTGCCGAATAGACCTTGTGGCCCAAAAGGTCCATGCGCCTGGCCTCCTTTGACTTAGGCGCCGGGGCCTCCTGTCCGTGGCGCTCCCTGTCGTTCACCGACTGGACCACCAATGAGCAGGGAGTCGGGTGAACGTACAAATATTCATACCCTTTAGATGGGGCCATGTATTTCCGCTCCACCCCCCGAGCGGTTGGGGGAATGGAGGCCGGTAACTGCCAGATGGTATTGGCATTATTTTGTATAGTCTTTATGAAAGGCAAGGCAACCCTGGTTGGCGCATCGGCTGCCAGGATGCTCACCACTGGGTCCTCCACTTCCTCTATCTCCTCCGCCTGTAGGTTTAGATTTTGAGCCACTCGGCGGAGGAGATCCTGGTGTGCCCTTAAATCCAATGGCGGGGGGCTGGAGGAAGAGGTACCGGCCACCGCCTCATCCGGGGATGAAGATGAGGAGATTCCGGGCAACAGGAGAGCTAGGGACGTGGAGGTCAGCGAACTGCACTCCACAGTTCCAGCAACCGACACGGCGGTAAGAAGGAACTGAGGAGTGGGCGGGCCGGCAGGGGTATATATCTGGTGTCATGGTGGCGCCACTCTAGGGGGCGACCTGCCGGCCCACTGGAGTTGCTAGGGTAAAAAGTTTCCGGCAGACGTGCACGCACGGCGTGCACACCTAACTGGAATGGATATGAGCAAGCACTCGAAGAAGAACAAACCAGTATATTAAGGACTGCAATATCCAGTGGGGTGAGAAAAACTGCTTCATCTAATTGCTGCCCAGTCTAATATGGTTGAGAATTTAGACTGTGTGATTATATTTTATTTTATTTTGGTAACTGCTCTGACTTGTTATGCTTCGACTTATAATCACTTAAAATCTATCTTTATAGTTAATAAATCTGTTTGTTTATTCAACCTGAAGCAGTGTGATTGGTTTGAAGTGTGTCAGACACTCTCCTTGGGATAACAAGCCTGATACATATCAATTTCTTTGTTAAATTGATGAACTCGTATAAGCTCGCAGCGTCCAGTGGGCATTACTGGACACTGCAAGATGGAGGTTCCTGGGGTTGGGTCTGAGAGTGGAGATATTGGCTAGTACCATTCAGTTACAAATAGGTGGGAGCAGTTTACATGCCAGAGGCTGTGCGTGAACAGCCCAGGAGTTTGGGGCTCTCACAGCAGAGCAGGGTAAGGCTGGCTCCCAGAGTCAAGGATTGGAGTGACCTAGCAGATCACAGGTCCACATAACACCAGAGGGGAACATCACACCCATATCAATGGGGACATCAACCTGAAAGAAATCTTTCCCAACCCCCAACTCTTCTGCCTTTCAAATAACCTCCAGTCTCACCAAGTGCATCATCAGAAGCAAGCTCCCCACAAACCAATACACACTAACTCAAAGCAGCACCAGACTCTGCCAGAACAACAGATGCAAAATCTGAAGACATCTCTATTGCTACAATGATCAATACACCCCCACAACACACTTTTCAAGATCCATGAGTCCTACACATGCCTAGCACAAGATTTGGTGTACTTTATCCAGTGCACTAAATGCCCCAGTAAAAACTATGTGGGTGAAACCAGACAATCACTACATTCTTGAAGAATTCACACAGAAAAATAATAAAAGACAAGAATACCCTATCAACTGTGGGCAAACACTTTCCACAAACAATCACTGCATATCTGACCTCTCAGTCCTTGCCCTCAAAGGAAACCTGCACAAATACCTTCAAAAGGCAAGCTAAAATTCATATCTTTGTTAGACACTAAAAATCATGGTCTCAATAAAGATACTGGAATTATGGCTTTTTACAACAATCTGTAGGCTACTAACCACTGCCCTCTTTTGGCCTATGATTGCAGAGGTGTTAATGGGCTACTTCACCTTGACTGGTCTCTTAAACTATGTGCTAACTACTTACGCTAAACAATCAGTTCCACTTTGTATTTAGCTGTGATGCTCTAAATACCTTTCTAGACCAGAAGAAGAGCTCTTTGTATCTCAAAAGCTTGTCTCCTTCACCAGTAGAACTTGGTCCAATGAAAGATATTACTTCACCCATCTAGTCTTGCTAAGCAGCCACTAGTATCAGACATTTTTATATCAGCAAGTGTGGACAACCTGCATCCAAGAATTTTAAAAGAGCTAGCTGAGGAGCTTGCTGGACCATGAATGAAGACTTTTCAATATGTCTTGGAGCACTGGGAAAATTCCACAAGCCTGGAAGAAAGCTAATGTTGTGCCAATATTTCAAAAGGGTAAACAGGCCGCCCAATAAATGATAGGCAGTTTG
Organism: Gopherus evgoodei; assembly: GCF_007399415.2. Lineage (NCBI taxonomy): Eukaryota > Metazoa > Chordata > Testudines > Testudinidae > Gopherus > Gopherus evgoodei. The sequence continues at coordinate 139,137,454 of NC_044326.1, forward strand.
ACATCAATTCTGGACAAGATAACGGAGTGGCTTATATGGGATATAATATATGGGAATAAAGCTAGTATACGGGATGTAATATAGGGGAATAAAGAATTAAACTAATGATTTTTTTTAGAGTAGATTACAAGTTTGGTTGATAAAGGTACTAATGTTGATGTAATAGACTTCTGTAAAGCATTTGGCTTGGTACTGCATGGCATTTTGTTTAGAAAGCTATAAAGTTAAGATGCCACACATTAAAAGGGATTTAAAGCTGGCTACGTGACATTGTAAATGGGGAATCATCATTGAGCAGGAGAGTTTTCAGTGATCTTCTGCAAGGATCAGTTCCTGGCCATACATTAGTTAACCTTTTTATTAATGACCTGGAGGAAAAAATAAAATCATCCCTGATAAAGTTTGTAGATGACACATAAATTGGAGAGTGGCAAATAATGAAGAGGACAGGTCACTGAATCTGGATCATTTGGTAAGGTGGGCACAAGCAGATAATATGTTTTAACACGGTTAATTGAAAAATGTCTGCCTCTAGGAACAAAGAATGCAGGCCATACTTATAGGATGGAGGATTGATCCTGAGAAGCAGTGACTCTGAAAAAAGTTTGGGAGGGGGGTCATGGCAGATAATAAGCTGAACATGAGCCCCCACTGTGACACTGTGGCCAAAAGAGCTTGTAGCCCAATGGGCTAACTCGCCTTCATTATATTTACTGATCAGCATTATATTCTGCTTTGCATTATATTCAGCAGTAACACAAGAAACCTACAGATCTGTATTCTGTAAGACATTAGCTTCAGCAAGTTAGCATAAGGCTTAATGCCTATAAACTTTGAACAGATAAACTTTGCGCAGATAAACGGCCCAATGGAAAACCCCAAGTATTTGGGGAGCTGAAAATAGAGTTTAAAGGGAAGGTCTCACCACAGGTACATGAGTCAACCACAGAAGTGTCCTGGCAATGAACTGACATATTTATCAGGTACATGAGATACACCTAAGGCTAGACGACTTGCTTGCCTGTCTATAGTTTCTTGTAAGTTTCTTATTTTCTGATAGGTTTGATTATTTTTCATTATAATAGGTTTATAAGTTTATATTAGAGTATATTTTGGATGTAACACATGGGACTTGCAGGCCACATCCTGTATGGGGAGATAAGGAAAAGTTAGCATACATATGTTTGGGACCTTTCACCTAGATAGAGTTGATGAGCTAAAGCATAAGGTCCGTGTATAGCTGCAACCTTTAACATAAAGGATGTGTTAAAGCAGGTTGGCATAGGGGCTTTCCTAAGTTCATACCCTTTTAAACTTAACAGGTACTCCACAACTCAGAACGAACCGAAATAATTAGTTAGGACAGAAATAACAAAGAGGCCATGGTAATGAATTGACATATATGATAATAAATTCAGATCATTAATATACTAACCTATAGGAAAAAAACACTTAAACATTAGTAAGATGAGAAAATACAAATAAGGAAAAAGGGAAAAATCCCCTACTGAATATGCCTCAAACATAGTTGCATCAGTGTAACATATTATAAAAGTGGCATTCCCAGCCCACGGGCAGTAGGAGAGAGAGATGTAGTCCTTGGGAGGTGTCAGAATGATGGCCACTGGTGATGATGGGGAAGGTGATGGTGATGAGGAAGATGATGGCTAACATTTCAGGTTGTTCTACAAGGGATGGTGTGAGTACATAGGTGTGTAGATGTCCATTCTGTAGTATCGCTATCTGTCGTAGAAAGTTGGGGTGTTTTTGACTGTGCTAAATGTATTAATAAACCATATTTGTATATATAAGAGTTCCTATAGTGTGAGTGTTGCAACTGTACACATCAGGTTCCCAACTACATAATAATTTAAATAATATTGGCCTGATCTTGGGGCAAGAACCTGTCAACCCTCAAAGTGATACCTGGGGATTCTTTATGTAATTAATTATATTGCTTTCTTATGTAAAGTTCAGGCAACAAGCTAATGCAAGCTTCGGTGCATAGTCAGAAGAATCTTGAGTAGGAGCAGAGAGATTATTTTATTTGCGTAGATGGCATTGGTGTGACTGGTGCTGGAATACAGTGTCCAGTTCTGGTGTTCACAATTTAAGAAGGATGGTGACAAATTGGAGAGGGTTCAGAGAAGAGCCATGAGAATGAAAAGACGGTTACTCACCTTTGTAACTGTTGTTCTTCGAGATGTGTTGCTCACATCCATTCCAGTTAGGTGTGCGCGCCGCGCGTGCACGTTCGTCGGAAACTTTTTTACCCTAGCAACTCCAGTGGGCCGGCAGGTCGCCCCCTAGAGTGGCGCCGCCATGGCGCTCTATATATACCCCTGCCGGCCCGCCCTTCCTCAGTTCCTTCTTGCCGGCTACTCCGACAGTGGGGAAGGAGGGCGGGTGTGGAATGGATGTGAGCAACACATCTCGAAGAACAACAGTTACAAAGGTGAGTAACCGTCTTTTCTTCTTCGAGTGATTGCTCACATCCATTCCAGTTAGGTGACTCCCAAGCCATACCTAGGCGGTGGGGTCGGAGTGAGAAGTCGCGGCCCGGAGCACTGCAGTTCCGAAGGCCGCATCCTCCCTCGACTGCTGGACCAGGGCGTAGTGGGAAGCAAAGGTGTGGACCGATGACCAGGTCGCTGCCCGACAGATTTCCTGGATGGGCACACGGGCTAGGAAAGCCAGCGACGACGCCTGCGCCCTGGTAGAATGCGCAGTCACACGGCCCGTAGGGACATGGGCCAAGTCATAACAAGTCCTGATACAGGACGTAACCCAAGAGGATATCCTCTGGGAGGAGATAGGAAGACCTTTCATACGATCTGCTACCGCCACGAAAAGTTGGGGGGATTTTCGGAAGGGCTTAGTCCTCTCTATGTAGAACGCGAGAGCCCTACGGACATCCAGCGAGTGGAGCTGCTGCTCCCTGCCTGAGGAGTGAGGTTTTGGGAAAAAAACCGGAAGGAAAATCTCTTGGTTGATATGAAAGGCTGAGACCACCTTGGGCAGAAAAGCAGGGTGTGGCCTCAGCTGCACCTTATCCTTGTGGAAGACCGTATATGGGGGGTCTACCACCAGAGCTCGGAGCTCCGACACCCGTCTAGCTGAGGTGATAGCCACTAGAAAGGCAGTTTTCCAAGAGAGGTAGAGCAGGGAGCAAGTAGCTAACGGCTCAAAGGGGGGTCCCATGAGCCGGGACAACACCAGGTTAAGATCCCAGGTTGGAGCAGGGGGACGGACGTTAGGGAATAAACGTTCCAGCCCTTTAAGGAATCTCGACACCGTCGGGTGAGAAAAAACGGAGCGACCGTCCGCACCCGGGTGAAAGGTGGAGATAGCTGCTAGGTGGACTCACAACGATGATAAGGCCAGACCTTGCCCTTTGAGGGACAAAACGTAGTCTAAGATTTCGGAAACCGAAACTTCCATAGGGCGGAGATTTCTCTCTACGCACCAACAGGAGAAGCGCTTCCATTTCGATGAATATGTGGCTCTTGTGGAGGGTTTCCTGCTGCTCAAAAGCACCTCTCTCACAGGCGTAGAGCAGCGCAGCTCTGAACCAGTCAGCCACGCAGGAGCCACGCCGCTAGGTGCAGCGACTGCAGGTCTGGGTGACAGAGGGTCCCGTGGTCCTGGGTAATCAGGTCCGGATGAAGGGGCAGGGGAACTGGGTCGGCTATGGCCAAGTCCAGCAGCATGGTGTACCAGTGCTGCCTGGGCCACGCCGGGGCCACCATGATCACGAGAGCCCTGTCCCTGCGCACCTTCAGGAGGACCTTGTGGACCAGAGGGAACGGGGGAAATGCATAGTACAGGGGGGTCGACCACTGGATGAGGAAGGCATCCGCTATCGACCCCGGCTCCCTGCCCTGAAAGGAGCAGAACGCTTGGCACTTCCTGTTCCCCTTGGACGCGAAGAGGTCCACCCGGGGATAACCCCACCTCCGGAAAATGGAGAGAGCGACGTCCGGGCGAAGGGACCACTCGTGTGACAGGAAGGATCTGCTCAATCGATCTGCCAGAGTGTTCCGTACTCCAGGGAGGAAGGAAGCCCTGAGGTGAATGGAGTGGGCTACGCAAAAGTCCCAGAGACGTATCGCCTCGTGGCACAGGGAGGAGGACCTGGTGCCGCCCTGCTTGTTGATATAGTACATGGTCGTCGTGTTGTCCGTGAACACGGCGACACAACGACCCTGAAGCTGATGACAAAACGCTTGACAAGCAAGGCGGACCGCTCTCAACTCCCGTATGTTGATGTGTAGCCCCACCTCCTCCTGGGACCACAGGCCCTGCGTCCGCAGGGTCCCTAGGTGGGCCCCCCAGCCTAGATCTGAGGCATCCGTTGTCAGGGATACCGATGGCTGAGAGGGGTGAAAGGGAAGACCCGCACAGAATACGGACTGGTCTAACCACCAGCCGAGAGAATCTAAGACCTTCTGGGGGATTGTGACTAACATGTCTAAAGGTTGCCTTTGCGGCCTGTAACGACTGATAAGCCACAGCTGGAGAGGCCTCATGTGGAGCCGAGCGTAGCCGGTCACAAAAGTGCACGCCGCCATGTGGCCTAACAGGGTTAGACATGTCCTCACTGACGTCAATGGGGCTGACCGCAAACATTGAACGATCGCCGCCATGGTCTGGAACCGTTGCAGAGGCAGGGAGGCCCTGCCCACAGTGGCATCCAAGACGGCCCCGATAAATTCCACCTTCTGCGTGGGCCTCAGAGTGGACTTGTCTGTGTTTATCAAGAGGCCCAGACTTGCAAATATGGCGGTGATCATGCGGACATGGCTGTTGACCTGCTGTTCCGACGTGCCCCGAATCAACCAGTCGTCCAGATAAGGGAACACGTGGACACGGTTGCGCCGAAGATGCGCCATGACAACTGCCATGCATTTTGTAAACACCCTCGGGGCCGTGGACAGGCCGAATGGGAGGACTGCAAACTGATAATGAAGAGCCCCCACAACGAAGCGGAGAAAGCGTCTGTGGCGCGGCCAAATGGCAATGTGGAAATACGCGTCCTGCATGTCGAGGGCGGCGTACCAGTCTCCCGGATCCAGGGATGGAATAATGGTCCCCAGGGATACCATGCGGAACTTCAACTTCACGAGGTATTTGTTGAGTTCTCGCAGGTCGAGGATAGGCCTGAGGCCCCCCTTGGCCTTGGGGATCAGAAAGTAGCGGGAATAAAACCCCTTGCCTTTCTCGTTTTCCGGAACCGCCTCTATAGCTCCTTTGCTGAGGAGCGTCTGCACCTCCTGCCGAAGGAATTGCTCGTGAGAGGGGTCCCTGAAGAGGGACGAGGAAGGAGGGCGGGAAGGAGGAAACGAAACAAACTGCAGGCGGTATCCCGTCTGCACCAGGCTTAAGACCCAGCGGTCCGATGTTATTTGGGACCACGCCGGGAGGAAAAACGAAAGGCGGTTTGAAAACGGGGGGAGAGGATCCATAGGGGAAACTGTTACCGTGCCCTCGGGCGCACCTTCAAAATGAAGGCTTAGGACCAGGCGGGGGTTTTGAGGAGCCTTGGTTCTGCCCCCCTTGGTTCCCAGACTGCCTGCGCCTGCCGTTCCTGCCGCGGCGCCTGTAAAGGTCCTGCCGCTGGCGGAACTGGGAAAACGGCCTACGTTGTTGCTGTTGTTGCGACCTAAAGGGTCTACGCTGCGTCACGGGGGTGTGCATCCCGAGGGACCGCATGATGACCCTGTTGTCTTTTAGACTCTTGAGTCTGGGGTCTGTCTTATCGGAAAACAGGCCCTGGCCTTCGAAGGGAAGGTCCTGTATAGTGTGCTGGAGCTCCGGCGGAAGGCCGGAAACCTGCAGCCAGGAGATGCGACGCATCGTAACTCCTGACGCGAGGGTGCGGGCAGCCGAGTCCGCAGCGTCCAAGGAGGCTTGTAAGGCCGTGCGTGCGACCTTCTTGCCTTCGTCCAAGATGGCCGTAAACTCTTGGCGAGCATCCTGTGGCAGCAGCTCCTTAAATTTGTCCACTGCCACCCAGGAGTTAAAGGCGTATCTGCTCAGCAGGGCCTGCTGGTTAGAGACCCTGAGCTGCAGCGCCCCAGCCGAATACACCTTACGGCCAAGGAGGTCCATCCGCCTGGCCTCTCTGGACTTGGGGGCCGGAGCCTCCTGGCCGTGACGCTCCCTATCGTTCACCGATTGCACTACCAGTGAACCGGGAGTCGGGTGAACATGTAGATATTCATAGCCCCTAGAAGGGGCCATGTACTTTCTCTCGACTCCTTTCGCTGTCGGAGGGATGGAGGCCGGGGACTGCCAGATAGTATTGGCATTGGCCTGGATGGTCCGTATGAAGGGCAGGGCGACCCTGGTGGGAGCATCAGAAGAGAGGATGGTGACAATTGGGTCCTCTATCTCCGAGACCTCCTCTGCCTGCAGACTCAGGTTTTGAGCCAATCGCCTGAGGAGGTCCTGGTGCGCCCTGAGATCCAGCGGGGGGGGACTGTTGGAGGAGGTACCCGCCACCGCCTCATCTGGGGAGGAGGATGATGAGACCCCAGGCACGATAGTGTCCAACTGAGGGTCTTCCTCAGCCCTCGCCTCTGCCTCCGGAGCCACAGCGGAGTCCTGCTGTTTGGACCCTTCGTCCCCTTCCGGGGAGGGAGGGGGGCGAGACAAGGAGGCTTCAGGGGCCCTACGCTCCGCAGTCGCCGGTCTAGCAGGGAGCTGCTGGGGGCCCTGGGCCTGATGGTATGCCCAGGGTGTCCAGAATCCCCACTGTTGTGGGCCTTGGTCTTGCAGCGGCGGATCCCCGAACAGCGCCGCCTGCCGGTCGGTGCTCAGCGCATACCCACTGTCCGTCTGGGAAGATACGGACGGCTGTCTCGAGGGCCACGGCGGGGCCGACCCCGGATGGTAAGGGTCTGCGCGGGCCGGCACGGAGGATCGTCTCGGTGCCGGGGACCGGTGCCGGGAGTCATATCGGTGCCGGGACCGGGATCGGGACCGGGATCTATCACGGTGCCGGGATCCTGATCGGTACCGGGTGCCGCTTCGGTACCGGGACCTGCCACCAGCTCGGTGCCGGGAGGTCGACCGGGACCTGCCACCAGCTCGGCGCCAGGAGGTCGACCGAGACCGGGACCTGCCACCAGCTCGGTGCCGGGAGGTCGACCGGTGCGGCGAGTAGCGTCGGGACCTGCTCCTGGAGTCGCGGTGCCGGTGTCGCCGACTGGAGCCTGACCGCGACCGTCTCGATGCCGACCGGTGCCACGAGTGCGACCGGTACCGCTGAGGGGAGCGGTGCCGGGACTGCGAGCGGCGTCGGGATCTGGAGCGCCCAAGACGTCGGGACCTGGATGGCGAACGACTGTCTCTGGGCGGCGCCGACAGCATGGGCTTGCCTCTGGACACAACCCGCACCGGAGGTACCGGGGGTGGCAGCCGAGTGGGCTCAGTCAGGGCAATAAGGTCCCGAGCTGAGGCGAAGGTCTCCGGTGTGGACGGGACCACTATCTCAACCCCAGATCTCATGGGGGAGCTCGGCGGCACCGGACTCAACGGACCCGCCGGGCCCGGAGTCAACGGTGCTGACGGTGCCGGCGGCGCCGCGGCCGATGTCGAGGCCGGGCGCTCAAGCCGGGTCTGCCTGGCCGGAGTATCAGACTTCGACGGCCTTGGCTCTGATTCCGGTGCCGGAGAAGGTCGGTGCCGGGGAGTCTTCTCGGTGCCGGAGCGATCCGGTGCCGGTGCCGATACCACGGCCTGCGAAGCCGACGGGTCAAGTGCCACCTCCATTAGGAGAGTTCGGAGCCTCTGATCCCTCTCCTTTTTTGTCCTCGGCTTAAAAGCCTTACAGATGCGGCACTTGTCAGATCTGTGCGATTCCCCGAGGCACTTCAGGCACGCTTCGTGGGGATCGCTGGTAGGCATGGGCTTCTTGCAGGCCGCACACTGCTTGAAGCCCGGCGAAACAGGCATGAGCCTGGCGCCGGGTGCCGGGAAGGGCTAAGCCCCCGGCGAAGAACTACTTAACAACTATTTAACTAAACTATCTACTTAACAAACTAATTAACAACTATATGGAACTAGAGATAAACGATAGACAAGCGATAGAGAACTAGGAGAGCTAGGGACGTGGAGGACAGCTATGCCGCGCTCCACAGTTCCAACGACCGACACGGCGGTAAGAAGGAACTGAGGAGCGGGCGGGCCGGCAGGGGTATATATAGAGCGCCATGGCGGCGCCACTCTAGGGGGCGACCTGCCGGCCCACTGGAGTTGCTAGGGTAAAAAAGTTTCCGACGAACGTGCACGCGCGGCGCGCACACCTAACTGGAATGGATGTGAGCAATCACTCGAAGAAGAATAAAGGATTAGAAAAGCTGCCTTACAGTAATAACCTCAAGGAACTCAATCTATTTCATTTAACAAAGAGAAGGTTAAGGGGTGAATGGATTACAGTCTATAAGTACCTACATGAGGAACAAATATTTGGTAGTGGGCTCCTCAATCTAGCAGAGAACGGTATATAACGATCCAATGGCTGGAAGCTGAAGGTTGACAAATTCATACTGAAAATAAGGCATACATTTTTAACAGTGAGAGTAATTAACCGCTGGCACAAATTCCCAAGAGTCGTGGTAAATTTCCATCACTGACAATTTTCAGTCACGATTGGATATTTTTTCTAAAAGATCTGCTCCAGGCATTACTTTGGGGAAGTTCTCTGGCCGGTGTCACCATGGGCCCTTCTGGCCTTGGAATTGGTGAACCAGCAAAGCCTATTCACATGCTATTTTCTGCCTTAATTGCTTGCTGTGGGAGTCCTGTGGCCAGCCAGGATGCTGGGTCCCTTCTGTGGGTGCTTGGATGCTTGTACTGAGGGAGTGGCACTGCATCCATCACCATCAGGGTGGTGGTCAAGCAACCTCAGAAGAAACCAGCAATCAAGTATTCCATATATACTGAATAAATACCAGATAAGCACTGAGTATGAAAGGCTGAGAGCGTGAATCAGAAAGCACGCAGTCTGCCACCCTTCCTTCTGTACCCCTTGAGTAGGCCCGGTGAGTTCAATGGGATTGCCTGTAGGGGAAGACGCTATTCACTGTCAGCAAAGATAGCGGAATTGGGCCCTAAATTGACTTGGCAACCAAAGCCGCTTAAGCCCAGAAAACCCACCAAAACAAAACGTCTCTGAAAGGGGAGGCTCTTCTCAGCCTCAGGGGTAGCTACAGGAGCTGGGTTCGTAGCAATTTAATGTAGTGCTGTGGATAAGCGGCTGATGCTACAATCAGTTCTGACAATCAGAGCACAAGGGTCCCGTGGCAGCATGCTTCCCCCTGCACTGATCAAGGTCTTGCCGCTTGTACCGTCTGTCTGTGAAAGATGCAGCCGAGTAGAGCACTTAAAGTTTCTCCCAGACCCATTAGCTACTGCATTTAGAAGGATGCTTATGTGTTAGAGCAGCTTCCTGTGCTCTGTATACTTCCAGCCTTTGTTCAACTGTGCACTCCATTTAATTGCTATTACAAAGTAATTAGAGAGGGGCATAAATGAAAATCTGGAAATCCCAGCTCTTTCTTCCTCTTTAATCATAGAATCATAGAATATTAGGGTTGGAAGGGACCTCAAGAGATCATCTAGTCCCAACCCCCTGCTCAAAGAAGAACCAATCCCCAAATTGCCCCCTCAAAGATTGAACTCACAACCCTAGGTTTAGCAGGCCAATGCTCAAACCACTGAGCTATCCCTCCCCCCCATCATGGGATGAATGATTTGGGGTGCAAGACAGGACTCTGGGCTGGGGGGGTGAAGCCAAGGGATTTGGAGTATGGAAGGGGGCTCTGGGCTGAGGCAGGGGGTTGGGATGTGTGTGGGAGTACGGGTTCTGGACTGGGGGTGTGGGTTCCATGATGGGGCCAGAAATGAGGGGTTCAGGGTGTAGGAGGGGGCTCTGGGCAGGGGGGTTGGGTGAATGGGGGTGAGGGCTCTGGTGTGGGGCTGGGGATGAGGGATTTGGGGTGCAGGAGAGGACTCCAGGCTAGGGCTGAGGGGTTGGGAGTGCAGGAGGGGGCTCTGGGCTAGGGCAGGGGGTTGGGATGTGGGAGTGTGTGAGGGCTCTGACCGGGAGTGCAGACTCTGCCATTGGGCTGGGTATGAGAAATTTGGGGTGTAGGAGGGTGCTCTGGGCTGGGACCTAGGGGTTCGGAGGGTGGGAGGGGGATCAGAGCTGGGTCAGAGGGGTTGGAGGTTAGGGTTCCACTTGGGGGCTGAGGATGAGAGGTTTGGGGTGCAGGAGGGGGCTTTGGGCTGAGATCTAGGGGTTCAGAGGATGGGAGGGGGATCAGGGCTGGGGTGCAGGAGAGGATCAGGGATTCAGGTTCCAGGCAGCACTTACCTCAGGCAGCTCCCGGAAGAAGCAGCATGTCACCCCTCCTGCTCCTATGCTCTATGAGCTGCCCTGCACACAGGTGCTGCCCCCATAGCTCCCCTTGGCCATTGTGAAGCTGGCGCTTGGGGCGGGGGCAGCGCGCAGAGCCCCTTGGTTGCTTCTATGTGCAGAAGCTGGAGGGGGACATGCCTATGCTTTTGGGAGCTGCGCAGAGCCAAGGTGTTGGTGTTGGTCCTGCTTTGAGCAGGGGATTGGACTAGATGACCTCCTGGGATCTCTTCCAAACCTAATATTTTATTCTATATTTTTAGCCCCTCTGCACTGCTGACTGTACTTTTAAAGGCCCAGTCAGCAGTGCTGACCAGAGCCGCCAGGGTCCCTTTTCGGCCTGGGGTTCCGGTCAAAAAACGGACAGCTGGCAACCCTATCAGAGAGGCACAAGGTTTCGCAGGGAGGGGATTTGAGTGGAGGCAGGAGGCACAGGGTGTTGTGGGAGGGGAGCTGTGTAGGGGGTGGAGAAGCACGGGGCATAGAGGGAAGAGGAGGCTGTAAGCAGTACTGTATTGAAACGATTCAGTGCCCTTGCAAGACAAGACAGTCGGTAAATGACTGGAATTTAGTATAGAGACCAGAACAGGGCTAGTTTTGGCTCACTGGGTGCCTGACCTGAAACCCTAGGGTTTGAACTCTGCCCCTCTAGGAGTGGGAGGTATGGGAGAAGGGAGAAAAGACAGGAGGGTCATTGCAGTGATTTCACAGGAGGACAGAGGAGAATGGGCTGGAGGCAAAGGAAGAGTGGGTGATGAAGGATGAGGGAAGGATTGTTTGTGAAGTGAGGAGTGGGGAGGGTGAGGGCAGGATTGGGTGGCTGTGGGACAAGGGAGCAGTGCTTGGGAAGGGTGGGTTGAGCTTTACAGTGGTAGGAGGGAAGTTTCACTGTTGGAGGTCTTGGATGGGCTAGAGGTGTTTCAAGAGAGAGTCTTTGTCCCCTGTCTAATGACTGAAGCTGAGGTGAGTGAGGTGAGTGTAGGTCCTTCACCCCTACAGCCCTGCGTCTGGCAGAGCTCTCGAGATCCATCCAGATCTTGGGGCATCCCCAGGCTTTGGGGAAAGGATTGACCCCCTTTTCCCTTCCCTCCTTCTGAGCCTTCCTTGAGGTTTCCTCAGAGTTCTCCATGGCCGAGAACCTCAGTAACCTATCTCACTTCCTCAGGGGCATGAGGACAGAACCAGGCAAGAGACACATAAAAATCACTGCACACAACACCCTAGCTCATCTCCCACCCTCTGGCTGCTGGCAAACCCGGAGCTCTCAGAGAGTGAAACATACAGCAGGATAAGGGTGTTGCATCTAGTTTTAGGAAGGTAGATGTCATCTTGTTGCTACCTGTGGAGCCATGCTTCCCCATTTAGCTGCACGGCACTCATGTGCAGCCTTGGGATTTCTTTTTATAACAGCGGGATGAATGTTCTCATTTATTTCCCCCTCCCCTAGCACTGCAGATTGTATTGTGCCTCCTTGTAGTGCCATGTTTGTCAAGGCCAACGATAGCCTGAACTGTTGTCAGCTAAAATGCCTGGGTGCAGAAAGTCAATACTCTTTAGGATGACACATTGTCTCCAGCTGGTATCAACAGCCACTTAAGGAATGACCCTTTTATATAAATAGATGAATCGTAGCAATGTGTTTCCATTGGGCCACACTTGCAGCTATTTTACATTGCCAACGTGCATGCGTAGTCACTGTGCATCATGATAAAGAAACAGTATGATTACTACCCTTTTATCTTCCGGGGAAAGTAGTTTTGTTCAAGACCACTCATGGTCTCACTGGCTTTAATTATTTTTCCATGCTATTATGCAGTCTTTGAGATATGCTTGCTTCAAAATTTGAAATGCTAACTACTTAAGCAGTATTGTAATGATTCAGAGTCCCTGCAAGCCAAGACAGTAGCTAAATGTCTGACATTTAGGATATGGGTCTGAAAACTGGCCTAGTTTGGGCTCAGTGTGTGTGTGACGTGAAAACCTAGGTTGTGAACTCAATCTCTTCACTGAACAAAACTGTGACTGAAACAGAATGATCAATTGTTATGGGAAGTCACATGCTGAAAACCTTTTTATGATGCTAGAATAGGAAAGACTGTATTTTAATTCTAAGGGACTGAGGTTTTACTTTGATCTAGCTGATTTCACTCAAAAGGGGCAAATCTCATTAGCTGAACTGGAGCAGCCAATATATTTTACATATTTTAATGTCTTCACAGATAAATGCTGGTTGGTATTGAAGCCAGTGATTATGACTGATAATTTGGCAACCAAAAAAAAAAAAAAACCAATTAATAATACCAGTGGCCAACAATTTGTGGACACTAATGTTCATAAACCATCCAAAATTTAGACCAGGGGTAGGAATTCTATGGTACAAGAAAGCAGCATGCGAGCTGATTTTCAGTGGCACTCACACTGCCTGGGTCCTGGCCACTGATCCGGGGGGCTCTGCATTTTAATTTAGTTTTAAATGAAGTTTCTTAAACATTTTAATGACCTTATTTACTTTACATACAATAATAGTTTAGTTATATATTCTAGGACAGAGTACACATGACTCACGCCACATGTCAGCAGTCTCCACAGCCAGCATTTCCAATTGCTTAGGTTGGGACCTCATGCAGTCACATGTCCTAGACTATCTTCCCTCTGGGAAGCACTGCCTTTTTGCCATCAATCTCTGAGTCTACCAAAGCAAACAGGAAGACCAATGGCAGTAAAGGTAGTATTGAAGCTGACAGAAGTGGTTAATAAGCTAGATCTACTATTAAATACAGGAGAGGGAGGGAACAAGAGAAAGGAAGTGATATAATTCTCTGATAGTTCGCTGTCTTAAGCAAACAAGAGGAATAGCCCTAAAATAAATTAGTTGTGATGTGGAGCCAGTGAAAATAAATGTATTTTTTTAAAGAACAGAATACAGGTGTTGTCTAAAACCAGACTAGGGAGGCAACTGGAAACCTGAGAACCTGCATGTTTGGCTCACACAGAAAACTGACGGATGATCCTTCAAACCACTGGTCATGCAGGAAGGCCTTACTTACATCAGTATCCCATTGATGTCCATGGCATTACTTACATGAATAAGGTTTTGCAGATTGGGCCACAAATCTTACAAAGAATAATGCCAGGATTCTGTCCAACTGGGCTGGAAAGCTTGATGCTACCAAATGGTCCAAACTTGAAGGAAGACTTTTGACCCAGCGAGGTGTATTGAGGATTGTGTTAGAATTGCAAGTTATTGCTTTAAGAGCAGGGATTCCTGGTCCCTTACACAGATAGGGGGCATTGTAGTGAAAGGTACATTCAGAGGCAATTTGGAAAAAGCCAGACTAAAACAAGGTGGAGTTACTTGTGCTTTCTGCCTTAGGGAGCAGCCTGCTTTGGCTCTCTCTGTGTTTTGATGACCGAGTATTTTAATTCTGGATTCTAAGGATATAAAGCAGTGTTATGGTGCAACCTTCCAGCAAGCATATCAGATGTTTTCATCTAACTTCTCTGTGTGTATAGCATGAACATAACAAAGGCAAATTCCCAGGTAAAGCTGACTGTAGACTAAGCTACCTGGATGACTAGGTTGTGGGTTCCTAATACACTGCTGTCCTCTTACTGATGTGCACTAAATGAAACATCTCTTTAGCACTAAGGAGGTGTTGGGATCATTGCTTTAGTGAATCCATAATTCCTTCCATCTGCAAGCATCAAGATAAGAATTGATATAGTGATTCTCCATTTGATAAATATCTTTATTGATTTCTTTTATTTTTATCCTGTTTAATTATAGGACTGTCATTAGAAAATCAGAAATAAGTGTTCCAATAAGCCACTGGGTCATCCTCTTTAACCATACTGAACTGATGTATTAATTGGGGCTATCCATCTTTGGCAGGGTAAAAGGGGAACATGAGGGAATTACAGGCCAGTATGTTTCGTTTCTACACCAGTCAATTGCTAGGGCAATTAGCAAAGCAGACACTTTGAAATTATTTAGAGCAAAAAGAGCTAATCGGTAATCTGGGAAGAAAGGGGAAATTACCAGGGGAAAGAGGAGGATGTACAAGGAGATATTAAGGACTTGTAGGAGTAAAGGCCGTACAAGGGAACAAGGAAGTGTACAGGTACATCAGGGGCTGTGGAGATGACTAAATAAAATTTAGATTGTGTATTTAACAGGCAGGAAGAGCAAATAACGGATGTCAGGGTGACAGAAGAACTGGCTCAGAGCTACTTTGCTGCAGACTTCACTTAAGAAGCATAAGAGTACCTCACAGCTTAATGCAATCGTAGTTAATGAAGAAACAGAGGGGTTACGAGGCAGTAAATAGGCTAGAGACGAACTACTGGAAAATATTCAGCTCATCAGGCAGCCAGCGAAGTTCAGCCTGGAGTGCTAAAGGGCCCAACAGAATGAATATGGAAACACTGGCTCTCACAGAGGAGAGATGAGGTCCCCAGAAGGCCAGAAAAGGGAAAACACGGAGCCTTTTTTTTTTGAGAGAGAGAGAGAGAGAGAGAGAGGAAGTACAGAACTAGTGAACTGCTCTCATTTCTGCTTTGCATCAATACTCAGTACATTTCTAGCACAATTAGAGCCTAATCCAACACCCACAGATGCAACTGAGTCTTTTCATTAAAGTCAGTGCTGCGGTATTGGGTCCTTAATACAGAAGTCACATTGTAAGCATCTACGGAAGAAGAAGGTGACATAATGGATGGAATGGGTTTGCCAATAACAAATTACGGTGAATTAACTTGAATTATTTTTCTTAGCTAGGATAATAAGCTGACTGGATAAAGGAAATGCAGTGGGTACAGTATATCATTATATGACATTTCATTCAGTTCCTTGAGGCATTCTCTTAGGGAAACTAGAGACACACAGATTAGATAGATTGCTTGTAATATGGCTACTAAAAAAGGTCAGAGATTAGATATTCAGTATCTGAATCTAAAGCTATACAGACTTCACTAATTAACTTATGTGGAACCACTTTACCGTTGTCCTTATAAGAATCTCATTTGGTAAGTTTCAGACCATTTCTGCAGGCAATCAAGTTCATACTTTATATTACTGCAAGTCTCCAAAACAATGTAGCATGGGCTTGCATAGCTGGGGAATAGTCTGACCTGTATAAAAAGAGATTCAGTAAGGACAAAGATAATGGAGTAATCAAATGCACAAAAAGAAAGCGGAGAACACAGGTTGGGAAGCTGAATCCCAAAGGACGGTATGGGGAATTAGAAGGTAAACTGATTGGTTTAGCAGTGTGACATTGTCACATACAAACCCTACTCAGTACTGTCTAGGTCTCCATTGGGGTTCCGTTGTGGACATCACCAACCTAAAAAGAGACAACTGGAGAAAACAAAACCTGGTAGGATGATGACCTCTGGGAGCAGGTGAAGTGATGAGGTATAATCAGACTCAAGGAAGAATGCGCCTTTCATCAGCATGCACCGCAGTAGCAGAGACGTGTCACTGAAGAGTTATTGGGCATCAGAGAGTCCCATTAGCTATCCTTGGCCAAAGGAGCAAGGACAGTGCATCATAAGTCTTTCTGGACATGGGGAAAATTTCTTGCTGTTTTAAACCATGGTGCTGGAATCTTTTGAAAATCAGATCCAATTGATCCATTATCAGTAAAGCTAACAAGGAGGGTGCATTGGTCTAGTGGTTAGGGCAAAGGACTCCCGGATCTGCCGTTGACATGTTATGAACTTGGGAGGGTCACAACTTTCAGTGCATCAGTGTCTTGAGGGAATGCTGAATTCCTGAACATATGTAACGTGTTTGGAGTTCATCAGGGGAAAGGCTTGATGTAATTGTTGGTATTTGTATAAAATTATTAACGTGTAAAGAACTGTGTGTGAATTCAACTAAGAATTCACTGTGGTCACTACGTTTCATTTAATTTACGTTTCTTTGTTTACCATTTAAAAACTCAACATTTGACAAGTGTTTCCACAGCACAAGCTCTGACAGCACACAATTATTTCCTAGTCCAACCATATGGAAATACTGTGTGTCTCAAACCCATGTGACAACACGTGTTGGCAGTGTAACCCCATAATAATTTCACAATGGATCTTGGAAACTGGAAGTGAAAAGCTAACAGCAGTTTGTTTTTTAGCTGCTTAACTCCTTTTTACAAGGATATCTCCATGCAGAACCTGCATTTGGGACCTGCACTCCCTGCTACAGTGGGACCTCCCTTTTGGGGGGGAGGGGAATCCTTCCAATGGCCAGGCTCAGCTCAGATTTCATTGCCCACTTTATTATGGTAAAAGCATCCAACATGTGGAACAAATAGCACTGTAAGAGTTGAGCAAATAATTGTGTGGGGATTTTTGTTTGTTTGTTTGGGTGGGTGGGGCAGCACCAAAAAATCTGGAAAAAGAATTTGAAAATTCAAACTGAAATTGAATTTTTGGAGTTTTCTCACCAAAATAAAAAACAAAAAAAAAATTTTTTGTTTCAGGTCAAATAAAATGTTTTGTTAACCCCAAAACATTTTTTGTTTCATTTGTGGAATTTTTTTTAACCCTTTTTGTTTGTGTTTCCATCTGATAAATAAATATAGCTAAATTTAAAAACAAAATGTCATTTTGAAACATGGTCAAAATGAACCACTTTGACTTTAAAAAAATCATTTCTTTGGGCCAAAACTATTCACTTAATTCACTTTAATTCACTCAATTCATGATTAGTTTCAGTGGCCCCAAAATGAATTTGTTTGTCAATTTACTATTTGCTAAAAATAATTGACTGAGCCCTCGTCCCTGACTTTTTTCCTTCCAGAGACCTCATGTGCGCGGACTCCAGCAGACAGCGCCGAGCCACTATTCTCCTGCTGCAAAGGTGGTGGAGCGCAGGGTGCCGGAGTTCTTATTCCATCCCGTTTTATTTAAAATGCTGATTTGAGTTTGGTGCTGGTTCATAAAGCATCATCTTGTTAGTTCTCTCAGTATAGCCCCAAGAGCGCATTCACTTCTCTATAGCTGGCCATCGAAGGTGACTGAAAGGGATGTGAAACTGAAGGCGCCAGCAACAATGTTCTTGGCACATTCAAGCCAGACAAAGTAATAAGCACAGCAAAAATCAGCTACGGTCAAATGACTTATTTTTCCCCCTACTCTTAAGTTTTAACTGATGTATCAGGATTATTATTATTGTGTAGGGGGTCTGTTCAAAATTCCCATTAGTCTTTTGTTGGCTCAATTGATTAATGGTCTGGTTATTATCTCTTGATGCTCTCCCCAAAAACTTTCTCCAGTGAAAACAACGGTGTTTCACAATTATCTTTGTTGTAACTATTATACAAGGTCTTCAGAGTGTGTTAACATCTTGCTGCATTTGGAAGCAGACTTTTAGATTTTCTGCCACTGGGATCCAAATTAAATGTTGAAGTAAATGCTTCAAAGGTAAGTGACAGGAGACAGGTCGAAAACAGTTTTATTACGGCCACAATTTACCCATGGAGTGTCCTGCTGCTGGTAATAACCTTTTCAGAGTTGTAGGGTAACATGCAGTCAATTACAACTGGCACACTATGATATTGGGTCATCTCTATATGTGAAGGGCAGCATAATGTTACTTTCTTGGCATTCCTTAGCTTTTCTCGCGGCCACAGAACTGCAAATAATAATACGTTACGCTCACTGGACATGTTACCACCACCACATATAGCATCACAAAGACAACATAAATATTGCACAGCATAAGGATGAAATTCCTGTCTCTTCTATTCTGCTTACCAGGGCAAGCTTCTTTGTAGGGGGGTCTTCTATTAGACCAAGTAGCAGATCATCAAACAAAGGCAGATTAATTTGTGCTGGGGAAATAACAGGCCTTTTAACTAGCGACTTGGCTTTCAAGAAGTATGTTGTCAGTTAGATCTGTAACTCATTGATTTGAATGGGCCTATTCAGATTTGCACCAGCTGAGGAGCTAGCCTGCATATCAATTGAGCATGATGGCTGCTTCGTGAGTTTTCTGTTTTCCTTTTTTAAAAAGCTCTGTCAAAATATCAACCCTTTGCTTCCAGCTCATAATAACTGCACTGTCCTGCTGCTTCATCTTTATGAGTTTTTTATTGAGGTTTTTAGCTTGGATGTTTTACATGTGATTGTACAGAGCATTTAAGGAATAGACACAGAAAAGAATATACACAGAGGAAAAGGAAACCAAGCAAACTGCTAGTAGTTAAGAAAATGTTTTGTTGGCATGTTATTGAGTAAGAGTATCACCAGCTGAAATGTGTACATGAATTATATGATTGATAACTAGCAGGCACCTGTAATAGCTATTTCAGTTTGGAAACAGGTTTCCAAATTAGAACTAACTTGGCTAGTCTACAATGTTTCCATGTTAAATGGAATATATCTCCTAGGACGTTGTATACATATTGTTTCATTTATCATCCATATGTTCTTACAACTTGCCAAAAAAGAGTAGCTTCTATAGATACCTTTTTCCTTCCTGCTTTCTGTATCAGTCTCCAGTCGTAGAGAAACCCATAAGATTTTGTTACATAAAAAGCAGGACGTTCTGCCTCTTGATTAGTTAAAAACATTCACTTGGCAAGTCTGTAGCTCCAATTGTTTACCTGACCAGAGATCAGCAGTATGGGAATAACGTTAACCAATAAGACTGTATATGTAAGTTAGTCTATATAGACTCATTCTATCTGAGTAGTGAAAACAATTATTCACTTCTGATGAACCAATTAGAAGGCAGATGCAAAGTTGCTTCTGATTGGCTCCTCCTTAGAAGGGACTTGGTGTTTCTTTTTTTCTGAACGTCAGTCATCTTTTCCTGTTTACTGCACGTTTGAAAGGAAAGCTACTTCCCTTTATTAAGCCATGGGTATCGTGCAGCATTTTCCAACCACGGAATTTCTGAGATGAATGCTCACAATGGACGTAACAACGCACACACTGAGTTCAAGTTTTGTTGACTGAACGTCAAGCTGTTTATTGTCCCTCCACAGGGAGACTGAATCTCCATGGACGTCTGGGTCTGGCACCAGGGGACGTTCAGACACAGGTACCAAACCTCCAGATGAATAGAGCTGCCACACTAGATGGCCTTAGCAGAGCAGGAAGGGGCTGAAATGCTAGAGTGATGGTTACTGCTTAGGCACGGGTCCTGCACTGTAAGGTATATGAGCTGCTTTGTACTGACTGAGGCCTCTGGGTTTGTAACTCAAACCCTATGGGGACCACGTTGTCCCCTCTTTATCACAGCACCGCCTGGGACAAATCATGGGTCCTCCTCTTCCTTTTTAACAGGTGAACATCATCCACCGTACCCCTAGCTACTCTCCAAACACACACACATGCATCACCCATTCTCTCTCTGCCGCCCTCCCCCCACAGCTGGCATCGCAGAGCAAATTCAGGGCAGCAAGGAGGAGGGAATTACCACGCCTTGTTGCCAGGCTGTGGGAGCAAGTGAATGGTTTTGGAAGAGGTGCCAGATGTGTTTGAACCAACCCTAATAGATGCTTATTGTGCCATTGGCTCTATCCATACGCTTTGTGCAACATCTTCTGAGCTGTGCACATTACTTGTATTATTCTACACTTACATTGTATTCTCACTTGGGTTTGCCTTCTAGCTGGCATGCTACTTTCTGGTGTACATTGGGGCGAAGACAAGAGGAAGACTATAGATGCATGCGCTCTATTGGGCTATATTAGAAAGAAGAACCAAATGAATGAAGACAAAACATGCAGGGAAACAAATACTGTTTTAAACTCCTCTGCTGGTATTGGTGGGAGGGAGGAAGGGAGGAGGGACAAGAGAGAGCAGGAGAATGGAAAGTAAAATATTTATAAAAGCTCTTGACAGAGTTCTTTTGATTTTTTCTCTATCGTTCCAGATTTTCCTTATCGTACACGTAAAACGTGGAGTGATGCTTGTGTCAGGCAGCTTAGAAGAGCACCTTTCCTACGTGCTAGGAAGTTGCTTTCAGTGATTTTTACCCTTTTCCATCTGATACACAATTACACAGAGCCATTTGAGAGCACTCCCTCTGATTCCAATCCTGTAATGACTGCACACCAGAACTCCTGAGGCGGTCACAGGGATATCCATACGTGTAGTGATTACTGTATGAGAAGGCCTACAGTGTACTCAGAATGCATCAAATTTTGTCCAAATCTTTGGAGCCGAGCAGTTTTGAAAGATAACCAGCTAGTGTCAATCAATGTGACCTACAGTGATTTCAGTGGTTTTAGGCTGACTATATCAGCCAGGGATCTGGCTCAGTGACTGCTGCGGGAATATGCAGAACTCTAGTTGCTTTGATCCCAGACCAACTGCTCTTACAGATGAAAATAGTGTAAATTGACATAACTTCAGTGACGTGTCATGAATGGTCAACAGCTTCCCCGATCACAGAGCTATTGTTAATGATCTCCACTTCAAGGACTCAAAACAACAATACAGAGGAAATAAAAATCAGTGCTTAACGAAACAAGATTATCTGATTTCAGTGTTGTGCCCTTGGATGTTCAGAATTCTACACCATAAAGAAGACCCCGAGACTGCATTACACGTCTATGCTTATTAATATCTTATAAAATTTCACCCCTAAAATAGTCACTAACCAAAATCAGCATCAAGTGAGGTTAAGTAGCTAAAAATAAATAGGAGCTTGCCTCCTTTTCAGTTATTTTTCATGGAGGAGGGACACTAGCAGTGATCGCTGGTCAAGCTTGTGTGCTCTTAGGGTCTCCATAGCCAGTTTTTAGAAGGGACAGGTATCTTTTCATTCCTGTTGCTTGTGGAAGTCTGCAGGGTGTTCTGTTTTGTGTATGCTGTTCTGCGCAGGTGTGTGAGATGCAAAAAAAACCATGTGGCTGCTGCGTTAAGGATGCACTATTAGAATTGCAAAGCTTGGCGGTGCAATTCAGTTTCCAGTAACATTACATAGCTGCGCTATTTTTACATAAGCAGCTATACATTAAGTTAGTTTGGGCCAGATCCTGACCCCCAGCCCTCCTGCTTTGGACTACTGGAAGCCAGTTAGACAGCTACCTGGGGTTTTGCCTGGTGGCATTGGCCCAGCATAGTAAATCCTACACCTCTGCCCTTTCCTGGCTGCAGTTTTGGGGTGCTCTAAAGGAAGAGGGGATGTAGCCATACTACTGCTGTGTACTACTAATCCCCAGCTGCAGAAGAGACATTTAGAAGCCAGTGCTGCGGATATTATTGAGAGACAGCCCTGACGGGAGAGGAGGAGAATGGAAAGTAAAATATTTATAAAAGCTCGACAGCCTTCTTTTAATTTTTTCCACAGAGTTCCAGATTTTCAAGATTTCTCTAATGCAAATTATCCCTGCAGCAGCCTTGATGCCAAACAAGCCGGACAGACACAATCTGCAGTCAGCCTATAGACAGAGGGGCTGAAATCTTAGTGTGTGCCAGCGAGCTGCCACGTCAATTACCTATAGCTTACTCTGGCACATGCCCACAGAAAGAGCTACAGGGAAGTAATCGCTATCTACACACTGCTTCCCCATCAGAGAAGGTTGGCTGGGAGGGATGGGAAATGGGTGGAGTCGGTTCGGTTCTCTAACATGCAGAGCAGCAGCAAATTACAAGGATCATAGAATATCAGGGTTGGCAGGGACCTCAGGAGGTATCTAGTCCACCCCCCTGCTCAAAGCAGGACCAATCGCCTACTAAATCATCCCAGCCAGGGCATTGTCAAGCCTGACCTTAAAAACCTCTAAGGAAGGAGATTCCATCACCTCCCTAGGTAATCCATTCCAGTGCTTCATCACTCTCTGAGTGAAAAAGTTTTTCCTAATATCCAACCTAAACCTCCCCCACTGCAACGTGAGACTATTACTCCTTGCTCTGTCATTTGCCACCACAGAGAACAGTCTAGATCCATTTTCTTTGGAATCCCCTTCCAGGTAGTTGAAAGCAGCTATCAAATCCCCCCTCATCCTTCTCTTCTGCAGACTTAACAATCCCAGTTCCTTCAGCCTCTTCTCATAAGTCATGTGCTCCAGCCCCGTAATCATTTTTGTTGCCCTCCGCTGGACTCTTTCCAATTTTTCCACATCCTTCTTGTAGTGTGGGGCCCAAAACTGGACACAGTACTCCAGATGAGGCCTCACTAATGTCAAATGGAGGGGAATGATCACAGCCCTCGATCTGCTGGCAATGCCCCTACTTATACAGCCCAAAATGCCATTAGCCTTCTTGGCAACAAGGGCACACTGTTGACTCATATCCAGCTTCTCATCCACTGTAACCCCTAGGTCCTTTTCTGCAGAACTGCTGCCTAGCCATTCAGTCCCTAGTCTGTAACAGTGCATGGGATTCTTCCATCCGAAGTGCGGGACTCTACAGTTGTCCTTGTTGAACCTCATCAGATTTCTTTTGGCCCAGTCCTCTAATTTGTCTAGGTCCTTCTGTATCTTATCCCTACCCTCCAGCGTATCTACCACTCCTCCCAGTTTAGTGTCATCTGCAAACTTGCTGAGAGTGCAGTCCACGCCATCCTCCAGATCATTAATGAAGATATTGAACAGGACCGACCCTTGCGGCACTCCACTTGAAACTGGCTGCCAACTAGACATGGAGCCATTGATCACTACCCGTTGAGCCCGACAATCTAGCCAGCTTTCTATCCACCTTATAGTCCAATCATCCCGCCCATACTTCTTTAACTTGCTGGCAGGAATACTGTGGGAGACCGTGTCAAAAGCATTGCTAAAGTCAGGGAATAACACATCCACTGCTTTCCCCTCATCCACAGAGCCAGTTATCTCATTATAGAAGGCAATTAAGTTAGTCAGGCATGAACTGCCATTGGTGAATCCATGCTGACTGTTCCTGATCACTTTCCTCTCCTCTAAGTGCTTCAGAATTGATTCCTTGAGGCGTCACAGCACCTCCCATGGCTATTCCTGGGGAATGCAGCTTACTCACTGCCTGTTGCTCAGGGCTGTCTAAAATCACAAAGTAGACATCATATAATGCTTTTCATTCTTCCCCCAATCCCAGCAAAGTAAGCACTCCAGGTAAGGATTGTGAACAAGAGTTTTCCGAAAGGGATGTATGAAGTTAGGTACCTAAATAAGAGGCCTAGTTTTCAAAGGTGCAAAGCCGTCAGGAACTCCATTGAATTCAGTCACTGTTGAAAATCAGGCCACTTATTCAGATACCTAAAAGGGAATTTAGGATCCTAACTTCAGAACAAAATTTTCAAAAAGTGGGAGCGTTCATCCATTTATCCATTTTTTGTTGAAGCCTGACCCCCTCCTTTTGTTTTCTTTAAGTGTGATCAAGATATTTTTAGGCTAGAAAGATGTATTTCTTTTTTCATTTCTCCATAACTCAAAAAGGCAGATGACATTTTTCAGAGCCTTGGGAAACAAAATTCCTTCTAGTATAGGCAAAGCATACAAATTCAGCCCAAAAGCTTTCTGTTTTGGAAAGTTCTGAACATGTTAAAAGATAAACTAATGGATAGCCATAACTATAGCATTCACTGCTGCTGACTGTTGTCTCGCTCTCACAGGCATGCCCATGTGCACACACACACCTAAACATACTCTTCAGTTATTCTTATCTGCTGTGCTTTCCAAATGTTTTTTGTATTCAAAATATTCTTATACTTGGAAGGTGCTTAGCCGCTTTAACGTTCTCACTCCTACTTTTTCAGACTCCAAGGACTGAATTCATGAACTTCAGAGTTCAATTTTACACACTGCAGATTATGCAGATGACATTAACACATTGTAGCTCAGTTAAAATGGGTACTCATTGACACGGGATAGTCCACGGTGCTGTGACTATAGGTCAGCATACAGTAGCCTTCAGCTCGCCAATGTCCAAATGGTTGACACAACATGGGACCATGCCTTAAAGTAAAGGGCAAGAAAGAAAACAAAGCAACAAAGGCTTAAAACTGGGGCTGTTCAGTCCAGAGAAAAGAACTCTGAGGGGTAAGAGTCTTCAACTATATTAAGGGCTGTTATAAAGAGGATGGTGATCAATTGTTCTCTATGTCCACTGGCAGTAGGACTGGATGTAATGGGCTTAATCTGCAGCATGAAAGATTCAGATTAGATATTAGGAAAAACTTGCTAACTCTCAGGGAGTTAAGCTCTGGAACAGGCTTCCAAGGGAGGTTGTGGAATCCCCATCAATAGAGGTTTTTAAGAAC
This sequence comes from Gopherus evgoodei, assembly GCF_007399415.2. Taxonomy (NCBI): domain Eukaryota; kingdom Metazoa; phylum Chordata; order Testudines; family Testudinidae; genus Gopherus; species Gopherus evgoodei. The sequence goes on from NC_044326.1 coordinate 139,162,071, forward strand.
AGTTTGGACAAACACTCACCAGGGATGGTCTAGGTTTACTTAGTCCTGCCTCAGTGCTGGGGGAATTAAGGTCCCCTTTCAGCCCTATGTTTTTGTGTCTCTGTGAAAACTGTGTTGGATTAATTTAATTACCATAAATAGCATTTTATCCCCTCTGTTTTGTGAGTCAACTTTTTCCATGTCTGTAAGCCATCCAGAAGAATGGATACTGTAATGCAAGGTTGGCATGGGATGAATATAGACAGGTGTAAAATGAAGCGTTTCCTGTACCCAGAGAGTTGTGAAGTGAGAGAAGTTAGAGGAGAGAGCATGAATTGACAAATGGAGGGAAAATAAGAGAGATGAGGGGAAGGAAGACTGTTGAGTCCTCAACAAAGGGGAAGTGGAATGAATAACGTTGGGAGACCATGACCTTGCCAACATCACAAGGATAACATTTTCACTAGGATACATTGATTCAGCAATGTATCAACCATAAACGAGTTGTTGTTCTCCATCAGACACACCAGTAAATGCCACCTTTATTAACCACTGGCCTTTTATTATAACAATTACTGTGAAAGATCTTATTCTCTGCATGAATTTAATTCTGCCATGTCCCTCTACAAGTGTTTTGGGAGTCTACTGCTGTTGAAGGTTTTGGCCTTCTCAGAAATATATATAATTCAAGCGCAGTAGATCATCAACAGTGTCCACTTGACTTGCTGCACTGAAGTTACGTCCATGGAGAAGCTGAAATTGTCTTTACCTTTCAACGCGTAAATCTACAGCTTGCCATTTGTCTCAATCACACTGACCCCATAATAATAATAAAAAGAGCAGCAAGTTTTAGGGCATCAGATTGGCAGCATCAAGACAAAGGGAAGACTGGGTGGTAGATAGTTCCCACAGTGTTACAAAGACAATTGTTCTCAGCTGCTCGGCACTGAAGTAGAATGCTGCTTGTTGTTGAGTGTAAACTCTAGTGTCTGCAGCCAGCTCTCTGGGGTTACCTCCTACACTCAAAAATGGGGTTCCCTTCAGCACATATTTCCAATCTGAATAAGTGGCTAGCATAAGCCACCCAGATAACTAGTACTGTGTGGTGGTGTGTCATTTGGGATTTCTCAGGGCCAGAGTCTAATACCCTTAAATAATCACATTGATTACTACTTTATTTCAGGAGTAATGCCACTGAAGTCAGCACAGCAGCTTGCAGAATAAAGTACTACTCAGGGTGAGTAAAGGATAACACAATGTGGCCTATAGTCTGTAACTGTGTAGCCAACATATTTTGTTCATCAAACAGGGAAAGCATGCAATAATGGAGACATCACCTACCCACCTCAAGTCTTTCTTCTCTCACTGAAGTTAATTGGAGTTTTGCCATTGACTTCCATGGAAGCAGGACCAGACCTCGACAGAGCAATGCACAACAGCTCTATGAGAATTAGCATCTGAGTCACTTTATAGTCAGTGCTGGGTGTGCCCTGAGGCACTTATTTTTGTTGTCAATCTTTCTGTTTTATTGTGTTGATTTTTCTAAATTACATATTTTGTCTTTGGGAAAGTGATATAATTGTGCTCTATTCAAAAATTAATATCAAGGTGAGCTGGAGGAAAGTTTGGCATGGCAATACACTGGCAAGCAACACAAATAGAGGAGACACCCCACATTGGGAAAGTAATTTATATATGTCTTCCCGGCTAAATACTCGGAGGGACCATCAAGCTCCTGTTAGAAACTTGGAGGTTTTTGTAAAGTGGCTGAAATTGACCATGGAATAGTTGGGAAGATCCAGTGGTTCTTTTTTAGATGACTTGTTTCTCATTGGTCCACACCATTAAAATATGAAGACCACAGATGGTGGCTAGGGAGACCATTCTTCTACTGTTTGCCACACTACCAACAGATTGTAACATCAGAAGAACCAAAGTACCAAAAAGATATAATGGATATTGCAGTGTAAAAAGGTACAACACATGAAATACTGTACTCAAATTATCTTCATGTCCTAGGCCACTTTATACAGTAGAAACCCACTAGACCGATGCAGTAACCTGCTAAAAAGCAGGTTCAGTTCATCTCATCCCTACCCCAAGAAAAAGTATACCTAGCTTGATTTTCTATATCCTTCCAATCAGCCATAGCTATATCATTTTTGTGCTTAAGTTATTCATCTAGGGCTCCTTTCCTTGCTCTGCTCACCCGTGCCCTAAAGGAATCAAAAGTCTTGTATTGAAAACAGGAAGGGAGAGAAAAATGAAGAGAAAGTTTAGTCGTACAGTACATACAGTATCTTCTAAATCTTAATCAGTTGTTTATTGGTTGGCAAACAAGTTTCACTTTTACAACAAATATTAGTAATGAGGTCATTCAACTTTGAGACCATACAAAATGGATCATAAATTAAAAAAAAAATTATAATCTGTGCTGCTAATTTACCTCCGGAAAGCCTACATTACTTCAAATCCTATCAAATAAATAAATTTCCTGTTAGGAAAATAATGAACAGAGAATTTTTTTAATCACTTCAAAATAGTTGGTTTTCAAATTCTTGTTATAAGACAGTCAAATTTCTTTTTTTTTTTAACCACTGCAGTACAAGTGCCTAGATTGGGAACCAGACTGAGGCCTGAAGACTCTTAACTCCTACAGGGATATTGTTTTCACATGCAGAAGCCCAGCTATAACTATAAGAGATCTCTTGGCTTCTAGTACCGTGCCTACTGCCTGGGTGAGGGACGGCTTGCCAAATACGCTTCATATTAATTATTATTATTATTATTATTATTATTATCGGTTGTGCACTGTAAACATAAAGTTTGCCCTGCTCTAATCTGCGAAATTTCTGTTGGCAATACACCGACTGAAGAAAGAGAAAGCACGAGAAAAAGAAAATCCCATTGGTTGAAAAGAATTTGTGATTGTATTACTAGAATATGAGCCTTAGAAAGTGACTTTTTTTGTTTTGGTTTTTTTTGGGTTTTTTTTTTTGCCCAGTGAAATTTTTAAAGAAAACAATGGCAAAAAAGGATTTATGAAAAACCTTGCTCCTACTGGTAGACAAATTTGCAAGACCAGCACAACAGAAAAAGTTATTTTTTTTCCCACTACATTAACAGGGACGCAAGTTCTGGAGGAACAAAAAGCAGACTATATGTGCAATGCTAGTATCTGTACATTACATAGAAATTGTTCAATTTTTTTTCTGCCATTAGTTTTTTTATCATCAGTTAATACAGCAAAACATAAAATATGCGTGTAGCATATATAATTCTAGAATTCCCATCCGTTTCATTAGATTTTGTTTTGTTTGCTCCCACAGCTAAACGCGCTGCAGTTAAATCGAGTTGTGAGTGACCAAAAACCATTATGTGATACAGATTCATAATAAACAGTTTTGCTATTTTTTGTTGTTGTTTGTTCTTTGTGCAGCACTCCCACCGAGATGCATCATCGCTACTAGTTTCAAATGCACGTTTGGCCTTTTTTTTTTTTCTTTTTAAATCAGGTCCTCAGTAATAATAGCAACAGAGCATCAAGGATGTTTAAACAAACACAGCATAACTCGAGAAGGCCACGAAGTGTGCCATTATCTGTTGTATCTCTTTCATTAACATAATGAAGTCTGTCTGAGAGAGGGTGGGGAGGAAAGGGGTAGAATTTCATCAGTTATTATTCTCCCCGGGCTGGCCTAAAAATTCCAGTAAAAAAAAAGTCTGACCGTTTGTTTGTTTTTTAGAACAGCACGAAGATTTAGGAGTACGCACAATATTACCACTGCTTGTATTAACTCAGAACAGTAAACCAGGTGTTAGGGAGGAGAGGGAGGGGATGTTGGTTGTTTTACATTTTTGCTTAATCTTCTATAGACTAGTGACCAAGTGAGCAGGTCCTTTGGAACTCCCTTCGGGGGAAGTCCCATCTTTGCTCGGTGGGACTATAAAACCATCACTGCTGCCTCGGCCCAGCTGGTAGTAAGTGTGTAGCTGATGGACGTGGTTCCTGGAGCCTAGATTTGGCATGCTTTTGTAGTACACATCGTCGGCATCACCACTTTTGGCCGGGGGGGGGTCGGTCTGGGTGCTGGTGGTAACGCTTTCTGTGACGGGCATGCCAGCTAGCGTGGGCATGCTGGTATACAGAGAATCCCTGTTGGGAGACTGGTGGTCTTCTGTGTGCTCGTTGGTTAGCAAGGGGAAAAAGCTCTCGCTGTTGTCTTGCGCGATCCGTCTTCTGGTGTAGTGGTGCGGCTGGTGGTTCTCAGCGGAATAAACCGTTGGTGGTAGCAAGGGGGCGTCGGACTCTTCGTGGATGAGTTCCAGGCCCAGGCTCTCCTCATGGTTGAAGGAGGTGGCATCATCGAGGACGATGGCGTTGTCCTCGGTCGCACTGCCGATGGAGTTGACGAGTTTGTTCACCAGGTTCCTGTTCTGTTCACTGGAGCGCTCGTGGTTGTTCAGATAGGAAGGGATGTAGTTGGAGGTGAGTTCCTTCAAGATCTTTTTCTCTAGGGCAGTCTCAGTGTGGTTATTATACCCACGGTCAATGATTTGCACACAGTTGCTCAGGTACTCGCCGCTGGCGATACTGTAGCTGTTGCCGTGGTTACCATTCAGTGGTAGAGTATCCATGACACTTGTATCCCTGGCATTGTTCAGAAGCCCCTCTGAAAAACATCACACAAGAGGGTGACTTGGGCAAAACAGGACATTTGCGCAGGACTCATACAAACATCATACTTTCTTAATCAACCAATGCTGCACTGCATTGCTATGTTAACACAGCAGCTGTGTAAAAATTGATATCAAACAAAATTAAAAATTAAAAAAATAGATTTGGTTTGATAACAGTAGTAGCATCATAGAAAAAACAAAAAAGCTTAATAATCTTTTACATGGGAACATGAGCTCCAGCTAATAAGATTAAGGTTTTTCCTCTGAAAATGATATCTGGTATCAGGTATTGCACTTGATTTGTCAGTAGCTTATAAGAAGGAACAGCCCCTCTCCAAATAGCTCCTGTTCATATCAGACATAGCTGCTCCCAAATCTCAGCTTCTTTTATATGTTCCTTAAAACTAAGAAATCTATGAGGCAGATGTTCAGCTGGTATAAATTGTCCTAGCGCCACTGATTTCAATGGAACGATGACAAGTTACATAGGTAGCGGACCTGTATTTGCAGCGTAGCTATCCCATTCCCAAAACATGGTTTAGTAAACTGACTGAAAACGTGAGATCTCGGGAAAAAAATTCTTATCTTCCTTACACTTAATGCAACTCCACTTGATGCAATGGAGTTGCATGGATAGAATTTATAATTTTTGCTTCATGCTGACTAGCTGTGTATCCGTGTTCAATTTTTTAAATCACTTTCTATCTTCGAGACATATTTGCAAAGCAATTATATATCACATTCCTTCTGTTACAAGGGCATGACCAAAATTATTTGCATGATGCTTTGCTGTGAATTTTATATCATAGTCATACGCTAGGGATTACAGTTCTGTGCGTGTTGTTATTGCTAAGCTCCATATACTATATTCTTTCAAAAGCTGTTTCTGAGTTTCACTTTTTCATTAGGTAGCTTTGTTCAATTGCAGGAGCGGCGCCAGGGTTTTTGGAGCACTAGGTGGGGGTCCTTCCAAGCTCCCGGTTGTTGGTAACAATTCTGCGGCGGTGGGGTCCTTCCGCGCTCCCGGTCTTCGGGGCACGTCGTCGGCGGGTCCCAGAGCGAATGAAGGACCTGCCGCAGAATTGCCGCTGAAGACCCAGAGCGCAGAAGGACCCTCCACCGCCGAATTGCCGCCGAGGGCAGCAAAATGCCACCCCCCCAAATCCTGGCGCCCTAGGTGACCGCCCGGGTCGCCTAAATGGAAGCGCCGGCCCTGGCTGTAAGGATTATGGGCACTGTAGATTTGATGGGCTGCATTTTCATCAGGGATGCTTGGGTATTTAGTCACACAATTCCCATTTGCATGAGACAGCCCGTTATAAGCCTGCCTGCCATTTTGAAAATGTAACCCTCTAGTGTTAGGACTTCTGACCTACAACAGGAAAAAATACATATATAACTGCAGAAACTAGGCCTGTGCCTTCTGGGAATCAGTTGGTTTTGATGAAACTATTTAAGGAACTATATAAACTTCCACAAGCCTACTAACATTGTAAATAAATTCAGGGGCTTGAATCTTCACCGAGGGCGGCTCTAGGTATTTTGCTGCCCCAAGCACGGCAGGCAGGCTGCCTTTGGCGGCTTGCTTGCGGGAGGTCCTTGGTCCTGCGGATTCAGCGGCACGCCTGTGGGAGGTCCACAGAGGCTGCGGGACCAGCGGACCCTCTGCAGGCATGCCGCCGAAGGCAACCTGCCTGCCGCCCTTGCGGTGACTGGCAGAGCGCCCCCCGTGGCTTGTCGCCCCAGGCACGTGCTTGGCGTGTTGGTGCCTGGAGCTGCCCCTGATCTTCACTCACTTACACCATTGTAGATAAAGAGTAACTGCTTTGAAGTCAGTGGAGTAAATCCAGTTTAAGTGAGAGGAGAATCAGGTACTGGCATGTTAAGCTATCATGCTAATGACTACTGTGATCACTAGAATGAACACCCAATATGAGACTGTATGGAACTTTCCATGCATTTTTTCAGTTAGTGCATTCAGATGCTGCCAAAAATCACAGACAGCACTGAACCAGCAGTGGTGGATTAGAGTAGCTCTGTGTTGACAACAAAGATTAATGGTCATTCACATCAGCAAGAAAAACTCTTAATACACTGCTAGTGTACCTTCTGAAAATATAGGATTCAGTCTATATCTGTGATGCAGTACTTTCAGTATAGCTATCTAAGATTGGAAAGTGCTACTACAGACTTTGTTCTTTCTTTGAGTGAAATGTCCCGAATATGTCACCCCTATTTTGGATTTCCGGTGCATACGGTACATTGTTGTATCATGTATTTCCAAACAAACAAGGAAAGTTATGCATAAAATAAACTAGCCATCACAGAAATAGAACAAAGCCATTTATTTTCATGTTAGAAGGTCTCCATAAATGATCCACAACGTTTAAGGAAAATAAAAAGAAAATATTTTTAAAAAACTGTATGTTATGAGTGATTGTTGCTACAGTGTCTGCTTGATGGTCATGGCTGAGTAACTTATGCATCGAGACACTGCTTGTTATTTCTGCTGCCAATGCATAGAATTGGAGGCTGGAAGATTCTGTAGGAAAATAAAGTGGATGGATTGCATTTGAAATAGTGTAAATTTTATAATGAAATATGTCATATAAATTGACAAAAGGTTTATGACTTTGCAAATAAAAATGTTTAATTTAAAACAATGTAACACACACACACACACACACACACATATACAATTACATGAACTTATGTTGGATAAATGACACAAAAAAGAAAATAGACAATAAAAGCATCTAATCTGCATCAATATACATAATATAACTATATATATTAATCCATATGGTTTTTATTCTTTTGTTTTCAGAATTGTGAGAGATGAACCATTTTTAATAACTACATCATCTATGTGTGATGCAATAAAAGTGAACTAAAAAAATTACATTTGATATGCAATGTTTAGCTTTACTCCCATACTTGTCTCTCTGTAGGGCTCTAAACGACAGCATGAAGAAAAGGAAAGAAAAAACAACAAGTAAGCTTACAGCGACAGTAGGAGAAACATGAGTAAAAAGCAAATTGATGATATGCAGAAAAAAGAGTTAACAGAAATCATTTCCACTGCCCAGAATACATGAATCTGTTACATGGTTTGTTGCAGGTTAAAATACTGACATTTTAGACAAAAAATGTTTTGAGCACAATAATAAACATGTGACTTTTAAAAAAGATCTATTTTTGCAAGTTTTTCCATCTCAGTTTATATCTTTAGAGTGCAATACAAATCAAGAATAAACATCTGGAAATGTAAAGGTTAAACTGGCAATCCCCACTCAGAAAGACAGACACCTTTAATGCCATCAGAATGAATGTCTTTACTTACTGTGAGTTATAACTACCCCGGCAGTTGAAATTGAAACACATTTCCTTGCTAAACTGTGATATCTTCCATCTTCTGCACACACAGTTTTGTTACAGTGTGATTTTGCTCAGCCAGGGGGTGCTGGCATTTTAAAACCTTTTGCAATGAAGATTTGTTTGCTTTTGCTTTTAAACCAAACACACCAAAGATGAGGATGAAGTGTTAACTTTCAATCTCCCAGTTTGTATTAGTTTGTGGCACACCTCTTTTATGTTATCTTATTTCCTTCTTCTCTTAAAATGATCTTTCATGAAAGCTGTTGTAAAACACCCATCATTTATCCAAGACTCAAACTGATTTCAGTCTATCCAGTGAAAACACCTCCTCTCTCAGATCCAACTTGTGGCAACCTCTATGGTTCAGCAAACCCCTCAACTTCTCAACTGTTATCTTATTCACTCCTTTATGGCCAAAGCCATCCCATCGAAGGAATTGAGAGCGTCACCACTGACTTCTAAGGCCTGACCTGAAGGGTCTTTTCATTGGTTTCAATGGGCTTCGGATCCTAATGGCAAACACCTGTTCTCAGACAAAACTGTGCCGCAGTACAGAGTGCTAGGTGGGCATGAGGTCTGCAAGTGTGCTATACAAGCTCCCCCTGAAGTCAAATACTTGTGAAAACAGATTCCCACAAGCAGTGCTCAACTCTGCTTTTGCAAGGGAGAGCAGCTGCAGATTCCCTGCCCGGAAATAGCAGATCCAAAGGGCTTGTCTTGATTAAGATTTAGTGTCATTTGGCTAGAATGTTTTAGCTAGCACATTATAAAAGTCTAGAGCAGAGAAGGTAGCTTCACCGTGAACGGCACTAACATACACTGGAACACAGAAATTGCTGCCCTGGTTTAGACCCCAGGTTCATTCAGCCCAGTGCCTTGTCTCTGACAATGGCCAAGACCAGACGTTTCAGAGGGAGGTGCAAGAAACAACCACCTTGTCTACGTTAGAGTTTTAGAACATGTTAGATAGAAAATGTTCTGTAACCATTAAATCCTAGTCAAGACAAACCCAAACGTGGTGACAATTTGTAGTGCGTGGGAAGCGCACAGAAGCCATGCTAAAGTGGCACCGAATGGATATTTATAATGTGTTATCAACTCAATAGATTATCACAATGGCTCCGTTAGTTTGGCTATGGGGTCAGTATGCATGAATCCCAGAGGATTCATAAAGCCTTTTGTGGACTCTGTATTTACTAACTTGGGGTTGCAATATGGACTCCTCTAAAATTCATAGGGACCTACCTCAAACACTGCGAAGAAATTCCTGCCCAGAGACGATCACCTAGTTTAAAAGGGCAATATCTATTACACTTCTTACTTCCCTTGATATATTTATGGCTATCAATAAACTCGCAGTCTCCCAGAAATACTGACTTCAATTCTGCTCCCATTGAAGCCAATGGTAAATATCCAGTGGCTTAACTGGCATCAGTATTTGTGGAGTTCTCTTTAATTTCTGTTGACTGAACCCTGAACAGGTCTGCTTTTAGCATACTTATAACCTCTCTGGCCCCAGTTCTGCTTCCTTGTATTGAGTAGCACCTCAAAATCAAAGGGACTATTTGTGGAATGAAGTTCTACTCAGTGCAAATAACAGAATTAGCAGCTGGGCCTTAAAATTAGATGACCATTTTTAAAAATGCACTTTCTAGCAGAAATTTTTTGTCATATTTCAGCCCTGAGCACATTTGTAGAGAAGCCAAGAAAATTGAAGATTACAATAAGCCAAATGCTGACTTGACATTCCCTGCTGCCATCCAGAGAGTACCTCTATAACCCAGTTTAAAACTTCCACTGGCTAGTTTGGAAAGCAGATGTAAAATGATGTTAATCTTAAAGCACAGCATCTTTTGAACAGTAACAACCGTAACACTTCTGCAGCAAGAAAATATAAATATTTACACACCCAAACTGTGCAGATTATCAAAATTTGTTTCAACAGTTGTGATTTAGCAAACTCTTAAAATTCAGAGCAATTCCCACTTAATGTTAGTTCCTTTAACAAGAATTAGTGCGATCTAATTTATTGTGAGAAGTTAGTATGGTTCCAGAAATTTATGAACAGAGAAAAGGTCAAATGCATATACTTTCCCCTTTGTGGCTGGAATTAAAAGACCTTAATGATACAAGTCAATATATAATTTTACCATAACAATGCTGCATATTACAACATATCTTTATTGCTTGCACTGTTGCCGTTATTTATTTATTTTCTTTATGAGACCCCTTCCTGCAAAGGGACACCTTAATTAGAAGAGGAGCAAACAAAGAGAGCTGACATTTTGGAAAGTATTTGTGTTTGAAAGCAGAGTTACTCCCCAACGATTCAGTTGTCTGTGGGGGAAAAAAGGATAAAAGGCTGAACTATCAAACTTAACAGATGCAACCTGATCAAGCATCCAAATACCAGATGTATTCTGCAAATCATCTGTAAATAGACCGCTCTATAACAAAAAGCATCGTGACGTTCATGTAAAAACATGGTCTATTCACGCAACCAGAGCAAATACAGAAGACAAACATATAGGTCACAGGAAATGATTTTTGCAGTAGAATCTTATAGAGTAGGTCCAGCTGACTCTTTGCAGCTATTTGATTCCAGTTTCTAGTTTCCTGGAGCTCTTATTTGGTCTCCTTAAAGCACGTGTAGTTTGCATTTATTTACATGACAATACATTAATTACCCCACTCTAAAATCTGCCCTCTTCGGAATCGGTCTAGATTTCTCATTCCATATCCCTCTTAGAGCTCAAGGGTGTTTTTTTTTTAATGCATAATCTCTGACAGATACATTGATGAGCTTTTGACAACTTATTTTTCTATATGCTATTCCAAAAGCAATAGTAGCTTTGGTTATCAAAGGCCATTTTGACATGACTTACCTTGAAAGGTGCTCCTCTTTCTAAAATGAACGATTTAACAAAGAAACGAACTGACAACAAAGCGATAAATGGATACAGCGGACAAAACACACACCGATGACTAAAACAATACAAAACCAAAAGAATCAAAACCACCACACATATTTGAATGGATCTGATGAGTGGCTATTAAACTGAAGCTGGTCATTTGGTAGGGCTAGTGAGAAAAAACCTAAGGAAAATGGAAAAATGTACTGAGATGAGAGGAGAGATTATTTATACCTGGTTCCAAAAAAAACGAGGGGGGGGGACAAAGGGAAAAAAGAAAAAATGGGCCTATATAAGCCACATAAAATGGGACTCTCACTAGAAAAATTAGAGAGAAACTCCTGCACACCTTGTGTGTTGTACATGCTGACAGAAGGGTTGTTATAGACCGCCGATTCCCCGAGCAATGTATTATAAGGGTTGTTAGTGCCATGAGAACGAAGCAGAGCATTGGTTATAAGGTGATTAGCCATGGCTCCTGGAGCAGCCCGATAGAAAGACAGAGAAAAAAAAAAGGTCAATCAGGCAAATATGGTATAAAAAAAAAAGGAAAAAAGAACATTCAGAATGACAACAGTTGAAATAGTTCTGATTAAAGCAGCCAGCTAATTAGACTTGAAAACTATATGCCACTAAAGCAGCACAGATGTTTCCGACAATGCCCAAATCCAAGTTGATGTGAAAGAAAATGGATTGGAATGTTGATAACCCACATATATGGCGGTTTCCCTAGTTGCTCAGAGTATAAGCAAGGATACAACAAAAGGTGACAGTCTACACAATGGGGGACGGGATCATCTCCAGATGATGAACCAAACAATAATAATAACTCACATGAAAATACATTCAACTCTCACTGTTGACTAGGGTTTATTTACTGGTCACTCGGAACATATATAAAAAAGGAAGGATGGAAAATGTTGGCTTCCATAAGATTCTGGGCACTTATGAGAGCTCTTATTCCAGGAGCAGCTATTTACGTATAATAGGGCAGGTTCAATTCTATCCACTGTGCTTTAAATCTACGTGGTAACAGCTTATTGTGCAACAACAACATGCCCTCACAAGTGTGAGCATCGTAGTTCTTTCAAGAGTTCCTACAAACGGGACTAGAGCAGTCCATGGAGGTCTTGCTATTCCAGGGCTCTATGTTGCCTTTGCAAATACAATTTTTCACTCACATCCTCGTTGGCTGTCATTTTCGAAACTACAACCTAGAGGAAGCTGAGGGGCCACAACTCTGCCTTTTCTTTATGTTAGACTTCAGGAGGCTGAGCTGCTGGATTTTTGCCCTTCAGCATGTGACCAGAGACACCTACCTTGTACCTAAGGAAAGGAAGTTGTTTCTTGTGGCAGTGACTTCCCTCCCCTGCCTTAGCCAATTTGCAGCAGGAATACACATCTATGTGAAGGGGCAGTTGAAAATCTGACATAGATCACGGTGTCGTTGCCAAAGACCAACCCTCAGACTAGGAGCAGGGAGAAGGGACATTCCCTTGGTCACTGGCCAGAAGTGTCAAGCACATACATATTCTTTACTTCCTGGCCTAACCTTGTCTATCACACTTCCCTGCCCGGTCAGCAGGCCCTGCCAGGGCAAGAGATGCTACAGCAGGCAAGAGGGGGCTTGCAGAACAGTGGAGAAGAGAAGTAGGGGTGAAGAAAACAGAATGACACCTCTGCTTCAACAGCCTGCTGCAAAGGTGCAGTCCTGGGTGTAGATTGCTCTTCAAAAGCCACCAGCCTGCCCTCCTTGCACCCAACACAGGCAGCCGCCTCTGCTCTTGAGGTGCTCAGGTCATCTGTGGGGCATGCCAAGGGACCCCCCCAGTCAAAACAACATGAAGGCCTGTGGTGAGGGTGAGAAGGAAAGGGAGTTTGGAGGGCAGGGGAGAGTCACTGGGGGACAGGAAGCAGAACATGACTTAGCAACAAAAGGGGAAAAATGACAGAACAGAAAGGGTTACAAAGAACATACGTGAGAGGGGGAGAGGGTGGCAGCCATTTTGGGGCATAGCTCATGCAGACCCAGGACAGGAGGGTCCTTGTGTCATGTGGTGCTGTTGGCCCAGGAGGTGGCTCCATGTCATTATGCGCCAAGGTTATTTGTATATTTCACTCTGTTACAAAGAGCTGGAAACTGCCTATGGTTATCCACTGAAACTCCTTCCAGCTTAACACAGGCCCTTCCAATGGTCCCGTCTGTACAGCACATGCTGCCCAAGCCCTGGAGGCCCAGCCCCGGGCGTGGTGCAGTGCAGAGCTCTGCCACCCCACGGGAGGAGGAATTCTGCCCTTCAGGAGGTGTAATGTTACCTCCTTTGCTGGTTGGGGGGCAGGGATGACCATGGCTCTGGCCTTGCCCCTTTGGGGGCGTGTTGCCTGGAGTGGATTTACTGCTGATAGAAGGGGCTAGTTTGAGGATCCTGGAGACTCCCGCTCTATCATAGAGCACTTCGAAGGCAGGGCAGGTCTTCCTGAGGCCTCACCACTAATGCACCTCACCAACCCCAAAAGGAACCACCTCACTGATGACAAGTACAACCAGGCTCTATGGGCTGGCCTCTCTGTTGAGGTGTAATGGTGATTTTGTGATGCTGGCGCTTACCCACAGGGGACTGGACTGAACCCCACCCCCTCACGCATCTCACATAGGATACACAGCAGCTGGTAACAACCTTAGGACACTACCATGGAGGTGACAGGTTTCAGAGGGGTGGCCACGTTAGTCTGTATCAACTCCTTATTTTACAATGCAGGTGGATTTCCTGAAAAACCAAGCCCCAATGCAACACAAAGTGAACTACCAGGCTGTGTACTTTAGGGTCTACTCACAGCATTTCATTTAAATGAACACCTGGCCTCCGATGGGAAACTTGAAAAAAAATACATAGTTGGTCAGACTTTGCAAATCTGACTCTTAATGAACAATATCCCTCCAGTGCGAGAGAGACAGAAACTGACCTCACACAGACTGCCTATAAATATACTAAACACGATTAATAGCAGTTTATTTTCTGTCTTCCTCTTTCTTGCTGAGGTCATTTCCATTAAAAGTGATTTCATTTCACTGGTGGGACCAAATTCTGCTCTTGGTTCCAGCAGTGCCAATCTGGAGTAGTAAACTCTGCTGAAGTCAGAGGGTTTAATCTGGATTTATAATGTAACTGAACACAGAAATTTGCCTTGCTTGTTTCCCCACCGTGAAAGAAGGCTGGGATTATGGATCTCGCTTCTTTCAAAAATGGGAGGGTCAAAGCAAACAGAACCTTGGTCTTTAATAATACCATTCTGTTTTATTTTCTTGTAAAGTGTTTGGATCCAGCTCCTAACTTTGCCCTCAAGACCCTCCCTTCTGCTTCTGGCCTCCTTTGTAAAGCGCTTTCAAGCCTGTGGATGAAAAGTGCTATATAAGAGACAGGTATTATTATTGATCAATCTCAGAAGCACAATCTCCCCAGCTCCAGTGACGGTGGGGGTGGTGGGCTCCAAATGACCAATAATTAAAGCTTTAATTCAAAAAAATAATACTAAAAAAGACGAGCTCTCTTTTCAAAAGGGAGGGTCTGTAATAAAAAAATCCAACCCCCTGACACTAGCCACACTTCTGAGTTCCCATCCTGCTTTCTTTGTGACACTTCAATGTCACCATGGCAACCACCAGGGCTACTAGAAACAGGATTAGGATTTCAGATGAGGAATGAGCAGCGGGGGCAGGTGATCTCACAAACAACCCTCCTGTTTGCATGAAAATGTCCTTGGTAATAAATAATGAGCAAAGCCAAATATAGAAAACATGTGATCCGAGCAGCAGGATTTCTAAAAATATCAAAGGTTTCTATAAGACTCCAGCTCCTCTGTAACAAGTGGCGGAGAAGGAAAAGGAGCGAGAGACAAGCGTATTATTTCCCCAAAGACACAGCGTACCAGACAAACTAGAGCACTTAGCAACAGAGCCTGTGAGAGACGTTATGGCAACAGAGTGCGGACTTCGATGCTAGGGAAGTGTGCGGAGTGGGGAAAGGAAAGGTGCTTTGAAAGTTGCTAGCGAAGGCCAGGGTGTGTGAGTTTCAAAGTAGAAGGAAGCAGGCTGTGTATGTGAACTGACTGTTCTGATTCCACTCAGTGTGAGGAGACTTTCCTGCTATGTGATGTCTGACTTATCCCTGGCTGTCTGCCCAATAGCCTCAGCCAGAAGCATCTGGTTCATAGTTTGTATTTATTTATTTATTCACTTATAGCTGGAGCCTAAGCTCTATTGCTTTCAATGGAGCAATGCCAATTTACACAAGCTGAGGATATTCCCCCAATACCTTCTTCATGTAGCTAGAATTTAGTGATAGCCTTCCTTGCACAAAACCTCTCTGTTCAGTTTCTCATGGCACTTGCATATTATGCATATCTGGCAAACAAATCATTTATTTGTTTAGTTACATCTGACCGGTTGTCAGCTTCTGTGAGTGGAAATTCCCAGGGTTCTGTAAGTTGAAGAGATGCTATCGATAGCACCTTAATTTTGCTTTCCAAAATACTGTTGCACTCTGCATGCTTGTAAGCGTGTGGCCATGAAGTCAGAAAGAATCAAGGGTCATCCCAGACACACATCTTGGGGTGTCCTTGTCTAATGAGCGGAGTCAACCAAAACCGGAACCAGTAGCCAAAGGTTAGTAACCAGAGCATACAAGGATCAGAAGTTGTACCTCTGAACAACGTAACACAAAGAAACAGCAATGTTCAGATTTCTATTTCAACAACGCAAAAGTTCCAACCTAGGATTTGGTTCAATCCAATATATAGCTAAAGAGGCAGCTGGGCAATTCCAATCTAGATCTTGGCTGAGATTCTAAGCACCTTCAAAGTTCATAGATACTCAGTTACCGGTTGCTGGTACGGGATTACCTCCAATAAAGAATTTATACACTGTGATTATAAACAGAGATTTACCTTGTGAGAATGGCACTCTCTTACTCAGCACCAGAGTTGGGTGAATAATTTGTAGCAAATAATTGTTTCAACTCATTTCACCTCTTTTTCTGTTCATGAATTGTCAGCAGACAGATCACAATTATCTCAGATTTGTTATTCAGAATTACTTGCTGGATATATTCAGTGATTTATTCTTGGTCCGTGAGAGAGTTTGGTATTTTAAAGATGAGCTTTTTGGATTTGTCATGAGATCTCTTTTTGTTGCTGGACTGGATGAGTGTCACTTGTACGGCCAGATTCCGATACCCTTACTCACAGTAGACCTTTGCTTGGGGAGTAGTCCCACTGATTTCAGTGGGACCACTTCAGAGGCAAGTTTATTATTTAATGTGAGCAACTGTCAACTGCATCTGGTCGTTAGAATCAGGTTTCCTCAATGAAAAGTCAACATGATGAATCTGATCTGCATTTCACAAATATTCTGCTTACATTTGCTGCTTTGGCAAAAGTGCCTGTTAGGAAAGTCATCTGCTAGAATATGCACCAAAAGCAAATAAAAAAAGAGGTGAAAACAGAGTCCAAGTGAATTCTCCTATAATCCAAATAGATGTGTGCTCTCCCCCCCTTTTTTTATTTTATTCTTTTGCCATACTCGCTCAGCTGTACTCAACATACCAACTCTGTGGGCATCTTCGAGTCATAGCTGCTTATTTTACTGACAAAGCCAACTTGAACTGTTGTGAGCAATGCAGAGCCAACACAGCCACTAAAGCAGGAAACAAGTTCTAGTCTTCTCCATGCATAGTTTTTACTAAACTAAGTTCTGAACCAGAATCTTTATTATTGGTGGAGGTTGAAGAGGAATGATTTTTAGATCCCAGGCAGCTGGACTGTTAGTTCGAAAAATCACCTCTTGAACTGTAAACTCAGCAAATCCGATACAGAAGTCGAGGGAGAACAAACGACAAACCACATGATGCCAGTTTTTACAGTCATTCTTCTGACTATAACTGCCCATAAAGGCTTTAAATTGTTAAGTTTATCTATTCTGTGTGTATATATGAAAGTAGATACCATTTTAACTATAGTGTGCAATGTGAATTGTACCTTATTTCCCCATTTGCTAGGCAGAAATTCACATCCTTGATGCAGGAAGATACTGAATGAAGAAATAATTTTGGGAGGGTTTAATAGAGAACTGCACATCCATGAACTATATGTATGCTTTTAAACATTCAATGAAAGCAAGAATGAAAGGGGAGTTGACAGGTGGATGTCACTCGAGTCTACACTATATTATTCAGGACCACAATTCAAATAACTTCTTGCTGACAGCTGGCTGACAAAGCAGTGCGGAAGGCCTTTAAAGGAACTTGAATCATCTGCCTGGTCTACCCAGTGGGCACCAGAAAGGAAATTTATTCACATGCTTCTTCATACTTGGTGAAAAAGCATCACCTTTCAAAAGCAATTAACAAAGTTATGCAAGAGATGTGCCTTTCTCTAGAATCACGTGCCTGTGCAATTAATAACATACTTACATACCCAGTTTGAGGGAAATGGAGCCACTCTCTTATGCCTGGCTTCAACCCTTCTCCGTTTCCTTCTAAAATTGTCCAGGCCTTAGCCAGCATGTCCTTCAAAAAGAAGAAACCTCAACCTCCTTCCCACCCCACTATGCTATAGTATTGTACAATTAAGTACCTACTCCCTGCAGCAGCTGGCACTGGCCAGTGTATCTTTCGATGATATTTCTATGGCCTACATGACCACAGTATCCCTGAGCCTCACAATCTTAGAGGTATTTATCTGCCCAACACCCCTGTGAAGTAGGAAGTACCACTGTACAGCTGCAGAACTAAGACCCAGAATACAGGCAATATACACGAAGGGGACTTAGGGTTTCCGTTGCAACATCTAGCGTTAGGCCCCTCCTGCTGTCCAGTAAAATCCACAGCCCCTGCTCATGCTCCCCACTGCCGTGCCTGGGGAGAATTAGGCACCTAAGAAAGTGATCCACAGAAGCGAGCATCCTGAACAGGGAGCTGCCTTAACTAGCCAATAGGAAATGCTGAGGGGAGGCTTAGGCACCTAGCTCCAGGAGAGGGTTCAAAGAGACTTAGGCACCCGACTCTGGTCTTGATTCTCAGCTGGGAACCCTCCACTGGAGTGAGGCCCCTAAGTCAAGTCAGCCTTTTCTCAGGAAAAAAACAACCACAACACAGAGAGGAGGAGGTGGCAGTGCCTCCCCAGCCCCTATGCCCAATAGCCCAGAGGTTAAAGCTCTTGCTGAGATGAGGGAGACCTCACTCAGTCTGATTCAGAGCTGGAATCCAGCCCTCCACCCTCGGTGCCCTGACCACTGCGCTCTGGAGGATTCTGGGGGGAGTCTCTATCTCTCCTGTTGAAACTGTTCCACTTGCCATGAAATACTTTAACAGGCATTGGGCCAGAGAGCGAGAATGACCAGCTAGCCTGGTGGTTAGCACACTCTCCTGGAAGACCTGGGTTCAAACTCCTGACTCAAATCAGGCAACTCAGGGACTTTGCCAGCAGACAGCAAGGTGCCTAGCGACTTCAGAGGCCGACAGCTGAGTGGGGAATTTGGGATCTAAATTTTGGATTCAGGTACCTGAAGTGGCAATCAGGCACCGAAATCCCGTTTATGGATCTAACCCGATGTGGCTCGCGTGGGATCACACAAGAAATTTGAGTCAGAGCAGGGAATACAGCCTGGTACCCTGACCACTGGACCCTCCTTTCCTCCGCTGAGGTCAATGAGATTGAACTAGACCAGAGGTGGGCAAACTATCACTTAGGATTAGGGTTAGGGTTAGTCCTGTCCTGCCTGGCCCTTGAGCTCCCGGCCAGGGATGCTGGCCCCTCCCCCACAGCCTCAGCTTGCTGCACGGCCAGTGCTCTGGGTGATAAGGCTGCGAGTTCCTGCCAGGCAGTGTGGCTGTGTGAGCTGTCAGGTGCAGTGTATTAAATTGCTCCCTGTAGGAATGTGCTACTTACAGTGCACTACAGGATCTCCTCCCTTAACGTTGTAGTTATGTTCCTGACAAACACGACTTTAAGTGAAACGATGTTAAGTGAATCCAATTTCCCTATAAGCTTCCCCATAAGAATTAATGTAAACGAGGGGGTTAGGTACCAGGGAATTTTTTTTTCACCAGACAAAAGACACTATACATTTTATATGTATGTATATATAAAGTAGAGTCTTTACTCTCTCTCTCTCTCTCTCTCTCTAAGTTTTAAACAAAGAATTTAATACTGGTACACAGTGATGGTGATTGTGAAGCTTGGCTGAGGTGGTGGAGTCAAAGGGTGGGATATTCCCCAGGGAATGCCTTACTGCTAAATGATGAACTAGCAATTGGCTGAGCCCTCAAGGGTTAACTCTCACACTCTGCAATGCAGCAGGAATGGAGGGAAGGGAGACAGCATGGCAGAGACACGCACCGTGTGTGTGTGTGAGAGAGATGTGCATTGTCCCTTTAAGTGGACTGCCTTGTTAATTAGATCAGCCTGCTGAGACTGCAGCTGCTGCCAGCAAGCTCCCTCTGTCCTGAGCCCGGGTATGTTCCCCCTATTCCATGGAAGATGGAATAAGCAGGGTGCAGGAGCAGCGGGGAGGGGAACACCCTGACATTTGCCTCCCTCTCCCTCTCCTCCCCCCTGCACAGCAAGCAGGAGTCTCGGGGAGCAGCTCCAAAGCAGAGGGCAGGAGCAGCATATGGCAGTAGGGGGAGGGACAGCTGAACTACCGGCAATTGCTAGCCTACTGGGCGGCTGCAGCACAGGGAACTTAGGAGAGTGGGGAGCTGATAGGGGGATGGCCCACCCTGGTTCCAAGCCCCCATCAGGTAGCTGCAATGGGCTGCTCTTCCTGCAAGCGGTGGACAAAGCAGGCGGCTGCCAAACGACGTCATAAGAAAGCATTGCACAACTTTAAACGAGCGTGTTCCCTAATTGATCAGCAACATAACAATGAAACAACGTTAACCAGGACGACTTTAAGTGAGGAGTTTCTGTACTTATGGCTGCCAGTTCTGGTGCTTCGTAAGTAGCACAGGCCTATGGGGAGCAATTTAATACACTACATCCGGTAGGGAAGGCTGTGCATCCCCAAACAGCCTGGCCCCCACCCCCTATTTGCCCCCTGACTGTCCCCCTCAGAACCCCAACCCATCCAAACCCCCCTGCTCCTTGTCCCTGACCACCCCCTCCTGGGACCCCCTGCCCCTAACTGCCCCCTGGGGACCCCACACCCATCCAGCCCCTCCTGCTCCCCGTCCCCTGACTGCCCTGACCCCTATCCACACCCCCACCCAGGACTCCTATGCCTATCCAACCTGTCCCTGTCCCCTGACCATGCTGCTCAGAGCACCAGGACTGGCAGCTGTAAGTAGTACCATAAGCAGCACATTCCTATGGGAAGCAATTTAATACACTACACCCACCCTCCATACAGTTTTGGAAACCTGATGTGGCCCTCAGGCCAAAAAGTTTGCCCACCCCTGAACTAGACCAACCACAGTCCTGGGTCTCTCATTGAAAGATTTCATTCACTAATGTTATTTGAGCATGGCTTTGAGGTAGGAAATTCTCATTCATTTTTGGAGACTGGTGAATGAGTTGAGAAACACAGGTTCATAATACAGATGACTGATTTGAGAGGATTTCTTATTCCAACTCCCTAAGGCTAAAGGCTAGAAGAGAATTCAACTTTCTAATTCTGCTGGGCTGTGCTGATTGAAGTGTGTGAATTCTAGCCAGTTTTTATTAATTCTGGTATAAATGTATTTATCTACATTCTCTGCAAATTGTCTGAAATTAAATATTCTTTATTTGCCTACACACAGTGCAGGAAAGAAAGCTTGTCTGAGCCAGACCTAATGCTCTGACTGGAGCTTTCCTTATCAGTGTTCAGTAATGTCCTTCACAGGCAGAATTTCCAAGTATGTAAATGATTCTCTTATTCAAGTTCTCATTCAATGTACTCAAACAGTTAATGCAATGATGAAGAGTCAAATGAGACACGTTCACTGGGTGGGGGCGGGGGACAGGTATTCCAGCATTTTGCTGATACCCACAGACAAACGCTTTGGCATTTAGATTTATCAGGCTCTGTTCTTCTAATAGCCAACAAGACTGAGCTAATAAACTTCAATAAACCTGCCTATTAAATTTCTCTCAAATAGGTTTGTTGTCACTTGCAGCATCTAATCTATTCATGGAGAAGCTATTAATACCGACTGCAGCGAAATAAGAGTTTCAGCAAATGAGGTTCTAAAGCTCTAGGCCATCTTTGTCTGAAATTAAACATTTTATGCGTTAATGCAGAAATAAGAGCTATATCTGCACATGCGCACATATTTGCATCTGATATTTTAAGACCAGACTCCTGTGCAGGATTGTAACTTGCAGTTGGTATTTCAAGCATTTGGCCATTCGAGTTTAACTGGCAAATACTGGAGCTTCCACCATTGCAATTTGGACCTTCCTCTGATATTCAGTATATATGTTTATTGTTTACATTTCCTTTTCCTTATCCCTGCTGAGATCCCAGTGTCTGGGACTCCCTTTCACTGAAACTCCATGACTGGATCGGAAGACACACAGAAAGTCAGATTTTCAAAACTGCTCAGCATCCCAATCTGGAGTCCGACTTCCAAAGGCCCATTGTCCAGTCAGGCACCAAAGTGAGTGGCCAGCTTTTCAGAAGAGCTCAGTATGTTGAAGGAGGAGCCCTTTGAAAATGTTGCAAAAATGGGTGCTGAGCCCTTGCAAAATGGTCCCTGACAGCTTTTGAAAACCTGCCCCATAAACTCTATATACGGCATGTGACATTATTCACATGCTGCTCTCCAGCTTGTGACCCAGCATGCGCTGAACTCTGCCAAACCTGGAAAGGGTTCTGGTGGGATGCTCTTCTCTTTGCTTCTTCCACAGTTCTGGCTGGGACCCTGGTGGGCTAGGCAGGAAGGTGTCTGTGTTCCCAAGACACAGCCATACCATCATCATACCTCCTGAATGTGTACGCCCTTCATAGTACCATGTGCTTTCGTGTCACCTCAGGTCCCTTCTCGTTGCATTTATTTCTTAGGGACACAGCCCACCACTTCCCCCCACAGGCTCCAAGTGCAGAACAGTGGGGTCGCTCTGCCATGCAGGGTGCCTTGCACCATCTGTGTGTCTCCAATCACAGCTATGGGGGAGGAGGTCCCTGCACCTTGCTTTGGAGGCATGCTCGGAGCAGGTCAGATCCCACTGAATAGGATTGGGTTTTTTCCAGAGTACCAAGACCATTGTGAGCATCTCATCTGACTCCCTATATAGCACAGGACAGAGAACTGCCCCCAGAATAATTCCTAGAGCAGATATCTTAAAAAAACATCCAATCTTGCTTTAAAAATTGTCAGTGATGGAGGATACACCACACCCCTGGGTAAATTGTTCCAGTGGTTAATTACTCTCGCCATTAAAAGTTATGCAGTGTTTCCAATCTGTTTCTTGTTCTCGACTACTCCCCTAGGTCTGCAGTAGTCGCTATGGAGCAGCTCTGCTACTCTTCTAGGCTATGGAAAAAGATTTCATCCCCTTGACATCTGCAGCTCTCCCTAGTGCACAGCTAGATTACACATCACAGTTCATTCCTCCTAAAAAGTCACTACCTTCAGACTGCTCTGCAACAACACAGCACTGGGTCTAATACTCCCCAAAGCCTGCTCTGCTTTCAAAAACTGCCTTGCCCTCCATTTTCTTCTTTAAATTTGATCCACCTAATGACCGACTTCCAATTATACGGCTGTCAATCCTAAAATCACAGCAGCCCCTAGGATCTCCCAAAGGTAGGATGCCACATCATTCATTGAAATTTCTGCAACAAATCTTGGCTCACATAGCTTCAGGCAGCAGAGAGGGCAAAAAAAACTAGAAGACAATCGGTACTGGGATTCATTTTGCACATCACTAGAAAAATGAGTAACTGTAAATTCCCCAAGTCTTTACCCTCGATGCTAGAAATCATAATTTTTCTGGGATGAAACTATGTTTGGTAAAAGTGCAGAAGCAATTGTTAGTTCAAGGGGGATCTATGTTTTACAAACAGACTTTCCTTCACAAGTGAAAATAAACAGGTAACAATTTATTTAGTCCCATCCACCAGAATTCTTTCCTACCACTTGTTACAGGAATACATGGTTAAAATGTAAGTCCTTCATTGTTAAGTCAGCAGCTGAAATTCAGCCTATGTTGACAGGCAGCAGTACCCGATGGCTGTTCCATAATTTATATGGGTAGCAGAGATATGGGCTTCATATCACAGAGGTTAGAGATGATAACCCCTTCTTAGGGGAGTCCGGTGTGACTGCATTTTGAATATTGCACCAAGCATTACATCTCCTCTCTGTGCAATTATGTACATACATTTGACATGTAACTGTGTGTTCTTTAGCATGTGTATTCTGGAAGCCTAACTTAGGAAACCTAGTTTTTCAAATACCATCATTAGGTTCCAGAGTCAAAGGGGCATCATGAACTTGAAATATGATCCGTTTTAAAATTTAAGTTAGAAGTAAATTCAAGATTACAACTGCCACTGAGTCTGTCTGCCTTTTTTTTTTTTTTGGTCTTCCAATCATATTTTTCTATTAGAAATTTGTTCTCAACTGTTGCCTGCTGTGTGGAAGGGACACAATGGAGGAGTCTGATGACCTAACTGGCTGTTCTAGGAGAAACAGTGACGATATTGTTTGCTGACAATTGCACTTGGGAAACAAATTGGAAAAAACCCTGAAAATATTTTTTCTCTGATAGTTTTCAGCCACAATAATACCCTTTGGTGTCACTTGTAAAGCAGGTAAAACACGTTCAGACAGACTTGTGATATTTAAGTTGATGGTGTTCTTTTAAAGCCCTATTGAGATGAACCAATCAGTTCACACCTCTCTCAGAGCTACACTGTTATTTTTTTTAAAATACAAGGTGAATTCAGCAGAATCTCAGGTTGTTTTGGTGGCCAGATAAATATATTCAGTGGGACACGACTTAGGAGCTAGATACATCCCTATAGTAGCACTTAAAAGGGCCAGCGCTGCAAATGAACTCAGCTCCATTTAGGCAGCACCCACCAATTTCTATTAAGCATTAAGAACTACTGGAAAATGTGCCCCATATATCTCTGAGAGGTGATCCCAAGAATATTGGCTCTTAGACTTGACTAGTATCAAAATGATTTTCATTTTAACTCTCCATTTTCTGCCCTCCACTGTGTTTTTTTTAAACTCTCTTGCTTTCTTCTTGTTCTTATAATTTATTATTTGTATTACAGTAATGGTCAGGAGCTGAAGTCATGGACCACAAAACCACTGTGCTGTACAAACTCTCCAGAACTGTCGGCCCTGCTCTTGCAGCTTCCTCCACAAAATCCCATTAAAAAATCCTGTGCATGCTGGTTCACCATGTGCAATGTCATGTCTGACTCTCCTGTAGCACTTCAAGAATGCTCACGATACACATACCAGGAGACTGGCTCTCACGTGCTATTTCTAGTTTGCGAGGCTAGAAATACCTGCTCCTCTATTCCTGTTGATTCTTGCTTAGCTCATCTCTGCAGCATTTTTCAGAACATACATAACCAGTATTCATTTCTGTGCACATTTACTGTTTTATATAACAAAGTACAAACTCCATCTAATTGTATTTGGACCCGAATGCCAAAACTGATAAAAATGTGACATTAAACATCTTAATTTCTGAAAACTCAAGGAGGACATGTGCAATTTTGACTGTCTAAAATCAGAACAGACCCAGTCCACTTGCATGAGTGCATAGGACTAGCTGGATGCTTCAGATTAACAAATTTGGTTTAGGTCACCTGCATTCTTTGCACCCTCTCTAGTGGCTTTGTAAGCCAAACCACAAGGTCTCCTGTGTTGTTGGAAATAATATTCCTAATAAGTTCATCAAGATTCACCATGACTCAGTTTCCGCACACGCATTCCTTTATTAGTCTCAAAGGCCACTGGCTGTTGGTTACATCCAAAATACAATATAAATGTATACATCTATACATTATACCCGGGCAACAATACAGTTATAAGCATTGACTAAAATACTTACAACAGGATCAGGTCCAGGAGACACCTTTCCATCATGGCATGACTCCAGAGGGGTAAGGGAAAGCTCTGACAAAGAACCCCTAGAATACACTATAACAAACAAGTGATGTCATTGCTGGTTATTAGACCTTAGCTAAAGCCTGATGAAACAGTTAATGGCCAAATTCTCTTCAAAGTTGTCTTCTTACCTTACCTTGCTGTATTTTTCCTAGCTATTGGACTAGGGTTGCCATATGTCCGTATTTTCCCGGACCTTTTTAGATATTTAAAAATTCCTCCCAGATGGCAATTTAAGAACTAAAAAGCTGGACATGTCTGGGAAAATATGGACGTATGGTAACCCAATATTGGACTAAGCACTCCTCTCTAAACAAACTAATTATTTACTGCACCTGGTACCCAACTAACCAAGTTTTCTTCATTTTTATTATTTAGCTCAAACCTTAAATAAGGTAACACTGGTTTTCAAGCGTCACTACAATTTGAACACAAACAATTCCTCTTTTTCATTATCTTACTCTTTTTGGTCACATGCTTTGGGCCTATTGCTCATGCTAATATCCAAACTCAATTTGAACCCATAGTTCACTCAGGTGTAATATGGGCCTATGTTCCTACACATGCTTAGGAGTGGCTTTCTACTGCCCGGTGTCTGACTGGCTTTGGTGCTATTTGCTTACACGGCTCTCAGACTATAGCACCTCACAGCCCTCCCCATAAGATAGGGAAGTGCTATTATCCCCATTTTATAGATGGGAAACAGAGACATAAAAGGCTTTGCACTTACATCAAGCTCTTTTTCTTCTTCTGAAAGCTTGTCTCTCTCCTGGACAGAAGTTGGACCAATAAATCAATTTCAGTGGAAGTTAGAAGCCTAAATACCTTTGTGGACTGGACCCAAGTGACTTGCCCAAGGGCACCAATGAAGTCTGGTTGCAGAGGAAGGATTTGAATCCAGGTTTCCTCAGTCTTAGGCCCCTGACCCAACTGTCAGAACATTCTTCCTGCCCTCTGGGCTTTCCCACTTTCTTCATTTTTCTGTTTGGCTTTTGTTGGCCCCTGATTGGTGTGATTTTTGCATCACTGGTAATGGTTTCATTTAATGTACTGATTTATTTATTTTGGTGTTGCTAACCATTTCTGAGAAGGGTGGAGTTTTTGTTTCATGAGGAGGGTTTTTCTTTCAACTACCTAAGATAAAATGGAGAAGGGTCATCAATCCTCATGCTTCAGAGTATTCATTGTTCATCTTCTGGCCTAAGACTACAAATCCCCTCCCCTCACGGAGCAGTGCACAAATAGGACCACTCTGAGTCCTTCTTCTGACGTGTCAAGCACTGAGCACTGTCTGAAACAGATCACCAGACTAGCTGAACCGTGACATGACCACTTCCTGCACTGTCTTACAGAGCTCTGCAAAAAGAGTCACCCTTCATGACAAAAAACCACAAAGAGAGACATGGAAGGTGAGGTAATATCTCTTATCCTGAGACTAGCAAACAAAACACTATTAAGAAATTCATAACAATGGAAAATCCTGCAGCACCTGCAATCCATTTTGAGAGCGTTGCAAGCCGCATCTCTTTGCCCCAGCTGTGCAGTAATTGTACAGAAATTAAACACTGGGCACTTAGCTGACTGGATCGATCTATTTCTAATGCTGGGGACTGAAGGAGAGCCTAGTGGGTTTGCTTCTCTTAACTGGAAATGTTAATGACCCAACTTTGACTAGCGTCCACATAACCACAGCAATGGGCAGAAAGAACAAATAAATACCTAGCCAATTTCTCAAGAAAGACTCAAAGGAAAAGGCCAAAATGGGGAAGACCAAAACCAAACACCAACGAGAAACAGGAAAACTCATCTAATCCCTCGCCCAGGTCAACAAGATCTTCAAAGACCCAAATACCCAAATAATCAAGGGATTCTGTGGCCTTTGCACCTGAAAGTCTCGACAAGGTGTGAGAGGCACATCTAAGGTTATGTGAGAAGTGCAGTCCTCCTTACTGAGCGATATCCAGCTCGTGTCCCCA
Source organism: Gopherus evgoodei (assembly GCF_007399415.2). Classification (NCBI taxonomy): domain Eukaryota; kingdom Metazoa; phylum Chordata; order Testudines; family Testudinidae; genus Gopherus; species Gopherus evgoodei. The sequence continues at coordinate 139,189,110 of NC_044326.1, forward strand.
GTGCATCTACTTCACTAGACAAAAAAAGGACATTTGCAAACCATTCAGTGCAGGACCTGACTTGTACTCTGTTTGCACCACGCTTGGCACAACTGGGGTCTCGATCTTGGTTGGGCAATACTGGAATAACAATAATCATCATCGAATAATAAAAAAGTAGGGCTCGAAGCAAATCTAGTCCAATGGGTTGCAGCTGGACCAAATAAACCTAGACCATCTCTGAAAGGTGTTTGTCCAACCTGTTCTTTAAAATCTCCAAGGCTGGGGATTCCAGTGCTTGAGGGGGAGGGATAGCTCAGTGGTTTGAGCATTAGCCTACTAATCCTAGGACTGTGAGTTCAATCCTTGAGGGGGCCATTTGAAGATTGGTCCTGCTTTGAGCAGGAGGTTGGACTTAGATGATCTCTTGAGGTCCCTTCCAACCCTAATGATCTATGACTTCAACAATTCTCTCCTTAGCTGCCCTGACAGCTAGAAAGCTTTCCTAATATCTAACCTACATCTCCCCTGCTGCAGAGTAAGCCCATTGCTTCTTGTTCTACCTTCAGTGAACATGCAAAATAGTTGATCACTGTCTTCTTTATAACATCCCTTAACAGACTTGATGTCCTCAGTCTTCTTTTCTCAAGGCCAAACATGGTCTCACAGAATGGGTGGGTCTGATGGGATGTCAGCTGAAGTGCAAGTATTGTCATGCAAATGAGCTACTTAGCCATGGATTTCTTCTCGGGCCTCACAACTGCTGGCAGTTCCACAGTAACGCTCTCATTCAGACAGCTTGGGTTCCCTGGCACCTGGTCTTGCTCATCACTTTTCTCCCTGGGTTTACACGCGCGAGGCCCAGCACCCCTGCTGTAGAGGAACCCACCAGACACCCACTTCCATGTCACGGTGGGAGGGTTTGCCCAGCACAAAGCAGTCAGTTGGGAAATCTGTTGATACATTCGCCTCGCCAGCTGACACTCGCATGGCATATGCCCTTCATGGTCCAGTTCTTCAGAGCTACATGGTGTCACGCTGCACTTTCTCCCTTGTCCCACAGGGTCATGCAGTGAGCCCTCATTCCCCAGCCCGACGTCTCAAGCACTCCCTAGTACAATTACCCACAGCCGCCTCTTCAGAGAGTCCCCTCACCCTCAAATCATCCCCTGCACTGGTTCTGGTTTTCCAGTGTGAAAATCAGCTCCTCGTAACTGTGATGGAGGAAAATTACACCACTGAGAGGGGCCAGGCTGCATGGCAGCTTTCCCTGTTGGTTCTACTGCTCTGTGGCTAGATCTCAGAGCCCCCAGAGGACAGCAGAGGAGCTCAGGCAGAGGAGACCTCCTGCCAGCTCTCTGCAGTGGCTGTTGCTGGTGGGAGGCCAATATTTCATTTTCATTAGTTCTCTCCGTGGCCACTGAAGGGACACACAGTGCCCAGGGGTACCAGACTTAAGAACCCAGGGCAGGAGCAGCCAATGTTGGACAGCTGGCAAGTGGGAACTCTGTACACACTTTATCTGCTCTTCATGGGGAAAGGGCAAATTTGCTTGCCAGGGCAGAGTCCCAGAAAATGGGCCATGGGCTGGGAGAATTCATGGAGGCAGCTGGAGATAGAATCCTCTCCCCCATGTTGCAGCCTCAGGTGCCCTTGTCCATCCACACCTCCGGGGAGGATCCCTTGGCCTATGCAATCCCTCAGCCCACAGTAGGGTGGCTGCAAGGAGACTTTGTTAACTCTGATGTGGAAGATCCATAGATGTGGTGTACTGGCTCTCCACAGCCTGCCTCTGATATACAGCAGAGCTGTACTAATGACACAGCACAGGGACAGGCTCCCATAGGAGAGAGAGACAGCTGTCCTGGCAAACGCATGACGAGTACGTCAAATGTGCCTTTTCCCTCACCTGCACAGCACAGTGTATGCCCACACTAGAGATGCAGTTCATGCCCCACCTTCCCTCACACACCCTGTTTGGGTATCTAGACCTTCAACACACTTTCCCTCCCGACCGTTCCCTTCATTCATTCACTCGTAACTCTGACAGCCTTCCTCTCTTCCTTTAATCTTTTCTGAACCCATCCCCACCACAAAGCCGGTCTGTGTTAACCCACCATTGCTCAGCTTATTTGTAGATTTAGATCTGTTTTACTCACCTGCCCCCCATCACCGTCCTATGGGAGCACCTCACAGACTTTAATGTGTTTATTTGCACAACACTCTGTGAAGCAGGGCAAGGCGACTGTCCCCATTGTCAAGATGCCGAACTGAGGTACAGAGAAATCTAAAAGACTTGCCCAAGGTCACACCGGAATGCTGAAAGCTCTTCGGGGCATGTGTTTCCTTGTCTGACTTTTGCCTCTGTGTTTGGTAATTGGCGCAATGTGCCACGCACATCCATGGTGTCACAATAACAAGAATAAGCAATTTTAATGCCGCGCATTAGGAATTAGGTATGTCAATAATAGAATCATAGAATATCAGGGTTGGAAGGGACCTCAGGAGGTCATCGAGTCCAACCCTCTGCTCAAAGCAGGGCCAATTCCCAACTAAATCATCCCAGCCAGGGCTTTGTCAAGCCTCACCTTAAAAACCTCTGAGGAAGGAGATTCCACCACCTCCCTAGGTAACCCATTCCAGTGCTTCACCACCCTCCTAGTGAAAAATTTTTTCCTAATATCCAACCTAAACCTCCCCACTGCAACTTGAGACCATTGCTCCTTGTTCTGTCATCTGGAACCACTGAGAACAGTCTAGATCCACCCTCAATGGAACCCCCTTTCAGGTAGTTAAAAGCAGCTATCAAATCCCACCTCATTCTTCTCTTCTGCAGACTAAACAATCCCAGTTCCCTCAGCCTCTCCTCATAAGTCATGTGCTCCAGCCTCCTAATCATTTCTGTTGCCCTCTGCTGGACTCTTTCCAATTTTTCCACATCCTTCTTGTAGAGTGGGGTCCAAAACTGGACACAGTACTTCAGATGAGGAATGCTCTTAGCTTTGGCAACAAGGGCACATTGTTGACTCATATCCAGCTTCTCGTCCACTGTAACTCCTAGGTCCTTTCCTGAAGAACTGCTGAATCCTATTATTATTATTATTATTATTATTATTATTATTATTATTATTACAGACTTAATCACTGAACCAGCAAAGCTCTTAAACACTTCATGCACAAGTAACCCTTGTCAATTAGTTGGTGTCAATCAGCAAAGCTCTTTGATTGGAAGATTGATGCTGATCTATACCAGCTGAGAATCTGGCCCAGTGACTGCAGTGGGCCTCCTCACTTGCTTAAGTGCTTTGCTATCCAGGGGCTTTAATTCTCAGCATTTGCAATTTGCTTTCCTGTTTACATTACTTTCCCTTTCGCCTGCTCTTTGGGTTTTAATGCATTTGAAAACATTGTGCTGTGTATGGCAAGGAAGCAAAGAGCCACAAGCTGGTGCCACCTACTTAGCAACAATAGTTGACTTGTGGTTTCTGAAAGGTCTTGTAGAGACAGATGGAAGCTATATTAATTCTGTTCTGGTTATGAGTCACTGCAGTTAGGCCACAGATGAATGTGTAAATAATTTTTATTTGAGATGTTCTATTCTACTGGTATTATGTTTCGGAAAACTGCAACCCCTTTTATGAGGATGCTTTTTTACAGCTCATAGAAGACCACTTCTGAAAGGTGGAGAATTCCCTTAAGCTGCACCGAGTACCACTAGCTCCCATTTAAGTAATTGGGAGTTGGGGATGCAGACTGGAAACCTGATTAGAGATGAGAGCCAGAACTGGTTCAGATCTTGCCCAGAATTTTACACACGCTATAACCTCAGGAAAACACATGCCAGACTGAGGCATTTCTGGAGTTCTTCTTATTTACCTTTGATACAGTGACGGCAGGCAGTCATTTCACAGACACTACTGGAAATGGATGAAGCAGTTCAGTAATAATGGAGCCAGCCCAATCAATCCACAGTTTCTGAACTGAACTCAAGCATTTATTCAGGTGCAAACAAGTTCACAAAGGTTGAGATCCCCCTACCCTTCTCACTTCTCCTTTACTCCCTTTACTTCTTTGTGGATCTGTAACAGGTCCTGGGTTCTTCTTTCCTACCAAGGGACTATATGTCCTCTCCTTTGCCAGCATGCACCCTGGCACCTCCTTTGAAGAACAGAAGATTCAGCAGCTCAGCCAGTCTTGGTCTGTGCCTGGAGTCCTACTGAAATCAAATCTTGGGCCCACAGCCACTGGGTGCACAGAGCCAGAGAACATGAATATGAAAGCAGCAGCAGCCACTACTCACTTGAGTGCTAGGCCACACTAGAAACTCTGCCGAGGCAGAGGGGTAATTGTGCAGAAGAACACTTCACTGGGCAATACCATATCAAGGCCTGCTCAGAGGTTGGAAGGAGACAACCAGGATACTGCCACAGTACAGCTCTGAGGAAAGTAGGTCTCACACCAGCTCCTCCAGAAGTTCACATACAAGCACTGTACACATTTTTGGATTCAGAACAGAAACTTCCTTTTCACACATAAGCTCTTGCTAGACTTATCATGAATCCTGATATACTGTGATAACACAGTTTTGCTTGAGGGAGGAATGTGAAATTATCACACAACGTCATGAGAAATCTTACATGATCTCATAGCAATCCCAAAGATGTCTGCTTACTGTGCATTGCGGACACAGTGCCTTTTAATGGGTGTGGGAAATGCATGATAAACCCATGCAGCTCAGGTTTATTGATCCATTTACATTACTTTGTTTTACTTCCAGGTACACCTTTGAGCAGTAACTCTCCTTTCTGTATACACTGAAGCACATTTTCTTATTTAATAAACTGGTTAAAAAGCTACTTAATTCTATCCCAGCACGTTTAATAATTGCTGTAAATTACACTGAATATCAACAGTGTGATTAGATGTTTATAGTTTGCGTGTGACTAGTCTGTCTATGGATTATAAGAGTCAGTTAATCATCAGTTTCATTTTTATTCACTCTGATTATATTACTAAGTAGAATGGTTAGAATTTGTGTAAAATCTTATGCTGTAGCTATAAAGTAGCACTTTTAAGAGAGATGACTCAGAAGAGAAAATCTTGAATCTGAAGCCCTTCAAAATGAAGGGTGCGAAGCTTGGATCTGAATACTCAGACTCACTTTCACACTTGGGTCCAGGTCACGTCCAAAGGATATGTGTGGTGGGCGTGGGTTTATTTTGTGGTTTGAAGGCCATCCAAATCTCATGAGAACCTGCTCAAGGGAGCAGAAAATCTCACAAGATCATCTGACCATCAGCTGGCAATATTTCAGTGTTGCTAAATCCAAATCCTAGCCTTCCTTCTGTCTCAAACTTAAATCCAGTCCCAGGCTGAACCAAATACAGCGCTGAGCACTGCAATGTTGGCTAATCTCTGCTTTTCAGTTTAGCAGTGGAAATTCCTACAAGGCCATGCATTGCAACCACCATGCCTATGGGAAAAAAGAATGGCTGGGGTGCCTTTTGGAGCCAGCCAAAGCTACTCTTTTGTTTGACAAAAATATGTTAAATAGTGAGCATTACTGTTACATTTCAATTAATATGGCCAATTTCACAAAGCTGAAAATGGGGTAGGAATAAATGGTCCATTTTCACAATGGAGAGAGGCAAACAGCAAGGTTCTCTAAGGATCTGTACTGGGACTTGTGCTGTTCAACATATTCATTAATGATCTGAGAGAGGAAGTGAACAGGGAAGTGGTAAAGTTTTCAGATAATACAAAATAATTCAAAATAGTTAAGTCCAAAGCTGACTGCAAAGAGTTACAGGGGGATCCCACACAACTGGGTAGTGGGGCAACAAAATGGGAGAAGAAATTCAGCACTGATAAATGCACAGTAATGAACACTGGAAAAAATAACCTCAACTAAAACTATATAGTGATGGATTCTAAATTAGCTATTACCTCTGGATAGTTCTCTGAACACTTCGGCTTAACGCACAGCAGAGGTCAAAAAGGCTAAGAGACTGTTAAGAACTATTAGCAAAGGGATAGAAAATAGGGCAGAAAATATCATAATGCCACTATATAAATCCATGGTGTGCTGATACCTTGAGACTGTGTCCTTTCTGATCATCCCATCCCCCAAAAAAGATTGGAATTGGAAAGGTTCAGAGAAGGGCAAAAAACATGAACCAGGGTATGAAACAGCTTCCACATGAGGAGAGACTAAAAAGATTAGGGCTGGTCCAGTTTAGAGAGGAGATGACTAAGGGAGGATGAGAGAGAGATCTATAAAAATCATGAATGGAGTGGAACGGACCAGAGAAATGTTATTTACCCTTTCCACAATACAAAACTGCAGGAGTAACTCAGTTCAATTTATAGTCAGCAGGTTTAATACAAACACCAGGAAGTATTTTTCACACAACATACCATCAATCTGTGTAACTCATCGCACTGCAATGTTGTGATGGCCAAAAGTATAACTTGATCTTTACACTTCCCTGGATGCTCTGGTACTGGACACAGTCACAGATAGGATACTGGGCTAGATGGATCACAGGTCTAACCCATTATGGCAGTTCCCACTTTCTTAAAGGTCATAGGATAGTTGTTGGCGTGTTGGATGCCATATTAATTCTGAGACGGAGCCTTGAGAAATTCTGACTCAGGAAAGATGTGTTCCAAGAACATTCATATTATCTCTGTTAATTCAACAGAGAGGTTTGTTGGTAGGTCACATCAGACACTTCCAGTGATTGGGCATGCTGTCTCCACAGCAATCGCAGCCTCTGTCAGCCTGGGGAGAAGAGAGACGGGGACAGAAGTAGGTTCACCTGCATGACAATGGCGTGATGCTACTCCACGGGCCTTCCCACTCAGTGTATTTCAATGCCTCCCCCACTCCTTTAGAATTCTGCACCTTCTCCATCCTCTGCGGTAAATCTTCTAAAGTGCTGCTTGTTTCTTCACCTTGCATACATAAAAAGCCAGTAAAAATGGAAAGAGCTATCCCTGCTTACATTGTGAAACAACATGGCTGCCACTGAATGGTCTGCATATTTCAGGGTGTAGGAGCAGATGGGCAGGTATCTTCTTGGACCTGCCTGAATCTCGCAGGAAGCATCAGTTTGATGGCTATTTATTATTTGTATTATGGTAGCATCAAGGATCAGGGTCCCACCACACCAGGCCCCGTAGAAACCAATTCAAGTTGGAGTTCTGAGCTGCTTTCATGTGACATTTTGCAGCTGCCACTGTGTATGTGACAAGTGAAGTCTGTGTGTGGGTGTGTGCGGACCTGAGTTCAGGTGAAATGAAGGTGCAGGCTGAAGCTTTGCCAAAAATGTGAACAGAACCCGTCTCCGTCCTTGGTAAGTGCTTGGAAATTCTGGTTACGGCAAGAACTGGAAGTAGCAGTATTTGGAGTACCAGGAACTTAACAGTTCCCCCTTACTACCAGGCTAGGGCACTGACATTGGGGGCAAAGTCCCACATCAGACTTCTGCTGCATGGAGAACATAAAGTTTCAGTGCATTTTCTGAAAGCCTGTTACCTAAAAATTGAGCAAAACATGGCCACCTGGACAGAATGTTAAATTTCACCCACTCGCCTCGACATACACCGACAGCAGTCCCTGCTGAGTTCACCGCGCAGATACTGTTTCAGAATGGAAATCACAACTTAGTTGTATTTTGGGGTGGGTAGGAGGGATTTGACAGAAGATTTAGTTCTGAGAATGATCAGGTCTCACTTGGGTTAGAAATCAGGATATTAACGTTACTCATTTTAATTTTCTCTCTAAGTCAGATTCCCACTGTTTGAATTTGAGCTCAGTTTGTTCTGTTCATTATGATGGAATGTGCATGAATTTGACATTAAACTGATTATCTCAGAAAACAGTAGCAATCATTCCCCCTTTCCCCATGTACACTTGAGATTATATCTTTGTGGCTGACATAAAAATACAGTGCAGGAATAATAAGGCAGAGAGAAACAAAACATTTATTTCAAATGTAATGAATGGGGTTCTTAAGAAATGGGCAAATTCTGCCCTTGTTTACATGGCTACAAACCATACTTCAGTAGTTTTACATAAGGGTGACGGGGGATTGAATGTGGCTCTCTGGTTTCTAATGAGGAAGAAAATCTTTCCTTTCCAATCACAATCACCAGCAACTTGGCATCCTGTGGCCTCTGGACTTCACAATGATCATGGTTTAATATGTGGCAATTCTGGCCCTAACTCTTGACCTGTCCTCTATGTACATGACCACATGTACACATCTATGCACAGTCTCCCACAACTGCATGCACCCTTGCCTGTCCATATTTAAACATTCTCTACTTCACACCAGCACTGTGCCTCTAACAATCGCCGCTTCTGTCCCCTCACACAGCGTCCCTACACATTTAGGCCCCAATCCTGCAACTGAACCTGTTTGGATGGATGCCCATGCCTGGCACTTTTATACAAATGGCACTTTGGGTGTTTGTTGCCTAAAGTTAAGACTCTTGCCTAGGTTGTGAGAGGTCCTGGGTTCAAATGCTGCCCAAGTCCTCTCGGTAAATGTGAAAGTGAAGATCTCTTTCTGTCCTTCTAAAAATGTGCTGCAGTTTAACTGGAAATTATGATGCAGGCATCAGTGACATTCTCTGGCCGGTGTTATGCAGGAGATCGGACTAGATTATCATAATGGTAACTTCTGGCCTTAAAACCTCAGACTGTCGTAAGGGCACACACTGCATGGATCTAATGGCAGGCCTGACATGGATTTGCAAGTCAGCTCACATATACAGGGAATCAGGCAAGAAGAGAATTCCTATAGAAGTGGAATAATAACCTTTCGGTAGCATCCTTACGCCAAGCATGGAATTCTAGAGCAGGGATATAGTTCTCTATTCAACTATATAGGCTTTTAGAGTTCTTTTCTTTAGGCCTCTATTTAAATTCCATAGAACTCTAGTGGTGTCATCTCTATCCCACTATTTTCCAAAAGGGTAAAATATATTAAGACATGACTAACATTTGCAATCAGTGAACTGATAGTTCCCCTAATGTGACCACTCTTATGGACACGCACAGCACCTTCGAAGCACTTCATGTCAACAAAATAGCATGTGGTGACAATAACAAACTGTACTGCACAAGCCTTTTTCTCGGTGACTTCCAAAGGAAGGAACATTCATTTGTATAACCCATCAACAGCAGACAACCCCCATTTACATTTTTTTCCACTTGCATTTTCCTCCAAAACTATATTAAAAAAAAATCGCTAAAATATGGTTGGAAACATGAATGCAAATAAGGTGCCATACAATTTATTACAAAATTTCTTCTATTCTGACAGTCCGATACCCTGAGAGAGACAATAATGGCTCTGACAAGACATGAGTGAAAAATGGATTGGAGCCACATTGCTGCTTTGCTACATGACTGGTTATTGAGGGAAGCTGTCAGAACTGCACCAGCGTTCTCATGGAGAACTCTCTCAAAGGCTGTGTAGGACACCAGAAAAGTTGAAAGGACAGGGATGTTCAGATTAGTCACTGCTGGGTGGGAATAAACAGGGAAAGGCAACATGGCTCTCTCTGTGCCATATCTCTTATCTGTAAGGGAGGAAGAGGAGAGAAATCTCGTCTGCACTTTGATTGCAGCACAAGGAAGGTTCAATTTCTCTAAGCAAGTCCCCTGTTACTCTGAACCCATTTTTCGGGATCTACTCAAAAGTTTTCTGCAGAACCATCAGACCCACAAATGAGGTCTCTGTCACGCTGGCAATTTGCAAAGTATAAATCAATAACTGCTACTTTCAAGCAATCTAACTCAAAGCTGAGATGGAGATTGGAAGGTCTTTGAGGTAGGGCCCGTTTGCACATCGGGGCGCTGAGACCTCACTGTGGCCTCTAGGTGTTACTGCAATACAAATAATAACTAATAGCAACGTGAGCTTCCCTGTTTGTGTACCATGTGACATGCTATTACAAGAGAGCAGCTCCTAAACGGTTACCCGCTTTACAAGGCCCATGCATGAGACGACCACACTGCAAAGCTCTTCCGCTTGCAATTCTTCCATATCTCCCACCTTCCAGAAGAAGAGGGGCTCCCACACGTCAGTACATCCTTCTGCATCTCATTACTGAAGTTCAGTAGCAGTTTATGAATAATACACACTTCACGTACCGCTGTGTCGGCAGGCTAAAAGGGGACACATACACAAGAGGGGGGTGACTTGGGAGACTGTTCAGTCAAAGGGATGGCTATGGGAAAGGGACACAAGCAGGTGGTTACACTTTGATTTCACAGTCTATATAAGACACCTGCCGTTGCAGTGCACGCTGTGACACTCCGTCTTGCACTTGTAGGCTCTTGGCACAGTTATCACCGAAAAAGATGCTCAACATGTTAGTCTTGTGTAACCCACACACCTCCAGAGTGTGATGTTCTGTCCCATCTAGTGGCACCAAGACCACTTAGAGAGCTATTAATGAGTCTGCCCTACAGCCTTAGCTAAGGATCATATGGCTTTTAGCTCAAGCACTAGAGGCTCATACACTAAACTCCAGAGGTCCCAGGTTTGATCCTGCTTGCCAACAACCATGCTCTGTCAGTGTTACACCTGTAAATCAAGAACTTTAGAACCTTTTGCCTCATGACCGTCATGCAAATAGAGACTCGTTCCTCAGCTCATGCTCTTACTAAGGACATTTTTTTCAGTTTGACTCTCATCGTTGTCACCTCTCAGACCTGGGACAGTGCAGCCCACTGTACGCAAAGGCATCTACACCACAATAGCACTGATTCCAAGACAGAGGAGGAGTACAACACAATACACTCACACAGCACCTTTCACACAGAATGCTCCAGGGCAGATGACAGCTGACTCCTGGCTGATAGAAGTAAAGCATTGTGTGCAAGTTACTATGTCATGCAGGAAAGATGTTACAGAGGAGGAATGCACAAGTATGAGATGACAAGACTAAAGAAGAGGCATCATTATGGAGGCTTTGAAAGGCTCCAGAACTAAGATCTGATGGTTTTACTGCAGAAAGTGTTGGAGTTACAGGGGAGACAGTTTTGAAACTGCAAAATGGAAACAGTCACATCAATAAGAGGTTTGATTGCTGGACAGAGAATCTCAGAGTGGAGAGAGAAGAATCAGGGATAAAAAGAGAAGAAGTCAGATTTGTGGCAGAAAATGGGGAGAGAAATATGTGGAGATTGAATACTAGGAAGACGCTGTCAACTTGGATCCTGAAACAAGCAGGGGGTCCACAGGGATTTCTGATTATGACAGTTATGTGCTCTTGCTTTTGGAAGTGGAGGAGAGACAACAGGTCAGATTCTCCACTCACTTCCTCCCGAGTTACAGTGGTACAATGCCACCATAACCTACACTGGAGTAAAGCAGGCATAAGTGAAAGGAGAACCAGGTTTGGTGTATTTTGGACTAATCTATAACTAAGTTGCCACCAAGAAATGATCAGGATGATTCTTAGTGACAACACTATTTTGGAGGGGAAAGTCAGCAGATTTTCAGTTAGAAAATGTGGCACACAGAGAGGCCAGAGAGGGAGTTTGGGCCAAGCCTTAACTTTTTGACAGGATAAGTAGACTAGAATAACAGGAGGTGAAGGGGTGACATTATAGTTGACAGGGCTCTTTCACCAGTGAGTGGAATATCAGTTTGGATAAACAGAGCTGGAAGAAGTAATGACAGAGCAAGTATTTCCTGGCAGAAAATGAAGACATGGTTATATCTGCAGAAGGGGACGCGTTAGTGCCGATGGGATGCCTCAGGCTGACCCCAAACCAGAGACCCACTGGAAGACAGAAGAGAGAAAAGAAGGGGACTAGTAAGACTGGCAGGTGGACAACTCAAATGATGGACCAATGTCCATTGCTAATCGCAATAAAGGAACAAGCATGGAGACAGAATTGAAATGGAGTGAGCAAGGCACCTGGTTTGAGAAGGATGTGATGCGATGATTGGCAACAGAACTGAGATTAAAGAGAGCACATGAGCTACAATTAGGCTTGGCAGAATTCAATTTGGGGGGTATGAGGAAGGACACCAATGAACAGAATGTGGTTAATTACAAATGAAATACAACTTATACAAATAGAGTTAAACAACATTGCTAAGACTTGGTTAAAAAGTGTGAGAGAGGACTTCCCTTCCAAATCCACAGGAATAAAGTTCAAGTCAATGGGTACCTTTTATAAACAGGCTGCCTAATAATGACCTTACAGACAGGCTCAAGGAGTTGTGTTAATTTCAGACATGATGTTCTTGCCTAGTGCCCTTTGTAACAAGAGGTCACGTGCTTCTTCGAAGGTGTTAACTCCCAAGGTAGTTTTGTAGTCCCCATTTCTACAGATACTTGTATCAACAGAAAAGAAAATGTGGAATATGGTATCCAACTCCACGGGTAGGTGCTAACCAAAGGCAGAACAATCAGGGCTGCACAATCAGAGCTTAATAATATTGCTGGGGTGGGAATCTCTCAACGCTGTCCTGCCAGACCTGGGAGGAAGCTGCAGAAGGTGACCACGTTGGAGCCATATCCCGATTTTCTCAGTTTAAAAAGCCATTTTCATTCTGGAACAAAACTGACTGAGCTGACTGACAGAGGTGCCCTGCCTCCCCTCATGACCCCAAGACATCCTGCTTGCAAAAGCATTGTTTGCACTCTACCTGAATGTGAGGGCAAGTTAACCTCTGCATTATCTAAAGGGATTCACAGCTGAGACTGTGTGGTGGATGGGGCAGGTTGGTTCTGGCTAAAAACTCCCTCATGCTGCAAAGCAAAACCCTCCTAATTAGCACCACAAAAGCCATACTGCTCCTCTCTCTTCTCTGTGAGGGATGGAAAGAGGTGAAAATGGCAACCTGTTTGGACCAAACAAATCTAAAGGAAGTTTCTGTGATGGGGGTGCCCTTTATAAGATTGAATCTACCCTTTGCTTCAAGGAATTAACTGCAATTAACAAGTCAAAACAATTGATGACAAGTGGGTGTAACGGGACAGCAACACGCTCATGATTACTAACCTACTCTCTCCTTCAAAAGGTTACGGGGAATGTATCTGAACTCGGTCCAACCTTCTCGATCTCCCAGAGCACTGTAGTGACTCATCACTAATTAGAGATTCAAAATCTTCATGCTCTCCCTGCCTGGTCTTACTTAGGGAAAACTCAAAGTGAAGTCAACGGGAATTTTGCATGAATAAGGATCAAATAAGAACTAATGTCCCGAGTCTCTTGTCATAGCATCTTTACATGGAAACAACTCCATGGATTTTAGTGGGATTACTTCAGACTTACATTGGTGTACATGAGAGGTGGATCATACCCTGAGGGCTGAATCTTGTCCTCTGTTTACACCAGTATTTATCTGGTGGATTTTTGTTGTAAAACAGGGAGCAGAATTTGGCAGCAAGTACAGCCCTTAGGATTCGGCCCAGAGTTAGCCATCAAAATAATTTGACTAGAGGCGAACAGGGCAGCTTGGGAGGCTTAGGAGATCCAATAATTCCATACAATCCTTTTTCCTGGAAAGAGCTCAACGGGAAACCTTTTTAAATATGCCAAGATTTCACATTGCAATAGGTGTTGTATTTTGTTTACCATTACTCCACTGCTACACATTTCCAATAATGTTTCCCTCCCAGAGCTCTGAACAGCTCACATAAGTCAGGTACATAAGTCAGCTCACATAAGTATCTTGTTACTTCCACAAATACTTTGAAATTGCTTTATACCTGGGACAATGTGGCTTAACGGATTGTACAGCCACATAACTGCCCATTTTTACTGCTAGCAATGAGGCCTGATGGCTCACCAGCTGATAGCTCTACCTGTTGACCATAGGACAAAAGGCTTTTTTAAATTTCTTAAGTTTTTCGGAAATTATATTCTTGAAAATGTATATGTTAAAACAAGGGAAAAAAACCCAACCAACCAAACAACACCTCACCCCCAACAAAAAACCCTTCTCAGTTAATGGACACTGGAATACACTGCACTCCAACTGCATTTCATTCTGTGATGTAACATTCTCATCACAGCGAATAAGGTCCGGCACAATTTGAGGTTTGGGGAGAAGGAAGGGGAATAAATTTCAGACTACTTAAAAATAATCAGAAAAGTTGTAGATAAGAAAAACAGTTTATAATTACCTCTGTTGAGTGAAGCTGAACTGTTTATATCTCCGGTAATAAAGGAAGACTCGGACTGCTTTCGAACTGTGTCATTCCACATTCTACGGATCCGGCTCTGAAGAGGGATTGAACCACACAGGTAATGAATTTTTAGCAGCTGCAGATAGATTTCTTTCTGCCTCACTAAAGATGGCTTACTGGCATGTCTAGAGACATCTTCCTATCCAGGTATATGTAAGCAGTTTCTGATTGGCTATCATCCGCCTATTGCACAACGGACACTTGCTGCCTGGCTTCAGAACATGAATTTGTATCTCCATCGCAGGATACCATATAGTTTCTAAATATTAATAAACAAGAACAACAGACCATGCACAAAATAACTTCCATGCAAGATATTGTTCCAGCCATGTAGTGTTGAATGACTGAAACTAACTCACAGAAAATAGCATGAATGCTTCTAAAATTCCCTTGTTGTATTATTGATTTGTATCTGTTTTTTTTCAAGTATACTGGAATAGTTGTTTTATGCCTAGGCATCTTTGGATGTGCTCAAGTTTTCTAGAGGTTTATTATCCACTGTGGGGAATGTGAGAAATAAATACAGCCACAAAACAAGAGACGTTATATTCCCCTAATGAAAAACAGTGAAGATTCTGACATTTATGGTATAGCATTTATTGAAGAGGTCTTGTTGTGTTATCCCAGATTTACTGATCTTCTGTTTTGTCTTTCAGAAGGGTCATGGGGCATTTACCTTTGTCACTCACACCACACCGCCTCATCCTCAAGCCTGTGCTTTGGAAAATCTACTGACACATTTCCAATTGGCTAAGCAGCTGCGAGCAGGGGCAGTTTTTCAGACCAACTCATTTCTGAGTAGCGCCTGTTGTTCTTTGAAAATCTGATCATTTCTTTTAGGTGCCTGAAGATGGAAGCTGATCCCCTTTGGAAAACCCAGTCACTTATTTAGATGCCTAAATGGGAGGCTTGGGTGCTGAGCTCTTTTGAAAATCTGGTTCCTGATTGCTGGTTGATTTTCTCCCCATTATCTGGAGGAAGGGTCCAAAGAAATATATTTCCCAGCTGCATTGCTGAATGTCAGGATGAGAGGTGGCCAATTGAACTTGCTGCAATGCTGTACAACTGGGACTGTCATGGGCCTGCACACATGATCTGCCTTTGCTGTAGGGAAATCCAGTCTGGGGTTGTGGCTTCCGTCATCCCTCCTCGTCTCCTGACGCCTGGAGAATGATTCCGGATGCACTAGCTGCAAGCTACAGTACAAAAATACTACTACAATAATAATAATAATAAGGGGCCTGAATCACCCCTGTGCAGCTTCAGCATGAGGATGGTGTTATTCCACTGATTTCAGAGGAGTTACACCAGCATCGCATTGGGGTACATGGAAGTGGAAGAATAAGGTCTGAGGTACACATGGCTTGCACTGTAGTCTCGCCATGGGCAGCCTCATCTTTCCTAGTTTGTGTGTCGAAGAGTCCGTGCTCCTCAGGGCATGGGAGCTGAGCCCTGGGAGTGTTCTCAGAGCAGTAAGCATTGTGCTTTTCCACGTAGCCGAACATGGAAGGTGTCCTCCACTTTGATGAGTTTGGACAGATCCAGCAGAGCAGGCTTAGAGAACAGCCACACACAAGGAGTTTGGGACGTGATCCCCCCCGCCCAAAGAGATGGATTAGGCAGGGAAATGTGTGCAGTGTTGGTGTGTGTGTGGCTGTGCTTCATGCCTGCAAACTGCTGTGCTGAGCTACTTTTCCCCATATGCTGGCAGCGAATGGAAAGCAGATGGTTTTATTATCAGCCTCGATCTTTAACAGAATCCTATGCAATCAAAGGTATTGCTCAGGTACAAAGTATGCAGGACAATCATTTCTTTTCCCCTACGCAGAACATTATTGGGGTTGATGGGGAGTACAGAGGGACCTAGACAAATTAGAGGATTGGGCCAAAAGAAATCTGATGAGGTTCAACAAGGACAGGTGCAGAGTCCTGCGCTTAGGACGGAAGAATCCCATGCACTGCTAAAGGCTGGGGACCAACTGGCTAAGCGGCAGTTCTGCGGAAAAGGACCTGGGGATTACAGTGGACAAGAAGCTGGATATGAGTCAACAGTGTGCCCTTGTTGCTGAGAAGGCTAACGGCATTTGGGGCTGTATAAATAGGAGCATTGCCAGCAGACAGAAGGATGTGGTCATTCCCCTCTATTCAGCATTAATGAGGCCTCATCTGGAGTACTGTGTCCAGTTTTGGCACCACACTACAAGAAGGATACGGAAAAATTGGAAAGAGTCCAGTGGAGGGCAACAAAAATGATTCGGGGGCTGGAGCACATGACTTATGAGGAGAGGCTGAGGGAACTGGGATTGTTTAGTCTGCAGAAGAGAAGAATGAGGGGGGATTTGATAGCTACTTTCAACTACCTGAAAGGGGGTTCCAAAGAGGATGGATCTAGACTGTTCTCAGTGGTAGCAGATCACAAAGCAAGGACTAATGGTCTCAAGTTGCAGTGGGGGAGGTTTTAGGTTGGATATTAGGAAAAAAAATTTCACTTGGAGGGTGGTGAAGCACTGGAATGGGTTACCTAGGGAGGTGGTGGACTCTCCTTCCTTAGAGGTTTTTAAGGCCTGGCTTGACAAAGCCCTGGCTGGGATGATTTAGTTGGGAATTGGTCCTGCTTTGAGCAGGGGGTTGGACTAGATGACCTCCTGAGGTCTCTTCTAACCCTGATATTCTATGACACTGTGAGTCAATAATTCCGTCACATGAGGGAAAACATCCACATACCTCCAAGGACTGAGAAAGCCAGGGATGAGCACAAGGGAAAGACCTGCTCAGCCCTCCCCTATGACATGGGTAAGATGGCACAAGGGAGAGGAAGCATTGTTCTGCACTGTGGAAATGTGAAGCCTGGGAGTTCTGAGGAATTTTAAAGGAGTTAGGCAGGTGTTCACCACCCTTAGGGTTCTTGAAAATCCTAGCTGAAAACTCTACAATAACCCATTTTGGTCACACTGTATATTAAGATTCCATTTACAAACGGTTTAGAAAGTGTTAATAGACGTCATAAGCAGGTTACAGACATGAGCAGTGTGTGTTATAGTTATAAATGTTTCAGCAGAAGGTGCAACAGATGGTTATGAATAGAGCTGGTTGGGAATTTTCCAATTAAACCTTTTTTCATTGGAAAATGCCAGTTTGTGGGAAAAACAGAAACTGTTCGCAAAACAGTGATGGTTTTTATGAAACACCTGAATCGAAACATTTTTATTTAATAAAGTTTTCAGATTGTTGAACAGGAACGCTTCAGTGTTTTGAATAAAACAGACTTCTTGTTTTGAAATGTTCGTACATGTATGCTAACAAAAGGTTAAAAAAAACTTGAAATGGAAACAAAACACTTTGGAATTATCAAAATGAAATTATTTGAACATAACTGATTTTTTTATTAAATTTTTATAATTTGTTTTTGATAATTTGTGAGATTTAGATCAGAAAAAAAATCAAATTCTCATGGAATGGGAAAATTGTTTCCCACTCCTATTTATGAGTCACAGTGTAAGTATCCATTTGACTCTATGACAATTGATTTACTCAGTATTAAATCATCTATTAATCACTTATTAATCCATTATAAACATTTTTATGAATGGAACTTTAATGTAAAGCGTGACCCTTTTAAATATGTAATTACTAATGGTGGAGAAGCTTGTTTAATTTCTTTGGTGTAATTGTTTGTGATTATTAATTAGGATGTTTTGGAGTATCTTTACAGGGAAAAATATTTTATGTGATTTATCTTCCCCTGCAGCTTGTATTTTGCTATGAAATAATCATAGAATATTAGGGTTGGAAGGGAACACAGGAGATCATCTAGTCTAACCCCCCTGCTCAAAGCAGGACAAATCCCCAAATGGCCCCCTCAAGGATTGAACTCACACTGCTGGGTTTAGCAGGCTAATGCTCAAACCCTTGAACTATCCCTCCCCTGAATGCTTAAGAGAATGCTTCCAAGCAAACCCATGCCATTTCTCTGTAAAACACTCCGAGACAATGCACACAAATGTTAAATAAATGGCATTAGATACTCTCTATAACCCAGTAGGAGCACCATCCATTTTCTGCTGTAATTTTATTTGTGTGTTGTAATGCTTGTGAGAAGCGCAGGATGGCCAGCCACAGAGACACTTTTGACCAAGAAGTGAAAGGCTCCATGATCCATTACTATATGTGTTGAGTGTGTGCAGTCCCTAGCAGATGTCAGAATACAACTCTTGAATGAAACCTTGGAAAACTTAAAACAAATAACAATTTACTTCCAAGACAACATAAATCACAAATTATGTTTTCCTGACAGGTTATAAAGTGTTATTCACTGCATGTTTCTTTCATAATTTAATAGGTGAATTGGCAAATATAATTAGATGCTTTAGTAATGCAGAATAAGCGTGTGTTTGGTTTCTCTTGATTAAGGAGTCAGCTACTTCGTTTTATATGAACTGCTTTTCATAAATCAGCATCCTTACACAAGTTAGGGAGTAAAATGCCAAACTCCCAAACAAAATAAAAATGGAATTTTTGGGTGACCAGAGCATAATAAAGTTTAGAAAATAAATAATATTATTTGAATCTCAGTTGATTCTTTGCAGAGATCCATAAACTATGGAAACTGAGTAAACCAACAAACAGATTAAAACAACTACTGCCAGAAAATGATAGGCCTCGGCACCCTGCTTATACAAGATTTTTAGCTGCTGTTGTTTATCAGCATAAATATTTTGTCAGGATAGCACAGTAACCTTGTCATATAAAACACTCATTCCTTAGCCTTGGGGAAAAACACCTTTGTTTTCACCTCAACTCATTTAAGGACTGCTTAAGGGATGCTAATGGTAATTACAACCTAAGGTCACCAAATTATGCTACAGATTACACCCCTATAACAAAGAGCAGAGTGTGACCCATGATGTTCAGAAGTGAAAGAATGATATCAAATAGGAAGTCTTTGAGCTGCCCATTTATCCAATCAGTTTTATAATCAACAATTCCCTCATTAGTTTTACAAGCAAATGAAGCCTCCTTGACTGATGGATTGTTACTGCACAAAGTGATGTCCTGTCCAAGGGGATGTCTCATTTCCAGAAATGAATCCTTTGCCTACAGATCACCCGATGCAAAGAACTATATTAGCAGGGAGGTAAGAAGCATTCCATGCCGGTGAACATACATGGTTTACCTGTGAGCCTGTGGAATATCGTCCAGGAGTCCGTGACCCAGATGTTTTTCCTGAGCCAATGGAGCTCTCTGTACTTTTCCCACTACAGCAATGTGTGCGCAGGCATTTTCCATATTCTTTACGTACCTAGCCAATTAAACAGTAATTTTCATTAGTGGGCAACTCCCCCTCCAGCCTGAGACTTAAGATTTTCACAGTTTTTTTCCTCCTCTGTGATTCATTAAAATTATAGCTGTTTCTGTGCATTTAGAAGAATTCCATTACACCTTTCAACAGTGTTCTCCTAACACATTAGCTCTACATTTATGATGTCATAAGGGACTGCTTTTATGTAGGAAAGCAGTTCACTGATATCAGTAGAATTTAGCTACCTCTGAGGCACATCAAAGCAGCACGAGAGAAACTAGAGACATTCTATTTATGCCCCAAAATTAATATCTTCATAGATTTGGTATGAACTGCCATATCGGCTCATCGTGGTGCTACAAGTTATTGCTTCTGGCAGAGGACTAGGAAGAAAATTACAAAAAAAGAAACATATAAGAGGAATTGATTTCATATATATATTCAAACTCCAGAAACCTGTGAAACTGACAGTCTTTGAAATGAAGTCTTGTGTGTGTAGAACTGGTGGGAACGGTGCAAACACCCCCATAAAGCCCTCTATATGGCAGACAAGACTGAGGAGTTAATGGGCTAATTTCTCTAGCACACAAAGTGAGCCAGATCCTCAGCTGGCAGAAATTGATGTCATTCCCCTGACTTCAATGGAACTACACGGACACCCCCCCAAACTGAGGCTCTAGGCACTGCAAAAGTTTGGAGTGTGTGTATAATTTAGACTGCACATGCATGGAGACCAGGGAGAGGCCAGAGTGAAAATGGGTCATCTGCTGAGCTAGGTGATCTCAGGCTGTGCCACGAATGTGAAAAAAGGCCACTTTACTTCTCCACGTGAAATGTAAATGCAGTAGGAGACCAGCAGAGGTTAGTCTGTGAGCACACTGTGCTCACTGCTCTCTGATTAAATCTCTCTCCACTCTTCCTGTGGGCATTTCAGAAACCTATCTGTGAAATGATTATTTAAATAGCAGATTACAGAGGTTTTTTATTAGGCCTTTCCATAAAAGCTTGAGACAAACACAATACCATGAGCGCCCAATGTGCTCTTGAGTGCCTAATCAGTCCTTTGCTGAAAGAAAATAATTCAATTCCTTTAATTAGCCACCGACTGCTTCCCACCGCAGCTATGTGCTGATTTTCCGGTCCGTGAGAGACAGAAAATGTTCCTCCCCCAAATAATACCTCTCCCAACCCCTTGGTTCAGGGAAAGAGATTCCCAAAATCCAGGGACTGGACTGGATTCTCCTCTCCCCTACCTTGGCGTAAATCAGCAGTATCCCACTGAAATCAATGCCAGAACACTGTCATAAAATTGGCACAAGAGAGGAGAGATTCTGGCCAAAGACTGTAAAATAGGCATCCGGAGCTGGAATGGCCAGAATGCTATAATGCCATTAAGCGGTGCTGTGCTAGAAAACAAACATTTGCAAGAGGGCTGAGAGTTAGAGCAACAGGGTGTACAGGAAACACAGACTTGAAAGAAATCCAACTTCTTCATAAAAGGAAACATTGTACGTCTGACTAGAATCATTAAGGAGTCAGAGAGCAGAGCAAACCCAAACCACTGACAGCTGAAACAGGTTTAATGGTGAAATGAAGCCCCCATCTCCCCAGAAATATACAAACACCAGAAGAGCACAACCCACGCCTCAGCGGCAGCTGCTGAAATTAGCACTTAATGGACCAGAGACTGACATGGGCCTTCTGCTGAATATGCAACAGGCAGATCCACTGAAGTCAAAGGCACTAGGCATGGAATAAGTGCTATTGGACTGGGGTAAGGGCGTCAGAATCTCCAGAATAAGCATTGGGGCCTAGGCTCACAAAAGAATCCCTATTTAGGATTGCATGTAAAGCTGTCAATGGGTATGTCTACACTGCACATCAAGGTTGGGGTATGACTCACGTTTGCGGGGTGGATCCGAGCCCACGTCCTGCTGAGACTCAGGTTGAAGCCCTGTCGTTCTGCAGTGTGGACGCAGCTCAAGCTGCAGAAGGTCTGTGCACTGCAGTATGGCTGCGTTAGCACTGCTCTGAGACCTGGGCAGGGGTGCTGGGACAATTTTTACAGCGACGACGCCATGTATTTGGTATTTGTTATTACTGCTTCAAGCCGGGGGTGTGGCAGAACCTGCAGCACCCCTAATTCCAGCACCACTAAACCTGGGTCCAGCAACTGTAACTCAGATTTATAATGCATGTGGATACCGAGGTGTTAGCCTGGAAATGCTGAGTCCACTAACCCAGGTCCCACAGATCTGGATTTACAAGGCAGTGTAGACACACCCAATAGGACCCGAGCATGTGTTTAAGTGCCTTCCCTCTTTCCCAATCTGTGGTATATATAGACTAGTAAAGGCTCAGACAATTGTTAGAAATACAGAGCAGCAGTAATACACAACAAGACTTGCACATCTATCAGATGCCCTCTCAGAGTCAGTGCTGCAAAGGCAAGCAGGCCTTTGACTCAGGAGGCACTGGAGGTTTATAGGTACTTGGGGTATAACTGCCTTCTCTTGTCATCGTTCAACACCTTAGAGGATACTGCACTTAACACTCAAAGCGGTGCACAGATCCAATGCAAATGCTTTTCGAACAGCGTATTCAGCAGAGAATTGTTTCAAGGGCATGCTCGTGCCACCCGTTTGCTCTTTTTGACTGAGATTAGCAGGATTCCTTTCTATTTTATATATCATGTATATAGATGGTAGAATTTATACAGCCTAATATGGGACAGACGAATTCCCCTTACTCACGCTGAGTGGTGCCTGATGCCCCACGACAATGCGACTGCCTGCAGAGTAAGATGCTACTCAACATGAATAAGGGAATCACAATCTAGCCCTTAATGATTCATTTATTAAAAGATCAAATTAACATTTCCACATACATACTGTAATAAAGAAGAACTGGTTCTCCTGAAGGCTCAGAAGCTCTACAATTTTCTCCACATTTAAGTGAAAATGTCATCGGTTCATTTACAAGCAGAGTTTTCTTTTCTCCTCTAAACCCCAGTGGATTTGGTGGAGAATTCTGGTGTTTTCTTTTTTCTTTTTTTTCTTTTTTTTTAAACTTAGGTTGTAGCAATATGGCTGCTTAAAAGTGACTTAAGTAACTACATTGCTCTTACTGAGTATATGCCAGCAAAGCATTTAGGCATGCACTCAACTTTAAGCATATAAGTATTCCTCATGATTTCCATGGAGCTACTCAGGTACTTAAAATAAGGTTTGTGCTGACATGTTTTGCTGAATTGGGTGATTATCATTAAAACAGTAAGAACATAGCATGCGCCTGATGCCAATACATCAGTAAATGCTTGGCGTATGAATATAGATACATATATAGGACTGCTTAGTCTCTTACCTTCAAGAAATGCTTGAAACCCATCTATACAGTGCAGTCAATGATGCTGCATTGCGCAACTTGAGACACTAAATAGCAGCTCTAAACTTTTAGGTCAAGATTTTCATAAACAGTAGCCTAAAGTAAGGTGGCAATCCCCAGAACATTTATGGCTTCTTAGACAACTGCAGATACTGTAGGCGCTTAAAGATGTTTCTGACAGTATTTGCTCTGTTCACCTGACTTGTCTCCTTAAGGTAGTCAGCATCTCCCTACGTTTTTATTATTATGCATGGAAGTTAAAAAGTTTTAGAATCGTTATCACAAATTTGGATTTTAACTAAAGCATTCAAGTCTCTTACGATGATCGCTCTTGAGATGAAATGACATGGAACAAAAATCTGACTCTAAGTTTCTTTCTCCAGTTTTAAAGCATGACAATTTAGCAAGCTGATTCTCAGACTACTTCCAAACAACTTGCTGGCCAAGGCTTTACTTGTCAACCTACCAGTTGCAATGCAGTACACTGAGGCTCATCAACGGCTTGTTCCTGCTCCCATTCAAGTCAATGGGAGGATACCCATTCACCCGAATGGTGCAAGGTCAAGCACCTACATCTTGGTGCACTAGTCAATGGGAGTCTTTCCAGTGACTTCAATGGGCTTTGGATGTGGCCCGTAGGTGGAGAACAGGATCAAATTTCAGCAAGACCCCAATCCTACACTGTTATTCTCCAGCCACACAGGTCACAAGGCAGGATCCGAGCCTGCATTTACAAGTGCTTACATTCTTTTCTATTGTAAGCTGAAAAGAGAAATTGGCCTTATTATTCCAGAAGTACATTTAACATCGGTAGAAAAAATTAATTTTTTTAAAGAGCTTTTATACTCCTGAATTTCCATGCTGTACAAAATGGATCTTAAAAACCTCTCCATGACTTTTTGGAACAGTTATTATATATAGCTTGCAGTGCACCTCAAAATATTTGAAAATCTTCCCCTTAAAAAAAAATAAATGAAGCAGTTCCTATTAACACCTAATATGTACATCGATATAGACAGGCAATTCCCAAGTGCCTTCAGGCATTAAATTAAGCCAAGATACACAACTCCATTCTTCTCTCATTTATACTCATGCAAATCCGAAGGAAATTCATTGATG
Source organism: Gopherus evgoodei (assembly GCF_007399415.2). NCBI lineage: Eukaryota > Metazoa > Chordata > Testudines > Testudinidae > Gopherus > Gopherus evgoodei. The sequence goes on from NC_044326.1 coordinate 139,213,120, forward strand.
TTACTGATGTCTCCATTGATGCCAATGAAGTTATCTCAGTGTAACACTGGAGTAAGTGAATGGAGAATCAGGCCTCTAAAATGCAAATAGCTTTCACAGGTATTACATCCTCCCTCAAAACTACATGCTACCATTTAGTATTGCATTTGATAATGTGATCTTCAACATCCTGATTGTTGCTATGCCACAGCCATGCATCTCATTCAGTATCTCATTCTCATGCATCTCTCCAATTTCCAGTCTAAATACAACCCTTATTATGTAAACAGAAACAAGTCTGTTCAATAAAAATGCAAGGCACATTGGTAACATTATAGCGTCGTTGTTAGGCAACGAAATACCCTGTATCACTACTATGAAGCACGGAATATTCTGTCTTACCTTTTTCTGGAGGACACAATGGAAAATGAATATAAACATTCCCTGCAGAGAATTGAAAATGGTGAAGAGATATGCCATGATGACTGTGCTTTCATTAATATACATAAGTCCAAAGGCCCAGGTCAGTCCTAAGAGGCAGAGTAGGGCTATTGCACCTATAACCCATGACCTGTGGAGAGAAAGAAAACAAATGCAGAAAGGAATTGGTCTTTGATCCATAGAGGAATTAGCACATCTACTAGCAGTGACTATATTCCACTATCATTTTAGCAGAAGAAAAAGTAATCAGATAGATTTACAGGGATGTGCTGTTTTGTTTTTTTTTGACACAATCGCTTATCATATTCCATGCACTTTACTAATCTTTGAGCTTGAGGAGAGATACAAAAATGAAAATGTTATGAGGACAGAAATTTATCTTAACCAAAGCAGATTTGTACCATAAACATTTTTAATGCAGTAGCAGTGAATATGTAAATGATATGTAGATGCTGTTTCTGCAAATGGCTGAGAAAAAACAAAACAAAAAAAAACCCAAACCCTTTTAAGGAGTTCTTTTGTTAGCCCCCATGGGTTTCACTGGTGAAGTTGGATTAGCTTCTTTAAATGCTCCCTATTTAACAGTCACTAAGGCACCTTTATTCCTGTTTTTTCCCCTAGTTTCTGATTTGTTGGTAAACTTTACCATTGCCAGTTAAAACAAGGTAAAACTACTACACATGGCTGGTCAGGCTCTGGGACTCGGTTTGCCTGCTGTCAGTTGGGGGGGAAGCTCTCTGTGCTTCTACTTCAGAGTTTTGTTCTGAAGTTTAATGGTGTAGGGAGGAATATTCTCAATGTGTGGCTGCTTCCCCTCAAGAATGCATTTCACTTGGGTTGCTAGGATGGGCTGCAGGGGCAAGAAATGACTCCAGACATTGGTTCACAGTCTTTTCCTTTTTGAAAAACCAAGATTACTTAGGTAAGCACTCTGAGCTTTGGACAAACAGGTCAGCTGGTGTGTTTTACTTCTGTTAGCTCAGTGTAAAGGGAGCCCAAACCCTCATCCAGGAAAGGGCAAAGCTAACTCAAGCGACTCTGAAACTTTAAACGTTTAGTCACATGGAGGGGTGGATACCCTACTCCATAGGGGTACCCAAAAGCCAAAGCGTGAAGAGCAGGGCAAGGAGCAGAAGGGAACCCAGTCCTGCCTTAGGCTCTGCTTCAGCGCCCACTGCAATGAATAGGAGTCATCACATAGACTTCAGTGAACGCTGGATCGGACCTTAATGAGAGTGCTACTCTGCAGGCACCATGTGAACTTCCACCGAGTGGCCAAAGTGGGGAATACAGGGCAAGCAGCCTCATTTGAGGACCACTCTTAAGCCAAAGGGCCAGGTTTCCCTCTAGTTTACGCTGGTGTAAATCAGGAGTAACTCTACCAAAGTGAATGGAATTATAGCATTTAAACCTGGTTTAGGTATGAAGGGACTCAGGCCTGAAAGCCTGCCCAGACATGCTCATTCTCCACTCGCACCTCTCCTCTTTCTAACTCTTCTTTGAGAGAGGCTTTGGATTGACATCCTCTGAGCGAGGAGGCCTGCACCATAACGCTTCACCTCGTCTGTGCCCTCTGTTTACATCAGTCCTGGAGTGCAACAGCTTTGAGCTATCGGCTGGGAACAGCAGAAGGACTTGAAGGATCAAGGTCCTGATAGGGAGGAGTGAGCTCAAATTCTGCCTAATTTTCAACCTCCTCAGACATTGCAGGCTTGAAAAAAAAACTTGGCTTGAGATAGAATGGAGTTGGGTTTGCATTCTGCTAAGGGAGGGGGAGAGAGCGAGAGAGAGTGTGTGTGTGTGAGAGAAAGAGAGAGAGTGAAAAATCCTGTGAGAAAGCCAAGCTATTTGCAGCTGGGGATGCCAATCTTGTAGTCATGCCACTAGGGCAACATATCAGCCTTCACTTTGAATTCCTGTGCTTTTATAAGGGTTTGTCCTAAACAGAAACACACTCTTGTTCGGTCAATGTTTCTCACTGTTCTTCTTTAAATATTAGAAAGAAAATACAGTATTATATCTTCCATTGAAGTTCATAAAACATGTATTTATCCATGTGACCAGAAGAGCTCCACTAAGGTAACTTCTTATTTAGACAGTTTTTTTTTAAAAATCCCTATTATATATCTAGCAAACCAGAACCAGCTCCTTTGAAGCATTTCCAGTCAATTCTGTAAATAAATATTTAGTACTATGCAAATTAAAAATGCAGTCTCAAAAATACTTCTGAAAGGCAGTCACTTGATAAAGTTTAATAGCTTGGCTGTTTTAAATATTTTTCCTGCCAAGATTCCAGCAGCAAGGAGACCACATTATGATCTTAATTGCAAAATCAAGTCATTTATATATAAAAAAAAAGTAATGCAGAAATAGAGATTTTTCTCTTGTGTCCTTGTGTATTTTGGTTGTTTAAAAATGACTGAAATGGTAATTGAAAATTACCCTATCTCCAGTTTCAGCCAGTTCTTGAGTCTAAGGAGAGCACTTCAGACTACAGAGATGCACAGGAGAGAGTGAACCATTTATATGGTAGTAACAGAAATATGCTACCTTAGCAGCTGAAAGGAATCTTTGGGTTAGAGGAGCCACGCAGCACAAGCTGTGCAGTATACAAAGTTCTGATGTAGAAAACAGACCTGGAGGTAAAGAGGGGGTGGAAACTGCATAAAATTGCTCCATCCCCTACACTTGAAAAGAGAACTGAAAAATGAAAGAGAATATGACAATGGTACTGAAAAAAATGAACACAAAGGACTCTTCACCAGAAGAACAAACTGAAAGTCTATTGCAAAGTTGTTATGCTTCCATTATACTACTTTTTCTCTTTTTTTTTTGGTTGCAGGACAAGGAATGTTGATACAAAGTGCATAATTTGTAAGTTTCTTGCTTCCTTTTGTTTTTAGCTCTTTGTACAGACTTGTGTTTCTGTTACAAGTTTTTCATAGTCTTTTTTTTTATAATTCAATTCTAAAGAAATGGAAAAACAAAACATCAAATGTTGGCACGATTGAAAGCCTGAAATTGATAATTTGTGACAACTGTGCATTCTCATCTTTAAGGAGACATTTTTTCCAAGCCTTGCACAGAGATTTAGCCCCCATTAGCTTCGGAGTTATATGGATTAATATCCATGCATCACTGCGAAAATTTACCCCTAAATTGCATTAAGAATTCCAAGCCAAAGCCCTCCTTACCAACACAACACAGTTGATGCACAGAGCGACAGAGCGTAATGAAACAAGAAAGCTGCTGTTGGTATAATAAGTCTGTACTACACAAGATTGCTTTAACATTTGCAGTGAATTCGGGTGACGTCCAATCAGGAATTGTGAAGCAGATAAAGTGACAATTGTTTGGCAATACACATGCAGCATGTTTACTCTGCATAGAAGCTGTATGCCTGGCCATTTTCCTGCACAGTTTGCTCTTCTGCCTCAAACGTGAATGACAGAAGCTTTAATGATTTTTCAATATTGATCTGCCAGCTGGTTCATGAGACCACACTGATAAATGGGATTTATCAGCCATTCAGGTCATTCTTACTTGATGAAGGGTCTGTTATCCTCATAGCTAAAGAATGCATAGACAAAGACAAGAACACCAACATTAGAATATAATGCCAGAAAGAATATTTTGTAAGAAATAACCAAAGCTTATTCCCAGCCTACCAAAAACAATGGCACAGCCTCCTCCTCAGGTGTGTCCCCCAGACACTGACCAGACTGGTTTACTTATCAGAGGATCTAAATAACGGCAGCATCCTGGCATCACTTATGAAAGCATCCATCATTCCCTGAGTTCTGCAGCTCCCCAGCTGCAGTCTTCTTCTGTTGCTTATAAAATTTCAGTTGACTTAGAAATCTATTTTTAAAAAAATCATTGCTGTCTATGGGGAACATTAATAGAGGAAATCTAATGTAGTCAACCTGGAACGCTTTGATATGTTCAGATGGCAAGCTTCACTGTACCTCAGGCATTCTTTGTCCAATATATTAGGATGTCCTATAGAAGCCTTGTCTTTTTATTATTAGTTTTTTTCATAATTGTAACTCCCAGGTTGCCTATTCATGAGTCAGATGGCGACATTACCCTCTTTTAAAGATAATGGCATTAGAATCGTTTAAAACCCTCCCCGCTGATTGCAAGGAGACAGGAAAGTGCTGACCTATTTACTTCCATTTTATGAGGGGTGGGGGAACGATGTTGTCCACCAAAAAGATGAAAAGTCACTGGAGTTACCTGGGTGTGAGATCAGGACTGGGCCCTGAGTGAAGTGGGAAAGCTACCCCCAGTCACGGTCCAGCAACCCTGCCCAACCCACTAGCCAGGCTACCTGTGCACTCACTCACACCTCCGCTAACTCCACCGCACAACACCCCATGCCAGAGTCGACTCCCGCCTCCGCACCATTACCAACACCATTGGGCTGGCAGACCCGCTCCTCCTCCAGCTTGAACTACCACCAGCCTAGTGGTGTTGGTGCTTTGTCATCTCCCCATCACTCTTCTCCAGCATCCGACCGCCACCTCCCATCTCGCGCACCCTGGGCTGGCCTCCCTCTACTACAGCCACGCTCTCACTTACAAGAGGATGGCCAGTTTCCCTACAGGTGGCCTCTGCTGCTTGGCAGCATGCAGGCCCAGGCTGGAAGAAGCCATTGTCATGGTTACATGCAGATCTCTGCTGTGTTTGGATGCTTGGGGTAGCTTTCCATCCAGGGGCAAAGCCGATCTAATGGCTTCCCAGGGGGATGACACCTGACTTCATAATATGGATTTTTTTCTAGCAGGGAAGCCGTGGGGGCTGGGGAGGGAGGCTCGGGGTAGAGGATGAGGAAGGTTTCTGACTGCTGGGAGCTGGGACTCCTGGCTGGAGCAAATTCCACCCTGAACCATCCTCCCTGGCCAGCAAACACCTGTGTCACTTCCCAGCCTGTGCTCTTGGTGTGGCTCCTCTCCTCGCTGCTGGGGGAAACAGGTCATGTCAGGAGCGAAAGCAAAGGGTGCAGAAGGGTAGTAGTGAGTACCAGTGTGAGGCTCTCAGCACCGAGGTGGGGTGGTGGTGGGGAACAGGCCAGAGAGGAGGAATCAGCCTGAGGGTCATTGGGTTGGGGCCCATGAGGGAGGCTATCAGAAGAGTGTGGGTTGTTTCACTGGGGAAAGGAGTGGGAGTTGGGAATGGGGTAGGATTCCCATTTGGAGGGCAGAGTAAAGGGAGCTTACTATTGGTACCAAGAGTCTACGGAGCGAGCCCTTGGTCTGAGGGCCTGTTGGTTTCTCTTTCTCTCCATGAGCAGGGGCTCTGACTGTGACTTAGGGGAGAGGCTGAACTGGGGTTCCATGCACTGCACCATCTCTGCCTCCAAGGGGCTGCGAGAGCATCAGGGCAACCAGCCCTCTCACAGACCCCTCCTATGGCCTGTTGATGCTACAGCTGGGAACCTTGGTACCCAGGCAGAGGACAGGCACCCTCCGACCACTGCCCAGCTGATAGCAATCCCTTGTGCAAACCACAGTGTCTCCTAGCAGAGGGCAGGGGGAGGGGAAAGCAGCAGGCAGCACACTTCAGCCAGCTACCCAGGAAAAAGAGCCACAAAAAGTATCTCTGCAGCGGCAATCAAGGCAAGGGCAAAAGGGACAGGACAAGTCCTTCTGTGTGGTCTTCTTCAGCAGCTCAGCTGGTCAGTTTGCGGCTGGGGAAAGGAGCATGTCACTCAATGCAGCTTTTCCTGGCTGCTCCCCTGTCCCAATGGCCTCACCGATAGGGGCCATGCAGATACTTTGCAGAAGGTAGAGCAGTGACTAGGTAGAGCAAGAAGCAGCCAGGGCAGCTACCTTTTCCCTCCACATGTCCCCAGCATGGCTTTGTCCAAAGGTCTGCTCCCCTCCTCAACAAGCCATGGGAAGTGAAGGGGAAGAGCGTGCAGTCTTTGGCCTCATAACCAGTTTTCTGAATTTTGTAAGTCATTGTGAAGCTGGGCGTTTCCCCGCGGCCTCCCCCTACCAGAGCCTTTTCTCTCAACAGTGAAAGGCTCCAGCATGGGGAGCTGTGTCTCCTCCCTGCCAGAGCCTTTCACTGACGTGTAGCTACACATCACAGTTTGGATGCAACAGGCTTTTCATTGCGGCATGTAGCTATACATGCCCTACCTGCTGCTGCCAGACATAGCCTTAGTGTCTTAGCTTCAGCTGTCACAGCCTTTTCAAAGTTTTTGACTGAGCAGCAATGTCCTTTCTCCAAGCTATCTGGAGGGGCTGTTTTATTTTTGTGATAGCAAAATGTGAAATCATTGGATCTGCCCTGTAGCTTAAAGTTTTCAAAAGTGCCTAAGGGTAAAATGTTCAAAACATTTAAGTGACTTACAAGCCTAAGACACATTTTCCAAAGGGACTGCGACACTTAGGAGCCTAAGTCCCATGGACCAGATATTCAAAGTTATTTAGGTGCCTAAAGATGCAGCTAGGCCCTTAGTGAATTTTCAGAAGCACCTGAGAAGCTTAAGTGCCTAACTCCCATGGGTTTCAGACTTCTGGCTCATGGGACGTAGGCTCCTAAGTCATGTACAACATTTTTATTTTTTGTTTTGATTTAAAAACTAAAGTAGTTTTACAAAGATTAGCTCACATGTAAATATTTGTTCCCATAAACTGACCAGAGCAGAACCTGTTTCCTGGTAACGTTCAGGGGTGCTGTATGTTGTTATGATTGCTAGTGTAGAGTTACTGCCTGCAATGCACACAATAAATTACAGAAAAGGGACTACAGCCTTGGAATTATATATATTACCAGCCCCTGACTGAGGGAAAATGTAGCTGATAGATATAAAGCTTTGGCATGATACTTAGATACGATACAAGCAAGTAAAAATCAACCCCAAGTCTTGATGAAATGAACATACATTATCCCCAAAAATGTAACACACATATAAAGAATCTGTAGAGGGTCCATATTTAAAATACTGTGTACCCCCATCTAATTCCATATGTTTCTTCCTAACTCATGGCAACTAGGGATTAGCTTATGCCCTGAGACATGAGGATCCAAATCCCCACATTTCTTTTCATCTATCTGACAGAATGGTGGATGGCCTTATTACCATATAAATGTCCAGTCCATTTTTGAATCCAAGAAAAACCACAACTGTAGCTTGGGGCAACGAATTCTATAGATGTGTTGTGTAAATCTTTTAAAATCAGATTTAAGTTACATGTCTTTCAATTTCATTGAGTCCCCTCGTTCTTACATTGTGAGAAAGAAGTGTCCACGTTACCTCCTGTATTCCCTACAATGTTTGCAGGACTAAATGGTGTCTAAAGTTAGGCTCCTACATTCCCATTTAGGCAGCTAATTAAATGGCCTGGTTTTCAAAGCAGAGAGCATCCTGCAGCTCTCCAGATACAGAAGGGATGGCAAGGGATAAAATATGCATCTGATTTTTAAAATCTTGGCCTATGCTTCTGTGACCCTAATCCCTCAATGCCAACTGGCAAGGGGGTTACAAGAATATCCTGATTCCGGTCTGTACATTCTGGTTTACCAGAGAATGTCATGTGTGAGGTCTTAAATGAAAGCCAGGATCACATTCATCATTAACACCACTGTGAAATATAGGCACAGATACTATGCAAGCAGTTATGTATGTCTAATAAAAACGTGTTCCCAAAGTCTGTATTAAGGCACAGTTGACAGACAGGTTCCTGCCAAACAAAATATGTTAAGCCAACATAGTGGAAGCCTCATTTACACACAAAGTCAATGGGGAGGGGAGAGTGAAGTCAATAGGGAGGCAACACACTGGAGAATAAGCTACAGAAGGTTAACCTGACTCTGGGTACAACCCCTGAACTTTGGGGGATATAAGGAGAAGGCCAGGAAGACACCTCTTTATCCTTCCCTTAAGAAGTAATCAGGCAGAGCAGTTATATTCATGAAAAAGAGATCACAACCAGGCTTGGCTGAAAACACTGCAGAAGACATCTGAGGGGGGTAAACTTCTCTAGACCAAAGGATAGCTTATTACGTTTAGTCTCCAGAAATCATGTTATGATTTTGTTTTATATGTAATCTTTTGTTTCCGTTATCCTTTCTCAACATTTTGTGCCTCTTGAACCTTTGCTAATAAATTTAATAAATGTATTGCTGTAAATATATCTCAGAGCTGCGAGATTAAGCTAGGTGCTGCTCTTGAGCGGAACCAAACAAGCTGGTGTGTCTCCTGGGGACAGTAGCCCTGGTATCTCTCTGAGTGTGCAATGGAGAAGAGGCTGGGTACAGAGGAACACTTCAAAGGTGGCTGGGGACTGGGGCACACCAACTGTTAACCTGCAAGGCAACGTAAGGGCTGGCATAGCCCAGAGGAGATTGCTTAGGTGGGTAACGGGCTGATGGTGTCAGGGAACTGACACCTAGTTAAGTACAAGCATTTTGCCACTCACAGAAAGCGGGGGTGGGGGGAAGTAAAAACGTGACTGAATCATGAGTACCCTGAAAAGCATCACAACTTCTAACATCTCCCCTATTATTAATTATATATTTTATTACACACACACACACACACACACACACACACACACACACACACACACACAGAGTGTGATGTTGCACCCTATAAGACTTTATGGAAATATGCTTGTGAATGTATATCTGACATAACTGGAATATATTTTAGGCTACATATGCCATGTAACATATCTCTGTAAAGGTTATGATCTAATGAATCTATTCATCCTATTTGTATGCATGTATCATTTTTATATTCAAAGTTATGAATATTGGCTGTGTACTGGTTTGATTTTAAGTAGTCTTAGTAAGGCATTTGGGTAGCTTCTTTAGAAAGCAGTAAAGAGTCCCGTTGCAACTTATAGACTAACAGATGTATTGGAGCATGAGCTTTCATGGGTGAATACCCACTTCGTCAGATGCATGAGATGGAAATTTCCAGAGGCAGGTCTAAATATGCAGGCAAGAATCAGTCTAGAGATAACAAGGTTAGCTCAATAGGGAGGATGAGGCCCTCTTCTAATAGCTGAGGTGTGAACACCAAGAGAAGAGAAACTGCTTTTGTAGCTGGCTAGCCATTCACAGTCTTTGTTTAACCCTGAGCGGATGGTGTCAAATTTTTTAAAGGTAGCCATCCTGCAGCAAAAAAACTTCAGGACCAGACTCCAAAGAGAAGCTGCTGAGCTTCAGTTCATTTGCAAATTTGACACCATCAGCTCAGGGTTAAACAAAGACTGTGAATGGCTTGCCAACCACAAGAGCAGTTTCTCCTCCCTTGGTGTTCACACCTCAGCTGCTAGAAGAAGGGCTCATCCTCCCTGATGGAGTTTGTTATCTTTAAACTGATTCTTGCCTGCATATTTACACCTGCCCCTGGAAATTTCCACCACATGTGTCCGTGGAAGTGGGTCCATGAAAGCTCATGCTCCAATATGTCTGTTAGTCTATAAGGTGCCACAGGACTCTTTGTCATGGATTACCATACTGCCTAGGCCTCGCCCCTGTGGATGAGGATCCTCTCATTCATCCTCTCCCTTAAATAAACAGTGCCAACCTTTCCAGTCACTAGTTCACTCAGAAATCAATCTATGGAGATATACCTATCCCACAGAACTGGAAGGGACCCCAAAAAGGTTATGGAGTCCAGCCCCTTGCCTTCACTAGCAGGACCAGGTACTGATTTTTGCCCCAGACCCATAAGTGACCCCCCTCAAGGACTGAACGCACAATCCTGGGTTTAGATACCTGATGCTCAAACCACTGAGCTATCCCTCCCACCTGACTAGATGCTATGGTTCTAATCATTTTCATCTCCAGTTGCCTGACCCCTTCTATTTCTGCTCTATGTGGGATTTCCTGAAGCACTTATGTAACTTAGGAGCACAAACCATATTGACTTGGGCTCTTTTTAAAATCACAGTCAGTATTTTTTAGATGGAATGACCAGAAATGTGAGCGTGCAAGTGAGCAGCACAGTTGTGCACTTCAAAGGGACATCGACAACCTCAAAGCAATATCCTGCAGACAGACTTCCTCATGTATGTGCTACTAGCAACCTAGAGTATTAAAACTTGAACAAACTTCTGAAATTCAATTACTTTAACTATTTATACTTTTTGCCTGTATTTTTTGCAGCTGGAACAAAAACAAATGAAGAAAGTCTGTATTTTTTTTTAAATTGGAATTATTTCTGTTGGCCTTATGTGGTATAAGGTAAGTTTTTTTGTTTTGTTTTTTTACAAAATCTAACTTTTCAGCCAACTCTGAACTGAAAGCAGCCCATTAAAGTAAGACAGAAATAACCAACAACATGCAGCTAGACATTTGATGGTTTAATCATAGGTTCCACTAATTAAAAATACCTACGACATTTCAAAGTGTTCCCCCTTATTCCTGAGACCAATAAAAGGTTCAGGCTTGATAAGCATGTGGACAAAAGGTGCTGATATCAAAATTCTTACTCATATGGGTAGTCGCTATGAGCATAAGTAGTCTACTAAGCAAATATGACAGAAATGAGCCCAGAGTGAGTAGAACCTTACTTGGCTTCTATGGGTGATCAATGCTCTGAAAAAAAGAAAGGTTATGTGTGCGCCTCAAAAATAATTTGAAATAAATGTGCATAATTCATCTTAATCTTCCCTGGAGATGGGAATTCCTGTAGAAGGACTAAAAACACAATGTGATGTTATTTTCCATTCATATGGTGCGTGTTTTTTTTTCCCTTCGGTTTTAGGGTTAGCAATAATTGATTGAGGAAACTTCTGAAAAGCTACCATAAATGACTCGAAGTAGCTCCTGGCATAAAACAAATGTGTTCACTGCTAATTAGTGAAGGAGTGTCTTCATTCTGAAAAATCAATAGCCAGCAATAAGGGACTACTTAAAGGATTTGGCTTCACATTTTGTGACAAAGATCCAACATGACTGGCTGGCATCAAGCCACATTTTATAATCAAATTTCTTAGACCACTAATATGCATCACCTGGATTTTCATGTATCAGAGGGTAGCCGTGTTAGTCTGGATCTGTAAAAGCAGCAAAGAATCCTGTGGCACCTTATAGACTAACAGACGTTTTGGAGCATGAGCTTTCGTGGGTGAGGAAGTGGGTATTCACCCACGAAAGCTCATGCTCCAAAACGTCTGTTAGTCTATAAGGTGCCACAGGATTCTTTGCTGGATTTTCATGGAACAGTTTCACCAGTCTCATTTTTCAGCTACTACACTGTTACAATCATCAACAAGATTTTATCCCGTTTCCCCTATTTTCTCCTAGCCCTTTAATGCTTCCTCGGATTCCCCATTCTGATGATTAAAAGAACTCTCATTGGCTGCCACTGAGCTGCAAGAAAGCAGGCCAAAAGCCATGTTCTCAGTTACTGCCCTTAGGGTGACATCTCTACAATGCTACATTTGGAAGGGAAAAGGTGCCGAGGCTCAAGCAATTTTTTTACATTCGTAACTGATGCTGTAATTTATGGCAAGCTCCGGCAAACCCTGGCACAAATTAAGCACTGCATCTGTGGAATAGCTTTTACTGGATTAACATAGCCAGAATCAGCAGGAAGGCCCAGAGCAGAGTTCAAGATCCTACTGCACATAAAAGAAAAAGAGAAAAATTAGACTGCCTGCTTTTCGGAGATCCCTCTGGGTATATTGTGGGGTAATCGGCCTATCAGCCTTGTTCCCAGAAGATACAGCAGGCTAGCCAGCTGCTGCCAAATAGCGGGCTACCTACCAGTCACTGAAGATGTTTAAATTGGGTAGCAAGCTCCTGGCACTGTTAAGAATTTATCTCAGGTAGCAGGTATGGGTAATTTTGTTGGGGGAAGAGAGGTCAAGGAGCCTGCGAGGGGAAGAGAGAGCGGCCCTAGAGAAGGACCAAAATAAGCTGTGGATAATTCAGGTAAATGCTGGGCAAGGATCTGGCACTCAGTTAATCAGTCCCTCACACCTGGGGGAGTCACCTATATCAGCGCACACTGATCGCCAGGTGCGTGCATGTCATGACCACATCAGAATGAGAGTGCTGTGTCACACTAGTGTCAGTGAAAACGCAAAGGTGTAGGACAATGGGGGGAAACGCAGCTATGAGCTTTTGAGTGCTGATCAGAATCCTTTCAGGCTTGCCCACCTGTAATTTGAACCCAAGGAAGATGTCTGTGCAGAGCCGCAAACGATCAAGTCACTTGGGGGCAGGATCCTCAAAAGAGCCTGTTGTTATTATACACTCAACTCCCATTGACTTTCAATGGGAGTAGGACTCCTAACTCCCTTACACAGTCCTGCAGTTCTCACCCAGTTAATATCCACCACTCCAGGCCACCTTCTTAGGTCATTCAGGCACAGGACTTGGAATTACTGCATCATTTGCCTGGTTATATGTTATAACATCGGACCTCTTATCCCCTTTTGTTTCAACAGGAGGTTGTTGTGAAAGATCTGGCCTGTTTTCTGAGATTTGCTCTTAATTATTGTAATTGAAAAGAGCAATTTTGTTAAGCTCATCTAATTTCTGTAAGTAATTAATTGCCCTCAAAATTGCTTACCCTGTTTATTTCCTTCCTTCTAACTTTGCAAAGACGTGCCATAATTATTCAAAACACAGTAAAGTATAACCATGTATCTGATTTTTCCGCTTGATGCAGATTCAATAAAGATTTTGGCCACATTTGCATTTTTCAAGTAGGGCTTTGCAGATAAAATACTAAATCTGTGAATTTTTAAAACAATAATATTGATGAATGGTTTCATAGCAAAACCTTGGGTATTTAATATCTTCCAGGACACTCTCTCAGTCAATAATTATTGATTGGTTTTTATTCTGGAAGGAAGACACCTGTCAGTGAAAAGACTAGCACTCCCTATTGCCATTCAACACTAATGTAAGCCATCATGAAAACGATAGCTAAACAAGCAAAAAAACCCCACAACTGATAATCTATTATTAATAAAAACATTCCATAAAAAAACCTAAAACTGTGTCCAAAGGGAAGGGACAAAATATGATGTTGCAATCAATGTGACCATCTGGACAAAAATGCACATAAAAATAAATGCAATCCCAGGTGGTTTTTCATTTCAATGACATCAAGTATTAGCAATTTTCCCTTAAGGTGTTTGCAAACTCTGCACATGATTACAAAATAGAATATGTAGCATGTTTGCTTGGTAGGACTCTTGTAAGCACTTAATTTTGTGTATGTGCAGCAGGTGAGTGTATTTCTTCGGGTTTTGCATATTAGAAATGTGATCATGAGGGGATGCAGATGTGGGTTGCATGACAGGAGTTCTGAGCCATCCATAGGGCTGTTGAGCATGGTGCTTTGGTGCGATTCAAAAACGTGTAGTAAGCTGACTGCTAAGCTTGTGAGAGCACTGTGCCAACATGCATTATAAATTATAGGGCCATAAGGAAACGTTATGATCACCCAGTCTGACCTCCTGCACCATATGGACTGGAGACCCTCACCCAGTAACTTCATCATCTAGCCAAACAGTCTGTGGTTAAACTAGGTGAATAAAATCACTCCTGATGTGGGGTAAGTGACAGAGAAGCTAAGACCCATTTTCAAAAGCACCTAAATCACTTAAGGTCTGTCTATATGGCAAAAACCAAGGTGAGTCTCAGAGCCTAAGTCTACGACTCGGGCTTGTGCTATGGCGCTAAAGATAGCCATTTAGGTGTTCCATCTTGGGCTGAGCTCAAGCTGTGAAACGCACCCCTCCCCCGCACACACTTCAGATCCCAGGCTCCAGCATGAGCTGGAACATCTATAGCACATGGCCACTGAACCCAAGTCTGTAGGTCCAGGCTCTGAGACTCGCTGCTGCTGGTGGGTTCGGTTTTTTGCCATGTGGACGTACCCCTAGACACTTGACAATTTTCCAAGTGAAGTTGGAACTTTCTGCAAAGTTTCCAAGTGACAGAGAATCCCCATGTCCCTTGGGAAGCTGCTCCACTGGCTAACTGCCCTCACTGCTAAACATTTCCGCTTTATTTCCAGTCTGAATTGGTCCAGCTGAAGCTTACGCTATGTTATGGCTCTCCTATGTATTTGTTCCCTAGTATGAGATATCCTTCCCCAGTGTAGGCTCTCATGTGCTTCTATCTACTTTGGAAGGAAGCACTGGAGGAAATGTGATTTGAACCTGTAGTTTCAAAAAGACGATAATTAGTTCAGACGGGCTGGTTAGACTCTTACACAGTCTAGGAAGCACAGAATTAGAAGCACTGCTGTGCCGGTGGCTGGCCCTGAGCTCACTCTTCCTTCTCAATTATGTGCTCAAGGAGCCTCTCCTCCTGGTTAGTAGAAGTAAATGGAAATCCTGACAATAACTATTATCAATACCTATGACTATTTTAGTTAATTCATTACAAATTATTATGAATTCATCAGTAGGGCTTCGGGGTATAGGGTAATAGAAATAGTCACTTCTCCTACTGCAAATAAGCATTTCCATTCACTGGCTTGCACATCAACACTTATCCCTGGATCATCCCCATCGCACTCACTTCCCGAAGACTCAGCAGGGCTCAGTGTGGGCGCACAAAATCTCCCATTATTTAGCACTGTGCACAGGTCTCGGAATAATGGGCCCGATCCTTAGTGATCGTCCTCGACTCCCCACTGACAGGAATTGAGGGGTGCTAAATACCTTGCTGGATTGGTCTTACAAACAAGCCTATCAGCTTGGATGCTGGGCTGAGCAGACTCTGAGCATGAATACTTTGGTTCTCTGCACTTTTCTCCCCAGCCTTCAGCAGCCTGTAGGATGGAGCCCTCAGGCAGCAAGTTATTCAGCACGATCACTGCATGTTTATAGGCAACTGTCAGTGCAGAAGTAATGAAGGATTAAAATGTTTCTATTCTGCAAGATGAGTCCCCATCGGAAGCTGGTACAATATGCACTTCCAGAGCCTGCAGCATCATTAACCATTTCTAAAAATTGTGTCTTCAGATGATAATACAAATTGCTACAGAAATTAACAAAGATTTAATATACAGATCTGAAATGTGATCTTTATTATCTTCGTATTTTCATTTGATTTCAAAACCACAACTACACTACTAAAAAATTAATCTGGCTTTGGTAAAATGACATTCAACATAAAAATCATTAAAAAAAATCCTTACCACCATTACTGACCTAATCTCCTTATTATGAAAGTGGAAGGAAGCTTAAACAATTAAAATCTAACTTACTTTTCACTGCACTGAAAGCAATTTGTTTACTTTCTCGCATTTCAATCAGATTGGATCAGTCAGTTTCACTTTCTTTTTTGCATGATGCTGTGTCTGAGCATAGATTTTATTACACATTTCTGTAGATTAATATTTATTTTTCTTTTTAAATTTCATTAATTTTTCTTTTCAATTTCATTTCATTTAATAAAACCAATGTTTTAAAGGTTTTCTAGGTACTTTAAAAAAAACCCTAATTTTGGGGACTGAACTACTCACACTGCATCTTTAAATATGATACATAACTAAAATATGAAAATGAGCATATATTACACCTACACCATATATAATACAGCATCGATGAAATGCGCTGACTTCAATGGCAGTTGCAGGTGCTCAACACATTCCCATATTTGGGTTACTGTATTTTGGTTGGATCACTTAATTTCAAAAGAAGTTGTTTCCCATGGCTGTAGTAATATGATCTGATGTGCCATTTACAGACTCACGAGTTAATCACAAGCTGTTGCTGCCTTGGCAATCAATGGAGAACAGGACATGAAAATGGGTAGCAAAGTTAAATGGGCACTTTTTCAAAGCAGCTTCTCATTTTTAGGGCTTTGTTTCTGAGTGCCCAAATTTACACACCAGAATGTGATTTTCAGAAGTACAGTCTGGACTATCCCTAATGTTAAAATATCATAAATCAGACCCTGCAAAAGACATAGGAGAGGCTTTAAAAAAAATCAAGAGATTTTTTAAACAATAAGAAATGGTGGTTCTTTTCTTTGCCTCCTATCATTGAGCCTTTAGGACCCACATTTCCAAGCATATTTTCTGCAAATATGGAAGACTAGAAACTTATTTTTAAATGAATTATTGCAATTCCCACATAAGCACATGACTCCAGGAGCTGAGGCTTTAAGAAAAAGATTAACTATTGTGAGACACTTGATTAAACCACAAGGACTCAACACATCCCAGGAAAGCTGACAAGAGTGAAAGTTGCCAGGAGCTTCAGCTGGAGTTGTGGGTTATCAGCACCTCTGAAAATTAGGCCAGAGTTTTCTAAAATTGGATGCCAAAAACCAGAGAATATGGGGGTCAGGTTTTCCTTCCCAAGCAATGAGTGCCACAGCCTAGAAAGTTGGCTGAGTTTAACATTGCTCTTGGTACCCTCCTATGGAAACAGACAAACAGCCACTCTCCCCAGCTGCCAATCACTTTTTGTGCTGCCTTGTTTTATGTGACAGAATCTATTACAGCTCACCAGGCTGCTGGACATGTCTATTCAAATGACAATTCCGAGATGAGAAATATGGCTCTTCGTTGTGGGACAAAAGAGTGTGAACATAATTATTGTAGTTGGCTGAGAGAAATTGGGTTCCCTTAAATTAAATATTGAAAGGACTATTTTTTTTTGTCTGTAAAACTTTAGTGCTCAATCCATCCTCAACTCCTGTGGAATTCAGTGGGAACTGATGATGTTCATCATCCCATTGGATGCACTGTTGTATTAACTTAGATGGAAAAAATGGGCCAAAGGTGTTAACCTAACTCAGTTACTGCTTAACACTAAACGGTGTTAAACAAGGTCTGGGTTTGGTATATAGAGACTTCAGCCTACTTAGTACTATGGCAAACATCATTAACATTTAAAAAAAATTGTATGGAAGAAAAAGAAAAGAAGGAAAAACAGTTAAAACCTTTGAAATGTAAAGTATTAAATAAGGCTTTCATTTTTACTACTTTTTTGTTTCTTTTTGCTTTAGCTGGAGAGAGTTTTAGAAGGAAAAGCCCCTGTTTGATCGTCTCTTAGAGGGTATCAAAAGTTGTAACACCTGTCCTTTTGGGGAAAAGAAAAGAAATTAATTGAGCTGGGATGGAGCTGTGGTTGAAGTCTGATTTGATTTGATCTTAGTTGATATTTGGGATTTGGCTGGACTGGGAAAGGTGGCGATGTTATTCAGGTACCTTTCTTTGGCTTGGTTTGGTTAGGACATTTTTTAGGATGAAGATGATGAAGGCCTGAGATCTCAGGAGATGATGTAGGTAGCAGCCATGATGGTGAAACTTGCTTTACCAGTAGCATCCATCTTTTGTTCCCTATTTTTTTTTATTTCTCTCTCCCCCTAAAAAAGGCTCTTTCTTGAAGGACCCACAAAGTGACTGGTGGGTGGAACAGGCTACCTTTCATTATTTTGTCCACCAATTAGGCCTAATATTTGACACACCAATTTTGATCCCTTAATTTTTTTTACATTTATTACAAATTTGTAGGCCCGATTATTATAAGAGGGCTCACTGTTGTGTAGGCTCAGGCCCTTAGGGTCTCGATTCAGGGAAGCATCTACGTGTTGATTTCAATGGGATTTAAGCATATGCTGAACGGAGGCCTCAGGAACTAACACCATTCTTTCTCACTTAGAAAATAGCACAAATAGAAGAAATAATGATCCAATGGAACCTCAGTTGGTTAATTCAGTGGTTGTTGTATTGCTAAAGAAAGAGAGATTCTAGCAGGCTGACACAGAGCGAGCAAGCAAGCCACAACAAAAATAAAATGCAGGTAAAAGGATTTATTGCTGGGATAAAACTATCTTGAGGTCCCTTTTAAAAACTGAACTAACCAACAAGTTGAAAGTTTGGGTACCAATAACTAACATAATAGAAAATAAATTCCTTGGAGGATGCTTTTTGTATGTGCCTAGATTTCCTTTGATGGACATTTTAATTGAACACAACTCTCCAGTCCTACTTATTATTCTTTGTGAAGGCCCACACTAATTACGTTTTAAAGGGCATCCAACTGACTTTAAAGCAAACATTAAGACAGGTTTTGTATACTATGTCTATAAAATGACAGTGGCACAAAATGTGTGGAAAAAGGGAAAGAGAGTTAAAACAAATTGAAAACTCTCGATACACGGCTTCATTTTTTATGGGTTTGTAATTGCACTTGGCTATAAAAGCATACATTTCACCCTTCCAAAATAAATAAAACTCACAGCCACATACTGCACCATGGAAAAATGTCAGTGACAGCAGTTTGGCTAAATGGAATGCTAGCAAACCTAACCACAGATAGAGAGCAGGACAATTAAAAGTGTGGGGGCACGCGGGGGAGGGGAGGAATACTGAGATTTCAAAGAAAATGTTACCATGCTTAAAAGAAATAGAATGCATGACTTATGGGCTCTCGTTTTCTGGTATGATGAAGCATGCTTCACTCCCTCCTCTCCGGCCATTCGGAAGCACATTAAGATTCCTGCATAACTTTAGGTACGGTAGGTGTCCAATCCCATTGAGGAATTCTTTCAATCTAATTACAAAATCTGCCTTTTATTAATCAAATAATCATTCCATCCCTTGAGCCAATTCTTTCATAATAGGATCAGTTTTAGTTACTGTAACGGCCCCAAAATGATGTCATGCGTAATTCCCAATGACACTAGACTGCAAACAAAGTAATTCAAATGGCAGTAGGGCGAGGAAAGCAATCCCAGGGGAAGAACATAAGTACCCTCCACTTCTAACAGTCCTGTGATCAGAATAACCATTATTTAAATAGTTTTTGATTAAGGAGCATGCCTCTTATCGACCTAACGTAATTGTGATACAGCCATTTGGGGGGGGAGAGGGGAGCATAGAAATAACATTCTGCAGTAACGCTTTTTCACAAAGAACAGATATTAAACAAGTGGGAAAATGTCTGAAAACATGAACAAGCCTTGGCAGTTTACAGCATTTGCAAAGGCCAGCACAGAAGAGAATGCATTAAGGCCCTAGTCCAGTAAAATACCGATACCTGTGCCTAAATCTACGTAGTTCCATTGAAATCAGTGAGACTACCCGTGTGCTAAAGTACCTTGCTGGATCAGGGCCTAACTGCATAACAATATGCGATCCTTTGGTCTATAAGGCATTCTGGATTCATGTGAGTATTAAACAATACACATGTGTACCAGGCCTCTGAAAATCTGGGCCATATTTTCTCTTGTGCCCAGCATCCAGTGGGCACAATGGGACAACTGCTCAGGGGCTAACTGTGGCCCCCTGATTCCATGGCTGGCTCTGCACTGGTTCAGTCTACGTTAGAGTAGCGTCAGAGCTGCTCTAAAGCATTCCATTCAGTAATACCTCCCTGCCAGGGACCATCTCCCAGCTGGAGATCTCTGGAATGCAATGTTGTTCTATACCATCCTCTCTACTCTCCATACTAGAGGCTGTGGGAGCGTGGGTATGGGATAAGAGGAAGACAGATTGGCTTTTCACCAGCTGGGCTCTCCTCATGCTGCCACAATCCCCAAACTGCAAGATCCATCCATCTACAGGCAATACACCATCCCAGTGAGTTTGGAAGGGTGGTGGCCAGCACTCATCTAAGACAGAGCAGTGTATACCAGCAATACGCCATTGCTAGGTCCTTTGCTTTGGTCCCTGAGAGTTAATTTCATTCTCATGCACAAGGTCTATGCACTACTCCAGCTCACTTAAACCCCCAAAACAGGCTAATTGCACAGAGGTGAATTTCGCCCTGACAGAACTAGTCGAGACATTCTCAGCTGATTTTTCTTTCCTCTGCCTGTTGCGACTCCTGCATACTTTCCAATGACAGCAATTTTGTGGGCGCAAGTTTATGGCCATGACTGTCTAACTTACCTACCACTCTACCTAATAATTTAGCGATCAGCACCTACAGAACATTTGTTATGGTAGTTCTTACTGGCAGCACTGCATATGGCTTAAATAACTTCAAGAGTGAGAATGCTATAGTGAAAAGGGCTAGTCGGCAAAACCCATTCTTGGTTGGAATTTCATGAAGGACAAAGAGATGTGAGAAGATTCCAAGATGGAGCCATTTTATTTCTTTATTACATTTCATAATATTCCATTCATTTAAAACCTTCAGAAACAATCGTAGTTTTCACTGAGTCTGAACCCTAAATATTTGAAAACACAAAGAGGGGTTGTTTTTTTAAACATACTGAGGAGGGGAAGAGGGAGTTAAATCCAGCTTTATCAAAAGACCCCAGCTACACACTTGTTGGTTATAATTATTTGATACGTACATCATGATGGTGCCCAGATGCTCAGCTAAGGCCTGTTGTGCTAGGCATGGTATAAACACAGGGTGAACCCTGGCTCTGTCAAAATTAATAGGAGTTCTGCCATGGACATCAGCAGAGTCAGGATTTCACTCACAGAAGTAGACACTGGCCCTGCCCTGCGGTGCTTATGGGTTCTTCATGAGATCATACATTTTCTCATACAAGATGGAAACTTTTTATTTGGAATTACAGGTATCATAAACAGATGGTTAAGGGTTAATGTCTCTATTACCTGTAAAGGGTTAAGAAGCTCAGTAAACCTGGCTGACACCTGATCAGAGGACCAATAGGGGAACAAGATACTTTCAAATCTTGGTGGAGGGAAGTCTTTGTTTCTGCTTTTTGTTTTGTTCGTTGTTCGCTCTTGGGGCTAAGAGAGACCAGACGTACAACCAGGCTTTCCCAATCTTTCTCAATCAGTCTTTCATTTTTCAAAATTGTAAGTAATAGCCAGGCAAGGCGGATTAGTCTTATGTTTGTTTTCTTAACTTGTAAAAGTGTCTTTTTGCTGGAAGGATTTTTACCTCTGTTTGCTGTAACTTTGGATCTAAGGTTGGGGGGGGGGTCCCCTCTGGTCTATATGAATCTGAGTACCCTGTAAAGCATATTCCATCCTGATTTTACAGAGATAATTTTTACCTTTTCTTTCTTTAATTAAAAGCTTTCTTTTTAAGAACCTAATTGATTTTTCCTTGTTTTAAGAACCAAGGGAATTGGCCCTGAACTCACCAGGGACTGGTGGGGGGGTGGGAAAGGAGGAGGATGGTTAATTCCTCTTTGTTTTAAGATCCAAGGAGTTTGGATCTGTGTAAGCCTCTCAAGGCAATCCAGGGAGGGGAAAGTCTGGGGGGGGGGTGGAAAAAGGAGGGGGATGGTTACTTTCTCCTTGTTTTAAGACCCAAGGGGTTTGGGTCTTGGGTTCCTCAGGGAAGGTTTTGGGGGAACAGAAAGTGTGCCAGACACAGACTTCTGGCTGGTGGCAGCGTACCAGACCTAAGCTAATAATTAAGCTTAGGAGTGTTCATGCAGGTCCCCACTTCTTGAACTCTAAAGTTCAAAGTGGGGAAAAACCTTGACAACAGGGCAGATCAAGTCTGGCCTAGACCATGGAAAGGCTGCCACCTCTCCATACTAAACTACGTGCCTGGAGAGCCAAGAGAGAACGCTGGACTTATTTATTCCTGGTAGCACACACTCTGTGCCGGACTCTTTCCTAACACTTAAGGAGCACGCTCTCTGTTCCAATGAGAACACAGTCGAAGGACAAGCAAGTAGACAGAGATCAGGGGAAGGCTTTATACACAGACCTAAAGCTACAAACTAACAGAGCATAGATTTATCTTTCTGAAAACTGCCTGTCAACCTGGAAAAGGGAACACGGGTGAGAACGAGGCAGCTTCTGATCCATCTAAATGTCAAGGTGTTTCCTTGACTCTTTGAGCATAACTCATGGATGCTGAGTGTTAAACTGCTGGACATTCAGATTCTGCCATGTTAGCCCAATAATAAAGTGACTGTACCTCATAGTCTAAGGCTCGGGATATTTACTTTTACAATTTTGCAGAAATCCTTCATCCATACAGCACCTGGCTCAGATGCTGCCCTTTCAAAGGCTCTTCTGTTGGCACAGTAATTCATGGTACCCCAGGGGACATCCCAGGGCTTATCAAGTTGATTCGTTTAAGTGAAGTTATTTGCCTATCCATTTTCTATGTTTCATAATGTATTTCCAACCTTACAGTGACATAAGAAAGCACCAGATTGCCAAGGTGCTTATTAATTGCCTATTCAAATATTTTACAGCTTTTATTTTTACATCGCCACAGGGATTTGAATATTTCGTAGTTGTCGAGTTGCCTGAGGATTTATGATGCGAGAACTTCGCCATTGCTTAATGCAGAACAGCAACGGGAAATGAAGTGGGAGAACAAACTTCCATTCAGTTCCCCTAATGCTGTAAAACTGTCAGACAAGTATCACAGCCAAGCTCTTCATACAAAAGGTCTTGTTTGTTTACAAAAAATAAACAAAATAAAAATAATACTCATTAGAGATTTAACATTTTGGCATCACACTAAGGGCTCACAGTGGTCAGCTGAATTTTTTGGAACCTCATAGATCCTGTTTTCATAGATTTAAGACAAAAAAGGACCATTCTAATTAGCTCCGGTATAATTTAGGCCATAGCATTTCACTCAGTGATTGCTGAATGAAGCACATATTTTGTAGCTGAGCTAAAGCATATCTTTCAGAAAGAAACAACCAAACTTGATTTAAAGACTTCAAGTGTTGGAGAATCTACCATCTCTCTAGATAAGATATTCCAATAGTTAATTACCTCCAGTGTTATAAATCTGCATCTATTTCTAGCCTGAATATAATTTCTAATTACAGGTAGGTACGTATAGAACGTGATCAAGTAACCTCTTAATCTTTTCTCCGGTAAATGAAATAGATTGAGTTTATGTCTTTCACGTACTTTAAAATAAAGAATGTTACTGGTAATGAAGCAACAGGTTTGGAAAGATATTAGTAAGGTGTTTTAAAACATTTGTATTGCTTGTGTTTTCAAAGCATTTTAATTTAGTCAAATCAGGAATAGACACTCATCTGCCAAAGAACCTATAAAATATTTTACAATGACATTGAAATTGACATAACCTGTAATATAAATGCCTGGCATTTTAACAAAGGTATTAGAGATTAGCACAAGCAAAAATAACTCAGTAGATTACTGATATCTTTGCCTTAATTATTATACTAATTCATTATTATTACTATTATTCTTGTTATTATTTTAATTTAGAACAGTTTTGAGTTTTCTGGCCAGGTGACCTTGAAAAAATTCTTCTCAGATAGCAGGTCTACACAGCTGATATAATATGAGTAGTAAAATTGCTAGTCCCGAGTGTTATTAAATTTATTGTTGATTTAAGATCTGATCCCTAGCTCACTGAAATGGATGGGAAGACAGCCACTGACTTGGGCTTTGGACCATCTATGCTCTTAAAGTGGACTTATTGTTCCTAGTACCTAATATAGCCAAGAGCCTGAAATACTGCTGACGGAAGCGGGGGCATTGTCCTGCCCAGCATCCTGCCACCAGATCAGGAATGGACGGTAATGACACAAGGCCAAAAGGGATCACAGCTGAAACACAGGATATAACCATGTTCCAGGGAGGTGGGGGTGGGGAAGGGTTGTTGAAACTTGTCACACACCTGCACAGAGTGGCTTTCTCTTATAGTGGCTTTGGCAACACTTGTGGTGCCAATAAAGTGTCTCTGAACATGGTATCACCCATAAAATTAAACTTTGCAAGCTTCTTTGTTGCGTTATCACCTGTACATCCAAGTTTCCCATGCCAGAACACCTTGCTTTGCCAGTGGCGCCATATACCCGTCTGTTTTCGCAGGCAAAGAGGAGCCCAAACTGGTGGATCTGGTAGCTCCACAATCTGCTCCCACCTTCCCCCAGCCATTGGGAACTGTCTTGCATTGAGGAGCTCATGAGCAGGGGCTGAAACGGGGATCTTAGAGAGCTCAGCTATTTCCCCGCACCCACAGCCTCTTCTATGGACAAGTGATGTTTAGGTTGCCATGCTTTGTCAAAGGAAGCTCCCTTTTCCAATAAACTCTTCTCTTATTCCAGAGATTTTCCATCTGAGCTGAAAAGCAGAGGCTCAGAATATGGAAAAAAATAGGCTTTGCTCAAAGAGATAATTCTAATTGCCCAGGACATCTAAGGAAGCGCCAACTGTATTAAAAGAAAATGAAATAAAGCCAGCAGAGAGACATGTACTGCTGACCCTGAAATGAAAGTTCAGCATGGGTAGGTGATGTAGCAGAGAGATGGGGCATTATGGGAAAAAACTGAAAGGAAAAAATGACAAGAAAAAATACAGTGTGAGGTTAAAGGGATACAAGACCCAACCTATTATTCCCTTGGGGAAGGGAGCTGGTTGACGGGGAAAAGGGGCAGGGACTGGGGGATTAAAGGTACAGAGCCAGACAAAAAACAAGGAACCTTAGGCTTAGTCTACGCTACATAGCTGTCGGCTAACAGTGTGAAAAAAATCACACGCAGTAGCAGCCATAGCTATGCCAGTAAAAGCCCTAGTGTAGGCACAGTGACACCAGAAACAAAATCCTTCTCCTGGTACCGCTGATCTCCTTACACCAGTATAGCTATACTGGCAAAGCACACGTAGCTCTGACAAGCCCTTAGACTCAACCCCATGGGGCTCAGAGCAACCCTGCAGAATGCCCTGCTCTTCACCTGTCAGCCTAGGCTCCCCCTTCCTCACTTCTCAGAACAGATGCCTCTGTGGCCATGCTGCTTGGTTGATGGCAAAGTGACGCTTCGCTCCCCTCCTCTGCGGATTGGATGTTAATGCCTAGTGTCGCTGCTCTATTGCACCACCCCTGCAGAATTACCAGGAACCCCCACATCTCCGGGGTCACTGGTGGCTTGTGGGGAAGGGTGAGGAGCACTTTGCAAAGCTTCTGCTCCCCTTCTGCAATTTCCAGCGGCTCTGGGCGCTGCCCTTCGCCATGCCCACCACTGCTACAAAGAGCCAGTCTTTGGAATCGGAAAGCTGTGCTGGGGGCACTGCTGGGGCACTTCAAACCCCTGTCCAGCTTGAGAATTTCACAGTGCAGCATAACCTAGTTTAAAGGAAAGCATCATCTGCGAGAGCAGATATAGCTGCAACAACAATAACCTCTTGGAGAAACGTGCTCTTCAGTCATTATATGAGTTCCCTTCCTGTCCTCTCCCTCCCCTCACCTGTCAAAGCAGGGATGTGAGAGCCCTTTAGTGGAATCAGATATTGTTCTGCTTTGCTCTATGCACAATAAAGTGCTGAGGCTTACCATTTCCTCCTCACAAAGTTCATTAGATGGTCTTATTAATTAGCTGACTCCACACCCTATCACACACTGCCACCTGAAATCTCACTTGCATTTGTAAAGCATGCAATTAAAGCCATAGGCAATGTCACAGGCAGGCACTGCCGGGCATTAATATTCTATTCAATCAATAGCTAGACCATATGATGCTGTACCTTGGATGCTCACCAAAGTAAAGAACAATATACGGGCTGTGCAGAGAGCACAAAAATTTGATCTTAGGAACTCCAGTGTAAATCTGGAGCAGCGCCACTAAAGCCATATGGGTTACTTTAGGTTTGGACTCAGGGCAGAATAAGAGCCGATAAATCTACTGCAGAGAGAAACCAATCAGAAGTAGGCCGTGGCACTCAAAACAGGGAGAAGTAATAGCAATCCACACTTCCACTCCTTTTCTACACAGTACTAAAATAGTAATTGCCAAACTGTAATTCCATTTTACATTAGCTGCAGTTCCATCTTACTTTAAAGAACCTGGCCACTGTCTTTTTCAGTATGGGCACACACAACTGTGCTATGCAAAACTGAATAAAAACTGCCACCACTCATCTTAAATACACTTTAATACCGGGACCCTTTAAAGACAGGCCTTCATCCTCATTCATCCGTTCTTGCTCATAATAAACCACTTCTGCAGTCAAAAACAGGATCACATGAGATAAAGACAATGCATCACCCCTTCTTGTCATTTCTGTCAGGGGGTTAGTTACAATATACTCTGTTCAAGGAGTAAAGGAGCTGTAAACAGCAAAAGAGAGAGAGAAGGGGGGAAAAAAAGCCACTTACTTGATATTGTCGAGACAGCCAGATTCAGGTTTCAGGATGGCAGTATGATGGAACATTTTATAGAGAGCAATCCCAAGGAAGATTACATTAAGCTGGAATAAAAAAAAAAAAAGAAGAAAAAAAAGGTTGTGTTACACGGCAGAACTGGAGGAGGGGGAAGTGAGTCTTTTCTTTGTAACAGATGAGTTGCTCTGGGAAATTAGTTCTCACTACAGTTTTATAGAGACTAAATCATAGATGATTGCCTAGTATTCTATAAAGGCAAGGCAGCTTGCCGAATGAGAGAGCAGCAATACAATAGAGATCCACAAAGCTGTGGTGCTGGATGAAACCAGCCTTTACACCAACAGCAGTGTTTCAAGCGATGTAATGGAAAATTAAAAAAATGTTTGCTGTAACTGCTCCTCTGCAGCTGTGCGGGTGCATAGTGATGACAAACCATTCCAGGTTTGTTGTTCACCTGCTCCCATAGAAAGGAACACAAGGCCTGCCCTCACCCAGGGTAGGGGGGAGTATACATTTTCAAATACAGCGTAACTTGGGAGATGCATGGGCAAGTGAATGTTAAAGAGACACTACGGTGTAATGACTGGGAAAAAGAGGTTGGTCTATGCTGGAAAAGATAGATTGTGATTCACTAGCTCTACGCTAGAGTGGCTCCCAGTGACTGGAAATGAGTTACCAAAGACCCAGACGAGAGGCAGCAATCACACAGAGAGAGGCCTTTTATAAATGTATTTAATAAAAAATATAGATTAATGGTTCTGTACAGAAACGTACAACACACGCAAGCCACTACATCCTTCAAATGGCACGATCCCCTGATTTGCACACAACTGGGCTGTTTTTGTGTTTGACATATGATAGTCACTATAGATTTAGCAAGTAGCACAGGCCTCAATCTGGATGGCTAATGAAACACTCTGGATTGAAATGAGAACCAGCTACAACGTCTGCATTGAAATGAGTATGCTCATTCCTTACTCTGTTGGCTGAACTACTTTATATTTAAAACAAAGCATGATTTATGTAAGCCTTATTGCAGTGATTTCAGTATAAGCAATCTCCAGCTGTCTCTACAGTATGGTTCTTTACCTTCTTGCTATGTTATCTGATA
Source organism: Gopherus evgoodei (assembly GCF_007399415.2). Taxonomy (NCBI): domain Eukaryota; kingdom Metazoa; phylum Chordata; order Testudines; family Testudinidae; genus Gopherus; species Gopherus evgoodei. The sequence continues at coordinate 139,240,651 of NC_044326.1, forward strand.
TGGTGACAAAGTGTGTTAACTGTGAAGTTACACTTATTTTGTTTTAACTTCTAAAGCAAGAGAAAAAAATCTTTTCCATTTTTGACTTCACTCTTATTTCAGATTTCCCTTTGTGCATAAATGATGTATTGCTTCACTCTGGAATTCAAAGAGATGAGCATACAGTGATGTCAAAATAGAGACCAGCGCTTCTAAACGTCTGATAACATCAAACAACCTTTGCAAGAGACTATTCTGAGCAAGTGTCCACAGCACAAGTTCGTAGTGTAACATACTTTCCTTTCTCCAACAGCTTTTGATCAAGTATTTCAGAATGCAAGGAGTCTCTTACAATGAGTGTCTAATTGCTTGTGTTAGGTGGGGTCAGATAAGAACATGCTTTTCCCAAATTAATCTATGTAAATTCAAGATATAGAGTAGAAGTTTTATTTCTTGACCTGGGAGATGGAGTAGTTAATTAGGAGTTCTTACCATAATTATCAAGGTCGCCGGTCCTATAAAGCTCCAAATGAAGTAGGTGTCAAGTCTGAGCCAACATCTGTAATGAAACACAGGGGACAGAAGGCATTCAAGGACTGCGCGCAGGACATACATCAAGAGTGAACGAGTGACAGAGAAGAATGTGAGCCACAAACCATTCCACTGGGAGACAGGAAATATTACATTGCTTGTTCATTTAAATGCTGAATTATGTGCCCAATTTCTGACAGTGCTATTGATGGAGGAAGATAATTACCTCTGGAGGAAGCAGGAGGGAAAAAGGCACAGGGCCTAGTTGCTAAGGCCTTTTGCATCTGTCATAGAAAACCTTATATTAAAAAAAAAAGTGGGGGGGAGAAGGAACTATGAGCAGCCATTAAATCTCTTAGCTTCTCCCCAATTATGATGCAACACAACCTGCCAGTCAACTGTCAAACGAGCTGACGTTTTTCTGTCAAGAAGATCTGAGGAAATTTGGTGCAAAAAGGAAATACATTTTGGTACTGGAGGATTGACGATTAGATTGATTACATTCAGCAGCCTCACCTTAGAGGTTTTACCGCCCTGAACCTCCCGAGTGCATTGTTGCCACTAGTGTTTCTAAGGTTGCAAACGATCTTCAGTATCACATAAAGCTGATTCATGACCTAAAACTAAATTATTAATCACTTAATTTCAGCTGCACTTAATACTTCCCCAATTTTTAAGGCCCCTGGGAAATTATATTTCCATTCCTAGTTCATTCAAGATGACAGGAAGATAAAATGGAAGTGACTAGTTACAAGACGGATGAATATAAATTCTGAGGAAGCTACATATGATGTTTAAAATAATAATGTCTTGTCGTGTTTGTCACGTTACTCATTAAAGTTGTGCTTATAAGGGGAAAACTACTAAATTGTAAAAAAATACTTTTACCCTTGAAATTAAGTGGATTTCCTAATTAAATAAAGTGACTACTATTGTGCATATCAATTTATCCTGACAGTGTAAGACAGCAGTTCTGATCCTTGGGTCTGGTTAGGTCCTAGTCAACGCAACTGAACTCCACAAGGAATCCAAGAAACATAGGGCTGCAAGGAACCTCCAGAAGTCATTTCACCTATCATCTTGCACCAAAGAAGGGCCAAGAAACTTGGACCATATCTCACAGGTGTTTGTCTAATCTGCTTTTAAAAACCTGTTCCACAACTTCGCTTGGTAACCTCTTCCAATACTTCCTTAGTTTCTCTAGTTAGAAAGTTTTTTCTTTTATCAAGCCTAAATCTCCCTTGTGCAGATTAAGCCGATGAGCACAGGGGTCTGTGCCAGCCGATCCAGAGATGGGGTCAAAGCCTAGAATTGAAATGCTACGGTGAAAACAACCATCTCTTTCTACACTGAAGAATTGTAGGATTCACAAAATCAAAAATTAAACCGTCAAATTTCAGAACTGTAGAAAATTCAGGTGTGTTCTCAACTTTACCAACCTACAGCACCTCTCCGCTGCTGGCTTCTTTGGGCTGCATGCAGGGTACATATGTAGGTAGCTCTGTAGCATAGGTATAAATAGCAGCGCAGACTGTGAGCCATGACTGAAGAGGGAGGCTATGTCCACAAGTACATACTTTATGTGGCTCTCTACTCACCCAAGCAGTGCCTCCCCTTCCTACACTACTATTTTTGGCAGTGCAGTGTCCTGCTGCCTCTGCTCTGTGGAACCTTTCACATCTGGCACAGGGAAAGGGTCTGACAGTGGAGGAAAGACTCCACCAGCTCCCTGCTCCTGGAACCTTTCCCCTCTACTGGGAAAGACTCTGGAAGCAATGAAAGGCTCTGGCAGCAGTCAGATGCTGAGGCCTTTTTTCACTGCTTCCCCCTGCCAGAGCCTTTCATTGGCACGTGTAGCTACATGTCGCAACATGGACGCAGGCTGCTTGTCACTGTGGCGGGTAGCTACATGTACCCTACATACTGCCACCAGCAGTGTGTAGTGCAGATGCAACCTTAGAGTCTGAATGGCTATGCAAAACCAAAACTGGAGTGCAGAGAGATTAAAAAAGAGTTGCTACTTAGGATCTAACTCCTGAATTGGAACTGAAGCTATTCATCAAAATCTGAATGTGAGAGACACACTGAAAAGGCTTTTTTAATATTGAGACAGGAGTTCTGGATTTCTGCTGCCTTAGTTGACATTAAAACTGCTTTAGGTACGTCTGGCAGTAGCTGAGCACGAGTGATTTCCAACCCTTTTTGTTTTAAAATGTATTATTACGTGTATTGCTGTAGCTTTCAGAACCTCTAGCAGAGATCAGGCCCCACCACGCTAGGTGCTCTATAAACACACAGGCAGACCTAGTTCTGGAGACCTTACTGTTGAAACTGACTAGACAGACAAAGCTAGTATTATTATCCATATTTTACAGATGGGGAACTGAGGCAAAGAGACAAAATGCTTTGCACAAGGTCTCAGAGCAGGTGTGTTGGCAGAGGCAAGACCTGAACTCATGAATCCTTGTCTAATATCTTAACCTCAGGAACGTCCTTCCTTTCAAAGCATGTTTCACTGGGGCGGGTCGACGGAGCAACAGCAAACCTATACCAGAAAGTACTGGATGCTGATGAAGACCTTGAGAAGCTTTGGATCCATCCAGTCAGGCTACACCATATAGCCCCGCTGAAGTCGAAGGAGTTATGCAAGCCAAGGATCTGGCCCTTTGTTCATTTTACTTGATCATTTTTTGGTTGACAGGTAATTATTTGGGGAAGTGTAGAATAACACTGGGACTCTAAATTCACTCAGGAACACAGGATCTGCCAAACCCATCACTGATGCTGTACCTTATAACAATATTGTCAGTTAAGGATAGGGTATTTTTTGTGATTTTAAAATAAAAATTCTCCAAGTATTTCAAACTGTATCATACATTTAACAGGGAAAGCATCTGTCAGCAGGCAAAACGACCACATCTCACTGCCTCTGCAAATCCTGCTAAGCAGGTGGAGGGAGCATGGCACATTTACAACTGCAAAGCAAATTGTTCCTCCTTGAGTACTTAGAGTTTTACTAGCTCTTGGTGAGCAGGGTGGCAAAACTCCCTTTTTTAGCTTGATGGCCATATGGCCACAGCCGCTGGTGCTGTTTTTGGCCACAAACTCTCTCATCATAGGTCTCTGACCTATACACTGTTTCTCAAGTCGAGCATCGTGCCCTTCCCATCCACCGGCAGCCCCGCAAACCATGCATCCTGGCTGCTTATATGCCTCACCTGCAAAACTGTGATACGGTCCCAGAGCCAGATTCTTCCCTGGTGTAAGTTAGCACAGCTCCATTGACTTCAATGGACTGTGACTAATCATGGATTGTGAACAGTGAGGGGCATGAAGATGGCTGATTCCCACAGCTGTTTAGAACCTGAAGGAAAGTTTGAGAGTGGTGTCTTCTTGTATTTGCTAAGCTCTAGTTATCAGCACTACCATCAGGCAGTGAAAACAGGGCTTTCCACTGAATTCTGCATAATCCAGAAAAGCATGTTGATGAACACATTTCTTCTTCTCTGCTAGAAGGCTACCCGTGTTTACCTTTCCCATTCTGTCTTAATTACAGGGACAAATACAACACTGCAAAAGGAGGAAAAGGGTTACTGTGAACTCAAGGGAAGAACAAAGCGAGTGACTTCTTTTGTGAGCAGCCAAGTCCGTTAGTGGCTCAATGAGAAGTGTGCAGTGTTGAGCTCTTTTGAAAATCTGGCGCACAGATTCCAGCGCACAAATCTCGGTCATGGGGCGGATTCTGGGGCAGATTCTGTGGCTGTGGAATGGCCAAGATCCACGTGTATTATTTTTTACTATTTGCACTATGATAACACCTAGCCAAACCATGGTCACACTGTGCTAGACATATACAAACACAGAGTAGGAGGCTGTGCCCACCCTGACACGCTTACATGCCACACAGACAAGACTGGAGCACAGACTGTCAAGATTAGCAAAGGTTCTTTTTGCCACGCAAACCTTAAAGGTTGTGTTGCAATTCTGCAGTTGATCTAATGGAAAGGTATCTTTCTAAGAAACCAAGTACCGTCTCTTGAATGACTAAGATGGAACTCTGCAGTAATATGTCTAATCCATAAGGGGGTTAAAAAGTCAATCTTTTTGTGGTCATTTTATAGTGATGTAACTTTGAACCCATTTAGTCAGACCTCATTAGAAATGCAAATTAAGAACAAAACATCAAAACTTGAGCATCCTGCCAATTCGTTCACAGAGATGTAAATCGCTAATAAGACAAGTACCACACTGAGCTTTTCTTTCCTTAAAAACAAAAGCACAAACACAACGAACTGAATAAATGAACTCCTTGAAACAAGGAAGCAATCAGGCAACTCAGCTCCAAAAGTTGCTAATCTCAGGCTGCGGAACTGCTTCTGACCCTGGTACACAGCTACAATCTGAACACTGACTTGTAAAAATGCAAGTTTATATTCCAACAGCCATTAAACAAATGACATGCTTCTGCTTTTAACACAATGCATATCATATGATCCGACATTCCATGGATGCTCCATGCCCCATACATTTTACAATCAACATAACCATTCCCTTCTTCTCCAAAGAGATGAACAGACACATTCAGTGCTGTGCTATTAAGGTGCTGTGGGGCATTGCTTTTCTTCACCTTTTAATTTCCTTCCTCGCACAGTGACAAGTTAGCTATATTCAACCAAGGTTTTTTTGCAAGTAATAAAGGCTACAAAGGGTTTGCTCTGTTTTCAGCATGAAGAGAAATCAAACACTAAAGTATCCCTAGTGTGCATTAAATGGAACCAATAAACAATCATTAGCTGCCATTGGACCATAACATTTGAAGAGATCTAAGTGATCATACCCTTCATGGGAGTTTGGGAGTTTGCTTCATATAGCTATAGAGCCTCCATCACGGTGTGTGGTAGCAGTAATTGGATACGTATGTATAATACATGCCTTTGAAGGGCGGAATATGCATTCTCTTCTTACTACATTTCAGTGTCCACATTGCTCCCATGGGCCTGAGCAAGCAGGGAGCATGTAGTGTAAAAACTGAAGATAAAACAAGCGCACTGCCCTATCAAAGGCATACCCTGTAGTTCGCAGTTATTTTTCAACAATATGATGATGCCTAAAATATAGGTAGCTGGAAGCTGAAAAGGACTAAGCTAGAGGCTGTGACTTTATAATAGTTTTATCATTGTTAACTGATATCCAGATTTATCGCATCCCAAAACCAAACCAAAAGAAAAGGTACATATAGTCCTAGCCTGATGCAGAAAGGACTTGGCTCACCACGGGATGAGTTTACCTACAAGTATGTTGAAAACAAAATACTAAGATGTTCAATGCCTCATTCCTCTTCTGTGAGCTCTGTAATGGGCATCAGTATAGAATACATGGGAGGTTATGGTGATAGCACAGTTCATTGTTATTGGGTTTGGCTAGCCACATTACTTAAGGGAGTTATGCAGGTCGTCCCAAAAGAGAGCCAGTTAAGGCCCTGATCCAGCAAAACATTTAAGTATCTCCCTAAACTTAAGCATGTAAGTAATTCCATTGAATTCAACAAGACAACTCACATGCTCAAAGTTAAGCACATGCATTAATATTTTGCTAGATGGAGGCCACCATCTAAAACGGGCGTCAATCAAACCTTTCTGCCACCTGCATACCCTCAGGTATTTTGCTCACACTACATTATAGGGAAAAGTTATTTTCAACATTTTTAAAAAAACAGTTTAAACATTCCCCCTTCCTTTCGCAGATCCGCCCAACACACAGCTTGACACTTGGTCTGGGGACTAGAAGGAAGGATTTGGCCATCAGAGAGGCCAGAACAAAGGATGTAGCATCAACAAACTCAATCTTATTTTGCAGCTAGACTAGAGACCAGTTCCGGGTGGTGATTTGTTTGTTGTTCATGATGTTTGCTTTCAATTATCTGGAAGAGCTTCAATTTTCTCACCCTGCTAAGAAGGAGACCTAGCCTGCACTAACTGTTCATGACCTACCATCCCTGTTAGCTAGAGTTCTAGAAATAACCGTATAGATGTTGCAACCCCATCAGCTTGAGCTTGGGTGGCTAGCCTGAGTCCCCACCGGAAGCCACAACTTCCACACTGTTTTTTTTAGCACCCTAGAGCAAATCCTGCTAGGGTGAGTCTGGCTACCCACGCTGGGAAGCTCACTCCTCGCTGTAGTGTAGACACACCCACTGTCTGCAATGGGATTCTATCCATTTCACCTTTACATAAGAGACAACACAGAGCCGGGCAGAGAAGCTCACATTTTTTTGCTAATCTAGGTGCATTGTTAAATATCGTGTATTAGGGATGATGGGTAAAACAAGGCTAAATCCTGCTCAGCTAGCTGTCATGGATAGCCCTGTTCAGGCCCAAATGGGGAAATCTTTTAAGGTAATCAACATGCAGCTGCCTAGTTGCAGATCATAAACCAAAGTAATTAGCCCCAGTCTCATAATCTGGCTGGTGTGAACTACTCCTAAAAAGTCAATGCCAGCTCCTAATGTAATTAAGTTTAAAATAGGATCACTATTGAACAGCTACTGCAGGATGTCAATATGAATACCAGAGCATAGGATGCTCTGGAAAACCATAAACAACACATGATTAATAAGGGAATAAAGCAGGAGCAAATGACCATTTCTGACAGTATAATCTGGGCATGTGTTATACTAGCAGCAGATTAAAAAACAAACAAACCACAAAATCATACATTAGGCATCTAAGCTGATCATTCAGACACATATGATTACTGTGACCAAATGTTAGACAGAAAAACACATTTTCTAAATAATGTTAGAAACTCTATAAGCTCTGTTTAAAACAAATACCAAATAGGGGGATGCAAGAATATATTCTGCAGATTGTCTCACAAAGCAAGCAACTTCTCACAATTAAATTACGTATGCCTGGCATATAGTTCACCACAAATTCTGATCAGTTCTACCCTTCTAATAACATTATACAGTAAAATACATCATCATCCATCAACCAGATGGAGCATGTTAGTTATACAAAACATCTAGCATGTTTTTATTTTCCACTGTTAGAATATGATAAAATTGCCCACTCTGAAATTACAGATTATAAACAAATACTTTATGCTCTATAAGTGTTTGCATAATATTTTATGTGTGTGTATATTAAATAGTGAGACAAAATTATGGTATAGCCAAGAAAGGAGGTTTTTCTGGCTTGAATATACAATGGCTGCATTACTCAGAGGTGGAAAAATTATGCAGTTCAACCCAGCTGCGGGTCAATAGAACGTTCTATATGTGCCTCATCTGATACAGAGAAATTATTGTTAGTAGAGGTGATTGGAAAAAGTTTTTCCTGTGGACAAATTTCTATTTTTCAGTGAAAATTTGAATATCAAAACATTTTTGTTCCAAACTGAAATATTTTAACTTTGAAATGCACCATGGTGTATTATGGGAGTTGTAGTTTGGGTGATTCATGCACCCATTCTCCACTATAATCCAAACTCCTTGGTCAGACGATATTTCCCACAATGCACTATGATATCAACTCATGATGAGGGGCAGATGTAGTCAGGATGATGAACTTAGTCCATAAAGGAGAATGGGAGGAGGAGAAAGGACTCAACTGATCTACAACTCCCATGAGGCACTGCAGCAGCAGATCCAAATCAAAATATTTCAGGTTTGAGCATTCAAGTTTGTTCATGAAAAGCTCTGAGCAGACTGTTTTTGTGAAAACATTCACTTTATCAAAACCCCAATTTTCTAATACAAAAGCAATTTGGACAGAAATTTTCCACCAGTCCTCATAAAAGGGTGTTTTCATTAGTGTGACTGTTGCTATTTTCGTATCGTCTCAGCTGTAAAGCCAGACAATATTAGTGCATGTGTGAGGAAGAAATCAAAATAATAACTAATACACTTGAGAAATCTCTACGATTTTCCATATATAGTACTAAAAGGTTATGTTTTTAAGGTCTGATATTTCAAGAACCATCAAGGTAATAAGCAAGTGCTAAAATTGAAAGTGGAAATCAACAGCCAATTTTTCTACCTTTAAGGATTCAAGCAGAGATGGAAGACAATCTTTTTGCGATCTTGGATGGGTGACGTGTTTGGAGTGACAGTTTTACTGGATTTTACAAGCTAAATTCTCAGTTGTATACACCAGTGTAAACCTGAAGTAAATCCACTGAAGCCAATACAGTTATTTCACATTTCTAACAATGTAAATGAGAAGAAAATCTGCTCCTACTTGTTACAATTTTCCTAGCCCCTCGGTTTTTGTGTTTGTTACTGACATGTGGTGTAGTAACAATAACAGCTGTAACTGGCCTGTACCCATGTCATACATGGAATATGTTGCTTTAAAATTCTCCCCTGCCAGTTTCCATTCTAATCCATGGTTTTTGCGGCTCATCGCTCTGAAATTTTCCAACTGCCGTCCCTATACAAAGGTGACTTTTTATTTTTTTTAAAGTTGGAGAAAAATGGGTCAGTCATTCTCAGAGCACCAGAGGACAGGAATTATGACTTTCTGGAACATTATTATTAATGGTTTCCATTGTTAACAAAGTCCTTGTGATAATCTAAGTGGGTAGAAAGTTAAATTTTGGCGGGCAAATAAGTCTCACTGAAGAGTGTTGCAGTGTTCTGCTGTTGTTTCCTTTCGATTCCCTCCATGTTACGATCCTTTGGGACCTGCCTGCCATACATGCTCTGCACATTTTGCGCTGGCATTTTTGCTAGATTTGTGCACAGCTAAGGAAATGTGTGTTCCATGTGCATGTGGCTAATCCAGCTGTGCCATGAAAAGGGGTAATGGATGCACTTGTGCTGAGCCCCTGCCTCACCTTATCCCTGGCAAAATCGGTAAGGTGCAAAAACATCAGAGAGGGCTGTGGTGCTCGTTGTGAGGCATGCAGTAGGGATTCTGGTGCTGATACACTTTGGGAGCTCAGGAATATGGTTTACTGCAAAGACAACCCTGAGACACTTATTGTCTCTTCTATTCTTTAGATCTGAAGGCAGGTCTATGGTGAAACTCCTTCGATTAGCTTGATAGGGACCTTGGCATCTATAGACAAATTCTTGAAAATGTACTCTCCCCTACCTGATGCTGTGCGTACCATTCAAAGATCCCCAAATGTAACCCTTCTATAAAGGCAGGTAAGCCTTCCACAAGCCTTTCTGTTACAACGAATATGTTTGAAACGATTTTTGAATGTTCAAAGAAGACTATTGTCTCAAAACCGAACTCACACCCGCAGACTGCACACAAAGCAAATGTTCAGCTGCAATCCAAGTTCATCTCCTGATATCGTAACGTAAGATAAGCAGTTCTGCTAGATTACAGAGTCACTCCAGCAAAGAACTAGAAGCATCTATGCTGCTATAGTTTTTGGGTGGAGATTTTGCAACTGGCACTACTGCAGAACTAGCTGGCACTACGGCTGTGCCTTGAGCTGTTGTCACGGAGAGCTCTGCGGCCCCACTGGCTCGCTGGTTTGCCTGCCTTCTCTTTGTGCCTGCATCTTTGCCAAAAAGAATGGGAAAATATAGGCCTCACAAAAGAAATTGAAATAATAATAAAATACATTGCTACTGTCATTGTAAGGGAGCCAGCAGAGAAAATCAAAGGCTGAAATTTCCTTTTGTTTGCCATTAGACAGTGTTGCATGATAATCTGAATTGTGCTTTGATACCAGTTTCAGTATTGATGAAAACATTTTAAAATGTTCATAATTATAACTGATCTAACTATCCCAACTTGCAAAGAGTCTAATACACTCTCCAGTCACTGCCTATTATGCTTGACAGCCCTGGTAATTGTGCAGAAGATAGTTTTTAGAAATGCAGTGGTCCATCATTTAAATGAGAAACACTCTTTTCTTAGAGAAGAGGGACAGTCTTGTGGCTAAGGTACTGGACCAATACTCAGGAGACTGGTACCCTTGAGCAAGTCACTTTGTCTCTCTCTGCTTCCATTCCTCATCTGCAACCCTTCCTTCCCCCACCATGTGTCTGTCTTGACTATGCAGACTGTAAGCTCTTTGGGGCAGGGTCTGGCTCTTACTGTATGTTTGCAGAGCGCTTAGCACAATGGGACCTGGCACAGCTGAGACCTCCAGGTGCTCGCCTAATAAACACAAAGATAATAAGAGAGTATAACATGGCAGGGTTTCTCCCCAGCTTCCAAGGATAGCCTGCCATGCCCAGTCTCCTTTAAGCAGGTTTACCATCCAAATAAAAACCAACAAAACAGTCCCTCAGCTCACCTTGTGTCCTAGGGTTTCATGGTCTCCCCTTCCCAGGGTTTTCTGGTGTCCCTACTCCTTGCAGCTTCACAGTCCCTGCCAGCCCCTTATCTTTCTGGAACACCAGAGCCAGGCTTCCTTTCTTAGCACCAGGCCGCCTGTTCCAGGGACCCTCCACTCCCGAATGGTTTCTCTGCCCCTGCACAGCATGTCCCAATCACTGCTCCCCTTCCTGCCCTCTAACAGGCCTTTAGAGCCCCAGGGATAGCCCTGCTTCCTTTAACTGACTCCGTCGGGCCCAGCTGCTGTAACACGGGGGCAGTGGTCCTGATCTACTCACAGGGACCAGCTATTTCATGATAATGAGGCATGACACATTCATTTCAACTCAAATTTTCTGAAGAGGTAGAAAAACTGGTCATTCGTCCCTAAAACACAGGTCTGAGATTTGGGTGCCAAGTTCTTTTTCTCATCTGAATGTGGAGGGGAGCCGGTGCCCCTAGAAATGGTGGGAGGAAGGTTGCCTCTTCCTCCTGACTGTGTGAAAACTCCCTGCCCATCAGACACATGGGAGGCTGGGCAGAGGAGCTGACTGAGTTCCTGTCGAATCTCACTCTCTCAAGCACTGGAAGCAGCGGCTGGAGGCGGCACTCTGCTGGCTGGCCTCTCTGAGCTGTGGAACCTCCTTCTCTTTGGAGGGTGGCCAGAGGCAGCACAAGGCTAGGTAATAAGGTAATAATTGGAGATATACCCAATCTCCTAGAACTGGAAGGGACCTTGAAAGGTCATCAAGTCCAGCCCCCTGCCTTCACTAGCAGGACCAAGTACTGATTTTGCCCCAGATCCCTAAGTGGCCAACTCTAATGGAGAGGCAGTGGGGCCCCGGGTTCCTCAGAGCCAGCATGGAGACACTTGGGGTATGCAGGGATGACAACACTCCTCAGATGCAGCTAGTTGTTGCGGGACTCACCTGTACTGGGGGCTGAGCCCCTGGCTCCCTTCATGGAATCCGGCACTAAAGCCCTCCCCAGACCCTCCTTAATGAAAATATCCCTGTGAATCTCAGCCAAGGGGGACAGCTGTGTGTGGGAGGCAGTGGTCTATGAGACACATACCCCTTTTGCAGGTATGAGGCCAAGTCCTGCTATGGGTCATGGCTGTGTAGTGCCTGCAGACCAATGCCCAGCCCAGCACATAGGTGAACAGAGGGTTTCAGTGACCCTGCCGGGTCCAGAGATGGATGTGGTAGAAGGGCTACTAGGATTAGGGCTGGCTCTAGCCATTTCACCGCCCCAAGAACGGCGGCGTGCCTGCGGAAGCTCCATCGGAGCCGCGGGACCAGCGGACCCTCCGCAGGCACTCCTGCGGGAGGTCCACCGGAGCCGCCTGCTGCCCTCTCAGCAACCGGCAAGAGTGCCCCCCGCAGCATGCCATCCCTAGCACACGCTTGTCGCCCTGGGGCCTGGAGCCGGCCCTGATTAGGATGAGCAGAAGAATGGAGAACCTACGTTATGAGAGGAGACTTAAGGAACTTGGCTTGTTTAGCCTAACCAAACGCAGGCTGAGGGGAGATAGGACTGCTCTCTGTGAATATATCAGAGGGACAAATACTAGGGAGGGAGAGGAGTTATTTAAGTTAAGGGCCAATGTTGGAACAGAAACAGATGTTTGCTTGAAATTAGGTGACGGTTTCTAACCATCAGAGGAGTGAAGTTCTGGAACAGCCTTCCAAGGGCAGTGGTTGGGCCAAAAAAACTAACTTGTTGTAAGAATGAGCTTGATAAATGTATGGAGGGGGTGATATGCTGCGATTACCTACCATGGCATGTGGCTCATCCACGATGGCTATTAACAAATACACCCAACAGCCAGTGATGGGACCCTAGAGGGGGAGGGCTCTGAGTTACTACACTGTGCCTGGTGGGTCTCACCACCAGAGTCCAACTGATCACCATATTTGGAGTTTGAAAGGAATTTCCCCCCAGGTCAGATTGGCAGAGACCCTGGCTGTTTTTTCACCTTTTTCTGCGGCATGGGGCACGGGTCACTTGCAGGTTTAAACTAGTGTAAATGGTGGATTTTCTGTAACTTGAAGTCTTTAAAACAAGATTTGAGGACTCCAGTAACTCAGCCAGAGGCTAGGGGTCTATTGCAGGGGTGGATGGGTGAAGTTCTGTGACCTGCGATGTGCAGGAGGTCAGACTAGATGATCATGATTGTCCCTTCTGGCTTTAAAGTCTATGTCTTTGGGCCAGCATCCAGAGGAAGCAGTACTGACATCGGGACTCCCTCAGGCTCAGGACAGCGGTCGAGCACAGATATCCAAGGGGCTCAGGTGGATAAGGGACATGTGGAAAGGAAAGCTGGAGAGCTTGCTTGTTTAGGGGTTGGGAGGTGGGGGTTAGCATGGTAAATGGATCTGCTCACTTTCACTCACTGCCAATTAAAAACCTATTCATGCTCTTTCCTGTTTTTTCCAGCAGGGATCTGGCCTCTGTGGCAGCCCCTGGGTTGCAGATGAGCCCTGGACAATGCCAGAGAGGTTACAGCAGACCATATTGTTATGGCCAGTACAAGTGTTTCCTGGTTTTGAACTGTTAAATCATTCAATGACCATTTCCCAGTGTTTCTTCTGCGCGTGCCAAGGAAGACCAATCAGACCATCTTCTCTTAAGCTGAGAAATGTCTGGTATAATGTTTTCCTTTCAAAATCTGCTAGTCACGTTTTTTATATTGCACTTGGTCCCTATTCTTGGTTGTAGTGTTTCCCAACAAAGCCGACACCAACTAAGCAGCACTTCACCCACTCTCTTGCCTGCCAGCAAAAAGGGCGCAGTGACCATTCAGCAGCATGTCATCCTGTGGCCCTTATAAGAATCTCAGTGCAATGAGTACACGGGCTGGGGATGTGTGTGTTGCACTTGCCTAGACCTTGTATATGGTCTTGTCAGGCCTAACTTTCAGCCTGTTCACACCTGCACGGCTGTTGAAACCAGGAGTCATTCTGGAGCAATCCCATAGGCTCCACTGCCAATGCATAATTACTTCTGGCACACAGCCATTACCAGAGCAGATGTGGGTCATAGTTAGTAAAGGGATAAGCACAAAACAGATTAATAACAGTGAGGGCCTGACCCAAAGCTCACTGAAGTCAACGGGAGACTTTCCTTTGACTCCAATGATCTTTGGATCAGGTCCTTAATTTCCCAGTCTAGTTCTCATCAGAGCCCACAGAAACTGAGCAGATCCTTCCCCAGACAAGATCCACAAACAACCATTGCTTCTCTTTCACAGGTCCAAGTGTGGCAGAGTTCAACTCACACTTTATCTGTGCCATAGCTCCTGTAGTCGACCGCCGCTGACACGGCCACGATGAGTGCGGGCATCCCGTAGCCAACCAGATAGAAGTACTTCCTTCGCGAGTGTTCACTCTCAAACACCTCCACCAGCATGATGTACAGCTGCACCCCCTCCAGGAACATCCAAGTGAACGCCGCCAGGAAAAAGAAGTGCAGGAGGGCAGCAAACACAGCACAGGCGATCTGGGAGAGTCCAAAATAAAACAGAGGCAGAGGTTTGCTCCCATACAAAATTGTTACAATCATCGTAACAAAACCACTGATGTCCTTGGTTATTGCACACGATACTAATCCTAGAATCTCTCTGTGTATGTGTATAAATATATATATGTGGCTGTAGCTTACCCAAAGAAACTTATGTTCTGTGCACATTATGCTAAGCATATCATTGGCTGAAACCCCTGTACCCAGCTCCTGCACTCCCACAATATCAAACTGGATTCTTAGTAGGGGACATATTCAGATTCAAATCATTGACGCAATTGTTCCCTGCTTCTCATAAAACAGGATTAACACACAAATATTCTAACGCCTTGGTTTAATAAATAGACATTATATGAGAACAAAAACTCAGATCACTTTAAATATCTTTATACTTAAAATGTAATCTAAATTTATATGAGAATGTATATTTATGTTATATATGTCTATAGTATATACATATGTATTATAGACACACGCATGTATATATTTATATACATGTGCATGTGTATAATTCTCTTTTTATGTAGATTTGTATAATATGTGTGTTATACATGTAGTATTATATATAAACTCATACATTATTTACACAAAAACACACACACATATATGCATGTGTTTGGATTCCATGGCTTACTGCCTCAATACATCAGGGGCTTGTGTTGAGGAATCATAAAGACCATGCTTCTATTTCTGATGCCTCTGTTGAATATTGTTGTGTGGGCAAGTTTCCAGATGTTGACAACCCATGCAAATGCTCTTGGGTGCTGTCAGCAGGGCCGGGTATATGCTGCGGGCTTCATTGCTCAGTACTTTTAGTGAGGGGATGAGATAAGGGAATTTAAAAAAAAAAGTCAGGAAAGAGGAATGTGAAAATACAGATTCCAGTGCAAGAGCTTATTTCACACACATCCACTGAGATCCAACTGGCCCTGAACAAACACAGTGCTGGGAACAAGCCTGCGCTGACAAGGGGATGGACAACATAACCTCAGTGATCTCTGCTATCTCCAGTTTCTCCCCAGCGCCATGGGGCTCTAGCCCAGGATTTCTATTGTATTTTACCCGGCCATGTGCTAGAGGCAGCCCATGCTCCTACAAAGAGAGTGAACATGTTGGTATACCACTAAAAAAATGGTGAAAAGGTGAAAACTCCCTGCTGCAACAGGTTGCTAGTGAAAAAGGTGTCAGTAACAATGAGAATACACTAGCCAGGACTGAAGGAGTGCCCCTACGTTAGGGAAGGATCTCCTGGCTTTGAATATGGAGTATATGCAGTGGCTGTTTGGGGAAAATGAAGACTGGAACCTTGGCAAAGCATATTTCTAGAGACACTCACCAAGGGGCGGGGATGCTTTTGCAAAGGAGCACACCATTTCTACATGGAATTTAAAACCACAAAGCACATGCTATTTGTCTATTTCACAAGGAGATGGAATTACTGAAATGCTTCTTCAATAAGGGCACTGACACATGATTTGTGCTGGGCCTTCCAAGGAACCTAACGGAATAAGGCACCCAAACCATGTTAAAGGTCAATAGGAGTTGGACACCTAACTCCCTTAGGCACCTTGGAAAAGCCTAGTGTCAGGGCAGCCTTGATCCCATCAAGGTAAATGTTCATTTTGCCACTGATCAAAAGAGTAAGGTCAGGCCCTCCCCTTTTATACGCTAATGGATGGTTCTGGAGGAGTGAAAGGAAAACCTGCCTCTCCCACTGGCCACACCAGCAGCAGAGCTTTGGGAAGCACGGCAGGTGACTGAACCGGTTAGGGCTTTTGGTTCAGCTGCCATCGGGCCTGACCGTCCCAGATTTTGGTGTGCGGAGATCTGTAAAGCGCTCTGAGATCTGCTGATGAAAAGTGCTGTGTAAGAGCTAGGCTTTGGTAAGTGATTAAAATTCTCTGCTTAGCAGGTGCGTAAGGGCAGCAACTATTGATATAGTCCATAATAGCCAGAGAAATACTGTACTCCAGCTTTGCTGCTGGCACATGGCGTGTGGGTGTGAATCTCAAGTCCAGCCTCTGTGGAGTATGCGGCACAAAGATCACTTCCCTGGGCCTTGCATGGACTGGAGTAAAACTTCATGGGCTGTTGGGAACCCACAGCCCCAACCCCTGCCCTTCCTATCAGCAATCCACGGCCCTGACCCCTTCCTGCCACCAACCCACAGCCCAAACCCCTGCTCTTCCTGCTGGTAATCCACAGTCCTGACCCCTTACTGCCACCAATCCACAACCCCTCCCCTTGTCCTTCCTGCCAGCAACCCACAGCCCCACCCCCTGCCCTTCCTGCCCCCAACCCACAGCCCTGCCCCCTGCCCTTCCTGCCACCAACCCACAGCCCCGCCCCCTGCCTTTCCTGCCAGCAACTCACAGCCCTGCCCCTGGCCACCAACCCATAGCCCTGCCCCCTGCCCTTCCTGCCACCAACACACCGACCCACCCCTTGTCCTTCCTGCTGGCAACCCACGTCCCTGACCCCTTCCTGCCACCAACCCACAACTCTGCCCTTCCTGTAGGGAACTTATGGCTCCACCCCTCCTGTCATGAACCTACAGCCCCACCACTTCCCTTCCCGTCGGGAACCCACAGCCGCACCCCTGCCCTTCCTGCCAGCAATGCCCTCTCTTCTTTGGTGCAAAGAAGAGAGCCGCTGCAGTACAGAGCTCCAGAGCACAGGGGCTAAAGCATCCCCAGTTCGCTCTTCCTGGGTCTGGCTTCCGCAGGAATGCATCATTTCTGCTACATATCAGGCCTTAGCTGCCTATGGAGGGAGGACAGGATCTGTTCCTCTGTGTATTTCTCTGAACGATGGCACAGTCAATAAGGGAGTTGAGGTTCCAGTAGATGTTCTTAGAACTCAATCATCATGCAAGGTGCTGAGCCATCCTGATGGGTGTTGAGCACCCTCCACACCCACTGACTTCAATGGCAGCCGAGGGCAGTGCACACAACATGGGGAGCCCAGCAACCAGGAGGATTGAGCATCAGGAGCAGCTATTGGAACATCACTGTCACGTAGGCTTAGCCATTCTGATGAAGATGCCATCCTGAATGGGACTGCGGGGATGAAAATGGCGAATGTGTAATCACTACAGTAATATTTCTGTCAGTCTGCAGGGCTCCACACAGGTGACTGCTTGTATATGGTGTATGCTTCCCCTGCTATCTAGTGTGTCACAGGCATTTTTTAGTCAGTAGAATACAGCAGACTGAACGTCAGAATTTGTTCATTTCAAAGCTTAGAACCAAGAGATTTGTAAACCAAATTGCTTCACAGATGTCAAAGGTGCTAATCCTTAGTCTTCACCAAGTTTGAAGGCTTTTTCTTTAAAAAGAGCCATTTCGATGTATGTGAGCCCAGACAGAGCACCTGAAATAGTCTTGTGAAAAATGCCTTTTTTCCCTTTGGATTTTTTTTTTTTTTTTTGCTCAAGTTGAGGTTTTCTCAAACACAGCCAGATGGAGTTTAACGCACTCAGAAACATTCAAGCGGAGAACAAACAGTAGGAATTTCAGCCCCCAAGGACAATTTGTTCAGGAAATCATATGGGCGTGATCGGAAGCCTACAGAAGTAAACGGAAAGTTTCCTATTGACTTCAATAAGCTTTAGATCAGAAAGGAGGGCTTACAATAGAAAGCATCTTCTTGAGAATTACTGTGTTGTTGCTGGGGAAACATGAAACAACACACACCTTTGGTGTATACGTTTTAAACAGACATCTGGGCCAAAATCTTGGCCCCACTGATGTCAATGGGGATTTTGCCACTGAGCATAAGGGACTAGGATTTCGCCCTTGGTTACCAAACAGGACCCCAATCCTGCAATAGGATGAGCATGAGTGTAGGGTGTATCCACATTCATATTTCTCCAGGATCAGGCCCAGCTAACTCCATTGGAAGGTGGGAGGAGATGTTTCCATATTTCTATGCCAAATATCTTACTGGCTGATCTGTTCGATTGATCCCGATGAGGAAGAGGAGCTCGGCCACAAAGAGGCTGATGCACAAGTTTTTGTGAATTGTGTTCCTGTCACTCTGGAGCCCGCGGAAAAAGCAAAAGGTGAAGATGCAGATCAGGAGGCAGACGAGTGACAGCAGAATGCCGACCCACGTGATAACATCCAGGAGCAGGTCGTGAACTGTGTCGCTGTGCTGGAGACACAACAGAAAAATAATCAGTCACACGCTGCACGTCAGCTAATCAATACTGAAAAAAGGCCAGGTTGTCTGAGACCCTTTGATAGACTCCTGTATCCACTTCCCAAGCACTGGCACAAGGGACCGATAGCTAATGAAGGGTATTAGGACTAAAACTATCCAGAATGGAGTTCTGCATTAATGCAGCCACAACCTGAAACACAACCTCCTTTCTCTTTGCTTGGGTTTGTTTGTGAATACAGCAGTAAGGCAGTGGGGAAGGTAACTGAACAGACTCAAATCCCAAGATTGGGTCGCAGGGATCATTAAGATAATGTATGTCTCATGCCCAGCTTATGGCAAACACAGGGATTATTTTCCTTTCTTTTTTTCACAAGGGAAGGGAAAAAAATATTGATTTATCAAACTCTGGAGCTGGGAACCCAAAATGAATATCGGAACAATATCCTGGATAAACAGAGACCTTTTATTGACCATTTTGTTTTTAAATCCACATTTAACCAGGATTTTAATGTGGCTCAAAAATCGTGTGTTCGCCCTTGCGATGTGGTCTAGTTTCTGCTTACCCAGAAGTAATGTCCACATGGATGTTCCCCCTTTCAGGATACCACGTGCCCGAAGAACAGCAGCAGCAAAGACTGGTTTGGGGGCTCTTACGGTGGAAAGCGGGATGCTGGGGTCCACCAATAAAACGCCACTGGACCTATTTCTGTGTTTGTCTGTTCATCTGCTTCCCAAACCAGAGCATGGACAGTTGGCGCTCATCTTGGAAGCAAAGGACATGGCGTTTTGCTATGGAGAAAAGTCTATGACGGAGGGGAAAGCTAATTCATTTACACTTTTTGTTGCCTCTCTGCCAATGATAAAGCCACATCAATGTCAGGCATCTATTGATATACACTCCTGCAATGTTAGCACCCATCAAAAATAACTCAAACCCTTTCAGCACTTGGGCTTTTTCAGCATGATTGATAGCCCCTAGAGGCTGTTTATAAAGAGTCAACTCTGTGACTAGACAGAGATTACAGGAGGTTTTATTCCCACAGCATTCCTGCCATTTTTCTTGGGAATTTGGAAGGTTTAAGAGACTATGATTGCAGAGGTGCCAAAGAGCACAGATTTAACGTATGTCTATTGCAACAGCAACAGAACGGGTTGTGAGTTCAATCCTTGAGGGGGCCAGTTAGGGATCTGGGGCAAAAATCTGTCTGGGGATTGGTCCAGTTTTGAGCAGGGGGTTGGACTATATGACCTCCTGAGGTCCCTCCCAACCCTGATACTATGTCTATTCCATCCCCTCTGCACACACAAGGAAGAAAGGGCATATTCTTCTCTTGACAGAGGTGCATTGTTTTATCTCTGTGTAATACCACACTCGTTACTTTCCTCTTAACTTGGTGCAAAAATGTTAATACAAATTCCTTGCCTTTGCTCTGCTTTGCAAGAAGCTGCTGGGAAGCGGTGGATAACATCTTCCCTAACAGCCCTGCTGCAAAGCAGGCCATCTCGCCTGATTAGAAGGCCGTGCTAGGCAGAGCTTCAGAGAGCTGTGAGACACAGACACAGGAAGTACACAGCTGGCACAGGCAGATAAAGGGGAGAGACAATCAGGTGAACTTCGGAATGTGTGGATCGATCGCCCAAGGCTAACAGCACAAATGCAGTAACACTTCAGACAAAAAGTTAGCCTTGTACATGGGGAGCTTTCCGGAGTTTTTCTTCGTCTGATAGCAGAGCGCCCCAGCTTCATGTGGAATGAGAGAGGATGCAGCCTGTTCCTTTTACACGCTTGGCTCCATGCACACACCAAGCATGTGTGGAATAAATGAACCCCCCAGGTCTCGCTTCTCCACTGCTCAGCCACCTGCCGAGTTATTTACACCTCCGAGTGCAAAGTGGGCATGAAAGGCTGTCCAGTCAGGTCCACAGGCACACTCCCCACTGCTGTCCTATATGGAGGAGGTGGTGAAAAACAGTCCAACAGCTCCCCAGGACCATGCAGGAGAGGAGAGGTCAGAGAGGTTCTGTCACCAGGGCCATGTATAATGCTGATATAGGGGGCTGTTATCTTGCACTGGTTCTGGACCACTCTGGGACTGAGCTGAGAAAGGATTGGGTACTTTGGGGCAGGAGAAAAAGATAATTCTTCTCTCAGGCAGCTAACGCCTACGGGAGGATTAGTAAGGAGCTGTGCTGGTGATCTCCAGTGCAATCCTTGAACAGAGGTATGGCCCCTTGCACCTGCCCATCCACCCTCTCCCCCCGCTCAGTGCAAACCAAAGGAGGCTGGGCACCACCACACCCCAAGACCAAACTGGCCTGCTTTGCTTTCTATTGATCATCACTCTCCCCTTCCAGTGCCCAAGCTCTAGCACAATCAGATCTGCTGTAGGAGAGAGGGCAGAGCCCCCATCCCAGCCAGCCAGCACCTAGGGGTGCATGCCCTGGGTTGGGAGCCAGGAGACCAAGGGATCTAGTCTCACCGCTCCAACTGACTGCAGCCAGTGTTTCTGTGCCCCTGGACAGCACCATAAATATGACACCCTCTTAAGTTAGGGTGAAAACCCTGGTGTAACTGTAACTGTTGGAATGAATTTATATTGCCAAACATGGAACGTAGAAGTGAGCTGGGAAGTTGTGTTAGTATTTGTATTGTTGTTGTGGTTTTGTTGCTGTCATTTTGGTTAATGGGAACAGTCTCTGTAAGAAGTGGGTGGGGAAGTTGATGGTAGAAGACTGAGAGGTGGGAGATTTTGCCCTTGTGCCAGGGAGTGGACGGTTCTGTCTGTGCAGGCTCCAGGAAAGATCAGAACTTGATTTGATAAATGCCTCTTTCCAGGCAGCAAGCCTCATTCTCAAAGGAGTGACATGGGCACTACAGTGCATTGCTACAGAGCCTTTCACCTGTGGGCCACTACAAGCTCCTGTCCAACAGAGGCCTGATGGCCCCTATCTGGGATCAGTTTGTGGGTGTCAGTTCCAGCTCTCACAGCACAAACTCAGCTTCACACTTTGCACTGTCAGGCCTGGTCTTCACTGGAGTGTGGGAGGATCGATCTAAGTTACGCAACTTAAGCTACGTGAATAACGTAGCGGAAGTCGACGTACTTAGACCTACTCACCGCAGTGTCTTCACTGCGGTAAGTCAGTGGCTGACGCTCTCCCATCGACTCTGCCTCTCGCCCTGGTGGAGTACCAGAGTCGATGGGAGAGCGCTCTGCGGTTGATTTATCGCGACTAGACGTGATAAATTGACCCCGCTGGATCAATCGCTGGCTGTCGATCCAGCGGGTAATGTAGACAAGCCTTCAGACTCAGCAGAGAGGCCAAAAACTGCATGGGCCATGGAGACTGTTACCCCTAGAGAGGAAGTCCCCAAAGCCTCCAGACCATAGCTCATGCCTGGTGGTGAGGCAACGTATGTAGGCAGCTTGTCCAGCTTTTAAACCAGGACTTCATTGACCAAGGCTATTAAACTGGCCTTTCAAGAGCACTAAACCTGCACATTTATTACACTGAAATGTATGGTTATATATAAATTATTTTAAAAAATGAAAATTAACTCATTAAAGAATTTGCATAAAATATCACACATAGAGCCTGTAACAGGGCAGCCACCCTCGGTCCCCTCCAAAACAGTCTCGGATGTCTCTTGATTGTCAGCACCTCTGTGAGTTTGTTTTGATGTGATCTCCACCACACCGCTGCACAATCCCCGTGTGGCATTTCCACTTGCAGTGTCCTTCAGTCCTCAGCACTTCCTTCAGGGAGAAGGAGAGGAAGAGGAAGCGATCTCACCAGCCAGAGACCTGGCTTCCCCTGAGTTTCACTAGCCCTTGCTCCGTCCCTTTGCACACGCCCTCTTCTGAACGATCTTCTCTGGGATTCTGTGGAGGGGATAGTTAGTGCCTAACTACCACTACGCTACAGCATAAGAGCAGGGTTGATAGAACTCAAGTCGAGTTTGTCAGCCTAGGGCTTGAGCATCTACACGCATCTGTAACCCCAGGTTAGGAACTATTGTACCCTGAGTCCCAAACTGGGACTCCGGCATCTACACTGCATTTTGCAGGCCTGAGTCTAACCAGACTTCCTAGCACCCTCCCAAAATGGGGCTGCGCTAGCCCTGTGCTTGTGGGGCAAAATGGGAAAATCAACCATCCAGAGGACAAAGAAAATTGGCCCATTGGATACTTCTGGCAGACTCCCAGAGCATGTGTCCAGTGGGGTTGTATCTACACTGCACAGCAACAGGACTTGAACCCTGGACCTCAGTTTGACTTGAGCTTGGACCCTCCACCCCTGTGTGGTCTGAGACCCTAGGTATGAGCCCTGGGTTAGCACAATTTATGTGTTGGTGGAAGGGGGGATTAGGCTTGAGCCTGAGTTCAACCCCTGGGTTTACACTGCAGTGTAGAACACCCTCAGTGACCAGCATGCTGGGTCAGTGGCTGGCTCTCTGTGCTCTGTCACCATACAGATCAAAATCTGGCAGCTGTTCTTTTCTGGGTTCCAGACCTTTAGAAAGGTTTATTTTACAGAAACAAAGTGCTTGATGAAATTCAAAGAACAAACCAGTAAACCCAACAACTTTTGTATTTGTGACAACCTTTATATCTAGGGTTGGAGTTCGGGGCCTGATCCTTGTCCATGCAAAAATTTCCCTTGACTCTCAGCTTTTGAATTGGGCTCCAAGTTGCGTTGGTGGGAAGCAGACTGGTTGAAACAGATCGCTGCTTTGAAAACCATTGTGTGTGTGTCACAGACACAGCTGCCGAGTCCAAAGCAGGGTAAGCAGGCAGCCCAGAAACTGCTCAGGCTGTGAAATGTGTTACAGATGAATGACGGTTCCAGCAGTGCACTACCTGTGTTCCAGAGCAGAGTTAATAAAACCAGCTCTAGTGAATGTCAGTTTGTGACAGAACGGCTTGTCCCTTAAATGAAAGGTCCTTTCTCTTTCCCTCTTAAAAAGCTCAGTAGAGGTAAATGGTGCTGAAACAGAGCTGCTGGCTGCGGAGGATGCTTTTGTTCAGCTAATCTTTGCCTTTAGGAAGGGAGACAGTAACATGCTTGTAGGTGGAGGAATGACAAATGGTAACCACAGAAAGTGTCACTGGCTTGCTGGAATATGGCTGTTGTGCGACCGGTGGGACCTGGCTTGGAAGGCAGCAGCATGGGTTGGGCTTCGGTCCAAGGGGGCCAGATTTAAGCTGGCAGTGGTGGATACTTTACACTGCTCCTGAGATTTGTAGATGCCCAGAATGGACTGGAATCCCATCACTCCTTTTATAACTATTATCAACCATAGTGTGTTATCGAGAGCCCATCGTCCTTATGTCCACATTGCATTTCCTCACTACGGTATGTTACACAGATAAGGTGAGATCACAGGGAGCTCTACAGACAGTCTTTAAATCAAGATTTGAGGACTTCACTAACTCAGCCAGAGGCAGGGGCCTATTACAAGAGTGGGTGGGTGCGATTCTGTGGCCTGCAACATACAAAAGGTCAGATTAGATGATCACGGTCGCCCCTTCTGGCCTTAAAGTCTCTGAGTCTATGACACACTAATAACTGAATCTGAAGTGATGGGAAAGCCATGGACGAGATCTACCGAACCAAACCACACTGGTATTAGGAAAGCAAGAAACTCTTGTTGAATACACAAAACAGCAAATTTATGCTGAATGCTAAGGATCAACTCCCAAAAATGTGGCTATTCTAGCATGTAGCTAGGGGGGAGGGATTAAGGGGTCTTTCCTCTCCCCCTTGCACAACCCAGGTAAGAACCGGTCAGGACCCCAGCCCTGCACTCAGAGGGAGCACACAGGTTATTCTGTACCTGCGCCCCCGGTACACATGGCATCTAGGATGGGGTGGGAGGCGGACTATGACAGAGGGCAGGGAGTGAGTTTCTCTCCACAAGGGGTGCAGTAGTGGCAGCAGGTGCACAGCCCCTCCTGACTGCCATGGGATATGGACTGATTTACAGCAGGCTGAAATCAGCTTCAGGCTCCAAATCACTTGTACACAATGGGAGATGCACCTTAGGGTACCCGGTTCATCCAGCCTCTACTTCCCTGAGACATTTCTTCCTAGCTGGTTTGGTGTCTCCTTATGACACACACTTAAACCTTCCCTCCTCTTTACAGAAGGTCATTCAGCAAGTTCTAGCCCCTAAAATGTAGTCTCCCCGTGATCCCTCCAGCTGTAGCTGACACACAACCTTCTCCAAGACACATCTGTCTTTTCCCTAGTCATTTTTAAAAACCTGCCAAAAGATGCAAGGACTTGCACCCCAGAGTTACTAGCATGATGTCAACCAGCCATTTTGAAAGAAAAGGGTGTAAGTATCAAAGCAGTTTGGTTGCTATATGTCGAGATGCACAATTACTAACCCATTGGCATCACTAATTTCAAGGTCCCAAGGCTCTTGGTAATCTTGAGCACTGCAGGGGCCACAAAATACCAGAGATATTTTCCAGTGTCCCAGGTCAGCAAGGTCATCTTCAGTAGGTCTAGTCATGAGCTTAAAGTTAGGCACATGATCTAGTATCTTGCTGAACCAGGGCCCTCACTCCTCCTGGTGAGAGGGCTGATGAGATCTGTACCACCTGGTTAGGTTGTTGGGATGGGAGCTTAGGAGGTCTAGTTCACAGATCATGAGAGAGAGCCCAATCCAGTGAAATCCTGGGCATCTTCACTTCTCACTGAAGTCAACGGACGCTGAGGGCAGTCAGCACCTCGCCGGGCCGGACAGCTAGTGAGGATATCAGGATGGAAAGTGCTCTTTGGTGCTCTACGTTAGTGGAGTCAATCTCGGAGCAGTAACAAGAGATGTGGAGGGGATTTGCTGGCGTGGAGTTGCCCCAAAATCAGCCAGTCCTGTCCTTTATTATAAACAGCCAAAACACTAAACTGTAAAGAGGATATAAAGTTGTCACCTTCCTCTATGTTACTAAGTGAAAAGCTGAACTGCAGGTTACCATGGATACAGTGTGGTGAACACTATGGGGTCCCATTCTGGTCTCACTTACACAGGTGTCACTTCGCTGCTGCAAAATGAGTGCTATGCAGGTGTGAGTGAGAGGAAATTCAGGTCCAGTGATTGCATCTTTCTTGCTTCTTCATTCTGGCTTTGTTTCATCACTGGAGCGACGACTAACAGCTCCGTCTCTGTTTTATTTGGAAAGACTAGCCTGATCTAGCCTCACACAACCGTAGTGCTCAGCTCACATTGCTGCCAGCTATTGGGCCCAGCCTCTGGGCAGCTATGCAAGATGGCAGGACACCTGGCACTGTCTTAGCTTGCCCGCTCTGCATACCGACCTGAGGGCCAAGGGACAATCCTTTTTTCTTCCAAACGCTCATCTTTTGGGAAAGTTCTCTGGCCTGTGTTACACAGGAGGTCAGGCTAGATAATCACTATGGTCTCTTCTGGCCTTGGAAGCTATGAATCCAACTCATTAAAATGGTATCTATAATGGACATCCTATTGCCACTTTGAGAGGTCAAAATATGTCATGACTGAGAAATTCTGCCTCCACGCTTCCTAGGGACAACAATTTCTTTATTTAGTGGAGGGAACAGGATGAAACTGATCTTGGGCACATGAATCAAAGAGATTCCTCAGGTACACAGAGCAGAACTGCATGTTCCAGAGAGCACAGAATCTAATCAGAGAGGAAGTCACCCTGATCCTCATTCTCCTCATGAGAAAGGTGTTGATTGTGAAGGTAATCAACAGGGGGAAGCTTAGTGCTATTTAAATTCCATGGAATAAGGAAGTTTTCACAAAACCCAGGAGTGTCAAGCGTTCCAACGCCTCTGGCCCCTTCCTGTGGCTTTCTCCACAGAGAACTGGCTGTAAAAATGTGTTGCGATATTAGGAAAAAACTTTTTCACTAAGAGAGTGGTGAAGCACTGGAATGGGTTACCTAGGGAGGTGGTGGAATCTCCATCGTTAGAGGTTTTTAAGGCCCAGCTTGACAAAACCCCAGCTGGGATGATTTAGTTGGTGCTGGTGCTGCTTTGAGCAAGGGGTTGGACTAGATACCTCCTGAGGTCCCTTCCAACCCTTATATTCTATGATTCTATGATTCAATGAGCAAAATAATCTATTGGGTTTGGGGTAGAGGAAGCAGCTGCAAACAAAATGCTGTCACCGTCGGTTTAATTTAACATCTACAAGACTTAGACTTGGGAGGATTAGATTTTTATTAGTAAACTCCGGTAAACGTTGATTCACTGCACACCCAAACCAACGAAAAAATATTTCCATCAATAATAATCAAAACCCACAGTTAGGTAAAGTATGAAAAGTGCTGCTTGAGAAATTATTAGAGTTTGAGTTATGGGTATTTATTTTGTATATGTGGACCTGAGATGTTAACAATTTGTGTTTTGATGGCTATAAAGCTTTAACTTTTGAAATCACAGAGTCTTCTGTCATTAAATAATTATTGTCTGACCATCCCCCCTCCCCACATAATTTCCCAAAACTGTGAACATTTATATGGATACAAATAGAAAAAAATGCTTAAAAACAATAGAGTTGTGAAAGTGGGAAAATGTAAATAGATAAAAAATGAAAAAAAAATTGTAAAGTAAACATTGATATTATCCATCATCATAATAAAAAATAAAAACTGAGTTCTGCTGAGCCTATCCATGCGTGAGAAGGACACGGGGACTAATGTTTCCAGTACTGAAAGGAACATAAATACTACAAAGGGACAGAGAGGTTAGAAATCTGGAAAGGAAATAACACAGCTCTCCCTGGAAAAAATACAAGCTAAGACATCTGGAGAAACTACACAGAAACAGAGATGCAGGTGAGAGGGATATACATGCAAAGTAGCTCTGCTGAAAAGGACATAGGGGAGAGAGAATGCACAGTAAGTAATTAGATATGAGCTTGCAATGTGATAAAATAGCACAGAAAGTCATTGTACTATTGGACAGTACTACTTCACAGGTTGGGAGTACACAAAAGGCATTGCTTCCAGGAGCGGCGCCAGGGGATTTTTGGCGCCCTAGGCGCAGGGCTGGCTCGCCGGTCCCGCAGCTCCGGTGGACCTGACGCAGGCGTGCCTGTGGATGCTCCAATGGAGCCGCGGGACCAGCGAACCGTCTGCAAGAACGCCTGCGGGAGGTCCACTGGAGCAGTCTGCCGCCCTTCCAAATTGTGGTGCCCTAGGCGACCGCTTAGGTCGCCTAAATGGAAGCGTCGGCCCTGCTTGCTTCCTTTGTGCAGCTGCAGTTGGAAAAATAATAATCCTCCAATTATCAATAAGCCACAACAACTCTTTCTAGAGCACAGGCCAGAGTGCAGCTAGAACATTGCGTCTGGCTCTTTGGGGCACTCTGGTATTCAAGAGTGCAAACCAGGAGTCCAGAGAAAGGCGACACACGCAATGCCCGAGACATTGATTTTTAAGGAAAGATTAAAAGAGTTAAACACCATGGTCGACATGTTCTAAAATGGCTACTGATTTTAGGATGCTGTCTCTATTTTTGGGTGCCCAACATAAGAACGAGTTCATTGCAGATCTGCTTTTACTTCCGTTGAAATTGTGGGAGCTTGGCACCATTGCAATTCACTCTGGAACATCCTGAAGCATTGTGATATGCCAATGAAAAGAGTTAACAGTATTGAGGCTTTCTTTCAAGGTGCAGCATGTGAAAGTAAATGCAGGCCTGAGTGAATGGTTCAACGCAGACACTGGTCTCCAAGGATGATGGTTCTCTTTACCTCCACTGTTTGGCATTGCCATTGACTTTGTTGGGAGACAAAATGTAGAAGGATACAACACAGTCATTGCATAGCTCACAGCAATACACTGTAAAATCTAGATTTTGCTGATGACATAGCTTCTCTAAGTGGCAGCTCAACCAAAGTTCAAGCAAAGACCGAAAGACTGTCCAGTACTGCAAAACAGATGGGATTCATAATCAGTCATGAAAAAACAAGTCTAATGAGAAGCCTGGCAGTGCCCAAGTCAGTAAAACACAAGATCATGGGGCCGTCCAGAAGAAAATAATGGCACAAACTGGCAAGGTGGCAGCTGCATTCATCGGCTTACACAGTGATTGGTCACCAGAAGTCTACAATTTGCAGCCCAAACTACAACTCTTTAAAACAAATAGTATTTCCATCTTAGCATATGGATATGAAAGCTGGAAATTCACTAAAGGTACAGATGATATCTAAATGCCTGTGACAGCAACTGCTCCAGGACAATATTAGGTATTATACTGAATAAATATATACCAAGTGCCGACACTTGTCAGAGTTCAACACCCCCTTATATCTGAAGTTATCCAGAAAAGAAGATGGAAATATCTGGGAGCTGTGTGAAGAATGAAGCCAGAGCATCTGCCATGGCAGCTGTACTATTGGGCAGCTGAAGGGACATACAAGGGGGGGCCAAATGAATGAATCCCTCCATTGAACACTACTCAGAGAAGGAAAATTTATTCATAGATTGCAAGGCCAGAAGGGTAGCTTCTGTAATCATCTTTGATGCCCTCCTGTAGAACATAGGCCAGAGAACTTTCCCCAAACAATTTCTAGAGCTGATCTTTTTTAAAAAGCACCCAGCAGCTTATGATTCTTAACAATGTAGAAGACATGCAAACAGTGACCCAGGATAGACAGGGATGGTGGAGCCTTGTTCATACTCTAGGGATTATCTGGCAGCATGGGAAGGACTCAGATTCAGAGCCTCTGAAATCAGGCCCAAAGTGTCCCCAGCTGGACACCCAAAAAGTGACTATGCGTGGGGATATGGGGTCTAAATGGTGCAAACACCCAGGAGGAAGAGGAGATCTTTACAGCAGTTCAGTCAGATAGAAGTAGGGCTAATAAGAACAAATAAAAATGTTGGCTGTATATCTGGAAACCGTATGATCTTTCAGACTGAACATTGGGTACCCAGGAGAACTGTTATAAGGACTATATCTGGAGTGATGTAATGCTCAGGATATGCTATTGCATACAATTATGTCTTGACACTGTAGAGATAGATTACATGACAATTTCAGTTTTTCCAGCTGCAATTTCTGTGCTTCCATGAAAATTTAGTCAGGAGAGTAGACTGTATTTTCTTAACAATAAGGGTTGAGTAATTTTCCCAAGGGAAGCTAGACAAATCACCCCACAATATTCTGTAAGTGACAATTCTTTACTGGCACAGGGATGTAATGGATTACTGAATATGTCTCTTACATCTCTTAATTTGCTGATTCCATTACGTTCCCTGGTTCCTGTTCTTGACACACGCTCAAATAGTCTTTTATTTTTCATTTAAAAAACCCAGTGAAGACAAAGCTGATTTAATAACTTTTCTGCTTAATTGAAACACTCCTTGTTTAACACATTTTTGAATAAGTCAGCGTAATAAAACTCTTCTGCAGAGACTTAACCCTTCAGCAGGTGCAAAATCCCTTTGCCCTATTCAATGTACAATACAGCAGCTTTAGAATTTAGCTCTGATATTTTAACATGTTCTAGACCAGGGGTTGGCAACCTTTCAGAAGTGATGTGCCAAGTCTTCATTTATTCACTCTAATTTAAGGTTTCACGTGCCAGTAATACATTTTAACATTTCTAGAAGGTCTCTTTCTACAAGTCTATAATATATAACTAAACTATTGTTGCATGTAAAGTAAATAAGGTTTTTAAAATGTTTAAGAAGCTTCATTTAAAATTAAATTAAAATGCAGAGCCCCCCAGACTGGTGACCAGGACCCGCGCGCGGTGTGAGTGCCACTGAAAATCAGCTTGCGTGCTGCCTGTTCTAGACCCTGGGCCTAATTCTGCTTTTTGATACTGCCCATCAACCCCACTAATGTTAATGTATGTCTGACTGAGGGATGAGTTTAGCCTGTTCTTTAGATCCGAAATTCAGAAATTGGTTTTAGGCAATAGACCCATATGTTCCACTTAGACTTTCTAAATGTCTGTTGATTTCTCTCCCCAACTCTCCTGGTTCCTTGACTTCCAAAATAATTGATGATGATGATGATGATGTAATTTATGCGTAGCACAGTATAACATTTTAAAGCTTCAGAATAATTGCTGCACTTAAAGCATCTTGTTGGAATAGTGACTTGCAGAGCACAGTACACATTGCTGAGGAATATCTGTCTACCTTAAGCTACTCTTATTCACACAGTTGGGTCTTCTTTAATGGATTTTCCCACGAGCACTTAACTAGTTCTTTGGTTGTATACTTTTCCCATGGTACACTTAAGATGCATCTGCTATGGTCATTATGATGCAAAGTACTCGCTTTTATGAAAATCAGCTTGCAAATTTTGAAGGATAATTCTGTCGCTGTTACACAGGTAGAATGGCTTATGTCCTTTAACCATGTGCTTTCGTCCAGGGTATAAGAGCTACTGTAGTCTTATTGCATCTAAGGGCATAATAACATCTTACAGATTCATGCATTTGCTTGCAATAATTTTTGTATAAAACCATCCAAAGTTATTTGTAATCTGACGGAAAGGTGTTTGATTTATTTGGAAGTCTGAAGGCATCTAAATGAGAAATGAAAATTTTAATTTTCAGTGGTACATGATCTGAAAGACAGGAAATATTCTGGTTCCATAAGGTAGACTGCATGCTACGTTATATAGATGGAGAGTACAATAGTCAGATAAGCAGGGATGGCAAACATCATTTTTATACCTGACAAAGATATTATGAATCAGTGGAAGAGCTCTGAGTAACAGCAGGCAATGTGATCCACCAATAGGGTACTAGATTGGAACACAAGAGACTCTATTCCTGTTCTGCCACTAATGTGCTGAGTGTCTCTGTCTCCCCTCCCAACATGGCTCTGTCTTGTCTCTTTAGACTGTATGCTCTTTGAGGCCGGGCCTGTCATTTATTATATTTGTACAGCACCTAGCACAAAGGGGCCCTGATCTCTCAGTGATGCTACCATATAAATGATCATTCATAACTAGCACATCATTATTTTGTACTTCTGTGCAGAGACACCACAATATTTCCACTCTTATGTGACATGGGCTTTCTCTGAATTACAGCATGCATTTCTGGAATAGCCTGTGAATTTCCATTCACACCATGACTTGTAAGTGCAATTGCCATGGGGGACTGCCTGACATGCCTGTCAAAAGATATCCTGCTGGGAATGAAGTCAGCTTGTGTGATTATCCTTACTCCATGTATTATGTTCCAGAGGCCTGGAGGAGATGGCCTGGCACAAGATTATTCCTCAGTCTTATGTATGGGAGAAAGGGCACCCAGCTCAGTGCCTTTTAAATTGAGGGAGCATCTGGGGAGACTCTGCTGTTTCCAGAGTCCTAGGATCTTGGAAAGTCATGTAAACTTGGCAAGGAGCTCATTGAATTTGATGAATAAAGTCAGCTCCAGGCTCAACTAACTCTAATAGGCAGATAGTATCTTAAAAATAAATCTTTCTTCTTAATTGAGTAGAGTCCTGTTAAGCCTGGAATTGATCCCATCAACTCCCAGTCTTAAGACACACAGATAAATCACAGCTCTAATGGTCAGCCATTGATATTTGTTTTTCTTTAAGACACCGACATATAGCTATGACTGAATAGAGAAGCAGAAGGCTATCAATCATTCACTGAATGAATCAGAGTCCCTGCCTCTCCCTCTCCACCCCCTGTATGCTAATAATTTAAGCACAGCCCATAACTCATGGAATGTCTGCAGGATTCTCCTTTGGAGGAACACACAGCATTACCATCGTACTAGGGAGGGAACTAATTCATGGCCAGAAGTGACATTTGTCAAATCGTAGTGCTGTCGACTTTAAACTAAGAAGAGGGGCTCAGATGTCTGTTCCCCGTGATATGCTGTATTCTCTATCATTAGGTAGGATATTTCAGGTAGCCAGGTGAGGATATAAGGAGACATTGATAGTATACTGAAAACTGTAAAAACTAAAAGATGCTAATTCAAATCCTAAGGAATTTCCTGGTCCTGCTTGCAGGGTAGGAGGCTCTCCAGGGGAGTATGGAATCAGAGAGGTCAGGCTGTCTAAGGCCAGCCTAGAGTAAGGTAGAGTAAGTTGTCTCTTTTGTTTTTAAGAGAGCAGCCTGCATTGTCTCGCTCTGGTTTGAGGTTTTTGTGTGTTAACATTCTAAATTCTAAGAAATGAAGCAGTGTTACCTTCCAGCAAGTGCATTTTGGTTTTAATCTAACTTTTCTCTGTGTGTGCCATGAACATAACACCTGCCAAACCTAGTGTTCCTCCATAAGGACCAAGCTGAATCTCTGTGCTTCCAGGAGATCTGGGACCTCACTCGTCCTATTACCCCAAGCGCATGTAGTGGGAAGGGGAGCCACGTCTCTCCCCAATGTGCTGGGCCATGGTATGGGGAGTAAGTTGCATACAAGGGTACTCGCAGCAGCGTGTGCACTGTCCATGAACATTCTACTGCCGCGAGGCAAGGCTTCTCCGGACCACTCCCTTACTGGAGGCTGTGCCTGAAAGGCACAGGGTAGCCTGACAGAAACTGGTTTCCCTTTTGATTCACATGATGTGCAGGTGGAGGAGAACACCTGTTAACAACAACCCAAGTGCTATGCTGAAAACAGAGACCTTTGTTACCTGACTGGCACTTGGAACCCTGAAGTCCATGCTTCTTGGACAGACACAACAGCAAATCCTATGCTGTCTCCTTTACTTTAACATCTATCCTGAAGGATCATGCTCTGAAAAGTTATTCATTGCCCACAAAATTATTCTGCACCAAATGCTCCCTTGTATTTTATCCTGCATCCTATTTAACATACACGTGAAGTCATCAGACCAACTCCCTTCCACACTGCAGGCTAACCTTAGACTGTAATGATCTATGGACCAGAGAGATGTCAGCAAGCTGCCCTTCTAGGTTAGAGTCAACAAAACAGAGCTGACTTTACCATGGTAGCAGCAGCGTTTTGGCAATAGCCAAATAAAAAATGAACATGACTCTACAGCCATGAAAACAGACCAGTTAACATACAAGAGAGACTAACATGATGGGAATCAGTCTAAGGGGTGCTGCCTAGTGGATAGGGCACCGGACTGGAACTCAGGATATCTGGATTCTATTCCCAACTTGGCCACTGGGTAATTTTGGGCAAATCACTTGCATTCTCTGTGCCTCAGTTTCCCTGTCTGCAACATGTGGATAATGCTACAGACCTCCTTTGACCAGCAGTTTGAGATTTATTGAAGAAAAATTCTACATAAGAGCTAGGTATTATTATCTAAGGCTCCATTATACTTATATGGCCCCATTATTGGGGTATCTGAGCCCCTTAGCATCTTTAATGTATTTACCCTCGTAATACTCCTGTGAGGTAATGATCCCTGTGTTACAGATGAGGAATGGAGTGACAGAATGGGGAAGGGATTTGCCCATGGCCACATGGGACGTCTGTGCAGAGGAAGGACCTGAACTCCTCTTTTGGTAATTCCAAACAATTCCAGACAGTCTACAAAAAATGAAACTTGATCAGCAGAACTGTGTTCATCTGTAAAACATTTGTATTGAATATTCTCATTCTTCAAGCTAAAAACAGACCTTCGATTTGTCTTTAGCTGGCCAATCCCAGGCAGTTACTGAAGTCATGTAAAGCCAAATTCTGCTCTTCATTGCATAGCAGCAAGTCCCATGGAAGCCAATGAGAACTTTATCCATGTAACTGGCAGCATTCTCTCCCCCTTTATCCTCAACCCATCCAGCTCTGCCCAGTTGCACCCTGTCGCAACAAGTGTGCTACACGACTGTTAAGAGAGCTGCCGGTTCCTTGTTTCAATTTTGCATGGCTTCTGTCACTCAGAAGAGAGCCTTAATGCATATTTGAATGCAGTGCTTTTAAATTCTCTTTAGAAAAATCATAAAAACAAAAGCAGACAAAGGAGCACTGTTGTAAAAATATTCAGAAGTTCCTTGGATACATTTGCGGTTACACCTCCGTAGTTATGGCAGCAGCTCTAAACTGTCCTGAGTTATCTCACTCTCTTCGTAGAGTTTGTATGGAAGATGCTGTTTGCAAAACAGAGCCCTAGCCCTGCAATTGGACCTGTGTGGACAGAACCCGGCATCCATGCAGAGCTCCGCTGAAGCCAATGGGTCTCCCTATACATCTAATTGCAGAAACAGGGCCTAATATGCTCAATACACAATAGCATTGCAATGATTAGTTAATATAAAAGATACCACCACTGAAAAAAAAAAAAAAGATCATCATCCGATGTAACTGTTTGATGTGACAAACTCCTTCAGACCCAATACAATGTCAATGCCATCATTATGATTCATACATTACATTGGCAATATACCAGATCCATTAGTCACTTGGACAGTATTCAGTACCAGAGGCACCAGTGCCATTCGATCATAACATTATCACTATGGGCTGGTGGCTCAATAAAACTGTTGTGAAAAGAAGCTACTGCACATGCACTGTAGCGGACTTGAAAATGAAGCTGAATTGTTTAATACGGGCCTACTAAATGCATCAGTGTCCTGCCTGTAGCTTGCAGAATGTATGCGTTTAAAAAAAAATATGAGCAATGTTTAGTCACAAGAAGCAAAGCAAAGACAAAAACTGGATTTTTCTCTAAAACGATCTTTGAACCTTGATTCACTTATCCATATATAGAGAGAGAATAAAATGAGGTATTCCCTTTTAAAGAACAGTAATCAAAACTGGGCTAATAACTTGTTTTACAAGCTCAGCTACAATGTTAGAAACAGCACACCTAGTCCTTCTCTCCAGAGTATCCATCTCCAGTACAGATGGGCAAACCTGTTCAGATAATGTAAGAACCAACTCAACCTTTCGCCTGTGCGTGCATCAACCCTAAGCGGACGTCTCCACCTTACAAGTCACGAGCGCACTGAGGAGCAGTTACGGACACAGGTAGTTCTACCATCACCAACGGGACGATCCAGGTGAGTAAAAGCCCTATTGGCGTGAGTAAGGGTTACGCCATCGGGCTCAAAGCAAGTGACTCCACTGAATCAATGAGGCTAACCGTGGACCACCTGGCCCTAACGGGAGTGTGCCATGTGGCAAGGAGGATGAAAGGAACTTCCCCTTCCTTGCACAGCCTGAAACAGAGACAGGCAGAATTCCAAGCAGTGACTTACAGGAGCATGCAGGCTGCCACTGGGAAAGGGAGAGAGGTATAGTTCTGCCCCTATGCACTAGCCAGAGGTGCTGACTGGCTGCATAGGGGGCAGTAAGCCACACACCCCAAAGAGCTCAGTCAGCATCACAGGGATCTTTAGGACGCAGGAAGACCCAGCAAAGCAGAACCCTCCTGCTACTCCCCACCAGCCACACTGCCAAGCTGGGTCTCCAGGGCACAGTCAGACCCCACATGAGCAAAGACTGCAGCCATGAGCTCTCTGTCTTCATGGGTTTGGGTGCAGCACCCACCTTTTGAAGTTCACTGCTCCCTGTTCTTCATTTCATTTGGCAGCTGGTCATACTATGGGCCAGCCACAGCCCCGGGATATTTGTGCTCAGCTCCCACTGAAGTTAACAGGAGAGACATACAAACAACCAGGGCAGAGTTACAGGTTCTATGCTTGGAATCGCCTTCAGACAGCAACCTCGCCAAATGTTTATCTCTTCCCAGCAACAAAGCAATATTGTATTAACCATGCAGCTCCGGGATTTGCAGTGCCTACCTTGACTTCTACATGTGCCATCAAGACTGCAAAGTTGGTGAGATGATTACAGGAACATGTGGTGTGTGTCTTGTTTGTGGTCAGGAGCCGACACCCTTGTTTCGACCAATACCCTGTCATCGTGTGTTTTGAATAGTTCCAGAATGAACAGTTAGGGTTGAAAATTTCTTCTGACTGCTGCAGAAAGAAATGAATAAATGCAATAAAAATTCTAATGGCTTCTGAGATTTCTAAATGCACTCTCTTTTCCCAGAGTTTGTAACTCTTACCCTTTAATTTCATATAAACAATCAGCAACAGTTTATACGTCAAGTATTGTACATGCCAGAGAAAGTTAGATTGTTGCTGCTCTCTTTGTTACTGCCAGCTTAGTTCTTTGTTCTTGATTAATTTCAACCACAGAGTAAATTCAACTCTCCAGAACCAGACTGCTTCATTTGCATTGCAGAGCAGAGAAATTAATTGTTTTAAGCAATCAACTTTTGCAATTACAGTACTTGGCTAACGGAGGGCTAACTGTCCTCTTTCACTGTTCCCTCTAATATCCCCTGCCACCATGATAAAATAATATTTTGGACCATTTTAATATATTGGTAGCTTCTAATTATGGAGTGACATGAGTTAGCAATTGAATGATGGGGCTTCCACACAACAGAGACCCTGATTAGTACAATGTAAAAGACACATTATCTATAAAACATTAGGCACAAAGTAACAAACACTTAAGTCAAAATTTAATCCAAGGCTACTGAGTGCTTCAGGTGGCCAAACTTCAGAACTTTTGCTGCATTAATTTTAGAAATAAAATTAAAATCTCTTTAAATGTGTGTTTGCTGATGCCCCCACGCTCCCGTACCTTGATATGCTTGACAGTAAACACCACAGGATCAGCAAGATAAACCTTATTGCTGAACTCTTTGTTTATTGCTGCTGTAATGACGGGGGAGTTGACTATGACAGAGTGATTGGTTGACATGGCCTCTGTTCCCAACTTCATGCTGGCGTTCTCCGTGGAGAGATAGTGGCCCAGGTTGTTATACAGCACAAAAGCCACCCTGATTTCACCTACAAAGTGCAGAGAGGAGTTAGAGATCAGATCAGTCCAGCCTAGAAGTTGTGTTAGAGATAACAACTGTCCCTTCCAAGCAAAGCGTTCTGTTAGCTATGACTTCCTCCATCTTGTCTACTCTGCCGAAACAAAGAGTTGTGTGCACTTTGGGAACAATCCAGCCTGTGTTGCTGAAGGGATAATGTATCACTGGCTCATTCCGTGAATGCAACAAAAACTCAGGAGTTAAAAGTACTGAGGCCTGGTGCAGAAAACTCAACTCCCACTGTCACTGCAAATACCAGAACTCCATGTGGCCCATCAAGTTTTCCAAGGGAGGGGAGAGTTGTGTATCCAATACTTCTCTTTGTGAGCAAGTGGGTAGGAAGAAGGTGAAGGGAGATGGGGAATTAGGAGGGACTCCAGCTTGTGGCACACGTGGGAATAACCTGCTCCATGGAAAAGAGGTGAAGTAGCTTACTCCTCTCATAGCAAGAAGGAGCAGGGAGGAGTTGGGTGTCTACAAATGACCCTCTGTTGTCTGCCCTTGGGCAGTGCCACTCTCATCCTTGGGGCACACTGTAAAGCGACAGTCTAAGCCACAGGGAGCAACTTGTTGAACAACCTAACCCTATTTCCATTCAAGACTGTGGGGTGAGGGAGAAGGGGGGGCAGGAGTGGATCAGAAATTACCCATAAACAATCAGTAACAAAAGAGAAAAAAAAGAAAAGAAAAAAATGTGAAATGTTAGTTATAACAAGATACATTTTTCAACCAGGTTTTCTCTTTTTCCATTTAATTCCATTGCTAGAGATGTTGCATAAAAGCCACACTACCAGCAAATTGATTCCTAACTGAAGCAATCCGCTTTATTGCTTTTTTTGTCCATCACTGCAAAGATCTTAAAATAAGGAAGGCAGTGAGTTAGTTTTCCTTTATAATTATTAGTATTATTTTTTTAAAAAAGTCTTTCCACTCCTGGATTGGGCAGCTATGATGGTACCTTTCCCAGCTTGTGTGATTTCAAGGCACACTATCACAATGGCCTAATAATGTGAGGATGGAATTGCCATGGGGAACAAAGTCTGATTGAGAACTTGAGGGAAAATTCCCCAGTGGGACAATACTCCACAGCACTTATACAGCATTTTTCACCAGTAGATCTCAAAGCACTTCACAAAGCAGGTCAGTCTCATTATTCACATTTTAAAAGTCAGGAAGAGCCAAGAATAAAATCCAGGTGCCCTACGCCCCTGTCCAGTGATCTGTCCACTCGGCCATGCAGTAACGACAATGAGGTCAATGTATTTGCACCTGATTGTGCCAAAGGAGAAGGCAGATAGCCCTGAAATAGCAATATAATATGGGGATCTTGTCTGAAGATTATTTACTGTAACTAAAGTAAACTTTACAAAAATTGAAATGCCCCTTCTATATTAATTGTCTAGTGATTTTTACAATGTCCTGTGTTCTGGGGAGACTTCAGGGTGAACAGAAGTGCCTAACTATGAGAGATTGAGATCACTGCTTTCAAATCTATTTAATAGCTTTAGGCCAGATCCTCAGCTGGGGTAAACTGAGGCAGTTCCACTGACAACAACAGAACTATATTGACTGACACCAGATAAGGATCTAGTCTTTTGGTGAATCCCTTTGTTATCACTTCCAAAGTGGAGTTAATAACGTCAGACAAAATTCGGATATATCTGCCACATCGGCTAAACTAGCTGGTGGTATCAACAACCCTTCACAGCAGTGATCACTGTCTTCACAACAGCAAAGCACAGTGCCACTTTGCCTTTTGGGGGCTACTCCTGTTTGCCAAGGGAAAAAAAAATGCCAAGTAGAAAATCTGGTCTACTGAAAGAATATAAAATGTTATCACAATCCTGGGCTGTAACATCTGAGTGCAGCTGAGTCCAAGTCTATTCTGCTCTCCAGGCTTAGCAGCATGTAATGCGGATTTCTCCTCTGTCTTCTAAAGCTTTTATAAAGAGTTTCTCTTTCCCTACAGATTTCTAAAGTCCAACCACACGTGGTGAAATACTAGCCCCACTGAAGTCCATTGAAGTTCGGCCATTGACTTCAATAAGCCCAGGATTTCACCCAATTAAATACTCTCTTTTAATCCTACAATTTCGGGGATATACCTAGATGCCACTGAAGTGGAAAACTCCCATTGATCTCTGCAAGACCAAGGCTCAGAGTCTTCAGGATTCTTAATAGTTTAACCTCGGTTACCTAGCTTTACATTATCCCATTGCTTTATATTTTGGCTATTTTCCAATGATCAAAGTACTGTCGCATTTACAAGCACACATGCAGGCTAATGTTTAAAAGCAACCCCCACAGAATACACAGTCATTACAGAACAATAAAATAAATGAGCAGAGTCTTTACTTGAATGGCTCTCATCAACAGAAATTTGTCAAGCCCTATAGTACAAACAGAGCCTGGCACTTCATGGTTTGGGCTACAGTGGATCTACAGAGATAGATCCACAAATATTTCTGCTCAAATTACAGAACTAGAAATGAACGACTTGGCAGCATAAAGACCGTTCCGATCTAACATCATCTTTAATTTATAGCATATCAAGAGGCTCATAAGCTTTACAGATAGAGACACAGGATTTCAATTCATAACTTTTAATCATCCCTTTTTGGTGTGTTGGCTTTTCGTGTTATCATTTGCTGGGCTTCCCTCACCCCTCACCATCTTTCAAATGTTTGCACAGTGCAGTACTTCAAAACTGTTTTTCAAATAAGTCTTTTATCCTATGTAAGTTCTCACCATAGGCAACAGATGCTAACTAACCACTGAGGCTCAGCATCATTCCCCACTGACTCACTTGCAGCATGATTTACGAAACCAGTGCACATTTACAGAGCCTTGACACTTGCAAAGATTGACAGTCACTTGGCAGTAAAAGAGATTTCCAATCAGCGGATTTAGCATGCAGTCGAGGACATGGGGCAGTTAATTAATATTAAACATGTCTGGTGCACCACAGGTTTTATAGATGCTCAAAAGTAAAAAAGAAATACATAACATCGACTATTTTAGAAGCTCCAGTCAAAGTAATGGAAAAGAACTGTAAAATATTAGGACATCACAAAGTTGGGAAGAAAATGTAGTTACTATTTTAACATTAATCCATATGCACTAAAGCAAGATTTACAAGGCACCTTATGAAAGAACTCCAGATGACTGATTATCAATATACCCACAGAAGTACAGTGCTACTAGACTGGCATGATCAGTTTTGCGCATAAGGCACCCCTGTTTCTGTTGCAGCAGAGGATTTGCTGGCATTGCTTCTAAGCAGGGGAAACAAATCTGAGGGCAGCAAGATGAATCACTAGATCTCTGCATGCAATTCAAACACCTAGATGTAGCAGGATCTGGTAAGGCCTGGCTGGCCACTAAGGGTATGTCTGTATGGCAAGTAGCAGCCCACAGCAGCGACTCTCAGAGCCTGGGTCTACAGACTCAAGTGCTATGGTGCTAAAAATAGCCATGTAGCTGTTCCAGCTCAGGGTCTGAAGGCTAGGGCAAGAGGTGGGCTTAACGCCCAAGCTCTTGCCTGAGTGCCAACACAGTTATATTTAGTGCCATTTAGTATGAGCCTCACAAGCCGGAGTTTGTAGACCCAGGCTCTGAGACTTGCTGCTGCTTTCTGTGTTCATGTACCTTCAGAAAAAGTGGATCCGGCTTTGCAGACTTTTTGCCTTCCTCAGATAGAGCCAGGAGAGAAGGGGGATTTAAAAATGTGCATCTCAGCAAAGTAAGATAAAGTCACACTTTACATCAAGGGTATGTTCATTAAGGGTTTATATAGTTAACAAATGCTTAATAGATCGTAATAAACAGTTAATCACTTGTTATAGAATCCAACCGGTCAATAGGCTACGTATTACTGTTGCGAGTATAGTTTATTTATTTGTATTATCAGAATGCCTAAAGCCCTGGCCATGGACCAGGGACTGTACAAATGCAGAACAAAAGGCGTTTGCTACAGCTCTACTTACACTACAAGCTCTTTGGAGCAGGGATTTTCTTTTTGACCTGAGTCTGTACAGTGCCTCGCATCATGGAATCCTGGTCCATGACTAGGGCTCCTAGGTGCTACTGCAATCAATGATCATCAATAACACCTTTTACTGATATTATAACTCTCTGTAACGCCTTCAACGGATGTGCTTATAATGACTACAGCTTCTAAGGCTCATGTCTGCAACATGCTTAGAACTGTCATTCATTACTTATTCTATACTTTACAGGCTACTTTTAAGGGTAACCCGTTGGTGACCTGAATTAAAATGTGTGAAAGGCCTCAAAATTCAGCACCCACCATTTCGACCATTTTGTTTCAATGTATTTGCCGACAGCTGGATAGCGCTTCCGTGGCCCAGGTTCTGTGGAAATTTCAGGTCTTCCAAATTCCCATCGGTGCTTAGCCTGGCAACTTCCAGTTCTGTTAGCAAGAGAGAAGTGAGCTACCCAATTATAACACAGAGGAAAAAAAATCACTATTTTAAAATAATTATACCCAGCTAAGTTACAAAACTGTTTTCCAAATAAAATGGAAACACTAGAAACCATGTATAGTGTTTCATCCTAGACTCTGCTTTGGACTTCTACTTATTTCTTCCCTGACAAAGGTTTAAACATAATTTTTAAAAAATAGCAAATAAAATGTAGTCTCTGTTGTAGGCAAAGACAACTAGTTCATGTAAACAAGCACCCAAGAATATTAAAGACAACCATTAACATGGAAATCTGAAAGTGTTGGTAGTTTGCCACTGGCTCTTGGTACATTCTGTAGCTTTTATCGACACTCGGCATCTGCATTCAAAGAAATGAAAAGAAAGGCTGTTCTCATTTTACGTGAGCACTGCTGGAGGCCTGGCATTTTCCATCTCGCTTGTTTTTTAATTAAAAACAACCGTCAGCTAAATAAAGACAAAAACTTGAATTCAATTGAATATATTTGTATTAAGTAAGATCAAGGACCATCTCCTTGTAAGCTGGTGCGCTCACTGATATAACAGATGTAGATTATGGCTGGGATTTCCAAAAGAGAGGGATTTAAGTGTCCAAGTCCCACTGAAATGCAATGGGAGTTGGGTGCCTAACTCCATTAGGCTCTTTTGAAAAATGTAGTCCATGCTCTTTAGGGCACAGTCTGTCTCTTTGTTACACTTTTGTGCACATAGCTCAGTGGGCCCCTGGCCTCCAGGCACCAGTGAAACACAAGTAATAGATAATCATAATACACTTAACCCACAAAATAGGGTGACTAGGAGTCAAAACCTGCAATTTTTACTCAGATCTTAGTCAGCCAAAACTCAGATCTTATGCAGCCACCACAGAAGCATAGCAAATAATCATTCATAACAATAAAGGGAGTTTTGTTTGGGAAAGACTTGAGGCTTTGGCTGTAAAGAGGGGTTCTGTACCTGCTGAAATGTAATTTCTCCAGGGTAGTGCACCAAATCAGCAACTTTCATTCTGTTTCACTATAAATCACTAGCTAAGAGTTTACTATCAATGGAGTCTGGCTATACCAGAATTCACTATCAATGGAGTCCTGCCATACCAGAGTTCACAATTGGTTCCACTGCTGAATCTGTCCATCCAACAATGGCTCTGCCACTGCTTACAACACTGACATCTTTAAATCCTACCGGCTAAATGGAAGCCTTGTCTATAGGCCATCAATTCAGTTATACCACACACAAAACTTCAAATTATTTGTTTATGGCTGGACCCCTCTGATAGGGCCGAATCGTGAGAAAGTGCTGAGTGCCTGCAACTCCTAGATTTTACCATGAGTAAAGAGCTACAGGGAAGAAGTCACATTACTGAAGGGAAGGTTTTGAAAGTCGCACCCGAGGGGAAGCAGACAACACCATTCAACCCCCCTGCTTTATTCCACAGTTGTTGGTGACAGAGGGACACTCAAACAGGAAAGGAAGAGTCACCTATTTAACACGTATGGAGAAAAAGAGGTTGAATTTAATTCAGATGAAGTGAGCTGCACTACATTGGAGCTAGAGGGTGAAATCCTGGTCCCCCATTGGCGTGAATGGGACCAGGGCTTCCCCCAGGATTCCAATCCTGTTTCTATCTCTCTTCCTCTCCCTGGCCACTTTTGGTGTTTCCAATAGCTCCGGTCACTTACGGATATTGTCAGTGTTCTCCCTGACAATGTCCGACTTCAGGAGGTTATCGGCCAGCACAAAGGCACTTTCTTCCACCGTGTCCAGCAACATGGTGGCTGCACGAAGCTGGTCACTCGCGGTCAGGTCTCTCCATGCGTTCAGAGCCTGCGGCTGCAGGAGGTTATTAACTGTCTCGACCATGGCCTGCCAAGAAGAAAAGCAGAGTGAGAAAGGGCTCCAGTGAGGCTGCATGAGCTGTCAAGCTATCTACAAATTCATCCTACCCGGTAAGCAGAGTACTGTCCCATCGCCTCACCCCTGCAGGCAATCTACAGTAGAGCTACCCATTATTTTTCCCTTTGGCCAGGGAATGTCAGCAAAAAAGTTCTTCTCATCAATAGCTTTGAATTCAGACCAAGTAAGATTTTTTTTTCTCTGAACATACACAAAGGAAACCACACATCCCTGGCAATTACAGTGTCTACTGGATCCAGAATTAAGAATTAGACTCAGGACAGCAAACAGATCTGTTCCTGATAAGGTGAGAGTTAGTTGCACAGCCCACACTGCTTACCCAAAATGAAGAGTGTCTAATGCATACCGGGGCTACTGTTTCTAAAAGAACACACCATCACCACCACCTCTGTGCTGCTCTCTATCATGAGACTGCTAAGCAGTGGGGCCATGATACCTATAATTCTCTGGTGTGCCTGCATCCAAAGGCACAGCAGGTGCAGTTAGAGATTTACATAGGGCATCACATTTCAAATCTCTCCAGTCAGTAAACAATCTTCACTGTAGTAACAACTTATATCCTTCCTACCGTGTGCATTGTGCCCTAGGTTGCAAAGTAAAACAGAGCACTCCCATTGTGAACTCCCAAGGATTAATCTGGATGCATGTTAGGCTGAAAACTAAATTGAGCAATTCTTGTGGTTTGTAAATTACAGTCCTCAGACCTATCGACTGTGAAGATTTCACTTGACTATAAAGAGCAGCTCAGTTGCTAACCACGTCTAGCCCAAGGTGTGTGTAGTTAGCATGTTTTTAAATGGGAACCAGCA
This sequence comes from Gopherus evgoodei, assembly GCF_007399415.2. Taxonomy (NCBI): domain Eukaryota; kingdom Metazoa; phylum Chordata; order Testudines; family Testudinidae; genus Gopherus; species Gopherus evgoodei. The sequence goes on from NC_044326.1 coordinate 139,285,107, forward strand.
GTGCACTGGTTAGCAAAATTTACTGCTTGTGGGGAGAAAAAGAACAGCTAACGTTTTCTTCTTCTGGTTAGTGTTTTCATGGTTACTAGTTATTAACTGCTAAAAAATCCTGCCTCATAATGGAATACCCTCACTGTCAATTAGCACCAGCCTCAGCAACTAATTCGCCTTTTGAGATAAAGTTGCCTTGTTTGATGTTTTTCCATGTGCTGAAAGCCCTGGCATCAAACCCACATCTACTGCTATTCTGTGCTGCAAGGACAACCCTGTTTGACCAGTAATTTGCAGCCGCAAGGCGCTCACTACTCAGAAGTCTTTGCTGGGTCTCCCCCCACCACCACCTCCCAAACTAGGTTTACAACATGACTATCAAAGAGATATAGCGCAGTCTTTTTTCTAGGAAGTGATCTAGAGGCCTGGTACTAAAATGACATGACCAGAAGGATGTGGCGTTAGAGGCCGTATTAACCACTGCCCTGCCCCTTCTGCTGTCACGTCCACCTGTGCAGAGGTAGGATAAAATACTACCTGATCAAATGTTATCCTTTCTCATCCATTTTGCACTGGGGCAAAAAAATAGACAATGCAAGGCTATGAATTGCTCCAGACATGATCATCTTGCAGTAAGGCCCAAGGAAAAGCAAAGATCTCAAGATTATTATTTATTTATCATATCATGGCCCAGGACCCCACGGTGCTAGGAGCCTTATAAACAGAACAAAAAGACAGTCCCTGCCCCAAGGAGCTAACAATATAAGTGTAAGACAAGAGACAACAGACGGATACACAGAGAAGGGAGAGTACAAGGAAACAATGAGACACTACTGTTAGTATCATAGGCTGTGCTCTCAACACACCAGTGACCTAACTATTGTCAAATTTGTTGTAGTATTCATGGCGAAAGAGAGTTTTAAGAAGGGTTTTGAAGGAGGATACATCCTAATGACACTTTTAATGAGATAATGCAATTATACTAATAACCACTTTGGGTCCATAGTGCATTCTGGTGTCACCAATCACTTTCATCAGCAGAGGATTGGTTGACTCATCAGAATTTTCTTTCACAGAACCCCATTATTCTGCACTGCCATTTAGAGAGTATATTACAGAAATCCATATTTCTCCTTTCTCCTTGAGATTAATGGCTTGATTTTCAAAAATGCTGAGCACCCAGGACCTCCTCTTATAGTTGACTGAAGCTTTTGAACATCAGTCCAGAAACATTCAAGAGACATTGTCCCACACCCCACTTACAAATGTTGGTGAACCTTTTGTCCCGTTAAAGTAAATGGCGAAATTCTCGATTATTTTAATGGAGTTAGAATTACACCCATGCTATCCAGACATATTGATTTTCCAGCAGCAAAATCTATTTCTTGGTGTCAAGCATTTACATTCCAGGCCCTGAACTCAGCTTTTACAGTATGGGTAGAAGTTGCAGAAGTTCAGCATTACACGCATACGGACAATGCAAAGATGTTCTTTGACTCTCTCAAAGCAGTCTACAGATAATCTACATCTGGCGCAATGCTCCTGCAGTTGGCAGATGGCATAGCCCTCATCAAAGACAGAGAGGGAATTATAGAGAAGGGATGATCACTTAAATAGTCTACTCATTAGGCCATCCAGGGTCCATAGGCGTGACATTGATCAGTTACCTGAGAAACCCATTAAAGCGGAACTTAACCTCCCTCTATCAGTTGAAGAAGTCATGAAAGCCATCAAACAATTGAACTCTGGCAGAGCATCCAGAAAGGATGGTATTCCAGCAGAACTGTATAAAGTAGCAGGCCCCAAGGCCATCGAGGTGTTTCATGACATCTTGAGTGGCATTTGGGAGAAAGAAGAAATGCCATAAGACTTTAAATATGTTATTACTGTATCACTGTTCAAAAACAAAGGCAGCAGAGCTGACTGCGCAAATTACAGAGGCATTGCTCTCCTCTGTACAGCAGGCAGAATATTAACTCATATTCTACTGATAAGACTCACTGCAAACATATGAAGAGAATCTGTCAGAAGCACAGTGCGGTTTCAGATCAGGTTGTAGTACTACGGATATGAGTCTTGTAAGGCAGGCCCAGGAAAAATGTTTAGAGCAGAACAGGGACCTTTATGCACTTTTCATCAAATTGACCAAAGCTTTTGATATGGTCAACAGAGAGGGTCTATGGGCTATTCTACATAAACTGGGCTGTCCAAGAAGGTTCATACAAATCATCCATCTGCTCCATGACCCCATGCCAATGCAAGTGCTCTCCAATGGTGACTCTTCTGACACATTCAAAAACTCGAATGGAGTGAAGCAAGGCTGCGTACTTGCTCCAGTGCTGTTCAATTTATTCTTTGCCTATGTGCTCAGCCATGCCACAAGGGACTTGGATCAGGGGATATACATCCACTCTCAATTCGATGGTTTCCTCTTGGATCTTCAAAGACTCAGTGCTAAGACCAAGACACTGGGGAGACTTCTCTTCAAGGCACTTTTTGCAGATGACTGCGCCTTGATGGCCCATAGACACGATGAGCTTCAGGTCATCGTCGATAGGTTTTCTGAAGCATCCCAGCTCTTTGCCCTCACCCTCAGTCTTGGGAAGACAGAGGTCTTGTTCCAACCAGCATCTCATTCCAATGCCCCAGCGCCAGCCTGTCAGGGTTCTTTCCCCACTCTGAACTTTAGGGTACAGATGTGGGGACCTGCATGAAAGACCCCCTAAGTTTATTTACCAGCTTAGGTTAACAGTAAGCTGCCACCACCAAGCGTGTTCCAAATCTTAGGGGAGAGCCACTTGGAACTCTACCTTCCCCCAAATATTTCCCAAGTCCCTAACCCCCACTTTCCTGGGCAGATTTGAGACTAATTCCTCCCCCCCAAGTCCTTACACCCCTTTTCCTGGGTAGGCTTGAGAGAATATCCTCATCAATTAGTCCTGGTGAACACAGATCCAAAACGCTTGGATCTTAAAACAATGAAAAATGAATCAGGTTCTTAAAAGAAGGATTTTATTAAAAGAAAAGTTAAAGTTTATCTCTGTAAAATCAGGATGGAAATAACTTTACAGGGTAATCAGATTCAAAGAGCCCAGAGGAACCCCTCTAGCCTTAGTTTCAAAGTTACAGCAAAACAAGGATAAACCTCCCTCTAGCAAAGGAACATTACAAGTTGAGAAAACAAAGATAAATGAACACGCCTTTCCTGGCTGTTACTTACAAGGTTGAAATATGAGAGACTTGTGCAGAAAGATTTGGAGAACATGGATTGATGTCTGGTCCCTCTCAGTCCTAAGAGTGAACACCATGAAAAAAAAGAGCACAAACAAAAGCCTTCTCCTGCCCCAAGATTTGAAAGTATCTTGTCCCCTTATTGGTCCTTTGGGTCAGGTGTCACAGCCAGGTTACCTGAGCTTCTTAACCCCTTACAGATAAAAGGATTTTGGTGTCTCTGGCCAGAAAGGATTTTATAGTATTGTCTACAGGAGGGTTGTTACCCTTTCCTTTCACAGCCATTTTCATCCAAGGCACACAGCTGAAAAACGTGGATAAGTTCAAATATATGGGCAGCGTCATCTTGTGCAATGGTTCCCTTGATAAGGAAATTGCCTCCAGAATTTGTTAAGCCAGCCAGGCTCTTGGCCAACTCCCAATAAAAGTCCTTAACCAACACATTTGTCTCACCACCAAATTGAAGATCTACAGTGCAGTGGTCCTAACATCTCTTCTGTATGGATCAGAGACATGGACTCTTCCTAGACGGCACATTAAACAGCCTAAAAAATTTCACATGTGCTCCCTCTGCTTAATAATAAGCATTCACTGGCAGGACAAAGTGACCAATATTAAAGTCCTTGAGAGAGCAAGCAAACACAACCAGCACTGAGGCAATGCTGATGGTCTCTGACAATATCAGAACATAACAGATTTGAGAAGGATTGACGTAATCATCTCCAGGCTGCACGTGAATGGCGCCACAATGCTGCATCATCCAATATCATAGATACGGACTTCCCATGCCCAGTGTGGCCAACTCTGTGCATCAGGGTTTGGACTTCAGAGTCATATGCATAGACATAGATGAGAACTGAGACAATAACAACATCATCGTCAGCAATGGACTACCACCACCAACAGTCTGGAGTTCACGAACGAGAAATTTAGCTGCTAGACTTTTAAACTATTTTTTTAAATAAAATAATACTAATAATAATACTAATAATAAAAACCTTGGAAGTTTGGCAACTGCATCTAAAGTGACATGATAAATTTATCAGTCAAAAAGACTCATTAAACTACACAGAGATAGGTAATTTTTTTCAGTATTTTTAAATCTTAAAGCCCAGTCTGAATAATGTTTCATACATTTTGGTAGCTTACATCAGAAGCTTTGTCCTTCGAAAGAGCAAAGAGAAGTCTTATTATTTTTGAGTGATCAAAGACGTGCCCATTTTGCTTTGCAAGTCTATGCAACGTGGCTGTGTTTTTCTTGCAAAGATCCCATATTCAAGGAAAGTAATTAGGCACTCCAGTCAGAAAATGATGATTCCCCACACTCACCCTCAACATTATTATGCAGAACACAATTTGCAATACTTTTATCTAGCTTGCTACTAATGGGCCCTTTAAATCTTTGCTAAAACATCATGTTGGATTTTATTTTTTAAAATAGTTGAATGGTAGAAAGAATTAGTCTTAACTGCAGCCTTAGCTCCTGGGTTTGGGTGAGACAGTAACGCATATTTGACTAAACTTGAAACATGCTGAAATACTTGCATTAGTAGTAGTGCAACATCTGCTCCAAACATTCTGCTCTTAAAAAACTCTTTTTTTTCTCATTTGTATTTGAATTTTTGTGTGCGGGCACATCTGTGAAAGACAGAACATTAACTGGATATTACACAAACTCTCTTGTGGACTCAGCAGTCAAATCGAATAGCTACACTGAAGCCAGTGCATGTATATCACCGATGAATTAGGATCAACAGAGAGATTCCCACAGACCTCAATGGGCTTTGAATCAGATTTGAACACACCCAGTAAAACTGCCTGCACAGGAGTTACACCAGGGTTGAATCTGGCCCATTGTTTTTCCCAAAGAAGCACTCCCTCACCCAGCGTAGTGCATTAACCTAACCTTCCTAGCACTACATTTTTGAGCAAAGCACTTCATTATGGCACAGCATTGCAGGCAAGGCCATGGAGATTAAGCGTTAATGAAATGTTTGGGTTTGGAAGAAGGGCTGAGGTAGGTGTTTAAATGAAACCAAACAGCTGTTAAAGGAACAGCTTCTCTTGAGCTAGAGCTTGCAGGAAGAGGACACTGGAACAAATATGGGTAAACAGAACAATTGACAGTGCTAGTCTAAGCACTGATCCAACGGCTGGGCTTTTAGCTGAACAGCAGAGGTTTGGCCCATACATGGATTATACAGATTTGATTCCTACCCTGTCTGTCTTGCCCCCTGGTCAGTCAGGGTATGTCTACATGGCACTTGAGTCTCCAAACCCCAAACAGACAGACTCGCTTTAGCTCTGTTCAAGCTAGCATACTAAAAATGGCTAGTGTCTGTTTGTCAGAGGGTGGAGACGGATGGCAGAAGAGAGATCACTTGATCATTAGCTGTTAGGTTCACTCCCTCTGGGGCACCTGGCATTGGCCACAGTCGCTAGACAGGATACCGGGCTAGATGGACCTTTGGTCTGACCCAGTAAAGCCGTTATTATGTTCTTATATGTGGATGCTGTGGCAAAAGTGGCAGCTCCAGGTAGCCACCTGAGCAGGTACCCAGTGGGTCAGGCAGGACGGTACTCAAGTGGCTAGCCTGGATTGCCATCCACACGGCAACAACCACATGGTCATTTTAGTGCAGAGCTAGGATGAGTTTAGTTACCTGGTCAGGAAGGCACGCTCCCAGCAGCCGTGTAGACAAACCTGAGGGGCAGGGAAAACTGCAGAAGCAGAATGTTCTTCCAAACACAGTGAGTGCCTTACAACTAATCTTCACAATAGTACGGGGGGGAAGGGGAGCATTGCCAAGCTCCAGACCCAGACATTCAACCCCTAGCCCTCCTCAGCCAGAAGGCTGAAAGCCTCAACACAGGGACTAAAACATGAGAAACGGGTGCAAGGTGGGTGTGTTTGTGGAGGGGGAGGAGAGAGCTGAGTATCCCAAGAGACATTGATGATCCGGATAAAGTCTGGGATTATCAAAGGTGCCTAAGAGAGGGTGGCACCCAACTCCCATTAAAAGGCTGTGGGTTCCTGACTCCCCTAGGCTCCTTTAAATGAATAAACAAACCAAAACTCCCACTGGTCCCTACTATTATTCTGTGAGTTAAACATTTTCCATTTAAATTTCCCTCCCACATCCTCTTTTAAGCACTAGTCTATACAGCTCATCTGATAAGAACTGTATAAAAACTAGCAGGATTGGCCAAATACCTTTTCCGAGTCCTCAAACAAAACAGAACCTGGGGAGGTGGGTGTCTCATCCAGTTCTTCCCACAGCTAGAGTCAGCCTCCCCCACAACACTGCATTGAGTAAACCCGAGATTCCTGGGGTGTATATAAGATAACTAATATACCAGGAGTGTAAACACAGAGAGAGGAGAGCTATGATGGTGGGAACTATCTTTGGTGCAAATCTTTTTCTGTGAGGCCAAGTGCAACAAATATAGATCCTGCTCCTGCTCCTGCTCCCATAGAAGTTAACTTCAGTAGTGTTGGGTCAAGTTCATAGACGTGTGGTTGGGATTTAGGAAAATGCCCATGACAGACAGGTGCACAACTGCCACTGAAAGTTGCTGCAGCCCAGCCTTCTTTGCAAATATCAGTAACCTTGCAGTCACCCTTGACAGTGATTGATGCAGAGACCAGGACGATTGTCTCGTTTCCTTGTGCTCCCCACTCTGTATCCACCTGCTTGGGCAGGAACCATCTCTTTGTTCTGAATTTGTACAGCACCTAACACAGTGGGAGTCCTGGTCTGTGACTCCTAGGCACTACTGGAACACATACAGTAACAACAACAATAAATGATAGAGGAGAAATCTTTCCCAAACAAGGGCAAACTCATTGTTCCCTGGCTTTGTCCTAGGATTACAACCAATCAATCAATCCATTCATCCAAACATAATTCTTTCTTTTCATAAATTACAAATTGATATTAAAATATATTATTGTCAACAGACAACTAAATAGGAGCTTTACAGTAATTATACCTTACGAAAAGATTGGTTTTACATATCCTGTTGATTTCCTTTGTGACAGTTGCTAAGTTCTGTAAAATTGCATTTTGTTTGTGTGTTTATTTTTATCTTCTCGCCTTTTAGAAATGTCAATGAGAGTTTCTGGCTAAGTGACAGTGATTCCATTTTAAATCTAGGAGTCTGCATATATATTGGTGCCACATAAGTCTTACTATCACTCCACCAAAGCTTTAAACTTTGCATTTTGAAAACAAATGTCTTTTTCTACACTCAAAATCCCTGCCTTTAACTGGGAATTGACATTGGAAAACACTAATTGCTGTAAAATCCGTTCACCCCGGTCCAGTTACAGCGCAGTCTGGGAGCAGATTGTGTGCCTCACAGTACCACCGCATTTCAACCTTGACCTCAGAAAACTGGTGACTATCTAACAATTCTCAGCTCTTTAAACATGTACTTTAGCCTCTTGAGAGCAGGCCATCAGCTGAAAAACTGAAAAAACCCAACACAGCTACTAAGGGATGCATCCTACCTATCTTCTCATCTGTGAATGATAAAACCTTGGTCCAAACCAGAGTGGTGAGTGTCAAAGGGGCTCTACGGGAAACAAGTCTGAATTCCTCTTTTGACTCTTCCAATTCTACAGGATATTTCAAACTGGCCTCTCTTGCAAAAGAGCACATGTTTAAGGTAGACCTGAAAACATCATGCAGATAGCTTCCTATTGTATACACTCACCAACAATTGTGTTGTGGTCCTAACTTGCTGTGAGTTTTGCATGAGTGTGGACAGTGGAACTGGGGCTTTAATATACTGCTCTTGTTACGATCCTGCTGATTAGAAAATATATAAACACAGAACTTTGACTTTTCTAATGCTCTTTCATATTATTAGCAATTACATTCCTTGGCTGAACGCAGATTACATCACACAACTCCCATTACAGTATTAACCAGTCAGGAACTAGCAGCAGTACAGGACACAGTGGGAGTAACAAGGCAAACACAACCTAGGATAGCTTCACTAGGTCCTGACACCTCTACAATGCAAGATGATTCCACCAGTCCCCCAGTGTAATGGCCATCTCCAAATCCCACACAAGCCAATGGAAAGATTCCCACATATTGTTTAATAAAATTTTTTTTTTGGATCTTGTTAAGTTATTCTAGAGGTCCAAGTATCTTCCCCCAGGGACAAACCCCGAGAATATTTCCCAGTTTGTGCTGAGTCATTATTTTGATAAACATGCTGAATGTTTTAAACAGCAGCAGGATCAGGCCCCCACTCAGGCCTGAGGCCCTTAATCAGCAAAACACTTAAGCACATGCTTAACATTAAGGACCGAGTCAGGACTACAGAATCGGCCCTCAGTGCCATATTTATATCTGTAGCTTACCAGCTTTTACAGGGTAAATTTAACCCCTTATGTCCCGAACAACAAAACCAATTTCAGCTAAGGACAACTTTATTCTCTACCTCCAGACAACTCACTGCAAACAAAGAATGATTCATCAAAGTGCACTTATGGACAAGTTGGGCCATAGGGACTTTGTGTGTAAAAACACACACACGCGTGCACATGCACACAATCTCTCTCTCTGCTCCCCTTCTCATTGAGACCCAGATTGTCTGGTCCCTCTGCTCGGCATAGTCCAGCCAATTGATGGGCACAAGGAACTCCTAGCCCACCTCTGTGCAGAGGACAGTTGAACTCCTGGGGCTCAGGGAAGTACAGGGAGTGCCCCCAAAGGCATACACCACCCCAAAGTAGGTGAGGAGGAGGATACATCACAACACACAACTAAATCTTCACTGCCCTCCTGTTGCATGCATACCAACTGCCGACTCGATCAGACAGAAAGGGTGTTCACTGAGATGCTACTGTCCTTGTTCAAAGAGACACAACCCTCTCGGAAGAAATGACTGTGCTCAAAACCAGGTCCAGATTCCTCTGGCCACCAGCAGCAGAATCAGGTGCATGCAGGGCTGCTTTGGATGAAAACCAAATTAAACAGGAAACTGCCAATGGGTTTGTCTTGCAGCAATACTTATTTTAAATAAATGGCGAGACAAGGGAGAATAATGAATCTCTTGGCTTTCTTGTGCCCGCTGGCTCAAGGAGGAAAGTACACTGCAGCAATGTGGTGAATAATCAGCTTTACAACGTTGTTCAATTACGGTCAGCTGCTCAAACAGCACTTGCCCTTGTTTCTTCGTTTATTAATCATGAATTTAGAGCGTTGTGGTAGCACAGCAGCTATGGGAGACAATGTTCTCTCTGTCTCCAGGGATCACAAGCAACAGAGACGGCAGCGAGGTGAGTTTCTCTGCTCCGTGGGTGGCTGCACGGCCCATTGGCCAGGGATTCAGAAAGCCTGGGTTTTATTCTTGGCTTTGCCACTGACCTTCTGAGTGACTTTGGGAAAGTCACCTCATGCGTGTTTTCCCTTCCATTTTTTGTTTGACTTGTATGTTTCAATGATAAGTGCTTCAGAGGAGGAATTATCTCCCACCACATGTTTGTTGAGGGCCTGTCGTGGGGACCTGATCTTATTGGTGCCACTTGGTGTTATTGTGAGGCGCACTGCTCATTAATTATTTATTATTATTATTAGGAACATGCACATAAATATTAACCCATTTTTGATTTGCAGCTTGATGCTCTTTTGCAAATTACTGGAAGAACCCCCTGCCCGAGTTTAACAACATCTGGCAAATACTGGTAATGGGAAAAGTTCCTTCTCCAAAGAAAACCCCCTCAACAATTGGGTATGCTTCAAGGAATTCAGAGAGAAGAACAAAGTTCTGTGAGTCAAACCCACAACATTTATGCTCTTGTAGTATTAATTGATTAAAGATAAATAGCCAGGTGGGACTTTCTCAAGACTAAACAAGCCCAGTTTTTAAATCTTTCCTCAGAGGTCATGTTTTCTAAACCTTTGATCTAAAACATTTTTGTTGCTCTTCTCTGGACTCTCTCCAAGTAGTCTACAGCTTTCCTGAAGTGTGGCTCCCAACCAGACACAGTTAATCAGCTGAGGCCTCAACAGTGTTGAGTAGAGAGGAACAATTACCTCTTGTGTCTTATATACAACACTCCTGTTTATAAACCCCAGAATGCTATTCACCTTTTTAGTAGCTATATCACATTGTTGACTCATATTCCTTTTGTGATCCACTATCACGCCCAGATCCTTTTCAGCAGTACTGCCTAGCCAGTTATTTCCCATAGCGTAGTTGTGCATTTGCTTTCTCCTTCCTAAGGGAAGTGCTTTGCTCTTGTCTTTATTGAATTTCATCTCTTGCTTATGAATTTCCTATTATGTGTTATTTCCAATTATCATTTATATTGCTCTGAAAAATGCGATGAAAAAACATACCTTTTCTTAAAACAAACCAAAACACATCAGTATTTGCAAGGCCCCCAAATAAAATGAGCAAAAGCTAGGATCAATGACATGGCTAGAAAGTTCTGCTGGAAGTTGTGTGACCATTGTATCTGAGCATAAAGAGTGCCATCAGTGGAGAAGCACTCCCATTAACTATGAATATATGTTGCGCTGCTTGAATAGAATAACCTTTATAGATAAGGGGTGTGACTTTGCAGTCTATATGGTTTTATAAAAATACGCTAATGAGTGAATATAATGTAACTGGAATATGCTTCATGCAAAAGGGCTCTTGTAAGGTATCATTACAAAGCTTATAATCTACTGAGTGTGACCATCCTATTTGTCTGAATGTATCATTCTTGTATCTGGGACTAGAAATATGAACTATAACTCTGAGGGCCTACTGTAATTATGCAAAGTGTGGGCCATTAATGGTGGTTTGGAAACGTGATGACTCCCATTAACCAGGGCAACTGACTGCAGATGGCTGTGTTTACCTGTAAGTCTTCCTGTATACATGGGTGCTGGCAAGTGGGCAATGAAATCTTGCAGTGACATGTGAACACGTCACCTGAACTGGAATCCATCTTTAACCTGGTGCTTTTCCACTGAGAAGGGGGGGAGGGGAGCCCAGAGAGGGACAAAGGATTCCCACCTTACGCAAAAGATATATAAAGGGGGGAATAGAACAAAGGAGAGGAGCCATCATGAAGAATCCCCTAGCCAGCACCTGAGCTAGAACAAGAGCTGTACCAGGGGAAAGAATTGTGCCCAGGCCTGGAAGGTGTCCAGTCTGAGAAAAACTTACTGAAACATCTCTGAGGGTGAGATTATCTGTATTCAGTTTGATTAGACATAGATTTGCACATTTTATTTTATTTTGCTTGGTGACTTACTTTGTTCTGTCTGTTACTACTTGGAACCACTTAAATCCTACTTTCTGTATTTAATAAAATCACTTTTTACTTATTAATTGACCCAGAGTGTGTATTAATACCTGGGGGAACAAAGAGCTGTGCATATCTCTCTATCAGTGTTATAAAGGGCAAACAATTTATGAGTTTACCCTGTATAAGATTTATAAAGGGTAAAACAGATTTATTTGGGGTTTAGACCCCACTGGGAGTTGGGCATCTGAGTGTTAAAGACAGGAACACTTCTGTGAGCTGTTTTCAGGTAAACCTGCAGCTTTGAGACGAGTAATTCAGACCCTGGGTCTTTGCTGGAGCAGACGAGAGTGTCTGGCTCAGCAAGACAGGACGCTGGAGTCCTGAGCTGGCAGGGCAAGCAGGAGCAGAGGTAGTCTTAGCATATCGCGTGGCAGTCCCAAGAGGGGTTCTGTGATCCGACCTGTCACAAGGGGGGCAGACTGAAAGCAAGGATCCGGGTGCACAAGGACACATGGTACTGGAAAGGTGACTGCCCTGAAATAGACCAGCTTAGGAAACATCTGGCCTCTTTGGAATATTAAATGAAGAGAACATTGTAATCTGTATAAAAGGGTCACAAGTCAAACTGGACCAGTCATCAGCCTATGCTGGGATAGTAGATCTAAAATAGACAAGCATTTTAGCTATTGTTAAACAAGAGAAATGTCATTTTAGTTAAATGATGTCACTGAATTCGGTTTCTCGGCAGGGAGCTGCCTTCAAATCTATCTGATAAGGCTCTTCATTATTACACAACTCCTTTCCTCATAAATTACTCTTCTGAATCCAGATTAAAGCTTTTCCTTAGTCAAAGCACAGATATTGCACTAGAGACAATTTCACAAAGGGAGGCCAGCCTGATCTCCAAGGCTGTCAGTGCATTGTAACATGCGGTAACATGGCATAACATGCACTTCGCAGTAGCGTAGCTAGTGGGATGCATCAGAAAACTGCTTCTCCTCTCCACATTTTTAAAAAAGCAGCACCTCACGGGCTCCGCTCTGAACGACCTGCCCGGCTTCCGCCCCGCCCCCGCTGATCAGCTGTGTCTCCCAGCAGGAGGGAGATAGCTGATTGCGGGGCAGAAGCGGCACCTGCTGGCAAGCACTGCCAGCAACACGGCAGTTTTGGAGCATGAGCTTTCGTGGGTGAATACCCACTTCATCAGATGCATGTACAGATCCAGACTAACACGGCTACCCCTCTGATACATAACATATGACCTACTTCATCTCATAAGGACTTCCATGTGGAATAGCTTTCTGAGGATTGCATTTATTTGCTGTTCTTCTATTTGGGAATTGAGAGCATACAAACAACAGGTAGCTCCTCACTTAGGGAAAGTAAGCAAAACTACAGAGACAGAGAGAGGAAAATGCCTGCACGCAGCATGTGTTTCTCTGACAGATTTTCCACATCCTTCGAGGGAACTCCCAGGGAATCGGAGACATGCAGTCTTCCAACTGTCCAAATAAAGGAGACATCTCCCAGTAGCATCTATGGCAGTTTATCTTGAGACTTTTCCTAGCGTCAACGGATTTAAGGGCTGACTCCAACCAGTATCCCAGATAACAACACAGCATATTTCAGTTTTGCTATAATTACTTGTGGACATTTCTCCAGACAGTATAGTTTAGTTACAGTTATTTAGGCTATGTCAAACACTATCAGCTAGGTCTGGGATTCCCAGCTCATCTGAGCTAGTGCGCTCAAATGAATAGCATCGCAGTAGTAGCATGGGAAGCAGCAGCCCAGGTTAGTACAAATCTGCCTAAACCCTGTGGGTCCGTACTCAGGGGGGCTGGCCCCTGCCACTGCTGCCCCTAACTACACTGCTGTCTTTAGTGTGAGAGCTAGCACGAGGAGCTGGAGATTACCTCTCTATGCTGCGTGTAGATGTTGCCCTGTCACAGAAGTATGCACTCATGTTCCTTGTCCGTATTTATGCAGAGAAGGTTAGACTCCAAAGATAAACTGAAGTCTGTTTCTTTGATCCTGCTCTATCCTAACAGTAGGCTCAGCACAGCAGAAACACGCAAGGTATTTTCTCTCTTCCTGACACAAATCAAGTGAAGGTTGCTCATGCTGTGAAATATATTAAGTTCACAGAGTTTTAACAAAGGTTACCAAACCACAAAATCCTGCTGCGAATCAAACTACTTTCAGATGTCCTTTTAATTATATTAAATGAAAGTTTGGGCCGCTTTGATGCTTATGGGCAAACATCTAGATCTCTTGAAAAGCTGCTAAAAGTACTCCCTGTTGCTATAGTTAATATACTGCATTGTATGCACACTGCTAGCCAATTTATTACAGCCACTTTAACAAGGATATCCAACCTGACAGGCCACACAGAACAGCATCAGAAGTCAAGCAAAGCACAAATCACGAGAGGACTCCAAAAGTTGTTTGACACACGCACCACAGAGCTCTTTGTCATACAGCCAATTAAGTGACCAAATAAGGAACTTGAGAATCCTCATTAATTTGCTTCTCACTCTATAAATGGAGGTTAAAATCTCTCTTGTCACGTGCACTGCAAGTACACAAGTAAATGTGGCATAATTCAATTTACACTCTGTCATGAAGGAGCAAGATTCTTCTTCAGTTTAGACACAAGCAGGCATCAATAAGAAGTGGGACAGGCAGGATTAAGCCACTTTAGATATCAACAGACTAATCCCAGACATATCTTTTATCTGCCAAGAGATATGAGGTTTTCAAAAAAGACCTCTTCCTTTACTCAATTGTGAACTTAATGCCTTGGATCCACTGAGAAAAGTTGATCATTTTCGCTTACTACAATGATTCAGACTGCTCATATCTTCAGGGAGAAACACACGAGAGTGATACCTGAGGATCAGAACTAAAAGGACTGCTTTGATCAAAACAATAGCAATCTTCACAGACTGGAGATGACAAGAACTGAAAGTACACAGGCCACAATTTTAGCAATGAAGTTATTCGCTTCATGGAAGAGCCTGTGTTCTTTACTGCATGGGTAGTACCTTCCAAACCACTATCGTCGCCGGTAAGGTAAAGGTAAAAGCTTCATCCAGCTTCTAACGGGTAAGAAAATGGCACTTGCAGGAGTGAAAAGCAGTTATCGTTTTGGGGTGGGGAAAACAGTATGGTTCTGACTTAGAATAACAGAAGGAGACTCTTCCAGACACGCTGAGGGTACGTCTTAGGGTGACCAGATGAGAGGGAGAAAATATCGGGACACATGGAGGGGGGAGGTCCGCCAGTGGAGCTTAAGAAAAGCTGAGTGCTGCTGGCGGAACGAAATATCAGGACAAATTGCGTCTTGACCAAGGATTGGTTGAGACGCGGGACAAAGACCTAACTATTGGGACAGTCCAGATTTTATTGGGACGTCTGGTCACCCTGGTATGTCTGCACAGCAGATCGGGGGCGTAATTCCCAGCTCTGGCAGACACACACATTATCTCTGCTCAAGCTTGCACCTGAAAACACCTGTGTGGCTACGGTGGCACAGACTAGTCGCCAGAGTACAGTCCTGCCCGAGCCCTGGGTACGGCCTCGGGTGGCTAGCCGGAGGCGCTGTCCATGCTGCTAGACTGAGCAGAGCCAACGTGCGTACATCCACCTGAGCTGGGAATTCCACCTCCCTGCTGCTGTGCAGATGGACCCCAAGCAAAGAGTGGAGTGCTGGACAAATCCTGGTAATCTGCAGAAGGAAAATGTCTCAGCGAGACCTAGACAAATACTGTGAAGGCTGGTTTTTCCCACCCAGATTAAAACCATTGTGTTTACTTTCTGTAAATGTTAGGATTCACTGGCAAAAGCACTTGCGAGAGCCTAAGGTGACATTCTCTCCTTTCAGCATTTTCCCGCCTAGTGGTTAATTTTATACATGAAGGGTTCGCTGCGTGGCATGATACAGAGTCGAGGCTATGCACACTGTTCACCAGAGCTGTGGCACAAACTACACAAGCAAGACAAGGATCCGATCTCACTTCTTGTAACGAGGCCCACACATGCAATTGAAACCTTGACTACACACCCACAATATGGAGGTATCAGGTGCTACCTGAATTCCTTGTGCAGACCACTCATATTGCCAGTAGCCGTGCAGGGAAGGTGAGAACAGGCCATGCCGAGCCAGGATTCTGCCTCCTGCACAGGTAGGCAAGGGAGGGCATTGGCTAGCCACAACTGGGAAGTAATTTGCCCCAGGGATAGGGCTAAGCAAGACCACATACAGCCTGGAGCAAAAAGGGGATGAATGAGAGACCCCATTGAAACTCTCAGCATCACAATCCAGTCCCTGCTCTGTTCCTAGGGCAGCACATCTACAGGATCTGTTACTCGGCATATGCAGCAAGGCTCTCATTGAGCCCTGATTTTAAACTCTGCGCATAGCCAATAATGCTTGCAGGAGACCAATTGTTTTTTAACGTATCTAAAGTGCTTATATGGCCCCCTTTACTGTACTAACTGAATACCTGTAACCTTTAGTGTATTTATGTCACCACGCCCGCGAGACACAGGGATGATAATAATCATTCCCAATTGTATAGATGGGGAACTCAGGCACACAGAGGGTAAGGCCCAGATCCTCTGAGGTATTGAGATGCCTAATGTCCATTGATCACAATGGAAGTTAGGAGCCTAAAAAACTTTCAGGATCCAAGTTTAACTGACTGGCCCAAGATCGCACAGGAAGGGGCCAGTGGGGGTGGGGGAAGAGGGAACTGAATGCAGCTCTTGCAAGTCCTAGGCTCACTAAGCCATTGGACTATCCCTTGTGCATGAGCATAAGTTCTGTGGCCAAGAAAGGCAAAGGTTTAATTTTTTCTAAGCTTTCCTAGCCCTGCTTATCTGCTTCTTCTCCCTGATGGATTGAAAGCCCCAGTGATCTCTCCCAGCCTAGTCTCCCGACTCGAGGAGTTACACGCATCCAGCCCCGCAGTAGAAACAATGCCGTGAGCCGGCTAAGGAGACCCATCACAACCATTGAACTCAGGTCAAATGTCAAATATTGAATATCAAATACTTGAAGCAAGCTGCCCATAATCAATTCAGAGCATGAAAGAAGAAAGGGGTGGGAAACAACCCTCCATAAAACTGAGTAACTATGAATTTTGAAGAAATTATGTGCATTATTCACTGTGAATCACACTCTCTACTCTAGTTTCCATCATGATGAATCCTTCTGCAGCACACTTGAAATAGGTTGCCAAGAGGAGTGAATGATAAAGAGGCTGGGTTTGAGAAACTATGGGATGTTTTCTTACATTGTACACTTTTGGAGGGCATGGATCATCTTTCTGTTCCGTGTCTGTACAGCACCTAGCACAATGGGGTCCTGATTCATGACAGGGGCTCCTAAGTGTACAAATTAATAATAGCAATGATAACGATGATGATGATGAATAGATGTGGACATACAGTTCAACATCAGCTAATGATAATGAAGTACATCCTGGAAGTTTTCTGTGTTCACAAGATGATTTCAGACCATTTTACAAGCAAGAGTAATAAAAATACAGCCTTGTTCTGCATACAGAACTTTCATCTCATCTTCAACTGGTACATGGTTATCTTCTGCATGAAACTATCTCCCCTGATAACAAGTGATCCCCATCAAGTAAGTTTCCTTTGGTAGATTAGGCCTCTCTCACTGCATGTAATTATTATGCAATAGAATTGTGAGTGATAGTTTCTCTTGTGTCAGTTCTGACTTCCAAATCCGTGGGCAGCTGTCTATTCACCTATGCCATTTGTTGTGTCAATGCTGACGCCTTGAGTTACCACTACAGTAGAGTGAAGGATTTGGCTGGATTGTGATTTTTGCTTTCTTCTTTTTGAAAGAAGAAAAAAAGACCAGTTACCACATCAACTTCTGAAAGGAGGCGAAGCAGCAAACTCTACCTACAGTAAAGATCACAGGGTTTGACATTTTTCAAACAAATTATCAGATCAATATTAGTTTTCACTATACTACTATCTAAAGGGATGGGCTAATAATCTCACAAACATATTTGCAGATACATTTATTTGAAGAACTCTGCAATATATTTGAATCCATATTTGATATGGTTTATTTTTTAATTATAAATACATCTTTGCTCAAGACCATCATCAGCTTCAAGTATTAGCTATACAGAGTTACTCATCACTAAAGGTCTATAAAAATTACTTATTTATGTCCTCCATGATGAGGAAACCACCAAAACTCTAATCAATTTATCCATCCATCCCAAATTAAACCTCCTAAAATACCAGTTATTTTCATTGCTGGCTTTGCATTTACTGGACATCCTTCATATCAACTTCCTATTGCGTTTGTCCCTTGTTTAGAGAGATCAATAGTAAAAGGCACATTTTCAAAACTGTGCACAGAAACTTAACTACAAGGTTCCAATTCATGGTAATATTCATCTCCGTAACAAAATCAGGTTACAAGGGTGGAATCCTGATTCTCCTGAAGTCAAAGGCAAAACTCCCATTGACTTCAACGAGGCCAGAATTTCACCCCTTGACTCTAAAGATATGTTTACATTGGAGCTGGAGGTGTAATTACCAACTTTGGTAGACATACTTTTGTTAGCTTCGTTCAAGCTAGTGTGCTAAAAATAGCAGTGTATAGCTGGAGAACTCAGGCGCACAGAGGGTAAGTGCAGTCCCAGTGGTAAGACAGTTAGCCATGATCCTGTCTGAGACCCTAGATACATACTTGGGGTGGCTAGGCCCATCCTGCCTCCCATGACTCCATGGCTTCCCTGCTATTTTTAGCACGCTAGTTCAATTTTCTAGGGTGGGTACATCTGCCTGAGCTGGAAATTATACCTCCAGGTCCAGCGTGGATATTACCTAAGATTTACTCAGGGGCTGCAAAGGGTCTAATGAGCTGCCACAGCCAGCCTACAGATGTCTCTGAATTATTGGCTGGAAGAGCGAATTTTCTGGAGTCCTCTTTAATTTCTACTGATCATATTCTCTGCCTTGTGCATGGCAGCCACACTTTTTGGTGACTACAATTACATGAATTTCTAAGGGGTATTGTTTGAAGACTATATTGATGCCAAACACTCTGCAATATAGCACATAAAGGCGTGACAAGGTACATTATTTTATGTTAACGTATTCAAAGTACAGACGATATCAGAGATGGACAAGAACAGTTAGGTCTTCCATTCCATTCTCATCCCGTGGTTGTTCTCTTCAGAAGGTTTATTAGAGCTTTGTACAGTGTAAGGGCTTGTCTACAGGGGGACACTCAGGATAGTTAATCCAAATTAACTCAATATGCAAGGTTAAAGTACATTAGTTAAACAACACCAAGATCCTGTGTGGATGCTCTTATTCAGAATTAAAGTAACATTAATTCAATTTAGTTTAATTCACCTTGGAAGGCAATCCTTAACCTTTAAACACACGAACAGCCCCACTGAGTTAAAGGGAAATACTCACATGCTTAAAGTTAAGCATATGCTTAAGTCTTCCGACATTTCTTTAAAAGTATGTTAAATACATTATACATTATTGGCCAAAGGAAAAAATAAAATAAAAAATATAAGAGTTTGCTTTTTCTTTTTTGCACAGCAAAATCTTGAAGACAGCGAAGCAGAAGAAGAAGAGAAATGGGTTTGGCTACTCTCTCTGAAATCTTAGAGAGTACTCAGCCTGAGGAATGGAAAACATTTACTCCTCTTTACTGATGAAAGCAAATCAGTGTACCAGGACAGTTAGCTGGCTGAAGATACAACTCTCACACACCTCAGGATATCCAAACCCAAAGGGGTCAGATCGGCTAATGAAGAAGAATGCTGGTTTATACACATTTTACAGACATAGAAATCCAGGCACTCTCACCCCAAGTGCTACAGCAGGGATTCTCAAACTGGGGGTTGGGACCCCTCAGGGGGGTCACAAGGTTATTACATGGGGAGTCATGAGCTGTCAGCATCCACCCCAAACCTCGCTTTGCTTCCAGCATTTATAATGGTGTGAAATATATATAAAAAAGTGTTCTTAATTTATAAAGGGGGGTCGCACTCAAGGGCTTGCTATGTGAAAGGGATCACCAGTACAAAAGTTTGAGAACCACTGTGCATTGGCCAAGTAAAGCATATCATAGCACAAGATGTCATGGCCTGTAGGTGCAGAAACTAGAAATGCACAGATGTGCAGAGGGGACCTTAAACATAAATGTGTGTTTTGTTTTAATGTCTCTCTGTGTATTATATACATATAAATAATGGCAAATCCTGCATTAATGCAACATTAAGACTGCAAAATTAAATGCACAAAAATCAGGCGATAAAAAAAAATGTTCCTTAATGCAAAGTTAACTCATTCACATTGCACATACTGCTTTATAAGATTCACTGGATCTATAGTCAAGGAAACAGGACAAATTGCACTATCATTCTGATCCTGCAAAGACTGTGAGTAATAATAATAATACCTAGTGCTTTTCATCAGTAGATCTCAAAGCTTTTTACATCCCCATTTACAGATGGAGAAACTGAAGTACATAGATAGGGAGTGACCTACCCAACGTCTCCCAGCAGACTTGTGGTAGAGCCAGGAATGGAAGCCCAGTCCAGTGCTCTATCCATTAATAACTAGGACAACTGGCAGTGCATAAAGTTAAGCTGGTTTGTAAGTCTTTGCAGAATCAGGACCACAGCTTGCAACTGGTCATCACTTTACGACTAATGTCCCCTTTCCTCTGAAGTTTTCCATGATTGATCACAGCCACCAGGTGGATTTGGGGGAAAAGTTTGAAGAAAACTCTGTCCTTATTTCTGAGTTACCTGAGGAGGGTAAAACATAACTGTTCCACTTTAAATGAGAACTCTAAAGATTGGGATGGGGGGGGGGAAGGTTGTATACGGAAACCCCAGGTTAGCTGAACTCCCAAGACACAATTTGGCATATTCTCTGTGCAGACTCCTACTAAAGTCCATGGACACTCTACATGAGGAGGATTTACAGGGATGTGTCCCAAAAAATTGAAACTTCACCTGTGGCAAATCGTCCATGACAAATAGGTGCTATGAGAGTTGGACAAAAATATTTTAAAATTAAGAAATGATAGAATCATACAAGTATAGAACTGGAAAGGACCTCAAGAGGTCACCTTGTCCAGTGCCCTGCACTCAAGGCAGGGCTAAGTATTATCTAGATTGTCCCTGACAGGCGTTTGTCTAACCTGCTCTGAAAAATCTCCCCATGATGAAGATTCTACAATATCCATATGCAATTTGTTCCAATGATTAACTACTACATTTTTCCTAATGTCCAACCTAAACCACCCTTGCTGCAATTTAAGCCCATTGCTTCTTGTCCTATCCTCAGAGGTTAACAAGAACAATGTTTCTCCCTCCTCTTTGTAACAACCTTTTATGTACTTGAAAATTGTTTACAGGTCCCCTCTCAGTCTTCTCTTCTCCAGCCTAAACAAACCCATTATTTTAATCTTTACTCATAGGTCATGTTTTCTAGACCTTTTATAATTGTTGTCGCCTTCCTCTGGGGTCTCTCCAATTTTTCCACACTTTCCTGAAATATGGACCCCGGAACTGGACACAGAACTCCAACTGAGGCCTAATCAGCATGGAAGAGAGCGGAAGAATGACTTCCCGCGTCTTGTTTACAACATTCCTGCCAATACATCCCAGAATGATGCTTGCTTTTTTTTGCAACGGTGTTGCACTGCTGACTCATATTTAGCTTGTGATCTTTATTAAGGAATAACGCCAGTGGGTGTAGTCCCTCCCCCAGGGCATGGCTTCAGCCCGCCTTCTTTTTCTCTTTTGGGTATTTACTCTTACCAATACTTGGAGCAGCTCGATTTAAGCAGGCACATTTCACAGAGGGAGTTGTTTCTGAATTGCCTGCTGCACTAGACAGCTGCACTCCATCTCAGGGCACACCACCTCACCTGGGCCATCTGCTTTGACCAGTTGCCAGGCAGGGAGCTGGGTTTGGAGGAGTCTGGGAGATTTAGGAGGTGGGGGTGTGGCTTAGTTATAAACATTTGGTAATTATTAGTTAACCGTAATCCTTACTTTCCTCAGCTCCCATCTTCCCGTTCTCAGTAAATCCCCAATCCCTTATACTGGGGTTAAGTTTATTTACTTGTATGGTCCTGGGGACTGGACTATACACTCCGTGCCAACTTGCACCATTAGCACTGACTTTCTCAAGGGAGCCCACCCCTGGGTATCTGGCGTAGTGAGAAGCCCCTGAGTGCCACAAAGGAACACAAGTCCGGAACCTTGAGAGGAGAGACGAGAAGCTGCTCCAAATATTGGCAAAAGCAAATGTCCGGAAAAGAAAAAGGGGATGGGCTTAAGCCACACCAAGGGGGACAGGCTACCCGCACATGGCATTATTCCTTAATGAGGACAAGCCACATGTGACATTCAGTTGTTTTTGAGCGACCAATGTGCAAAGAGGCTTTACCTTTCTTTTCTAAAGTAAAAATATGTGTGCACAGGTGGAACGGTGCAGCCAAAGCAGGGACTGCTCCACGGGGAAGAGGGGCTAAAATGGGACCCAGCTGCAGCCACCCCTCTCCCAAATCCAACCTCAACCCAGATTTGTGTAAAGTAGACCCCTCCTCTACACCCTGGGGGCACCAGGAACCAGGAGGTGTTTCCCCGCCACCTCTCCATCTCATTATTCACAGTGCCGGTGTGATCCATCCCTACCCCTACCTTTTGTTTCTCTTGTCTATGTATATCGTAAGCTGTTCAGGGAAGGGACAATCACCTACTCTGAGTTTATGCAGCACCTCGCACAATGGGGTGCCAGTCTTGCCTGGTCCTTAGGTACTATAGTAATAAACATGATTAATAAATAATAACAATACTAATAATAATATATACAAAAAACTGCCTTCCCCATTTGGATAACTCAAAAAATGGCTGAAATAATTTTCTCCAATCTTTCCCCCAATTTTCTAGTGAGTTTCTGCCCCAACCATTCGTGAAAGTTGTAAGCAATGGAAACCGGATTTATAATGTTATCCTGTAGCCTTAACTAGAGAATTTGCTGCCCCAAAGGCTAGAGTGATCAGATACTCAGACACAAGAACAGCACCAGACATTCAGTCAAACAACTTGACAGATTTATAAAAACACTAGAAATACCTGGACATAGGCCCTGCAAGAGCGCTCCCTTTTCTGAAGCTGAATCCATAAAGACAGCAGATTAAAGACGGAATAGAAAAAACAAGTTAGTGACAGAAGAAAACAAGGGGAAAAAATAAAGAAAACATCTACACAAAAACTATCATTTCTCTGTTGATAAGTTTCGAGGAGAACATGCAAGCTAAGCAGCAGTGGAATGCTGTAAGTACTGGCTCTAGAAACAGCTGGTTAGTTCTTTTCAGGAAAGCACAGACTGGAAACTGCCACAGCAGCTGTTAGTTATGGCAGCAGATCTCCAGGCAAACTGTAACTATTCTGTAAACTAAATTTACCTTGCAAATTTGAAATCATACATTGCACATCATGTCAGACAATGCCAGATATTTCGAGCCTTATTCTTATTTGCACAAGGCTCCTTTACATTGCTCTGGCAGTGTAAAGATCCGTTAAAGAGGTGTCAATTACAGTTAAAGGAGAATCAGGCTGAATATTTCAGGCTATTTTATCTTTGGGCTTGCCTACACAGTGCTGGGTGTTGTGAGCTAACCAGGCCATGAAGCTGCTGCTGGCACACACTAAAATCTCCCCAGTGTATGTTAACATAGTTAAAATTTTAACAAAAGAAAATGATGCCCCACTATCACCCCAGTTCATTTCAATTCATTTTACATCAACTTGTATGAAAAAAAATAAGAGCTCAGTTTTCTGGCCAAGTACTGAGCAAAGTCCTTTCTGTGGACTTACACATTTCTCCTACAGATTAACCCAATATTTGATGGCTGTTCCTTGCTTTCTTTTGCTCTCTCTGACTAAACAGAACAAAACACAAAGTCTTTGCTAATTACTTCTTCTTTTCTTTTCGGCGCATTATCCCTGATCAGCAAAGGGGATAATGGAGCAGTGACTCTACTGCCTATTGTTTGCCGAATACTATTTCCAGCTTTAAGCCAGGCATTCTTAAATGAACACAGAGCAGTTGCTCCTCTAAAGAATTAGGTGGGGAATGAGAGCAAGCAAATTACTGAGCCTGTCATTTGGCTCACTGTCTGGTATCACTGACTTGCAGGACTCCACACACTCCAGAATTTTAATGTGCAGCACAATTGATTTGTATTAGTTGACTATGGAAACCCGAAGGGGGAAAACTGCTAGAGGGGACCACAGGAAGGCAAGGAAGAGTGAGAAACACACTGTCTTGTTATGTTCTTTCCCCCTTCTGGCTACAACCACATTTTCATAGAAATGGAGAAATGTCAGAAGGTGAAATAGGCATTAAAAACATACGTTTTGCAAAGCAAAGGTGACCGGATGCTGTATGTAGCTAAGCAATATTCAAAGTAGCCAGCAAATTAGAATTATGTAACCAGTTAGTATGTGACAGTAATTGCCAGCTTTACCCAATGTCAGATATCAACATAATTTCGTATCTAAAAGCTTTGCAATAGGTCTGCAATACACATTGTTGTGTCCCTGTATCAGTTTATGCTCGCACTGTTATAGGAGAGCGTGAAGCAATATTAATTAATAGCATCAAGTTAACCCAGCCAATAGCACATGCAAAGCACAGGATGCACAGGACTCTAACTCCTAGAGTTGTTTTTTGGTTTAAATATAACAATCCAAAAGATCCTTTGTGCTTAAAACAGCATAAATCAACAATAACTTTGCTTTTCATAGAATTATTTGGATTTGCATCCCAAAATACAGTAAGCACAGAAAATATCTGGTGTATCTGTGATTTCCCCACCCACCCCCCTCCATCTCCCCACCCACACTCAGTCTAACCTTGGAACCAAGTTCTGCTTGTAGTTACACAGATGTCTCTGCCATTAAATCCAACGGTGTCACTCAAAGCAGAATTTGTTTTAAGAATACGGTCTACATAACTGTGTACGTCAATCTGAGGGATTTATTCTATGTCTTAAGGGCCAATGCAAGGTCTATATCAGGGTTTCTCAAACAGGGGTCGCCGCTTGTGCAGGGAAAGCCCCTGGCGGGCTGGGACGTTGTGTTTACCTGCCCCATCCACAGGTCCGGCCGATTGTGGCTCCCAATGACCGCAGATCGCTGCTCCAGGCCAATGGGAGCTGCTAGAAGCGATTCGGGCTGAGGGACGTGCTGGCCGCCACTTCCAGCAGCTCCCATTGGCCCGGAGCAGTGATCCACGGCCAGTGGGAGCCGTGATTTGCTGGACCTGCAGACGGGGCAGGTAAACACACTGGCCCGGCCCGCCAGGGGCTTTCCCTACACAAGAGGCGACCTCTGTTTGAGAAACTCTGGTCTACATGAACCACCACTTTAATTCCATATAGGGCCTATTCTGTGGGCTAAACTGATACTTAAGTGATGTGTAAGCCCTGGGCTGACATTTTACACAGGAGTGGATTTCACCTTAAAGGAGCAAATATATTTGTATAAACTCCACAGCTAAGAATTCAACTATCAACCACTTCCCGATTTTTAACATTTAAATTGCCACCTATATCCATCTCCCAAGATGACAATATTTTCCATCACAGGAACTACACAGTAATCATATGATACAAAAGGTAGCCCTGGAAAAAATTACACATAAAAGAATCGTCTAATGTTAAGTTACCTTGCCAGGTTGTGCTATTTTAAATAGAAGTGTTTTACTAATTCACATTCACTTTGCCATTTCAAATACCTTTCCCCTCCTCCCATCAATGTAAATTCATTGGCTAGGATTTTTACAAACCCGGATCCCTCATTCTGTGGTTTAGAGTGTGAGGGTCATTTCACAAGTGGATTCAGCAATAGACTCACTGAGCAAAATTCCGCTACCAGTCACATAGGTGTAAATCCAGAGTATTTCCAATTACCTCAACAGAGTTTCTCTTGAGTTGCACTCATGCATGGTAGCTGGGAACAAAATCAGCCTCCTGGAGTTTATACTGCTAAGCATTTGAGTATAGACATTTTCCAAAACTAGCAGTACACTTTGCATTAACAACTGTTCCACAACTCGACAGACTAAAAATACATCTCACCCCCAATCCAGATTTGTGTGAAGTTGTGAAAACGGCCATGTGCTCCCATCTACTTAGAAAGAATCACATGCCAACACCGGCAATAGCGAGGCCTTCTAACAGCTCTCTGGAGAAAGCACAACTGTTGCTTACCCTCCTCATCGTTCCCAAGGCCTTCGCTTCTTACCTTGTTTAAACTGCGCGCAGCACTGTCTTTCCCACCTGGAGTCAGGTTTCGGAGCTGCACATCCAGCAAGCCCACCAGCTGGTCCATGGCTCGGACTGAATACGTGATGTCTCCAGCATTCAAGTGATTTTTCGTCTGCTCCGCAAGCTCTCTGGCAATGTTGGCAGCAGTCTCCCCGGACTTCAGCTAGGAATTGGAGGACAGGAGAAAACGAAAAGATATTTCACTGTTCCTGGCTAAGTGGTAAAAAGCGTAGAAGGAAAAGGATCCTATTTTCTCCTTTTAGATGCATGCATAACGATCATTGTACCATCAGCCTAGATCTTTGCTGTGAATGTAAAAATCTTCAATTACCCCTATATTTTAATCTGACTCAGTTTGCAAGTATGCTGACCTATATTACTCATTGTCTTGTGAAAGACAGCTGTCTGTCAGAGTGAGCAAAGCAGAAGAATTAAAAAGTGATGCAAATGTTAAACAATTTTATGCATTTTTTCCCTGCAGCAATGCAACAACTTTGTATTTTATTTTAAGCATTCTGCAGTCCCTCCTACATACAGAAAGTTAAGATAGCAAACTGTTTTGCAAAATGAAGGTTCAAGCAGGAAACACACCACAAGAGATTTCATGATTTAAAATCAGTGGAGCTGAATCTGATTAAACACACACTGCTTTCCTGCCAGTGTGACTACACTGACTTCAGTGGAGTTACTTCCCAATTTCCACCAATGTAGTGAGATCAGAATCAGGCCCTATAACTGCACGGTACTGGAATTTGTGGGCACGGTATTCCTTTGTACTGCAAATTTGCCAGCAATTATTGTAACAAAAATAAAGATGTGGAGGTGGGAAAGTAGGTGCAGCTGCCTTACACAATGGAATTCCTGTTTTCTTCAGCCATATGGTAACATCTCAATACCTACTGTAGCACAGTCAATATGTGAATATGCATGGGCTTATCATCAAACTAACAGTATCTCTCAAACTCAGCAGATTACTTGATGATGAAGAAAGAAGTTACATTTCAGCTACTGGTCTCCACAGCAAAACTGACTTCTCATAAAAAGGAACAAAATGAGACTGCTAGAGCCCACATTAACTAGGAAACAACAGCAATTTTCAGAACTTTGGTTTAATAAGTAGAAGCGTATTCAGCCATTCAAGGCATTGCTGAAAAGAAGAGCTGTTTAATACATTGCTGCAATTTGGGAGCCATATTACGCAGCAGGAGTGCTTCAACTCAATCACTTTATTGTTTAATCTTAAAGCTTGAATTTAATGGCTTACTGCATCTCCTGACTGGCAGCATGAAAACATCTAAAGTCAAGGGGGAAAGAGTGTCAACTTCAAACAGGGAACCGAGCTTTCCTGTGTCGCCACAGAGGAGCCTCCATTAGGGACCGGCAAATAGGCTATTTGGATTATACTGGAGTTTAGAGATTTTAATGTCTGCATCATTAACAGACTCCTGAATCTCAATATCACCTAAACCAAACCTGAACCTGGCATTACCCTGGCACATCTGTTTCCTTTTTGGGCTTTCATCCTTACCCTGAGCTGTTTTACCTTGCTGGCTTTGTACTAGAGCTGAAGAGAAATTGTACAGAAGCAGGTATAACCGAAGTTAAAAATTCTCTCCAGGGTGAAAGGGTCACTATCAAATTATCGTCCAATAGATAAAATCAGGTATTTCTCTTGTTCACCCATTTTGGGTGCCTATTTCAATGCTGGATTGTAGAAACATAGAAATAGCAGGTAGAACTTGTCTCCATGTAAATCAATTAACTGTCTTATAAATGAATAACTACCATCAATTTAACAGCAACGACTGTCTGATTTAATGAAACCAGAGTGAAGATGCTCATATACTCATCTTCAGAGAACTGAAGAGAGATATAAGGTGTTGTTCTTTCCATTATAGCAATGACAATTTATATTCAAGGATTAAATTATTTTAACCTTACCGTTCATGCATTTCATACCACTGAGACCAGATTCTACTTTTAAAAGGTGCCTGCCACTCTCTGCTCTGATGAGCAGTCAAAGAGCTCTGCATTCTAGTATGGTGGCTGACCTCCTGTTCTCTTCAGAAACTGCCAGAATGGCAACAGCTATTCCACACATTCCTCCCTTTGTTCTAAAACAATTCAACTTAAACTTTTTTCTTTCATTTCCTCTAATTCCTAAAATAACTGGTGACCTTCAATGAGTCACCGGGGCTTATAAAATTATTCTTCTGCCATCAGTTTGTGTGTGTGTGTGTGTGTGTGTGTGCGTGCATGCATGCGTGTGTATGTGTGGAGGGAGAGTTGCCGGTAGATGGTTTCAGAAATACCACTGCTTCCTGCAGTTGTGTTGGTACGTCCATCATATTGTTAATGAGTAAGCCCAGTGGTTCTAGACCTCATGTGTTTGTATCCTTCCAGGTGCCACAGGTCATTGTGTTTAAAGGAGGTCTCCAGGTTGTAATGAAGATGAGTGTGCCAAATCCAAGAGTCATCTTCCTTTGCAATCAGCACTTGGTTTTATTCAGTTTCAGTGCATTGTCCCAAGCAACCTACAGATTTTTATACAGGCCTGTCATTGGGTTCTTGTTCTGTGTTGTCCCAAACGATAAAAGCATCTATGCAGCCCAGGCGCTGCTGCACCGTTCTATAGAATATAACAGAAGCTAAACAAAACCAAAATAGAGGTTTTGGAAATGGTGCCTGTCAAAAGACATTAAAATGCCGTCAAGAACTCTCTTGAGTTAGGAACATTTGCCAAAACTAATCTGATACATCCAGAAGGGTGAAGACTTTGACACCTGCCATTTCCCCCCAGGTTTCACATCTGGCTGGCCTGTGATAGAGCTCCTGCCTCACGCTGGCATATGCAGTCCCAAAAGTTTTCTCCAACCACTGCCAGCAGAATGCACCCAGGTTTCTCCACTGTACATTGCTCCTCACAGCCACAGGAATGATGCTGGCTGCACAGACTTAAGGCCACTTGCCATGTTACTGTTAACGTCCCTAAATCCTTTAAGCGTTTTTCCACTTAAGTTATAATGTTCTGAGTCAAGCCCTGTTATACAATAAACATCAGTCCCAATGGCTAGCCTGATTCCAGGCCCAAGATATGTGTTCCATCCCTTGTAACAATTTCAGCGTTTACTTCTCTGTTTGTCATATATCAGAGTGATATGGCATCTTCCCGCTGCAGAAACAGGGCAATGTGTGTTCTCAGGATATTTGCTTATTTCATAAATTGGCATCTCAGTCAGAATGTGTCACAGTCACACCGGTAACCAGGACCGGCGCTAGGGGGTTGAGCACCCTAGGCGCACGGCAATTTTGCTGCCCCGAGCGCTGGTCCCGCGGCTCCGCTGGAGCTGCCCCAGTGGTGCCTGCGGAGGGTCCGGGGCTCCGTGGCTCCGCTGGAGCTGCCGCAGTGGTGTCTGCGGGAGGTCCACTGGAGCCGCACGAGCAGCCGACCATCTGCAGGCACGACTGCGGCAGCTCCACCCGACCACAGATCACCGGACCACCCGCAGGCACCACTGTGGCAGCTCCACGGGAGCTGCCTGCCGCCCCTTCCGGTGGCGCCCTGACCCAGGGGGCCCCTGGGCTGCCGGCTGCCGCAGCGGCACCCTGACCCAGGGGACACCCTAGACTGCGGGCTGCCGCGGAGGCGCCCTGACCCAGGGAACACCCTGAGCTGCCGGCTGCCGCTGGCAGCTCAGACTCCCTCTCTGTCCCAGCAGCAGTGGAAATATCGGCACCCTAGGCAACTGCCTAGTCCGCCTAAATGGTTGCACCGGCCCTGCCAGTAACACCTTGATTTCAGTATCTGCATCCACTTTATATGCAATTTCCATCCCCTGGGCTCTAAGGGTAATAGGGCAGTCTTTGCCAATTGCGATTGCTATATGGAATCGCTGTACAGCGTTTCACCACTGAGGTTATCAATGTATTCCTACAAAGCATTTACCTTTTCCTTTTGCCTGCATGGGTTTGCAAATTGGTTGCACTCACAAATGCTGCACTTTTGGCCAGATGCTAGACAGTCTGTATGTGCATATTCACTTCTCCAGTTCCTACAGATATCAGCCTGCCTTCTGGTTTTGTGTTCTTCCTTGTGCTGACTGCGACCCGTGGGTTTTCTTCTCATGTCCGTCCTTTGTGCCCCTCTGAGCGATACCCTCATGTGTGCTTCCTTGACTTTCCTCGTCATGGAAAGCTTAAGACTGCAGTTTGACTTGTTCTACTGCTTCGCAGATTTGTATGGCTGTTTTTAGGGTTAGCTCACCATCTCTCAGCAAACTTCCTTCCCCAAAGCTCACTGCCATCCTGTTTCTAATGGGGAAATATGTCAGTGGGGCCAAAAATAAACATCACACAAATGTCTCTTGAGCTTCCAGGCTATAAAACACTTCTCAACCACATCTTTGCTGTTATCGTTCTCATGCGGAAGAGGAGTCTTTTATGACTTACTTTCTTCCAGAGCACACAACAATCTTCAAGCAGTGCTAGGACTCTATCAAAATTAGAACCACCCACAGGTAAGAACTTGAAACTATTACAACTACATAAGGGCTCTGCACCAGATGAAGTTAACATTAGGGTCATTTTCCTGGCATCACTCGGGTCTCCATTCACAAGGGTAGATATAGTCAAAACCTGTCTTTAAAATGCTTCAGTGAATTCACTTCTGTTTACAGTTGTAATCAGCAACTACATTATCTAATGATTACTTCACATATATCTAACAGCAAGGAACCAGCGTTTGCACTTAGGTGCAGCCCGAAGCTATCTATTATACTGAGCAGTCACAAAGTCCAGTTTCTATAGAACACGATCATCTATTGACCACTACTGCCATCTCCCACCGCCTTGAACAATAACAATCAGAACAAACAAATAACTTAGAAAGACAAATACCGTTGATCAGAGGTGTCAAACACCTAGCCTGTTTGATACACTCATGTGTCCTACATGAGCTTTCATTTCAAATATGTTTCTAGCCCTCATGACTGTGAAGTTAACCTTCTAAAACAGAACCAAGGATTGTCTTCTTGGGTACCACTACACAGCAAAGAAAAACCCACGGTACCGAGTCTCAGAGCCTAGGCCAACTGACTCAGACTTGCAGGGCTTGGACTGTGGGGATAAAAATCACAGCATAGACATTCCCACTTTGGGCTGGAGCCCGGGCTCTGAGGCCCTTCCCCCTTGCTGGATCTGAGAGCCTCGGCTCTAGCTTGAGTAGAAATGTCTACACTGCTAATTTTAGTGTCATGAGCCCGAGTCAATTGACCCAGGCCCTGAGACTCGATCCCACGGGTTTTTCTTTGCAGTGTAGAAGTATCCCTTGAGTCTGCAGATAGTCAAGCAATAGCTGAGGGAATGCTGACACCCCCACTCCTTGTTCATATAACTGGAGCATATGTTGTCTCTAAAACCTAATGACAACACTCTCCATGTTATCATTAACCATGTAATCGCCAATCATTTTATCAGCTGGCCAGGGGAACAGGCTGGGTGAGAAGCCCATGCAGGTGGGGACTGAGAGCAGTTGCAGGGAAGGAGATGCAGAGAGAGGAAAATTAAGAGAGACAAACCAAGAGAGATGAGGGATGGAGAGAGAGAAAGGAGGATGGAGAAAGGAGAGAGAGAGAAAGGGCATAAATAGCTGTGGTCTTAAGGTGAGAATAGTTTCTCACTGAGCGAGGCTGAATAGGACATAACTACTAATAATGAAGATGATAGTAAAGGTTTAGACGGGATTTTCCAAACTAGGAACCTAAAGTTGAACTTGGAAATCTTCACTTAGGCTCCTAAGTCAGTAACAACATTTACAAAGTACTGAACATCCCACCACTCCCACCAACTTTATTCAGAGCCACTGGCTGCTCAGCACTTTGGCCAAGATGCCTGAACATGGACTTAAGAGACAACTTCAGACTCCTCCATGGCTTTATTTACCACACTAAGGGATTTTCAAAAGTAGCTAAGGGACTAAAAGTTAGCATGACATGGGCTCCTGCATCACTTACGTGACTCTGAAAACCTCCCCAAGGACCATGAGCTACTCTTTATCTTTGTGCAACCCTTTCTTAATACCCATGGGAGATCCTCTAAGGGTAGCAGAGGTGCCCAAGTTCAGACCTCAGTCCAGGGACCAACTTACAAAATGGAATTTGGCCTTCTCCAAAAATGAGTTTCAACCCCCTGCATAGATAATGATAGATATAGTGTACCTACCCACCTATGTCTGTGTGTACACACACACAAACTGAGTGATAGACAGACAAAAAGCACAGACAGACAGACACTTTAGACTGGCCAGAGGTGAAGAAACAATGACAAACATATTGAAATATTTTATGCAAAGAATTTCATGAAATCTGTATAATTATGAAATGTTTTGAATACATTATATGACAAATAAAAATGCCTACACAGGTAGACAGATTCCACCCACTGTGCTGTGAAGACTGGCATTGCATCCCCATACCTGTATAACTAGCACACAATTTCACGTCCCACAATGCACCTTCCCACCACCATAAGCACAAAGCCACATTCATTACAACGTGCACTCCTAGAATATCATCTTTAAAATTCAAGGGTCCATAGGCATACTGGATAGCCAACTAATTCAAACTTGCACTTAACACTCATTATGCAACTGCTGTGCAGTAGCAACGGCACAGCTGAGAATTCCCAAATATCGCCTGCTCATAGACTCCATAGGGAAACATAATGGAATTTTGAAAGCTATGTTCCACAAACCAAAGGAAGAAAAAAACCTTAAAGGGTGAGGTTTATTTTCCTAAAGAAAGGCAAGACTACATAATTTGGCCCTGTGGAGCATGTCCCTTAACAGCGACTATGTCTCATCTAAGTAGCTTTCCCGCTGTCCCTGTCAGGCTGACAAAACCATGTGTTTGGTTCTGTTTTTTGTAGATCCTGTGCCTGATATATTTGGGCCCTGATCCTGATTGGGGGATTTAGGCATGACCATGATACAAACATTACAAATGGACCCAAGACTTGGAGAAGACAGAAACGGGAGCACAGAAAGATGGATACTGTTTTCTCCCACCTCAACCAAACAGCTGGTGGTAGAGGGAAAAGAGTGAGGGAAGCTGAGGAAGGAGAGATGGCTGAGCAAAGAGAACTCATTTTTCTCACCCTGTTAACAAATTCCTGCCATGCACAAATTCCTGACCTGCCCCCAGTCCCTGCATGATCTCCTTTGCTCAGAAAAGTGCCTCTTTCTTGCATAGGTCACCTCAGGCTTCTGCAATGGTGTCATTGTTAAGGTGACACACAAATCTTTGTCTGTCTTTGTATCTGGCACACAGTAATGTGAACAAGCAAGCTGTGTACCCTGGGTGGGGGGACTAATTGTATTTAAATGTATTTTATTTATTCATTTTTTGGTTTCCTGCTTATTTACTTTCTGCTCCTTTCTAAGAGAAATGGCCCTGAATATTCTGATGCAAAGGATGCTGTTTTTTCACAAGGCTAGAAGATGAGATAAGGAGACAGTTGTTCTCCCAGGCAGCACCCACAACTAAAACGGCTGCCGGGACATCTTCAGAGAAATCACACATTGGGAAGAAAGGCTGTGACTGATGAAAGCAAGTGGTAAAACAAACAGCATAAAGCTGATAACATGACCTCAAAATCAGGACAATGCAGTGGATCCAAAAATGACCTTTCTGCTGCCTCTTACTACATGCAGCAGTGCATAACTCAATGCACTTGGCAAGTTCATTCGCCTGCTGTGTTATGCGGGCACTGTAGGCACCAACAATAGAGTTAAAGTAAATGTCAGGAGGCCAATGAATTGCTGCGGTGGTTGTCCATTCCGAATCCTCATCAAGCACAATGACTGTAATGGAAGCTAATACAGGATAGTAAAACTTTTAATACTATGCTCTGTATGGGTGAATGGCTGCTGCATAGTAAGAGCAAATGCTCCTAAAGAAGCATAAGGCGTCAGTGATGCTTTTTTATTGTGTGGGGGTGTCATGGTATAATTCCCCCACTCTGAACCTTAGCGTCCAAAAGATGGGGTACCAGCATGAATTCCTCTAAGCTCAATTACCAGCTTAGTACTTGTAGCGCTGCCACCAACCAGGAATTCCAGTGCCTGGTACACTCTGGTCCCCCCAAAACCTTGCCTGGGGACCCCCAAGACCCAGACCCTCTGGATCTTAACACAAGGAAAGTAAACCCTTT
Organism: Gopherus evgoodei; assembly: GCF_007399415.2. NCBI lineage: Eukaryota > Metazoa > Chordata > Testudines > Testudinidae > Gopherus > Gopherus evgoodei. The sequence goes on from NC_044326.1 coordinate 139,319,171, forward strand.
CCCTCACCGTTGCCTATCCCAGGCTTCCCCTCCTTGGGTTACCCTGGAAGATCACTGTGATTCAAACTCCTTGAATCTTAAAACAGAGAGGAAAATTCACCTTCCCCCCTCCTTCTCTCTCCCCCTCCCAGACTCTCCCTGAGAGAGAAAGTAATCCTAACACAGAGAGAAATTAGCCTCTCTCTCCCTTTTCCCTCCTTTCTCCCCACCAATTCCCTGGTGAATCTAGACCCCGTCCCCTGGGGTCTGACACCAGAATAAAAAAACAATCAGGTTCTTAAACAAGAAAAGCTTTTAATTAAAGAAGGAAAAAATAGTAAAAATTGTCTTAGTAAATTTAAGATGGAATATGTTACAGGGTCTTTCAGCTATAGACACTGGGAATACCCTCCCAGCCTAAGTGTACAAGTACAAATTAAAATCCTTTCAGCAAAATACAAATTTGAACTCCTTCCAGCCAAATACACATTTGCAAATAAAGAAAACCACCATAAGCCTAACTCGCTTTATCTGCCTAGTACTCACTATTCTGAACTTATAAGAGCCTGTATCGGAGAGATTGGAGAGAAACCTGATTGCATGTCTGGTCCCTCTGAGCCCCCAGAGTGAACAACAACCAAAAACTAACAGCACACACAAAAACTTCCCTCCCTCAAGATTTGAAAGTATCCTGTCCCCTGATTGGTCCTCTGGTCAGGTGACAGCCTGGCTCACTGATCTTCTTAACCCTTTACAGGCAAAAGAGAGACGAAGTACTTCTGTTCTATTAACTCTTACTTATCTGTTTATGAGAGGGGGCCAGACTGTTTTTAGGGACACAAGCCCAGATCCCGGAGACAACAGAAGGAGGAACTCTAATGGGAGAGGAGCATGGGGGCTGGGAAGAGGGAGCATGCAGGCAGAGCCCCTCTCTGCCAAAGGAATATTTTTTCCAGTGCTGCCACCTCCTCCAAGCAGTGCTGCTCCTCCCACGTCTCTGGCATGAGAGGTAGAGTGGAGAACAGAACCATGGAGATCAATCAGTAAATGTAGGGAGGTGTGCCAGCTGGGCAATATGAAAGTCTCCTTGTCACTGCAGCAGAGTTTGCTTCAGTTCCCATGGCCTGCTCTTCCCCTTTTCCATAGCCCTGGGCTCCTAGAAAGGAGCTCAGGCAGCAGGATGTATCACATGCAGCTGCAGCCGTGTTGGAAAGCAGGCAAGGGAAGGCCCTGGGTGGCCTCTGGAGATGAAAGGCTCCTTCTGCAGCTTTGGAGAAGTGCAGGAGAAAGCTGGCAGTGGCTCCTCTCCATCCACCCCTCACACCTAGCAACAGCCCTTCTGGATTTTACCCCTGGAATTCTCTCTCTCTCTCTCTCTCTCACACACACACACACACACACACGCACACACACACACAGAGCCATGGAGAACTACAGCGAGGTTTATCCAAGAGGATAAGGCATTCCGAGCAGCAAGGTGCCTGGGCCTTTACAGCCAGGTTAGCAGAAGTGCCCAGCAGTGCCTACTTAGACACCTAAACCAGGGCCACAGCCCTTTGGAGTCAATTGGAGTTTTTCCACTGACCTCAGTGGATTTCAGATCAGGGCCCTACATGGCTGGATTTTCAAAAGAGCTCAGCTCCCACTTAGGCAGCTAATACAATCGCCAAGTCTTCCAAAGCACTACACTCCCATGAAGAAGAGTGGAGCTGCTTAGATGCAGATGGCTTTGGGAAACCCAAGCCCGGTTGTCAGTGCTGAGGGCTTTTGAAAACCTGGCCCTTAATTTTCAGCTTGTTTTAAAAGTGCCTCACAAATGAAACGGAATAACTCTACTGCCCAAATGACATCTGGGGTGTGAAATAAAATAAGCCTAATCTTGATGGGGATTTCATCAGTACAGGTTATTATTGCCCCCCTGCAAACGGCTAGTGGCCCAGCCCCCTTCAGCAAGCTGCGAGCGGTCTCCCAGCTGCCGAGATGAATTATGAGTAGCATGAGTAATATTAACCCCTCCGGGATAAGTCAGTGGGCAATAAAATAAAAACTGTACAGCTGCACAGTCTTTATTAATCAGCAAGTCTGATCACATCAGGAGAGAGCTACTCACCCTTCTGTCTGGGCCGTGCTGCAGTAAAGTCAAGGGGCACCAGGCTCCCAATGTTTGCAGTATGCAGAGCAGTCTGCTGCTAATCATTATCCTGCCATGTTTTAGGGAGGGAATACAAATATATACAGCTTATCTATCATGCCACCTGTTGGGGGCGGTTGTGTTAATGGTCTGGCTAGGTTACTGAGCCTCAAGGTAGTTAAAAAAGGAGAGCGAGCCAGAGAAAGACAAAAGAGAAATGCTGTTTTCTGCAGGGTCTCCCCATAGTGTTCAGAAGAGCAATCCTTCAGACACGCAGCAGCACAGCTAGTTTGTCATACTAGGACACTTTTACTTAGTCATTAGGAGTGAATAAATTAACATCAATTGCTATAAGAAGGATTCAGCCCGCAGACTCTGTGGTGTAAACACACATATGGTCTCCATTTGTAATGCAATCAGCTGACAGCACCACTGAGCACCGATAAAAAAAATGTACAGTGTATTGCAGCCAAACTGGGCCTGTTGATTTCTGAGTCGGAGAGCTTTTATTGTCACATGTTAATGTCCTTTTAACACTGATAAATGATGAAGAGCTACAAAACATTCATCACATAACGTTGTCAAAAGATGGGGGTTAGCTTGTTTTTATTTCCATTGGCTAAGCCAATATACTCCAGTTCCGAGTTCCCTTTTCTCCGGAATGCTGGTTTTACATCCCCATTAACTATTCTCTCTGTAGTTTTCCATGCTGTGGAAAGTCTGATGAAAAGTAACAAAAGCCATTGTTTGACTGCACTGGAGGCCAAAATGTGAGCACCAGAAATGTTCACAGGGACTAAGCTTTCATGCCTTAAGAGAAATTGAAAATAGCAAGCAAGTCTTCAATATGGAAACCCAATTGTAATGTGCAATTGTGTCATTGGGAAATATTTCATTACAGGATTATTCTATGGTTACAAAGAACCAGAAAAAACATTAGGACACAGGAGGGAAAAAGATCTCTTTCTTGAGAATCTCGTATTTCAACATTCTTGTATCACTTTCCCCCCTTAAACTCAAAGTCTCTCCTCTCCCTTCCCTTTTCTAATTGGCTATATTAGTTTAAAACTTATTTTCCAACTCTTCTCATCCTCCCAGTGTTACAGGCACCAGGCCTTAAAAATTCCGTTCCACCCCATTCCATAGCCCCAGGATGGCTTGCTTTTGCGCCAGGGGATCACAGGTTGTTGGCATGGCCATCACATCTGTTATTGTTATCTTTTGGTTTAAGCAATACTTCCTTTGTCACCAGAGACGGAACCAGAGATGCCATATAAATATGATGCAATGTAATTGACAAAACCCCAGCACACAGGATCAATGAAGGTTCTTTGAAAGTAGAACTTTACCTTCTGTGTGATGTGGTTGACCCAGGGAGAAGAGCAGTTGCTGAGGTCCGGCCCTTGTGGGTCCCAGATCCCATCAGGAGCGAGACACAGGAAAGTTGAAACACCTAAAAAGACAACACGGGAAGGACTCTATTATCTGCTAGCAAATGCGTCAATAAGCCTGGGTTTATTTTCACAGGCTTCAATCATTTCATAATGAAAGAAAGTGTACCCAGTATTTGCAACCCATGTAAGCTATGTTTTGAGGACCTCAGTGGGAAGATATGCCTGGCCCACATTACTATAGTATCCAAGCACCTGACAATCTTTTATGTATTTATCCTCATAATGCCTCTGGGAAGTAGGGAAGTACCATTCTCTCCATTGACTTGTCCAAGGTCACACAGGGAGCCCATGACAGATGAGGAAAGTGAACCTGGGTCCCACAAGTCCTAGGCTACTGCCCTAACCAATAGTCAAGGCTTTCTCTTTGCTTTGCCCCCCAGTGACTCTAAAATCAATCCCTCAGACTCACCATCCCTCTCTTCTACCATTTTATGAAGATTCTGCTGCACTGTAAAGTCCTGGAACCACATGGATGGAAACACACCAAGTTTCACAGCTACAAATAAGATGCAATACGGTCCATTTAACTCACGCTCCCCCCATCCCCGCCAGTATACACCTGGTGACAAAAGGGACTTTAGGGGAGAAGCTGCTTAGCAAATACTTCCTAAGCACTCTCCTGAAAAAAAAACGCAAAGCTTACAGACAAAAAGAAACTCAGTCTCAATGGTTCAGCGAGACATTTTTAGAAGGCAAGGAAGCAGAAATGTGGATTAAAGAGCCTGCATCCCATAAGGTGCTCTGCATTGAAGAGCCAAACTTTTCAATAGGGAAGTAAATGAGATGTGGGGCCTGATGTTACTCCCATTAAAGTCAAGGAGTGCCTTGCTGATGTTTTCAAAGGGAGCAGGAACAGGTGCACTGACAACACATGGCAGCTTTAATGAATCATATGAATCACAGAAATTAGAGCTAGGAAAGGCCTATTGGCCGCTCTGGACCATCCCCTGCCTGTGGGGAATTTTTCCATATTCCAAAATACTTCATCCAATCTAGCTTTCTATAACTCATGCAATGGGGCATACAGATTCCCTACAAAGGCTATTCCCCTGCCTCACAGACCTCGCTGTTAGGAGATGCCTCCTGATATTCAGCCTAACTTTTCTTTTGCTTCCTTTCTTTCCTTCATTTTCTGAACAGGACTTTATAGATGATTATTTTATTCTCCCCTTGGTCGTCACTCAGCTGAGCAATGGGCCTGATCCTCCAGTGACCTAGACTTTGTGTAATCATTTACATCTGCATAAAGTGCTTCTAAAAGGCATCCAGAGTACTATTTTATACCCACTCTGCACTCACTGGGTCCAATTCTCCTAGACTCATAGACTAATAGGTCAGAAGGGACCAATATGATCATCCAGTCTGACCTCCTGCACAAGGCAGGCCACAGAACCCTACCCGTCCACTTTTATAACAACCCCTAACCCAGGACTGAGTTATTGAAATCCTCAAAATTGGTTTGAAGACCTCAAGCTGCAGAGAATCCACCAGCAAGCAACCCATGCCCCTCGCTGCAGGGGAAGGCGAAAAACCTCCAGGGCCCCTGCCAATCCGCCCTGGAGGAAAATTCCTTCCCGACTCCAAATATGGCGATCAGCTAAACCCTGAGCATGTGGGCAAGACTCACCAGCCAGCACCCAAGAAGGAATTCTCTGCAGTAACTCAGTTCCCATCCCATCCAACATCTCCCCGCAGACCATTGAGCAGACTTATCTGGTGATAATCCAAGATCAATTGCCCAAATTAAACTATCCTATCATAACATCCCCTCCATATACTTATCAAGCTTAGTCTTAAAGCCAGATAAATCTTTTGCCCTCACTACTTCCCTCGAAAGGCTGTTCCAGAACTTCACTCCCCTAATGGTTAGAAACCTTCGTCTAATTTCAAGTCTAAACTTCCTAATATCCAGTTTGTACCCATTCGTCCTCATGCCTACATTAGTACTAAACTTAAATAATTCCTCTCCCTCCCTAAGGTTAACCCCCCTGATATATTTATATAGAGCAAGCATATCCCCCCGCAGCCTTCCTTTGGGCAGGCTAAACAAGCCAAGCTCTTTGAGTCTCCTTTCATAAAGCAGGTTTTCCATTCCTCGGATCATCCTAGTAGCCCGTCTCTGGACCTGTTCCAGTTTGAATTCATCCTTCTTGAACATGGGACACCAGAACTGCACACAATATTCCAGATGGGGTCTCACCAGCGCCTTATATAACGGTACTAACACCTCCTTGTCCTTGCTGGAAATACCTCGCCTGATGCATCCTAAAATCGCATTTGCTTTTTTAACAGCCGTATCACATTGGCGGCTCATAGTCATCCTGCTATCAACCAATACCCCAAGGTCCTTCTCCTCCTCTGTTGCTTCCAATTGATGCGTCCCCAACGTATATCTAAAATTCTTATTATTAATCCCTAAGTGCATGACCTTGCACTTTTCACTATTGTATTTCATCCTATTACTATTACTCCAGTTTACAAGGTGGTCCAGATCTTCCTGAATAGTATCCCTGTCCTTCTCCGTGTTAGCAATACCCCCCAACTTCGTGTCATCCGCAAACTTTATTAGCACATTCCCGCTCTTTGTGCCAAGGTCAGTAATAAAAAGTTAAATAAGATCGGTCCCAAAACCGATCCTTGAGGGACTCCACTAGTAACCTCCTTCCAGCCTGACAGTTCACCCTTCAATACGACCCGCTGGAGTCTCCCCTTTAACCAGTTCCTTATCCACCTTACAACTTTCATATTCATCCCCATCTTTTCCAATTTAACTAACAGTTCCCCATGTGGAACCGTGTCAAACGCCTTATTGAAATCGAGGTAAATTAGATCTACCGCATTTCATTTATCTAAGTAATCCGTCACCTTCTCAAAGAAGGAGATCAGATTGGTTTGGCACGATCTACCTTTAGTAAATCCATGTTGCAATTCGTCCCAATTACCATTGACCTCTATATCCTTAACTACTTTCTCCCTCTCACAAACACAGGGTTTATATCTATTTTACTTCTATTCACCTCACCTGGTGTGAAAGAAGGATCAGAAGCCGCGCACACAGATGTAAATGATGACACAAGATGCACGACACTGGAAAACTAAGACCTAACATATTTTGCTCTTTTAAACTTTTCTCCACTTCTTCCAACCCTGTATTAATTTTTTGTTGCTCTTTAGTGAATTCCCTCCACCTTCCTCAGATCTTACTGGCATACAGGTCCTCAAAACTGGATACTAGAACCAGGACCAGGTTTACAATTACACCAATGGAATTGTGGCACCGGGCTCATGCTCAAAAGAGGCCCTGCCTGCTCACTCCACCTCCATTTGGCCTCCTCCCCACCCGCCGCTTGCTCCTCTAAGAAGAAAATAAGAATGGCCCTACTGGGTCAGACCAAAAGTCCATCTAGACCAGTATCCTGTCTACTGAGAGTGGCCAATGCCAGCTTGCCACAGAGGGATGAACAGAACAGATAATCAGCAAGTGACCCATCCCTGGCGCTCATTCCCTCCAAACAGGGAGAAGAGCTTTTCTCCCCAGACAGGACTTGAACCCATAGTCTCTAGTGTAGCAAGATATGCTTTAGACATTAGCCTACTGGGAATACAACCCCAGCTCCCTCTCTGAGCAGGGGCAGGGCCTTGAGGAGGAGCACTGGCAGGGTCTTGGGGCAAAGAGGCCATGGAGGGGCAGAGCTTCAGGGCGAAGCATGGACGGGGCCTTGAGTGGGGGTGGGGCCATGGTCCGGGTGCAAGGGCCCAAAGAAGATTAATCTGTCCCTGACTAGAACTGGCTAAAAATCTCCTGAACATTTTCACCAAAAAAACCAGACAATTTTTTCTTAAAAATGTTGGCAAAAAACCCCCAAAAGAAACAAACAAAAAAACATCCAGTTGTTTGACATGTCAGAGAAAAAAATAATTTTGAACTTTTGCTTTTCAAAAAAAAAAATCCCAATGTTTGGCCAGCTCTCTTGTATGTATTTGACAGGGGACTCTGCCTTTCCTTTCCCCGGAACTTCAGTGGGTGCTGAAGTTGTGTGGTCATTCTGACCAATCAGTCACTTCCAGTTAGGTGCCTAGATATGGATCAGGGAGCCCAACTTTATGCACCCCAGTTTGAGAATCTTTAAAATTGTATCAATTGAAACAGCCAAAATCACATCATGGCAAACGATAAGACTTAGGATAAACTTCAAACCACCAAAACCCCAGCAATCAGCCCAGGCCCTGCTCAGAACAAAGACAATAAAGTGTATTGCACAATATACTCAACAGGACATTTCCCTTGGGGTACCAAGGCCTGATATTGCCAGATGCTGGGCGGCCTTCCCCTCCTATTGTTTTCACTGGGAGTTGAAGGTGTTCAGGATCTTGCAGGGAGTGCTAGGCATATTCAGGAGCTGGGAGTTCCTTCATACAGCTGAAAGTTCCTCAGCTGCCTGCCACACTTCCTAAATAACCATTAGCTTATTCTACTGGTGCCAGGCCACATGGGCCTGCCTGCCAGGAGACAGTGTGTACGTTATAAATGGTAGTGGCAAGCAGATCTCTGACCAAATCACTGAAAGAACCAGACAAACAGAGACAGAGGCAGACCATTAAAGGCCAGAAGGAACCAACACACCCAGCATCCGTACATGACTTGCTCAGGCCATTTCAATGGGGCTCACCTACTGTCCCCATAGGGCATGGCTGCTTTGCCATCTGTCCTTGCCGGGTCCTAAACCACATGATCTCACGGGCTTCCACAGCCTCACAGCTCTCTGCCCCTACAGCTGGGAGCTGGGAGGAGGCAGGTGAAAGGGGTGTAGTCATTTCATCGGGGACATCCACCACCAGGGAGGGAGTGCTCGTGCTCCTGTTCCTTCTGCCCGCGGCTGAGGTGGTGGTGGTGCGCCCGGTGCTCGTGGCGGTGAGGAGAAGAGGGGTGCTGGTGGTGGTGCTTCCCACGCCATGCGCCCCAGATGTCGATACTTCTGAAACAAAGCAAAAGTATGTTAAAAAAAGAAAGTGCAATTGCTGATCTCTTTGGCTTTGAGATGTTCTAACATAGAGGACATATAAATATTTCATGATGCCCTGTTTGCTCTACAAAATTAGCAAGGACCATAGGAAGTGACTGCATCAAAACTGTCCGAGTACCAAACAACTCATTAATTACAGCTTTGCTAAAGGCAGGCTTTCATAGTCCTTCCTGAAGCATAGCAAAGACACTCTCCTTACAGAGAGCAACTACAGTACAAAACAAATAGGAGGTGTTCGGTTTCTTCCAATCGAACATTAACTCCTTATTAAACCGTCTGCTGCTGACCCCTATAGGCGAGGCTGCTATATAAATAGGCTTCGATTAATTTGATTTTTATTGCTAAATCTCATCCAATGCTGACTTCAATTACATACACAAACTGATGAAAAATATTTCCATTGATAATAATTACAATTTATAGATAGGTAAAATAAAAGAAATGCCGCTTGAGAACTTATTAGTGTCAAAATCCAGAGATTTACACTTTTGAATGAGGATCAATACAAATGGACTAGCAAATGAATAGTAAAAACAGGCATAATCTGTTGATTTAAAGATATTTACTTCGAATATTTTGACATGTGAGGTTGACAATTTGTGTTTCACAAAGCTTTAACTTTTTGAATCTCAAACCTACTGTCTAAATAATTGTCAAACCTTCTCCTACCCCAAAACCATGGATATTTAAATAGATAAAAATGGGGAGAAATGCTTAAAACCTATAATTTTGCACAACTGAAAATGTAAATTGATAGAAATCTAAAATGATTCTTACAAATAAACACCAATATGATCTGTCAAAATGATCAAGAAATAAAAATTGAATTCTACCACATCTACGTATAAGTATCTAAAATGCAACAGGATAGAGTAGATCTTTCCAAGCAAGCTCATGTCACTTGGTTGTATTAACTGTGACTGAACTAGAAAAGCCTTCACCAGGAACTGCTGCTCAGAGAGATTCCAAGCACCCCACTCAGTGTTAGCCCCAGAGTGCAGAACTGCCGTAATGACTACCACCAATGACTGAGTGAAACATCCTTCATGTATACATCACCCTCATGCAGTGCCTGACAACAGCACTGTCTTGTGGGGAGTCATTCCAGCCACAAGCGCACACCCAGGGATTAGCTCAGAGGGGGTTTATGGAACTAACTCATTTACATTCCATAACAACTCCCATGCTAATACCTGATCCTATCAATAATACCGGTGCCCTCACTATGTAGGATGTATGGTGGCCTTAAAGGAACATCTCACAGAAGGCACATTCCTTGATGGTTTAATCATTCCTTGATGGTTTAATCAATAAAAGGATGTTCCATTACAACTGTTGCTGACAAGAGGGGCCCGGCAGCAATGAGAGGTTAACTAATTTAAAACAACATTAACCTGCTCTGTGTTGCATAATTGCTCTGCTAAGTATTGTGTGTGAAAATATGGAGAGACAGTCCCCTTGTAATTACATTATTTTGCCTGCTATTTAGACCCACATGTTGGCACTGATTAGGACTTTTGAGAAGCTGACCAAACAGAGCACTCGTATTAGGTTCTTCATTACAATTTGCACTTCAGGCTGAGACAGAGCTATGGGTTCTGGCTCCCTACTGCCTTGTATCTTGTGCATTCATTTGAAGTGCCACCATTCCAATGAGTACACAATGCACAAGGGTAGAGGAGAACTGGCTTCCTGTTATCCCCACCATTGAAGGAATGGATGCCTTTGCCAGCACATTTCCTCACTGAGCAGGGACATTTGTGCCTCACCCCTATGACAGTATATCATACACTTCTGCTAGGAGACTGAGGCCTTCTGATTTTTGCTTAGCGTAACATTTTGCTCCTCTCTTGCAACTAGGGCTTGCCAAAGTGACCCGGTTTGGAGAGGAACAAGAGTCCCACAAGCCCAGTTTCACAGCAGAAGAGTCACTGCAGCCCATGACATTACACAACACCATTTAAAGATATGTTGATTTTTGCTCCTTAAAAGCAAATATATCCCTTGAGGCCCTGGAGACAAACACTTTACTTAGTCCTGCCCTGAGTGCAGGGGACTGGACTAGATGACCTCTCGAGGTTCCTTTCCAATCCTACATTTCTATGAGTCTATGAATGTAGTGTCTGAGCACATCATCATTGTTAATATACTGATCCTCATAGCACCCTGCGTGGTAGGGACAGACTATCCACCCCATTACACAGGTGGAAAACTGAGGCAAAGTGACATGGGGAATCTAACCCATGGATTCAAACCCAGATCTCCCCGCACCCCAGACCAGTGCCCTCACCACTGGACAATCTCTCTCTTCTATATTGAGCACTATGACTAGCCAGCTAAATATTCTTGAATGAATCTTAAGTTTTTATTGGCGAGATTTTTATAGAATTCCATTATCAATTTCTTGCTGTTTACATTTTTTAAAAAAGAAATCACTGTTTCTGTGATCACATTATTAGTTCAAGGTACTTGCTTTACGGCTTTCCTCAATGACAATCACACTGGGCCCAACCCTGCGAGCTCTTCATTCAGCATCAGTTGCATGTGTTTGGCACCTTTTGGGATCAGGTCCTTTATTATTAACCTCCTGACCCTAACTTGCCAGCATTAAACACTGCGGTCTATACATGTGCATACAAGAACTGGGTTTGTCAGGAGGCAGCTTTGAAAATCAGGGAAGTTTAACCTACCACAGGGCTGCCGATCTTATTTTCCAGCATGTTCACACTGACTCACTTTCACTCTGTGTTCTGGGTTTGAATGAATCTCAAAAAAAGGCAAAGCAAAACTTCACAGAAATCACCAGGTTTCCCCTTGTTTCTGTTCAAAGCTGCACTAAAACACCAAGCTACATATCCTTTCCATCTGAAATTACCACTGGCTAAAAAGTTCTTGTGAACTTCAGCAAATATGGCACAGTCAAATTTCACCTGCTTTTACTTTACAATATAAGTTAGATAGATAGATAGATAGATAGATAGATAGAAAGAAAGAACGAAAGAAAGAAAGAAAATTGCCATTATGATGTTTCCAGTTGCCTTAGGTAACTACACATCACTTTTAATTTGCAGAATAAGGTATACTAAGTAGAGTGCATATAGAGATGGTCATGTCTATATTAGGCACCTAAGGCAAAATTGACCTTAGTTATAGAATCATAGAACATCAGGGTTGGAAGAGACGTCAGGAGGTCATCTAGTCCAGCCCCCTGCTTAAAGCAGGACCAATTCCCAACTAAATCATCCCAGCCAGGGCTTTGTCAAGCCTGACCTTAAAAACCTCTAAGGAAGGAGATTCCACCACCACCCTAGGTAACCCATTCCAGTGCTTCACCACCCTCCTAGTGAAAAAGTTTTTCCTAATATCCAACCTAGTTATGAGTCACCACTCAATTTTTACAAACATTTCTGAGTGTAGGTGTAAAAGACAAATTGTTTTTCAAGCAGTCATTGGAGAACAATGCCAGAATTAATGCCTATGTATACATGGACAAAATGTTCATTAATGGGTGTCAAAAATTAGGGGGTAAGTCCATATTCAGGCAATTCAGTAAATGACCTGGTTTTCAATGTGACGAGTGCTCAGCAGCTCCCATTGACTTGAACAGAAATCTCGAGGGTTGAAATGTTGAGCCTGCCGTTTAGAAACAGTTATTGTAAATCTTGGACTATATTATTTTTAGGTTGCAGCTCTGGAAGGTTTATTTGATCAGCTATGTATGGGGAATTTATAAATATGTTCCCTTAGTCATAAAATGGCAGTTATATTATCTGCCTAGACCCCTGAGCATTGATGCAAGTACCAGTTTCAAGGGTATTTTTCTCTTTCCTTTGTGCGTGTGTGCGTGCACTTGTCTGTTACCTTTACAAATAAATAAATAAAAACAATCTCAGCACTGAATTCTGCTTCACATCATACAAAGTACAAATAATAAGAAAGGATAAAACAACTGGTTTGAAGTCACCTAACAGAATTAGATAGATGAGATACTACTGAATTCAGTTCAAAGGTCTAATTCTTCAACAAGTCACCATGATAATGAGTTCCAAAAGACAAGATTGCCATATTAACAGCAGTGAGTTTTACAGAACACAGAAAGCTCCCACAGTAGATTTCACTCACACATCCATGTACTTTAAAACCAACTTAATTGGTTAGTTGGAAAAGAATAAGAGATTGGAATCATTTACATATAAATAACTCTTAAATCCAAGTAAAACCATCAATAGTCTGCAACTTGTGCAAAATTACTTGAAGTGCTACAGTACAGAATACAGATGAGCTACCCAGATTTATCCACACTGCCAATAAATGGTAAATTTTAAACTTTAAGAAAATCAGTGTTGCATGGGACCATTTTAATAAAAGACACTACTTCATAATACAATGTTTTCTTACAGAGGAGCAGTAACCTTTAAAAATCATTAACCTTATCATAACTAGAAATGCATATTTATGGTTATTTTATTTTTACGGCTTGTTTTATTATGCTTTGCCATTCTGAGAGCTTAAGGTTAGATTTAGGGTAAATTTAGATTTTTATAACAAGTTTTAGATGCAGAACATTTGTGAGACTCTAGACTTGGATTCTACGGAGCATCGTTCTGGAGCTAAACGTAATCCATAGAGCTGCTGGGAAACTGTGAGCCCTGGTTTAGGCAGCCATCCCTTCCCTGGATAACCTACAGCAATACTTTATTTTCTCTCCCCATGTCCTATACATATACAGAAAGTCTACATCAATAATACAAGACTAGCTTTTCCAGACATGCTCAGACTAGAGTGACAGCGACAAAAGGGCATTTCTAAGGTCCTCAGCAGGATCGCTGCAACTCACTAGGAAATATATAGCCCTACCTAATGGGCTGACTGTATGAGGAAAAGATATGACCCAGCTTCCTTGCTCTATTTCTCAAATTTCACACAGAGTTCAAACCTCAAGGTCCATGCTCAGGCAGCACTCCCATTAGGCTCAGTGGGAATTTTGCCAGAGTAAAGACCAAGTAAGGACTATGCTCAAAACAAGCAGTGTTTTCAAACACGTGGAATAACCATGTTTTTTATTTTTTACTTCATTGCCTAAAGTGATAGCCCAGCTGTATTCAGTTGGGCTAAGATCACTGTGTTAGATCCCACATGTCATCTCGGACTTGGTTATTCACTCCTTTGCAGCACTGTTAGACACTGGACTGTGTTCACCAGCGGCTGTACACTAGACTCACAAACATTAAGACCAGAAGGGACCGTCATGATCATCTAGCCTGGCCTCTTGCACATCGCAGGCCACAGAATCTCACCTGCCCACGCCTGCGATAGGCCCATAACCTCTGCCTGAGTGACTGAAGTCCTCACATCTTGATTTAAAAACGGAAAGATTAATCTTTTTATATTACAATATAAACAGCTTTGATTCTAGGCAAGAGTGCCTGTAATCACCAGATCTTCATTTGCTCAGGTATTCTTTTAGGGTGTCTAAGCATCAGGAAAATTACCCTGGGTAATTCATTCTTGGAACAACTTACCTAGGGACATGGTAGATTTTCCATCTCTTGAAGCCTTTAAATCATTTCTCAAACTGGGGGTCCTGACGCAAAAGCGGGTCACAAGGCTATTGTGGGGGGGTCGCGAGATCACAAAAATATTGCTGAGAGGACGAGGGAGCTGGAGGGGGAGCGGAGAAACAGCAGCTGCCTCTCTCTGGCCACCCAGTTCTGAAGGCAGTACTGCCACTGGCACCAGTGCAGAATTAAGGACGGCGATATCTATGAGTATGTACACTAATTCGCTATCACTTTCTTGCGAGGAAGGAGGGTTGTCACTGCCTGAAACCTTTTCAAAGGGGGTCCCAGCAAAAAAGTTAAATCAAGGCTGGATATCTTTCTGGAAAGAGGTGACAGAGAAATTGCAGGATAAAGTTCTATGCCCTGGATGTCAGACTAGATGATCATTAAGATCCCTTCTGACCTTAAAACCTATGAATCTGTGAATGTAAAGGTTTGTTCTAGTATAAACACACACACAGAGCCATTTCAGTGGCAGGTGAGGGAGTGCTTGCAGTTTCACATAGGATGTCCAACTAAACTAAGTGATTCTAAAAGGCTTTACAGCAAGCTTGGAGAAAGCATGGCATTCTAACAGATGTTGAAGCCCAAAAAACAATGCATGTTCATCAGTTTGGATGCTCTGAACAGGTCTCCCACCGAAAACACTGGAGCAACTATTCAGAATGCAATTGAACAGTTCCACTTCCATTGAAATTTAGAGCAATCAAGTTATTTTCTTATACAAACCTTCTGTGTCTGCATTCACAATTATTTACGTATTAAGAAAACACAGCATTGACGGTTTGTGAAAGGATGTTAGAAATTCAAAACCTAATTTTGTCCTTTTTCTATATGATAAATACTTATTTTGCTTAGAGCATTTCATTCCTTTCCTTTCTTTGCCTATCAAACAGTCGAACAAGATATATTTACATGCTTAACAGGAAGGTTTAGATACCTCCTGAAAGAAAGAAAAAACATTCTGGTTTAAAATATTTTCAGAAAAATCAAAACAGCTGTTTTTCTCTCTTCCACTGTCTTGTAAACCTTCCTTGAGTGAATTAGTTTCCTATTGGCATTGTCCAACACTTGTCACTGTATTTTTTTTAATCTTAGTAGAAACAATATTTTTAATTGAAAAACCAATCCTGTTTATGTTTCCATCTTTATGGATTTGATCCAAAGTCCATTGAAATCAATGGCAAGATGCTCATCAACTTCAATAAGCTCTGGGTCAAGCCTTGCACATGTACCAGCATTATTAACAATGATATGAGCAAATACCTTGGAATATGACTTGTTGATTAACCACTTGAGTGACATATTGTCTTTGGTACATGACACGAAGAGCAGCACCATCCTGTGCTGTCCCATGTAATGTGTATGTGTGTCTAGCTAGCTAGATGTATATCTCTGTACCCATTTGAATATTGGCTCTTGTATTCTACTACCACAGAGTAGTTATGGCACAGGGAAGCAGCAAAAACAGATTACCTTCCCTTTCAATAAACAGAATTAACTGTATAGAACAGGAAAAATTACTTGTGTTTACTAAAGAGGAACGTCAAGTGTCTCTCATACCAAGCCTATGGATTGCAGTCCATTATACAAGGGCTCTCTTGCAAATCATGGATGAATCTGAACCAGAGACATATAGGAACACAAGAGTAAAATATGATTCTCTTGGACTCTTTCAGTAGCTGGGGTTGCTGAAGGGATACATACAAGAAAATGCCTGGGAGATGGGATTGGATGGACAAAAGCCCAATGTGCCTCAACAGTCTGTTCAAGGTCTTCTATAACTGAACTCTTTGGAAATATGGACCCAAACCAAGCCAAGTCAACTTGAAAGACATTATCTAAGACAAGCAGTTCTTCCATCTCTGCCAGAAAATCTAAGATTAGTGGACAGTCACTGGAACAAGCTGATTGGGAGGTTGGTCCAAACATTCACAAACATTTTGACAAACATGGAAAGAGGCTCACATGGATCCAGATGAAATTTTAGGTGAATTCTGAATGTCAGGGCAGGATTTACTGCTGTAGCCCAAAATCTGATGCAAACTCAATAGCTTTAGCTGGATTCAACCTGAAGCCAGTTAAAACATCTGACAAAGTGGGTATTCACCCACGAAAGCTTACGCTCCAATACATCTATTAGTCTTTAAGGTGCCACAGGACTCTGTTGCTTTTTACAGATCCAGACTAACAAAGCTAGCCCTGGGATACTTAAAACATTGTGATTTATCCGAACATCACTTTGAGCTTTTTAAATTAATTTGAAAAACAGAATGACCACAAAATTCAAGGGTGTGAAAACTAAAAAAGGCTGTGTTCTACTGCAGGATGCTAGACTCTTTCTCTACCACTAAACCACACTGCCTCAATGATTTGATTAATTACATTCCAAGCACTAAGCATTCGGAACGAGACTGTCCAAACAGCTCAGCATTACAGCTGGTCACATTTTTCTCATCAAAACTGTTTTGCAATGGAAATGTAGGTTCTTCACTAAAGCAAACTTTACATATAAAAATTCTGTCTTCCATGGAAAATTTTGAGTTTTTGTCAAAAACCTGGCCAGATACTGAAAACAATCTGGTTTGGGCTGAATTCCTCCCCTCTCCCCCCCACAAATAATAAGGTGAAAATTTTCTGTGGGAAAAATATCCATTTTCCAATCCATACTATTCAGGACCCAGCAGCTCTCTTATTGGGCCCATTACATTTTTATTTGAGAAATAAATGTTCAGTCTCATTCCAAAATACATGCCACCTTTGAGCTTTTCCAAAAAGTCAGAGGACCTGATGCCTCAGTTTCAAATGTAAGCCTGTAGCGAGCCTTCGAAAAAAGACATGTTTCCTGGCCCAACTATGGGGCTACAACAACCAGATTTAAATATTTAACTACTGCACACTACATTTAACAAAGGGAAATGTTAAGAATTTCCCTGGCTTTGGCATCAGGTAGTTAGGAAAGTGCTATATCATATCATCACCCTTCTCAGCTTTTATTGGGCCATGGCTAGATAAAGACCTTACCCAGAGTCTTACCTGTTCTCTCTCATTCAATGCCCAGGCTGTCTCTGTGAATCTCTCTCACTTTCCAGAAGCCTTCTAATAAGAACACTCATCACACACTTTAACGCTCACCTTTTGCAATTTGTTCTGAACATTTGGACAGAAATTAAGACTGGGCCATCATTTTCAGCACAGGGCAAGGTAGTGTCTCTTCACAACCGTATCATAATGCTTTTGGAAATGCAGATTAACTATGGAGCCCTGGTAAACAGGGAAACATTACAGAGAAACTGATCCAATAGACAATGCATCAGGATTTATTATAAATGGACTAATCTAACAGATCTGAGAGTTCAGCTGAAGAGCTATTTTTAGGTGATCTAGCTTTAAATCGCTCCATTTATGTGCAAACACCGTCCTATGTGTCTGCATTATTTTGAATTAATATATTTTAAAATATCAGATGTGCCTTTTTTATGTCACATGTTATTTTAAAAAGGAAGATCATATCACTGCACCCTTTTCCCCCCCAGGGTACAACAGCTGCATATTATTACTGAAAGTATATAGGGAACGTCTGACCTCCTAAACAATCTATGTTCCCCAGTGTGATTCACATCCATCAGAGCCTTGGTTGCAGATCTGACACATTGTCTTCCAACTTGCATACCTCAAACTCCATTAAAGAGAAAACCAGCAGGAATTCCCTAATAGCTCATCGCTGTAGAAATCACTTTTGATTTCAGCAACATATATTGTCAGTTTTTCATTCTAGCCACTTTAGCGGATGCGCGCAGACACAAATAGCTTGAATAGATTTACTGCAGGTCAAGATTTTTGGAGGGGTTCTTGTTGTTTTTTAATTACACTAACTATATTACACCCACAAGGGGAAATGCGGCTTTTAGTTTCTTGAGAGAAAAAGCAAATGTAAAAATAATATTAAATGTAGAAAATTATTTTTTCTTCACCATTTTGGAGAGCAATCAATGTAATTTTTATTCAGTAATTGTAATTTTATTGTATCTTACCTATTTTTTTTGTATTTTCCTCTGTATTTTGAATTGCATACTTTATATCCAGTCAGTGCCACAAAATCTTTTTTTTTTTTTTTTTTTTTGCCATTCAACAGCAGTAGTCTTGTGTCTGTATTTGCTACCTTTCAGCATATGGAAACATGACTGAGTGCCATAACATTGAAGGGTTATGACCAAGTGGTTTTAGGGGGTGATAGTGACTGACCTAATCAAAGCAGCTGAAGCTCACAATGATTCCTTCCATTAGCCCAAGATCTCAGCTACAGAACGTCCTCTTGCACTTTGACTACTGGCTACTATATTTGCTTTTTCAATTCAGGCTATAAATATAACTTTCCTGAAAAAAATAACTATTTTTTGAACTTCTCTGCTTATCCTTGTGCATATAGTCTTTGATCTGGATGTATTCAATGAAATGGGCTATTGCCCACTGAGAAATGTCTTGGGATCTTTTAAAGATATAATAATTTAAACACGGAATGGCTGGATGGTTGCTTTTCAATTTGTGAAATGGCTCAAAGTCTGTAAATAAAACAGAATTGGATGGCTTTCAAAAGCACAGATTATGTTTTTCAATTCTCAGTGACTCAACGCTTCCTAGATGCACTCCAGCAAATCTCATATTAATATTTAAAAACTGATTGTGTTGTGCTGTTACACTTGAGAAAGAGAGCAGGCACAACAAAACAAAACAAAACAATTACACTGGAACTACAGAGATGCAGCTTCAAACCTTTGCAGTACATGCATGTACAGTGTGGGTGGGTGGGATGGAAGCAGGCGGTGGAGGCTTTCTTCCTTGTGCCTGACGATTTTGGAGATTAATACTGTAAAGAATGCTTTTCACATGCAACTTGTTTACTACACATCTGCCATGACAGTATTTTCAGATTCTCTCGATTCCCAGGTGCTCTCAGGCTAGGGATTTGAGCAAACATGCTTTGCCGCTGTGTCAGCCAGTTGAAATTAAAAAGGGGAGAGGGAGAGAAAAATGTCAGAAAAAGTAAAAGTGCCACAGAGAGAGGGCTTAAACTTTTTCCCCCTTCAACCCAAGTGTGGATTAACCACATTAAGATGCAAATCA
This sequence comes from Gopherus evgoodei, assembly GCF_007399415.2. Lineage (NCBI taxonomy): Eukaryota > Metazoa > Chordata > Testudines > Testudinidae > Gopherus > Gopherus evgoodei. Next base: position 139,338,444 of record NC_044326.1, read on the forward strand.
GACTGCACTACAGTGCAAGAGACAAAGCACTGAGAGCAGGGCTTCTTGTTTACATATTAGCTGTTGAATGGACACTGTCCTTCTATTATCCCTTAATAATGGTTTTGCTTAGTCAAACAGCAACAAGAGTGATACCCCCCCACACACACACATCACATCAAAGTTTGCTTTATGTCCCTCGCCAAAACCATGCATTTTCCCTAGCGTTGCAGGGCCACCGGTGTTCCAAGACAGATAAAAAATTCCCATTGCTAAGGCAAATCTGAATGCTGCTCAGTGCTTTTCTCCAGAGGGCACTGTGCTCTGCCCAGTCTCTGCTTGCAGTGGCTGTTATATATTTCTTTTATTGTGTACTCCTTCGTGGGTTGTAAATAGATTAAATTACAAAGAGAGTTGCTGATTTAAAGCTCCAGAAGCAGGGAAATGCAGAGAAAAGGCAGCCTCTCCCCGCACTGAAAGCTCACCCTCTTGTGCCCAGCTGTGGCAAGTACTAGACATGCAGTGCTGTCACTGCCCTGAGACCTCTCCTATAACTCGGTGCTACAGAACGAAGAGCGGACAAGGCTTCCTACTCTGATTCGCTTCTGATTCTGAATTTCATTGCTTGGATAATTTCATACCCTTCATGTTACTTCATCAAACCCGCCTGTGATTTAACTTCCTCCTTTGGGGACGGGGGGAAAGCGGAGAGAAGGGCAGGGAATATGTTTGCATTAAACAAAATGAATCTCTCATGTGAACACATTACAAAAAGCTGACGAGAGTCTATTCTGAGAACATCAATATTCAGATCTTTTTCAAAATGAAGCATTTTCCCTCACAGACCATAAGGCACTGTTTAGATCCCTTCCAGTATGCTTTATTGTTTTGCATACATTTAAATATTGTGTAAAGCTCTGTCCAGTACTGTTGTTATTCATCTTCAGGGATCTGCTTTCATGCCTCTGACTACAGGATTGAGGCCTAAACTGATTTGTGGAGGACTGATATTGTACACAGGGCTTTAACACCAAATGAGGCATTAACACTGTGAACAAACATTGCTGTAGTGTAGCAGATTTTTAACACACACACACACACACACACACACACACACACACACACACACACACACACACACACACACACACACACACACACACAGTATTTTTAGATGATAGATGGATACATAGATAGATAGATAGATAGAATTAAAAAGCAAACAAAAAAAGGCAAAGGACAATAATTTCTAAAGTGCCCATGGCCCAGATCCTCAAAGGCACCACACACCTAACTTCCATCCACATCCTCAAAGATATTTAGAAGCACTACTAGAGCAGAGCTGAAAGAGGCTCCATATGGCTCCTACCCCAAGTGAAATCTTGGGAACCAGGGAATGTTGGCCAATCAACACCCCCTCCCCAACCCAGTTGGCCAATGAGTGCCAGAGATTCCAACAGGCGGGAGATGCTACCAAGTATCCTTCTGCAAATGTCTCCTTCTCTCGCTGCTGAGGCCACCATTTTCACCACTGTCCCCATCAAGTTTCTCCACCCATTGAGACAGGGGTGGCATTTGATGTGGACAACGCAGTGAAATGAAGACAGAGCCATGGATGAATTGTAAGTGTCAGGAGGGGTGTTACCTGCCCATCACCCACACTCTCCTATGCCAGGCATTGAATTTATTCCAGTTCAAAGGCTGCAGCTTTCCTACCATATAACCCATACATTGTGGTAGACTCTCTTCAGCCTACTCCTCACTGGGAATCAGGCGCCTAAATAACTTTGAGGCTCTGGGCCTAAGTGAACCCAAGTCCATTTTTTTCCCCCAAATCTAACTTTGGTGCTTTAAAGGCCTATGTCTCATTAACTTTCCATGACACAGGCTGAGATGTCATGTAAGCACTTTTGAAAGTGTTACCCAAAATCTTGATTTCAAAATCAAATGTTAATAAGAACATGGAGAAAAACACTAATGCTAATTTCTAATTTTAAAACCCAATACCTAATCAGACCTCTTTTTAAATTTTATTTTGTCAAAAGTTAGTTGAGGAAAACACCGGGCACTGTACATGGAGTTTAAGTTCGAAATTCATCTTGCAGTAAATGGGAAGATGCTCTATTGACTTTGCCGAGCTTTGAATCAGGCCCATAAAAAGGAGAGATGTCAATATTCGTAATGGGGAAATGAACATCAATACAATGAGAAGAAACTGAACGTCAATATAGTAAGGAGAAAACGTAAAATGTTGAAGTAATGTAATCAGGTTAATAAAGTCCTCTGGAGTCGTTTTCAAATGTTTAATCTTATTCTCCCTGAGTAACTCTAATAAGAACTAATAGCTGCCATCTGTATGGAACAAAAATGACAGTTTGATCAAAAAAGGAATGTCTCCTAAACATACACAGTAAACTGGTACGCACCCAATTTGTCATTTTAAAAAAATGTATTAGGTGGCTAAACTTGCACACATTTCAAATGTTTTTATTAATGACACAAGATATGAACATATACTAGAGAGCCAGAAGAAAAAAAAAAACAAGAGAAGCACGCAATCTGGATCAGCTTCAAAAAAGGACATCAGAGACTCTTTGTTCAGATTTTAGCATCAGTGCAGGATAAAATTACTGGTTCAATACACTGCTAAAAAGGCACTCTATGTTTCTAACACATAGACCAAGACTAATTTTATATTTCTTATGATTAAAACAAAACAAGGAAATAATAGCAAGCTGGACTTTGATATCTTCCCCTTCAATGTCTAATCTATTGAAATTCATTTGTGTTGTAAATATTTGCCAGAGAGATGCTCACCCCATCTGCCATTAATGATTTAGATAATGGCATAGAGATTACACTTATAAAGTTTGCGGTTGATACTAAGCTGGGAGGAGTTGCAAGTGCTTTGGAGGATAGAATTAAAATTCAAAATGATCTGGACAAACTGGAGAAAAGGCTGAAGTAAATAGGATGTAATTCAGTAAGGACAAATTCCAAGTACTCCACTTGGGAAGGAACAATCATTTACACACATATAAAATGGGAAATGACTGCCTAGGAAGGAGCACTGCGGAAAGGAATCTGGGAGGTCTTAGTGGATCACAAGCTAAATATGAGTCAACAGTGTAATAACACTGTTGCAAAAAAAGCAATATCATTCTGGGATGTATTAGCAGTAGTGTTGTAAGCAAGACACGAGAGGTAATTCTTCAGCTCTACTATGTGCTAATTAGGCCTCAGCTGGAGTATTGTGTCCAGTTCTGGGCACCACATTTCAGGAAATGTGGACAAATTGGAGAAAGTCCAGGGATGAGCAACCAAAATGATTAAAGATCTAGACACATGACCTATGAGGGAAGGCTGAAAAAAATGGGTCTCTTTAGTCTGGAAAAGAGAAAACCGAGGAGGGACATGATAACAGTTTTCAAGTAAATAAATAGTTGTTACAAAGAGGCGTGAAAAAATTCTTCTCTTTAACCTCTAAGGCAGGCGTGCACAACATACGGCCCGCAGGCCGCATGCGGCCCGCAGAGGCTCACTATGAGGTCGCGGTGGGATTCAAAAGGCTCTGAGCTGCCCGCAGTGGCGGGGAGCTCAGACCTCTTTAAATCCCAGCTGCAGCCGGGATTCAAAAGGCTCTGGGCTGCCCGCAGCGGTGGGGAGCCCAGAGCCATTTAAATCTCAGCCGCGGCAGGGATTCAAAAGGCTCTGAGCTGCCCGCAGCAGCGGGGAGCTCAGACCTCTTTAAATCCCAGCCGCGTCCGGGATTCAAAAGGCTCTGAGCTGCCCGCAGTGGTGGGGAGCCCAGAGCCATTTAAATCTCAGCCGTGGCCGGGATTCAAAAGGCTCTGGGCTGCCCACAGCAGCGGGGAGCCCAGAGCCATTTAAATCCCAGCCCCGGCCGCGATTCAAAGGGCTCTGGGCTGCTCACAGTGGCGGGGAGCTCAGAGCCATTTAAATCTCAGCCGCAGCCGGGATTCAAAGGGCTCTGGGCTGCTCGCAGTGGTGGGGAGCCCAGAGCCATTTAAATCTCAGCTGTGGCTGGGATTCAAAAGGCTTTGGGCTGCCCCCAGTGGTGGGGAGCCCAGAGCCCTTTAAATCTCATCCGCGGCCGGGATTCAAAAGGCTTTGGGCTACCCTGCCTGAAGCCAGCCAGCCCATCCCACATGCCGTCTCCAGCCTGCCCCACACCTCTTGCCCAGCCTGCAGCCAGACCATACCTCCAGCCACCTCCCCCCCACCTCCAGCCAGCCCCATGTGCACTGGTGCCCTGTAGTTCCCAGGGAAGTAACCCTGCACACCTGCTTCAATGAGGTGGGCAGGGAGCAGCTGGGACCCACACGTGCACCCTAGCACACCCTCAGGGAGTGGCAGAGCTCATTTCTAGTTCAGACACATCTTTTTAAAAAAGAACTTTAGGTAAGGTTAACATACATCTGTACTTTCCCGGATATGTCAGGCTTTTTGGATCTTAAATCGCCATCCAGGAGGAAAATACGGACGTATGGTAACCCTACTGGTACAAAAAATACATACTGTGGCAGAACTTTTTATAGGGAACCGGTTGCTAAGAAATGAAAGGCTTTTTTATTACGTTTTTTTTTTCAGTCATCTCTGCCGCGGCCCCGCCGAAAATGTTCGAATTGGGCCCAGCACTTCCTAAAGCCGGCCAGCCAGCTGCGGACGGGATTCAAAGGCTCTGGGCTGCCCACAGCCGTGGGCAGCCCAGAGCCCTTTAAATCTCAGCCGTGGCTGGGATTCAAAGGGCTCTGAGCTGCTCGCAGAGATTCTCGGCCGCGGCTGAGATTTAAAGGGCGCAGGGCTCCCCACCGCCACAGGCAGCCCAGAGCCCTCTGAATCCCGGCGGCGGCTCCAGCAGATGCGCTGGGGCTGGGATTTAAAGGGCTCGGGCTCCCCTCAGCAGCAGGAGCTCTGGGTCCTTTAAATCCCTGCCCCAGCCCCACAAAGCTCTGGGTTTCCGCAGCCGCCAGAGCCCCGGGCCCTTTAATTTGACCCTGAGGGCTCCCAGCCAGCTCTTCAGCTGGGAGCCCCTGGTTGATTTAAAATCAAGTATCACCTCCCCACCTCCAACCTTCCTTTTTGGCCCACAGCTGTTTTGGTGGGGCGGCACTGGGAAAGGAGGGTTTGTTTCTGAAGGGCTGGGTGGTGCTGGGGCGGAGTGTTTCTGCTGGGCCGGGGGGGCGGGTGTTTCCGCGGGGCCGGGGGGTTTCGGCCCTCAGCTGTTTTCTTTGGAGTAATGTGGCCCTCGCCACTTTACAAATTGTGCAGGCCTGCTCTAAGGTTGGGACAAGAAGCAATGGGTTTAGGACAAGAAGCAATGCAGCAGGAGAGGTTTAGGTTGGACATTAAGAAAAACTTCCTAACTGTCAGAGTAGTTAGGCGCTGGAATAAATTACCTAGGGAGGTTGCAGAATCTCCATCATTGGAGATTTTTAAGAGCAGGGTAGACAAACACCTCTCAGGAATGGTCTAGATCAGTGGTCCCAAAACTTTTTCATCTGGTGGGTGCCAGATAACGAGCCATGGAGGACTGTGATGGCGGATGAGCATCTGCTGAAATGCCACCAACAAGCGGTGTCATACAAAGGTGTCACCGCTGAAATGCCGCCGAATTTCGCAGCATTTTGGCATATCCTCATCCACTAGCCAGTATGCGGGCGCACTTAGACACCCCGGCAGGTGCCACAGTGCCCGCGGGCACCATGTTGGAGACCCCTGGTCTAGATAATACTTAGTTCTGCCATGAGTGCAGGGCACTGGACTAGATGACCTCCCGAGGTTCCTTCCAGTCCTACTATTCTATGATTCTATGACCTATAATGTAAAGTGTGATATAGAGGCTAAGGCCTTGCTGAGCATTTGTCAAAGCAGACTAATTTTATTGGCCTAACAATCTTGAACTGTCCTCACACGCAAAGTCTCCAAAACATGAGCATTGGGAAGCCAGGCCCAGGGGTCTGTCTTTCGGCCTGTTCTTTCATTCTGTACATCTACCATAAAAATTGATTCAAAAAAGCCAAAGGTAAATACAGATTTAGAGTGAGAGACAGAGGGTTTTTTTTCTTTTTTTTTTGTCATCTTTGGAAGATCAGGAAATGTCAGGTATTAACAATATAATGGAAGAGGTCAGTTAGGAAACCAGCATTTGTCAACAAATTCCACTGAAAGGTACCTGGGATACTACCCTTTTCTCTTATTCTTGAGACAGGAAACAACAGTAGCCCAGATCTTCACATTTCCCATGGAAAGGTTGAAAGAAGGCAGAGTGTTGCCTCTGTGGCAATTAGCCCTCTTTCCCTGGTCAAGGGGATGTTCCACCACTGATCCTTCCCGCTGAAAGAATCCTGTACTGGATCGGGAACAGTAGAGATTGAACAGAGAAGGAGCTGTTTTCCATAGCATCATCCCCCTGCTTTGCACCAGGATTTTCATTTGACAATCTAGGCAGAAAATAACATTGCTCATATGTGACCTAGCCCTCCAGTAGCTGCATTTTCTCTTGGCAAATGCAAGATCTTGGATTGCAATCACTATAGGTGCAAACAAAAATCGCTAATGTCTGGATTATACACTCACTCTCTCCTCTAAAGGCTCTGTTGCTGGTTGCAACTCAGTTTAGGGATTATTAGAATTGAAAAACACATTCAAGAGATATTCTGTCTGAGGATTACAATAACATTAAAAATAAGCTGGTAACTTGACAGAAGCATATTCCACAAGGGGTTATTCATCCGGTCTCGTACTGCAAGGAGGAGGAGACAATCAATGAAAATGAAACGTAGCAAATCAAAGCTGATCAAAGGAAAAACTTTTTCACACAATTAGCACGTGGAACTCACTGGCACAAGACATCAAGGTCAAAAGCTTAGCAGGATTTAGAAAAAGATTTAGACAGTTACGTGAGCAACCAGAATACTAGAGCTATAATAGTAACTAATTATATGAACAAACAAGAGCTTTACAAAGAATCTAAACCCCAATTCTGGGCATGATACAACCTCTAAATTAATGGGGTTATTCCATAAATGCTACAGCAGGGTTCTTCTGAAGTATCTGGTGCTGGCCACTGTCAGAGGCAGGATACTGGGCTAGATGGACCACTGCTCTGATCCACTATGGCAATTCCTATATTCCTACTATGCAATTTCTCAATATGACCACTTAGTCCTCTTGACATCAGTCAGTTGTACACGGCCAGGCCCTCTGACCTACAAGATACTATGCTGAATTAAGCTGTTATTTTCCTTTATTCAGTCTCATGCCCACATCGGCATGGCTAACAATAGATGTGTAGACACAGTGGCTCAGGCTAAAGCACTGCCTGTGCACACTGGGGACCGTAGGTACGTACTGGTGTTGCCAGCCTGTGCTAAAACCCATGACCCCACATCTACACTGCTATCTTTAGCCATGCTAGCTTGGCTTTGCCTACCCGTGCTGCAACCATGCCTCGGACTGCAGTGTAGACATATCCTAAGTCAAGGGTATCTACCAGAGCACTGTGACCAGCTGTACATTCTTCCCATGGAGCTTGCAGGAGAAAGGTACAGCCTTTCCTCTCAGTGACTGAATGGAACTTCTCCCACCCAGCAGAGGGTGTATTCACAGCCAGGTATGGAGACTAGAGTCCCAAAACAAACACACTTAGTTGCCCAATAGGGAAGAGCAGATCCTTCCTGCACTTTTCTTAACACCCTTTGGTGTTTGCCCTGGATGTGGGAATACTCTCCCAGCTGGGGAACAAGGCAGGGCCATGTAAAAAGGGGAAAGGAGAGTCTCAAAGGAAAAGGGACCTTTTGCTATTCATCAGCTGAGAACGTGACTCTTTGCTCTCCAGCAGAGGGAATAGAAACCTGTTTTCCTTCACTCTTTCCTAACAGGCTACTGGGAGTTTCTCTGTAATAATGATCAGTGGGAACATTAAAACATAGGCTGTCTTGTGCAGCATAGTTCCCTCCTTTGCTTTGGAGCGATGAAGCTGGCCTGTACTACCGGTGAAGCTGACCCAGTGCTCTCAGGCATAAAGGTTCACTATCATCCCACGGAACCTGCAACAAAGGAGATTGGTGCTACTGGAAACTATTTAAGAACCAAACCAAACCCCGGGATGATTTACATTTCAAAGTGCGGTGTGCTTTCTCGATAGGGCATTGTCATGATAGCAGGCAGGGAGCCAGAAGGGGTTCAGCAAAGGGGGAAAAAATAAAGCGCTGTCAGTTCCAGCAGACTTTTAAATGCGAGTGAGGAGGTCAACGGGTACCAAATTTGACGAGTCAGATTTTGCTGAGTGTGTTCTAACAGAAAACAAATGTTAATCAGGAAGACTGTAAGCAAATAAATAAATAAATAAATAAAGGCAGCATAATCTAAAATCAGATATTAGATTCATTGTCTCTATTGCAACTATACAAATAGTGTCCAAGGATGCCTGACAATCCAGTTGTCAGCTGAAGCATGTAGGGCTCTGCTAATGACATAACAGAACATTGTGTGTCCACTTATATCCAGCTGAGGTGAGGCTGAGACACGTCATTTGTTTAATAACCACGTCGGAAGAATCAGATTAGCCGGGCATAGGAGTGTGGTGAATGAGATGTCGATGTGCTGCGAGGGTCAAGAATAGAGACAAGGAGAAGTAAAATGTGAACAAAGCAATGCTTAGACAGCACATTAGCCTAATGACACTTGCTTTCCTTTTTCATTTAATAAATACAAACTTTCCCCTTTCACAATTCACTTTTTTTCTCTTTGTGCATCACATTGGTGGCTTAATATATTAAAGCCCAGACTGTGAATATGAAAGCAGCCCAGCCCAGCTTGTGCACTGCCTCATCCAGCAACAAGAGAAAATGTTCTTGGGAGCAGCAGCAGCAGCAGCATACCTTCTCCACAGGGGACTTTCATAATCCCCCAGTGGATGATGCATGTTGCACTGCCTTCAGCAGCTGACCAAAACTTGGTTTTCATTTCAGATCCACCCCACTGAGCAACGCGGTTACACTGACCAAACTCTTGCCGACGTGGCTTCTCCCGTTGACAGAGCTACCTCCTCTTGAGGAGGTGGGGTACCTATACTCTAGGGAACGTGGGGTACCTATACTGACAGGTGAAGCTCTCCCATCAGCATAGTTAGCATCTTCACTAAGCACTGCAGCTACGCCCCTGCTGCACTGTATGTGTAGACACAACAGTTCTGACTCTTATCCCTAGAGATGGGTTCACAAATGACTTTTGGGTTCACTGGCAGCTCTGAAAAATTGAAAAAAAAAAAAGGGGGAGCTTGGGTCGAACAAGCATCCTCAGCTTTGACGAGTAGCTGAGTTCATGCTCAGGAAGAGACATGCCCCATCCCAAAACTTCGGAAGATCCACCAACAATGCTCAAATGTAACTCTGCTAGGAGCTCAGCTGGCCAGGTGCTATGAGGATGGGGCCATCCAAGTACCTAGACCTAGGACACACCTCCCACTACAACTCTGCGATTCCCCTTGGAGAGACCCCAGAATCTACAGATTGGCCTGCAGCCAGTAGTAGACCAGTAACCCACCCCACCGTAGACAAGGATAGGGCAGGAGAGCACAGAGGGAGAATCTCCGCAGGATTCTTGAGCTTTGGGCCCCAAGCCACGGCTTCTTGCATTCTGTTTCACTCCCCGCCCTAAACTCCAGTCATTTCACATCTCTACTTGTCCTTTGAACTAAGGGGAATTACACAGGCTCCGCTAGTCTGTCAGAGCCACAGGGTTTTTTACATTACTTTGTTCCCCTCCAAGCGTTTCTGTGCAGGAGGGGAGCATACAGGCCTTTGTCTCTTACATTGCCTAGTCTATCCTCCTGAGTGCCTGCTTTGAGGTTGCCAGCACTCCCTTGTTTTATATTCAGGGTAGAGGTCTAATGGACTAAAGAGAGCTCACCACACGAGGCATCCTGAATTGAGATCAGATAAAGCCCACAACATTGCAGCATTTGTTCACGTTTATCATCTTATTTCTGTCTGAAGAATCCCCCACTGTGGCCTCCTGCACAATAGGACCTAGGAAAAAGATTTCTTCCTGGCTGCTTCTGTCGTATCCCAAAGATAACGTTTGCCACGTTTTACCTCTTATCCCTTTTTTGCACAGAGACCAAACTACGATGGTGATGCGAGGCTCAGATTGCAAGGCAAAGACAAAGCTTCCACATAGCGTGTTGTTAGAATTATGAGCTGCATGTATCTTCTTTCCTTCTTCCCACACAAAACAGAATGTGATTACAGTTAATTGCACCTCATCAAATCGCACATGAAAAATGGTGCAATGGCGGATTGACACTTGGAACACCTGGTTCAATATAATTAGTGTCCTTTAAAGGTACTTCTTTTGTGGGGATACGTTGGCACAAAACCAATATTTATAAAGCATTACTTTGGTGATTCCAGCCTCTTTCAAATGTGCATTGAGTGTCAGAACTGGGGTTGTGTGCCATCTTTGCCAACAACAAATGAGCACATTAATAAAGTTAAATTACAAGATACTCAAATCTGCTAATGACTGAACTTAGACCAAGGGAATCTTTCATTGACTGGAATGTGTTTTGTAAAATAAGGATGTTAAAATAATAATATTAACTAATAATAATAGATTTCACAGGACAACTTTCCAGTCTTGCCTATCTTTCACTATGACCCTGCCATCTTCAGTAAGCTTGAACACAAAAAGGAAGCTTACAAGATGCGGAAGATTGGACAAATGACCAGGGAGGAGTATAAAAATATTGCTCGAGCATGCAGGGGTGTAATCAGGAAGGCCAAAGCACAACTGGAGTTGCAGCTAGCAAGGGATGTGAAGGGTAACAAGAAGGGTTTCTACAGGTATGTTAGCAACAAGAAAAAGGTCAGGGAAAGTGTGGGTCCCTTACTGAATGGGGAGCCAACCTAGTGACAGATGATGTGGAAAAAGCTGAAGTACTCAATGCTTATTTTGCCTTGGTCTTCACAAACAAGGTCAGTTCCCAGACTGCTGCACTGGGCAGCACAGTATGGGGAGGAGGTGACCAGCCCTCAGTGGTGAAAGAACAGGTTAAGGAATATTTAGAAAAGCTGGACATGCACAAGTCCATGGGGCCGGATAAAATGCATCCAAGGGTGCTGAGGAAGTTGGCTGATATGATTGTAGAGCCATTGGCCATTGTAGAGCCATTTTAGAGCCATTACTTGTGGTAATCGGGGGAGGTCTTGGATGACTGGAAAAAGGCAAATATAGTGGAGAATCTGGGGAACTACAAACCAGTCAGCCTCACCTCACTCCTAGAAAAGGACCTGGGGATAATAGTGGACGAGAAGCTGGAAATGAGTCAACAGTGTGTCTTTGTTGCCAAGAAGGCTAATGGCATATTGGGCTCCATTAGTAGGAACATTGCCAGCAGATCAAGGGAAGTGATTATTGCCCTCTATTTGGCACTGGTGGGGCCACATCTGGAGTATAGCATCCAGTTCTGGTCCCATCACTACAGAAAGGATGTGGACAAATTGGAGAGAGTCCAGCGGAGTGCAATGAAAATTATTAGGGGGCTAGAGCATATGACTTACGAGGAGAGGCTGAGGGAACTGAGATTATTTAGTCTGCAGAAGAGAAGAGTGAGGGGGGATTTGATAGTAGCCTTCAACTACCTGAAGGGAGGGGGGTTCCAAAGAGGATGGATCTTGGCTGTTCTCAGTGGTGGTAGTTGACAGAACAAGGAGTAATGGTCTCAAGTTCCAATGGGGGAGGTCTAGGTTGGATATTAGGAAAAACTTTTTCACTAGGAGGGTGGTGAAGCACTGGAATAGGTTACCTAGGGAAGTGGTGGAATCTCCATCCTTAGATGTTTTTAAGGCCTGGCTTGACAAAGCCCTGGCTAGGATGATTTAGTTGGGAATTGGTCCTGCTTTGAGCAGGGGGCTGGACTAGATACATCCTGAGGTCCATTCCAACCCTGATATTCTTGTGATTCTATTATTCATGTGAAGAGCGGGGATCAGAACTCTTAAGCACAGTTTGAGCTGTACCTGTGGGAAAGTCACACTCATCTTAGTCGTTCAAACAAACTCATTTCATATTGTCCTTCTCTCTGAGCAAGGTGATGGACAGTGTATTGCCACAGAATACTAAGTGCTGTCTCTGACAGAGGTGCTGATATGTAATGATGTTTTAATGAATACTGATGTAATCATTTGATATTGGGGCTACCAAACTTTCCTGCATGAATGCATTGATCTAACTTATATTGGGGGTAGTGGAATGTTTATTATACACATAAAATGCTCCAATTCAAGGACATCTGTAAAGGAGGGTGATGCAATGGCTTCCCAGACAAGAATACCAAAGCACACACATGAAAGACAATGGCATCCTTCCAGGCCATAAGCCAAAATGACATAGTTGTTTTAGCAGACTGGGAAAGGCTAGAAACAGTTGAAGAGGTCTTGATTAGAGGTGGGTGAAACTTTTTTCACAGAAAAATGCAGATTTGGGTCAGCTGCATCATTTGGCAAATTCACGTCAATTGCAGAGAATTACTTCCAGTCAAAGGGAAAACAACAGTGAAATGTTGAAAGGAATCATTCTGACATTTCAGAAACAAAAGGAACTGTTTTAACATTTCCACAATGAAGTGGTTTGATTTTTCAGCCTAGATCAGAGCAGCGTCCGACACATGGGAGCTAGTCCTACCTATGTGGAAGATGGTTTGACACCTGGTAAGCTTGATATGCCCGTGTCTGATTGTTTTTGAGACGTGTTTTCTCTTAAATATTTTTTTTCTACATAAATTACACTTTGCTCTAGGGAGGCTGTGTAGTCACTAATTTCCACTGTTGATGCCATGCAGGGAACAGATTTCAGTGTCTGGACATAAGTCAGACCTGCGGAGATAAATCAGGGTTGCTACACATTGGACTGCAGCCTGGGGACTGGTCAGAGAGTGAAAGAGTTGTGTGATTCCACCACCAGGAATAGGTGACAGCTTGAGGTCTGAGACCTACCACGGTTGTCCACCTGGTACCTGTGACACCGTTTGGAAGTTCTACATCCCTATGCCCGGACAACTAAGCAAACCTGTACAGTTTCTTTCTATTAATTTTAATTAAACATTTTTTTAAAAATCAACACAAACCCCAAGACATTTCTGTCCAGATTTTAAAAAGCAGGAACTTGACATTAGATTTCCAAATACATGACCTGTTTTCTAAAACTGCTTAACAACCCCCACTGACTTCAAACTGGGTGCTCAACCCTTTGGCAAATCACGTTACTCGGTTAGGAATCTAAACCTTGTTCTCACTCAATATTTTGTCTTTAGACAGGAAAGGCTCTGCACAGCATGAGATCAGTATACGTGAGTTACACATGTGAGGTGGCATTTTCAAAACATCTGAGGGAGTGAGGCACCCAACACCTTCAGATTTCTTTGGAAAATCCCACCGGTAATTTACAGAATGTGACTGTGATAGAGTCCTGGGCAACAGGAGCTCTCCGGCACGCTGATCACTGCAACTTCAAGTCCCTGCCCCACGCCCACATGCATATGGGAACTGTGCCAGACTGATAGACTGAGGACAGGCTGGGGAGAGTTGACAGGAACTTGGATGGCACAAAGGCACTTGAAGGAAGATTAAAGAGGGGAGAGAAACAGTGAGAGAGCGGTAGGGTAGAGTCAAGGCCCCAGGAGGTCTCTCCCCTGCTAGTCTCAGGAACGGTGGGAACAGCCTTTGAAAATCAATCACTGGCTGTTGTGCCTGAAGAAGGTCTCCAGATAGTTCGTTTGTCTGGACAGAGACAGGAGCGGAGCGTGCCCTTGCCCACAGCTGCTTTTTGTAATCACACCATATGTGTAATACTACTTATCACTAGATCAGAACCAGTTTAGTGCCTCTAAATGACATCACATTTTAGTGTATTTTCCCCATTTTGTTGCCCATATACAATTATTTTCTGCACTAGCTGTGTCCAACAATCTGACTGCAGTGGAGATGGGCTGGGTTTCCATTTTCTGCGCATTATGCGTTTTGTGACATGTAGAGACCATGTTTTCCTATTCAATGGACATGGTTAGCATTTACCATGGTCAGCTAAAACTGCTTAAGTAGGTATTTCAATGTCCAGGAATATCTGCTCAAGACTTGTTCTGGAAGAACCAGAGATGGCATCCTGCCATATTTCCCCCCAATCTTTTGGCAATAAGACATCTAACAGCCTCCACCAACTTTTTGCCTCTCATGTTGTGTTAAAGCATCAAGCCATTTGTCTCTATTGTCTGTAAGGTGTCCTTTATGACCAGCTTCGTAACAAAATCCACTAATGGAGCCATTTTATTCTTCCATGTAATAACCGACTGCATTGTACAACCTGTAACCGGGAGAAAGCGCCATGTTAAATGGGGAGGTGATAGACTTTGCACAGCATTGCAGGTGTTCTAAAACTTTACAAGATTTGAAGCATCTTTTCAGGAGCTTAGATTTACTTTCTTTTTTCCCTGGGAGGTTTATGGATTAATAAACAATAATAACAATAGCTAACACAACAAGAGGCACTAGCTATTGTATGGTCCAGTCAATATCATGACACTCCAGCTTCACTTCAGTGTGGCATCTGTATTTAAGCAAAGCATTAAAATCTATATTTAAAGTTAAGCATAGGCTTAAACAATTTGTGGAATCAGGTTCTTGTCCTTCAAGCCAAAGCTGCAAACACTCATCAACACAAAGGGTGTGTCTACACTGCACAATAAGCTTGGGAACTGACTCAGATTTTAACCCAAGCCTCCCTCTGTGCACAAAAATAAGTATGAAGCAGATCAGCAAGCACCCAGGACCCGGGTCATAGGACCCTGCTAGCGGGGTGAGTCATAATCCAAGTCCGTCTGAATCTTTGGTCCAAGCCCTGTTATTTTGCAGTGTGGACTCAGCTCAAGCCACAGACCTGAGTCAGAAGGTCTGTACAGAGCAGTATGGACATGTTAGTGTAGTGAGGTCGAGCACTTGTAAGCCCCGGTTTGTACAGCGTGGTGCAGATGCTCAAGCACAGGCTTGGAAACACTGAGTCCCACAAGCTCTGGGTTTACAATGCAGTGTAGACAGAAACAGCTAGTGTAGCACCAAAAATTAGCAACATCAGGTCATCCAGGTGTCACATTCATCCCGTGCCTCTCCTGGACAGCTTCTACCAGGAGGGACCCTACTGAGCCCTGGCTGTATTTTAATACTCTTCTCCAGGGCAGATATTCTTGTAGGAGGAGAAGATATATCCAAGAACAAAATATCAACAATCAAATGCTGAATGAGGTAGACCTCTCTCCAACTGTACTGTCAGTAAGTTCAGTCTCACCAAGGAGTGAAGTAAGATTTAATCATCTTTCACACAAATTTCACCAATCTTCTGACAGAAAAAAAAATCAACTTAAGGTTAGATTGTTTTCACACACTCTCCACACAACTACTGTTAAGAGAGTTGCAGGACAGATACTAAATCATAAAGAAGTTAGGCCTATTTTAAAATACATGTAGAGTTGATATTTGTGAACAGGCTGTCCCATGTTAAACTAAGCAGCAGCAGTTAGAGAGAAAGGCAGGAAAATAAGTAGGGTAGATATGGGCTAAAATATAATGATAATCCCGTGTGTCGGAATTTCCATTACTGTAGGTTCCAATACCCCATCCACATTTTGTAGTACTGGACTCGGCCAGTAGTCCCATTTACTTCAGTGGGATTCCACATGGAGTAAGGTACTACATGAGTGAGTGAGAGAATCACAGTCTGGCCCTGTGTGATTATCCAGAAACACCAAGACCTTTATCAGAGGCAGTGTTGCCTAGTGGATAGACTGCTGGACTGGGACTCAGGAGACTTGGGGTCTAGCCCTGGCTCTTTGCTGGGTGACTGTGGGTAAATCACTTCCCTTTTCTGTGCTTCAATTTTCCCATCTGTAAAATGGGGATAACAAAGATACTGAACTCCTTTGTAACGTGCTTTGAGATCTATTGATGAAAGGCACCACATTAGAGCTACAGGGTGTTATTTATGAAACAATAATGGACTGGCCCTCAGAGCAAACTTCATTCCGTCACATTTCAGCAATGCGTATTTGAAGCCAATTTTTCCCATTTCCTTTTTAACCCAGTAAGAAAGCTTCAGTTAGGGTGACCAGACAGCAAGTGTGAAAAATCGGGACGGGGTTGGGGGAGGGGGGGGGTAACAGGAGCCTATATAAGAAAAAGGCCCAAATTCCGGGACTCTCCCTATAAAGTTGGGATATGTGCTCACCCTAGCTTCAGTCAAAGGAGAAGAGAAACGCAAACCAGGTGAAACATGAGTGTTGAACCCTGAAAGCCAAACTCACACTTATTTCCCATCAGGCCAGCTCAGATCAGATTCAAATCATCTACCCGATAAAGGGGGTGAATTTTAAAAATAAAGTATTAGAGGAAGGATATTCCCCACTCTTCATCTAACATTGATTGCTAGTGTTCTTCATTCAGAAAGCTGCACATTTGACATACGACATACACACTATATTACAAATAGACCCAACAGGAGGAACTATAGAGGGAATTTAAAATCATGCATCTCCACACCTTTGAAAGTTGATTTTGACATGTTGCAGAAAACTCTGAAACACATCTTATTTACAAACAATTCTACTGACACGTCATCTTTCATCTTCTTTTTTTCGCTGCTCCAGGGACAAGAAAAATGAATCTTCGCTACTTACAAGTCTGTCGTCTGCTCCTGCTGTTTATCCCCCAGCTGTAGCTATGACCCTCTCTTGACAATATAAGAACCAAGTGGTGGCAAGGATTACAATGTCATAGAGAACACTGAGGGAATACGCAGTAGGAGCAACTGATTTTCTAGAGAAGAATGATCCTGCTTACAAGTGATGAAAACCTGGAACTTATGAGATACAAGACAAATGCCAAACTGCCTCAGAATAGAATGTTTCTCCAAGTTTTCCATAGAGGTATACATGTCCCTTAAGCAAAATACTATAAAAAACCTAATAATACCATCTCCTGTTTTAACACTTCCATGAACCCGTGACAGACTTTGCATTTCTTAACCTGAACTTGTTTTCCAGGTGTTGGTTGCAATTTCTCAATGTTGTGACTTTTTCTCAGTTAGAAGAGGATTGTATCCAGTTATTGCTATTTCCAGGGCTTCAATTTTTATTTCAGACACCTACAAATTTTCAGACTTATTATACACTGCAACCCTAGTGGCCTGGATCATCTCCAGCATTTCACTAACATCAGCCGAATTCCTCTTACACACAGTATCGGCTGATGAGTGCTTTCTGATGGTGTGAAACTTAAAGCATGCAACTAGGGGAAACTTGGGAGCAATTAAAATTTAATCAGAACTAAGTTTACTTTCTGGCATTGTGAGTTGTCTCTAGCTTCTAAGTAGCTAATATATACTAACCTCTTCCCCCTTAGTAATCAACAGTATCAAGCTGCAGAAAGGAAGAAAAGCAATCGATTCAAAGGCAGTGTTTCCCATGAAAACCACTCACCATATTAGTAACTTATGTAGCCTTTCCTCCTGACACACCATTTGTGTTTCAAATTGCTCATTCCTGTTTTCAATATGGATCCAAGAGCCAGATATTTATTTATTTATATAAACATGTCTTTGCAGGGCTCTGGTAGCATAAGGGACATTAAAGTGAATGTGAATGATGTGCTTTTACACGGATTTACTTAAACCCATGCAAAGGGCTGTGGGAACACTCTTAATTCGGTTTAAGGGTGTCTTATTTCAATTCAGTTAAGCTGATTAAGAAAAGTTTTAAGCTAAACTGCAATAAGCATCTCTTAAACTGATGTAAAAGAGCCCACACCGGGGTTTGCATTGCTTTAACGGAACTGGTTTACACTAACTTGCACCAGTTTAATTAAACAAGGACTATCTCAGTCTTTGTTAGGGTGAATATAAATAGGTGGAATTTTTTCTGTAAGGGGCAGAAAGAGGCTAAACCAACCCAAGAGTCCCATAGACTTATCTCTGCATTTGGCCCTTAAAATCTCTGCCTGTGTTTGCTACGCTCACTCCTCACACTGATTTAGTGATCAGAGGATTATAGAAATGCAGGGCAATAAGGGACTTGAATGAGAGCAGCATCCAGCCCAATGTCTTTTGATAACATTACAACCACTGCAGAGCACTATGGAATATCCCATCCACTCTCTGTTCTTCATTTACACCATACACAGGTGAGACCATGCCCTGGGCTTAGAGATGTTTCTACCTTTTTTAGCTTGCTTTTGCCTTGTTTCTTTCCCTCCTCCCCCAGCCAGCACTGGGCCAGCCTTCCCCCTTTCTCCCCAGACCCTTCCCATCACTGACTGCCAGTTAACACTGGACTCTCCCTACATAACCTCACCATTTCCTAGGAAGAGTTGACTAATCCTCTCTATTGCCCCTGTACTCATAAATATGCAACAGGAGACAGACAATTTCCTATCGAAGAAAACACACCATTCTTCATGTCTATAAATGATGGATACAATACTGGGCCTTTTTAACCATGAGGCCAGTAAGACACCAACATCTCCCAAGTTCAAAGCTCTTCCACTGTCAAGCTACAGATTTGGTTTCTTTCTTTAGCGCATATTAGCGGATGGACACAGCAAGTTGATCCAGTCACTCCCAAGTCAGTCTTCACTGAAAATATATCCCACAAAGGTAATATTTGGGGCTAGTGGTCTGGGTACTTGGAATGTAATAGATCATATAGAGACTGAGCCTGGAAACCTCAGTTGAAGCCACATTTTCAGTAAGGAACCTTTGCTGTAAGCTAGATGTGTGATCAGCATGGGGTTTCAGGAAAGACACAGCATGGTACTAGCTTGACTCAGGGGATCAGGTGGGAAGAGAGAAGAGGGTGTAGCAGGCCACTCACCCTGCTCCAGTCAGAAAGGGGTTAAAAGCAGCCAAGGGCGGCTGGTTGGGTAGGCAGCCACAGGTATGGTTGCACCCAGTTAGGGCACAGCTGGCCTGATAAAAGGGCAGGCTGAGAGAGAGGGAGAGACTCTTGCTCCAGCTGGGGAGTAGAGAGGACCAGGCCGCCTGGGAGAGCAAGCAGGGTACCTGGGGCAAAGCAGGGCTGGGGAAGGGTAGGCAGAGCTGAGGAGCTCTGGCCTGGTGAGTCCCCAGGCTGATGCCTTGCTAAAGGCCAGGGGAGGTACTAGGGCTGCAGGGAAGCAGCTTGTGCTAGAAAGGCAGCAGGTCCAACCCTTGCAAGTGATGAGTGGCCATTTCAGACTGTGGTTTGCCCTTGAGAGAAGGGGCTAGATGATGACTGTCAGTAGCCATTGAGGCAAAGTGGGTATAGGGGGTTGGGATGCCCCTGGGAGGGGAGACCCAAAGTGTGGGGGCAGTGCTGTGGGGCAGCACCCTAAGGTAAGGGACACTGGGATCCAGGAGGGACATGGGGCTAGAGGTGATGGAGATAAAAGGACTGCAGAGGGGCAGGTAAGGGCAGGGGAGACACCGGCCAGCAGGAGGCTGGAATCGAGCTAATACCCCAATGAACAGCAGGAGGCACCGCACCGGTAAGCCCCAGCTTGCTACAGAGGGGAAGAGTTGGGTTGTTGTTTTTTTAAATAACCCAATACCCGCAGAGTACACTGCTGTGGGTGTTAGATGAACAGCTGCCTGGAACTGAACACTAAAGCTTCCATTGCACTTGTCGATAACAAACTGGAACAACAGAAAATCAGTTGATGTGGAAAAGCCCCACACTCTGCTGTCCTGCACCTGGAGTAGCCATTTACGCCAGTGCAAAGCAGTGAAGAGTCAGTGTAAAATGCTCCTGGATATGAACAGTGGTGTGAGCGACTACCAGGGCGGCAGCGCCAAAGAAAATCAGCCCATTGGCACATTATTTTTGTTATTACGTATTTGTATTAGAGAAGGAACTCTCTGACCACGGAAGGACACACATCACTCAAACACAGCCATCTTTGGTGCTGACTATGGCAGCTGTTTAATAACACGTGGAAGCACTAACCAACAGCATTGAAGAGGAAATAAATAATACCATATCCAAAAGAAACTGGAGGGGGAATGTAGTCAGGCAAAATTTCATTACAGTACCCACATCAGAATACGCTACCACTCCCTTAGCAAAAAGAAGAAATGTCTTCGGATTATGCAGATTCATAGTTTTTAAGGCCAGAAGGAAGCATTAGATCATCTAGTCTGATCTCCTGCGTAACATAGGCCAGAGAACTTCACTCAGTTTCTCTGGTATTGAGCTCAGTCACTGGTGTGTGTGACATTGTGAGACAGTTCTGATTTTTGGAATCTGCCTGCTGAGAGATAAGTGCTAGAAGAAGAATGAAAATCCATCACTGATATTATATACAGGTGCTAACTCTGAGGGCTAACTTTAGCCACCATAATTATAAACTATGAATGCCAACATCTTTAACCAGATTGCTGCTGGTCGCCTTACCAGCTAAGGATCTTCAGCATGGGCATGCACGGGAAGGAACCTGAAAGTAAGGTACAAACTGGCAAAAATGTTCACCTTTTTGTTAAAAACAAAAAATAATATTCAATTACTTTTTCCAGGTAAAACAAATTTACTTCTATACTTTGCACATAGAATGCATTGAGTGCCATGGCAACCAATGAAGTATAATAATGTTCTACTGATTTTTCAAAAGACTGAGACAATGGTTATAGTACTTAAGGTAAAAGTGTAGCACTTACACTGCTCTTTGAGGGGATGCTGGCAGGTGAGCTGAATTTTATTTCGGGGCTTAGTGAGATACTACAGGAGCATTTCCCAGTCCTCCAAGTGAACTGCATCCAATCCAAGCCCTTCTCTGCAGCACCTAACACTCACCATCTCCATCCAAATCTGAATGCTTTAACCCTTGATGGAGCTTGATCTGTATCTAGCAGTGCCAGCGTAACATGCAGTTCAAACCTAATACTGCAATGTGTGTTGACTGACCCTCTCTGTCCTACAGTGCTGTATGGTACAGTGCTGTATGGTATGTCCTACAGTGCTGTATGGTACAGTGCTGTATGGTACTTTTCCCCAGAAGTTTTCAGTCATTTATTGAAGGAAAACAGCAAAATACTGTACAGTTAAAGCAAGCAAACAAACAACCAGATTTCCTCAGAATGAACAGTAAGCAGTAATTTACAGCCACCTCTCCGGGGAGCTTGTAGATCATAACCATTTAAACCCACCTCCTAAATACCACCTAGCAATTTCTACCACTTCCTGTTACCTCACAGGCCAGGGGATAAAAATCCCACCAAGAATCCATATCGGAGGTATGATTTGAAAAAAAGGATCATATCACCCTGCCTGAGAATTCCATCATATTTACAAACAATAAACCTCTTTCTGTGGACAAAATTAGGTTCACTCGCACAAAAATCCTCTCTAGCATTACTCAGATGTGGCTGAACTCAAAGACAATGGAAACCGACAAGGAAAGCCCAAGCACTTAAGTGATTTCATGTAGGTGGGCTGAAAACTCTCCTCTGCTTTCTCTTCTCCCTCCTCATGAAGGAGACATTCACTGCAGCGTATTATAATCTGCACTCTGTGTAAAGCTCGGAAGTCTTACATTCAGCTGCCCTCATCATTTCAAGCAAATCATGTGCTTAACCCCCTTCTTCTGTAGAGGTTAAATCCCGTCGCTAGATTATTTCCCCTCTAACAATCCACCTCCCAGCTTTTCGCACGAGCACACATACGTTGGGAATACTGGCTGCCAACAGGAACAGAACCCTAAAACAAGCGTCAGGGTGATTATAGACTCAGGGCAAGTCAAGACTTGCTCAGTGCCTCCACTGGAAATACCTTTGGTTCCCCTTTATCTCAAACTGCTGCTGGAACAAGGCAAACCACCTGATCCTTCAAGAGCTGCCCTCCATTGTCTCCGTACAGAATACTCTCAGCTATCCAATTAGCAATGTCAGCTTCCCTAAACTGCTCTGCTACATTGTCATTGTTCCTAACCAGAGTGATCAATTACTCAATCATTTCTGCAGCCATCTCCACAGGGGAGTCCTTGGGAGACCTCCGTTTTCCTCTCTTCACTCATCCCATCCTCTATAATGTATTACAAAACTCCGGACTTGTCTCCTGAGGTCACTAGACAGTGGGTGGGGATGTCTTTTCCCTGCTGATCTGATTCTGATATCTAGTCTCATACTCTGATCCCCTTAACATGTAACAGTGTATGGAGTGCCCATTCAGAACACATCTCAGCTGGCCTGAAACAGTCTTGGGGAAAAAAACCACCATATGGAATGCATGTCCCTTGACTTTAAATGCAAGAATCAGGCTTAGACAAACAATCCACTGCACAGAACATTAAACTTACAGCCTGCCTACTCCTCTTTCCTGTTAGCTGGCAAGGTGTGGAGATGCAATAGCTGCTCTACAACCATGAGAATACCAGAAGCACAGGCTGTCATACATCTTAAACCTGCTTGCAAATTGCAGTTCGTGTTTCCTCGCTGAGAACAAAGAGAAGATCAAAGAGCTGGAGGTGGCTGGATGTTTTGCAGTTCCAGCTGTGGGCATGGTACAGGGGAGCCTCCAGAGGTTACCTGTCAACTTCTTTCAGACTTATGCCAGGAGACCTATGCCTTCAGAAGCTTGCCATCATAGAAACCATTGGGAGGCAAAGCCAGCGTCTGCAGTAATGACCCCAGAGTAGTGGGCATGATGGTGCATGCTGACATCAAGTAAATTCAAGTGTGGCTATAGAGATGAAAGCTATTTGTTATTTATGCCTTGTTTGCATTAGGAATCAGCAGGACACTGCAAACTCCTGAGAAAGATGACCATCTGGCTCTGAGATCAATAGTATCACTTATTTCTATTAAAGTTGTGCTGAGGAGCCGTACTCATGGACCTGGGCCCCACTGTGCTAGGCACGGTACAAACACAAAGATGAAGCCTGCCCCAAGGAGCACACAATCTAAGTACGAGACAAGAGAGGGCTACAGACAGTAGGTTCTTCAGGACAAGGAACGTGTGTGTCTGTGCCCCTGATCGCTGAACCTCTCATTGACTTCACCATGGAAGCAGTGCTCACAGCCTCACAGGACGAGACTCAATGTAAGGAGCATGTTGGGGTAGGGGGTGAGGAAGGGAACAGTTCAGATACAGAGGCACCAACTTTCTAATCTTCCAGGGGTTGCCTGACCCCCTCAACACTCTGCCCCAGGCCCTGCCCCCACTTTGCTCCTTCCCCCAAGGCCCTCACCCTCATCCTGCCTCTTCCCACCCTGCCCTGCCCCACTCTTCCCCCTCTGTTCACCCCCTCCCCCGAGCGTGCCCCATCCTCGCTCCTCCTCTTCCCCGCCAAAGCCTCCTGCATGCTGCAGACCAGCTGATCACAGTGGGTGGGAGGTGCTGGGGGTAGGGAGAGGAGGTGATGGGAAAGGGGGGCTGCCATTGCATGCTCAGCACCCACCATTTTTTTCCAGCCTTGGAGCATCCACGGAGTCGGCACCTGTGTTCAGAGAGATGAGTGAATAACACTTCTCCAGTCCAGAGCGACCAAACGGGGTTGGCTGTGGAGGACCTGAGGCTGTTACTAAATTAAGCCCTTTGCTTGAACATGCCCTGTGGGACAGGGGCAGCCATGCAGGTTTGCTTCCCTGTGCCCTTCTTCTTCTCTCTTTCCATCCTGTAAGTGTAATATGGTTGTGAAAGTGCCAGGCTGGCAGTGCTAGAGGCTAGGCTCATCTATTTATCCATCAGAAATAGTCATCATTGGAAGCACCCATTACACAGTCCTGTCACTGCCCTTCCACCTGAACTGGGGAGCCAGCCTTGGAGTGGGGATGCGAGAGCCTCCAGGCAAAGGAGACAAAAGGCCCCCCTGCCCGGGTGAAAGGCAGTGGAGATGTAACCCACTGCGGAGTGTGTGTTAACAGCCTCCCGTGCCAATCCACAGAGGATAGGAGTTGTGAGTGGGGTGAGCCTCCTTCCCCTTAAGACAAAGGAGAGATGACAGAATTGCTACCACGGCATCATGCTGTGATTCTCTCCTCACTGTCTCACCCTTTGTTCTGCGGCGGGCCCTGCCCTCCTGCCATTGGCTGCCTCTCATGTCTGATTTTAGCAGGTTACCGTGTGGTGCCTCAGATCACGCCTCATAACACGCGATGCAGCAGCATACTCAATGCAAACACAAGAGGTAACATAGGGAACCTTGGTCAACCTCCCTCCTGCTAGCTCCTCTCCCCGTATGCCTAACAGAGAGTCTTCCCTCACCTTGTAGGCATCTAAGTTCTGCTGGGCTCCAGACCTCCTACCAGGCAGGATTCAGACAGACACCACCGCTCAGAAGTGTCCCAGGAGGGAGAGACATTTTCAGGTAGGCCTGTCTGACCCTGTCTGTGCACTGTCCACTCAAGCCTGTGAAATGGTGCCAACCGGGGTGGTATTCTCCTTATGATGGGAACCCTTGTCCATGTTACTAGCAGTTACAACAGGGAATCAGCTTTCATGTTAGGAAACATTCAAAGAGATATTTTGAGAGTGGGGGGAACTTACAGGTTTCAGTAGATGAATCCACTTGAGCATCTCTGCAGTTTCCTAGATGATAAGGCCAGAAGGGACTGTTGTGATTGTCAAGTCTGACCTCGTGTATAAAACAAGCTATCAGACTTCCTTGAATTTTTTTTGTTCGAACTAGTACATAGCTTTTAGAATTTTTTTTTCCAAACTTTAGTTTAAAATTGCCAGTGATGGAGAATCCATGATGACCTTTGGGAAGCTATTCCAACAGGAGAACATCTCAGCTGCTTCCCAGCTTTTTTCCTTTGTGGCTGTATGGAATCTGCACTAATTAGCGGTTCGTGCAACTCTTTGTTTTCTGGTATTTTACTTTTCTTCCCACATTCTTCTTCTTTTCCTTTTGTACGGAATTTCTGCAAGACTTCTACACTGGAGCCAACTACATAGGCTACTGCTGAAATGCTTTTTATTCACATAGTTCCACATCCCTGTGTCAGTGTTCTCTAAAACCCCTCTGAGCATATTTCAGGGTCTAATTTATAACTGTGCAAATAAGCAGAAGGAATATGCTAATATCTCCAGATACTGATTGCAAAAGCAAATTGCTCATGTGCCATTTTTCTATGGAATTTCTTCTGAACATACACTCTAACAGAAAGTGCAAAAAATATATATATCTCATTCCTGTGTGTGGATAAATGACAATGGTGCCCAAAAAATACAACAAAGGCATTACATGTCCTATTTCACTGTTATGTGTGCAAAATAAAGCATGCCTTTCTAGAAATTGTCTTTCTGTTTTAGAAACTACCACCTACATTTATTACGCTCTTGTCAGCAACAAGAGGCCAGCTGAGATTACTAGATCCTTTTCCCCCCGGAACCCTCCAGAGCTTGTAAAGTTCCAACGAGAACATTTCCCATTACCTAGAGTAAGTATGCCAAATAAATAACCAGAAGGTTATAGTGTGCCATAATTGAAAATCACTTACCAAGGAACTTGGACGTATTCATGACAGCATGAAATGACTAATCATATACCCAGATCAACATAACAAAATAATAAAGTCTGGTCTCTAAATGACAGAGAACAGCTTTTAGTTTATGCCAATTTTTTCCTTTTGTTTTCAGGAAGAGACTTTTTTCTAATAACACTTAGTATCTGTAAATGGTTTTGTAGGCGGAGTTGGGAAACCTGGACTGACTTCAGTCATATCAGGACTACAAATAACGATAGGTGATGTTACTTATAATTTCTTAGGCTTTCTGTTGACTGTCTGACAAGCTATAACCTCCTAATTTTGCCCACTGCTAATTATGCCCACTTTCACTAGTAACGTCAAACTGGACATCCAAGAGAGTAGGGTTGATAATGTACAGAAATGTCTCCTCTTTAATAAACAGCTGACAGATTCACAAGGGAACTGACTTTAGAGATGACTGTCATCATGTATGTTTGCAGTGTTGGTGTAGGTGTGCTGGCCCCAAGATATTATTAGAGAGACAAAGTGGAGGGAGGTAACATCTTTATTGGACCAACTTCTGTTGGTGACAGAGATAAGCTTTTGAGCCAGAGCAAGTTCTTCTTCAGGTCTAGAAAGGTACTCAGAGTCTCACAGCTAAATTCAAGGTGAAACAGACAGTTACGCGTAAGGCGTTAAGACATTTTGCAAGAGATCATTCAAGGTGAAGTGTGCATAATAATGTTTATTAATTATTAATTAATGTATTTATTAATTATTAATTATTATTATTATATGCAATCAAGAGGTGGACTGAACTGGTTCAGAAAAAAATGGTATTTCTGTACATTCTCTAGGCCTGGAATTTTACTTGTATTTCCATAGTTTTGATAATTAAGAGCTCCTGAAAGGGGATGGATTTGCAGGATTGGGTCATGAAGCTCTTCATTCCAAGCACAGGTACAGCATGAATGGAGGAAGTTTGCATTCATACCTTTAAAACACTGTAACTCAAACCCACTTTAGAGAGACTGTGCTTAAAGATGAGTAGTTCAAACTCCAGGATCCGTTGGGTGTGTCTATACTGCAGTAAAACACAATGTCAGCTGGCTCAGTCTCACGACACTCGGGCTGCAGTACTATAAAATTGCGATGTAGATGTTGGAGTTCGGGCTGGAGCCTCACAAGCCTGAGTCAGCTGGCACGGGCCAGTTGCGGGCGTTTTATGCAGCGTAGCCATACAAGTCTATTGCCGCTCTGATAAGACTACAATCCAGGATGACAATCAACAATGACTGTGAGGACAGTTTTGTGATGGAAATACTTCTATTTCTTTAACAGGTCTGTGACCAACTTATTTCCAATATGTGCCTCTGAAAAGCATCATGGCTTCCAGTCACCCACTACAGTCTGGCATTTGCTTCAGACCAGTGACCTAGAGATGACTAATTACTAGAGCGGGCTGGAAATTTTTCAAAACATTCTTTTTTAAAAAATTTCATCTTCCTTGAAATAGAAACTTTAAAAAAAAAAGACTGTCAATTACAATGGACTTTCCTGTGGAAAAATATATTTCAAAATAAAAATAAAAATCATTTGGGAAAATTTTCATTTGGAGAATTCTAAAAAAGTCTTTCAAGTTTTACTTTATGGCATTTTTTTCATTTTTTGTATTTTTAAAATTATTTTTACATTATTTCTTAATCTTATTTGCATCAAAGTGCCAAACTTTCATTCCAATATAAAGAGAAGACATTTTGATCTAGAAAACAAGATAGCTTGTCTCACTCAGTAATGAGTAGCAGCTGCCCTTAATGATTGCAAAAGTAAAATAAAAATAATAGAGTATTTAAACTATTATATATGTCATTAGTAGTGCCTATTACTGATGGCATGGCATGCTTTCCCGAAGGAAATGACTCCCCGTCAGCAGCTGTGTCGCTGCATATGTGAAGCCAAGTGGAGGAGAAGTTTGAGGTCAAACTATATTAAAACACCATGTGGTAAGGCAGCCTCTTGAACTGTAACTCAAAAGTAAGAATTCACCTACAAAATTATGCTCAGTGCCTACTGCTCTTCAGCTATGTCTCCATTTATTTAAAAAACATACAATAAATAAATAAAATCTGTAGGCTAAAAAAGGTTTAGTCTGAGAACAAAACAGAAGCTTGATTAAAAATCTCTTTGGAAAAAAAAACAGGAAAGAAAATTAAAACGAAATAATGTAAATTAATTTGCAATACACCTGCATAGATTTACCTCTAAATTTCCTACTTGTAGAGTATTTCATCCTGTGTTATTTGTTTTTTATATACTTGGGGTAATTTACATCACTACTAATCAAAAGAGGGATTTTTTGTTGTTTTTTTCAGTCACTTGTGCATTTTAAACTCTTTGTATTATAAGCCCTCCAGTGTAGATGTTGGGAGTACGGCATTTCATAGACTTCTCCCCAAGGAGTTTCAGCTACTTTAATGAATGATTGCAAAATACTAAAGTGTCAGCCCTGGTGCTTATAGTCGGGGCATCAACACCAAATTGTTGTTATGCAACCAACAAAATGAAGAGCAGCAATGTGTTTCGAAGACAAGAATGAAACTTGGGCCATAAGGGGGCACATGCTTTTAAAACTGTCAGTTCATTACTGCGAATGGAGTGTCCCAAGATTGAGCCTGGACTTGGTACACCACTGTCCGAGTGTGACCTTATGAGTAACCAGGTGCAGTCATCAGGGTCTGCCCTGACAAGGAAGGAGTGCAAATGAAGACTTTGAGGCTGAGTCTGCCCAATACAATTCAATGGATTTAGCTCAGGAGGACAATGAGTAATCTGCTCTGCTCTGGGTTTTGGGGATCCTTATTAGTTGTTGGGTGTAGCGTTAAAGTCTTCCCTGGACTGAAACCCTCAATTGTGCAAGGTGGGTAAATGAGGGCAAGAAAGACATTTCACTTCTCTCCATGATATTTAAAAACCCAACCAGATAATGGACTCAAGAAGTGATGTAAACTTGCCTACAGAAAGAGCTGTGCCAGTTTAACTAAGGTGTGGTTTAATAAACGATTGAGTTAATCCATTGCTGTGTGGAGGCTTTTTATGTCAGTTTAAACCAGATTTTATTTCAGTTTTAATTTAAGTTGATTGGGACCAGGTTGAAGTTAAATTAAATCAGAGCGAATTTGTGTATAGCCTTTGCCTGAGCTAACAGGACTGGCGACTAAGAGTTCATAAAAGCTGCTGGGTCAGAGGTAGCAAAATTATTAATATAAGAAAATAAAATCTGCTTAAATGTGAAGGGAAGTTGCCATGCATGGACCAGTGCAAACTTGCTCTGATTGGGTAATTTTGGTGAGCCAATGCTGCTACATATATGTGACATTTCTTTTCCGCAAAACATTTGGTAGCACACCATGACAGACAGTTTCACTATCACAACTGTCCTCACTCCGACCCCACCAGTACATGCTGGTATATGGGGATTTACTAAAACATCCATTGGACCTTTCTCCTGATCCTCCAAGATGTTGTGATTGGGTCAGACAGGGAGAGGAAACCAGCTCACGTCAACACTCATATAGCAAAGTCTTCAGCAGCTCCTGAGATGGGAGACTGAGGTTTCTTTCCGAGTACGTTAATTTCCACCAAACATCTTTCTCCTCGTCTTTCTTCTCCATCTTTCTGTGTTTCTTTCTGTCTAATAAGAGTCTGGCTTAGCCAGCCAGGGCAATTGTAACCTTGCAACAGCCCTCTTCTTGCAGACTTTTATTACATGTTGTAATGTCTTACTTTATAATTGTGTTTCTCTAGAATCCATCTCTTCCCCAGGTATTAAACCACTGATCCACTGTCACATTTAACGCTGCAATCTCCCCCATGCAGCTCACCTTTCCTGCTGCTCTCAGCCTATTAGTCCCTTCCCAGATTCCTTTAGTAGCTTCCTTTCTTTTCCTCATTAAGTCCAAGCTTCTCTTCTCCAGACCATTCCAACCCACACCTATATATCTGCTCTTGTTTCCTCCCACCCAATCCCTTTCCCGCACATCAAGACATTTCCCTCTCCTTTTTTCAATCCCTCCTTCACACCCATTTCTTTCACTTAGTGTTCCAGTGCCGATACCCGTCCAATTGCCAACTGCTGCTTTTTTCCATCTCATCTCTTCTCATATTGTATTGTTTTTGTCTAAATTAGAGGGAAAATGCTCAGGCCAGGGACTTGTCCTTTTAACACTTTATTAGTCATGTATACACACCCATGGCAGGCTATCAATATTTGTATTATCATCCATTAATATTATGGTAGCGCTCTAAGGTGCCACAAAGGATCAAAGGCCTCATCATGCTTAAGCAATGGGCTTAAACTGTAGCAAGGGAGATTTAGGTTGGACATTCGGAAAAAGTTCCTAACTGTCAGGGTAGTTAAACACTGGAATAGATTGCTGTCATAACCTAGTCCCAGATTTGGACCTTAGCGTCCAAAATATGGGGGTTAGCATGAAAAACCTCCAAGCTTAGTTACCAGCTTGGACCTGGTACTGCTGCCACCACCCAAAAAATTAGAGTGTTTTGGGGCACTCTGGTCCCCCTGAAACCCTTCCCTGGGGACCCTTGAGTCTTACAACAAAGGGAAATAAATCTTTTCCCTTCCCCCCTCCAGGTGCTCCTGGAGAGATACACAGAAGCAACCTCCGTGAATCTAAGCAGAGGGAGTCCACCCTCTGTAATTCCAGTCCTGAAAACAAAAGCACTTTCCTCTTCACCCAGAGGGAATGCAAAGTCAGACTAGTAAATCTAACACACACAGACCTCCCCCTGATTTCTTCCTCCCACCAATTCCCTGGTGAGCTGCAGACTCAATTCCCTGAAGTTCCCACTAAAGAAAAACTCCAACAGGTCTTAAAAAGGAAGCTTTATATAAAAAGAAAGAAAAATACATACAAATGGTTTCTCTGTATTAAGGTGACAAATACAGGGTCGATTGCTTAAAAGAAATATGAATAAACAGCCTTATTCAAAAAGAATACAATTCAAAGCACTCCAGCAACTATATTCATGTAAATACAAAAGAAAAACAATAGAAACCTTACTGCCTTACTATATTTTGTACTTACAACTTGGAAACAGAAGATTAGAAAGCAGGAAATAGAAAAAATCCTTCCCAAAGCTGAGAGGGACAGGTAGAAGACAAACCAAGAACAAAGGACTCACACACAAAACTCCCTCCACCCAGATCTGAAAAAGTCTGGTTTCCTGATTGGTCCTCTGGTCAGGTGTTCAGATTACTTCTTTCCAGGTGAAAGAGATGTTAACCCTTAGCTATTTGTTTATGACAATTGCCTAGGGAAGTTGTGGAATCTCCATCTCTGGAGATATTTAAGAGTAGGTTAGATAAATGTCTATTAGGGACACACATAGACATGAAGAAAAACACTGGTGTAACTGAGTAAACAATACCATGGCATTTTAGGAATAAATGAGAATGAGCATCATCAGGTCATTTTAAAATGAATATGTTTTGATTTGCAAATAAAACACATATATAGTTTCTAAATTCATGAGGGCCCATTGTAACAAATCCTACATACCATTGAAGTGTAACAAGCTTATTTATATTTTATGGTGTTTCCCTATCAAGTTGTATTATTATGGATTGTCCAGCCTCCATAACAGTTGCTAAGGAAAAGGGACATTATGTTAATATTGTGTAATAATGACTGCAAGCTGGGTTCTATCATACAGGACAAGTTTAGGAAAAATGGTGAAGTTAATGCACCATTTTGATGAGAGACTTGATCACCTGCAGCTTATATTTTAAGAGCGAAAGAAAGTTTGAAATCAAGAAGCCATACAGAAAATGAGAGCAAGAAAACAGAACTATTTTAAGAATTTATTGACAGCATTTAAATTTACTTAACAGTAGGAATCTGGAATGGCTTCACAAAGAAGAATTCTGGCAGGAGGAAGCAAAAAGCACTTACCAAACATTCTAGGTAAAGAATTTGTCTCTCCTTAAGCATTCTCATGAATATATGTGTTGGGTATGTAAGCAGTACCTTGGTCTTTAATTCTGCTTTTCCTGACCAAAAGAGTTTTGAGTGCTCTATGAATCATTTAATGTTAGAGTGGGTACAGTAACAAGTTACAATAAAATAATGTGCTAACATTATAAAATTCCAATATATTCATGTAACTGTATAGAATTAAAGAACAAGCCATCATCACAACAAGATCATGATTTCCATGGCAGATAATGTAAGAAAGATACATATGCTGTGTAGGTAAGCACTGTAGAAATGCCTATAAACAAAATAAATAAGGAAGGATGTTGGCATTCTTCTTAAAGGAAAGTTCTAAAATATGTCTTCAGTATCAGAACTGCCTTTGCATCAAACAGGTATGGAGAAAGTGGTTCAGATAAAATAAGAACTGAACTTTCACTTAAAATCCAATCTATCCCTTATTATATTATGTGTGTTCTGTATAACTGATTGGGCTGTGATACTCTCAATATCACTAGCAAACAAGCAGGAGTTGCCATGACATGATGCCTGGAATTTCCCAGAATCACTAGTCTTGGGAACTTCCATAACAATAGGCGCTCACTGAGGGCTGAAATTCAAATCTGCCGTCTTTAAACAAAGTTTCTCCTAAGAGTAACTACTAAGGGCCAGAAACTGAAATAATCCAAAGCTGAGTTCAGCACCTGGAGCAGCAAAGATCAGAACCAACCAGTATCATCTCCTCCTACACCTGTCCCCCAGTCTGGACTGAAGGAGCACAGTTTACCCAACTAGGACTAGCTCCGTTTTCCCAAGCGCTAGATCAGGAGCTGAGTTCACGAAAACACTGAGGGGCTTAGGGCTATTACATTTTAGGGTATGTCTACATCTACAATTTTGCAGCGCTGGTTGTTACAGCTGTATTAGTACAGCTGTATAGGGCCAGCGCTGCAGAGTGGCCACACTTACAGCAACCAGCGCTGCAAGTGGTGTTAGATGTGGCCACACTGCAGCGCTGTTGGACGGCTTCAAGGGGGGTTCGGGGAACGCGAGAGCAAACCGGGGAAGGAGACCAGCTTCGCCGCGGTTTGCTCTCGCGTTCCCCGAACCCCCCTGCAAACCGCAGGGAAGGAGACCTGCTTGCACGGGGGTTCGGGGAACGCGAGAACAAACCGGGGAAGGAGACCAGCTTTGCCGCGGTTTGCTCTCGCGTTCCCCGAACCCCCCTGCAAACCGCAGGGAAGGAGACCTGCTTGCTCGGGGGTTTGGGGAACGCGAGAGCAAACCGGGGAAGGAGACCAGCTTCGCCGCGGTTTGCTCTAGCGTTCCCCGAACCCCCCTGCAAACCGCAGGGAAGGAGACCTGCTTGCTCGGGGATTCGGGGAACGCGGGAGCAAACCGGGGAAGGAGACCAGCTTCGCCGCGGTTTGCTCTCACATTCCCCGAACCCCCCTGCAAACCGCAGGGAAGGAGACCTGGTTGCACGGGGGTTCAGGGAACGCGAGAGCAAACCGGGGAAGGAGACCAGCTTTGCAGCGGTTTGCTCTCGCGTTCCCCGAACCCCCCCTGCAAACCGCAGGGAAGGAGACCTGCTTGCTCGGGGGTTCAGGGAACGCGAGAGCAAACCGGGGAAGGAGACCTGCTTGCTCGGGGATTCGGGGAACGCGGGAGCAAACCGGGGAAGGAGACCAGCTTCGCCGCGGTTTGCTCTCGCGTTCCCCGAACCCCCCTGCAAACCGCAGGGAAGGAGACCTGCTTGCTCGGGGGTTCGGGGAACGCGAGAGCAAACCGAGGAAGGAGACCTGCTTGATTACCAGAGGCTTCCTCGGGTATGCTGGGATACCTGCTTATTCCACGGAGGTCAAGAAAAGCGCTGGTATGTGTCTACACTTGATTACCAGCGCTGGATCACCAGCGCTGGATCCTCTACACCCGTGAAAAAACGGGAGTACGGCCAGCGCTGCAAACAGGGAGTTGCAGCGCTGGTGATGCCCTGCAGATGTGTACACCTCCTAAGTTGCAGCGCTGTAACCCCCTCACCAGCGCTGCAACTTTGTGATGTAGACAAGCCCATAGTAAAATTTTGTTTACCATTAACTTCAGCTTGATGTCATTCTATTCTGTTATTGTTGTTGCTTCATGTCTGTTACAGCATGTGTGTACATATATGTTTTAAAAAAAATGTTTCCTATGCAAAACAGCACTTAAAATGAAAAAAAGATGAAAGCAGGCCTGCAGTGGAATTCTGATTGTAAAATCAAGATATGAAACTGCTAGAATCCATAATCAGAACAACTTTCAATAAACACAGTTTGACCATTTTTCTTCACAGTTTGACCATTCTGCCAGGGATCCACTGGTACAAATAAACAAATTCCACAGTCAATCTGTGATTTTATATATATATGGGACTCCCATTGCCTTAGTATATGAATCCCTCAAAAATATTATTTATAAAAGAAACAATTGTTATTCTCTCATTCTCCCTTCTTTCCCATCCTCTAGAAGAAACAATCTGACTCCTTTATAGGATATGTTTCAGAGAACTGGAATCAGGGTTAGAAGGAATCTCAGGAAGTCAGCTAGTCCAACCCCCTACTCAAAGGGGGACCAATCCCCAGACAGATTTTTGCCCCATATCCTTAAATGGCTCCCTCAAGGATTGAACTCACAATTCTGGGTTTAGCAAGCCAATGCTCAAACCACTGAGCTATGCCTCCCCCCTTTGCCTGTATCTGTGTGTAAACTCTGTTGCATATGGCTCTACCCCTTGAGCAGGATCAAGGTCTCCATTAGCCACCAGCTGTAGAAAGACTCTTATGTTCTCTTTCCATCACAGATAGCCACCAAATGGCAGAATGCTCTCTACAAACAGATGGAGCCCCCATGTCACTCCCCAGCCACTAATGATCACACAGTAGGGTCTTATCCAAAATTCATCACCCCTAATTAGGGTTTTTGGTTCATTCCGCAGCTGTAGAAACACAGTACAAAGCCCATAGACAGAACTGTGCCCTCAGTTCTCCACACACCCTAGCCCAAATAGCCTTTTAGGTTGATTTATGACAAGGAATTCTCCATGCAGAGCATCCTCCCATTATTTCTTCATAACTCAGCAAACTCCGCAACCCAAACTCACACTGTCAGTCACACTCCAATATGCCTACAAGCACAGAATCATTACAATGACATTCAACCATTGCTAATACCTCTGTTGAGCACCATACCTGATTCTTTGAAGGCAGCCCTCACCCTGGTTTTCAAGCAGATATAATTACATGGCTAATCTGAAGGCACTCACAAGCCATTTCTGAGTGAGAGGGACTCACATGTCTTCTGAGTAAATACAGTCATTATCAAGCCAAATCAATTTTCCCACTCAAAGTGACAAGAGACGCATCTAATGGAACCGTCAGGAATAAGGACTGGTAGCTGAGCCTAGGACCAGCTAGCTCCACCTCCCTAGCGAGCAACAGAGGACCCACAGCTGAATCATAGCTGGCTTGTAGCAGAATCACCTGATTGGCCAGACCACCCAACCGGATGGAAGAACCAGCCTGCGTGGTCTTAAGCTCAGCAGCAACATTAGGCAAACGGGTGCTCCACACGTAACCCTGTACCTGCAATTGCTCATGTGCCTGTCCTGTTCCCAGCCCTGCTCCCTGATCGGTTCCAGACTTCAGGTTTGGCCCTTGGCTATAACTCCTGATTCCTGACTCCAGTTCTGACCTGTCGGACTGGCTGCCCACGGGTCTGACCACCTGTGTCTTGGTCTGTGATGGGAACCAGGTAACAGCCTTAACTATGGAGCCATGACCAAGGTTCCATAACATCAACCAATCTATTTATCTTTATTGAATATATATTTATTAAGGATGAGATTTTCAAAAACGCCTACAGCAGTTAGGCACTCTACTCCCAAAAGGCACTCTCCCCCTGAATCTATGATGCCAAACAACTAGAATTTCCCTCTGCTCAACAACAGATGAAGGTAAGAGTGAAAACCTCAATAGCCAAAGACTTGGCCTCAAAGAGGGAACATTTGAGAGGCAATAGTCTCCCTGATGCTCAGGTGAATATCGGTCCTTCTCCTCTCAAATCATTTTTTTATTTGATTCAAGACAAACACCAGCTGCCTGGCTTGAAAGCTCTGTTTACTCACAGAAGGAAAGTTAAATCGCATGGGAAGGCTCCTTGAGGAGCCACCTAATGAGCACGTTTTCTGTTTCGATGCAGCATGGCACCAGATGACAGCAGAAACAAGAAATGTGTGCCTCACGCATTTTCTTGCAAAGGCACATGGGAAGTTGATTTTAATAACTCTTCAGTGTGTGATCACATCATGGCTAAATCTGATGAGCTCCAATTAGAACACATTACATCAGCTCATCAACCATTAAGATACATCTAAACTGTATGAAGCACAGAAAGACAGATGGACTATGCTAAAGAGAGCCACTGCACTTTATTAACCTCTCTGACATCTCGTCAATGAGGCTTGATACTCACTAACCGGTGACCTAGTTGGCATGACCTAGGCACATGGTAATTCTAGTCACTTGTTCACTTATTTTTCTACTATTTATACCATGGAGACATTAGTTCATTAATGCTACTGGGCCAAATTTATCCCTGGACTTCAGTGGATTTAAACGAGCGATGAATTTATGGTTTTTATTATTGTGGTGCCTAGGAACCCCAAGAATAGAGCAGAACCCCACTGTGCTAGGCATTGCACAAACACAGAATAAAAAGATAGTCCCTTTCCTGAAGAGCTTAGCCTCTTAAAACTTTTTTTTAGGGGAAACTCTCTTTACTAGTGGTCTGCATTAGTAAGAAAGTCTATTCAAAACAAACTTTTTCTTGTTACCTAAGTCACACCATAATTGCTCTAACTGAGGAAAGATACAAACAAAATTTTTCCAGGAGGTGACCCCCAATACAGAAAGGACTGCAGTATTTCTCCCAACTTAGGAGCCATATGATGGATTCTGAATGATAAATCAAAGATTCAGGAGGCATTAATATTGCATTAGCTAAATATGTACATCTCAATCACGAGCTAATCCTAAAATCATTTCACAGAGACAGTGGGAAACATGTTCATTAACTCTGCTAAAAAGTTAGCTGACATTACAAGGCTTGTTGAAAGGTAGCTGACCTTACAATCCTTGTTAACGGTATATATTTTTTCATCCATCAACTAAAAAACACTGTATTGAGATGACTAAAATAATTATTAGCCTTATAATCATTATGGCATAAAGACGTACAAACAGATTTCTTGTTTCCTACAAGGTAAGCTACAACCAACCGCTATATTCACATGTTAAAAAATAACCTTGAAAAAGAAGGTTTTCTTTTCTTTGAACTGCGGCTCACTAATAGGTACAGGAGAACCTCAAAGATATGAACACCAAGTTACGGACTAATCGATCAAATGGACATCATGTGACACTGGAAGGAACGAATCAGGCAGCAGCAGAGAGGAAAAAAAAA
The DNA here is from genome assembly GCF_007399415.2 of Gopherus evgoodei. Lineage (NCBI taxonomy): Eukaryota > Metazoa > Chordata > Testudines > Testudinidae > Gopherus > Gopherus evgoodei. Next base: position 139,375,421 of record NC_044326.1, read on the forward strand.
GTAAATACTGCAATGTGCCTGTATTGCATCTTAAAGGTAGGCACACTGAGCTGCCTGTCCCCACTCCACCCTCCAAGATGCTGCGGCTACCAGCCCAAGGCTACTCCAGAGCCAGCAGAGCAGGACCAGGGCGGGGGGCTGTGCAGCTTTCACCCCTCTCCCTCCCCTTGCCAGGAGAGGGACGTGCTGGTTTCCTCCCCGCAGGAGGGACACGCTGTTTTCACACACACACACCACACCCCTACCTGCCGGCAGGGGGACAAGCTTGCAAACTCATGGTGCTGAGTAAGGAGCTTAATGCTGCTGAAACCTGGCCTGGAGTGTCTGGAGCCCAAACTGCGCTTTGTTCAGACTTACAAACGTTTCAGAGTTACCAACAACCATCATTCCCGAGGTGTCCGTAACTCTGAGGTTCTATTGTACAGCAGTTCTGCCCACAAACTGGGATCTGGATGCTCTCTACCATTAAAGTTCTAACCCAAAGGACAGTCTAGATTTCAGTTTAAAAAAAAAAATCTAGACTGGGCCCAAGACCTTCCTCATTGTTTCATATTTTAGTCACTGTTCCATTAGCAGATATCCATGAATCCTTACCTTTTCCATGTCCAAGACAGCAAATGGCCTTCATTGAGACTGAGACTAATGCAGTTGTATAAAGCAGTCAGCAGGTGAGGATCATACAACAGACAGTCATAACTAAACCCAACCTAAACCAATGGTTAACCCAAGAAACATTGGCCGATGGGTTACTCACACATTTGTGACTGACATGTACAGGCCCAAATGAACTGTTAATAAAGTTCTGTGTCAAAGTTAAATGCTTATGGGGCTTTGGTTGTATACAAAGAATAATACAAAAAGATAGCAACTGAAAATGTTCTCGTTCACTTTCAGTATAGATTGCAAAATCTCCCAAAATACCAAAAGAGCAGCCAGTTTTTCTCTGCATGAAGCAGGATCAGGAGGAGACATCTCCCTTCACAGATGGCTGAGCGAGTTCTAAGAAGAAAGGAATAAGCAGAGGATGGCAAAATGAAAGGAGGAACAGCAGCAGAGGGATGGAGACTGAAGTGAGGAATGAGTGACTTATTTACTCATCTCTCTCTCTCTCCTTCTTTTTCCTCTATCCTCATCTCCTGTCTCCTTTCTTCTCCTGCACTCTGTGGTCTCCAAAGGCCCAAATCCTGCAGTTCTTGCTCCAGACCTACTCAGGCAAAGCTGCTATTGATTTCAAAGAGAATTTTGCCAAAAGATGTCTTCAGTAAGGGCAGCAGGATGAGGCCTAGACCTTTTCACACCACTGCTGAATGTCTGCCACTCTGCAGAGCCCTTTCTCCACCTATCTTCCCTGTCTCACTGAGAAGAAGACTGCTGCTTGTGATGCTAATTCAACAGACCAGTGGAACAGTGGCACAAGTAACCGGAGGAAATTGAGTACTTCAGTTCAACTGGCAAGAAGGAAGCAGAACACATGCCATCTTCACCACCAATCTCAGATACCTGCAGAGGTGTTAGAATGATTTAATGCCAAATTCCTCTTTTCCCTATCGCTCTCCCTTCCCTGCCTGCTGCTGCCAGGATGCCTGTCCGACATTGGACTGTATCAGCTATTGCATTTATTAAAGCAGCACAGCTCCCAGGGAGTAGCCTCCTGTCCCAGGTGATGCTGATTCAGCACAGCAGAAAGGAAGACCACAATTCTGGAGTGCAGGGACTCTGATTAGAATATATTGTGCATGTGGGTTCTAAAAATAGTTAAGACGTGACAGCATCTCCTCTGACAGCACAGCATATTCATGGCCCATTGACTCACCCTGCACCTCCAGACCTTTGCCAAAAAACCACTCACATCACTACTTTACTGGTCAGATTTCAGAGATCAGCATCCAACAGCTCCCATTTAACCCTGAAATAAATGTAGGGTACACAGCAACTTGCCTCCTAAACACTTCACAATCTACAGCACGGCAGGAATGCAGTCCCTTGTGGGAGATTGACTGGAAGGAAACCACTAGAGCTATCCACCTATGTGAATACATAAGACTTAACATAAGCCAGGCTTGCAAAATCAGGCCCCTAAACTCCTACCAATGGTGTTTGCATGTATATTCAAAGGGATCTTTTAAATGAACAACAACAAAAAGCCCTTAATTTTTCCAGTGTTGACAACATACGTCAACACCCATGTCACTGGACACCTCTACCAGTAGGTGTAGTCTGACATAACAGAAGCAAAGAAGCAAAATGTGGCTGATAATTAAAATGGCCGCTGTGACAGATGAAGCCTTTCCAGTAGCTAAGCTCTTCTTCGATCACATCAGAAGCCTCTCAAAGGAAGTGTTCACTAACATTCTAAGCCAGGAGCCCTTTTAATGTCTCAAAAAGGAGTATAAGGAGGGCCATTTATGCTTCTCCATAAAATTACCACAGACCTGTACTATTCTTTTTAAAACAGATCTGCGCCATGGAAATCATTGGACCTGAAATTTGATCTCATGTATGATTTATGTGCCCTCTTCTATGATTACACAAATATAAACACAACAGGCCTTTTTCGCCGCACTGAATCGGTTCAGAATTAATACCAGATGACAAAATGGACCAGGTACCGAGAGAGAGAAAGTTACGGTAAAAGCTTCTTTCCAGTAATGGGGCCATTCATTCATGTGGCCACTATTCCACAAGGGAGCCAGACATAAATTATGTATTTGACATCTAGTTATAGACGATTATTTCTGACATAATGAAGTTATAATGGAAGGAGTTTGCACATTGTTTGGTTATTAAGTGCCCATTTATTGTCCCTGAACCAGGTGCAATGGTGATAGACCATACAAATCATCTGGAAAAAATGCCAAAATGGACTCCTTTACTGATGAAGTACCACACATGTTTATTAATTTAACAGCTTGACTTCTGCCTCCCCCATCTGCTCATTTAAAACAGCTATTTGCCCTTTAAATATTCCAGAAGAAAGTTTGGCCAAAAAATTAGTCTGGGGGGCGAGGGATGTGATAGGGTTGTTTGAGAAGGGGCTCATGTTGTATGTAGAATGGCATTCTTCTTCCACAATGGATTAGTGAACAGATTTTTGTTTGTTTCAGTTTTTAATAGGACATTCACTTTAGTTTTTTGCTGCTTGAGAGTATGTCATCAAAAATGGTTCCAATCTCCAGCTGTTGCCAGTGTCAGGTGCGAGAATGAAAAGTTCCAGCAATGTTGTCACAGTGCACAGTTAAGTAAAGTGTAAAATGAAGCACTCCAGTAAAGAAAATCTCCGGGGTAGACGTCTATGTCTGTTTTAAGCTTAGCACATAATATTATAGCTCAAGGCAACTTATAACGAATAACATTTCTAGGGATCTTAAAATTAGGCCCCATGCTGATCTCCAAGGGAGAACTACCTTACAATGCAAAGATTAATTGGTGTAAATATATTTAAAAAATCCCTTTTTAAGTAGTAAGGACAATACGAAACTATGCTGATTAAAAGGAGTTAAAATCTCAAAGTGAAATGATGTTTTTCTTACTTCCATCAATATTTTCAAGTGTACACACTGGGTTACAGCACTTTCCATCTGCGGCTGGATTTAGCGTGCCTGCTTGAGAAAGTCTCTTAGCTTGTGCTTTCTGCTGGAGAGAACACTGTTATCTTACAAATAAACAGCAATGCCCTGCGGTGCCCCTCTCCAATGGAAACACATATTTGAAGGAAGTAAGTGCAACAGTTCAACAGCATTTAAAAAAAAAAGTGAAAGGCACGCAACTAACAGTTTGTGACTATCGGTAGTTACAGGATGTAGACTGGGCTACATTCATTAAAACACACCTAAACACTGCAGGCTTCCTGAAAAGCTTCCTGGAGATTTGTATATACAAGTCCAAGTCCCTAATATTCACTTGCTATGCTTATTTTTTAAAATAAATAAAACATTCTGGTATGGGCCAAACGCAGCCTCGCCATCCACCTTACTGGTTTTAGTGTGGGCTTGTACGGTGTCAACGAGGGCAGAATTTGACTCATACAACCAGATTTTCATAAAAGTTCAGGACTAGATTTTCAAGTGCTCAGCATCCACACTTGGAGACAGATTTTTCACAAGAGTTCCCTTCCAATTTAGGCACTTACACGAGGGTCGGAGTTTTCAAAAGGGCTCAGCACCCTGTGTACTACTTACGACCACATTTTCAGAAGAATTCAGCTCTCAAACTGCTAGGCTATTTTGAAGAGCTGGGTCTGATTGTGGGTGCTGAGTGCTTTAAAAAACACTGGTCATAGCGACGAAGAGATAAGTTCAATAAAACAACCATCACCACCACCAGTAACAATAACAAACTACAGTAGAACCTCAGAGTTACCAACTGACTGGTCAACCGCACACCTCTTTGGGAACTGGAAGTATGCAATCAGGCAACAGCATTGTGTTAAATGTAAACTATTAAAATAATAAAATAGAAAATTTAAACAAAAATATTTACAAGGTAAGGAAACTGTTTCAGAAACTGTTTCTGTGCTCGTTTCACTTAAATTAAGATGGTCAAAAGCAGCATTTTTCTTATGCATGGTAAAGTCTCAAAGCTGTATTAAGTCAATGTTCAGCCGTAAACTTTTGAAAAAACAACCATAGTGTTTTTAATCAGAATTACGAACATTTCAGAGTTACAAACAACCTCCATTCCGGAGATGTTAGTAACTCTTAGGTTCTGCTGTATACACTAAAAGCTCTAACCAGTTCAGGAAGTACCTGAAAATTGACCATATGTAATTTCTGAAATGTGTCGAGGGGTACTTTCACTAATTCAAGCCTCAGTAATTGTTAAAAACATTTGGCTGAAGGGAACTTCATTGTAGAAGCAATGCCTATTATATACCATTAATCCATCTATGATAACATTATTGTGAATAACCACATAGCATTTAACGTATGCAACATTTGTTAGGTGTACGGATCATGCAGTGTTTGCCTGAAATCCATATTCCCATTGGAAAATGCTAAACAACTTTTGCTGGGTTTAGGTTTCTCATTGTCCCATTCAGCTATAAGGGAGCGAATCAAGAGAGTGAGAAAGGTCCTTGGAAGTGGACTGACCATCACGAAAGAGGAACCCTAGAAGCATCCAAGCTTGGAGAGAAGGCTTAGGCTTAGATTTTGTGGTGCTTCATTGAGAGCTCCTTTTGTGAATAAATCAGGCTTGTGTTACATCTGGTGTGGACTGCATTTGGAGCCACCAGCTCACAATATTATATGTTGGTACCTTAAAGGGTTATCAGTAGTTGTAACATTGTGCCCCAACATGCATGTGCACTGAGATTGTCCAAGCTGTTTCGATGAGAAACTCCCATTAATTTTGATGGGGACTGGAAACCAAATCTCTCAGCCATAGTGTACAACACTGATTGTCATCCCTGTTGTTTATTATTCTGCACCATCCCTGGACTGATCTCAGGTCTTGAATGATAAATCACCCACATCGTTAAGTGAATGTGTTACTGTGACATGGACCAAACTTCTGACCTATGAAGATTTTTCCTATGATCTCATTATGCTCATACCAACTACAAAGCTGGCCTTCCTCACTGGAAGTGAAAGACTTCTCATCGAACAGCAAAGAGGAAAAAAACGTGCCTCATTCTGGGAGATGGAGAGAGATGGCAGAAATGGTCTGGCACTACACAGCAAACTGGAACCAGCACGAGAATGGACAGCACTGACAAATGGATGCAGGATCCCACTTTCTTACACAGCACATGGCCTTACTGTGGGCAAGATCTCGTTCTCCTTTTACAGATACCTAGCGGTCTGACTTCCCCCCATCACTTTGTCAGGCTTGCCACACCAATAAAGCCTCACTGAACTGAACTGAAAGATCATTGAGGAAACATTTGTGCTCTCAGCTCCCAAGAACCCACTTCACTGGATGAGTTTCTGTAAGCTGATTACATACCTTAACAGGAACTGGCTAGTCCCCTACCTAACCTCTCCTCCCAGGAAAATAACATGGCTAAGAGGAGGCAGTCAGTAAGCTATGGCCATAACTAACTAAAGGGAGGCTGGAGGAAAGATAAAGGAAGGGCCCCAGAGAGAAACAAAAGAATAGCCTAAAGAACAAGGAGCATCCTCTCCCAAGGGGGTGGCTATTGTGGTGCAGCTCAATCATGGAAAATGAAAAAAAAAGTAGGAAACATGGTTGTGATCTGGCTGCCAACAATAAAGCCTGTAGGGATCTAACCACAGGGCAATGGAATATGGAGGAGGGGTAGAGGAGACACCAGAGAGTGACAGGGGGAATGAATCTCTTAGCATCTTGTGATCAAAAGTGCATATGTCCAGGGTCATCATCTGCTATGAGGCAAGGCCCTTCGACCTTGGTTTGCCCCTCCCCCAATACTTTGCAGGTCTATAAACTCCATTATGTCTTCCATTTTTAAAGAAACAGATTAAAGCTCAAAGAAGAGACCAAAGATCTGATTGGAGGTCTAAACTGGACAACTGCCTGGAGAAATCTTCATAGAAAGAGGGGGATGCCCCCTCTATTTAACTTACCTATTATTCATTTGTAAAACCGGGGCTCTTAAATAAGTTTGACTTGTATATTAATGTGTCTTGAAACAATTTCAGTTCAACTTTAACAATCCTCCTGAGCCACCCATTTCCCCACAGGCTTCACCTGAAGGAACATTTTGCAGAACAGTATCTCAGCAACGTAGGTTATTGCCTTTGTCTGCCTAGCTTTAAAGCCAGGGATATATTTTATGCTTAAAATAATTCCACGTATAGAGCAAAATCTGCTTCTGTAAAACTTTATAAATAGCTTGAGTATGTGGATTCAGTGAGTTTAATTCAGTTCATTCATTGTATTTTAGTGCCTGGAGTAATTTTAGTCCAAACACTACATTTCAATTATTGCTATACACGTTAATTCTGTAAAACTTCCTTTGAAGCCAGGACATTAGAGTCCCACTTATCTTTGAACTTCTTTACTATTGTCAGAAACAAGCAAACCATTTTTGTAATATAGGTTACAATCCCTAGTTTATGAGATCACAACCTGGGGATCCAGAACGGGTTTGATGTCACAAATCAGTGATTAACATTTAATGCTGAGAACGAAGGAACTGTCTGAGCGAATAAAAGAGGCTTCTTAAATATGAAAGGCTAATAGCTATCTATCGAGGACAGGAACTAAAACTCAAAAGAGTAAATAGAGTTTCCCTTATCTTTATGCATGAGCCCTCAGTCCAGACAGTTAACAAGTTCAGGAACATGCATAAAGAATAAGACAAAGCCATAGTTGTTGGAACACTACACCGGAAGCAATAGAGCAGTGCACTTATTTCCAGCAGTTCTAGGACTCAGCTATAGAGAAAACTGCCTCAGCTACATCTGGAATTAATTTGCATATGAACAAATATAAACAATTACATAAAAATCACTGCAACATAGTCCTCTTTGTTTTACTAAAGGTAGATGTAAAAATAATGGTTATGGGTGCTTCATATATGAAACTAATTTAAAACCATATTTTCTAATTAATAGGGGATGGGGAAGGAGAAATAACTTTAAAAGTGAATGCTGATCTAGGACCTTATTTTTATGACATGATTTACAGTGCCATTACTATGTTTCTATATAGAGCAATGGCTCAAGGTAATTACCTTGTAATGTATGGTGACACTAATGTGCTAGTAAACTACCAGACTTTACACTCTATTCAGTAAAGTGAAGGGCTGGAAAAATGCATTGCATACATCAATAATATAGGTAAACGTCACCAGCGATACAATAAAATAAAAAAAAGAGATAGTTACAAATAAATCTTTCAGCTGAAAGTTGCAACTGAATATAATCACAGCAGCAACAGCATTCAAAACGTACAATTTATTTTTGCTTACATATGCAAAATCGGAAGGCTTTTATTTTTGTAGCCCAGCTTTTGTTAGTATTAGCGTGATTAAAGTTAAAAGTGCAAGGTGGACAACAATGCTCTTTCTGCTGCAGTTAAATGCAATAGCAATCTGAGTCCAGTGGTTAATTAAGTGCTGAGGTAACATGAAGGTGAAATTAAGGCCGTCAAAACAGTAGCAGGAGGCAAAGGCAGCAGAGGCCAAGAGGAAGAACAGTGTCAAAGAAACATGGTGTGGTGGGAGCAGGAGAAAGAGGAGGAGAAGAGAGGGAAGTGATAGTGAAAATATCCAGCCCTTTTTATCAGTAAGTCAGAGCAGTTCTCAGGAAGTCAGATTAGATGAGCACAGTGGTCCCTTCTGGCCTTAAAACTTACGATTCTATGAATCATCTCAAAGCCTAAGCTGCTGCTACCCATTACAGTAACTCTTCAGTTAGCGTAGTAATTATGTTCCTGAAAAATGCGACTTTAAGCAAAACGACGTTAAGCCAATCCAATTTCCCCATAAGAATTAATGTTAGGTTCCAGGGAAATTTTTTTCCCCAGACAAAAAACTATATATTATATAGCTATACACACAGTATATGTTTTAAACAAACAATTTAATACTGTTCACAGCTATGATGATTGTGAAGCTTGGTTGAGGTGGTGAAGTTAGAGGGTGGAAGAGGGAGGGATGTTTCCCAGGGAATGCCTTGCTGCTAAATGATGAACTAGCATTCGGCTGAGCCCTCAAGAGTTAACGCATTGTTAATGTAGCCTCTCACATAAAGCAGCATGAACATGAGGGAGGGGAGACAGCATGGCCGACAGATTTTGGGAGAGTGAGAGATGCACACTGCCCCTTTAAGGAAGCTGACCCACTCTTAAGTGCATTGTCTTCTTAAGTGGATCAGCAAGTTGGTACAGCAGCTGCTGTCCCAAGCTCTCTATGTCTCTCTCCGTCCGTGTCCCTACCCTGCTCTATATGGAGAAGGCGTAAGCGGGGTGCAGGAGCAGGGAGGAGGGGGACACTCTGACATTAGCCCTCCTTCTTCCCCCCCGTCCCGCCCTGCACAGCAAGCAGGAGTTTCTAGGAGCAGCTCCAAAGCAGAGGGCAGGAGCGGCACATGGCAGTGGGGGGAGGGACAGATGAATTGTCTGCAACTGGTAGCTTGCTGGGTGGCTGCAGCACAAGGTACTTGGTGTGGGGAGCTGATGAAGGGCTGCCGGTCCACCCTGGTTCCAAGCCCCCACCAGCTAGCTGCAATGGGATGCTCTTCTTGCAAGCAGAGGATGGACAAAGCAGGCAGCTGCCAAATGAAGTTAGATGGGAGCATTGCACAACTTTAAACTAGCATGTTCCCTAACTAATCAGCAACGTAACAATGAAACAACGTTAACCTGGACGATTTTAAGTGAGGAGTTACTGTATTATGCGGTGGCTGAAGAGGCCCACTTATAGTATGGACCCAGCAAATGTTATTGTAATTGGCTTATGTTCTGTTCCACACCTAAATTTCCTGCAGTGATAAATGAAAAGATTTTATATTTTGTACCAGTTTTTTTTAAAATAATGTGATTAAAATAAAAAAAATTAAAATTACAGGATGTTTTAAAGGCAGAGCAAGTTTATCATGTGAGATTACACCCTGGTGGGCTCTAGCCAAAGTGTTAAACTTGCACCTTATTTTGTACTTTGAGCCTAGTATTAACAGTGATTCAAATGATTACAACTACCGTGGTCTTGGGAATGTGTTGCTCGGTAGTGAACTTAAAAAAAGAAAGCACAGAAGGACAGGAATATGATGCAAATGAAATATATGCTAATATAGAAAAGAAAAATAAAAGCAGTGCAATGTAGGCCTGGCTTGACATAAGTAATGGGACATGGGTGAGACCTCGTTCCTTGGGAGACAGGAGGAGAGAAGTAAATGGATCAGCAGGCTGGGAACAGCATGTCTGCACTAGTTCAGAGAAGGGGGAGCCCCCAGTGAACCATTGATAACAGTGGATAAGATAAGCCTGGGATGTAAGATTAGATAAAGAGTAAGTCAGACCTGGACAATGCATGGGCAGAGCATGCTGCACAGGGATTGGTGTTACTAAGTGCTCAAGCCAACCCCAAAGCATGTGACATAATGTATCGTACATACAATGGGATGTGTAAATGTATACAAAGGAAGAGGCGGGCTGGGTAACTCTGGGTGTGTAGGATACCCAGTATCCGCCCCCTACGCTTGAGTCTGATCAACTCACCGTAGCTTTGCTCTCTGCCAAATAAAGGAATGTGAGTCATGAGACTGGAGTCAAACCAAGATCTTGGGGAATGGCATGGAAGAGGTCTTGAGGGAACCCCAACAATGGTGATTGTGGGCAGAACCACAGCCTCTTCTTGGGGGCGGGGGAAGGAGAGCCTCATTCTCATCTGCCTAACTTCCTACAGTGTGCATATCTCCCGGGTTTCTGAGCTCCCTCCCAGTAACAGAATGATACAGGGGAGCCTCACGGACCCTGCCCTGGACAGCACAACACAAGGGGCAATCATCCCCACTGAACCCCACCACTGTTAATCATCTTTGCAATCAGAGTTACTGGGCAGTTCTGTGAGAAGTGCCATACAAGTAAATAATGTACTACAGCTCTTTGAGCAAGTACTACTTGAAAACCTTTTTACTGGGGCTCAGGAGAGGCCATGATGGGGAGGCATGATGCCAGCAGCGTGTTGGGTGTGCGCCACTTCCTGCTTTCACCAGTCTCTCCAGTTGATCTGACTCTCATCAGCGTATGGATGTGTCATTCTGGACCTGGCTGAGGGATAGAATTATGCCCTCCTGAAAGCAAATTGCAGAGGATTATTCTAGGCCCGGGGCTGCTGCATCAGTGGCTAAGCCCATCACAGCACCATCTTTGGCTGCTGCTGACCCAGTCCCCCCGTGATCTTCTGCAGCAAGCGATGGGGATGATTTAATGGAGCTATTCTATAAGTTCTGAATCACCACAGCTAATATCAGAGAAAGTTATGAGAGGCTGGGTGTTTCGGTCGTCCAGCCTGAGACATCTGCCTTGCTGGAGTCCTCTGTTAAAACAGGGCGTATAGCTGACAACAAGATTTTGAGAGATCTTAAACATTACAAGCACTGTTTGGAGGCAGTGGAGAAACAGCTGAAGATCTAGACTATAAAGACAGTCTGGACTAAAGGCAAACTCTGATGGGGAAGAGACTGAACCAGGGGTTTAAAGCCTTATGGGATTTCGGATGATTAGCACCACCCGTTTTGGAAGCAGTCCACTTTCTTCCATGAGAAAGATCGTTTTTGGTGAGAGACGGAGAACAGGCCACTGATCATCATGTCCCACCTGTTGGGAATGCAACTGCATGCTCCACGCAGTAAAAACAAAGAAACTGCTTTTTAGTATGACTCATTCAATTGTTCGTGGTCTTCACTGCTGCACTGCATAAGCATGCACTCACATTCACAGTGAAAGACAGCAGAAGCCTTACATTTCGAGGGTGAAACCCTGATTCCACTTATATGAATGGCAACATTTCCATGGATTTCAATGGGGCCAGCACTGCATACAGAATATGCTTGAATTTAGGCTGAAAAGTTCCAGGGTTACTTTGGGGAGCAAGGGTATGTTTCAGTGCCCAGGCACATGCTGAGACTTTCTCAATCTCCAAACACTGGGGGCAACGGATTTGTAGGCCAAAAGAAGCCTTTCAGAGCCAGTTTCTGATATACTTACTCACACTGAGTAGCATTGATGTGACAACTCACACAGTAAGATGCTAATCAGCTGGGGTACAGATATCCAAATCTGCCCTATGACTTTACTGAGGTCCCACAAACACTGACGACAATAGGGCACCACATGGGCCCAGGGGTCCACCCGTGCTGCATTAGTTGCAGGATCACAGCCTTAGAGCGTGAGCTTTTGGGGGCAGGAACTGAGTTGCCCTCATGTTTTTAAATCACTGAAAACACTGTTTAGCCCCAACAGATAAGAATAATCTGATTGGGTAAGAAGGAAGTCCTGATGTGAGAATAATCAACAAGCTGAGTCAGTGTAGAGACATAGCAACCGCCTGCCATTTGTGTCTTTCTGCTGAACCATCCCTTTGAATATCTAGCATGCCCCTCTGTGCTGATGGAGAGCACTGGCTGAGGCAATTTAGGAACAGGTCCCACCCACATGGTGTCACGTTAGTGTACTCAACTTTGCCCACTTCCATGTTGCATTTTAAATACAGTGCACTCAGAGAAACATACGTCTGCATGTGAAATTGCACACGTTGTATTAGTTATGTAACAGGAGGAGGACAGGAATTCCCATACTGGATCAGACCTGAGGTCCACTGAGTGCCATGTCTTGTCTCAATTATACTGCAGTAGGTAGTTATGCAATACGCTGCCTATAAGGAAATTCATCTCCACAAATTTCTTAACTACTCAAATGTATTTAAAGGAGTTCCTAAACAATTTTCTAGATGTCAATTATTTTGTCCTTAGTTTCTTCTTTTGTCCATAGATCATCATCATCACTCGCTTCCTGATGAAATGTTATTGCCCCACCCCAAAATGTACTCCTCTACTTTTAAAATAAATATTCCTATTCATTCCCTTGGGTGAGCAAGAGATTTCTCCATATCCGTCTTTGGTTTTAACTTATAGATCTTACGACGAAGCAGCCAAATACAGTTGACTCAGTATCTTAAAACTGTCATACCTGAACAGATACAGACTGAGTCAAAACAAGCACATAAAAGATCTAAGAACTCTGTCAACAATCTGAATACATCTTTTAGGGGCAAATCTGCTTTCCCAAGCCAAGGCCAAAAATGTACTGTACGCTGCAGCAGTTGATGAGGTGGGGGGAAAATTCTCCAAATCACTACCCTTGAGTAGCTGCAGATCCATCAGCTCACCTTGTTCCTCTACCACCTCTGCCCGCATCAGAGTGCAGAAAGAGTCCCCATCAATACTGGCTACGCAGTGGAATCAGGGGACGAGATAGCATTGCGCAAGGATTAAGGGTGACAGTTCAACACAAATGCATATAGTACTGCATGGGAGAACTAAATGGCCCTGGGATAATACAGTAATCTCAACTCTACACAAGGAATGGAGAGCATGAGCCAAATCTATGGCTGGTGTAACTCTATTTAAGACAATGGAATTTGCCCCAGTGAGTGCCCCAGATGGCACACCGTAACTGTCTTCATGGAGGCTCTTCTGCACAAACAAATTAAATACATTCATGCCTATGGCTATCTGACCATGCACACAGACACAGATTGCATCACAGACTCACCCTTCGAAGGCGGTCTCTCCGGGTCCGAATCAAGATGAATTGGTGGAGCAATGTAGGAAACCTGCCCATGGTGTGCCTGCCCTGTGGACAAATCGAGGGTTTCAGTGTCTACTGTTTCACATTCAGATCTGTAAGGATTTTAGTTCAACACACGTCACACCACGCACTTAAAACAAGATCAACAACAGGTTCAAACACATTCTACTTTGTCAGGTATTTTTCTTGCATATAGATATTAATGTTGAAGATTAACCTTATGGAGGATATTTCACCTCTCAGTATATATATCAAAAAAAATTGTTTCCTCCAAACAGATATTATTGTATATTTAAATTTAGCCATATCTCCCATTGCCACTCATAGCGAAGGCTCCACACGCTTGCTCATCACCAAGTTTCTCCTGGGATCCAACATGACCTGGTTTAGAGAATGCTAGTTGCAGTTTCATAATGAATTTTGCATTTCATTTTCTTATGGGGACTCATATCCTGTTTCGTTTGCAGATACTGTATTTCAAACTTGAGGGGGGAAAAGAACATACATTCTGTTAACCTGACTCAAAATGGAAAATGAACAGCTCCAGGTTATAGCAATCTTGGCACTTGTTGCCTACAAGAGCTGTTACTGAAAGTATGGCGTAAATTACCACAAATAGTCATTTGACATTTGGTCTGCAGTAGCTGTAAAGTTTGGTGTGCAGAATTATAGTCACTCTCACATGAATGAAAGCTGTTTAATAGTCAACCTTACTATGCAGTTCTTTAGTTGTTAAAGACTTCATTCTTCTCCAATGGATCACAAGGTAACTGCTTATACTGAGAAACTTTATTTATAATAAAAACATGTTATAATTCATCTATTTACTATAACAATTTTCTGGGCTGTTAATCTCTTTTTCTAAACAAGGAAAGTTAATGATACATAGATTATGATAACAGCTAGAATAACCTTCCCGTTTCAAGTAATATTCATGCTGTAATAAAAACAGTTGATTCCTCTTACGAGGCACATTCCAAATAATTAATATGGGTCCCTGTTGACATTTGCTGTTGTTGCTCAAAGCAGTTTTCAAGCGAGCCGCATAGACAGTGGAGAATTGGTACAGTCTTCAGAGTTCTTCATAATGACATCCAAGAATACAGAGAGTGCACCATGCTGGTATAAGTAATATACTGAAAACATCTCATCAGGGGTGTAAAACATTAAATGGAAAAAAGAGTGCCTGCATGGAACGGGATATATTTACTGCTATGCACTGAGACTCACTCAGATAATTTGCATTATCAGCCCCTGCAATAATTGTATATTATTCAGCTTTAAAATCTATTGACACGTCATAAACTCTATATTTGCTTTTAAGTGTTTTATCGCGGGAAATTTGCTTCCTGCAGATGTATGTTCGATAACACATTAAGAGGCCTCTCACTTCCCAGTTGCATGTTTATATCTCACTCAGTGTCAATAGTGAACAGAAGTCACCATCTGATAACTGTTCAGTCGTGCGATAGAAATTAATTCATTGGTCTCCCTCCTGTTTGGTGTAGATCCATTGCAGTATCAAAACCTTAATGGCTTAGAGGTGTGGCTCTCACTTATAGTGCCAGAGATCATGGACCCGCAGTACTGGAAGAGGAAGTAAAACTTATAAGAGTTTTTAAAAGATCCAATGGCTGGAAATTGAGGCTAGATAAATTCACAGTGGAAATAAGGCCCAATTTTTTAGCTGTGAGGGTAATTTCTGAAACAACTTATCAAGGATTGTGGTGGATTCTCCATCACTAGCAATTTTTAAATCAAGAGTGGATTTTTTTTTTCTACAGGATATGCTCTAGTTGAGACAGGAATTAGTTCAGGGAAGTCATTTGGCTTGTGTTATGTACAACAACAGACTAGATGGTCACAATGTTTCCTTCTGGCCCTATTGAAGTAAACAGGAGTGTGGGAATTGATTTCATTATAACCAGGATTTCACTAGTTGGCTGTAGAATATGAAGCACATGTCATCTTGCTTCAGGAAACACACTCTAATGCTGACAAGTAACTATCAATTCCTGGCTTTGCTGCTGTGTCTCTCCTCTATCACAGGATGGCATCCTACATTAGGGAGTCATTCCATCATTCTAGTCTCACCATCAGGTCCAAATGATGTCATTGAACGGCAGGCTACAAAAGTGACGGACCCAACTCTTTTATAAACATCTACAAACCTCCATCAGCCATCTGGTCCACTCCTGTCATCACTTTCTCAGGACTTTCAGTCTACTGTGACAATTTTAATTCACATAATTCCTACTGGAGATTCACTGATGATGTGTGGATGAAATAAAGGTAGAGGAGTGGGCATTGATGGTCAACTATGATCCTAAGCAATCACCCACTTTCCATAGCAAAAGATGGATGGACTCAGGTTCTTCTCTGATGTTGCCTTTTCTACCACTGGACAACATCGTCCGGTTGTCATGGAATGTAAAATGCTGGATATGTTTCCCCAAACCCAGCACCAGCCATCCCTGATCACAATGAAACCAAATCCTGGGGAAGTACTGGAAGAGGAAGTAAAAATTATAAGAGCTTTAAAAAGATCCAGTGGCTGGAATCTGAGTCTAGACAAATTCATCCTGATGCAAATTTCAACTACAAATAGCCTCCAGAAATGCTGGTGGAATTTCTGAAATCAAGGTGGGTCTCTGATCCAGTCTCATTTGGAGTCTCTTGTGGATAAAGACTCAAAATCAGATATTCAGAACAACTCAGTGCCATCTAACAAGCTTTCTGCAATAAAGTTGTGGACACATCAAAGAAATCTATACTCAAGGTATAGATATTAATCAACAATAAATTCATTGATGGTCATGTGATGCAACCAGACTATATCAGGAATTTAAATCTACCAAGAATGACTAGGAGGTTTTTGATAAAAATAGAGACCTTTTTCACCTTCTACATCAAACCAGACAGGAGAGATGGGGGTTGGGGAGGAAGGTAGTTCCAAATTGAACTTCATGTATTTTAGACCCAAAGCCTGGCAAACCATTAAGAGAATGGATGGAGATTCCAGTCTAGGCAAGAGGGAACACGCAGTCATGGCAAAAGCCATTGCATCCCATCTGATGGCCCATGGCAGAACTCCTAGTTGAGACAGTTTTCAGCCATGCAGTTAAAATGGTGGCTGAGAACATGGAATAAACCTCATGGTTCCTTTTACTGATTAAGAGCCTGACCTGGCTATACATCAGCTGCAGCCTAACAATGCTCCTGGTCTCGATAACATCCACAAGATCGTCTCTCACTATGAGCCAATCACCAAAAGCTGGTTGCTTCTGTTTCTGAATAGTGGCACCCAGAATTGTAGCATCACAAAAGTCTGGTGCAGAGCAGAAATTGAAGATGTTCCCAAGCCATGAAAACTATTGACAGCTCCAAAAAGTGTTACTTATAAACCGACAGATAGGTAGTGATCAGGGGCTCCATGTCTAGTTGGTAGTGGTAGCAAGTGGAGTGCCCCAAAGGTTGGTCCTGGGGCCGGTTTTGTTCAATATCTTCATTAATGATCTGGAGGATGGCGTGGGCTGCACCCTCAGCAAGTTTGCAGATGACACTAAACTGGGAGGAGTGGTAGATAAGCTGGAGGGTAGGGATAGGATACAGAGGGACTTAGACAAATTAGAGGATTGGGCCAAAAGAAATCTGATGAGGTTCAACAAGGACAAGTGCAGAGTCCTGCACTTAGGACAGAAGAATCCTATGTACTGCTACAGACTAGGGACCAAATGGCTGGGGAGCAGTTCTACAGAAAAGGTTACAGTGGATGAGAAGCTGGATAAGAGTTGACAGTGTGCCCTTGTTGCCAAGAAGGCTAACAGCATTTTGAGGTGTATAAGTAGGGGCATTGCCAGCAGATCGAGAGATGTGATCATTCCCCTCTATTCGGCATTGGTGAGGCCTCATCTGCAGTACTGTGTTCAGTTTTGGGCCCCACACTACAAGAAGGATGTGGAAAAGTTGGAAAGAGTCCAGTGGAGGGCAACAAAAATTATTAGGGGCTGGAGCACATGACTTATGAGGAGAGGCTGAGGGAACTGGGATTGTTTAGTCTGCAGAAGAGAAGAATGGGGGAGGGGGATTTGATAGCTGCTTTCAGTTACCTGAAAGGGGGTTCCAAAGAGGATGGATCTAGACAGTTTTCAGAGGTGGCAGATGACAGAACAAGGAGTAATGGTCTCAAGTTGCAGTGGGGGAGGTTTAGGTTAGATATTAGGAAAACTTTTTTCAGTAGGAGCGTGGTGAAGCACTGGAATGGGTTACCTAGGGAGGTGGTGGAATCTCCTTCCTTAGAGGTTTTTAAGGTCAGGCTTGACAAAGCCCTGGCTGGGATGATTTAGTTGGGGTTGGTCCTGCTTTGAGCAGGGGGTTGGACTAGAAGACCTCCTGAGGTCCCTTCCAACCCTGATATTCTATCATTCTATGATTCTACAGCCGAATCCTGATGTGGATTAACGAGAGAGTCAATATCAAGCTGCCTTAAGATCAGACTGGATTCAGGAGGGGATGATGCACTCAAGTCTAGATCAGGTACTCTGTCTGACTCAAGAGGTAGAAAACACATCTGAGACAGGGAAGAAAGTTGGTGCTATCCTCATTGCTCTGACAGCAGCCTACAACACTATGTGGCATGTTGGGCTGAGTGCCACATTGATGCAAGTTATTCTTGTAGGCTGATGGTATGGTTCATCCATGGAATGATTAGCAACTGAAGCGTCATCTTGTGAGTCGTGGAAAAATTCAGTTACCTTTTATGACTCCACAATGGGCTTCCACCAGCATCAGTTTTCACCCCCTTTTGTTCAATTTGTACACATAAAACCTTCCTGAAATGCAGGCCAAAGAGTATTGCTACGCTGACATCGGTATTGTTGACACTGGAAAGAACTTCTATAGGATTGAAGAGAACCTCGGCTACTTTGACCACTTCCAGCAATGGAGACTAATTCTCAATATGACAACTACTTTCTACCTAATCAATTGTTTTGCCAATTAAACCATCTTGGTCCATGTCCAAAGATAGCTACTGCTATTCCATCCAATTGGCACATACTTGGGAGTAAAACTCAACCATAGCTTGGCATACCAGCCTCACCTGGAATACCTGAATACTTTTAATGGCCCAGTCGGTGGTGCTGACCGGAGTCACCAGGGTCCCTTTTTGACTGGGAGTTCCAGTAGAAAACCGGACATTTGGTCACCATAACCCCCTCTCACACCCAAACACCCTCAAAGAGCCCACAATCTCTTCTGTACCCAACCCCTGTGTCTCAGACCTGAGCCCCCTCCTGCACCCAAACTCCTTCCTGGAGCCCACACCCCTAACCCCCTCCCGCACTCTATCCCCATGCCTGGTGCCCTCGGAGGGAGCGGGAATGGAGGGAGCGGGGGGGAAGGGCTCAGAGAAGGGGCGGGACATAGGTGGGGCCTTGGGGAAGGGAGAGTGGAAAGGTATTTGGGTTTGTGTGATTAGACAGTTGGCAACCCTAGTGGGACCCATGGCTGTGTAAGGCAAAACACTGCTTGAGAAGTAAGACAGACATTTTCCAAAGTATTTTGAGAATTCAAAAAATAGCTGAACCTCTTTAAACAAATGACCCAATTTCTCATTAAAAAAAAAAAGGTCAAAAAGTAAAGTCTCTGCTACTGATGGAATACCAGAGGTCAAGATGTCTCTTTTCCTGATGAAAAGTTGGGCATGCCTAGAATTATAACAGCTTGCATTGCCTGCTTCAAATCCCATTCTGTCTATAACCATCTGGTGTTTCTGAAGCTGGTTCTCAGGTAAAAATGTAAGCAGCAATCAAATGCAATCATCAGAGGAACCGAATGATAAAGTTGCCAATTTTGTATCTAATCTCTTCATTCGGGTTTCTTTTTCCCTCTCCCTCCCCCTTCATCTCATTTGTCATTGTTCTCCTCTGCCACATTAGCAATGTCTGAGGGAGCATCAAAGCGGCTGCATGCTTCACTTGCTCAGGAAATGAAGTCAGTGATTGCGGATCAAAGGTCACTGATGTGCTTCTCCCCATTGACGGTAACAGGAAAAGGGGAGAGATTAAAATGAGGGAGGCACACCAACCAACCTTCTTTTGTTTAAGGTTAGCGGGAAAAGTGATAGTCATTGAGAGAAGCTGGGAAAATGTAACTCATTAAGACTAATTGGGCTTTATGATGTCAATGAATATGGAGAGTGAATGAGAGGAAGGCTTTAGAGCCATGATGAATTGCAGGCGGTTACATGCACAAATGGGGTGTGTGTGTGTACACGCGCGCTACAGAATACAGCATGTGCAGTTTGTTTTCAGGTCTGACAAACCAAAAAAAAACTCGGTGGCTGTGCAGTGAATTTTAGAGCCAATACTGTACAAAAACATCAGACAGGCCAAAAGACATCCATTTTGTCAAGTGGAGCAACAGGCCATCTCCATACTCTCCTCCGTTGGCTGCTTCATGAGGTACAAAACACTACTGACAATTTTAGGGACCAGTCACAGAAACTACAGATACCACAAACATTAATTTATATAGCCTACCTAGTTAAACACAATCTGCCTAAAAAATAATACAATTAGTCTGACAATGCTTATCTCCCACTGTTAGTGTAGACAACTCCCATGACTCCATCACAAGGTTGGAAATATTTGGCATACTTTTGGAAAGCCTTGGCTTCTGAAGTCATGTGGTTATGAGGGAAACTCAGGATTTTTAAAAAACATTTTAGCCTGCATGGTTGCAGAGACAAGGTGGAAAACAAAGCCTCAAGGATAAAACAGAAACAAAAAAAACAAAAACCAGGAGGCAAATAACAAAAACAAATTATTTTTTCAAAAAGCATATGATTTTTAAAGCCAACTTCTTAGGTTTAGAGGGCCTGGCTCATGATTTATGAATGTTGGATTTGACATTACAGTTAGTATAGCTGAAAGAGAGTGGAGCAAAAAAAAATACAGTTCTCTATTTTTGTCCCTTTCGTTCACTCTGAGCACGTGGCATCATTCCAGGTACAGCAGTTTCACTGTTATCCCTGAATGGGCATCTTCTCCTCCTCTTGTGTGTGTGAGTAAGAACATAAGAACAGCCGTACCGGGTCAGACCAAAGGTCCATCTAGCCCAGTATCCTGTCTACCAACAGTGGCCAATGCCAGGTGTCCCAGAGTGAGTGAACATAACAGGCAATGATCAAGTGATCTGTCTCCTGCCATCCATCTCCATCCTCTGAAAAACAGAGGCTAGGGACACCATTCCTTACCCATCCTGGCTAATAGCCCTTTATGGACTTAACCACCATGAATTTATTCCTTTTATTTGTTTTAAACCTGCTGCCTATTAATTTCATTTGGTGACCCCTAGTTCTTGTATTACAGGAATAGGTAAATAACTTTTCCTTATCCACTTTCTCCACATCACTCATGATTTTATATACCTCTATCATATCCCCCCTTTGTCTCCTCTTTTCCAAGCTGAAGAGTCCTACCCTCTTTAATCTTTCACAGAGCAACATAAAATATGTGATTGAAAAAATACACAATGGGCAGGGAATTTAAGAGCAGATGTAGCTATTAGAGATTACTTTTAACTGTTAAACAAAGAAAAAACAAATTAAATTTCAAGTGGATAGTGTCCCTTTAAATATTTCAAATGGTGGGAATTCCCTTGGGAAACTGTTTCCCAATCCGTCAGTTTCAGTCAGGAAGACTGTCTGCTCTATCACTCTCCTCTGAATTCCCTCCAGTTTCTAGAGAAGAGATAGTCAGAACTAAGCTTTTCGGGTGTATTTTCCTTATGAAATTTTCATCTGTCTGTCTAAGGTCATCTGTCCATCCCTCATTACTGCAGTATCTAAGCCCACCAGTCATTAATGGATTCTATCCTCACAATCCGTGGCAGGTAGGAAAGCATTATTCCCAATTCCAGATGGCATAGAGTAGATTAATTAATGTGGGCAAAGTCACACAAGAAGCTTGTGGTAGAACCACAAATTGAACACTGGTTTTCAGTCGAAGGCCAGTGTTCTATCCACTGGGCCCCTTACTGACTGAGGGAGGCAATCTAGTGAAGAGGATATGGAAAAAGCTAATGTACTCAATGATTTTTTTGCCTCTGTCTTCACAAACAAGATCAGCTCCCAGACTGCTGCACTGGGCAGCACAGCATGGGGAGGAGGTGACCAGCCCTCTGTGGAGAAAGAAGTGGTTCAGGACTATTTAGAAAAGCTGTATGAGCACAAGTCCATGGGGCTGGACGTGCTGCATCCGAGGGTGCTAAAGGAGTTGGCCATTATCTTTGAAAACTCATGGCGAACGGAGGAGGTCCTGGATGACTGGAAAAAGGCTAATGTAGTGCCCATCTTTAAAAAAGGGAAGAAAGGGGATCCAGTGAACTACAGGCCAGTCAGCCTCACCTCAGTCCCTGGAAAAATCATGAAGCAGGTCCTCAAGGAACTTAGAGGAGAGGAAAGTGATCAGGAACAGTCAGCATGGATTCACCAAGGGCAAGTCATGCCTGACTAACCTAATTGCCTTCTATGAGGAGATAACTGGCTCTGTGGATGAGGGGAAAGCAGTGGATGTGTTATTCCTTGACTTTAGCAAAGTTTTTGACACAGTCTCCCACAGTATTTTTGCCAGCAAGTTAAAGTATGGGCTGGATGATTGGACTATAAGGTGGATAGAAAGTTGGCTAGATCATCGGGCTCAATGGGGAGTGATCAATGGCTCCACGTCTAGTGGGTATCCGGTTTCAAGTGGAGTGCCCCAAGGGTCAGTCCTGGGGCTGGTTTTGTTCAATATCTTCATTAATGACCTGGAGGATGTCGTGGACTGCACCCTCAGCAAGTCTGCAGATGACACTAAACTTAGAGGAGTGGTAGATACACTGGAGAGTAGGGATAGGATACAGAGAGACTTAGACAAATTAGAGGACTGGGCCAAAAGAAACCTGATGAGGTTCAACAAGGACAAGTGAAGAGTCCTGCACTTAGGATGGAAGATTCCCATGCAGTGCTACAGACTAGGGACCAAATGGCTAGGAAGCAATTCTTCAGAAAAGGACTTAGGGGTTACAGTGGACGAGAAGCTGGATATGAGTTAACGTGTGCCCTTGTTGCCAAGAAGGCTAATGGCATTTTGGGCTGTATAAGTAGGGGCATTGCCAGCAGATCGAGGGATGTGATCATTTCCCTCTGTTTGACATTGGTGAGGCCTCATCTGGAGTATTGTGTTCAGTTTTGGGCCCCACACTACAAGAAGGGTATGGAAAAATTGGAAAGGATCTATCAGATTGCAAACTCTTGTTTAGTTGAATCTAGATCTCTTTTTGGCATTATATTTCACCCTCCCACTGATCACCTGTGGCAGGGGTCAGCAACCTTTCAGAAGTGGTGTGCCGAGTCTTCATTTATTCACTCTAATTTAAGGTTTTGCATGCCAGTAATATATTTTAACATTTTTAGAAGGTCTCTTTCTATAAGTCTATAATATATAACTAAACTATTGTTGTATGTAAAGTAAATAAGGTTTTTAAAAGGAGATGATATAATGGGATAGCCTAATTTTGGCAATTAATTAGTCTTTAACTATTAGCGGTAAATATGCCCAATGGCTTGTGATGGGATATTAGAGGGATCTGAGTTACTACAGAGAATTCTTTCCTGGGTGTCTGGCTGGTGAGTCTTGTTCACATGTTCAGAGTTTAGCTGATAGCCATATTTGGGGTCAAGAAGGAATTTTCCTCCAGGGCAGATTGGCAGAGGCCCTGGGGTTTTTCGCCTTCCTCTGCAGCGTGGGAAACAGGTCACTTGCTGGAAGGTTCTCTATACCTTGAAGTCTTTAAACTATGATTTGAAGACTTCAGTGGCTCAGACACAGGCTTGATACAGGAGTGGGTGGGTGAGATTCTGTTGCCTGCTTTGTGCAGGAGGTCAGACTAGATGATTATAATGGTCCCTTCTGACCTTAAAGTCTATGATTCTATGCAGAGCCCCCCAGAGTGGTGGCCAGGACCCGAGCAGTGTGAGTGCCACTGAAAATCAGCTTGCATGCAGCCTTTGGCACATGTGCCATAGGTTGCCTACCCCGACCTCTGGTATTTGTCTCATTTTCTGAGATACGCTAACTTGCATTTCTGAAAGTTGAATTTTATTTAATTTCATGCTCATATTCCTAACCACTCTCGGTTCTTTTGTATTACTTCACTCCCCACTGATGTTTCCAACACCTCTCAATTTAGCATCATTTGTGAATTTAATTTAGACTGTTTGCCACCTCTCCCAGATCATTAATAAGAAGTTAAATAGCACTGAATCTAACACTTGTCCCTGGGGCTTTGTTTTCAGCCCATATGACTAGTTTTCAGTCCGTGTGACATGCTCCTGGACAAGCCAATTTGAATCAATTGTGAGAATGATTTCCTGAGACACTATATTAAATGCTTTACTAAAATCTACTATAGCACTATATTTACCATGTCTGCTTCATCTTCTAATTTAATCCTTCCACTTTTAAAAGCAATCCAGTTTGTCTGGCACAGTTTGTTCTTTATAAACGAATGTTGGATTTTGATCATGGTTTTGTAATGCTTTAGATATTAACCAACTTTTATGTTAATATTTGATCTGTTATTTAACCAGTGATTTAATTTTGCTTAGCGGGATGGCAGTTGCCAGTATCATTAGTTTTTCTCTGAAAGTTAGCACCATGTTTCTTTTTTTCCCAGTCATCCGAAAATCACCCACTTCTTCATGACTTTTCAAGAAAAGGATTATTATTAATGGGCTGTAAATTTGTTAACCAATAGTCCTAATGCACCATGGGATGAATTTCCTCCAGGTCTGTTCATCTACCCATGTTCAGATTCTTCCAAGTACGGTTACTGGCTTTTTATCAATGGCTATTTTTAAAACACTTCCTTTACTGCCCTATTGACCAAACCTCTTTTCTTTAGCTTTCTTTTTCACAGATAAACTTTATAATGCACTTAATTAAGTCATTTTAGTGTTTGCATTGATTTCGTCCACCTCCTCATTTATTAATGCAACTATTATCTAGTTTACCTTTTTCTTCTGAAAAACAGGCCTTCTTCCCCTTATCTCCTTTGGTTAGCACGAACTCTCAGTTTTTCTCCCAGGGGGCTTATTTTTTCCCCTGTAAGTCTTTAATGACTCCTATAGAGGAAATCCAAGAATACCACCTATCTAAAGAAAGGATCTACTAATACAATATTTCTGTTCTTTTGCTATTTTACCTCTCGCATTTTGTGTGGGGAACGACAGCAAGTATAAAATGCAACTAAAGCCACCCTGAGGCTATAGCGCTCATGTACATTATGTAGATGATAGACACAGGTTTGAAAGGAAAAGGAGATACTGTCTACTGCACTCTTCCAGTATAGTCTGATGACCAGATCTCTGAGTAGTTATGTTTGCATGTACACCTCTACCTCAATATAACACTGTCCTCGGGAGCTAAAAAATCTTACCGCGTTATAGGTGAAACCGCCTTATATCAAACTTGCTTTGATCCACCGGAGTGCACAGCCACTTCCCCCCCACCCCCCTGGAGCACTGCTTTACTGCACTATATCCGAATTCGTGTTATATTGGGTCACGTTATATCAGGGTAGAGGTGTATTACGAACCCTGCCCCTCTCCAGACGTCTAGTAATGCTGGACTTATATAATAGGTCGCCTCAAAGGAACAAGTGTACAGAAAACCCAGAAACCATTGTTGTCAGGCTTACAGGACAAACTGTGCCTTCGATGCCTTTCAGTCGGTCTTCAGTGTACCCCTCAGGTAATCAGGCCTGGCTTCCCGCACCTCACTCTGTCTGGAACCGTGCGGGACAGCCACATTGGTACTGGATCTGTGGGATGCAGCCCCATCTGTGCTAATGTAACAGGCCCAACTCGGTTTGACAGGTCAGCCCTTTTGCTCAGGGGACCTATGACTTGCGAGGGTGGTTAACGAGACTCAAAAACACTTTCTTCGAAACAAAGCAGTATTTATTCATTCACTCTCGGGTACAAAGCATGCAAAGCAAAGGGTAAAGCATTTCCCTTTCACTGACCCGTATTCTTCCCTTGCAAGCTTTCGTACATTCCAGCCTGACCACTCACCTTCGTCACCACATTGTGAGAAGCTCAGTGCGCTGCTACCTGTTTCTCCTGCCCCGTGCTCACTGACACTCCCTGGGCTGCCTCGGGCCACTCACTCAACCTCTTTACTTGGCCTGGGCTCCTCGACAGTGTGCCATGTGCCTTTTGATTGTAGGCTTAGTCTTGTGAAGAATGAACTGTTCTTAGCCTGGCTGGAGTCAGGCAGGGGATATTCCCCAATAAACTGTTTCCCCATTATTTCCTCAAGGACTCTTCTCTGTGTCATTGTTTTCTCTTTCCTCCCTTAGCAACCCCATTTTGATCTAACTCCTTACAAGGTAACTCATAGTAAACCAACACACAGTCATGCACCTTATTCACAAGAAATACTACAGGTCTGTCCTAGTTCATCTCACATGGATATGCCAAAACCGCCCAGGCTATGACAGGCATAGGAAGCAAACATTTCTTATCTGTGGATATTACACCAATTGCAAAGAGGAACAAAGCTGCAATGCTGCACTGAATATGTTGGCTTAGCTATGTATTACATTTAATGCTGTTGTAAGTTGAGTATAACTAAACACATTTGAAACACAAAGTGTCTTTATTCCCAGAAGTCATGTAGATTCCTTGGTTATGGGATCCAGGGTGGTAGAGGTCCCTTATTTCTTTAGAAAGGCAGTTTGATGATCTAGGGAAGAGAACTAAGACTGGCTTCAGGCCATGGCCTCCCAAGCAGATGCAGAATTACTATGATATTGGTCACTATCAGAGCAAGTGGCTGGCTTGGAGAATTGCTGGGCGCTAAGGAGGAGCTGGGTCAGAGAAAGAAAGCACAATCAAGGAAGAGAGATGAGAGAGGAATATAATTAGTTACGTCCTCATAACGCAAGCTTCTCATTTTTGAAAACAAAATGGACATATGTCACCAGTATCTGGAAACCGACAGCACAATAAAATGGGCTAACCTGCTCTCAGAATGCATAATTCATATTCTGAATTTCCATTCCACCTTTAGGCCTTGGCCGTGCAATCGGATTTCCCTTGGCACTCATGCAGTGCATCACTGTCTTCCAAGGAGCCCCATGAGGGTGCAGTGGGTCCGACTGTACAGATCAGAGAGCAGGACTGGAGCTTATGTCGTCTACATATGAGAGGCCCCACTTTCAAAATTCCTGAGCAATCAGTCCCCAATGACTTTAGTGGAAACTGGATTTCCAAAGGTGCCTATCGGTTTTAGGAATACACACACACACACACACACACACACACTCACTCCTAAAACAGATTAGATAGATAGATAGATAGATAGATAGATAGATAGATAGATAGATAGATAGATAGATAGATAGATAGATGTGTGTGGGGGGGGTATTTAATTATAATGACAACTTAATAGGTAATGCCTCCTATTAGAAAACCCTTCCCCCATTATTTTAGCAATTAAATCTCAGGTGAAAATTATCCTTCTAGGTCTTCCAGAGCTGGAATATTTCAGTCTTGTCCTCCTGACCTGACTCACAGCACCAAGCAATATGCTGCAGTTTGTGGAACAAAGCAGTCTCTTTACATCAGCCTTTCCCCAGAGCACTGAGCCAGAGCGCTGACCTGCAGGGCTTTATGTTTTCTAAGTTCTGCTTCCAGAGCTTTCCCAGCATGCTAAAGGAAACATAACACATTAAATTATTCTTTCACTCCCAGATGTGCTTGCTATGCTAGGAAATATCACTTCCCAATCGCTTTAGCTGGGGAAAACAAACAAAGAAAAAAGTGGTATGTGCAGAGGAGATGAAGGGAGAGTGGGATTTGGAGAGCAACGAAAACAATCTGAACCCAGAAGGAGATGAGAACTCGTGAATAAGAACGGCACAGAGCAAGGTCAGCAGTGGGAAAGATAATTTAAGTTCATCTTGCTCTGAGATCTTGTAGCCATCAGGGCCATGGGAAGCCAGGTCTAGTGATGGAAGTGAGAGTCTGGCCTACCGGTTCCAGCTGGGTCTAGGGTGGGCAGAGTTCAGGAAAAAAGCTGAGAGCATACCAGAGGGGCAGAAGGCAAATGGCAGAACTGAGGGGGCAGTGTATTCCAGAGTTGTTAGCCTGAGGCAGGACTGGTGATCGAAACCAGAAGTCTGACGCTGGAGGAGAGCAGGGGTCACAGCAGAGCCAGAGCAGGGACTGGAAACAGGAACCTGACGCAGGCTAGAGCAGGGACTGGACAAGGGTAGGAGCAGCTGCGGGTGTGGTAAGTGTTGAGCAGCCACCAATTCGCTGCAGAGGCTGGGCTTATGAACAGGGTTACTAAGCCCTGGCAGCCAGTCCGGGGCAGTGGCCACTTGGTCAGTTCCAAAGCAGTTGGGCTCACTGGTTGCCAAGTGGTGAAGTTAGGAAGCAGGTCAGCAGCTGGCCCTAGGCCACGTGGTGCCTGATGGATGTTGTCTTGTCTAACCTCAAAAACTGAACTTAACCTGACAATCGTGGCACCACGACCTGCAGCCCTTTCTCAGGACAATGGTCTTGATCTAAAAGTCCACTGGGACTCCAACGGGCTGTAGGTCAGGCTCTACTGAGGGTTTAGCTTCAGACAGGACTGTAAGATTGGGTCAGTGCAGGTTAGAGATAGAAAAAACCCAACCCTATGCAGTGGCATCTGGTCCATCTCTTGCTGATGTAAGACTTCTGCCTTTGGTGCATGTAGTGTTTTGCCCAAACTAAGTTAAAATGTCCAAAATGATTGTTCGTCCCTTCCTTCCCTGGGGACATGATACAATAGATCTCATTGTCAGGAAGATTTCCATAATATTCCACCTGCACTCTTCCTTTCTTAATAAGATCCCATTTCTCCTAGTTACACCTCTGTGTATCAGTCTAAATAAATAATCTCGGTCTCTGCTGCTTACCCATCAGTAATATTTCCATGTAGTTACAGACCCCACCTTAACCGTGGCTTATCTTGGCTACACTGTATGTAACTCTTTAATCTCTCTTCAAAAAAATCTCTACGGTCCCCTAACCATTTCTGTTGCTCTTCTTTGAACTGCCTCTATTGATGCAACACTGTCTGCAGTCCAGAACTGCATGCGTTACTGTTGGTGTACTCTCACACTACTCATGGGGCCAGATTCTCACATACTCATTTTGAATAGTAACTTACTCAATTTACAGTCCTGTTGCCTTCAGCTACTGAGGAAGGGTGGTAGTAAAGAGGTACAGAGAGAAAGAACAGTATCACCTCTCCGTTATTCAACCCAAGCCAGTTAGTCTATTGTGCTACCATATAGCACTGCACATTCATGACTACTGTTAGCTTGTGACCGTCTGGATCCCTATGTTTTCCAGGCCTCTCCCTATTATCAAATACCTGGGGTTTGGATTATCTGGTCCCAGGTGCATTATCTCACACTGTCCAAACAGAATCTCACATGGTTGGTTTTCTGCACACAAACTTTACCCCTTTTGGACCCTTTGCATCATTTCTCCCCTCTCACTGTCATTCACAGTTCCTCTCCATGGAGCATCGACAGTGAATTTTGTTAACATACCCATTGCTCCCTCTCCTACATTAATAATTAAGATATTAAATAAAATCAGAGCTAACAAGTCTCTCTGCTATACCCCAATACCCACCACCCATTTAACCAATCCTTTGTTTCAATCTTGCCAGTGGTCATTGCCAAGCCAGTTTGAATTAATTTAGAGAGTAAGGGGCAGGTCTACAGGTAAAAAGCCACACTGGCACAGCTGTGCCACTGCAGCTCTTAGGTGAAGACGCTCCTATGCCAATGGGAGAGCTTCCTCTGTTGGCACAGGCAATCCACCTCTGCCAGAGGCGGTAGCTATGTCGATGGGAGAGGCTCTCCTGCTGACAAAGTGCTGTCAACACGGGGATTAGGTCAGTGTACCTATGTCACTATGGGTGTGGATTTATCTCATCCCTGAGCAACCGATACAAATCTGGAGTATAGACGCGGCCTTTGTCTTCATAACACTAAGCCAAATGTCTTACTAAAAGCCAGTTGCCGTATATCCACCCATTTCTCCTCTCCACTAAAAATCCAGCCCTGTTTATACCTCCCACTGGCCACAGTCCTGTTATTATTAAGGATGTCATTGTCAACACAGATGGAGCAGATTTCAGGAGGAAAAGATCAGGATGTCAGTTTTGACCATGTTAAGCTTAAATTGCAATGGCAAACCATTCAGAAGGGGTTCTCAGAAAGACAGGCTGTATCGGATGGGTAGAGACAGATCACGGGTGGATGAGTCATTAGCACATAAATGGTAATGGAAGAGTCCCGAGGTTTCAAACACTGAGATTTGGTCCAGGAATTCGTCATTCTCACTCTCTTCCCAATTTCATGGCCTGTAGCAGATGTCCATTCTAATTTCACTTTTGGTTTGCTTTGTATGTGTCTTAACAAACAGGCTTCATTTACAAACTGTACCACACGGCCACTGTATATACTATTGATGTATAGCGCCCCTCTCCACCAGCCCTTCCTTTCCTGTCCCTCCCAGGAAGGCTGAACCCATATGCAGTGGCATTCCACTTAGGATATTCATTTTGCCAGTGGACCATAATTGCAGTCCTTCCTGTAACACATCCAGTGCTTCATTCCTGTTCCCCAGGCTTCTTGCAGTTGTGTACTTGCACTTCTAGCATGTCAACAGTCAAAGGGCTCAATGAAGCAAAGCAGTCACACTTAACAAATCAAGACAACCAGAAGCCACAATTTTTTATTAATGTATATCCACTAAAATGCATGTAAGTGGTTTCCCTGAGAAAGCTGGGCAAATAGCCTGTCAGTACATTGTTTATCTCCGGGCAGTTCACACTTTCCATGCCTGTGAGCTCATCAAAATTGTTGTTGAGATGATGCAATACAAATGGGACTGCCGGATAATAAGAAGTCAAAGGAGACCTTTTAATTATGGTACTTCTATGAACTACTCTCATTAAGAAAATGCAAGAAGAAATGTGTAATTTCTTTTCTAATTGGGTCACAGCACCATCACTTTTTTTAATCAATTCTTTTCATCTTCTCCACAGTCCTGAAGAAGGCAATACAGCATGCCTGGCAGTATTTTCAGTTAGCTGGGTGAACTTTTCTGTGGTTCAAAGTCCTAGCATAAAGAGAGAAATACTTAAGCCAAAAGGATGCAATCGAGAGAGAGAAGATATGAACATTACATGTATGCAGTAAAGAAGTCACATGGGGCCAGGGGTGGGGATGGACACTTTCTCCATGAACTAAAAAGAATGGTGATTTAAGCCACCTTATCTTTTTTAAGACACTATAAAGTTTGCCTTAGCATGAAGGACATGGCTGCATGTAGAGAAATTTCGACAACTCCCCTCTGAGTGCTAAAATGCTGTCAGCTGAAAAACTGCACTGTTTGAGCAAATTGATCAAATTCTGACAGACGTGTACACCACTTTCGTATTTTGTCTCTCAATCAAGAGCCTTCTAAAGAGCCAGGATTTTAGGCTTGATGGGGGCGGGGCGGGGGGGAAGAGAAGGAAACCGCTTACTAACTAAGCTCTGAGACACTGCTTATCATAGCCTTATCTATATGGACAATTTTTCAAGACACAGAGAGCAAGGTTTTAAAGATCCCAGGCTATTTCCTACTCAGCGTCCCACACATGGAGTGAGGATTTGAATAAAAACAGATGCTTCAACCAATAAAGAGGAATAAAGATTATATCTAGAGTATGTTTATCAAGTGGGGTGACTCAACATTTTTTGGGGGGATGTTAAAAATGCTAGGGGAATCTTTTATTTCTGAGTTTACTTGGGATGCCAATAACTCCGCTCGTTAACTGAATCAAAGAAAACTCTGTTGGACTCCTCTCAAAGGTTGCAAATCAATTCCTTCTCCCACCCCGAAGAAAATGAAATCAAAACATTGGGAAGTTCTTAATTATTAAAGCTATAAACCCACTGTATCAATGAATAAGTATAGCTGTAAAGCTAGGTATCAATGATTATTATTAGAATAACTATAAATTTACTGTATCAATGACAAATTTTAATGTAACTGTTTGATGTTCAGATGCTGGAAGTACTATAAAGGTTTATCACAAAATTCGGTATGTCCATGTCATAACCACTGAGAGGGAATCTGTAGTCCTCCTTATATCATCCACTAATGTGCAGTACAAAGTTTTCCCCACTCCCAACAAGATGAGCAGGTACCAAATAGCCTGAACACAACTTTCAAAGACACTCCAGTATTGCTGAATTGTTTTAGCTCTTTTTCTCACCTGTGGCTCGCAATACACCTTTAAAACCTATCTACTATCTTTTCATTTGCCAAACATTGGAGCTTTCTAACCTGATGGGAGCCAGTATGTTTGTCGCACCTGGCAACATCACTGTCAAATCTCTGGGACTTATCCTTTTTTCCTTCCTCAAAGGCTGCAAAGCCAGCAGGGGGAGCCCACACTCTCCTTGCCAGCATGACCAACATTTTTTAGAACAAGGAGCAGCATGGCTTAGTGGCGGATTTAAAAACTCAAAGAACTTTAATACCCAGAGTTTAACAATTGGGTATTTGGTGGAGCTGTGGGCTTTAGAAACATCACAGGGCCCTTTCTCAGCAGTTCATTCATCAATGAATAATACAGGAGGTTTTATGATCTGTTCTTTTTTGCTCCAGTTCTGTGCGCGTTCATTTCCATGTGTCACGAGACTGACAAATATACACTGGGCCTGATCCTGCCCTTGATCACACCTGTGCAGCCATAGTGAACCCAAAGGAATTACACATTGGTAAATGAGAGCAGAATTTAGCCCTTTATATTAAACTTAATCAATTAATAAGTGAAATATCTAAGATCTTTTCAGATGACCTGAAGAAGACCTCTGTTGTAGCTCGAAAGCTTGACCCTTCCACCAACAGATCTTGGTCCATTAAAATAAATCACCTCCCCCACCTTGTCTCTGTCCTATCCTGGGATCAATATGGCTACAACAGTGCAAAGAAATTTCACTGATTGTCAAATGCCATTTCCTAATATCAGAAATTCTAAATTTGGGACCCAAATCTCTTGCAATCTGTATATTTATAAATAGAAATTCACCACGATATTACTGTAAACTCTTTGGGGGCAGGGACTGTCTTTTTCGTAGTCTGCCTCAAACAATGAGTCTTCATTTGTGCCTCCAGGTGCTACCATAATAATAAAATAAAATAAAATAATAGGTTGATTTCCTATGCATTGTGTCACTCATGTTGCTGTTTGTAATCTGCATGACGAAGTGCTAGTGCTACAACCACACTGTTCTGCCCAGCCAATATCAGACACAAGAGTCAGAGGCAATGTCAGAATTCCTGACTCTTATGATCCAGAAGGATGGATCCAGGCTGATGAGACCCATTACATAGTACAGCTTGTAGTGCATCTGTCTGGTTCCGAAAAAGATGAGCGCAAACATAGAGAATGATGAAATTAAGGCCTCGAGGTCTACAGAGTACGCTCCAAAGGAGGGTACATTTCAGCCCAATTTATAATTCTTCAGCTCACTTTGCCTCAGGCTCCTGGTCCTTCCAAGAGGAAGATGTCATAGCAAAATGAATACAGAGAGAGCTTTGGTTCTCAATATTTCCCTTTGTAGTAGACTTGATATACAAATTAGCCTCAGTTACATGTTACATGACCTCTGAAACAGAATCAATCAGTAATTCCATGCAGGATTAACAGGATTTGTTTAAAGTAAAATCTCTTGGTAGTTTTAATTAATGTAGATATTTACATATTGGTATGCCAGCCACCCCTGCCATATCTTAAGCCATTTTCTCCAGTAGGCTAACGATTAATCTTGCATTCAGACCTCTTCATTATCCTCTTAATCACTCAAGACTGACCACTGGACTGGAACTTTGCCCAGGACTCCTGAACTCTGTGTGTAGACACATTGCTCGGTGTCTGCCCTTTCAGACTGTGGAACCACTAGGCCTGTGGGACCTTGTATTGAGTGCAACCCTGTTTTATCGCTCCCCTATATCTCCCCCTGTAGTTTTTCTCCTTTCATTCCTCTGTAAATAAACATTTCTCTTTGCTATATTCATTGTACTTTTCCGGTGTGTGTGTGTGTGTGTGTGTGTGTGTGTTCATTCTGGGGGGTTTGGAACAGGTGTCCCTGGGGTTGAAGGGACTTTCCCTGCTGCATTTCTGCACACGCCTTCTCTTGGCCAGAGCTGCCAACAGAGCAGACTCCATCTTGGCCATCGGGGTGCTAAGGCTACATACAGATACAGGCTTGTACTCTATGGAACAGGAATCTGTTAGAGCAGCACAAAACCAAGGACCATAAATTCACACTGCTCTAGCTAGCACAACGGAAACGAGGGGCACAGAATTGCCATTCAAACCTCAGCACCCAGACCTGCTGGACTTCACCAGCTGCACCTCTTTCTTTGCTCCTCCAGGACCTGTCCATTGGTTCACTCTGCATTGATAGAACTGCAGGAAATGAAGAGGGATGGTCCTTGTTGATTCACAGCACAATCTACAGCAAAACTTCCCAGTACAGCTAGAGAGGCAGTCAGTCGTCCTTTGTAAAGGTGATGCATGTGTATGGTACCCCTTTAACTTCTCTATTTCTCTCTTTTGAATGGGCTGTTCTTGGAAAATGTTACCATGGCAGCAGCTAACCAACACTAATATCAAGCAAGAGAAGGAAAATACCCCAGTCCCAGCAGTAAAATATTTTTAAGTGTTACTATTAAATCCCTCACCACACAAAATACATATTTGTAATGAAGATTCTTTGTGGAAAAAAATATAAGCCCACCATATTCGTTTCCCAGAGCACTGTTGATATCACCACCAGCCATGCAGGGACAGGAGCAAATAAATGAAGTTGAACCCCATCACTGTGTTTCATGAGCAGGAATAAGAGTAGAGGGAAAGGCAGCAATGCTTGGTGTTTAAACTTTAAGAACAATGGAGAGCACAGAGTAAAAATGAAGATGTATAGAAAAAACCCACACCGTTCAGTCATTTAAATCCAAGTCACTTAACCAAGCACAGTTATCTTCACGGATGGATCCTGGAGCAAATATTTGAAGGCAAAGGCTACAGAGTCCACAGAAAGCAAGCTGTGTGTGAGCTGACCTGTGCCTCCATGCTCTAGGGGGTCACCAAATGAAATGAATAGGCAGCAGGTTTTAAACAAATAAAAGGAAGTATTTCTTCATATAATGCACAGTCAACCTGTGGAACTCCTTGCCAGAAACCATAATAGGGTTCAAAAAAGAACTAAATAAATTCATGGAGGTTAGGACCATCAATAGCTATTAGCCAGGATGGGCAGGGATGGTGTCCCTCGCCTGTGTTTGCCAGGAGCTGGGAATGAGCGACAGGGGATGGATCACTTGATGGTATTGGCCCCTGTCGGAAGGCAGGATATTGGGCTAGATGAACCCTTGGTCTGACCCAGTATGGCCATTCTTATGTTCTTATGCTCTGTGTCAAAGTGTATCACAAACTTGGAAGCTGGGCTTCTATGACACGCACTACAATGGAGACTTGGGGATTCTTCTTATCTGGACGGGTTGCTGGGGAGGAAAGTATCCTCAAGGCTGATCCCTCCTTCCAGGATGGAGACCTAAGAAAGAGAGGGGTTCTCATACCTAACCTTGACCAATAGAAGTGCAGACCATCAGAGAAGTCATCCAATGAAGAAAGTCCTCTTCAGACTGTCCATTACCACTCCAATCACTCTGCTTAGGTCCTACTAACACTTACCCATCTCTCCAGTAAGTGCAGAGCTAATGGGCTTCAGTGACATGTAGGGGCAGATGGGGCTTCCTTACTGGCCCCACAGGGTAGAAGCACCCCATCCCAGGACTCTCATCGACAGTTCTGATAACTATAACTTTGTGTTATAACAATAGCTAGTCCTCAGCTTTGCTCTGTTTTTCAAGGCAACATAGTTTTATTTAGATGAAGTTGGCTATGGTGGCCATCTCTGCTACAGGATGTGGCATACAGAGGGGACCCAGAAGAACCTGCTATTTTGTGTTCAGGAGCCTACATTACAGTGATTAATGTACAATGCACTTACTGTGAAGGAATTGTTTCAGCTGCAAAAGCAGCTTCAGAAAAAAAAATAGAGGTAAGAGATAAAAAGCCATTCATGTGGAAGCAATTAGTTGTGAACACACTGCGGCAATAAGTGGCATTCTTTAAAACAATACACAGTTAGGATCTGCAGAAAATAGGCCTTGCTAAGAACGGTCATTAGTCCTTGGGCAAACATGACAAAGCACACAGCGAGCGGCAAGCCAAAGGTCTATCTCATTTATACGCCACTGCTTGAGATGCCTGAAAGTGCCACTTATATTTAAGGGAGGCTTCACTGGGGATGTCTTTGTGTACAAGCCAAGCATAATTTGTTTCCTTTCAGACACATCTTAATTAGAAATCGATTTTTCTTTTTAAATTGCCATATTTGAGGAACCATTAAATTATTATCATCAGGTAAATCGAATATACACAAGAAAGGAAAATAAAGCCACAGAGGCGATTCTGGGGTTTGGCTTTCATCTGGGGATGAAGGGAAAGCTTTACATCTTCAAGACTGCAGCTAGGTTTTTTGGAATAACTGGTACTTTCTGCTCAGGGTAAGCAGAGGCTTCAATGAGCACAGAACTCTGTTAGTGCTAGAGACCGGAAAAGGGGAGAGGTCTCACAGAGGGGGAAGTGTGGAAGGCTACAGAACACATGAGCTAGGGATAAATGGCTCAGTTTCTGAGTCTATGGGACTGTTATCTATTAATAGGCTTCATGGGTAAAAAAACCAGAGTTCCACCTCAAATCATTGTGACTGATTAAAATGATTGCATATTAATGGTATGAACTTTGGTATCATACAACAACCACAAAAGGTATGTTTGAATGCAGGAGTTCATGGGAGCCTTGAAATGACAGTACTCTGATAGCAAGCCCATAGTAAGTTTCAGTATGGTCAACTCCAAGCATTTATAAATCATGAATTAGACCCCGCAAAATCATGAAATTGACTTAAAAATCATGAACATTTAAAAATAATATTAATAATGGTGGTTTCTTTTTATCTGCTGACTGGTGTTTGAGGCTTTTGGGGTCATAATTTCAAGGTTTTCTCTGGAACCATGAGGATTAGAAACTAAAAAATAAAAATAAAAACAAACCTGAGGTTCTCACATAATCTCAGGATTCCAGGAGCTGAGGATTTAAGAAACACACCAAATACCACAAGACTTAAAAAGAATCCTGAGAATTGGCAACACTGACTGGTTTCACCTTAAATGTCCAGAATTAAGAGATGTTCTCACATCTATAAGTACTTTGTCGGGGGAGCAAACATCTGAAAAAAGCCAAGAGACATTTCAGATGCCTGATCCGGCAGAATCACACCAGCATGTAGTTTATTTAGCACAAAAAGGATATGGAGTCAGGAAGAATGTTTGAGGAAGGGGTGCCCTATGTAGCCTCAAGTGTTGGACAGATAGGTCAGCTGTTGGGTGAGTACTTGCAATGATTTACTGCAACCTTCCTTTTAAAGGAAACCTCAGCACTAAATGTCCTCTATGTCTCACTGTGAACCAATCAAAGTGTCTGCAAAAGGAGTGCCATGGAGAATCCACCACAGCCCTTGGTAAATTGGCCCACTGGTTAATTACCCTCACCAGTAAATACTCACATCTTATTTCTAGCCTGGATTTGTCTAGCTTCAACTTCTAGCTCCCTGAGACATTTCTCTGCGAGACTGAAGAATCCATTATCAAATATTTGTTCTCCATTTGTTCTGCACTTACAGACTGTGATCAAGTCACCTCTTAACAGTCTCTTTGTTAAGCTACATAGATTGAGCTCCTTGAGTCTATCACTATAAGGCAGGTCTTCTAATCCTTTAATCATTCTCATGGCTCTTGTTTGAACCCTCACCAATTTGTCAACATCCTTCTTGAATTGTGGGCTGCAGAACAGCATACAATATTCCAGCAGTGGTTGCACTTGTGCCAAATACAGAGGTAAAATAACCTCTCTGCTCCTAGTTAAGATTCCCTTTTTTATGCATCTCAGGAGTGCATTAGTCCTGGGAGCTCATGTTCGGAACAGCTGAGTATCCACCATGACCTTCTAAATCTTTTTCATAGTCACTGCTTCCCAGGGTAGAATTGCCCATCCTTCAGCTATACATTTGTTTGTTCCTAAATGTAGCTGTATTAAAACACATATTGTTTGCTTGCAGCCAGTTTACCAGGTGATCCAGTTCACTCTCGATCAGTGACCTGCCCTCTTTATTATTTACCAGTCCCACAAACTGTGTCATCTGCAAACTTTATCAGTGATGATGTTATGTTTTCTTCCAGATCATTGTTAAAAATGGTAAAGAACATAGCCAAGAACCGATTCCTGCAGGACCCCACTGGAAACAAACCCGCTTGATGACAATTCCCCATTTATAGTTAAATTTTCAGACTTATCAGTTAGTCAATTTTAAATCAATTTAATGTGTGCCATGTTAATTTTACACCTTTCCTGTTCTTTAATCAAAATGTTATGTGGCACCAAGTCAAATGCTCTACAGAAGTATTACCTTCATCAATGAATCACGCAATCTCATAAAAAAAAGATATCAAGTTAGCTTGGCAGGACCTATTTTCCATAAACCAAGGCTGAATTGCCTTAATGACATTGCCCTCCTTTAGTTCTTTATTAATCGACTCCTGTACCAGCGTCTCATCTAAGATCAACATCAGGTTCACAAGCCCATAATTTCCTGGGTCATCCTGCTGAGCCCTTTTAAAAATTGGCACTTTAGTTTTCTTTCAGCCTTCTGCAACCTCCCCAGTGCACCAAAACGTAGTGGAAAATGAACATTAATGGTGCAGTGAAGTACTCTGCCACCTGTTAAAACTCTTTGCTGCAAGTTACCTGGACCTACTGATTTAATAATATCTAACATTAGTAACTTCTATTTAACATCCTCCAGAAATACTAATGGAATGGAAACAGCATTCTCATCATAGGATGAGACTACATCTATCTTTTCTCCCAAAGACAGAACAGAAGTATTTGTTTAACATGTCTGCCTTTTCTGCATTATTCTTGATAATTCTCCCATTTCCATCTATTAATGGACCAATACTGTTGTCAGGATTATTTTGGTTTCTAATATATTTTAAAACTCATTTTTAATAAGCTCTGCTAGTCATTCATTTCTCATTGTATTCCTTGGCTTCCTGTATCAATTTTCTACAATTCCTAACTTCTGATTTATATTCACTACTATCAACTTCCCCTTTCTTCCATTTGTCATATTTGTTACAGCTGCCTTCACTTCCCCTCTAAACCAGGTCTTTTTTAAAAACTAGCATAGATTTCTTTTTAAGGGTATAAATGCAAATATGGGGGTTCTGAGGGATGTTATCCTTCAATATGCTATGCGACTTCAGTGACAGTGAGCAGATGACAGGTAGTTCTTTGCAGGCTCCAGCTCTAAGTCAGATATAACTCCCTTGCACAACAGTTGGGCAGGTCAGAACAATGGTTGGGGATATTATGCAACTCAGCTTATGTACATACAATATAGTGTCAGAAAATATAGTTAATGTATTTCCAAACGTGATATAGTATCACAAATACTATAAAGTCTGAACCTTTTATAATGCGTAAAATATAGATAATATAATGAAATTACGCTAATTTGAGTTAGCACAATATATATGCTAACTCAAATTAGATGCCATTAATATATGTCATTAATGGTATACATTACACATATATTAATGTTGTGACGGTCTGAGTTACTCAGACAGAGAGATTACAGATGATACAAATAAATAGCAAGAGGAGCTTAAAACATGTTGGTATATCATCCTCTGATCTGCTGACAATTAGACAAGTGACAAGCAAGTTGCCCTCACACCAAGGAGGAGATGACATAGCCCAGTCTGAAAGACAAAGGGCCAGGCACTCAGCTGGTGCAAACTGGTGCAACTTCACTGACTTCTGCTGAGCTGGACCTATTTACACCAGCTGAGGATCTGCCCTCATCACTCCAGCCTGGGACAAGAACAGCTATATAAATGGTAATGAACTGTATTCAACCGGGAAGAAACCATTGTGTAGGGAATGCACAAACTGACACTTTACAGTGGTTTCTAATACAATACAGAGGCTTGCAACACAGTGACTGACTGACTGTAACAATTCACTTTTGTGTTACGATTGACCCAGAATCTTGGAAGTTGGTACACTAGTTTATTATGGGGTACTGGGTGAATGGGGAGTTATAAAGCTCAGGGAAGGAAATCCAAGTCTGAACCTGTGGTCTTTCAAAGGTCAGCAGTCTTTTTTTGTTTAATAGGATTTGATCCATTTGAATATATTTCTGAGCAAAAATAATAAAATTGTTTAAATTTGTTCATTATGAATCACTGATTACGGAGGGGTGGCGGGAAATTAGACAATTATGTCAGTCACCAAAAGGTAATAAGTTGAAACATTTATAAAAAAAAAATACATTAATTTCTTCCAGGATGGACCCCTACTGAATATGAGGTCTCTGACATAGAGAAATGGGTCATCTGACGTCAGTAGCTCTACTTGTCAAATTTTAGTCAAGTAAACTGTTGTATATGAGTGAGTACACTGGAAGCATCAGTGCTGATATGTATGTCTAACCACTGTCGAGCAGTAACTGTATAGAAACATTCTGACGTCAGTACACACCTTTTGATCATCTAGTCCTTGTCTCCCAGTTGCAGACCAGGGGTCTGGAATTCAATTTAAAATACAATCAATACAGTAGTAACATGGGCAGAAAGGAGTAGGCGATAAGGTGGAGTGAAATGAGAAAAATATCATTGCCCCTATGAGGATGCAAATTATAAGATTTTGGCTAGAATGATAACGCAAACGGTTCAGATCTGAACAGTAAAGAGACACAACAGTATAACAGAGAGAATTCAGTGACACGTGAGGAGCTGAGGCTGTGATCCCACCAAAGGGCCCCCTTATTTCATTTCAGTAAGAATATTACCAGAGTAAGGGAGGCAGAATTAGACTCAGAGAGAGAAGCTGAAAGGACTGAGACATAACAACTGTAAGGACTAGTGGGATGCTCACTCAGACACTTTATTAGACTGGATTTTACACTAATTCCCTTTTATCTGTTTTGATCGTCTCTCAATTTTGTAATCAAAATTGCTTTATTATAAATGGAGTTGGCAGCTCTGCCTATTATTAAGGTTTCTTGGCACTTCCCATTGTAAGACCTTGCCTGCATTTACTTATTACATTCCCAGATTTGACCATTTAGGCTGAAATTTTCCACATTGGATGTCTGCCTGAGGCTGAAATTGTTTTGGAAGTTTCAGCCAGAAATGGCTTTACCACTTCTGGGAATGAGGCGAGGGAAAAGCACATGGTTTTGCCGTGTTAAAATAATTCTTACAATTGTTTAATTGAGACATTCTAGTGCCCCCATGCTTTGCAGCAGGAACTTGAAATTTGGCAGGAGGGAGGCCATTGTCTCAGCGATGTGACTTCTGCATTTCCTGTGAAAATCTACACAAATTTATCAATGTTATAAGCCTTTGAAAAATCTCAGCTTGCACATGCTCAGTAAATAGCCTGGTTGGAGCACCTGATGGAGCCAGATGATCATCCAATCAGGGTTTCTGTGGGCGGTGCCTTGGCTGAGGCTGTCATTCTACTAGCTTCTCAGCCCACCAGGTTTCAGCAGACAGTGGGTATAGGCCAGGGTGCAATGGCTGCCTTGGAAGTCTTAGGCCTGGCATCAAGATGTGGGACATCATATCAGTATCCTGAATGCACACCTGTCCAGGTACCTGCTCCAGCTCAGCCTGCAATGGCTAACAGCTCATTGGGCTGACTTCCTGCAGCACTTTGGCTGTTCCCTGGAGGTCTTTCCTCCAAACATTGACTAGGTCACAATCTGCTAAGCTTATGATTTATATTTAGCTCCGCTGGCCACCAATATCTCACGCTTCCTTTCCCAGCTTTTGACATATTCAACTGCAGCTTCTCTGATTGTGTGTGTGTCCGCTCCCCTTGCTGGTTAATTGCTAGTCTGATGCACCCAGCCATCACAAAACCTGGCACATGATGCATCTACTGTTGAATGCCAATCTCTCCATGTGAGCATGAAGTGAAACGCCTGCCATATGTAGCACAGCTTTATATTAGGCTGTAAATAAAGTCTGGACAATCACGGTTAGCTAACTTGCTTTCAAGTATGGTCTGAGTGAAACACAAAAGATCTGTTCCCACTACACAGCTAACGGGTTGGTTTTTACATTAATAACATGTGCCTAACACTTCACCTCCTGGCACAAGCACAACACACGGTTATAAAAACAGGGATTCCTTCCTGCCATGTCTCCCAGGATTGGGGGTGGGAGTGGGAGGGTGAATACCCACGAGTTCACCCTGTGTGCCTGCTTCCCCTTGCCCAAAGTCAAAGCTAGAGAAAAGAGAGGGATCTTGCACTATGACTTAATCCTCAGCAAACTCAGGCTCTGCTTGATCAGTCTGGAAAGCGAACCGCATAGGGCCACGTCCTGCTACCTTTACTCATGCTGGGTAATACCTCTCTCTCTGCTTAGCCCAACCAAAACTACCTCATGGAGTGCCACGCTACTCAGCACGGCACACTGATCTAACCGTGACTGTCACAGCATCACATATAGGACTGCGCAAGGGAGGGGACAGATTTGGGGAGGCCTAACAGGGCAGTACACACCTTGCATATACTGAGGACCCCCCACAAGGTGCTATGCAGCACGGCTGCATTAAAGCACAGGAAGTGGTTTTGCTGTTAGGGAGCTCCACCTGTCACTGTCCCCCACACATTAGAATTCAGGAGCTAAGGGAGTGTTTAAAACCTCAAGTGTTATCGGTTACTAGGTTACTAAAACCGCAAAATGGCTCCATAGCCTGGTTGGGGGAGAGTGGGAGGAAAGTTTCTTTCCCCCACATCATACCACCTGTCTATGTGTGCTAACTGTACATTGGTTTTAAGATACAGGCCCTCAGTCTCATCTACATCGAGACCATTTTATACCTCTCGCAGCATAAAGGGTCCAGAAAATGGGTGTAAATTAGGGCTGGTTGGAAAAAAGGAATTTCTGTCCCATGGGATATTCTGACATTTCAACATTTGTTTTCATTCAGAATTGGAATGAAAAGTCAAAATTACTTATGGAAATTTCTGAAAAAAAATGATCTAGAACCATCAAAACATTCAATTTCAATAATGTTGAGGCATTACAATATAAAATATTAAATATAATATCACCTAATACAGACATGAAATATTAAATTTTAATATAAAAGTCACAACAAAGTGATAAAGTTGAAACCAAACATTTCAACATCATCAAAAAACTAAACAAGAAAGTCAAAACATTCAGTTTATATTCTTTCCCATCCAAAAATTTGTTGAAATGGACACCTGCCTGTAAAATGCTTTGATTTAAACAAAATAGTATTTTCCGATAGAAATCTAGGCCATCACATTTTTTTCAATCAGCTCTTGTGTACATGTAACATGTTCCTGGTTTAAGGCTCATTTACAGCCCTGGAGCAGTGTAAACAGGCTTTGAGAAAGAGGCTCTGTGGCCTTAAAGCATGAAGATAATAACAGACTCGCTATGTCAAGACTAGAACTGCTTCTTGGCTTCGTTGCAAAATGGAGCAAAACTGCCTGACTAGGACTTGCTTATTCTGATGTTGCCACTTCACAGCAGTTTTCAAACTTCATTGCACCACGATCTCACTCTGACAACAAAAATTAGTTCACGACCCCAGGAGAGGGGACTGAAGCCTGAACCTGCCCAAGCCCAGCTGCCCTGGGCAGCAGGGCCAAAGCCAAGGCCCGAGCCTCTCCACCCTACAAAACAAAAAAGATATGGAGGAAGGGATGGAAATGCATCTGTGTCCCATAATATGACTGGAAGGATGCCGGGAAACAAACTAACAAATAAAAAAATAGCATCAGGCCTATCTCAATCTAAACACAGAGGTGGCAGGAAATAGCAGGAATGATATTTGTATCTATAATAGATACATTGTGTATGAATCTTTCATACATGAAAAAAGAAAATACTGCATCTGTAAAGCTGCCAAGTAGATACTTATCTGCCATAAAAATAAATTAAGTTGGACCACCATGGGAACTGACCTAAGTTGCAAAGGCCATTTTTCCAAATGCATATTTACACATTAATTCCCATAACTTGTTAATTGATTGCAGTTCCTCTAATTTTACAAATTGCAGAGTAATGTTTAATTTAACCTGTTAAAAATGAGTTATCAGTGCTGAATAGGTCTGCTATTAAACTTTTCAGAGATGCAGTTATATCCTTTTCCTAGCATACAATCCCTCTCATGAGCTTCAAGGCTGAGTGGTGATTTGATCACAGTCTATTAGTAGGCTTGGCACTATTTGATTTTATATCTATACAAATCGATATTGATATATAATTGAACATTATGGAGGAAGGGTCAGACACGTATTTAATGAGAGTAGATACTGAAATTCAAAAAGTTAA
This sequence comes from Gopherus evgoodei, assembly GCF_007399415.2. Taxonomy (NCBI): domain Eukaryota; kingdom Metazoa; phylum Chordata; order Testudines; family Testudinidae; genus Gopherus; species Gopherus evgoodei. The sequence goes on from NC_044326.1 coordinate 139,419,336, forward strand.
AACTTATTAACCGACAAAACAAACATTGTCAATATCAACATCTCAAAATATATGAAGTAAAAATTCTTATATAATAAGCTAATAAGTTCTCAAGCAGCATTTTTCTTACTTTTCTTATCTGTAAATTTCAATTATCATTGATGGATTTTTAGTTATTTATTTTTTTGACTTGTGAGTGTTTGGTTAAATCAATGCTTACTGACATTTACTGATAAAAATCTAAACCCTCCAAGCCTACCTATAAATATCTACATGGGGAATAGAAATTTGATAACAGAAGGGTCTTCAGTCGAGCAGACAAATGTATTAATATGATCAAATGGCTGGAAATTGAAGCTAGTCAAATTCAAACTGGAAATAAAGTACCAATTTTTAACAGTGAATCAAGATGGAATATTTTTTCGCAAAGGATTTAGTTCAGGGATCTCCTGTGGCCAGGGCCGGCTTTAGCAAGTGTGGGGCCCAATTCGTACTCACCCAGTGGTGCTCCGGGTCTTTGGCGGCACTCAAGGACTCGCCACTGAAATGCTGTCCAAGACCCAGAGCAACTGAAGGGCCTGCCACCAAAATGCGCCGCCAGGTGACTAAAAATTAAAAAGGCGCCGGTGAGGGGCCCTCTTAGGCGCTGGCAAGGGGCCCTCTTAGGCATGGGGCCTGATTCCGGGGAATCGGGCGAATTGGCCTAAAGCCAGCCCTACCTATGGACTGCGCTATACACATTAAATGATCACAACGGTCCCCTCTGACTTTATAATCTAAAAATCTTTTTACAATAACATTATTTTTATATAAACAAGGAAACCAGTCCACAACAATGAATTCTTGAGTCAAATGTTAAATGTGTTCTTGAACTTTCCTCTCAAACTTCAGAGGAAATTAAAGCAACCTTCCTGAGCAGAGGTACTTCCTGAATCAGGGCCGGTAACTTCAACCGCACCATTCATATGTTTAAATAGTGTGACCAGACTGCAAGTGAGAAAAATCGGGACGGAGTGGGGTGTAATAGGAGCCTATATAAGAAAAAGACCCAAAAATCGGGACTATCCCTATAAAAATGGGACATCTGGTCACCCTATGTTTAAAGAGCATATGTTTGAGCCCTTTCATAGACTGGGACCTTAGATCCTGATCCAATATAGACTGAAAAAGTGTTCAGTAGATTTCAATGAGCATTGAGATCCTCATGGACAAAGAGCCAGATTGAGAAGTGGTGATAAAAGAAAAAAAACAGATTTCCTGAGTGTTTTGGAAGTGTCTCTAATAATTTTTTGCTCCGAGCTCAGTTTTTCACTCATTAAAGTTAATATAAAGCTCTTACAGTCTTGATGCTGTTTAATAAACAAGTGTTTGTCTAATATATACTTCTTTCTACTCTCGTCTATAATTCAGGAAACTTGAGCACAGCTGAGGTAAATGCTTAAATACTACAAAGCTCAAATTAAAGAAAAATCAATTCAAAGTTAAATTGCCCATCTTAAACTTCAAAACAAGGGCCACCAGAAATATTCAATAATCGAAATTCAATTAATCTTTAACTATTAAGATGGAAGGACAGGGATCCTTTAGAATACCACAAAGACAGTTGTGAAATATTTACTAGTTTATGCACATAGACCACTACTGCTTTGAGTTTCATTCCCATTTCCGTTTGATTTCCACAGGTTTATACACACACACACACACACACACACACACACACACACACACACACACACACACACACACACACACACACACACACACACACTTTTTGGAGAGACTAATTGGCAGAAGTGCTTGTCAAGGTTAAATAATTTAATTTGCACTTTGTGAAGATATTTGGGCAAAAGGGAAAATAATTAAAAATTAATTACACTTTCTCTCCGTATAATGAAGAACTGTTGCATTCCATGGAGACTGAGCTCGGAATGGAACATCATTCATTTTTATTGTTAAGTACGCAAGAGCAGAATAAAGGGTAAAATTCTTCTGTTAGAAAAGTGACATATGCCCAGCACGCAGTAGGTAAAATGGAGGTTTTTCCCCGAGTAAGGGATGAAGTGTATTTGGAGATGCAAGGGCCAAGTTGGCACATCAATTACCTTGTGTGGAGAGGTACATGGGACTCTCTTAGGTATAGAAACACGTACTGTAAAATCATCTTCCATCTAAAAGCTCTGACGAGGACTCTCCCTTCAAGAAGCCGCAGCACAGTTCATGGCTCAATTCATGATTAATTAGGCTCTGAATAACTGTGTCATACATGTTAAAAGTCCCTGTAAAACCTGATCCCTCCACCTCACCCCTTCTTCTAGTATAAAGCCCACATGAGAAACACAATTATTGGATTATTTTCTTTTGTAGAAATATTCTTAGACTCCAGCTGCTGAGGCAAAAGCAGCCAAAGCAGGGACTGTTGTGCTGCAGGAAAGGGGTAAAATGGGGCCCGACTGGGGACACCCCTCCCTCTAGCACTCCACTGGACCCTGAGATGTGCATGGAAGAGCCTCCCTACTTGGGAAGAACTTGCACCCAGGGGATGCCTCCCCTTCCTGCCACAATGCAAGCTTGGGAGAAAAATCCAGAGAAGAGCCAGCCAGACTCCAGGCAGCAGGGGCAGAAGCAGTCGAAGCAGGGACCTCTGGTCCTCTGTATATTCAGAGACCTTTCTACAGTTCTGACAGGCCGTCAAAGTAACTGTACCCCAGAGTCCCTAGTGCCCCCACCCTGAAATGCGGCTGCTCTAGCCCTAGGACCGTGGTGCACTGTGGGAAAACTTTATTGCCTGCCCTGCATGCTACCAGGAAGCAGATTGCTTTGCAAAAGGCATGATCTGTTCGCTCTCTGCTGCAAAGCCAGGAGGCTCTCTAACAGCTGTCTGCAGTTTGATGATCAGAACAGAATGGGTTAATGCTGACCTGAGCTGCTGCCATTTGCCAATGTGAGGAGGGGGCTTCCGTTTTCAACAGAGTGGATTGCAGATTGTTGGGCTACAGAGGACTAAGGAGGTTGTCCTGTGGAAATGTCTGTAGATCTGACTGATCTAGTATTGATTCTATATCTCTATTCACACACTTACAAAAGACTGGAACCCATCTGTAAATGTGGGTGTACACAATGCTCTTTTGTTTCATGTGACCCAACGAGAGCATTAGGTATAAGCACATTGTGTGAAAGGAAACTCTGCTTGACGAATCATATTGTAGGCCACTTGCCTGTTGATTTGCCCTGCTTGCCATTGGTGATGGAAGTGTGCTCAGGGCCAGTGAGGAGGACAGTTGACACATATACACATTGTGGCAGATAACAAGAGAGATTATTCACTGCCAGGATCCTGTTGGAGGACCCCAGGTTGTTGGTGCCAGTGACAGAAAATCAGTCTGTGATAACATACACTGTTTGCGTTTCCCGCTCCAGGGTCTTGGAGCCAGTTGGGGCAAGACAGGACTAGGCAGAGATATGAAAGGACCAGGGCACCTGGTTGACATGCTGATTCTTTACTTTCTCTTCTAAAAACATCTTTTAAATGAGCCAGTCTGAAATTCCTGCTTCTCGTGTGACTCAGGAATGAAATGCCTCTAACATAGCAGCTCGTGGGCCTTGAGCATTGTTCACATTTGTCTGGTGCTCATTGTATTCATTCTGGGGATGAATACTTTTGAATGAATGAATATTTTTAGCACTACTTATTAAAACTCATCTCTCGAAATCTTGTTCAATATTGTTAATTAACATCTTCATTACTACCGGCATTCTGCAGCACTGCACCACAGATTTGCAAGCTTTTTTTTTTTTAAACTAATGAACAAAGTCAAGAAGTATAAATATCTGATGCAGCTGGTTGTTAGTTAAACAGCTCAGCGGATGAGTGAGCACTTCAGGCTGAGTCAGCAAGCAGCACTGCTTCCCGTGAATGAAACACAAGGACTGTAAATAATTAGGTTGGGATAGCCCTCTCTTTTGGGTAAAGCAGAGCACAGAAGTCAGGCCTCCTGAATACTATTCCGGACTCTGCCAGAGACCTGCAGTCTGAGCTTAGGCAAGTCAATGCCTTACATCTCATTTACCCCATCTGTTAAATAGGAATAATGCTTCTTTACTTACTTTGCAGGGCTGCTGCAGGACTTCATTCACGTTTGCAAAAGACCCTCACATCCCCAGAAGAAAGGTAACCCTCCAAAGCACCAGCTCCCAGCAGATGCAGGGCTGCTTTGGAGACAAAACACTCACAGATACATGTGTTGGATGCCCTCAGTGCCACTGTCCTTGGTACTCAAGGAAAGAGAGACAGAGGTGAACACTGTCTTCATGTCTGAACCTACAGAGGCCATGGCCAAGCAATTCTGTAAGGGCCAAAGGACTGGGCCTTTGTCAGCGATAGTAAGTCTGTTGATCCTGCTGCTTCTCAAACTGAGGCACCCTTGGGTTTGGTTTTCTCAGACCTGGAGACTGATGCAGAGTCTCTTACTGCTCATCCAGTTCTGCTGTGGCCCTGGGATCTGAAGGAGGTTTTGTTTCTTACTGTGAGCTCAAGAATATAACGATCTATTTTCCTTTCTCACTAGAACAGAGAGTTCTCAGTTTCTGATTTCACAGGACAAGCGGTCCCAGGTCTCCACTTGCTATCCTCTGAGGACACCTGACTTGGATCCAGGTTCCCAAATTGACCTCAATAGCATTTGGAATAGGATTATGGTTTCATGATGTATTGCCAAGAGATCACCTTCTACAGCAAGTGATCCAAATCTCACCCTACTTATCCTAACCAGGCGAGAGAGTCAGTTCCATACTCCTCATCCTAGGGATGCACCAGTCTAAATAATGACCTCCCAAGTGACAAAGAGAAAGATGCAAGGAGGTACAGAAAAGCTCTGATCACCATAAAAACTGCCCCTTCAACTTCTGCCTCTGCAGGTGCCACGACTGCTGATTCCTCCTCCTCTACTGACAACTTTAAAGTTTTCAAAGAGAGGTGGGACCCCCTAGTAAAGGATCTTGAAATGACTGTCAAAGACCCCATAAGCTGTTTGAAAGGGAAAGACTGCCCTTTCCGTCCACATGGCAACCTAAAACACCCCTTCCTAATCTATTTGGCATGGCAGCAATGTGAAAACAAAGAACTTGTGATGTGAACTAACACTGGTAAAACACTGGTATAATGTGTCCATACACATTGGATGGTTGGTCTGTTAGCTGGGCATGTACGCAAAGTAATAAAGTGAAACACAGTCTTATAGGACCAAAGACTGAAGTCATTGCACAGTTTCTCTTCAGCATTTCAGGCAAACTTTCTGAAGCTAGTGGAAGTTTTGCCTGAGCACTTCAGAACTGAGTCCACGGTGAATTTCAGTTTGCTACGAAGCAAATTTAATTTAATTGGAGGACAATCTAAGACATCAGAAAAGCAAAACGTGATGCTACATGCTGGAATGGATAGCAAATATCCATACGAATTCAAGTCACTTGCAATATCTGTCCTGCTTTTTTATGTTGAAATGACTTGTGTATTTGTGATTAAGGGGCAACGCAGATGACAAAGGCTTAGTTTAAAGAGTTGTGTCCATTAAAACAACCCAGTGATTGCTCATAATAACAGGATTTCTTCAATATAACAGGATTTTTGCTTGATTAAAATACACTGAGCAGAAATGAGACTTAAGGACAATTTCACTATAACATGGGATTCAATTTAAACAGACTTGCACTGTATAAGCAAAACGGGTATTTCATTTTAGGGAGTCGCTTTTTTTCTGTATCTTCACAAAGCTATCAGCTGTCTGTGACTCAAAAGGGAAGAAAAAAGGAAAGCAGCAGCATAGCTGAAAAATACAGAAGCTAGGCAGAGGCCTTGACACAAGACAGGTAACTCACCTGCCTTCATGCCCATTGGTGTTGGCATAGTAGTTGGCTTGAATAGGTGGAATAAATTAACACAGACAGTGGAGCAACTGGGCTTTAGGCAGCTATACAGGACTAAACAACAGCTTGGTTCATCTGCTTATGTTTTGGAAAGACACTGGGAACAGACCAAGGAACGATGTGACCATTTGCTCCTTACTGAGCAACCCGAACAATGAACCTGTGAAACAACAATCAGCGTCTCCCCTAATGAAGCCTGGGATGCGAGAATCTGTTCTTCACTTAAAATAATAGATTCCGTAAGGTACAATGAGAGAAATTAAAGGGCAAAGATTGTAGATCTGCTAGGAGAAGAGCAAAGCCTCTATGAGCTTTTCACTCCCTAAGAAATTATACGTCTATTGGTGTCTTTCCCAAACACTAGTTGATGATGAGCTGTTTTGAAGCACTGTATAGCTGACTACAATTCAATTACCCATCTAATTGCTTAAGTCCAATGCAGCTATTCAAGACATGCATGGATGGCTCTCTAGTTTGCCAGGGCTGATTGGATAGAATGCAGGTGATGTCCCCACTGTGTGTCCGACCACTGTACCTTTGAGTCAAGCAACTAGCTCATATGGTTGTGAGAACACAGGGCTGCGCGATTTCATGAGGGAAAAGCTGGAAGAGGTAAGTGGTGCTGGGGAGGAAAAAGCAAGAGTGTGGTTTGCGGGGGGAAGATAATGCAATGTGTCTAGCTGGTGGAGTGGGCCTAAACTCAGAATGAACAGTGACTAATGGCTACAGAAAAAGGGACATATTGGGCTTCTCCTCTTACACTTTCCCTTTCCCCACTGAATAATATGAATAACTGCCACATATTTGCTTGTTACAAGAGTGAGAGTTAGTTACATGTAATTGATCTCACTGACTCTTTACTTAACTTTGACTGTCCATCTGAGGGATGTTCTTGGAGCAACTGGATCAGAACCCCAAGGTGAAAGTGATGGACTCTTAAAAGTGAGAGTGACAGCGCTGCCTCGAGTCAGATACCAGAACCCAAAGCTGGTAGAGCACAAGTCCCCATGAACCAAGTGAGGGCAGAGAGGCAGGCGCTGGGAAAGTTCTGGCACTTTGTTTATGACTCAAAGCCTAGAAAAGGATTTCATGGATTGAAATGCGTCCTTGAGACACACACAGCCTTGTAACCTGAAGGAAAAAATATCTGGACCTCATTCCCTCCCTTCCTCCCTTTAGCCATACCCTGGAAGATGAATATTTATTTAATTTACTGAGGCACACGTTCATTCTCCCAGCAATAAGTCAGTTCCACCCTACCACCACTTGCTCTTAACAAGACTCCTGCCACTGCTGCTCCCTTCTCGGCATGTCTGAGGCTCTGACATCTACTTCCTGAACCAACTCCTTGGTTGCAAACTTAACTTCCCACTGAAGTCGATGGAAAAAAAAAAAGATACTCTGACTTCAGTTTGAATTGGATCAGGCCTTTAGGTAGCCTGTGAATGCCAGCACATCTTCACTTCTACTCTGTGTTGCACACTCAATTAAATTATGTTGAATGAGAAAGGTTTAATGTGGTCTCTTCATATAAATGACTAATTGCCTCTAGACAGACAAGGCGGGTGAGGCAATCTCCCTTTTTGGACCATTGTCTGTTAGTGAAAGAAACAAGCTTTTGAGCTACACACAGCTCTTTTTCCGGCCTGGCACAGAGAGCAGGACAGAGTACTAAACAGCACCCACAGCTCACTCCTAGATGTTCAGGCCAAAAGGGACCATTAGAACGTCTAATCTGGCCTCCTGCATAGCACAGGCCACACATTTCATACAGTTCCTCCCATATTCAGCCTATAACTTGTGTTTTACTGAGGTGCGATGTCCAGAAAGACATCAAGTCTTGATCTGAAGACACCAAGAGATGGAGACTCTATCACTCCCCTGGGCAGTTTGTTCCAGTGGTTAGTCATCCTCCCTGTTAAAAATATATGCCATATTTCACAATTTGAATTGCTTGGCTCTAACTTCCAGCTTTTGGTTCTTGTTATGCCCTCCTCTGCTAGATTAAGAGACCTTTCATACCTCGTATTTTCTTCCTGTGTATCTAAGGTTGGTGAAATACAGTATGTATGGAAAAAGAGGCATACAATCATACAAAGAAAGTATTATAATGGGCTAAGGGTGAGTGTAATAACCTTAAATTTGGCATTTTCCTGGCTTCAAAGTGCTTAACACTGCATCCTTAGCATCTCTTTAATATAGGAGTTTTTTGGGGGGAGGATAATTTTCTAATTAAATACAGCTTTTCAAAGACAGCTTTCCTTCACTAACAAGAGACAATGTGACTGTTAGTATCAGTTCAAGGCATCATAGTTGTAGTAGATTTTGAAAACATTCAGGGAAAAAAGCAGGGGGAGAGTACAAACATGATGCTTGATTTGGCTTCTTTGAGCCACACCGCTGGTTTGAAGGTTACCTTCTGCAGGAGCCTTTGGTTAATCTACATTTTGTTGCATTTTGTGATAAGAATATCAAAGCTTGCTACTTTGAAAGGGAAATTTCAGAGTACAAAGAAAGGGCATATAATTAACTAGCAATTATAGAGATATTTCTATACCAATAGAAAAAAAACACTCTCCATTTTTAGGACATTTACTGTATGCTGAATATTACTGAACAGATTCCCTAACCTACGTTTCTTTCTTACTTAGATGAAACTTTCACTCTGCAAAGTTTACATATTGTTGTTCGCTGCCTGGCACTTCTATTTGCATGAACTGGGGTGACATTTAACTCTTCACATTCTAGTCCCAATTTTGCTGTTGATGAGAACATCATTCCAATGCAAAAGATGTAAGCCCATTCGAACAGACTCTGTGTTACATGACAGAAGGTTTGAGTCATCACAGATATGGGGTTTTTTATTTGGACTCCCATGATTAAGATAGGTCCAGCAAGGTAGACTGAGGAGATAAAAACACAGTGGATATAAAAAGAAATTTGGAAGTGACCCCTGCAGGACGTCAAGAAACTCAGTGTACGAGGATTCCAAAGCCGTAGCAAACAGATGTATTTTCTGGTGGAAGGTGCACTGAAAATGCAGGTACACAGCTTTGTTCTGCAATGAAAGAGTGCACATTCTCCCTCTAACTTAACACATTTTGTGTCATGTCTGATGCACTCATTTCCAACTTCTTCCATTATTGCTTTTATTTAACAATGGAAGTTGTGACATCTAGAGGCCTCAACCAGAATGGGGCTCCATTGTGATAGGCCCTGTACAAATGTAGAGAACTATATTATCTTTTACACTGAGCCCCTTTTCCACTTCTCTGGCACTGTGAAGGTGCCAGACACTGAGTGTAAATTTAGACCCCACTTTCAGTCCCCTTTAAAATGCAGAGCAGCAAAAGGTCTGAAGTTTCTTTTTCTCTTTCTAGTTCAAAACAATCTTGGTACTACCACTTTAAAACCACTTCCCATGTAAGTATGGCTGGCACTTTTTATAAGTGTCTAAGGGAGTTAGTGGCCTAAACCCCATTGATTTACAATGGGTATTTGGGCCTCTAACTCTTTTAGGCTCTTGTGAAAACTGCAGCTCCCTGACAGCTGGTGTGTTAGCTACTTTTGGAGAAAAATAATTATAAATTAGCCAGGCTATTTGCAATTTGTAGTGGATAGTTTGGGGACACAAATCTTCTCCCATTGATGGCAACGGGAGTTTTCTACCATGACTTCAGAAGAAGCAGGTTTGTCCATCACCACCTTGATTCACCAAGGCACTTAACCAAGCGCTTAATTGCATTGCTGAATCTGGACTATCTGTGGATAAGAGAACTGCCATCTCTTGGTTGCCTGAAGTTTGTGGGGGAAACACAAAGTTATTTCTACAACAGACAGATGTCAACCTTAGGCTCAGGGATAGAGACCTGTGGTTTTTTTGGACGTAGAGGCCTTAGATTTCATAGTTCTGGGCCTTCAAGTGTGTGGTACTGTTTTATTATATATAGTTGGTCTCCTCTCCATAGCTAAAGTTGTGGCTGCAGTCCAATTATAAAGACGATTTTAAGCTCTCTTGGCAACAATAAAAAAGTGAGTAAATAAATATGCGTATTTCTATTTTTTAGGGTTAAGTGTCATTGAGAACCAGAATATCTTCTGAAAATTCAGCTGAAGGGGGTAAGTACTTTTGGAGGTGGAAATATGCGCTCCTTTATGACATCATTTGTAAAATGTCTAATATTTCTAGATCTGGTCAACAAAAATCACCTGTGTCACAAAACTTGAAACATAGCCCTCGTCTAGACTAACCCGCGGCATCGGCGGGTTAAAATCGATTGCTCGGGGATCGATATATCGCGTCTAGTCTGGACGCGGTGTATCAATCCCTGAGCGCGCTTACAATCGATTCCGGAACTCCATCAACCCGAACGGAGTTCCGGAATCGACACGGAGAGCCCGCGGACATCGATGCGGCGCCGTCCAGACTGGTGAGTACCTCGATTTTAGAAATTCGACTTCAGCTACGTTATTCTCGTAGCTGAAGTTGCGTATCTAAAATCGATTTTAATTCCTAGTCTGGACGTGGCCATAGGCAGCTTTGGGCACTGTCTCATACCAGAGCCAGTTTTCAAGGGCAGCAAGACTAAAATATTTAAAAAATTTACTTGATTTAACAATTAGTTAGGATTCTTTCTCCTCGAAGCCAATGGAGGAAAACACACATGAAAAAATATTTTTGTCTATTTCTCTGCCTAGGCTCATATAAGACACCTATCGCCATTGTTATTTCAAAATAAGTGCACATTAAAAATGCATTGTTATCTCTTTACTTCTCCTCTCTTTAGGCACCGGAGCTGGCCTTTGTTTAAGTTCATTTTAAATTGTGTGTGTCTGTGTGTGATTAAATGCAGTGTTAGAGTGGGGTGCACAGGTCAAAATGGGTTTCCTCTGAACCAGCCGGAGCGTGAATGGAAACTCAGGGATGAACGGTGAAATCAGAGCTCCCACTGACCTCAATTGCGTTATTACTTTACTTCCCGAATTTCCCTCAAAATGCCTCCTCAGACCAAGAGGGGGTGGGCCAAAGAAGCTCCATCTTCTAGATCAGCAAGTGAATAACAGAGTTAAAGTGACTTCCCAAAGGTCACACAGGCAGGTTGTAACAAAACTGGTAACCCCATCCAGGCGATGGTGGATTTATCCACTATAACACAGTGCCTCTGCCAAAAGTATGTTAAATCTCTATCCTTAGGAAGGCAAGTTGTAAAAATGGTATAAGATCAGGGTGGATAAAAACTTAGGTGTTTTTTTTTTTACACTTTAAATGAAATATATTTTTCTCCTTAAAATAAACCCATTCAAAATGAATTTGGAATGCTGAAAATCTATGTTACAGCCTAAATTTACTATGATTTATCAAAGCAATTTAAACTAAACATAATAAAAAACAAGCAGCACGTTTGCTGCTGAAGTTTAAAGAAAGTCGAACACTGACCTGATGGAAGTCACCATCTAAGCACCTGGAACAGGAGTCTGCTGAAGTGCTAAATTGCCTTAAGACAGCAGTAGGCTCTCTTCAGGAGCAGAGAGAATATTTTCTTCATTTTAATTTATTCAATAATGAAGTTCAATGACTAGTTCATTCAAAGCTGAGACATTGAGGGGAAAAGCAGTAAACTTGTTTTCTTCTTCCAATTTATTAAAAAAATTAAATACGGGCAGATGAGATCTAATATTTCTAAAATCTTGAAGGACATGGTGACCACAAACAATTAGTTCAATTCTCAAACTACAGCTAATACTTCCTTGTTTAACAAATCAGTTAGATTTAAATGCAAAACATGTTTGGATATTACTTTTTTCTGTACTTATCCCAGCACATTTAAGCACATTTTCTTAAGTAATAATAAAAATAATAAAGAATACTTTTTAAGAAGCTGTTTTGTGCATTTTAATTTATTTCCCATTTTAATCCAAATGCAGCTTCGCACAAATCATAGGTAAACAATTAATAGTTGTCTAGTAAAGAAGAAATGCAACATTCATCATTTTCTAACAATTAAAAATGTAAAAACAAACATACAGAAAAAAGTATGTTAAATTATACAACCGCTTAAATAACTTTGTATAGATCCTACTGGTTAGCAAAGGAGAAGCCCCCAGATTTAATGTAAAGGCTGTATTTAGTTGCAAATCAACGTTGAATGGTTACTAGCCAATAAGAATCAACTCCTCTTTAGGAAAAAAACTCTAAAACATATACATAAAAAAATAGATTAAAAGTGATTATTTAAATCAAGGTTTCCTGCTTGCTGATTTAAATCATGATTTAAAACTGTGATTTAAATCAAGCCATCCTGGATAATACACTTCGAGACGTTAGTGCTTGAGCACTAAGGATGAGAAAGCACTATCACGGTGAAATACATTACTAGCCACAATCTCCTGAGCAGGCTGACTAGACAGAAGGAGGTTGACTGACTTAGCTGGGAGGTGCTGCAGACCCAAAAGACTAGGCCTCTCCTCTAACTGTGGAGCCAAGTGGATAAAAATAAATGATTTTAAAAATAATTTAAAAATGGATTTTTTTTATTTAAATTTGATTTTTTTTGATAAAATGCTTTTGAGGAGAAAGCTGTCTAAGATAGTTTTAATTAAGGTACATTATAGCTCAAAGATATCTCACCATGGAATAGGGATTAAAATTCTAATTCTACAGTATGAGACAATATATTCATGTAATGTTTAAGAAAAGTTTGTAATGAGTTCCAATAGTTCATGGATTAGGGACCCAATTTTATGGGGTTCCAGGGGCTTCTGTATAGATTATTTACGTTAATCTTTCTATCTACCCAATGGGACTCAGTGCTCAGTCTAGAAGATACCATCAGAGATGCTTTGTTTTGCAGTTCCCAGACTGTGAATTTGTGTCTCCAGAGGTAACATGCTTGTTAACAGCAAACATGTTTTTTAAACAAATAAAATATAGAGGTGAGAAATGACAGACCTCAACCCTATTGTTCCTCTGCAAGTTTGTGTACACAGAGTCAATCCCTACCTCTCTCTTGAAAGTGCAAAGTTTAAAAAAGTTCAGTGAATGAATACTGGTGGGGGCGGAATAGATCGGGACAAGGAGAACAAGTCTGGAAATAAATATGAGAAGGGATGGGACAGGCAGGAGAACAAAAGTGAAACTGTTTCAGCAGCATATTCAGAAGTCTTGAGGTCTTTCTGAGTGTAGCCTTCATTGATTTGAGCTCTACCATACCATTCTCTTACTAGCAGGGAAAACCTACAATGGCAGCAGGCCATAAAAGAGACCCATTTGGGAATATTTTAATGAAAGTTCCTCTCTGCTTGTGGGTAAGACAGGCATGTATGCAAAATGCAAACAGTGCAACAAAGAAATGCAAGGCCAAGTTGCCCAAATGAAACAACATCATGAGAAGTGTTCCTTTTCAGGAAGAAGCTGTGTTGAAGATGATGAAAGGAACATGTCTGAACATGAAGGGTCTTCAGGTTGGTAAACTTTTTTATTTCATACTTCTTTCTTAAGGACTGCCTGTCTTCCCTCTGGACTATTCTTGAATTTTCATGTTTGAACACAAAATATAGTTGTTACTCTATGGTACCATCATTTTAGATGCAATTGTGATAAAAAATAAATAGCTAAAATAGGCAGATCTTCCTTTTATAATTTCACCTTTAAATTAGTACTGAGTGTCAGGGAATGCAATGAGGAATACTAAATGAGCAGTATGGTAATAATAATTAAATAACTGCATTGACTTATTTTGTTTAGGAGAATCCATCCTCAACATACAGAGGATTCTGAAGAATATCCACCTTCAAGATCACCATCATTTTCTATAGTTTCAGAGTTATTTGCCAATGATAGTGTTTCAGTCACATCATGTATGTCATATAGTCATAGTATATCAAGTGTAGCAAAAAGAAAAAAAAAATCTCCATCATCCAGAAACAATCATAGAAAAAATTGTGATAAGAACCAGTATTTTACAAAAGAGGTAACTGATGAAAAAATTGCCTGGTCTGTTTATGCAACAAACTCTCCTTTCCGTATGATTGAAAACTCACACTTCATTAACATGGTTCAGTCATTAAGACCAGGATACAGTCCACCCAACAGAGCAGATGTTGCAGGCAAATTGCTGGATAAAGTGTATGAAAGAGAAATCAAGCAGTGTGCAAAAGGTCTAGAGGGTGAAATTCTTAACCTGAGTTTTGATGGGTGGAGCAATGTCCACAATGATCCTGTTGTATGTGCTTGTGTGATAACAGAAGAAGGGAATGTCTTCCTTACAGAAACTATTGATACATCAGGAAATGCACACACAGCAGAATACTTACAAGAAGTAGCAGTAAAGCTATAACAAACTATGACAATAATTTCAAATGTCTAGTATGCAGCTTGGTCATAGACAATGCTCCAAATGTATCCAAGATGAGAAGAAATTATTTAGAAGGGAGTGAAGAGGGTCCCAAGCTAACAACATAGGGTTGCATTGCTCATTTGATGCACTTCCTAGTCAAAGACTTCAGTGTTCCAGAAATAAAGGCCAATGTTGTTTGAAATTGCAAAATACTTCTGTAACAACCACTTGCAGCAGCTGCTCTGAAAAAAGTGGAAGGAACCAAGCTAACTCTCCCACAAGACGTGCGATGGAACTCAGTAATGGACTGTTTTAAGCAGTATATCAAGCACTGACCTAATCTGATGGCAGTTTGTGAAAAAAATCATGAAAAATAGATGCACTGTCACCGCCCAAGTTCTCAACATTGGGCTTAAGAGAAACGTTGAACATATGCTGAGTACCCTGAAGCCTATTTCTGTAGCCTTGAACAAAATGCAGGGAAATAGCTGTTTTATTGCTGACGCTGTTGAAATTTGGAAGGAACTGAATGAGATCTTAAAAAGACAAATATGCAATGACAGGGTTAAATTACAAGCATTAAAAAAAAAAAATGAATGGGACAAGCACTATCACCAGCTCATTTTCTTGCAAATACTAAATACTAAAGAACCAGAGAGGCAAACAGCTTGCTCCAGGTCAGAGCCCCAGACATCCCGCAGAAATGATGAGCTGCATGCCATTCAAGGGGGTGCCCCTGCAACAATGCCACCCGTTCCTTCCCTCCCTCCTCCACCCTTCCTGGGCTACCATGGCAGTTATCCCCCATTTGTGTGATGAAGTAATAAGATGCATGAATAAGAAATAACACTGACTTTATTGCCTCTGCAAGCAGAGATCAAAGTGGGGAGCGGAGGGCTGTTGACTTACAGTGAAGTAGAGTGAACCACCATTCTGCACTTGCTCAGCCTATAGCTGAAAATGGGAATCTGTGACAAGCACTAGGATAGAAGCACAGGCAGGACTGAATCTCCATTTGTGTGTGGGCCTTTGGTTGACACTGGTAAAATAGAAAATGCCCCAGCATCTGTATGTTGGGGACAGCCTCTAAATGCAGCTTAATTTTTTATTTGCAGCAAAATATAGAGATCTAAGTATCTGATTGTGAGCCCTGGTAGCAAGGAGTAGGCTGGGGTAGGCACGACCGCGCGGTGCTGCTGACTGGGAGAGCAGCCTGAGGCAGAAGCCTCCAGCTGCCATGATATTCCAGGCAGGACTGAATCTCCATTAGATAAAACTTAAAGAAGAGAATTACCTGGAGTCATTCCCATTTTTGCCCAGGCGCTCCCAACAGACCTCACTGAGGCGAGCCAGGAGCACCCACGGGACGATGACGACGTATATCAATCCTACTGTACCGTCTGCCATCCGCAAGGCAAGGCAAGGCAAGGCAAGGGGATGCTGCTGTTGTAGCGCTGCAGCACCGCGTCTGCCAGCAGCATCCAATAGACATATGGTGACAATGCAAAAAGGTGAGAAACTATTTTTTTCTCTTTGCTGTCACAGGGGGGTGAGGGTGGGGTTGATGACATATACCCTGAACCACCTGTGACAATTTTTTTGACCCTTCGAGCTTTGGGAGCTCAGCCCAGAATTCAAATGATTTTCGGAGAGTGCAGGAACTGTGGGATAGCTACAGTTATCAGTTGCCCCTCCCATCGTGAGCGTCCACTTGAATCTTTGGCTTTCTGGTACGCTTGTCTCAGCTTCTTAAGTTTCACGCAGCATTGTGTTGAGTCCCTGTTGTGGCCTCTGTCCATCATTGCTTTGGAGATTTTTTCAAATGTTTTGGCATTTCGTCTTTTGGAACGGACTTCTGATAGAACAGATTCATCTCCCCATACAGAGATCAGATTCAGTATCTCCCGTACGGTCCATGCTGGAGCTCTTTTTTGATTCTGGGACTGCATGGTCACCTGTGCTGATCAGCGCTCCATGCTGGGCAAACAGGAAATAAAATTCAAAAGTTCGCGGGGCTTTTCCTGTCTTCCTGGCCAGTGCATCCGAGTTCAGACTGCTGTCCAGAGCAGTCACAATGGTGCACTGTGGGATAGCTCCCGGAGGCCAATACCATCGAATTACGGCCACACTAACCCTAATTTGAAATGGCAATATCGATTTCAGCGATACTCCCCTTGTCGGGGAGGAGTACAGAAATCGATTTTAAGAGCCCTTTATATCGAAGTAAAGGACTTTGTTGTGTGGATGGGTGCAGGGTTAATTCAATTTAATGCTGCTAAATTCGAGATAAACTCGTAGCATAGATCAGGCCGAACTCACAACCCTGAGTTTAATAGGCCGATGTGCAAACTACTGAACTATCTCTTCCCCTTCCTGTTCTCCTCCTAATACAGCATGGCAACAAATCTTTCAAATATTAATGATTAACCTGTTGAATTGGAGATAGTTTCACCTCCCAATGACTTCATAAATATCTGCTTCAATTACCTTTGGTAAATGAAATAACCAATCATTCATTTTCTGATATAGCTGTAAAACTAATCTGAAAAATTTTCAAACTAAATCACTTAAAAATGTATAGTTTGTACCTTTTAAAAATGAAACCTACATCTATCTCTGAGTTGTGAAGAATACGTATTAGGGTTATAACAACCAAAAGAATGCACTTTTATGTAGAAATCCATGATTAAATCGAGGCTTCCTGACTAGTGATTTAAATCAAATCCACTCTGTTTGGAGCTGAGATGAAAAGTCATTCTGGGAGAAAATAAAAGATCATCAACCCTCAGCCCTCACTAAAACATACTATACTGGGGAGGTTGTAGCATGTGGATATACACAAATGATCACAAGTAACTGGTGACAGGAAAACACATTTATCCTATATGTTGTGTTTTTAGATCGTGAATTTACATTTCTTTATAATGGTGGTATTTAAACCCCAGAGAGATACAGCTGGATCTTAGAAGCAGGAAAATATACACCTCTGCCTCAATATAATGCTGTCCTCGGGAGCCAAAAAATCTTACCGTGTTATAGGTGAAACCGCATTATATCGAACTTGATTTGATCTGCCAGAGTGCGCAGCCCCGCGCCCCCCCCCCACGCCCGGAGCGCTGCTTTACCACGTTATATCCAAGTTCTTATTATATCAGGTGGCGTTATATCGGGATAGAGGTGTATGTCCAGCTCTCCCACTGGCTGGGCTGCTGTGACATTTGCTTCAGGACGATGTGAATAGGTGCAGTGAGAAGAGCAGTGATTGAGAAACTACTATGAACCCTCTCTCTCCCCTCGGCAAAGCTATTTCCCATTCTGCAGTCCCATTTATAGAAGGATGATTTTCCTTCGGGGCAGCAAGAAGCCACACGTGTTTTTACTGGACAGGCCAAGAAGCCGCTCACTGTGTGCAAGCCAAGCTCTAGTGAAATGTCTGAGCAGCTCCACAAAAGGAGCATTTGGAATACTGGGGCTCTCACACTGCAGGAATCTGAGAGTTCCCATGAGGAGGCAGAACAGAAGGAAGTTCCCACTCCAGCTTCAGTTGCTGACCGGCAGGATGACCATTATAAGAGCTGCCAATAGTACTACATTATCATTTTTAACAAGCACTGGTTTTAATGAGTACAAGAAGAAAAGACAGATGCGCCAGAACGTCCAATAAATGTATTGACTGGTCTTTGGGCCTTATCGCATTAGCTTGATGCTTTTAAATAAGGAGCTAGACCAACAAATTAACACTAAGGTGCCAGTGTCATTCCAAACGCAGTGAGTCCGTTGAACTGAATTCTTGCCCTTGCCAGGACTGACACACACTTCTGTCTACACAGCAGAAAGGAACATGATTTATTTAAAGGGGAACCTTCAATTCCTGGGACACAGTCACATAAAGGAGGAGATCCAAGACTATAAGCCAACAATTTCGTTCATCATAAACACGCATGTGACTGCTACTCTAAGCAATGGCTGGGCTTCCTATAACGACTCCAGCAATAATGTACGTAAGCCAGCAGCCACCGCTGCAAGCGGTGAAGAAGAACTGGAGAGGAGACCTAGGGATGCTCAGAGGAAAGCAACTGGAAAATAAAAATACAGAATCATCCGCAATTAACAACTAGCAGCACCCTGAAATATTGCCGTCATCCAGCATAAGGAGCTGTACAACACCAAGGTTCAGTGTGGATTTTGAAATTCAGCCTGGATTAAATTTCAGAGACAGGAAATTTGTCTTATCACCCTGAGATCTTGAAACTGTAGCAATTCATATCCTGTACACAAGCGTGCTTTAAAATTCTACAGCTCTCTTGATGTATTTCCCTGGCAAGGATGTTTCAAGCTGAACAATGCAGAAAGCTGCTTTCAGCTACCTATTAGCACGTGACTGGTTTGAAAATGTTCAAGATTCTCTGCTCACCATTCACATTACTCAGCTGTCAAAGTAAAGGGCTCAGAGTTATGATGTGAAAATTACATTTTAACGAGGTGTCATATGTGTTTAAAGTTCTTATTCATCACTACACTGCCACATCTTTTAACTGAGACGCAAATGCACTTAATTAGCATATTTTAAGGACAGAGGGTTCACCTTATCTGCATTGTAAAACTGCTTAAAAAAAAGAAGAGCAAGAAGAAGCAGCAGAATTTACTGAATTAAATGGTCGCCATCACATGTCAAGAGCGCATACTCCAATATTAAACACAAGCCTGGGGAATACAAGTTTTAAATGCATTCTCTGCATTTTTTTAAAATGTCAAAGGTAGGTACAGTTTACTATCACATTTCACTACATGCCTGGTAAAACACAATGGTAATACACAATATACAGAAGTCTCCAACACACATGTAGGCATTATATGAATGCTACATGTTACCAGATGGGCATAACTATTTATTAATTTCACATTTGTCAGGTACACAACACTGTAATTGATGGGCTCCTGGACAGAACTTAGATCAAGAGAATAACACATTTCCTCCAAAACAGGAAGCATATATTTCTAAGCCCACTAAAGCAAGCTAATCAGCTGTCCTGAACAGATCAGAATCAGAGTGGAGGGTTTCCAGCTAGGAAACTGACTGCCAAGAAAATTCCAACACACACAGTTACTAAAGAAAAGGCTGAATGAAAATGTGAATCTTGCATCATGTTCTAAAAATAGATATGCTTAGACTCAGAGAGATTTCCAGCAGGAGATAATTCTACATGCCAACCAATCTTGCTCCGGGAGGTTTCACCCTAAGGACGGCAAGTTTCAGGTGTCACATCAGGGCTTATGAGTGGTCTTTAAGATAACTCGGAGCTAAACCATTTAGAGTTTGTAGATAGTAATCAACACCAGAGAAAGACTCTGCAACCAGTGTGCATTAGGCTGCATAGTTGTAACATGCTCTTGGTGGCCTCTATCCTATCTAAAAGGCCAGGCAGCCTCATTCAATAATAGCTCACGCTGCTCAAGGGCCTTCAGAACACCTCACAGAAGCTTGGCTGTTGACTGACAAAGGTATAGGCTGCCACTGCCATGAGTAAAGGAGGCAATTTCCAACCAACTGTGGGCATTTTCATCCACCTCTGTTTCTTGAAGTGCTAGGAGCAGCAGATGAGCCCAGTAAGAGCTTGAGAAAGCAAAGTATCTTAACACCCGGAGAGCTAATGCCCTCACAATTAAGGGTCCACCCACAGCAACTGACACTTCCTCAAATGTTTCCCCTGCCAACAAATGTCACCACCATTGTACCCAGGGTGAGCTTAAGGGTTTGTCTTCATTGCAGAGTTAATTCAAGTGCTGCCCCTAACCTAACCTAACATCCTCACACAGCAAGAATCTTTAGCTGGAGTGTGATGGCCCTTTAAATTCAAACCTGCTGGCTCAGCAGGGGTCTAGCGACAGCCTGAGTGAGCACAAACCAGCAACTGCTCCAATCACTCAGTGCAGCTCAAAGAGAGTTAGTTTGCAGCATGGCTGCTCTGACTCAGGCTAGGCTATCTGAAGTGTAGCTATCTCCAGTTAGCTGCAGTGATGACATAGCTCAAACCAACTAGTTTTCAGCTCGGCCAAGGAAGAGGTAAGCAGAACTTGTGTTATACTGTTTCACCCGCCCAGAAAACAGAAACTGGACATGTCTTGAGAAATGGATTCAAGAATTCATTGGTTGGACTGTAGCTGTTCAAATGTCAATAACCTAATCCCAGATTTGGACCTTAGCGTCCAAAATATGGGGGTTAGCATGAAAACCTCCAAGCTTAGTTACCAGCTTGGACCTGGTACTGCTGCCACCACCCAAAAAATTAGAGTGTTTTGGGGCACTCTGGTCCCCCCAAAAACCGTCCCTGGGGACCCCAAGACCCAAATCCCTTGAGTCTCACAACAAAGGGAAATAACTCTTTTCCCTTCCCCCCTCCAGGTGCTCCTGGAGAGATACACAGAAGCAACCTCCGTGAATCTAAACAGAGGGAGTCCACCCTCTCTATTTCCAGTCTTGGAACAAAAAGCACTTCCCTCTTCACCCAGAGGGAATGCAAAGTCAGGCTAGTAAATCTAACACACACAGATTTCCCTCTGACTTCTTCTTCCCACCTATTCCCTGGTGAGTACAGACTCAATTTCCCTGAAGTTCCTCACTAAAGAAAAACTCCAACAGGTCTTAAAAGAAAGCTTTATATAAAAAAGAAAGAAAAATACATACAAATGGTCTCTCTGTATTAAGGTGACAAATACAGGGTCAATTGCTTAAAAGAAATATGAATAAACAGCCTTATTCAAAAATAATACAATTCAAAGCACTCCAGCAACTATAGACATGTAAATACAAAAGAACATAAAAATCCCCTATCTGATCTTTGGTACTTACAACTGGGAAACAGAAGATTAGAAAGCAGGAAATAGAAAAATCCTCCTCATAGCTGAGAGAGATTCAGGCAGAAGACAAAGAACTCAGACACAAACTTCCCTCCACCCAGAGTTGAAAAAATCCGGTTTCCTGATTGTCCTCTGGTCAGGTGCTTCAGGTTACTTTTATTTTAGGTGAAAGAGACATTAACCCTTAGCTATCTGTTTACGACAGTCTTGAGAAATGGATTCAAGAATTCATTGGTTCGACTGTAGCTGTTCAAAATTGACACTGTGTCCCGCACGGTGTCACATGTAACCAACTCCCTGCAATAATACAGCACCTGAGAGCCCTACACTCCTTACTGCAAGAGTGTACAAGTCAGGAGAAACTATGTCACCCCCGCACCACCACACACACACACCCCTTTCACCAGTGGCACAAGTCCATCTGCGTCAAAAAGGACTGCATTAGACTAGCCTGAGCCCTACATATGTACGTCCCAGCATGAATTACACCTAAAATACAATCGAAAATTCTTCTCTAGAGGGTGAACACATGTTTTTGGACAGATTGCTCTGGTAAAATCATTCTGCTCCCACTGACACTGCTGTAAATCCAGAATAACTCTGCTGAAACCAGTGAGATTACTCTGGCTTCCCACTGCGGTAACAGAGTGGAATTTGATGCATGGCCTTGAATCCTGACAAGCAACATTAATTATTTTTAATCCCAGCATTTTGTTATGAGATGGGCTGGGGCTTCAGGGATCAATTCTGCAGGTCTCAGTCATGCTGAGTAGCATTTACTTACACCTACAGCCTCAAATGTCAGCAGGCCAGACTCTACCTGTTTCTTACAGGGGTACAGAGCAGAGCGAAGGACCTCACATAAGGAGTAGAGCTCTCAAGGACTGCTCCCCGGTGATGAGGCAGGGACAGCACTGCTGCTGTGGAGGATAAGCAGCACCCCATCAGTGGGTGTCACTGTCCAAACGCCACCCTTGGTTTACTCCAGTAGTACAGTAGGAGACAAGGGTGGTTTTTTTCAGATTATTTATGCCAGCTGGGTCACCAGATGGGGATAATCAGAATGAATAGCTTGGACTAATGTTAGGATCATAAAAGATACAGGAAAGGGTCTTCACTTCATGTGCGCCACTCACAATTTTGTCCTCAGCTCAATTCTGGAGCATAATGTTGCAAGCAGTAGACCAAAACATCAACACTATTATTTTAGTTGAAGTTCTTGGAACATTTGTTATGGAGAATACTGATGGAAGTGAAGAGTCATTTTCAATGTTACTTCCACCCAACAGGCAAGGAAACAGACTAGCAGAAGCTCGATATAAGAAGGCATCCAGGAAGAAAATGGCCACTGTAGAGACTGAAAAACAGGAGGGATAGATCATTTCCTTCTACCCAGTATCACCCCCTGAGGATATGGGTTAACAATCAGCTTCATAGGTTTTGTGGACCCTAAACAGACCTTTCTTCAAAAGATTCCTTTACAGTAATTGAATCCAGCTCCCAATAAATAACAAAAGGGAGGAAACTCCTTAAAATGCAGCATTTAAATTAGCAGTTTTTGAGAAAAAATCAATATTTGGTTTCACTCTGTAAAAGCACTGAGCTGGCTGTTTCAGCTCAACTGAATTTCACTTGACTTTGCTACAGATCTAAGATTTCAACGTGCCCCCTTGTCTACTTCTTTAAATCACTAGAGAAGCCAAGCTGCTGAATTCCCATGATCCTTTGCCACTGATCCCCTGCAAAGAACAAATGGCCTATTGTTTCATTTCAGCAATCGCATGTAGAAAACTTTTTATAGGAGTGCGCTCCATGTGTATATAAGCTACATTTGGAGACGCACCTTTCAATTAAAGTCCACAAAAAAAAGTATTAATGGGGCAGGGGACAAACTGATGCATTTAAAAGACTTATTCCTCTAGATTGTTTTGAGAGAAGGTGTCATAAAACAGATGGTTAAGGGATAATGTCTCTTTTACCTGTAAAGGGTTAAGAAGCTCAATAAACCTGGCTGACACCTGACCAGAGGACCAATAGGGGGACAAGATACTTTCAAATCTTGGTGGAGGGAAGTCTTTGTTTGTGCTTTTTGTTTTGTTCGTTGTTCGCTCTTGGGATTGAGAGGGACGGGACATCATTCCAGGCTCTCCTAATCTTTCTGAATCAGTCTTTCATGTTTCAAAATTGTAAGTAATAGCCAGGCCAAGGTGGATTAGTCTTATCTTTGTTTTCTCAACTTGTAAATGGTTCTTTTGCTGAAAGGATTTTACCTCTGTTGCTGTAACTTTGAATCTAAGGCTTGGGGGGTCCCTCTGGTCTATATGAATCTGAGTACCCTATAAAGCATTTTCCATCCTGATTTTACACAGATAATTTTTACCTTTTCTTTCTTTAATTAAAAGCTTTCTTTTTAAGAACCTGATTGATTTTTCCTTGTTTTAAGATCCAAGGGATTGGGTCTGAACTCACCAGGGATTGGTGGGGGGGAAAGGAGGGCGGATGGTTAATTCCTCCTTGTTTTAAGATCCAAGGAGTTTGGATCGATGTAAAGACTCTCAAGGCAACCCAGGAGGGGAAAGTCTGGGGGAAATAGGAGGGAGATGGTAATTCCTCTTTGTTTTAAGATCCAAGGAGTTGGATCTGTGTGAAACCTCTCAAGGCAACCCAGGGAGGGGAAAGTCTGGGGGGAAAGGAGGGGGATGGTTAATTTCTCCTTGTTTTAATACCCAAGGGGTTTGGGTCTGGGTTCCCCAGGGAAGGTTTAGGGGAACAGAAAGTGTACCAGACACTAAATTCTGGGTGGTGGCAGCATACTAGACCTAAGCTAGTATTAAGCTTAGACGTCTTCATGCAGGTCCCACTTCTTGTACTCCAAAGTTCAAGTGGGGAAAAAACCTTGACAAATGCCTATTGTCTCATTTCAGCAATCGCATGTAGAAAATATTTTTTTAGGAGTGCTCTCCAATGTGTATAAAAGCTACATTTGGAGACGCACCTTTCAATTAAAGTCCACAAAAAAGTATTAATGGCGGGGGGGGGACACACTGAGCATTTAAAAGACTTATTCCTCTAGATTGTTTCGAGAGAAGGTAAAAAGAATGATTATCTCAAGGAGAGCAAAGACTCAAGCATCTGTTTGTTTGTTTTTATGTTTGTATGTTTGGAGTTTTATTAAAATGTATTCCAGTATGTTACTAGTTTATTTAGATTGCGTGATAAATCATTTTCTTATTGCAGGCAACTTTTTGTTTTTCCAAAGGCCTTGTTTCTAAACTTCTCTCCTAATTGATTTTAACAGGCAATTCTTCCCATCAATTTACCATCTTTTTCTTTATTTCTAATTAAATACATATGTTTACATGTTTGCTACTCTGAAATTGTGACATAGTAAGAAAGTGCTACTTAATGTTTCATGCTTGACTAAATTGGTTGTAAAGGCACTGAACAACTCAGGCATTTTAAAAACAGGGAAAAAATATTAAGCTATCCATGATTTTTTCTTAGAAAGAGATCAGATTGCTTCACTGCTTACCATACTGCTACAGCTGGTATTGCTGTCCGTTTCCTCACTGTTGTGCTGTTCCTTGTTAAAGATGACATTTTGAGGCCTGTCCAATACTCACTGATGTCAACAGAAACAACTCCCTTGACTTCTAAGTGGATATATTGGGCCTTCACTTATGAGAGAAGGAAAGAACCACAGACATTCTCTACATAGAACACAGAATCATAGAAAATCAGGGTTGGAAGGGGACATCAGGGAGGTCATCTTAGTCCAACTCCCTGCTCAAAGCAGTACCAATTCCCAACTAAATCATCCCCAGGGCTTTGTCAAGGTTTTGAAGATTCTCGCTCCTTATCACAACACACCAATCTAGTAAGTGTCGACTCACCCACTCACCGTCAGAAATGACTGTGTGTGTTGGATTTCGAAGTAAAATAATGACCCCCCCAATGGGGCTGTGTGGGGAATTTTGCAGCCAAGTTCACTTATTTGTCTTTGTGAAGGGCTCTTGGCCCATCCTGGGCTCTCTATTTGAGAACATATCTTTTTAGGATCAATGACCTCAAAAGTCCCACGCAACCCTGGGGACCTGTGACATCACAGGATGTGTTTTCTGTCAAACAGGAGTGACAGAGATTTTCCACAGTGTGGAAAAAGAATACAGGTTGAGAAAGGCAAGAAATCTGGCCACCCCTATGACCGTGTGAGGGAGATCAATGGATATGTATCATTGCTTAGTTTTATGTTTCACAAGGAAATTCAAACAGGGTTAAATTCCATGCTTTGGAACAACTGCAAACAGGAGGGTTTTTTTCCCGGTGTGGGTAGGAGGGAAGAAGGGGAAGGCCTAAAGCTGTGTACAGTCATCCCCTGTGGCAACTGCAAAATTATCTGAGTGAATCTCAGACAATACTTGCTATTTTCCAAAACAATATTTTCCCCAGTGAAATGTTTTCTACTTGCATTTTAATTTTCATCCATATTTAATTTTACCCAAACTCTTCTAAAATGAGGGGAACTTCAAATCCAGATCGAAATGTCATGAATAGTCCTTCCGTCTATAATGAAGCAACGCTAAGCACAGCATCCAAATAGTTCCCAAAGATTGCTCATCGCTCACTGAACTTCCGAGCTCAGAAAGGAAAAAAAACAACAAAAGTATTTCTCTTGTTCACAAACCTGCAACCACCTCATTTTTCACTGAAGGCGAGATTAATTTTTTTGTAACAGATTCAGTTACTGTCCACAGCCACCATCTGAAAAGGGGACAGCAGAGACTCTGTTGATGTATATGGAAAAGATTTCTCAGAAAGGATAAAATACACTAGAAGAAAAGAATGCAATTGATTTTTGCTCCTTTCAGATGACCAATAACTCACATATTGTTCCGTTTCACTCCACTACTCACAAAGTACGTGCTCATCATTAACTTGTGGAGTGAAGCAATACTTTCCATTTTTTCTCCCCATCTGAAATCCTTCATAGATCAATACCTTTAAATACTCCCTCTTCTTCCTTCTCACAGTACCAACTCTGGGTCTTTTGTCTCATGTTTCTCCTCATTTCCCTGCATTTTGCTGTAGGGCTGGAACTTATTTTCACTTCTGCTCATTCTCAGATTTGCAAAGTCACAATTTCTTTTAAAATCTCTTTATCTAAAAGTATTGTTGTGCACACTAATCACAGCCTGATTACAGAGAAATGGATGGATCCAAGCTAAAGACCTTGAACTACTTCTTCGGGACTTGTCTATAGGAACTACTTAAGTTTACCGCAAGCTGGGGTGTGAATCTACCCCGTGTTAGCCTTCCGTCCATGAAGGGCATGTCTTACACTATCCTACAGTTAGGTTCCTACTTTGCATTCAGTTAGTCCTCTTAGAAGACGACTACATTGATGTGAACTGGGAACCTTTTAGTTTGCGCCAGCAGCATCCACACAAGGAGTTACAACACAGCATTTTGGTACACACTGCTATTCTGATGCCTGTAGTCTGAACTGCGGCGCAGCATAGACAAGTCCTGAGCATCCATGTGGACCCTGCTGTGGTGCACTTTGATCTACCCAGTGTGGACACGGGAACTGACCGAAGTGCTTAGGGAACTTTTACAGTGTGGTATCAGGGTCCACAGAGACAGTGAGCATGCCTCTGTCTACTGCAAGGAAGATTCATACCCCAGCTTTCTGCCAACTAACGTGTTTGTGTAGACATGCTCATAGTCATTTCTTTGTCATCGTATTTAACAGAATGGTAACATTTTAGGAGAAAAAAACAACACATTAATAACTAAATGATTTGCCTTCTAAATTATATGAATTCATTTTTTTGTGTTACCTGCTCAGCATTCAGGAAAGATATAATCGATCATAGATAAACTGAATTTAAATCATTATTGCATATAGTATGTATAGGAGTAAACACTTTAAAATCTAAAGTGTCGACTCACCCACTCACTCAGAAATGAGTGAGTGTGTTGGATTTCGAAGTAAAATAATGACCCCACCAATGGGGCTGTGTGGGGAATTTTGCAGCCAAGTTCACTTATTTGTCTTTGTGAAGGGCCCTTGGCCCATCCTGGCTCTCTATTTGAGAACATATCATTTTTTAGGATCAATGACCTCAAAAGTCCCTGCATGATTTAGTGAATTAGAGCTAAATTCATTGACAATGGAGTAACTCTGGATTTACACTTATGTAACAAGGAAGAATTTGATCCAAATTAATGAAAAATTCAGCCAAATATAATTACGGTGATGATGTCTGAGGGAAATCTATTGGAAGCTGGATTTCTTTCAGATTTCAGTCTTTACTTAGTGATGGAATATAATTTCCTTCTATTAAGATTTAAACGATATGACCTGCACAAACTATTTTTTACCTGAACAGCAACATGAATGACCCAGAGAAGCAAGAAAAACTGGTCTGGATCATGTTTCCTACTCTGAAATTAATCACGAATACACAAGACAACAAACAAAACGTGTGTGCGCGTGCGCACATATGCACACACATATCTGGGCTCAGATTCTCAGCTCATGTCATTCTTCAACATTTAATTGACTTCATTGCAGCTACACTGATGTAAACCAGCTGAGGATCTGCCTCATGGCATTTACAAAGAGAGCAACATCTGAGCTATGTTTCACAAAAGTAATGTCATAAAAGCACCGGGGGGGGGGGTTCATGGATAGAATAAATACAATGAAACAGGCATCTCTACTGGTGATTCTGATTATCTGAACTTGGACATTTGGAGATTGGCTCAGGCTTATCACTGACAATTTATTCCCATTTCCATTTATTTTCAAAGTAAGCTATAAAGAAAATGTTCTGTAAACAGTAAAGTGTCTCTTTGAAGCAGCTAAGCATTAAGGATGAGGAGAACTAGGCCTTAAGTCATGCACACACACATGCCATCAAAGAGAAATATACTTTAACTTCACAGAAAAAAACCAACAGCTTCAGGTTATAGATAATGGAAGCCAAAAGCAAAACTTAGCACAGAACCTTACCTGATCTGCTGTCCAGTGGTCCAAAATCCAAAGAATATTTCACCACGTGATAGTTGTTCCATACATAAAGGAGGTTGTCCCTGGGGTTATAATCCACAGCAGCGATGTACTGGTACGAGTTTGGAAAGGGAACATCCACCAGACTATCCTTGCTTTGCTCAGTGTTGTAAATATAGTCTATCTTATTTCCTGTGGCTTCATTGTCGTCATCTTCATACACCGACTTCACCACATATAAAATCCCACAGATCATGAAAGCGTTGGAAGCCGACCTTTTGTCATAGGCTGTATCCCACGTCCCTTCGATCCTTAAGGTGTAAGGGTTTAACTGGCTAATGACAATTTTGCCATTGTTTTGTTCTGTTGCATAGATTACCCATAGCCCGTTCTCATCCACTGCCAGGTCTATGTCGGACTTGCCTCCCCACCTGTAAGGAGAGGTGTCATGGTAATTGGCATTTGCTATGATAGCCTCCCCGCTTTTTATTCTTGTCCTCAAGTCAAACTTGACTATATTCCTGGTTCGCTCCTTGTTGAAGAACAAAGCCCCATCGTACACTACAAATCCGGTGCCATCTACCCGGTGAGGGAGCTTATAGGTGGTCGTTGGTCTCCCAGCTATGAAATCATCCTTGGAAGAATACTCCGTCAGGGTGTCAGTTCTGTACGGGGTCCAAGGCATGTAGTAAATCTTGTCAGAAGCCTGTAGAGGATCCTTGCACCAGGCCCCAGACTGATGGTCTGACTCAAATAAATGTTCACTCTGGTATACACCTTTTAGTAGGCCAGGACAAAGAAAAACTGTTGGAGGGGAAAAGAGTTAAACACAAAAAAAGAAAGTTAAAAAGAGCTCTGATGGTTTGGCATTAACTTCTAATCGTTTATAGCTCTGCAGCAGAGTACGATCAGCCCACAACAAATGTAGTCTATCTGCAGATTACCTTCACCACGGGCAGTGAGTGGTCTAGGACAGGACAGGACGTGTTCCTCCATATTGATTTTTGCTGCCTTTTCAATCAACATCAGTTCATTTCCTTACTGCTTTTGGAATCTATTTTTACTGGTGTACTTACTTGACTATTCCCCTTTCTAAACTCTGAAATGAATATGTATTCCCAAGGGATTTATGGGTTTGTATTTTCAGATTATATTCTACACCATATCTATAACTGTTAGGTGACAGGGTCAATTTCTGGGGAATTGTTCCACATATTTAGTTTGAACAGTCTGCTGAAGATTGCCCTAGAAATGGAAATTTAAAAAAAAAGTCTCATCCTTACAGCCCAGGTGGATTAAATATTTTAAAGGTACCATAACAAAACAGAGGCAACTTCCTCAGCAACTCAAAGGAACACTGAAAGCAAACAGGAAGACAAAAATACCCTAGTATGGGCCATAACTAGCAGTACGATTTTTGAAGCTGCTACAGAACACACAGAACATGCAGTCCACACAATTAAAAATGAACAATGGATGAATACTGAGAGGAGAAAGAAATGACAGGAAGCAAGGAAGGAAGGAAGAAAGGAAGGAAAAGAATAAAGTTCACTGGAGAGGAACCCAAGTCTAGATTTTAATCAGTTAAAAATGTCCTGTTAAACACAGTAGTATTCAAACTTAAAACATATACCTTCTACGGTTACATGAGAGGAGCATACAGGAACGGTTTGGCTAGCTGTGCTTTGCTGCTCAGACTTCAGAATGGAAATGGGACAGGACTCAGCTGGCTCGGTTTGATTTTAGGGTGATACATTGCATGGACAGAGGTTAGGAGAAGGCACAGCACATGTGCCCTGCCAATGTAAGAATTAAAGTAGCACTTAAATCTTATCTTTGACTGATAAGCTGAAGGAGAACTATGTGCTACAGGGCAGTACACACAGAGTGGGCCAGAGCACAACCTGGCAAGCAGTGGAATGATTGCAGCATGTGACAACAAACTGAAGTGCAGTCTAGTTTACATTCTCCCTTTGATTCCCTGTTTAACTCTCATTCACTGGAGTTATGCATCTGTATTAAGGAAAGAATATACTGTGTGTTGGCATACAGGGAGTGCTATGGAATATTACAATATAAACAACAAATTGATGGAGACTAAGTAGATTTCAAGTGCACACCGAGGTCCTAATCCTGCACTGATCCAGTGGTGGACCCTTGTGCTGATGCAGATTGACATGGAAGAATGACTTAAAGCTACATGCGTTCTGGGCACAATACCAAGGGGGTTGACCGAACTCTCAGTGAGGTCAATGGGAGCTGACGTCAGTGTGAGTTGGAGGGGGCTCATCACATATTACAATTGAGTCAATGTTCTTGTGTGTGTTATTGCGGTATGAAGATGACCTGAAACATAACAATTGGTCAGGCACAACTGTCCCATTAAACATTTCTATTAGCATGGGGCTGGTATATAGGGCAGTTGAATTATCACTTCTTGCTTAGAAGTCAACCAATTGTTTTCAACAGTGCAGAAGTTGATTAGGCCCCCTGAAAAAAGATAGAATATGGGAAAAATCACAAATTCAAATGATACATGAAATTTTGGGCCACATCCTCAGCTAGAACTCCAGTGGAGCCAATGAAGCTGTGACACTGTTTTACAGTAGCTAATGTATGGGTCACTGTGTCTACAGGGTCTTTAAAAAAAAATCATGCTTTTAGAGTAGAAGATTGAGAAAGAAAACTATACCATCAAAATCTTTTCAGCAAAAAATAGATATTATCTTGTGAAGTTGAGCAGCAGAGAAACTAAATAAACTTTAACCAAAAAAAAAAAGTGAGAATTAATGACAAAGGTATTTCAACTAAACGTTAAACTGTTAAATAACTTAGCCTATAAATAAGTAATATATATAATTTGAAAGGTATTTAATTACCTTTTTGTTCCACTTCTATTGTAGAGAGAGAAGTAAAGAGAGAAAGGAGAAAAGAGAATAGATTAATGGTACTGTATTGGCCAGGTACTTTTCTACACCTCTTCCAAATGAAAGGAAGTATTATTAATTTACTTCAATTATTGCTATCTTTTGTGATTGTTATATATATATATATATAAATATGTAAAACATTGTTTCCTCTGATATATACTAGATAAAATACAGGCACATGACTTAGCTGTACTGCAATCTTAAAAGTAATCAGGGCTTCAGCCAAAGTCCACTGAACTCAATCAAGATCATGCCCAGAGCATAAAATAAGATTTTTATTAATTGAAATAGGGCTGAAACAGATTTCTAGATAGAATAAACTATTCAGGATAGGGACTGTCTTGGTATCTATGGCCCAAATCCTGAAAAACCAAATGAACCTGCACAATTTTACTTAGGAGAGTATTTCCGCTGGCCCTGAGTGCACTGCTCATGTGAGTAAAGTCACACAGGTACCTAAGTGTTCACAGGATTTGGGTCTAGGTCTTGTACAGAACCAAGCATGCTGTCAGCACTTACAAAAACATGATTATCATGATGGCCTCCCTCATTAACAAAACAATGGGAAGGATTTAAATACAACACTATTTGTAAATATGAAATATTTATGGCTGTTACAATATTAACATGTTACTAATATTAACGTGCTACCAAAAAGTCCATATCCTGCAATGTACATCTGTTTTGTTTATCAGGCACTACAGTGTTTTCAATGAGGTTCATCCTCTTTAGCAGACCTGATCCCCTCACTGCTGGAACAAACCTATTCAGCACATGTGTACACTGCTGAAAGGCTCTGGTGCCATAACCTTACAGCCTATCCCAAGAATCATTTACGGCCTGAGCCAAACCCACTGAAGTCAATGGAAAGACTCTCATCAACTCAATCAGCTTTGGATCAGGCCCCTGCAGAAACAGGCAGTGGGTATGACAGGCGGGGGGAGGCTGTTTCTCCCCAAACAGCCTGACATGGCCCCACCCATTCTCTGCCCCCAGGACTTTCCTGCCCACTTCCAGTTCCCTTCCCTCTCTTATAGGACAGAGAGGCTGGGGCAGGCAGGCTGGTGCCAGTGCTGACAAGGCCTGGGGCTGGGGCTACGGCACGCTGCCTGCTGGCACTGGGGGTGCTGAACCTGTGCTCCCCTACTACCACCCAGAGCTCCAGAGGTGGGGCTAGGGGTGCGCCGGCCGCACTGCCCACCGAGCGCGCTGGGGCTGGGGGCACTCCAGCTGCACTGCCCACCTGGTACTCCAGGGCTGGGACTGGGGCTTCGCAGGGGACGAGTAGGGGGTATTCTGGGCTCTGGCAGGGGATGAGGGCAGACCGGGTGGGGGAGGGGGAGGCCTTAGACAGAGAGGGAGGGGCCGGGAGCTAGCCTTCCCCAACAGCTTGTTCACCCGCTGCCCATGCTTGCCGAGCAGATATAGACTTTTCACCCAGAAGCCTTGTGTAGAGTCTTAGAAGAGATGGATGCCCTACACTTTCCCTTCCACTGCACTGCACTGCTCCATTTTGTATGCACCATTCCTAAATGTGATGTCGTCTAATTAAAATATTACCATGAAAATCATTATTGCTACCACTATTATATAATTACAACGAATCTTATACAAAGTATAACACATGGCCATAAAGGGTTAAACAGCGGGCAGGCTAACTAACCCAAAGCCAACATGTTACAAAGTATGCAAGTGATAATTAGGGCCATTCAATGATAAATAGGCTAGAACTTTGAAATGGAAACCTGTATTGTTAGAAAATTAGAGGTGATGCTAATTGTATGTGTTTACTTACTGATGATGGCCATGTAAACAGACAGTTCCTGTCTGTTACTATATCTATTTATTCAGATATCAAAAGGGAATATTAACATTTAGATGAATTTTGGGTGCAATAATGTCATTGTCTATATGTATCTTTAAAGTTTATCAAAAACTGCTTAATGGATAAATTATCTTATGTTAATTCATAGTTAATTACCGGTGAGGTTTAGGAAACAGAAGGTTACATCAAAAGCCTATTGTTCACCCAGGACCGTATGGTCAAGTGGCTGCTAGAAAACTGTATAAACGACCCTTGGGTTCCAATACTTTTTATCTCAGATCTAGTTAAGCTTCATCGGGGAAAGTTTGAGTCGCAAGACTGAGATCCCAGTCCTAAGCTGGAACACCCTGAATATGATATTGGACACTGGACTATAACCTATGGACTAAATTCTAAAATAACTCTTTTCCAGCTACAAAGCGCACCATCTCTGCTATGAATCTGAATTTCAAGATTGTACTCATGTTTGTATGTATACTAATCTTTTAACCATACTCTCTCTCTCTTTTCTTTTTCAATAAATTTTAGTTTATTTAATAAGAATTGGCTGTAGACGAGTATTTGGGTAAGATCCGGAATATTCATTAACCTGGGAGGTAATGTGTCAGATCCTTTGGGATTGGTAGAACATTTTTATATGATGGATAAAATTTTCAGTAATCTTCGTCATATTTGACACGGGTGTCTGGGTTGAGGCCTGAGGCTGGATTTCTTTAAGGGAACTGTGTTGTTTGCTTCTGGACAATCAGTGAGGTAACAAAGAAGCTGTTTGGTGCTGGCTTGGTAAATCTACATATTGGAATATCCACCAGCCTGGGGACTGTCTGCCCAGTTCTTTGCAGTTCACCCTGAGTGACCTCAGTTGACTCCTGAGGGACTGCGGTCACAGTCCCCCTTGCACAGAAACAGCAGATAGTGGGCCCCTTTCCTCTTCTTAAGACCACAGTACAGGCAGGGGTTTTAACAATCAGCTCTCAAACTGCTGTTGTCATCAGGTAAACTTGATGTTCCTACAGTAGATGAGACATTGACCTATTTCCTGTCTGCCCTCCTGCTTGTGTCACGATCTTGCACCGTATGAGATCACTAGCTGTGCACTCAATCTGAACCAAGTCACTGGTGCATGGTAATGCATGCTTTAGTTGTGTAGCTTATATGACACTGCTAGCATGCTTGTATCTGTTGAAAATCACTCCTTCGTGGGAAGGAAAGCACACTGAAGACAACAAACAGCCCTGGTAAACAACCAACACCTTCTATGACCCCACCAGAGAAAAGAAGAGACACACAAAGTCAGCTGCTGCAGTATCAAAGTTTAAGAAAGACGTTGTGATCCATCTAACACAACAGCAACAAAACAGACAACACATCTTAAAACTGATGGCAACAGGAGAGGCGAGAGGAACACTTTGCATGAATTCGCTGTGATTGGGAGCTATAGCTAATTGTGCAGGAAACAGGCCATAGTCCAGTCAACAGAAGACACATCAAATGGCTCACCATTAAAAATTCAACATTTTACAGCACCACTGAAAGCCTCAGAGATAACTGAAATTAACAGTTCCTCCCCGCACTTAGAATTAGGAGATACCTATGGTAACTGAGAAGAGTTGACAAATTATGACGTGTTAATGATTCTGTTGTAGATAATGTGATTTCTGTATTCATAGGTAAAGATGCACCAGTCTTAATCTTGGACATCTGCATCATGATCAGAAGTAGACTAAACACTACTGTTACTGCTAACAATCATATTTTATATAGTAACGTGCAGGGTGTTTCACATAAAAGAAAAAGAAAAACACATCTATCACGGGTGATAGGTTGGAAGTGGTTTACGTGCTCCCCAAATTCTGTTCTGCTGGGCTCTTGGTGCCTCAACCACTGGAGGTGGAGGGGACAACAAACCCCATAGATTATCACTGAGGGATGTCACTTGTTTCTGAGAGAAGTGAACATTTACTGGCATCACGGTGAGGTTCAGAGAACAGAGAGAGACACTTCCAAGGACAAGGGACAATACCACAGAGGAAGATACATGTAATTTGGTTTTTGCCTTCCAAGAATTCGCAACAAGCATTTCCAGGCTGTGGTTCCTCTGTGAGACTGATCCTGCCAGCTCTCCAAGTTCAAAGAGAAAAATTTCAGGAACAGGCTTTGAACATTATCTATATCTATTTTTCTATATATAGTGTTTCAATCTACAGCTCCTGATGGGGAAAGAAGCATGAGCCACCCATAGGGGTCAGATCCTGCTGCAAATTTCTCCGAAGTTCAGCGGTCTGTGGATGTGGGGCCTTGGTTCAGACTCATCTCTAGCTTAAAACAGTTTGAGGTGAAAAGTGAAATGACTTGAGCTGTCCGCAGACAAGGCCTCAGGGGACTTAGCTACATGGCTGATTCTGCAGGAGAGAGGGTGATGCAGTGATGTGACTAGTCAGGATTAAAACTAAGTGGACCCAGCAGTTACAGAGAAACTTGCACAGCACCTGCCAACACTACACCTGGCTGTAGCTGGCCATAATTCATTTTCTTGAAAAATGAGGGTTTGTTTTTTTTAAAGGCATTGGTGATGTGTCTCAAAGCTTCTAGCCCCACAGGAATTGTTACTGATCCATCTTTCCTACTGTTCTGCTGGCAGTGTAGTGGATAGGAATTTATGCTTCAGAGGATGGCAAAATCCTTTTATAATGTACTGAAACAATTGTGCAATGCTATAGGTAGGGGGAAACAGGCTGGAGGAGAGAATTTACTAATGGCCAGCTGAGCATTGTGAAGAATTCATTACCCTTATCTTGCTGAACTACACATTTTTACTGGTTAAGTATCAGAGGGGTAGCTGTGTTATTCTGGATCTGTAAAAAGTGACAAAGAGTCCTGTGGCACCTTATGTACTAACAGACGTTTTGGAGCATAAGCTTTCATGGTTGAATACTAACTTCGTCAGATGCACGTAGTGGAAATTTCCAGAGGCAGGTTCTTGCCTGCATACTTATTCCTTCCTCTGGAAATTTCCACTACATGCATCTGATGAAGTGGTATTCACCCACGAAAGCTTATGCTCCAAAACATCTTTATCACAGGACTCTTTATCAATTATTAGTGGTTGTAACAGTATCCAGTCCTTTTAAATGCCAGCCATAGTAGATGACCACCTCCTGCTTGATGATTTCCATAGGTAAAGCACATAAGTATGTCTTTCTATTGGATCTAAATTTACTGCTCTGGAATTTCAATGGGCCAAATTCTCCTCTTGATTATACTGGGGCAACTCCATATTGCTTTAGAGGAGTTGCACTGAGGTATCTTGGAGAATTTAACCCATTGAGTGTCCCTTGGTTCTCATATCAAATAATAATAAGAAAATAGTTAAACACACTGAGCAGTTTTCACTGTATCTCTGATTCCTTCATAGTGTACTACGGAATGACATTTAAAAACTATCAGCACTGCCACTCAAAGAATGTAACAATTTGGTCAGAAAGCATTAATTACAGAGAAGTCTGTGTCATAGTTGCAATGTCTGAATGGGCGACAGTACTTTAAGGAGAATGATTTTAGTTTACAAAATTCACACGTTGCATATATCGCTCAGGTTGTCCTAACACTTCGTCACAACTTAAGCAAATGTAGACATGTTTATTTCTCTTACAACAAGTTCTGCTACACCTATCTTGTAACTGAAGCACTGTTATATCTTACTAGTATAGTTCACATATCTTCCTCACAAGGACAATATCTGATCTCCATAGTTGGCACACAGGGTGACCAGATGGGGGTGGGGGGTAATAGGAGCCTATATAAGAAAAAAGACCCAAATATTAGGACTGTCCCTATAAAATCAGGACATCTGGCCCCCTATTGTCACAATAAATACACAGATTCCATGATGACACCCAGGATCCCCATTAACAAAACGAAATGTTGATAGCACTGAATGGCCATCTCTGAAAACTGCCTCTTAACAGTCTCCAGCACAATGAACCCACTTGAGCAGAATACAACATTAACTGTTGTCTTCCTAATATATAATTAGAAGCAAGTCTAATTGTGCTCAGCCATCCATACGGCACACTTAGGAGACAACTACCACTGTGTCACATGTACAGTCCTGCATGGGACTCTCCACTTTGGTAGCACGCACAAGGGAATAACAGGGGTGTAGGTACCTGCCCCAGTGGCTGAAAAACTTGGTGCATCTTGAAGTGATTGAGAGAGCCCCAGTAGAAGAGAGAGGGGAGCACATACCTGGGTACTGCAAAGATGGCCCCTCCTCCTCTGGAGACTCTATCCACTCATTGGTCATCCAGGGTAGGTAGGGGAGCTGACTGGTCCCTTACTCTCCCATTTCATCAATTTATACCTTAGCCCGGGTTCTTAGGACACTCCTCTTGCTCCATTTGAGCTCAGCTGAAGACAAGGGCAGTTCTGGAGAGCAGAGTGTGGTTGCACCAGAGTTTGGCATTCTCTGAAAGGACATAGCAGCAATGGGGCTTGTGCCAGCTGTGTTGGTTTGGGTTTGAATATTTAATAACACTCCAGTTTTATAACTGTCCATGGACTGAAAAAGTGAGACTTTGCTACACGTTCAAACACACAACAAGAACAGACAACTCAAGGATGAATTGTTTAAGGAGAATACAGCAGGCGGCGGAAGGTTTAAAACTAAAGAATTGTGTCCAGTGATTTTCCAGCTTTTATAAAAGGTGTCACACCAGATAGTATATTAAGAGAGGATGGCTCCATTTCCCTCTCCCCTCAAGAAGAGTTAAAAATTTACATCTAGCTATCTAGCTATCAATCCATCCCCCAACTATCTATCTATCTATTTATCCACCCCTTTGTTTAACCCAAGTTAAGGATTTTATTTAGTGACAAAATTCTACCAAGAACAGATCATCCAGTCTGTGTTTATTCCATCATAAAAAATGAGATTTTTTAAAAATAAATCTAAATGATCAAAGGTCTAGAAAACATGACTTACAAGGAAAGATTGAAAAAAATATGGGTTTGTTCAGTCTGGAAAAGAGAAGACTGAGGGGGAGATGATAACAGTTTTCAAGCACACTAAAGGTTGTTACAAGAAGGAGGGAGAAAAATTGTTCTTCTTAACCTTTGAGGATAGGACAAGAAGCAATAGGTTTAAATTGCAGCATGGGAGGTTTAGGTTGGACATTAGGAAAAAATTCCTAACTGTGAGGATGGTTAAGCACTGGAACAAATTCCCTAGGGAAGCTGTGAAATCTCCATCATTGGAGATTTTTAAAAGCAGGTTAGAAACACTCCTGTCAGGGATGTTTTAGATCAAGGGTTGGCAACCTTTCAGAAGTGGTGTGCCAAGTTCACTGTAATTTAAGGTTTTGTGTGCCAGTAATACATTTTAACATTTATAGAAGGTCTCTCTCTCTGTCTATATTATATATATAAATAAACTGATCGGGAGAACAGAAGGGTGTGCTGTCTGCCAGGGGCTAAGATACAGGATGTGGACCTGAGGCTGAATACGATCTTAGCGGGAGCGGGAAAGAATCCGTTGATTATCCTTCATGTGGGAACGAATGATACGGCTAGTTACTCGCTGGACTGTATCAAGGAGGACTATGCCAGACTGGGGAAGAGGCTCCAAGACATCGAGGCTCAGGTGATCTTCAGTGGGATTCTGCCGGTTCCTAGAGCGGGGCGACGAAGGAGTGACAAGATTATGGCGATCAACAGATGGCTTAGGGAGTGGTGTTATAAGGAGGGCTTTGGAATGTACGGTCACTGGGAAGCGTTTACGGATAGACGACTGTTCGCTCAGGATGGACTTCATCTAAGCAAGGAGGGAAATAGAATTCTAGGATGGAGGCTCGCCGACCTCATCAAGAGAGCTTTAAACTAGGAAGTTGGGGGAGATGGTTGGGAGATGTTCGGGAGATCTCCACGCCGGAATGTAACCTGGAGAGGAAAGTAAACAGAGTGAGAGGGGACACCCTTGTGGTCCCAAGATTTGATCCAAGGAGGAATAGTGGAGAAACCAGAGTAGCGGGTGATGCTGGTGGTAAAAGGTCTCTGCACGACGGGGGAAAGAATGTCACTGATGCCAAACGCCAAAAATTAAAAGGCCTGTACACTAATGCGAGGAGTCTAGGTAACAAGATGGAGGAACTGGAGTTACTGGTGCAGGAAGTGAAACCGGATATTATAGGGATAACTGAAACCTGGTGGAATAGTACTCATGACTGGAGCACGGGTATTGAAGGCTATGTGCTGTTTAGGAAAGACAGAAAGAAAGGCAAAGGTGGTGGAGTAGCCTTGTACATCAATGATGACATTAACTGTAGCGAAATAAGAAGCGATGGAATGGATAAGACGGAGTCTGTCTGGGCGAAAATCACATTGGGTAAAAAAGCAACTAGAGCTTCCCCTGAGATAGTGCTTGGCGTGTGCTACAGACCGCCGGGATCTGATTGGGATATGGATAGAGACCTCTTTAATGTCTTTAATGAAGTAAACACAAAGGGGAAATGTGTGATTATGGGGGACTTCAACTTCCCAGATATAGACTGGAGGACGAGTACTTGCAAGAATAATAGGGGTCAGATTTTTCTGGATGTGATAGCGGATGGATTTCTTCATCAAGTAGTTGAAGTACCTACGAGAGGAGATGCCATTTTAGATTTGGTGTTGGTGAGCAGTGAGGACCTCGTAGAAGAAATGGTGGTAGGGGACAACCTTGGTTCGAGTGATCATGAGCTGATTCAGTTCAAACTAGATGGAAGGATAAACAAATGTAGATCTGGGATTAGGGTTTTTGACTTCTCGAGAGCTAATTTTAAAGAGTTAAGGAAATTAGTTAGGGAAGTGGATTGGACGGAGGAATTAGTGGATTTGAATGCGGAGGAGGCCTGGAATTACTTTAAGTCGCAGCTGCGGAGACTGTCGGAAGCCTGCATCCCGAGAAAGGGGAAAAAAACCATGGGCAGGAGTCATAGGCCAAACTGGATGAGCAAACAACTCAGAGAGGGGATTAGACAAAAGCAGACAGCTTACAGGGAGTGGAAGAAAGGCAGGATCAGCAAGGAAAGCTACCTTGGCGAGGTCAGAACGTGTAGGGATAAAGTAAGGAAGGCTAAAAGCCGCATTGAACTGGACCTTGCAAAGGGAATCAAAACCAATAGTAAAAGGTTCTACAGCCACATAAATAAGAAGAAAACAAAGAAAGAAGAAGTGGGCCCGCTATACACTGAGGATGGAATGGAGATCAAGGATAACCTAGGCATGGCCCAACATCTAAACAAGTACTTTGCTTCAGTTTTTAATAAGACTAGTGAACCTTGGGATGATGGAGGGATGATAAACGGGAATGTGGATATGGAAGTGGATATTACCGCAACTGAGGTAGAGGCCGTACTTGAACAGCTCGATGGGACGAAGTCGGAGGGCCCGGACAATCTCCATCCGAGGATATTAAAGGAACTGGCGCGTGAAATTGCGAGCCCGTTAGCGAAAATTTTAAGCAATCGGTAAACTCGGGGGTTGTGCCGTATGATTGGAGGATTGCTAATGTAGTTCCTATTTTTAAGAAAGGGAATAAAAGTGATCCGGGTAATTATAGGCCTGTTAGCTTGACGTCTGTAGTATGCAAGGTCTTGGAAAAAATTTTAAGGGAGAAAGTAGTCAAGGACATAGAGGTCAATGGTAATTGGGACGAATTGCAACACGGATTTACTAAAGGTAGATCGTGCCAAACCAATCTGATCTCCTTCTTTGAGAAGGTGACGGATTACTTAGATAAAGGAAATGCGGTAGATATAATTTACCTAGATTTCAGTAAGGCGTTCGACACGGTTCCGCACGGGGAACTGTTAGTCAAATTGCAAAAGATGGGAATGAATATGAAAGTTGTTAGTTGGATAAGGAACTGGTTAAAGGGGAGACTCCAGAGGGTCGTATTGAAAGGTGAATTGTCAGGCTGGAAGGAGGTCACTAGTGGAGTCCCTCAAGGATCGGTTTTGGGACCGATCTTATTTAACCTTTTATTACGGACCTTGGCACAAAGAGCGGGAATGTGCTAATAAAGTTTGCGGATGACACGAAGCTGGGGGGTATTGCTAACACGGAGAAGGACAGGGATACTATTCAGGAAGATCTGAACCACCTTGTTAACTGGAGTAATAGGAACAGGATGAAATACAATAGTGAAAAGTGCAAGGTTATGCATTTAGGAACTAATAATAAGAATTTTGGATATACGTTGGGGGCGCATCAGTTGGAAGCGACGGAGGAGGAGAAGGACCTTGGGGTGCTGGTTGATAGCAGGATGACTATGAGTCGCCAATGTGATACGGCTGTTAAAAAAGCAAATGCGATTTTGGGATGCATCAGGCGGGGTATTTCCTGCAAGGATAAGGAGGTGTTAGTACCGTTATACAAGGCGTTGGTGAGACCCCATCTGGAATACTGTGTGCAGTTTTGGTGTCCCATGTTCAAGAAGGATGAATTCAAACTGGAACAGGTTCAGAGACGGGCTACAAGGATGATCCGAGGAATGGAAAAACTGCCTTATGAAAGGAGACTCAAAGAGCTTGGCTTGTTTAGCCTGGCCAAAAGAAGGCTGCGGGGGGATATGCTTGCTCTATATAAATATATCAGGGGGGTTAACGTTAGGGAGGGAGAGGAATTATTTAAGTTTAGTACTAATGTAGGCACGAGGACGAATGGGTATAAACTGGATATTAGGAAGTTTAGACTTGAAATTAGACGAAGGTTTCTAACCATTAGGGGAGTGAAGTTCTGGAACAGCCTTCCGAGGGAAGTAGTCGGGGCAAAAGACTTTCCTGGCTTTAAGACAAAGCTCGATAAGTATATGGAGGGGATGTTATGATAGGATTGTCAATTTGGGCAATTGATCTTGGATTACCACTAGATAGGTCTGCTCAATGATCTGCGGGGAGATGTTGGATGACATGGGAACTGAGTTACTGCAGAGAATTCCTTCTTGGGTGCTGGCTGGTGAGTCTTGCCCACATGCTCAGGGTTTAGCTGATCGCCATATTTGGGGTCGGGAAGGAATTTTCCTCCAGGGCAGATTGGCAGGGGCCCTGGTGGTTTTTCGCCTTCCCCTGCAGCGTGGGGCACGGGTCGCTTGCTGGTGGTTTCTCTGCAGCTTGAGGTCTTCAAACCAGTTTTGAAGATTTCAATAACTCGATCCTGGGATAGGGGTTGTTATAAAATTGGATGGGTGGGGTTCTGTGGCCTGCCTTGTGCAGGAGGTCAGACTAGATGATCAGATTGGTCCCTTCTGACCTATTAGTCTATGAGTCTATGAGTCTATTGTTGTTAAAGTAAATAAGGGTTTTAAAATATTTAAGAAGCTTCATTTAAAATAAAATTAAATTGCAGATCTTATCAATTCAGTGTGATCCTTGCCTGGGATCCTTTTCTGGGGTTCCAGCCACCAGCCCCGCTCAGCCTGCTGCCAGTCTGGGGTCCAGCCGCTGGCCCTGCTCAGCCCGCTGCCGGTCTGGGGTTCCATTCACTCAGCCAGCAGTGGGCTGAGCGGGGCTGGCGGGGAGGCGAGTGGGGCCAGCGGGTGGCTGAGCGACTCAGTCCGTTGCCAGTCTGGTGTGCCGGCAGCACTCAGCCCGCTGAGGGTCTGAGATTCCGGCTGCCGGCCCCTTGCCAATCAGGGTACCAGCCGCCAGCCCCACTCAGCCTCCTGCTGGCTTGAGTGAGCAGAAGCCCAGGCTGGTAGCGGGCTGAGGGGGGCCGGCGGAAGGGATCCCGGCTGGCAGGACCTGGCAGATGGAACCCCTCGATTTAAAGGGGTCGGGGATTTAAAGGCCCTGCCCC
Organism: Gopherus evgoodei; assembly: GCF_007399415.2. Lineage (NCBI taxonomy): Eukaryota > Metazoa > Chordata > Testudines > Testudinidae > Gopherus > Gopherus evgoodei. The sequence goes on from NC_044326.1 coordinate 139,462,032, forward strand.
TTCCGGTTGAGGCCCCACCCCTTCTGGTTGAGGCCACGCCTCCTGCTCAGGACTCCAGCATACCAGTAAGTCCTTTAAGTTACTTTCACCCTAGGTTTGCTAAATATGTGCAGAAGACAAGGGGCTGAGCACCTGAGTGCAGAGGGTAAGGAAGTGGGCTGTGTCCATCTCTAGCTTGCAGAGAGAAAGAGTGGGGCAGGCAGGGTCCAGAACAGAGCTCTTGTGCTGCCCGTGGTGAGCAGAGGATTTCTGCTAGTGGGCCCAGAGGAGGCTCTGTCACGCTGTAAGCAGATGTAGCAATTCCCTGGACACCGAGAAGTATCACAGATGCACGTTTTGGTTTCTGTATTAGACTTCTCCTGTCATGTTAGCTTATTTCCCACATCAGACAGTAACAATCCAAAAAATGCTGTTAGTGTCCTTCACAAAAAACACATCATTAGATAATTTTTGTGAAGATTCTTCATTTGATGTTAGGGATTGTACTGTCCACTGTACTGAACTGGATGCAATCTTGGGCTCCCATATTAGGCTCTGCTCCACGCATGTAGGGGAGAAAAAATGAGTTGATCCACTATCATGCAGAAGTGAAACACTACTATGTCGTACACTGCTCTTATTGTACATAACCTAATCAGCACTAATGCCAACAACGCATGTTCTGTGATGCCTACTGTGAAAAGGGATATGGCTGGACAGAAAGGGGAAAGGGCTGGATAGCATGTTGCTCTTTATGACTTGTTCTCCTCTGGTAGTTGAGTAAATTACGCTAGTCTCAGTTGTGTAAGATGCTGCTGCATAGAGAAATATGGTCCCTATGTGCGCCATTGAGGTTATACTGTACCCCCTACAAGATTGCAGACTTTGTCCTTCCAATAGCATCACATCAGCTGTTCTGACAGTGCTTTGGAAAGGATGCTGGAAGGGGTATGGAGTCAGAGCGACCGCACAAGGATGGTCAGACACCCACAGGCTTTTCATTTTCCCATAGATCCCAGGCCCCAGGCATTCCTCATGGTCCATTACATGGCAGCTAAGAATCCACAGTCAACTCCACATCATAAAGAGGCAGGGTGGGACTATGTGATAAATCTTGCTGTTCCAAATGATTCCCCCCGTCATAAACAGATAGCTAAGGGTTAATGTCTCTTTCACCTGAAAAAAAAAAGTAACCTGAAGCACCTGACCAGAGGACCAATCAGGAAACAGGATTTTTTTTCAACTCTGGGTGGAGGGAAGTTTGTGTCTGAGTTCTTTGTCTTCTGCCTGAATCACTCTCAGCTAGAGAAGGATTTTTCTATTTCCTGCCTTCTAATCTTCTGTTTCCAAGTTGTAAGTATAGAGATCATAAAAAAATAAAGGGTTATTGTTTTTCTTTTGTATTTGCATGTCTATAGTTGCTGGAGTGCTTTAAATTGTATTCTTTTTGAATATGGCTGTTTATTCAATATTCTTTTAAGCAATTGACCCTGTATTTGTCACCTTAATACAGAGTGACCATTTTTATGTATTTTCTTTCTTTTTATATAAAGCTTTCTTTTTAAGACCTGTTGGAGTTTTTCTTTACTGGGGAACTCCAGGGAATTGAGTCTGTACTCACCAGGGAATTGGTGGGAGGAAGAAGTCAGGGGGGCACCTGGGTGTGTTAGATGTACTAGTCTGACTTTGCATTCCCTCTGGGTGAGGGGGGAAGAGAGATTGACTCTAGGTAATTCTGTTCTCCAGGCTGGGAACGGGGAGGGTGGAATCCCTCTGTTTAGATTCACGGAGTTTGCTTCTGTGTATCTCTCCAGAAACACCTGGGGGGGGGGAAGGGAAAAGGTTTATTTCCCTTTGTTGTGAGACTCAAGGGATTTGGGTCTTGGGGTCCCCATGGAAGGTTTTTTGGGGGACCAGAATGCCCCAAAACACTCTAATTTTTTGGGTGGTGGCAGCAGTACCAGGTCCAAGCTGGTAACTAAGCTTGGAGGTTTTCATGCTAACCCCCATATTTTGGACGCTAAGGTCCAAATCTGGGACTAGGTTATTGACATGAGTGGCAGCGTTGGGAAAGATAGAATCCAGAAGCCAGTAGGAATATTATATTTTTCTTTTCTCTGCTAGGGGCTTTTTAGCAGAGAGAAACAGTTTGGTTTTAAAAAGGAACCAGAGAGAATTTTTTTTTCTGCTCTCTCTGGCAGTTGTGGCTTGCATATTAAGCAAGAAACCATTAAGAGACTGTTAAGGGTCTTTTGTCACAATAGCACTCCCATTAGGAGGCAGATACCAGCACTATATACATGCAAATAAAGTGGTTTTCTGGTTTACTTTACATTGAAAACAATTAGCTAGGAAGACACGGAAAAAGGCACTGTTGCTAGGCAGACCCCAGGAGGCAACAGAACCTGCAGTTCAGAAAATAAACACCGGAGGGCACCCCAACACAAGAAAACAGGAACCATGCCTAACAAGACAAAAATTGAGGTCGAAGGTCAAATCAAAGACGCCAACCACAGGCGAGATATGGAAAAAAAAATACAGGAACTAGAAATAAAACAAAGAGAGATGGAGCTGAGAGAAAGAGAAAAAGAGGCCGCCGACAAAAGAGAGCAAGCAGCCAAAGATGCAGACCACCAAAAACAGCTGGAACTCCAGAGGGAAGCCCACCGACAGGCCATGGAATTAGAAAAGGCTAAGCAAACCACAGCCAACCCTAACAACCCTGCGCCAATGATTGTTCCACAGCACAGGAAATTTTCCACCTACAAGGCAGGTGATGACACCGAGGCCTTCTTGGAAAATTTTGAAAGAGCCTGTCTTGGGTACCGCATCCCTGAAGACCAGTACATGGTAGAATTGAGGCCACAGCTCAGTGGACCTTTAGCAGAGGTGGCAGCTGAAATGCCTAAGGAGAACATGAACGACTATAAACTTTTTCAAACCAAAGCCAGATACAGAATGGGGATAACTCCGGATCATGCCCGTCGGCGTTTCAGAACCCAAAAGTGGAAACCAGATGTGTCATTTCCCAAACACACCTACTATGTTGGGAAAAATTATGAGGCCTGGATATCAGGAACCAATGTTAAAACCTTGGAAGAACTGCACCTCCTCATACAAATGGAGCAGTTCTTGGATGGTGTTCCTGAGGACATAACACGGTACATACAAGATGGAAAACCCAAAAATCTCACTGAGGCGGGGGAGATTGGAGCCAGATGGATGGAAGTGGCAGAAAGCAAGAAAGCTACGGTCAAGGGGAACGAACACTCCAGGGGGCACACCGACCATAAACCCTACAACCGAGGACAGCCAAAGACCCCACATACAACCCAAGTAAAGCCACAGACGCCCTATTCTTTCACCTCACCAGTCTCCAGTAACTCACTTCGGCCCAGTGATCCATCAGATGGAAGATGCTTTAAGTGTAATGAACTGGGACATATCAAGGCCAACTGTCCAAAGAACGCCATCTGAGTGCAGTTCATTACACCACCAGCACACCAAAGATCCCCAGGCCCAGATGCCTCTCAAATACCCTTGGAGCGAAGGGAAAATTTGAGAGTGGGCGGAAACAAGGTTACTGCGTGGAGAGACACGGGAGCACAAGTGTCAGCTATCCACCAATCCTTCGTAGACCCCAAATTCATCAACCCAAAGGCCAAAGTGACAATTTACCCCTTCATGTCACAAGCGGTAGACTTACCTACAGCTGAACTGCCTGTCCAGTACAAAGGCTGGTCAGGAATGTGGACTTTTGCAGTCTATGACAATTATCCTATCCCCATGCTACTGGGGGAAGACTTGGCCAACCAGGTGAAGTGGGCCAAGCAATTGGGAATGGTTACACGTAGCCAAACCAGGCAAGCTTCCAGACCCATTCCTGTTCCTGAGCCGTCCACAGTCTGAGTTACCAGAGACCCAGACAGAGGTAGTGGACCCGGAATCCATGCCTACCACTGAAAAAGCCACAGCACCTCCAGTCCCAGGCCCAGAACTGGAACAGCAACCAGCACCAGCAAGTGCAACCACATCTTCAAACTCAATGCCAGAGGGCGCCAGCGAGCCAGAACTGGCAGAAGCAACAGACAGCCATACCCAAAAGGCTCAGCCAGAGCCTGAAATACCCTCAGGTGCACCAGCGGAGAGCGGTTCACCAGCAACGGAAACAACCCCATCACCTACATCGCTTCCAGAGGGACCAAGCCCAAGTCCACAGTCTGAGGAAGAACTGGTAACCCCAGCCTCAAGGGAACAGTTCCAGACTGAGCAGGAAGCAGATGACAACCTTCAGAAAGCTTGGGCGGCGGCACGGAACACCCCACAGCCTCTCAGTTCTTCTAACCGATCCCGGTTTGTTATAGAACAAGGACTTTTATACAACGAAATTCTTTCTGGTGGACACCGGGAAGAATGGCAGCCGCAAAAACAGTTGGTGGTTCCAACTAAGTACCGGGGGAAGCTCTTAAGCTTAGCCCATGATCATCCCAGTGGCCATGCTGGGGTGAACAGAACCAAGGACCGGTTCGGGAAGTCCTTCCACTGGGAGGGGATGGGCAAGGACGTTGCCAAGTATGTCCGGTCTTGTGAGGTATGCCAAAGAGTGGGAAAACCCCAAGCCCAGGTCAAGGCCCCTCTCCAGCCACTCCACATAATTGAGGTCCCATTTCAGCGAGTAGCTGTGGATATTCTGGGTCCTTTCCCAAAAAAGACACCCAGAGGAAAGCAGTACGTACTGACTTTCATGGACTTTGCTACCCGATGGCCGGAAGCAGTAACTCTAGGCAACACCAGGGCTAACACTGTGTGCCTGGCCCTAACAGACATCTTTGCCAGGGTAGGTTGGCCCTCCGACATCCTTACAGATTCAGGATCTAATTTCCTGGCAGGGACCATGGAAAAACTGTGGGAAACTCATGGGGTGAATCACTTGGTTGCCAGCCCGTACCACCATCAAACCAATGGCCTGGTGGAAAGGTTTAATGGAACTTTGGGAGCCATGATACGAAAATTCGTCAACGAATTCTCCAATAATTGGGACCTAGTGTTGCAGCAGTTGCTGTTTGCCTATAGGGCTGTACCACATCCCAGTTTAGGGTTTTCACCATTTGAACTTGTGTATGGTCACGAGGTTAAGGGGCCCTTACAGTTGGTGAAGCAGCAATGGGAGGGGTTTACGCCTTCTCCAGGAACTAACATTCTGGACTTCGTAAGCAACCTACAAAGCACCCTCCGACACTCTTTAGCCCTTGCTAGAGAGAACCTAAAGAATGCTCAGGAAGAGCAAAAGGCCTGGTATGACAGACATACCAGAGAACGTTCCTTCAAGGTAGGAGACCAGGTTATGGTCTTGAAGGCACAACAGGCCCATAAAATGGAAGCATCATGGGAAGGGCCATTCACAGTCCAAGAGCGCCTGGGAACTGTGAACTACCTCATAGCATTTCCCAATTCCTCACTAAAGCCCAGAGTGTACCATGTTAATTCTCTCAAGTCTTTCTATTCCAGAGACTTACAGGTTTGTCAGTTTACAGTCCAGGGAGATGATGCTGAGTGGCCTGATGGTGTCTACTACAAAGGAAAAAAAGACGGTGGCGTGGAAGAGGTGAACCTCTCAACCACCCTGGAACGTCTGCAGCAGCGACAAATCAAGGAGCTGTGCTCTAGCTTCGTCCCATTGTTCTCAGCCACCCCAAGACGGACTGAACGGGCATACCACTCCATTGACACAGGTAATGCTCACCCCATTAGAACCCCACCCTACCGGGTGTCTCCTCATGCCCAAGCTGCTATAAAACGGGAGATCCAGAACATGCTACAGATGGGTATAATCCGCTCATCTACCAGTGCATGGGCATCTCCCGTGGTTCTGGTACCCAAACCAGATGGGGAAATACGCTTTTGCATGGACTACCGTAAGCTAAATGCGGTAACTCATCCGGACAACTATCCAATGCCATGCACCGATAAACTATTAGAAAAGTTGGGATGTGCCCAGTTCATCTCTACAATAGACTTAACCAAGGGGTACTGGCAAGTACCGCTAGATGAACCTGCCAAGGAAAGGTCGGCATTCGTCACCCATGCGGGGGTGTATGAATTTAATGTCCTTCCTTTCGGCCTTCGAAATGCACCCGCCACCTTCCAAAAGCTGGTAGATGGTCTACTAGCAGGACTCGGAGATTATGCAGTTGCCTACCTCGATGATGTGGCCATTTTTTCAGACTCCTGGCCCGAACACCTACTACACCTGGAAAAGGTCTTTGAGAGCATCAGGCAGGCCGGACTAACTGTTAAGGCCAAAAAGTGTCAAATAGGCCAAAACAGAGTGACTTACCTGGGCACCAGGGTGATCAAGGAACCATAAACCCCCTACAGCCAAGATGGATGCTATCCAAAAGTGGGCCTGTCCCAAATGTCAAGAAACAGGTCCAATCCTTCTTAGGCTTGGCTGGGTACTACAGGCGATTTGTACCACTCTACAGCCAAATCACTGCCCCATTGACCGACCTGACCGAAAGGACCAGCCCAACTGCAGTTTAACCTGGACTGATGAGTGTCAAAAGGCCTTACCCAACTTAAGGCAACGCTCATGTCTGACCCTGTGCTCAGGGCCCCAAACTTTGACAAGCCATTCCTAGTAACCACGGATGCATCTGAGCGTGGTATAGGAGCAGTTCTCATGCAGGAAGCAACAGATCACAACTTCCATCCTGTCGTGTTTCTCAGCAAGAAACTGTCTGAGAGGGAAAGTCACTGGTCAGTCAGTGAAAAGAAATGCTACGCCATTGTGTACGCCCTAAAAAAGCTACGCCCATATGTTTGGGGACGGCGGTTCCAGCTACAAACTGCCCATGCTGCGCTAAAGTGGCTTCATACTGCCAAGGGGAACAACAAAAAACTTCTTCGTTGGAGTTAGCTCTCCAAGATTTTAATTTAAAATTCAGCACATCTCAGGAGCTTCTAACAAAGTAGCTGATGCACTCTCCCCTGAGAGTTTCCCAAAATCTAGTAGTTAAAAAATGTTCTTAAAATGTAAAAGTCTGTTAGTTATATACTTAGTGGTATATGTAAAGGTGCATGTGTTGTAGTAATCTGTTTATTTTACAGTTCTAGAAGGAAATCGCCGCCAGTGAGCTTCCCCACTGTCTGCAATTTGGGGGGCGTGTCATAAACAGATAGCTAAGGGTTAATGTCTCTTTCACCTGAAAAAAAAAAAAGTAACCTGAAGCACCTGACCAGAGGACCAATCAGGAAGCAGGATTTTTTTTCAACTCTGGGTGGAGGGAAGTTTGTGTCTGAGTTCTTTGTCTTCTGCCTGAATCTCTCTCAGCTAGAGAAGGATTTTTCTATTTCCTGCCTTCTAATCTTCTGTTTCCAAGTTGTAAGTACAGAGATCATAAAAACAATAAGGGTTATTGTTTTTCTTTTGTATTTACATGTCTATAGTTGCTGGAGTGCTTTAAATTGTATTCTTTTTGAATAAGGCTGTTTATTCAATATTCTTTTAAGCAATTGACCCTGTATTTGTCACCTTAATACAAGAGAGACCATTTTTATGTATTTTTCTTTCTTTTTATATAAAGCTTTCTTTTTAAGACCTGTTGGAGTTTTTCTTTACTGGGGAACTCCAGGGAATTGAGTCTGTACTCACCAGAGAATTGGTGGGAGGAAGAAGTCGGGGGGAACCTGGATGCGTGAGATGTACTACCCTGACTTTGCATTCCCTCTGGGTGAGGGAGGAAGAGAGATTGACTCTAGGTAATTCTGTTCCCCAGGCTGGGAACGGGGAGGGTGGAATCCCTCTGTTTAGATTCATGGAGTTTGCTTCTGTGTAACTCTCCAGGAACACCTGGAGGGGGGGGGGAAGGGAAAAGGTTTATTTTCTCTTTGTTGTGAGACTCAAGGGATTTGGGTCTGGGGGTCCCCATGGAAGGTTTTTGGGGGGACCAGAGTGCCCCAAAACACTCTAATTTTTTGGGGGGTGGTACCAGTGCCAGGACCAAGCTGGTAACTAAGCTTGGAGGTTTTCATGCTAACCCCCATATTTTGGACGCTAAGGTCTAAATCTGGGACTAGGTTATTGACACCCCCTCCTTTCTGTGGGTGTTTACATGTAAGGGAAACATATGATGCAGAGTCTGCAAGTGAGTACCAAATGAGCACGTCACACCACAGTGCATGCAGAGTGGCACTGGGGTCTGCATGGAAGACTGATATTGTTATTCGTTTGCGATACTGATACCAGCTGTTGGATTCTGACTGTGGATGTGAAGACCAGAAACTTCTTCCCCACAGCTCTCAACTCTCTAGCCCAAATAGAAAGAAGCCTAGGTGCTTGGCCACTGCAGGATTGAGTCCAAAGAAAGTTCAAGTAAGTAATCATCCATCTAAATCCAAGAGACCAAAGCGTACCCAGTAGCCAATGCCTTCTGAGAAGTTACCAAAGCTAGGAAGAGTCTCGGTAGTGTGGAATACACTAACAGCTGTACCATTATTAGACTGATAGATCATCTAGTCAAGTCTCTGCTAGCGGCCTGCACCAGGTGCCTAAGAAACCCTGCAGTAGGTTACAGGATAACCTGTCCCCGGGAAAGGGTCTGACAGGAAGAAGGGAGTGGGGCTAAGACATCCATACAGGACCCTCCTCATGACACCTACTCTGCCCGGGAAGATCTGTTTAGATATGATAGTTAATACTAATATTGGCCCAAAACCTGTGATGGAACACAGGGGCTTCACTGGGAGGTTTTGAGATGACTGTGGAGGCTGGAGGGAAAGTAGCACAAGTTTTCCACAGCAGATTTTCAATAAACAGACATAAGCCCTGGTAGTGCACATACTCGATTCCTTCTTATCTGGAGTTAAAAACCACAGAAAGCTTATTAAAAAAACCACAGAAAAAGGCAGCACAACATATAGACGGCACAAACTGCTTTGGCAAAAAAACTTGAAATGCTTGAAACTCTCAGTGTGTCTGAATCTCTGCTTTGTTGTACTTTCCCAACGCATAATTAAAACCACACCGCCAAGGTTAAATCTTGCCCAATCCCACACCGATGCAAGAGCCGGGCGGAAGAAAACCTAAGGAGTTGCTACTTCTGTGTATTCAGCAGCACAGGACAGTACCCTGCTGGACACAAGTGCGCCAGACAATGGGCCCAGGGGCTCCCCATGCCCTGCAGCTGGAATACAGACACACACAACACTGCAGTCTGCCAGCAATTCTTCTTACATCAGCAGCAAGCTCTAGCTAGCAGATGGCCAGCATGCACTTTGCTTCTGGTCATAGTAGCGGCACAAGCAGTGCACTGTGCCCACAGTTTGGAGGCCTCTGCCCATGGTACACTAGGAAGGCCTCCTGCTCATCACCAGGCAGATTCCTGCTGCGGCAGAGACACTGAGCAGCAACCCTGCTCATCCTCCATGTGCTGGCTGCCTCCACTGAAGGACAGGATTTCCCTCCTGTTTGTATTTGCCCCCCAAAAGCACCCATTGTAGGATGCAACAGGGCAAGACCTCTTGTGGGGCACATTTAGCTTGAAATGTGCATATTGCTATGAAGATATAAAAGTGCTTCAATAAACAAACACAATCTATATTTCCACCCTCAATATGGTCTTCATTAAAATCTTTATGTATTATACAGCAAAAATGCCTGACAGCCATCCGTCTCTCTGGGCAAATGAAGTGCTGCTAATCCTTCATTTAATAAGAGGCAGGCGTAATCTCAGTGGCTCAGTTTTTAAATTATGTTTTTCAAATAATACCCATGCACCAGTGAATGAAAGTGCCGCTCAAGCACCCCATATTACAATGGCTTCCAATAATGTGATTCCAAAATTACCATCTCCTAACAAATTTCACTGCGAAGTAGGCAGACTGAAAATGTCAATAATCCAGAAATGCTTTAGCAGACATATTCAAAATTAAACTCTTAAATGTGGTATCTAAGGATGGTGTGGAAACCAATGCTTTTTTCATAGGTGTTTTCTATTAGCTTTCTGTTCATCTGATTGATTTGTCAAACTTTCCACACTATTAACGTGGTCCTTCACATGTAAACAGTGATCTTAGTCTGCTCTTTTGAACTTAACACTAAACATGAGTACACAGGGTTGTTGTTTTTTTACTTAGTAATATCAAAGTAAACTCTGTATAGTATTTAGTTAACCAAGAACTAGAATGCCACTGTTGAGCACTATCTGATGTTCACTAGAGATTCTTTAGGACAATACCAGTGTGATAATAACAGTTACATTTTGCTAGCGAGTTACCTGGTACTTTATTTTTTATTAAAAACTAGAAATACTGTAAGAGTGACGCTGAAGCGTTTCAGCGTAGACACTCATTACAGCGATGGGAACAGTTCTCCCATCGCTATAGTATATCCACCCACCAATAGATGGTAGAATTGTTCTACTGATCTAACGCTGTGTACACTGGGGTTAGGTTGGCTTCACTACATGGCAAAGCAGTGTGGATTTTTCAAACCTCTGACCAACGTAGATGGGTCAACCTAACTTTTTAGTGTAGACGTGACCTTAATTTTAAGCTCTTTGGGGAAGGGGCCATCATCTTTTTGTCATATCCCAGCATAATGGGGTCCTAATCCCTGACTTGCGCCTCTTGATTAATACCACAATACGAATAAATAAGTAACGTTTTCCCATGGTGTTCTATTATTCCATTCAGACTCATTAAAATATGTACTTAATTGCCAAGCTTTAGGCATAGAGATGTTTAAAAATGGGCCCTTATATTTTATTAGGGAAAAGAATTATTTTGAATCTCAGTTCAACCTTATGATTCTGAAGGCCTATGTTAAAATCAATAGCAACAGAAAGCAAACAAAAAATATGTTATAGGCCCAATTATGCAAGTGATGAAGATCTGTACCAACTTCAGTGAACATACAATCCCATTTCGATGGCCACTCTAGAGTGAGGCCAACTAATTTTTCAGTCTGGCAGCCGTTCCAAAATAAATAAATAAATCGGGAGGTAGGGAGATTGATTTGGGTGGAACCAAATCTGAAATTTTACAGAATGTTTGGCCAAATGAAAAAAGTCCATTTTGTGTCCTTTGCAAATTTGAAGGGATTTGAAGTTAGATGTGCTACATTGCAGGCTAGTGCCCGAGTCATCTAGCTAAAGCTGTGAGGGTTTTTCATTTGTTTGTTTTGGGGGGAGCACAGCTGGGGTCCACCATCACCACCTTCTCCAGCCATTTTTTGAGGACTGAAACCATATATGTTAAATTCATGACCAGTTTCAGGTCAACCCAAACTTCACTTTTTGGTGAATAAACAATTCCTCTGAAAAATTTTGCCCAACTCTACTGGCCCCAAGCAAGTTGCAGGAATACTCTATGTTCAGATTTCCCCAAACGCTATTCGTCCAATAATACATATTGTGGATTTTTAATAATTTATACCTCTCATCCTAGTCACAGTGAGTGAGTTTCCTGATGAACATTTCTTTAAGCAGATATTGAATTCTGTTGAGTTGAACACCTACATTTAATTTATCCAAGAGGATTTTTTTCCCTCAGTCAAGATATTGCACTAAAAGGGACAATAAGTGTCAATATCCACCTCAGTGGAAAACAAAACAAAACAAAGCAAATCAGGTGGTGTTATATACTTAGTACATATCTACAAGACGTAGTTGAAAATATTTTCTTATGGCCGTGAATCTCGAAACTGAAGCAGGCCCCTCCCAAATTTAAAGTAACTTTCTGAATAGCAGATGATGTCTAAAAACCTATTCATCGCTGATAAGCCATTCAGGGAACATATTTCCATATGTGGTCTGATTGGCTCATCAGAGGTGAATAATTTTTACTGAACAAAACTGCATGAATTGCACATATGATCTGATTGCGTAAAGCAGTCTGCAATGCTGTTAACTTGTGATAAGACAAATAGCAGTAACTTCTTAATCTACAGTGACTATTAAAAATAAGCAGCAAGATGAATTAATGTAAGACTGTTTTGGTCAGTTTGTTCAATGCTGTATGAAACTGAATTATGTGTTCCATTTATCCTGTAAAACTTTACTGGCAACTGAATTGTTATTGTTTCCAACGTGGCAGCTGAAGAGTGGGGCTCTATTAGATTGCACCACGATTAAACATGACTGCTCCCTAAAAAATAAAATAAACTAAATCTTAAAAATACTGAAAGATAAAATGGTAAAAAGCAGTGGTCTCAGAAATATGCTTTCCCATTGTGAGGATAACTTTACAGAACTCACTTGTAGATGTGCTTCAGTCTGTCACTTGCATATTCAGTGTGGCCGTTCGTGAAATTCTGATCCTAATCTATGATTATGTAATGCAAATATTTTCATCCTAATAACCATATATCCAGAATACAGCCTACTCCAGGAATGTCCAACATCTATTGCATTAAAGACTAAGTTGACAATATAGCAGGATCCGAAGGACTGCACCTAGTTAGAAATAATTTGCATATTTGCTTGTATCGTCCTGGCTAGATTGATGTTAATGACTTATTGCTTGACTTCAAAAGGGATAAAACCCTGACGTTCATTAAGATTTGTCATCATCCAGTCATGAGGTGAATTTGGGGATGCCAACAGACTCTCATAGCACTCAGGAAGTATCTCACCCTAAAAAATGAGGAGATGAAAAAAAAAGTCTGCAAAATCACAAGATATGTTGTTGCTTTGGGGCGAGCTAAATCAAGGCTCCATGTGTTTTGATATATTTCCATCAAGAAGAAGAATGAACTGTTTGTCATATTGCCAGCTAAAAGACCAGCTGTATAATAGTGGATTGCATAGGTCCAAAAAGAAGCTAATAATCATTGCTCAGGCATGTCTGTGCTGAGAGAAGTATGAGTGAAATCTGATTCTCCTCAGAGAAAATATTTTTGAAAAGCTCTCAGCTCTGAAGTATTGTAAGCCTTGGCTGGTATCTCATGTCTTTGTGAGTTAAAGTATCTACCATATTTCTTGTTCGATCACACAGCATGGTGCTGACATCAGCATCTATAGCAGTATTTCCCTTTAATAATTCTCAGTAGGTCTAACACCACTTTAAAAAGGGCTGAAAAGAGAGGTGCAGCATGATGTGCCTTTCTCCATAGTATCTACATTAGCCATAACACAACACAGTAATAAAGGGATTTTTTAATGATCCACAAAAGGTGTTCACCAAATAAAACAAAATGGTCTTTGGGAAACTTTTCTTTCTCTCTTTTTCTCCTCCCCTCTAACGGTTTGAGGAGGCAGACAAATAGAGAGCGAACAGCTGGATGTGAGGGATGTTTGGTCATGACTCATTTTGGAGATTAAGTGAAGTGTAGGGACTGGTGTAACTGGACACATTACTCTTTAAGGGATTGGTCTTTTGGGACCAAATTTAACAGTCTAACAAATTGTAACGATACACATAAAAGGTGACTGTTCTGAATACAGTTACCACCAAAGCAAAGGTGTGACCTCCTATGTTTTTAATTAAGATAATTAACTAGAAAGCGATATATTTAAGCAATGTGTGACACGAAGGTAATGACACTGATTGAACTTGTTCCTGGGTCCCATTCAGAAAGCACTCCATGCGATCCTGAGGGCTGCCATACTGAAATGTGAGCATCTCATCCACCATATGCCAAAGGAACCCTCACAGAAAACTCACAGAAAACTGTTTAAGAAACTTCACTTTATCTTACAACTTATCCCAGCTAGTTTTAGCTTTTGAAACTCATAGCCACTAAGTCAAAGAGGAAAGACAATCCAGTGGTTGAGGCACTGGTCCTTAGAGCCCTGGGTTTGATTCCCTACCACCTCACCGGAGATGAGCCCTACCAGGACAAAACCACCTATTAAAATGTCATGAAAAACTATGCCCCTATGACTGAGACAGACACAAAGCTGCAGCTGAAAGATGCTTTATAGAAAGGTATGAACAGTGGGGGTGGTTAAAGGTAAGACCCCATAGCAGTGTATGTAACACCTATACACAAATGGCTGGGTGTGACGTGGGGTACACGTGTAGGATGTAAAGAGTTTGCACACCTGACTGGGGGGCAGCCAAAATATAACTATTTTCACACCCCTCTTCCCTGTCGGGCGGGCACCGGTGGGAGCACATGCTGCCCCCTTGCAGATGAGGTAGCAGTTGCCACATATGCATGCGTCTCCCATGGATCCTGGTAGCCTCTTCTGCACATCTGTACTCTTAAAAGCAAGAGCAGTTGTGGCCAGTGTGGCTAGTGCAGTGCACCTCACATCCACAGCCTAACTATAATGGCCTTCACAAAAAAGAATTATATATGTTTCTGGGGAATAGGTCCATCAAGGCTATTAGCCAAGATGGTCAGGGATGTAACCCCATGCTCTGGATGTCCCTAGACTCTGACTGCCAGAAGCTGGGAGTGCATCACTTGATGATTGCCTGTTCTGTTAATTTCCTCTGAAGCCCCTGGCATTGGCCACTGTTGGAAAAGAGGCTAATGGGCTAGATGGACCTTTGGTGTCACCCAGCATGGCTGTTCTTATGTTCTCTACAATGGCTTAACCTACCATATATTAAGCATTTGAATAAGAGTAATTAAGCTCTTGCAAAGTATTTTCTGCATAATATATAATAAGGGAACAACCAGTGAATAGTGCCTTCTCTCTATGTCCTAGCTAATGTAGCATCTTCTCCCTGTCATCCGTAGATTAAAACATTCCTTACCGGGGGAAGGAGAGGAAGTATGTGAAAATGGAGGAAACACATTTTGCTATAAGGTAATTCAATAAATATGTCCAGTTTAGTGATGCTCACTTTCATCTAAAAGCAGAACATATTTATCTTGCAAAATTTAACCAGGGAAAAGAATTTAGGCTTCACTTCAGTTTTTATTTTTGTCCAGTCTCACAGCTTTGTTAGTAACAGGAAAGGAAGAGAGAGGTGTACAGAATCTTAAGACCACATTTTCAGAGGCACAAACTGGCATAGCTGCATTGTGTCCAATGGCATTAAGGTGACTTACATGAGCTGATGATTTGGCCCACTGAATTCAATGGAGCTACACTGAGTTATAGCAAGGGAGGACATGCCCAACATTTCTTCTGCGAGCTAAAACGTGTCTTAACTAAGATGAGCGGATGGAACAGTGGGCACCAGGGCAGGTGCAAGGTTGTTTCGCACCCTAGGCAAAACTTCCACCTTGCGCCCTCCTCCCCCCGCGCTCCCGCCCTGAGGTGCCCCTCACATGGCAGCTCCCCCCCTCTGCCCTGAGGTGCCCCCCTTGCGGCAGCTCCCCATCCCCCACCCTCTGCCCTGAGGGACACCCCCCCTGGCCCCAGCTCACCCCTGCTCCGTGCACGAGCATGAGCACCTCGAGCATGCAGTCGCTACTTCACTTCTTCCACCTCCCAGGCTTGTGGCGCCAATCAGCTTAGGAGCTGCAAGCCTGGGAGGCGGGAGAAGTGAAGTGGCGATGGAGTGCTCGGGGAGGAGGCGGGTCAAGGGTGAGCTAGGGCTGGGAGTTCCCCTACATGCCCTCCCCCTTACTTGCTGCAGGTGGCCCTCCCCAGGCTCCTCTGCCCCAGCTCCCTCCGCCTAAATGCTGGCAGTGACCAGGGCAGCCAAAGATCTGGCCACCGTGGTCGCTGCCAAAGAAAATGGCGCCCCTCAAATCCTACTGCCCGGTCACCTAAATGGTTGCACTGGCCCTGCTGGGCACCTTGAAGAGGTAGTTTTTGTTTTGTCTCTTCTGTACAACTACAATGCAGTATGTCTGGCGCTGTAATAAATGAGTTTGAGATCATTTCTACAGTTGTGGCATCACCTGGGTTCTTTTGTTTGTAAATTACCTTTTGAAATTATGAGAGTGCCTGAATGTATCCCCTAAGTCAAACCCACTGCATAACTGCGTTGAGAAAAGGTGGTGCTTCTGACAGCAGTCAAACAAAAGCACAGTGAGGCGAATGGGAGAAAATGGTCTGGCTGGTGGTGGGAGGAGATGGGGGGATGGCTGGGGTGGGGAAGTGCGTGCATGTTTGTGCAGAAAAATATATGATTTTTTCCCAGTCCAAAATGAAGAAAAACTGTCACAGTTTTCAAAATTCACAATTCTGTGGCCAAGGGACACCACTTTGCTCAGCAGGCAGCTGTCACAGTTGATGCTTATGGTTAATCCAACCTGCTCCTTCCCCACGCACGTCTCTGTGCTAGAAAATGATTTCTGTAGAGTAACAAAATAGCAAATAAAATAATGTAACAAAATACAGGGAGAATCACAGAAACATTGGGCTGGAAGATTCCTTGAGAAGTCATCCAGTACAGCCCCCTGCACCAAGACAGGACCAAGTATACCTAGACCGACCCTGAAGTGTTTGTCCAACCTGTTCCTAAACAACTCCAGTGATGTCAAAATATAGATAAACTTTCCTTCCAACCCCAGCCTTAAAAATGCCACGTGAAGGGGCATGGTCCTTCAGAGCCCCAATCATATGAATCATTAGGCCTATTTGCAGGTGTAAGGATTACTCAGAGAGTAAAGGGATTGAGCCCAAGATCCCTATATTGTGACTTGACAGTACGGAAGGCTATCATAATGCCAGCAGCCTGTGCCTGTTGTTGTAGATATGTTCCTAACAAATTCAAATTCCTTTGGTCATTTCAGAAAAAATACATAAAGAGACTCTCTTAACTTAAACTTAAAACATGAATGGAACACCGCTTCTCTGGAAATGGGAGGGCTGCAAGATCACTGGAAATGGGGATCAAACATCAGACCTCTGGATCTTAAAGCATGGGCCTCTGAGACTTGAACTAAAAGATCCACCTCTGTCAAACAGGCTCATCAACCTCTACCCATGGCCCAGCTACCACTAGGGGACAACAGTGCATCGAGCGGATTACATAAACATATTTCTTTACAGAAACATGAAATAAGTTAAAACGAACCAAAACAAAAAAAACTGATGATATTATGACCTTTGTTTATTTTATGTGTTTTTATTATTTGCATTTTTCTCAGCTGGGCTAAGAAAATCAGCTTTCTGTTACACAGGAGGTCAGACTAGATGATGACAATGTCCCTTGTCACCTTATAATCTATTAATCTTGTTTCACTTTGTGGTTGTTAGTGCTTCAATATTTGGGTTTTAAACACAGTTGGAAGATGCTTATTTGTGTTTTTAAAAAAACAAAACAGCATGGGACTCGGAAAAATAAATGTGCAAACTTGCCTATTGGCTCTAGCTTTCACAAATAGCTTGTTCACACAAAGTGTAACTTTTGAACCAGTTTAAGCTGACTGTCTCCCTTTAAAGCTCTCTTGCCTTTGGGCTCTTTTATACTGTTCTCATCTGTTAACATACAAAACGTGGAAATAATAATAAACAAAACAGGAAAATAATTATTGTTGTTCTCCCCTGTGACAAATTCATGAAGGTGGCAGATCTGATTCACAGCTTTAGAGACGCTGTCCTCAATTGTCAAAAATGCCTAGTGATTTTGGGTGCCACAATAATCAGATGCCTGGGAGATGCCTTTAAAAAGGGGCCTGATTCCCAGAGGGCGGGTGCTCAGCATTTTCTGAAAATGTAAGTTGTCTCAAGTTGGACACCTGCAAATTTTGCACTAGGCACTTACAACAATGTAGGTCAATATTTAGTTTGCTATGCAGCCAATTAACCACATATATCTAGACCACATGCATTAAATATAGACCATATTTCATAATGGAAAATGCATTCCTTAAAATATATGGCAGCACCAAAACATACAGCGTTTTCTTAGCGTCATTCTTTTCCATACACTAATCCCATTTTGCATTTGTTAATGATGTGATTGCATACTATTACTCTAAAGTCTTTGGGCCTGATTGCCACTCTGTTACACTGGGTTTGCACTGCTATAACTCTGTTAGCCTCAGTGGAGTTTCGCCATCCATTATAATGGTGCAGAGAATCAGGTCCAACAAGTCTACTTTGGCGTCTGAGACGACTGCTTTTTTCACATAGTAGTACACTGAAACTCCAGTGCACTCCCTGATCACTCCAGGTTAAGTTAATGGTTCAAGAAAAAGAAAGGTAGGAGAGAGAGCTAAAGTTGGTAGGTTACACAGAAAGGCAACATACTGATTTCTTTGACAGCAGCAGAAAGAAATACAACAAAAAAGACTCATCACAACTGGTGCTGCCGATTCTTGTGTCAAACTCTGAAACGGAGGAAGGGAAAAAAATGCTAACTGGTTCAGCTCATACACTATGTGTTCATAAGCAGTTGGAAGATACAGCTGACATGGGGATCTGTGTCTTCGAGTAGAGGGATCTTTTTGTTTGAGTGAGGTTCAACAGTGTGATGCCACCGGCCCAGGCCTGGCTTTGGATGCCCCATCATATGGTTAGGAGTGCAGGTGTGCACATCAGCTGTGGAGTCCCTGCCAGGACAATACACAATTTCTAATACTCATGCTGCTCTCTTTTCCAGGACAGGTTAGTTTTGAGCCAGCCCTTTCTCCCATCAGTTACTGGATACTGTGGGCCTGAATCTCCACTGCCAAACCAGAAGTAAGTCCAGATCAGAATGGAGGTGCTTTATACACACTCTGCACTGAGGTAAAACACCAGGTGAGGTGCAGGCAACAGTAAATTTTTTCACTATGCCATTAAGGGCTTCTGTGGGGTGGGGTTCTTACCATTTTAGAGCTCCCCCTGGCCCCACACACACACCTAAAAACAGCCAAAATCCCTCCTCTTTTCACCATCAATATCTGTTCTCCGTCTCTGAGGTGGAAGAGAACTTCCAACAACTCAGAGGTTCCCCAAAATGCCTCACTATTACAGTGGCAAGGGACCTATCAGGCGCAAAAGCAACCTAGCGCCTGAGAAAGGCATGTGTAGGCATCAGTCCCTGACTGCAAGCAGAAGAAAGGCTACCAGAAATGACTGCAAATGCTGCAGCTCCCTAACTCTTAGCAACGTGTAGTATCCATGGCTGAGTGAGGTGTGGATGGAAAGGAATGAGGTTGCACGCTGGACCATGTCACAGATAACAGGAACACTGCACAAGATGTCAGGTGGGATACAGAAAGAGGGTGGGAAAAGATTTGTTTGTGAGGCCTGGTCTACACTAAGCGTTTAAACCGATTTAAGCAGCGTTAAACCGATTTAACGTTGTACCCATCCACACAACGAGGCCCTTTATATCGATATAAAGGGCTCTTTAAATCGGTTTCTGGACTCCTCTCCAAAGAGAGGAGTAGCGCTAAAATCGGTATTACCATATCGGATTAGGGTTAGTGTGGCCGCAAATCGACGGTATTGGCCTCTGGGTGGTATCCCACAGTGCAACAACGTGACCGCTCTGGACAGCAATCTCAACTCGGATGCACTGGCCAGGTATACAGGAAAAGCCCTGCGAACTTTTGAATTTCATTTCCTGTTTGGCCAGCGTGGAGCTCTGATCAGCACAGGTGACCACGCAGAGCTCATCAGCACAGGTCACAATGCAGTCTCCTGACAATCGAAAAAGAGCTCCAGCATGGACCGCACGGGAGGTACTAGATCTGATCGTTGTATGGGGAGAGGATTCAGTGCTAACAGAACTCCATTCCAAAAGACGAAATGAAAAAACATTTGAAAAAATTTCCAAGGCTATGATGGAAAAAGGCCACTGCAGTGCAGAGTGAAAGTGAAGGAGCTCAGACAAGCCTACCAGAAAACCAAAGCAGCAAACGGAAGGTCTGGGGCAGGGCCGAAAACATGTCGCTTCTATGCTGAGCTGCATGCAATTCTAGGGGGGTCCGCCACCACTACGTCACCCCTGTCCATGGATTCCGAGGTGGGGGTGGTAATCTCAGCCATGCCTGAGGATTCTGCGGACGGGGAAGATGAGGAGGAGGAAGAGGAGGACGAGCTTGCAGAGAGCACACAGCACTCCGTTCTCCCCAACAGCCAGGAGCTCTTTCTCACCCAGACGGAATTACCCTCCCAGCCCTCCCAAGCCACTAGCCCAGACAATGAAGCCATGGATGTGACCTCTGGTGAATGTACCTTTGTAAATATAAAACATGGTTTAAAAACAAGCATTTTTTAATGATTGATTTTCCCTGAGGACTTGGGATGCATTCGTGGCCAGTACAGTTATTGGAAAAGTTTGTTAACATGTCTGGGGATGGAGCGGAAATCCTCCAGGGACATCTCCATGAAGCTCTCCTGGAGGTACTCCAAAAGCCTTTGCAGAAGGTTTCTGGGCAAGGCAGCCTTATTCCGTCCACCATGGTAGGACACTTTACCACGCCATGCATGTAGCAAGTAATCGGGTATCACTGCATGACAAAGCATAGCTGCGTATGGTCCCGGTGATTGCTGGCACTCAAGAAACATCTGTTCTTTATCTCGCTGTGTTATCCTCAGGAGAGTGATATCGTTCATGGAAACCTGGTTGAAATTCAGGAATTTAAGTAAGGGGACAGAGATGGCCATTCCTACTGGGCTGCTTGCCTGTTGCTTAAAAGAAATCCTTCCTTGCACGTAGCCAAGTGGGGGGAGGGGAATAGCGCTGAGCTGTTTCATGTTTGGCTATCAGGGATCTTCCCTGCTACCAGCCATGCGGTGGGGTGGGGGGAAGGGGGTGATTAGCAGTGATCTTCCATGATACCAGCCATGCAGTGGGGGGGAGGGGTAAAGCAAACATCCCACAGAATTGGAAGGGGGGCGTGCCTTCTGCTGCTGCATGTTAACAGGAAAGAAGCAGCACTGAATGGGATTTGCTTGGTATTTGGGAAAGGAGGGCACTCTGTATATGACGGCTGCAGAAGCCAAAAGACAATGGCTTACCATGGCTGCATGCAAGCTGAATTCTGATGCCCAGGCCTGCGTCTGTGAGATCTGTAACACCAGAGCCGCAGGCACTCAATATTAAGATGCAAAATGTGACCTTGTAGTGAAATCACATGTGCTATGTAAGGTGAATAGTGTTGTTCACTGTGAAAGAGTATAACCATTGTTCTGTAAAATGTATTTTTTAAAATGCTTCTCTCCCTTTTTTCCTTCCCTCATGCAGCTACACATTTTTCAAGTCTTCCTACTCCATCCCGAAGGCTATCTCAGATAAGGCGGAGGAAAAAGAAGACGCGAGACGAAATGTTCTCGGAAATCATGGAAGTGACCCGCAATAAAAGAGCTCATCTGAATGAGTGGAAGGACGTAGTATCAAATTACAGGAAAGATGCCAGTGAATGTGAAGACAGGAGGGACCAACGTGAGGATAGGAGGGACGAACGTGAGGAGAGGAGAGACGCTTGAGATGAGAGGTGGCGGCAGGAAGATCAGAGGTGTAGGCAGGAAGATCAGCGGCGGCAGGATGCAACGCTGGGGCTGCTGCGTGATCAAACTGATATCCTCTGACGTCTGGTGGAGCTTCAGGAAGAGCAGTGGGGTCACAGAGTGCCGCTGCATCCCCTGTGTAACCACCCTCACCACTCACCATGTTCCATATCTTCCTCACTCAGACGTGTAAGAACGCGTGGGGGAAGGCTTCATGCACCCGCCCACTCCACCCCCGTGGATAGCCCAACCAAAAGGCTGTCATTACATTGAAATGTTTTTAGTAGCCTTTTCCTTCCCTCCTGTCCTCCTCCCAAACCACACCCGGGAAATCTTGTCATTTCTCTCCCTCTTTTTATAATGACTTTTTAATAAAGAATACATGATTTTTAAACGATAGTGACTTTATTTCCTTAAGCAAGCTGTAATCGAAGGGCGAAGGTGGGTTGCTTACAGGGAATGAGTTAATCAAGGGGGGAGGGGTTCATCAAGGGGAAACAAACACAACAGTTACACCGTACCCTGGCCCGTGATGCAACTCGTTTTCAAAGCTTCTCTGATGCACACCACTTCCTGGTGTGCTCTTTTAATCACCTTGGTGTCTGGCTGTGCGTAATCAGCGGCCAGATGATTTGCCTCAGCCTCCCACCCCGCCATAAAGGTCTCCCCCTTACTCTCACAGAGATTGTGGAGCACACAGCAAGCAGCAATAACAAAGGGGACACTGGTTTGGCTGAGGTCTGAGCGAGTCAGTAATGTGCACCAGCGCGCCTTTAAACAGCCAAATACACATTCTACCACCATTCTGCACTTGCTCAGCCTGTAGTTGAACAGCTCCTGACTACTGTCCAGGCTGCCTGTGTATGGCTTCATGAGCCATGGCATCAAGGGGTAGGCTGGGTCACCCAGCATAACTACAGGCATTTCAACATCCCAACTGTTATTTTCTGGTCTGGGAAGTAATTCCCTTGCTGCAGCCGTTTAAACAGAGTAGTGTTCCTGAAGACGCAAGCGTCATGAACCCTTCCTGGCCATCCCACGTGGATGTTGGTGAAACGTCCCTTGTGATCAACCAGTGCTTGCAGCACCATTGAAAAGTACCCCTTGTGGTTTATGTACTGGGTGCCTTGGTGCTCCGGTGCCAAGATAGGGATATGGGTTCCATCCATCGCCCCCCCATAGTTAGGGAATCCCATTGCTGCAAAGCCATCCACTATGAATGACCTGCACATTTCCCAGAGTCACAACCTCTCGTAGCAGCAGCTTAATGATTGCTTTGGCTACTTGCATCACAGCAGCTCCTGCAGTAGATTTTCCCACCCCAAATTGATTCCCGACTGACCGGTAGCTGTCTGGCGTTGCAAGCTTCCAGAGGGCTATTGCCACTCGCTTCTCAACTGTGAGGGCTGCTCTCATCTTGGTATTCTGGCATTTCAGGGCAGGGGAAAGCAAGTCACGAAGTTCCATGAAAGTGCCCTTACGCATGCGAAAGTTTGGCAGCCACTGCGAATCGTCCCACACCTGCAAAACTATGCGGTCCCACCATTCTGTGCTTGTTTCCCAGGCCCAAAATCAGCATTCAGTAGCTAGAACCTGCCCCATTACCAGCAGGATCTCCAAAGCGCAGGGGCCCGCGGTTTGAGAGAATTCTGTGTCCATGTCCTCATCACTCTCTTCGCCGCGCTGCCGTAGCCACCTTCTCCTCCTCGCCTGGCTTTGCAGGTCCTGATTCAGCATAGACTGCACGAGAATGCGCGAGATGTTTACAACGTCCTGACTGCGTTATTGATCTGAGCAGGGTCCATGCTTGCTATGGTATGGCGTCTGCACAGTTCACCCAGGAAAAAAGGCGCGAAATGTTTGTCTGCTGCTTTCAGGGAGGGAGGGGTGAGGCTGTACCCAGAACCACCCGCGACAATGATTTTTGCCCCCATCAGGTACTGGGATCTCAACCCAGAATTCCAAGGGGCAGGGGAGACTGCAGGAACTATGGGATAGCTATGGGATAGCTAGCCACAGTGCAACGCTCCAGAATTCGACGCTAGCCTCGGACCATGGACGCACACCGCCGAATTAATGTGCCTAGTGTGGCCACATGCACTCGACTTTATACAATCTGTTTTACAAAACCAGTTTATGTAAAATTGGAATAATCCCGTAGTGCAGACGTACCGTGACAGACAAATATGATTTAAAACATATATGTCATATACATGGGTATAATTGGGAGAACATTTGCTGTCAGAATATGCCAGTGGAATGGAAAGTAAAATGTGGCACAAACCTCTCAGCTTTGTCTCTACAGTCACTTCATACTAAATTCAAGGGAGGCAAAGAAAAAAATAATCACCCTCTTTTCTTAGAACATTTCCAAAACTGAACATACTCCAACTGAAAACCAAGCAATCAACAATATCTGACTTTCTGATCATCTTCTGCTCCAGTCCTGTGACACAATATCATCCATATACATATTTAAGTCTACTACCCCTGAAGTTGTACAGCAAACACAGCATTCCCCATGACAGCTATGAAACCTATAGGTAAAGACAGATCTGATCAGTTCACAGGATCCCCTGCTGCTGAGCTGAGCTACTAACCAGTTCATAACCCCAGCAGATGCCTCTGTTTCTAAGCCTCTGGGAACTTTAAGAGCAGCCTGTTGTATCCCTCCTGTCATGACAAATGGGTGAAAGCTAAAAACTGGAAACGGATTGTTTCCCTGGTATCCGACCACTGGCAGGGCTGTTCTTAGCCATAGGCAGAATAGGCAGCTGCCTAGGGCACCACTAGGTCTGGGGGCACCGCTCTGCTGGGAGCCCAGACAGACGAGAAGCAGTGGAGCATGTAAGAGCAGGGCTGCCGGTCCTAGAGAGAGCCGAATGCAGCACAGTCTGAGGGAGGGAATTGGCTGCTGTGGTCTCTGGGAAGGGGTGGGGAAAGGAACTCACCTGTAGGGTGACCACATGTCCCAATTTTATAGAGACCGTTTTGATTTTTGAGTTTTTTTCTTATATAGACTCCTATTCCCCCCACCCCCGTCCCGATTTTTCACACTTGCTGTCTGGTCACCCTAGGTGGGGGTAATTGGTACCTACATGAGACAAAGCCCCAAATATCAGGACTGGCCCTATAAAATCAGGACATCTGGATCTGGTCACCCTAGCTAGGGAGTGCATCTCTCCTCCGGGCTGGCAGCAATCCATCTCATCCGGGGGGGAGCTGCACAGGGCAGGATGAGCTGCTGTGGCTCCATGGATGCCCCGTCCCTGAGATCAGATGCTGTGCTAACTTCACCATGGTCTGTTGGGCTGGCGGTGGTGCCCATTGGCGTGTGATCGGACCTGAGGGTTTGCTGCTGCTGTTGCCACTCTGCACCCAAAGAGGTGGATTTTGCGGTCCTGCAGTTTCCCACCTATCTTCTCCTCTACTGCAGCTGTTGGACCAGCAGGCTGGGGGGTGAGCCAAGCATGAAAGTAGTACTGTGTTGCCATTTAACAAATTTGTTTGCCAAAAATGCTTGCTAACAATTCTGAATTCAATTTCAATATTTTTGTTAACAAAAATCAATATCTTAGCCAAAAACAGAAAATTAAGTTGACAATTATTTGTGACAAGTTTGGCATGGGGAAGGGAGCAGGGCAGTTTTCATCAGAGAAACAAAAAATGTTGACTGACTTTCCTATAGCCCTGTTACTGCTAAATAGAGCCCTCCAACAACAGTAATATGCTCATCTCCTTACTAGTGTATAGAGCAGGGGTCAGCAACCTACAGCACGTGTGCCAAAGATGGCACACAAGCTGATTTTTGGTGGCACGCAGTGGTGGGCTGAGCGGCTCAGCCTGCCACTGCTCTGGGGTTCTGGCTGCTGCCTCATTGCCACCCAGGGTCCCGGCCACCGGCCCCATTCAGCAGCCACTGCTGGTCTGGGGACCCCCAAGGAACCCCAGGCTGGCAGCGGCTGAGCAGGCCGGCAGCTGATATCCTGGCTGAGCCACTCAACCCGCGATTGGCCTTGGGTTCCATTCACTCAGCTGGTAGGTGGGCTGAGCAGGACTAAATTCAACGAAATAGGAAAACAAGAGCAACTTATGACAAAGTGCAAGAACCTAGAGCAGTGGTCCCCAACCTCTTTCATCTGGTGAGCGCCAGATGAAGGACCATGGGGGGGACGAGCATCTGCCAAAATGCCGCCAAAATTCAGTGGCATTTCAGCGGCGACACCTCTGGATGACACTGCTTGTTGGCGGCAAGAGGAGTCATCCAGAGGTGTTGCTGCCAAAATGCCGCCAAATTTTGGTGGCATTTCGGCAGATGCTTGTCCGCCGGCCAGCATGCGGTTGCACTGAGAGGCCCCAGCGGGCGCCATGGCACTCTCGGGCACCGCGTTGGGGACCCCTGACCTAGAGAGCCTCCTGAAGCACGGCGATCGTTTTGATTTAAATGGACTTGAACTGTATGAAGAATTGAGTACACTGTCATCCATGGTGCCACACGCAAAATCGATGATGGACATTGTACAGTTTACTCATACCAGCAAAGTTGTTGACATATATCCTAATGTTTACATTGCCACTTGTATTCTACTGACAATTCCTGTAACAGTAGCATCAGGAGAATGGAGTTTCTCAAAACTAAAGCTCATTAAAAACTATCTCCGCTCTACAAGGAGTCAGGAACACTTGATTGGTCTTGCTATTCTTGCAATCAAAAAAGACACCACTTTGTCATACAATGACATTATTACTGATTTTGTAGCCAAACAAGCCAGAAAGATTGCTTTTAATTAAAAACAAATCCTTGTTTCAATACCTCTTCATATACATTTCCAATAAAATGTTGACAAATTAAAAAAATTATATTATTTGCATCAATCTGTCAAATCAGAATCTTTTCTATAGTGCTACCTCTTTAGTGCTAGTCCATCTGCATTACAGTGTGCTTAATTAAGTTAAACTGGTTTTAATAACATGCATGTGGCAAGTTTTCCAATAGTGTAAGCTTATGTTTGTGTTGCTAAGAGCAAGACAGGCACAGGGGCACCAGTTTAATAATCCCGCCTAGGGCACCATAA
Source organism: Gopherus evgoodei (assembly GCF_007399415.2). NCBI lineage: Eukaryota > Metazoa > Chordata > Testudines > Testudinidae > Gopherus > Gopherus evgoodei. Next base: position 139,488,385 of record NC_044326.1, read on the forward strand.
ATCCAAAGCACGGCCCTGACCACTGGGGACTGTTTACAGCAATGTCTTGGGGAGTTTGCGAAATATGCTATTAAAGGACAATTCTTGTACTGTTACAACACTATGTAGCACTTTGCACGTTCAATGCACTGAACATACATTGCCTAAATAATGCCCCCCAAATCCTTGAGAGGTACGTATCATGCCCATTTTACAGTGGAGGAAACTGTAACACACAATTTGACCAAATTCTAGCAGAGGCCACTGCCCAGCTAGGATTAGAATTCAGGAGTAAAGTTAGGTCCAGAAAGGAATTTCAGTTCACCGGCAAATTACAAAATAAAAATAAATTTTAAAAAGTGTTTGGGTTGAACCAAAAGTGGCACTTAAAAAAATTAGAAATTGAAAACAAAAAAATTTCAAGTTGAAATGAATCAAAAGGTTTCAGCATTTCTAAGACAAAAAATGTTAGTCCAAACATTTGGGTAATGTTGAAACAAACCATTTAACCTTTTAAGCATTTTGACCAAAGCAAAGGATTCACAAAAAGTCCAGAAGAGGGTGTGCCTCCCTTTAAAAGCTTTATTCCAGTGAGTAAGGTGCTCCTCTGGGATACAGAATTTCCCTCTCTGCTTGAGGTGGAAAAATGATCTGAACTTGGGTCTTCCACACTACAAGGATGTACCGTAACCACTGAGCTCTGGGATACTCTAGTACGGAGCTTTCTCAACCTCACCCCTTGATTCAGTCCTCCTCAAGAGCTGTTGGAGCAGGGATTTGAGGATGGGTCTCCCACACCCTGGGGACCAGACTGTAGACTCATTCTCACTATCCTTCTGCCCAGTGATTGGCCACTGTTCACACTCATTCATGATGATAATGGATAGCCATTTGGCCAGGGAGAGCAAATACTGAACCTGAGGTGGCAATAACTCCCCTGCTGGACCTTGTAAGGGTGGATGGAGTCACTTCACGGTAATTTCCTTTCAGAGATCCCTGACACACAGGATGGGTAATTTCGCGCCTTCTATGAGTCCCACAGGGTTCAGTCCTGGCAATTCTCTGGTTCAGCACATGCAGTTAGCCACTGGGGGATCGGAGATAGTGCTGTGGCACATGGTATTGTCATTCAGTTCTCTGCCACTTTCCTCTGACTGCAAACAGAGATATCTTCTTGCACTCTCTGTGTGTGGCTGGGGCAGGCCTTGGCTGGGAGCCTGCTGGCAGGGGCTTGGTCTGGATTAGACTGAGGTGATGCCTGCTGGCAGGGGGAGGCATTTTCAGGTACTGAGGGGTTATCATTTTAGCCCCCACTATGGAGTGCACCTGCCAACTATTAAGGTGGTTTGCAATGTAGTGGTCTTTTTGGACTTGGCGCTGTTAGATTCCCAGAAAGCCACCAGGGTCAGAAACTCCTTCCCTTTTCAGCTGGTCAAGAGACCTCGTCCTTTCCCTTCACATGTGCGCTTTGCCATGTTTATTGTTGCCTTTGTCACTATAAGACTAGTCTGCTATAACGGGTTAGTGCAAAGAAGAGCTGCCCACCAGGTAGATCAATAGAGAGAGGACCTGTGTTCCATCCTCTATACAGACTGCCAATCCAATTCACTTCTGGGTGCAAGTCAAGCCACCAATCACTAGAACACTTGAAATGGCTTAGGAGTAAGTCTGTCTTCCACACCCCATTATCACAGCAGTCGTGTTTTCAGGGCACTCCCTGGCAGTCACAACCATCTGGAAATGGCAAAAGAGCAGAGCTGAGAACTGGTTCTCGCCTCTGGCACTCAGTACTGCTAGGAATCCCTCTAGGCTAAACCTAGCCTCATGTAGGAACAATTAGTGAGCATAAAGCACTGAGCCAGCTGGTGAAGGGGAAGAGGGACACTGCTCAAGCTGCAGTCAGTGCTGCTGGAAGGCATATTTTTGAGAAGCATGCCCCGCTGATGCCAGGTGCTACAGCAGACAGCGCTGGCTGCTGTCCCCCTCCTGCAAAGCCAGCTTTGGCTTGGACTTCACTCACACTATCGCAGAGACTCAGCCCCAGTCTGCCCCATACTTTGTCATTGAAGCATCTCTGTGGCCAGGCTTCTGATGAACTGGAGGTTATTGAAATCTTGGCAATTAGACTCTTGCCTGGTAATCTCACCAGGCTGCTCTCTTTATGGTGCTAGTTTGGTTGCTGTTGGAGAATTCACAGTATAAAGTATTGACTTAGGAAAAATGGAGGGTCAGATCCTCAACTTGGGTAAATTGGTAGAGCTTCAATAACGCTGGTTCACACCAGCTGAGGCTCTGGCTCATGATATTTTCCTTCTTAATAATGCAAAGGGTAATATAAAATTTATGGAGATGTATGTATCTCATAGAGCTGAAAGGGACCCTGAAAGGTTATTGAGTCCAGCCCCCTGCCTTTACTAGCAGGACCAAGTACTGATTTTGCCCCAGCTCTCTAAATGGCCCCCTCAAGGATTGAGCTCACAACCCTTGGTTTAGGGGACCAATGCTCAAACCACTGAGCTATCCCTCCCCCTCAGTAGCAGTGAGGCACTACAATGATGGCACCTTGGAAAGACACGGCCCCATCACCATTACAAGGGCTGAAAAGGCACAATGAGAACAGGACATCAGGAACATGGCAAGACAACAAGGTGACAGGGTTCTAGTATTAGCCCGAGAGAAGAGAAATGAAACAACCAAAAGCATCAGGAAAATACATACTGAAGCACACCGATACAAACAGAACACACAGAGTGAAGCCTGTTAGAGTGTCCTCAACAGATACTGCAGCATATATGGTTGTCCTACCAGGGGTCTCAGAACAAAGAATGGTTTTACAAATTGGAACGTGTGCTGGGACATATACAAAAAGGGTCAGTTCAGGAAGCCCCGTGGAGTCTTTGGCTCTGAATTTCCTAAGTTTGAGTGGTTTACCATCACAGCCTTAACAATAACTGTGAAGATTCAGAATTTTGTGTGGCAGTATTCAATGGTGGAACAAATCCTAAAATCAATTTTACTCACACACCCTTTTATTAATTTAAGAGGAGTTTTGCTTGAGTAAGGCTGAATGAAAATTGACTAAGGACCTCAAAATTTGGCCTGCTAGACTATATTTGAGATTATTTTTTCATATTTGTTCTACTAACCCCAAGGTTTAAAAAAACAGCTACTCAAAAACAGGATGGGTAACGAATTCCAGCTGGGAAAGGGTTACGTTTGGTTTGTTGATTCACTGAGGTGGGTGACTCATTATCCCACTCACAAGCAAGGGACTCGGTGGGAAGAGGGTGTAGACTGAGCAATCTTATAATTGACCTTCACGCTGTCTTACTGTTGCTTTCTTTGTTAATAAAACTGCTCACCAGAAAGAGGGTGAGTTTGGGCTTTCCATGTAGTAGAGACTACATGGACTGAGCAGGCTGGGAAAGAGTCCTGCTTACACAGCCAGTACAGAAAAGTGCTGTTACCACACACAAAGTTATCATGCTAGGGATCTGAGTGTGGACAATGCTGATCACGTTGACTGTAATCCAAATTTCCACTCAGTCCTCTAACCTTTAGCCATGTAATGGCTACATTGCAAGAGGGAAAACGGAAATGTAAACGTTAGCTGACAGTACAGTTATATTCCTTTTGGTCCAGGAGGCTGCACAGTAACACAGTGTTTGCAATCATGACCTTGGGCAATTATAGCTTCACTTTCCTGTGAAAATGTTTTAGCCAGCAACGATTTTGCAGCCCCATGAAGCATTCCTGATTAGATTTTCAACACTGTTACACATCCTGTCTTCTGTACAACATAGTTTCCATACCAAGAGTGCCATTCAGCACTTTTCAGTACACATGTTCTCCAGGACAATAGAATGAAACTGTCAGCATTTCATACACTCAGACTCAGGACTAAGGTGGGTATCTAAAACATCAATGGACAGCTTCAAAATCAAGTATCTTTATAAACAGCACACTATGTTTTCATTCAGTATAATGCAGAACCAACCCCTGACCATCTCCACCTCACCCACTGAGGGCCAGTCTACACTACACACTTAGGGTGACATAAAACAGTTTACGTCAACCTAATTATGTCAGTGTCTACACTACAGCCTTCCACCCGCGGATGTAAGTGCCCTATTACACCAGCATAACAACTTCCCCTCCACAAAAGGCATAAAGCTTACATTGGCATAGTTAGGGCTACACAGTGTCTGTGTAGACACTGTGCTACTTATATCCACTGTCTTGTCAATTTCACAGTTCATTGAGCCATGAAATTGACAAGACTGCCCAGTGGGAAGCAGGCAGGGCAAGAAGTCAGGGCAGATAAACTCCACTCCCTGTGAGTGAGAAATCCTGGGTGTCTTCCCTCCATGTCCAGCAGAGAACGGGGGGCCAGAAGCCCTGGGTGGCTTCTCCCCACTCCCAGTAGGGAATAGGGGATGAAGAGTGGGGCAGGCCCACTGGGAACCGGGGGGGGGCAGCCAGGCTCCTGACAGGGAGCTGCCAGCGGAGCTGAGACCGGGCTCTCAGCTCCCCAAACTGTACATCTTAGGTGGCAGAAGCGCTCCTGGTGAGGATGTGCACCAGCGACCCAAGGAAGGTAGTGTAATTACTGTGGTTGCTGTAAGTAACCTGATATAGTTTGACTTCAGTTTGTAATATAGACATACCCTTAGGAATTGTAAACCTCAATCCAAATTCCCTGCAGTACCACAATATGTTATAAATTGATTTCAGAATTAAAGCTGATGCCCAGATCATCCACTCAATTTGTCCATAAGCAATTCAATACATTGCAGAAAAAAACAGCATTCCCTACTGTACGTTACCTTAATATTTCAGATTTAAAAACCTATTTTGAGCATATTTTTAGGAAAAAAAAATGTAATAAAGCTATTTTGTAACCAAATGGCACACAAGTTAGAATTTCTACAACCTTTCTACAATTAATATACTATGAAAGGAGGAGGTGGAGGGGCAGTTGTTTGTACCTAACCAATTACACATACATGTAGCTCCAACATAGCACTTTATGGATCAAATCCAGGTCCCCATTGTGATAGCAAAGCCAGTAGATCTGGCCCCTTGAGAATCCTCCCGGCATGGAGGAATGTTCAGGAGAAGTGGTAGCAGAGTGAAAGTGGGTTCTGTACTACCTCCCCTCCTGGGCCACGGTACATGGCATAGCCAAGGTGTCCCTATGCCCCACTGAATGCCAATATCTGCTGGTCTTATGCACCACTTGGCAGAAAGCCCACAGCTTTGGGCACGACTACGCCAAACCAGCAAGCGACCCCTGCCAGCTACGTATCTTCCAGCTCTGCGCTGCCTACCGTGTTACCTATTGTTAGGTATAAAAATGTGGGTAAATATCAGGCTTGATTCACCTCCACGATCACAGACTCCACCCCCTTGACCCCTGGCATCCACTGTCCTACAGGGGGTTCATCTGGGAGGGCTGCTTTGAACCCTGACTGTGTCTGCATATTGTAGAAGCCTGCAGGGGAGCCTCAAGAGGTGCTCTGAACAATGTCCCACATGCCCTCGCCCCCTGCCAAACCAGCCTACCCTCTTTTGGGCTGCACCAGCTGCTTCTAAGCCTCTTGATGGAGTAGTGCATTGCTGGCCCTGTGGCATTGCTCCAGGCAGATTTTCCACAGCTTGGAACCTGCAGCCTGGGGCCTGCCCCCAGAAGCTGGAGGAACCCAAGGAATGAACTCACCCCAGTGGCTCTACAGTAACATCCATGAATTACAGTAATAGTCTGATTTCCAGAAATGCTGATCCCATTCATTTCAATGAGGGATGCAAGTGTCATCAGTGTCTTCATGTCACCAACGGTTAACTGCTAGGTTTTGCAAACCAAACAGAAACCCAAACCAATGGTGAAAAATAAAGATACACCAGGGAACAACAGTAATAAGATTCCTTTGCGTAATCTATTTTTCTTACTACCACTACAATTCTCAAAAAGAAAATTATAGTAAGAAGCTGGGAATCTGCCTACAAGTTTATAGGCTTATGATAAAAGATACATGAACCCTTTGTCAATGGACTCTATTTATGATTATTATTTTATTTGGTCAATTTGCTTAAAGACCATTAAATTCTTACATCAATACTGCTGGCAAAATTCCATCTTAAGTAAATAGAAATGACATTTTAAAATGTTACTCTTCTAACAGAGAGATTGTCAATGATTAGAGCTTAGGGCCAAGGAGAAAGGGAATCCAAGAATTTTAAATAAAGATGGTGCTTTACTTTACCAAAGAAGATTACTTTATCTATGATTTCACTTGTAAAGCTCTCCTGTCAAGCTCAGTTTTTCTCACTTGTACTTTTACAATTAGCTCCCTGGTGCAGCCAGGAATAGAACAGACAGTAGGAGATATCCACTGTAAAGCACCTTTAGCATGATAACCATCAAACAAGGATACATCAATCATCACCTGTAGTTTAAACCTAACTGAAACATGAGCTGACTTGAAAAATGCCTTGTTTTATCCTGCAAGCCTGTCTCAAAATGTTCTAAATATTTGAATCCAGTCCTAGACTACAGAGAATCAGCATGCAATTCACCTGCCTATAGCCCTTCTTGAAATACTTTACCCTGGTGCGGAAAAGAGCAGCAGCCAGTAGATTAACAAAGCCAAGTTTAAATTTCTTAGCTATAAATATATAGCTCTGTGGTGGTAATTTATAGGGTATCTGTGGAAATTATGGGCTTGGACTGGCAGACACTGGGCCTGATTCAAAACTGAAGTCAATCGGGGCCTTTCTAGTAAACTTCAGATTGGTTTTGCATCTGGACCTTTGTACAGCGCAAATAGCTACTGAACATGATGGAAGTTTTGCCCGTGTAAAGAACTAAAGGTTCCTTCCAGTTTGTATTTATTTTATTTGGAAAGAAAAGTCTTTGGTTTGAATTGAGATGGGGGGGAATGGCTTAGCGGTTTAAGCATTGGAGTGAGATCCTCTCCCCCACGCCACTCTTTTCATGTCATGTAAAAAGGCCCTAAAAGCCCCTTTTGCAACTGGGTGTAAATTGCCTCAGGGCCGGCACTGCAGTAGACAGGTGTAAGGCTGCTCTCTAAGGATCACCTTGCAAGCTCTAGCACAGAGAGTGTACTGGGGTGGTGCTGGCCAAAGGAAGAGCGAGGCAGGGGCAAGGTGTCAGCATGCAGTGCTGTGGAGACTCTAGGCAGCAGGGGAGCCCCAGGAAGCTGCTATAACTTAGACAGGTCCCCGGTGCTATTTAAGTTATGCTAGGGGGCCTCTCCAGACCAGGACTGGGAAGGTGTCAGCCTAGTGCCCGCTCTCTCCCTGGGCTGCGAGTTCTCTTAGATGCACAGCATAGAACATCACCCCAGGCTTGAAGTATCCACTATGTTCCCTATTTATAGACTAGACATTTCACAGTTGTCTACCTGGCTGCTTTCCTTTACCCTAATAGGATCAAAATTCAGTGGCAGGGGAAGCAATTTCTCTTTTTAATTTTATATGCAAATACTCAGAAACATATGCACAAACACATGCGTGTGTATGTGTGTGTTTGTATATACATATAGCCTACACACACCACCTGCCTCTCAGGATTACTTCTAACATTTTAAACCTCTGAGCGGCTTCAAAAAGCCCCTTTTAAATCACTCTGCTGGAGAAATGTGTCTTTGTTGTTCCCTCTAACCTTAAACTAGCCTAAGGCCCAGGATGGGAAGCATCCAGCCCGGATTTCAGGTCAATATATCATCGCCCTTCAGAAATAGAACAACTGTATGGCATATTCTTCACTTATTGTCCTAAACAGCTACATACTTTTGCTGTGCACACTTACACAGATGCCATTTTGCACCTCAGCAATGTCTTCATTTCAGTAGCAGGTGAAATCTGGCTTATGCAGCTACCCCACAGGGGAATGTTGTTAGACTCAATTAATTAATGTGTGTGAAAGAAATTAGGGCTCCTCAAACGAAATGAGCTACCGAAATACACAGTATTAGTATTTATGTTAAACAGGGCTAAACTCTGAGCCCACTCACTCTGAAAACGGCAACCAAAGAAAGTTTTATTATAAAACATCAATTTCCACATTGTGCCTCCAATTAAAATTTTCTGGTAAATATCACTCTTTGGAACGTCAATGCCTACTTTTGAATTGACTGAAAACAATCAGTACTATTTCATTTGAAAGAAAACCCTCTTCAGACTCTGAAAGAAAGATCTAATTGACTTCTTTGTTTTCTGAAATAGTGTGTCACTGAATACTTAATATAATATACAGAATTTCCATCCTGCTGGTTATCATAATGAGTTCTTAAAATACCAAGCTGGACAGACCACTTTGCTAAAGAGCTTGCATGATGTGGCTAAGACTGGTGATTGCAATGCAAATGTCAGTTTGAAGAGGAAGCACCATTTTAGGCTTCTGCATCTGTCTTCCCAAGCCTCATTCTCCACTCTCTCACGCAGGTGTACATCAGAGGTGATATAACTGAAGTCCAAGGAGTCACATCAGCATAGAAATAGGCTCTTCATCACTGCACATGGTTTTTCCTTATGAAAATGGAATCATTTGACACTGGCCAACGTGTTGTTAGTCTTACATGATGCATGCTTCTCCTTATCATTGGAATCACGGCGTATACACAATTCAGGTGGGGAAGGTTTGAAACTCAGCTCTGAGTCCACCATATAGAACATAAAATCTTCTCATTTTGAGGCTCTTACTGACCATTAGCCACCATGCAGCTGGCAAAGAAACTGGATCTCATTGTGCTGTAGATTCGATAAACACATAACTAGGTCATGTTATTGCTGGGTATTGTCTTCAGCCACTTTTACAGGATGTAATTTAATATCCATTTGTAAAAGAGCTGATGCTACCACTCCATGCTTGTTCAATATTGGAAAATTTAATTGGATACCTATTTTACTTCAGGCAAACACCAATGAAAACTAGATGAACTTTAAACCCCTTGACCTTATTGACTGACCAAACTAAAACAGAATATCAATACCCCAGAAGCCATACAGGCAACAAGCCGGGTTAACTCTGCATCTCAGAGGCTGTGTAGCTTTTTAGGACTGTTCACAAGGGTGAGTGGTAAGAAACAACTTGCAGAACTCCTGAGCTGACTGATGAATTGCAGATCCAGCATCCTACAAGTGGAAAGGCTGACATTATTCCAGAATCTGGTTTTCCTTCAGGGGCTTTGCTACTTATGGGAGAGCGCAGATTTTAAAATGACATTTGAAGTTAGACTTTTCAACATATTTAAGCCATCACCAGCAGGATTTGTTTCTTTATGGCAGGACAGGGAGAAACAGAAGAGCAAAAGAGAATAAGAATAGAAGGGCAGGAAGAGAGAGTTGAGGTCTTAATGAACCCTTTCTGCCTCTGCTCAGAGTGAGAGAAGTGGAAAATCTGGCCTTTGTGTAGATCTCTTACATGGACTACTTCAGTGCTGTAAGGTGCTCAGATACCATACAGGTGGGTGTGATTTAAACAGGGGTGCTGGAGCGTTCCAAAAAGTGGGGGGGAAGGGGCCACTGCCCCCTCCGTGGCCCCTTCCACTCAAGGCCCCGCCCCCAGCCAAGCTGGAAGCCGGAGAGGGTCAGGACTCGCAGACCCTCCCCCTGCCCAGTGTTGGGGGCAAAGTACAGCCCACAGCCCATGTCCCTGCCCCTCGAGCCCCCGCACCTAGGGAAGGTGGAGGGCCTACAGCTTCCAACAGCTGCCGGCGCAGCTCTGGGGGACAGGCCTCGGAGCCGCAGCCTGGCCATGGCTCGGCAGCTGTGTGGATCCCTGACACAGACCCTCCACCTGCTGTGGGCAGGGAGCCCGGGGGATGGGGACATCGGCCGAGGGCTGCTCTCGGCCCCCTCTCCCCCGGCCCTGGGCAGGTGGAGGGTCTGTGGTGCAGTGCTCCAGCTGCCAGGCTAGTCAGAAGGGTGTGGCCTTGGGGGGAAGAGGAGGGGTGGGGAGGCCCATGGTGAAAATTGGATGGGGCCAGGCCTGCACACTTTCAAAAAGTGGGAGGGCCATGACCCCCTGGTCCCCCCATTCCGGCGCCCTTGGATCTAAAGTTTAAGTAGACAGACAGCTAGCTAGCCTTGGATAGCTGGGTCTCCTCCCCATGACGACTCTTTTAGAATGTGTGTGTCAATGGGGTTTCATTCACAGGGGCTGCAGGTTGCAGGACACGATGCAGGACACTGACTTTGTATTAAACAGAAATGCAGATACAGTCATCACTGAGTCTTTCTTAATGAAGATAAGAACACAGTGGTTGTAGAAGCATTTTTTGCAGAAAAAGAATGGCGAGGAGGGGGAGCATTGAGGTGAGGTTGTCAGGTTGTTTGTCCTCTGCTTACTTATTGCTTGAAAGTTATAGTGTGATCTGTTTTGGGGATTGTGTGCTGAGCTAAGTGGCCTGCTAGGCTAGGGTGGGAGCTTACCAAGGGGGCTCTAATGCGCTCTCCTTTGATTTGTAAGCTCTTTAGGGCCCCTCGACAAAGGAGCAGGGAAAACTCAGGGAGAACAGGGGTTTAAAAAAGTGAGCTTTTAAGCAACCAGAGGAGCTAGCAAACAGGAGAAGTGAACAGGGAAGCTTAGAGACAGAGTGTGAGAGGCCTAACAAATATACGCTAAATTTAAGCCGATAACACCTCTCCCAAAAATAATTGTAAAAACTCTGCCAGGGTTAAAATAATACAGGCAGCTGTCGAGAAGCAGAGTGGGGGCTACCCAGCTTATCGCACTGAATGCAACACACATAGTTACCTGCCTTGTGAGCAGGAGGCATATGAGTATATTCAGTGCAAGCAGCTCCTGGCCCTCAGAGACCACATATGGACTCTTGAGACCATAGTCCCTGAACTGGAGGAGTTGAGGGAGACAGGCAAACACATAGAGGAGACTTTCAGGGACACAGTAGAACAGACTCAGGGCAGGTCTACACTTCAAGACTCCTTATAAGAAATGGAAAGGGAGGTGGATATTTTTTGCTGTTTTACAAATTAAATAGGCAGCTAATATTGTTTTTTAAATTATTATGAAGAACAAGTTTAAGCTTTGTTGTAACGTGCATTTTTTTCCTGGATTGCTCCAGAACTGAATGCTTGTGTAGATGGAACTCTGAGTTGGCTTCTTAAATACCTTCATGCTGTTTCATATCTGATACTCCTTGATGAAACAAACGAGCCTTGTCTTATAACAGGTTTATTCAAAGTGATACAAGCTACGAAAGTGAGATCCTGGAGGAGTGTTGCCATTTTCATAATGTAATAAAAATACTGTAATGATAAATGATAATAAATAGTGTGTAATAAGCATGTCCTAAAAACTAATTTTATATTTCCAAGATCACTGCTTTTATAATTTATACTTAGGTAAAGGAGAAAATCCCTGGAAATATTCATTTTTAGGAGAGGGTTTGCAAGATTTGACATTTTAGTGAAAGGAGTTCAAAGGCTGTTAAAGTTAGGGAACCACTGCTCTACTTCCTAGTAAAGAACAGAGAAGAGAAGTTGATAAAATACAGATGGGAACTGAAGAGGAACAGTCAAACAAAAGAGTCCTGTTCAATTATATCATCTGTAGACACAACTATATATTAGCAAATTCTATAAGTGTTTGTATACAAACACAAGAAGGCTAAATACTAAAATGGGCAAATGGCCTGGTATTAAATGGACATACTGACATAACAGGAATCATGGAAACTTGGCAGAACAATGATAATCAACGGGACATGGTAATATCAGGGTACAAAATCTACAGAATGACAGAGTAGGTTGTGCTGGTGGAGGAGTGGCACTATATGTGAAAGAAAGCAGAGAATTAAATATAGTCACAATCTTAAATGAATCAAACTGTATCACAGAATCTCTCTGGATAAAAATTCTATAATTGAATAATAAGAGTACAGCAGTAGGGACATGCTACAGACCACTTGGCCAGGATGGTGATGGTGATGGAAACTGTGAAATGCTCAGGGAGATTAGAGAGGCTACAAAAACAGAAAACTCAGCAATAATGGAGGATTTCAACTATCCCCATATTGGCTAGATGTACATCAACTCAGGATGGGATACAGATATAAAATTTCTAGACACCATTAATTATTGCTTCTTGGAGCAGCTGGTCCTGGAACCCACAAGGGGAGAGGTAATTCTTGATTTAGTCCTCAGTGTCACAAAGGATCTGGTCCAATAACAGAATATAGGTGAGCTTCTCAGTAATAGAGACCATAACATAATTCAACTAGGCATCCTTTTGGGGGAAAATGTACCAAAGAAACCCACCACAGTATCATTTAACATCAAAAAGGAAAGCGCACAAAATGAGGAAGCTAGTGAAATGAAAACTAAAAAGAACAGTCACAAGGTGAAATGCCTGCAAGCTGCATGGAAGCTATTTAATAACACCATAGAGGCTCAAACAAAATATATAACCTAAATAAGCAAAACAGTAAGAGAACCAAAAAAAAATCATGTATACAGAAAAATAAAAGAGGTGGCTAGAGGCAAAAAGGCATCTTTTACAAATTGGAAGTGAAATCCTAACGAGGAAAATTGAAAGGAACATAAACTCTGGCAAGTCAAGTGTAAAAGTATAATTAGGCAGGGCAAAAAAGAATTTAAATAGCAACTAGCTAAAAACACAAAAAAAAACTGTATTCTTTTAAATACATAGAAGCAGGAAGCCTACCAAACAGCCAGTGGGGCCCTGTGACAACTGAGGTTCTAAAGGAGAACTCAAGGAATACAAGGCCATTGTAGAGAAGCTAAATTAATTCTTGGCATCAGGCTTCATTTACAGAGGATGTGAGGGAAATTCTCACACATGAACCATTCTTTTTAGGGGACAAATCTGAGGAACCATCCCAGATAGAGGTATCAAGAGAGGAGATTTTGGAACAAACTGACATATAAGTCACGAGGACCAGATGGGTTCAAAAAGGAATTAGATAAGTTCTTGGAGGATAGGTCCATCAACAGTGATTAGCCAACATGGTCAGGGATGCAACCTCATGATCTGGGTGTCCATAAACCTCTGACTGCTGTAACCTGGGACTGGGTGAGAACGGATGGATCACTCTTCAAAAGGAATGACTAGCTCATTCCTTTTGAAGCAGTAGGCTCTGGCCACTGTCAGAGAGAGGATGCTGGTCTAGATGGATCATTGATCTGACCCAGAATGACCGTTCCTATGTTCTTATGAAGTGGGGAAAGCCAATGCGATGGAATGTACACCACTCCCACACCAGGTCAGGGCAGAAAAAGTTAACGATCCATCTTGAAGACAAAGATTTAGATCAGGTCGTTTCCAACCACTGGCCTGAAGTGCCAGACTTGGGCTATAGTTAACTATCAGGAGGGGAAAAAGATATAACAAGGGGGCCTTGAAGTCTGCTCTCTCAATCTGTGGAAAATGTATGCATGGGGGAGCCAGCTTTACTGTCCTGGAGACAAAACCTATCCCTGTGGAATAGACTGCTCAGTCAACAGGCCATCTGAACACACAGTGAGTGAAAAAGACTGACCTGAGGAAAGAGAAGGCCTAGGTGGTTATATTCCTCTGGATCAGCTCTGGCAGTGATACCCTGTCATTTTGCTGTTCTGGAGCAGAGAGGCTTTATTCCAACAGATCCCAAAGGTACATTTGTCTCTTCAGCCCCAGCCATCACCAGCTGGCACTTGCCTGACATAGTGTCCATTTCAGGGCACTGGGAAGGCAGTGAATCTGTTCTAAGGGGCACTAGGATGGTGGCTGCAGCAGCATGTGCAAGTAGACTAGCCTGACATGGACAGTTCTTATCTAGCGTGGAAAGGCTGCAGAGGAACATTGGTGAGGTGGAGGGTGACTCTCACCCTGAGTACAGGGGGTCTTCTCATGACAGCCACTGTTTCTTTTTGAAAGGTCAGCAAGGAGATGGATTACTTCACTCTGGAAGTCTCTCAAGGGTAGAATAGGGTTCCTGCTCCTTGTGTATATGTTATGGTTGATGATGGTTCCTTATTGTGAGGCAACCCCTAATGATCCCCCCTTTGATGATGGAGGACCTCAGATACAAGATATTTGTCTCCCCATGTATCCTCCTACAGCTGGATTTGGCGGTTGGGAGGAGTGGGTTATGGGGGAAGCAGGGGTGCTTCGTGCCTCCACAGGAAAGCTGAGTGGTAGGGATAATGCCAGCCTCCAGGGTTGGGTACCTGTGACCAAGACTGTCTGTTGTAATTTTGAAGCCTATGGAGGAGAGTTTCTTTAGCCTCCACACAAGCTCACTGCACCAAGCTCAGCTACCATGGCTCAGGGTGAGGAGGGGAGGTTTTAGACTGGGGAAACCTGCCATAATACGGTAGTAGGACATGTCCTCAAGAGCCTGTTATAGCCTCAGTCAGATGGGACTAAGAACAAGGTGCAATAATTTCCCCCACACACATCTTGGCTAGTAAAGAGTAGTGCAATCCCATTTTATCTGACAAAATTGAAAAGAAAAGAACTTTTACCCACTAAAATACGTTATCAAATTTAATGCACTTTTCCAAAAACAAATCTTGCTCTGTTTACTTTCCAAATTTATTTTGAATTATTCATTTTCTTTGAGTAAGAGAGAGCACTGTAAACTCTGCAATGTTAGAGGGAAAAGTCCAGCCTTTTGTAAAAGCCTTTTTTTCTAGCATCTTTTGGCATGCTTCCCTGGGTTTTAGATTACTTTGTATGGTAAAACATTATGGAATAAGATAACACTGTTATCAAGGCACTAAAGAAAGGCTGAGTTCTAAAGAAATTGAGCCAGAATTTCTTTTCAAGGACAGCAGTTAGTGTATTTGAACAAGAACCAAATTCAACAAGGGAATAACTAATACAACTGATTTTAAGAAGCAAAAATAATATTTTGCTGTATTATGAATGTTAAGCTTGAATACAAAAAAGGAAAATGAAGTACATGTGTGCTTTTCAGTCCCTATTTCAGCCATAAGAGAAAAGCACATGCCACAGAAATGTCACTAGTTTATACTAACTACCCATTGCAAACTCACTTTACAAGCAAGCAAGCAAATCAACATGGTTTTATTTTTTAAAGGCTACTACTGGATCACCAAATATATTTGATCCATTTATTCTGACCACATGCAGCTTAATGTTATAATGTTTCACATTACAATAGTTAAGTTCATGCAATATGTTTTGTAAAAGTAATAAAGACTTTGTAACTGCTTTGCTCTTGCTACTGTGTTAGGCCCTCATCTTGCAAGAAATGGTCAGGCTTGATTGTGACAATTATCTGGCTGCAGCTCAGCAAAATAAAATCAGTATTCACAAGCCTATTATCTACATCTAAATAAAATAATTGTTTCTACTACCCCCCCACCCATTATTGTGCATGTACAGAGTTTCTGAAACCTATTTCATGAAGAAAATAACACTATAGAAACATGTTTAGAAGGAAATCTATTTAAGATTATTGAAGGAATACTATAAATGTTATGTATGTCAACCGTTGGCTAAAGCACTGACTGAAGCTATTCATTCCCTTCAAGACACATTGTTTAAACTTGTGTATCTCCACAGGCTAAGGGCTCTTAGTAAAACCATGTGTCTGATCAATATTCGTACTAGAAAGGCCAATTGCAGCCCTGGAACAAACAGGTGAAACCCTGAGTGAGCTAAGTGAGAGCTGCATCCTCTTACACCAGAGTCTATGTTTGTCCAGTGTTTCCTACCCCCGTACATTTCATGATCTCCAGCTTAAGGTTATTAAAACAGGATGCTGTCCAACAGGGGGGAAAGTTGGTTCTCTTCGATACATGTTAGCTAAAGCTGTCGAGTAACATGTGTTTCTCGTTTTACACTTATCACTCATTCTTAAAAATAGTATAATATACCATCTGTCACACAACAGCCATTCATAATGAATGAGATTTGGGCTGAGTTTGACTGTGAAAAGCCATTTAACATGAGTATCAGTGTGTGTATGATGAAGTGTTGTAAGCAATTCCCAGGAGTTTTTCCTTCCATACATTATATCAGGACAACCAACTGTCTTCTCTCATGTACATACTGCTCTAGAAGCCTGGTTTATTGAGTCATCGCAGACAGCATGCTTAACTTAGGTGAGCATCATCCCAGACAAAATTAACATCATCTGGCCCCTTTTTCCATCAGACTGCTAAGAACAAGCATGCCCTGCTAGATGTTTGCGGCAGTGCGTGGAGTGGCTGACTGGAGCTCAAGGAAGATGCCCAAACGCAGAAAAACACCACGCCAGCAGCATTTTCCCCACTCTTCTTAGTATAAAGTAACACACTGAAATGGTTGCTGGTGTTTTCTGAACCTGCTTCTGACACTTTGCTAACTCTATCAACTGATAAATTGTGCCACTTGGGGGACAGGGGAGGAGAGAACAACCAACCTGTAGAAAAAACTTACACTCTCTCTGTATTTGGAAGGGAATTTCTCCTTCCAGTCTTACCATCATGCCACAAATTCCTCAATTTATAGCTCCAAGAGTGAAATCCTGGCCTCATTCAAGTTAATGGCAAAATTCTCACTGACTTCAGTTGGGCCAGAATGCTAACCCGAGCAACTAAGGTTTTGATCCACAGTCCTCTAAAGTCAATGGAAAGACTCCTATGGAAAGTTAGTGGGCTAGGTCTGGGCTAGTCCTTGAGTCAAAAGGGTAGTGTGAACTCAAACGGAAACATCTTCAATAAGTCTGATACCCTTTTCAGTCTAAGACATCATTTAAATTAGACATAACTACAAAATACAGCAGGATGTATTTTAATTTATTCCATTTGAAACAATAGATAAGCCATTTTTAAACAGAAAAGCTATATACATATTCTGATAGATAGCAAACAACAGATAAACGCAGGTATTCAGGTATTCAGTTGCTGACTTTGTCTACAATACATAGTCATGGTACTTTAGCATTTTGAAACAATGATATGGCTCTGGTGATCAAGTTCATAAGGAAACAAAGACTGTGCTCTTCCTAACAACAAGACAATATTGCCTTCATAAATGTATACAATAAATTCTGTTTGCTTAAATTATTTGCTTATAGTATGTATCAAAAGGGAAAAAAATAGGTTCTGATCCAGCAAGGTACCAAGCTTTGCCATATGAGTAGTCCCACCAATGCCTACTAGGGAAAAATAGACGTCACTGTATTTTGAATCCTAACTAAAGTATATTCAATACTGCTTGGAAATAGCCAGCTGAGTGCAAGTACCCAAAGCAGCAATAGAAACTGAATTGTACGCACACTTAAAGTAAGTACTATTCCTGTGTATGATTTTTTAAAGTTCTGGTGATAACAATGCAATATAATTAGATCTGGCAATTTTTTTTGTTTAGATTCAATAGACAGTATTCATGTTTATTCTAAAGCATTTTTTGCAGATTTATAAGCATTTAAGATCTCAAAATTGTGCAAAATTATGGGCTCTAAGCATTTTTTAAAATCAATTTAAATTTTCACAGTTGTGGGATATGAGGGTTACACAATGGGGGGAAAATAAATATTTAATAATGGTAGGTGTAGAGATTCTGAAAAGTTGAAGCTTTATAACAGTTAAAACACACAAATATCTGTATATCAAACTCTAATAAGTTCTCAAGCAGCTCGTTTCTTACTTTATCTATCTATACATTTTGATTACCATCGATGGATATATTTTTTCATCAGTTTCTGTGTGTACAGTGAAATTGATGTTTACTGACATTTACCGATAAAAAACTAATCCCTCTAAGCCTAAATATAATTTTACAGTTAGAGAACAATCCAGCAACATAGATTTCCCTCTCTCAAGTGAGGTTAGAATGTTGAAGCTATTTATCATCCATTCGAACATTCTGGGACAAATTCAGCAAAAATAATCTTCAAGATCAACTATTCATTTTTTCTAGACAACGCTTAGCTTTGGAAGCACTCTTGTTAACATTCCACCCAGCCTGTGTGATCTCTCCATTACCCATGATTCTCACAAACCTTAAGCTCATAATATAGTACTACTTCCAGAATATGTAAAACTTGTCCTGGTCATGCCCTATCATTTCTTAGTTTTCAGAATGGAGAGAGAGTAAGTAGTGGTGACCCCCAGGGATCTGTCCTGGGCCCAGATCTATTTAACGTATTCATAAATGATCTGGAAAAAGGGGTAAACAGTGAGGTGGCAACATTTGCAGATGATACAAAACTACTCAAGATAGTTAAGTCCCAGGCAGACTGCGAAGAGCTACAAAAGGATCTCACAAAACTGGGTGACCGGGCAACAAAATGGCAGATTAAATTTAATGTTGATAAATGCCAAGTAATGCACATTGGAAAACATAATCCTAACTATATATATACAACGATGAGTTCTAAATTAGCTGTTATCACTCAAGAAAGAGATCTTGGAGTCATTGTGGATAGTTCTCTGAAATCATCCACTCAATGTGCAGCGGCAGTCAAAAAGCAAACAAAATATTGGGAATCATCAAGAAAGAGATAGATAATAAGACAGAAAATATCATATTGCCTCTATATAAATCCATGGTATACCCACACCTTGAATACTGGGTGCAGATGCGGTCGCCCCATCTCAAAAAAGATATATTGGAATAGGGAAAGGTTCAGAAAAGGGCAACAAAAATGATTAGGTGTATAGAATGGCTTCCGTATGTGGAGAGATTAATAAGACTGGGACTTTTCAGCGTAGAAAAGAGACAACTAAGGGGGGACATGATAGAGGTCTATAAAATCATGAGTGGTATAGAGAAAGTAAATAAGGAAGTGCTGTTTACTCCTCATGATACAAGTACAAGGGGCCACCAAATGAAATTACTAGGTAGCAGGTTTAAAGCAAACACAAGGAAGTATTTTTTCATACAACACACTGTCAACCTCTGGAACTCATTGCCAGAGGGTGTTGTGAAGGCCAATACTATAACGGAGTTCAAAAGGGAGCTAGATAGATTCACCAAAGATAGGACCATCAATGGCTAGGTGTCCCTAGGCTCTGTTTGCCAGAACCTGGTATTGGGTGACAGGGCATGGATCACTTGCTGATAACTTGTCTGTTCATTCCCTCTGGACAGGATACTGGGCTTGATGGACCTTTGGTCTGACCCAGTATGGCCGTTCTTGTGTTCTTATGATTTTAGCTTGGAAATGCACCTGACCCAAAACCTTGACCACCTCTGAATGGTGAGGATGTGCAGATCAAAGTCCAGTCTATGATTGGTCTAAAATTGATCAACCTGTATAAATCAGGAAGTCAGTTTAAAGGGCTGGTGATAGTCTGAGAAGTGATTCTGTTAAAAAAATAAATAAAAATAAGTGGTTGGGTTTATACTCCTTCTCCATGACTCTTCCATAGTAAATCGGTTCACTTTAGAAGCCATAAGATTTTTTTTTCTAAGTGTTAATACATGTCCAACAAGTTGTGTTCTTACTGCCCTGGACACATCACCACTGTGCAATAAAAGCTTTCCAGTCAGAGATTAGCTGACAGGCTCATGGAGATCCCAGCTCTCTTTCCCATATTTCTTTTCTGATGTTTGCAATGGGTGGACCAGAAGGCAGCTTGGTATGGGATTTTTGCTCAGCACACACTCCCTAAGTACAGCTGTACCCACAATGAGAGAATGCTGCCATGTCCTTACTGCCATGAAGCATATGCAGCTCATTTGAGATGTTGTTGCCATTCTGCAGCTAACTAACAGGGGTATTTAAGTGCAACACACAGGGAGGAAGGATGGTCCAGTGTCTAGGGCATTAGCTTGGGATTTAGGAGATCTGGGTTCAAATCCTTTACTTACTAGAGACTTCCTGTATGACTTGGGCAAATCAGTTAGCCTGTCTGTGCCTCAGTCTCCCATCTGTTAAAGGGGGATAATAGGACTTCCTACCTGAAAAGAGTGTTATGCAGCTAAATAGATATGCAGTGCTCAAATACTACAGTAAGGGGAGCCAAATAAGTACTTTAGATAGAGAATATAGACTTGCCTTCCCTGAAAGAGACTGCCCCAGTCATCTCTTCTCTATGAGACCTACTGAGCTCCTTGGTTGGACAATGCTTAGTGCAGATTGATACATATTAGAAAGAAATTAAAAAAAAAAACAGACATCTTTGAGCTGCTTAAATGGGCCTTTGTTAGGAGCACACTGAAAGTTACAGAGGGAGTTGGTAGCAACTCCCATATTTAGGCTGCATATCAACCCATTACAACAGAACTTCTCAACCTTTCTTTTTTGAGAAGTTCTAACACCTCCATTGCTTTCAACAGGCCTCTAACATTTGTGTATAAATTATGCCCACTAACACCTGCTAAAAAGGCTTAGTTCCTTTACATTGGGCCTTCAAGTTTAAAATCAAACCTAGGAAGGAAAAATACCCTTTCTTATTTGTGAATCTGTTTTCCCAGAGTGTCTCTCAATATTTCATTTTAAATTTCAATCTCCTAAGTTTCTTGATTCATCTAAAATATTTATTCTTCCTGAACACCAGCATCAGTTTTTATTTCATTCTTGAAAACTGAGTGCACCCCTGTGCTTAACTCTAAACCTGCAGGCTAAGAGACTGCTGATTTGCAAAATCCACATAGTATTAGATGATTTCAATTAAGGGCACATTTCTATTGGCACTTGTAAATGTGCACTCTCCCCACCAGTGATATAGTGAAAGGAGATTGGTGGGGTAAGTAATGCGTCCTTTGTTTCCGACTCCAAGGAAGAAAAAGAACTAATAAGGGAATCTGGGAATTCCACTGAATAAAAAACTGATTTTTTTGTTTTGTTTTGATTTTGTTTGTATGTTTGGCTGCAATCCCTATGAAATTGTATGCCTTGGAAGAAAGGCAGTTTGTCAGCAGGATACAACGTAAAGATTCTTTGCTCAAAAATCAGAAATAACCATAATGGGTGGTTAGGTTAGTATTTTTATGGTCCCTAGCTCATGCACACAAGTCATTCATTTAACTAAGTGGAACACGGGAAGCTTTGCTTTAGCAGGGATGCTTTCATAACCAAACCAGAGTGTACACAGCCATGTTTAACCCCTTAGGAACACTTGTTATTTTCTCTTGGGGGATGTGGGGAGAGCATGCAGGGAAGGTCTACCTCCTGGGAAGGGAATAACCCAGAGGGATGGAATCTGAAGGAACCACAGGACCATTTATGTAATAAAAACTGGCAGCCAGCAATGCATTGCTGTGAGAGCTTGAAAACATTGTTTCTCAGCCATCTGTGGTTAAGAACTGCAGAAAGGAAACCCCCACAAAGAAAGGCAAGGGAGGTGCGGATACAGGATTCAAAAATCTTATGGCACTGAAAAATAATTAAGAACAGTATTCTTGGGAGAAGTGGTTTCATTAAATTGTTTTCAGGTTGCAATTTTCTCTCATCTTCTCCCTCCCCTCAACAATGTTAAAGCAATAAAAGTATCAGATTGCTTTCTAGTGCATGGATTCTCTTAAAACTGTCATTATTCAATTATCTGTCTATTCACTGGCCCTAAGGTCCAGCGGAGGAGATATTGTGAGCTTTCATTTAATGTTTTTAAACGTACTTCTGTCCACTTGTGATACAATAAAACTTTATTGAATTCTGTTCCCACATCACACTTAACATCCTTCACTTTTATTGATATGTGAGCCAACCCACTCTTCTGTCAGCAATAAGAAGAGTATTTCCAGCAAAGAAATTACCTTTTTTGCCATCAATACCGCAACAGGGAAATGTGAATTCAACATATATGATTTTTTTTAAAACCAGTCTTTAATAAAGAGATGAATGATAGTTAAGTGTTGCTTCCCACCCACCCCACCTCCATCACCTTGTCAGCATTTAAAAATATATGGGACTATTCTAAGGATGAGAGAGAGTTGGTCACCTGGCGATATTGACTAGTCCCGTTCAGCCAGAGGGGAGAGAAGTCAGGACAATCTATCCCTTGTCAGAAGCAAGATCCATCTTTTCTTCTTAAAGCAAATAATTCCCAGAGTGAGTGAGGCTGGCGGAAGGGAGGACTAGGGATATATAATACAGCAGCCATTTTCAAAAGAGAACATGGGCTGGTAAAGTCATAAGAGGATACGTTTTTCAGAAAGAAATGGAGAGGCTTTTGGTGGACAATGCACTGTCACCAGCAAGTCTTCCTGCAACTGATGGAATTTATGGAAAATTAGAGAAACAGGAGAAAAGAAAAACAAAACAATGCAAGGCAGGACGGGGGAACCAACAGAGAGTTTAAAATATTCCATACGCTTTTCTTTGAGGGAACAGGCACAACAGTGTTCTACTGAGCATCAGTGTTCAAGGTCAACTATCTCATCAAACTACAGACAATTCCCACATGCTGCTCTGCTGGAACATACTCAACTTTCCTTTGCTGTTTAGCAAATATTTCTATTAATGCTATGGCTGCATATATAGCCCATGATTTGAAACCTTACGGAGTAAACCGACAACTTAGACATAGCAGGCTGAGATTACATTCTAATGGAACGTGTGATGAAACATTAATGCCTTAATTACAAAAGCTGATGCACTTCTTCAGGAGAATAGCACATTGCAAAGCTTAATTCAAAAAGGTAACAGGGCACTAGGTCTCCTGAGAATAGCTCCACTGTGCCACAGAAAATCTACAATGGAGGCAGGAAATTGCCCCAAAAAACATAGTCCATTTTACCTCAGCAAATAGACAAGAAGGAATTCAGGTTTACTTAGTGGTGCTGTGCAAGCCACTTTTAACTTGTAAGGCACTCAAAAGACATCCTAAACCTCACCATCTAGACTAAACCCAGGGCAGGGATGACTAGGTAGGTCTTGTTGGAAGAAACTGGAGCATACTCATGAGTATAGATAACGTCTGTGTTTGACTGGCCAAAAGATGGAAACCTTCACTGCACACAGTGTGTTGGCACTAATATGATCTGAAGTAACAAATGCAAGGAAGGGCTTGTCTACACTACCAGCCGGATTGACGGGCAGTGATCGATCCAGCGGGGGTCCACTTGTCATGTCTAACAAGGACATGATAAATTGACTGCCAATTGCTCTAGCATCGACTCCGGCACTCCAGCTCAATGAGAAGCACAAGGGGAATTGACAGAAGAGTGTCTCCCATTGACACAGCACAGTGAAGACACCATGGTGAGTAGTTCTAAATATGTTGACTTTAGCTACGTTATTCACGTAGCTGAAGTTGCATAATTTTGATCATCCCCCGCCACCCCGTAGTGTAGACCAGAATGAAGAGAGAGGTTCCACTCGGCCATTCATATATCACTTGCACCAGCTGATGAGTGCTGCAAACTGCATGTGCACAGCATGCCCTACTGATGGCTGTGGCTGCAGAATTGGTCTCACTGTATCTCCTCAGCTGAGTTCCTCTCCGAAGGTGACCCAGACAGTGCTCTCACATGAAGAGAATGGGTGGTCAGATGACTGGCTTGTTTGTCTTCTCAGAGGATAAACACCTCCCTCATACACTGCTACAAGTCAGCAAATGAGACTGCTAGAAAATGGTGTGACAGCTTCACAGTCAGCAAGAAAGCCATGTGGTAGATAAGCAGGTAAATAAAGTGTTACCATCCCTATTTCAGAGGAAACAGACACTGCAAAACTCACATTGATTCCCTAAGGGCAGTGCAGCTCAGTGGATTAAGCACAGGTTGTGGGGTTCAATCCTGGTCCCATTAAAGCCAAAGGCGGTTTTGTCATTGACATCACTGAGGTAGGATTTCACTCCTGGATTATAATGTTGCTCTTGACACTCTCTTGCTGTGTGAACCACTTCTACCGTGAAAGCCACAGGATGATTTTTCCCTGCCTCATGCGGTGGGGATGTTGTGGGGCATAACTAAATAGTGTTTGCAAACCACTACAGAAGTGTAACACCTTGCCAACGCCAGGCACTGGCAAGAAGAGAATAGAGAATTCTGGTGTGAAAACCCTGTGCTCACTTGCCTTTGGGGGGACAGGACACATGGACACGGACACTCCCGCACAATGTGCCAGGTCCTTTGCTGGGGTATGGTGGTGTAGCTCTCTGTAATTAATGAAGCTATACACCAGCTGAGGATCTGGCCCATAATGTTAATAACAAATGCTGCAATTTTTGCAAATCAGAACTAGGAAAAGTCAGAATTCACCACAATGATTATCCCCGCCTCCAGCCTTGTACAAAAATTACTCTAGTAGGTATTAAAAAACCCACAGCCACACAACACCCTAACCTGATTTTAAAGGCATAGTTTTTCACGTTTGGATCATTAAAAACATTCAATCCCTACTGTACATTTGGTACTGAGCAGCCTACCACAAGAGTTATTTTACATCTTGCACATAAGACCGATTAGCACCTCAGGGCATAATATTCACATATTACCTTCCTCACAATGCACCACTATTCTTCTTTGTTTTCTATGCAACAAAGGCTATTGGTAATGACTAGTTCTTTACCAGAATGATCTCAGGAGGAAATAATACATGCCATGTAAATTGCAAATCGTAAGAAATAGGACTTATGGTAAGTACAACCTCCTCCCTCCTCCCCCCCCACTCTCCCCCATCACATATCTTTTTTTTTTTTTTTTTTTTTGTAATGAAATGAAACACGGCCTTGCTAGTAGGTCACCTGCAAACTAGTAATTTTGTATAAAGCTCTATGGGTCACATCCAAAGCACAGTGAGGTCCATCTTTTCATTGCTTTCAATGGGTTTTGAATCAGCCCCAATGTAAGACATCGGTTGTTGCATCGAGAAGCTTCATGGTTTTTGTTTTTAATACTGAGACATGGACATAGTCCTAATGTTGAGCCCTGTTTTCTCCAATTGGCTGAGACAGACTAAGGGTCCCTTGGAGGAGTACGTCACTTTTGTTCAGGGACAAGGGCAGTGAGCGCTTTTGTTTTCTTGCATCCCTCACTTTTCAGTTCCCAGCCATTTCTCGACAGCCACATCACCTTTCAACCCTTTCAGTCCCCACAGCAGATGGGCAGCCAGTTCCTCGGTGAGAGGTGTGTACAGTTTGAGGAACTGTAAACATGAGCAACGAAGCTCATAACTTTCCCTGAGGAGATCATGCTTGTCACTTTCAAGACACATTCCTGCTCTGGTGACTTGACATCCAAGCACGAGCCTATTTGTTTATGATCCCAGCTATCTTCTTCCACGGGTCAAGTGCCGTGCTTCAGAAGAATGAAATGTTTTCTGGCTGGCTCTCACTACTCGATCCCACACATATTAAATTAATTAGGGAAGACCAGCGGTGATTTTAGTTTTGCCTAATTTGTTAACCGAGGTGCACGATTTGAAAGCTTTAAGAAATCCAGGGTAAGAAACCCAGAAATGATTTAGTTTTGCATGACTTTATTCTTTAGTATTGCTAACTGAATATTTATATACCTCTTTGCGATATACAATTTTTTCGATAGCAGAATTGTTAATGGGTCCTGCTGCTATGAAAAGCAAATTCTGAAGCATGCTTTACTTTTTGGTAATGCTGATTTTGCTCTATTAAAAATATAACACTACAACTACAGATGAAAGTTTTTCTAAACCTAGAAAAAAATTAAGGCTTTCAGGGCCTGCACGTAACTTCCCTTAATCATTTCAGAAACTTACAGTTTCATAATTCTTACCATCAATATTATGTTCTCATCAATTAGCTTCCTATTTGCTTGTCCCTGCGAGGAGATGTAATATGGGACTTAAAAGGTAACGATAAAATGGCACTAATTAAAATATCATAGATCAGTCTAAAAAAACCGTTGATATACAAATTACAATCAGAAAACTGTATAGTGAGCAATAAAAAAAACCCACCCTAATTAATAGTGGTGTTTCATTTAACAGGAGCATCCATCACACAATGAGTGAGATTTTCAAACCCTCATCAACTGAATCGGGTGTGGTGTGTACACTTTTGCCAATTTTGTCATTGAGTGGTGGTTTGTTTCCCCCACCACCCACCATGGGTTCAAGGCCTAATCTGCAAGCAAAATGAGATCTCTATCAATGAGAAGTGAAAATATATTAATATACATACTGTAAGGGACACATTCATACTGCACTTCCAGGTATTTGTATGTTCCCGGGCAAGGGTCTGGAAACACATCAGGGCCCGCTACCACTGCACACTGTGTACGATTACTGCATCTGAAAGGCAAAGAGAATGACAATCAAAATACAGATGGAGAAGATGTTGCGTAAAATGTTCATAAGTGTCCAAGTTACTCAGGCATCTAAGTCCCATTTTCAAACGTGATTTCCCTGCCTCAGTCTCACTGACTTTCAGTGGAGTGTGGGAGTACATCACTTTTGAAAATGGGGCATAGGCTCTTATGTCACTCAACTGCTTTTTTACCCATTATTTATAATTTTAGTTCCATCTAAGCTACTGAGAGCTAATAGTTTTAAGTTGTTTGGGATTTCTTTTTTTAAGAATTGACTTACTTTTTATTGTTTTTTGTATGACAGTTATACAAGAGAATATCTGAAGTGCATCCATTCAGTGTACCCAGGACATCAGCAGCAAATTTAAAGCATGTAGCATGCAGCTGAAATATCCACTGAGATCCTGAACCTACAAAGGGATCTACGCAATCAGACTCTCATACCCGAAGGCGCTCCCATTGAAATCCATGAGATTATTTATAAAAATATGAGCCTTGACAGATGAATTTATTTAGGCCCTAATCCTGCAGACACTTTTGCACATCTTTTAGTTATTGTGGAATCAGGGCCTTAAATTATACTAAATGGTCACAGATATGTCACTATGGAGACACTTGTTCAAAAGACAACAGACCTAATTCCACAACCCTTTCAAGGATGACTAGCAGGATTAAAAGTTGCACAACTGTGCCCAACATTTGGGACTAGATTATCCATAGTCAGTAAGACAATAATCAACCTTTAAAATCTAAACAAACAACATTAACTGCATTAACTGTGTCAGTGACTTGATTATAAATTATTGCACCCATTAATTGAAAAATGCTGACATAGTTTAAACCCAAAATTTTGTGGCTTTTCTTTGCTTGTAAATGTTTTAATGTTGTTTTTATTTCAATGAAAACAGGAGCAGTATTTTTTAAAACCACTCTGTCAATGTTGGAAATCTAAACTGCATTGTGCTAAAATGAATGAGAACAGAAATCTAATGTAACTTTAAGTTGCACTGTTCAAGACAAAGTGCAAAGCATATACCAACATATGTCAGATTTAGTATTCGTTGTAATTAAACACATACTTTTAAATGAACAAGAATATAATATTCGTATCAACAGTGCCCCTTTAAACACCATTCTATAGAATAATGAGGTATAATTCAAAAAGGTGACTGGAAACAGTGACAAACAGGAAAGAAACAATTAGTCATCAAGTAAACTGTCTAAAGAACAGAGCTGTTCTGCTCTAATGCCTAAAGAATGGTATTTTACACCCAAATGCACGGTACATTTATATTTGTCATATAGAGCTGCAATGCACGTGACTCAGATATTACATATTTCCAAAAGTAAGCTTGTTCTCGCTGGAGAGCCGATTCTACAGACACATTGAGGCAACAGCTACATTACTCAGGCAAATAATCTCTTTGATGTTAGCAGGGCTAATCATGTAAGTGAAGTTATTTGCATGTATAAATGGTTGCACTATTGAGTGCAGAAATATGGCCTCCATTTGACACACATGCTTGACTCCCCTTAGTGTTACTGAAAAATTTGTGTGTGCATCCAGAGTTCAAAGTATACATTTGAACTGAGAATGTTCCTAAAGGAGCTATTGGAATATTTTATTAATGTGTTTCGGATACAGACTCATTTAGCAAACAGTGGTTCTAAACAGAAAACTCCTGAAGTGTTTGTTTAGAGGGGAAAATGACAATATCCTCCTTCATTTTCATTCCTTTCCATACTGGATACAGAACTCCTTGGGGATAGAGCATGGCAGTTACTTTCAATAAAATGCTTCTTCCTCTGATATGACATTGGACCTCTGACCCCACCTTTCTATTGGCAAAAGCACCAGCATCCAGAGTAGAACTCATTTCGCTCTGGAGTGGAAATGTTTTGTGTTTACCTGAGGCTACAGTTTGTCAGCCTTAATGAGGATTTTATTTTAGCCCATAAATTAGAACAGATTCATTAGTGAGTGCCTTAAGCTCAATATTTAAAAAAAAAAAATTACAGAAAGATTAATAAAACCCTACTCATCAGGCAATTTAGCAGCATAACAGATAATCCAGAGGGCTGGAATGTTCTAACGTTTGCCGATTGAGATTTATGCCAGCTGATGGTTGCCACAGACAAGAAACAACTTTTATCATATAAATGGAGGAATAAATGTATTAACTTGAGGGCTAATTTTGATGTCCTCACCCTTGCTACTGTGAGACAGGTGGCTTGGCAAGGATATTTAGATAGTTAGGACAGTGTGTGCAGGCAGGCTTCCAAGCAGAGACTTTGAACATAATCCAAAATTTCACTTCCAACAAAAAGCTTTTATTGAGCTCAATGTGCCTTTCAAAATGCAATAGTGTTGGACTAATCCATAGTGTCTATGGCTTCATGGACAGTCCCCGCCACGTTACATCGAATAACAATAATGCATCTAAAAGGTATGCTTCGAAATCATGAGTCAGGCTCAAAAAAAAATCATGAGGTTGGCTTCAAAATCATGAAATGTAAACAAATAAATTAATTGTGAGGTCTTTTTATTTACTGTCTTATTTCTGTAGCCTTGAGGGATGCACTCGTTTCATATTTTAAAGTTTTTCTCTGCAACCATGCCAGCAAGAAATTTGCTTTTGCTTTGTTTTGTAAGTGAAAGCTCAGCTTCTCATGTTAGCAAATGAACCAAGGTGCTGATGCTTTAAAAAAAAAAAAAAACCCACCACCAACACTCCCCCTCACACACATACAAATATTGTGGGAATTGCAATAAAATCGCAAGAGTTGGCAATCCTGGACACAGCAACTTTCCAAACACATATTATCAGTGTAGGTCCTGAATTCAAACGTAAATCTTTCACTCTCTTCCAGAACAGTGTGTGATCTGGGACACCACTTGTATCTATTGGGTTCCGGGAAGTGGGCGGGCAGCCCGCCCACTGCTAAAGGATCCCCCCCTCAGCCTAAGGGGAGGATCTACAGGACGTCAAAACCCAACCGAGTTCGGGGGGCGGGGGGAGAGGACACCACCTGTAGCGGGGTGGACACCCGCTCCTGCCCTGAAGGGCTTAAAACAGCCAGGAAGAGGGCTGTGGCTGGGGCAAGAAACCTGGGTAGATTGGGGGAAGTAGGCTCAGCTGTGGGCCATGCCCCAATCAGGCCACAGCTGGCCTATATAAAGAGGCAGTGAGCCAGGAGCTTGGTCAGTCTCTCTCTGTTTGTAGAGGGAGAAGGGCCTGGGTGGCAGGGAGCTAGAGACCGGGTACCTGGGTGAAGCAGGGCTGGGGAAAGGCAGAGGAGCTGGGGAGCTCCAGCCTGGAAAGCCCCAGGCTGCGGCCTAGCATTGGGCTAACAGGTACTGGGGGTTGCAGAGGGCAGCCCAGAGGTACGCAAAGGCAGCAGGTCCAAACCCTCCTTGCCAGTGATGAGTAGGCTGATACTGCAGCCTGCCCCAGGGTGTGGGGCTAGACAATGACTGGCAGTAGCCCTATACTGAGGCGAGGTGGGGACAGTGGGTGGGGGTTTCCCGGAGAGGGGAGACCCTGAGAGAAAGGGGTTACTGTGCGGGGGCAGCGTCCCAGCTAATAGGGCATGGGGTCCAGGGAGGGACACGGGGGCCAGAGGACAGGCAGATTACCGGCCTGCAGAGGGCGCTCCGGAGCTGGAATGAGCTAATTCCTGGAATATACCAGCAGGAGGTGCCGCAGGGGTGAGTCCGCACCTCTACACCCTCAAACAGACAAAAAGGATCAAGCATTAAGGGAGGGAGGGGTGTGACAGTAGCTTATAAATTACCAGCAATAACTACTAGTTAGTTCCCAAAGTGCAAAGGTTGGTTGGGAGCACTGGGTCACCCACCAAACTAAGAACATAAGAACAGCCGCACTGGGTCAGACCAATTGTCCATCTAGCCCAGCATCAATCATGGAATCATAGAATATCAGGGTTGGAAGGGACCTCAGGAGGTATCTAGTCCAACCCCCTGCTCAAAGCAGGACCAATTCCCAACTAAATCATCCCAGCCAGGGCTTTGTCAAGCCTGACCTTAAAAACCTCTAAGGAAGGAGATTCCACCACCTCCCTAGGTAACCCATTCCAGGGCTTCACCACCCTCTTAGTGAAAAAGTTTTTCCTAATATCTTACCTAAACCTCCCCCACTGCAACTAGAGACCGTTACTCCATGTTCCGTCATCAGATGCTTCAAAGGGAATGAGCCAAATAGGTAATCATCAAGTGACCTATCCCGCTATCACCCATTCCCAGCTTCTGGCAAACAGAGGCTAGGGCACTTCAGAGCATGGGGTTGCATCCCTGCCCATCCTAGCTAATAGTCATTGGTGGACCGATCCTCCATGAACTTCTCTAGTTCTTCTTTTAACCGTGTTATAGTCTTGGCCTTCATAACATCCTCTGGCAAGGAGTTCCACAGGTTGATTGTGCACTGTGTGAAGAAGTACTTCCTTTTGTTTGTTTTAAACCTTCTGCCTATTGATATAGTATTAAATAGTTGGGATTATGTTTTCCAATGTGCATTACTTAGCGTTTATCAACATTGAGTTTCATCTGCCACTTTGTTCCTCAGTCACCAATTTTGTAAGGTCCCTTTGTAAATCTTTGCAGTCTGCTTTGGACTTAACTATCTTGAGTAGTTTTGTATCATCTGCAAATTTTGCCACTTCACTGTGTACCGCCTTTTCCAGATCATTTATGAATACGTTGAACAGTACTTGTCCCAGTACAGGCCCCCGAGGGACACCACTATTTACTCCTCTCCATTCTGAAAACTGACTGTTTATTCCTATCCTTTGTTTCCTATCTTTTAACAAGTTACTGATCCAGAAGAGAACCTTCCCTCTTATCCGATGACAGCTTACTTTGCTTAAGAGCCTTTGGTGACGGATCTCATCAAAAACTTTCTGAGAATCTAATTACAGTATATCCGCTGGATCACCCTTGGTGAGACATGATTTCCCTTTACAAAAACCATGTTGATTCTTCCCCAACAAATTGTGTTTGTGTCTGATAATTCTGTTCTTTGCTATAGTTTCAACCAGTCTGCATGGTACTGAAGTTAGGCTTACCGGCCATTAAAAAATTGGTGGCACATTAGCTATCCTCCAGTCATTTGGTACATAAGCTGATTTAAATGATAGGTTACATGCCACAGTTAGCAGTTCTTCAATTTCACATTTGAGTTCCTTCAGAACTCTTGGGCGAATACCATCTGGTTCTGGTGACTTATTACTGTTTAATTTATCAATTTGTTCCAAAACCTCCTCAAATGAAATCTCAATCTGGGACAGTTCCTCAGATTTGTCACCTAAAAAGGTGGCTCGGGTTTGGGAATCTCCCTCACATCCTCAGCCTCAGTGACTGATGCAAAGAATTCATTTAGTTTCTCTGCAATGGCCTTGTCTTCCTTGAGAGCTCCTTTAGCATCTCAATCATCCAGCGCTCCCTTTCACCCCCTCCCTGGTTGTTTAGCAGGTTTCATGCTTCTGATCTGCTTACTTTTTTTTTTCAGTTACTTTTTGAGTCTTTGATTAGCTGGTCTTCAAATTCTTTTTTGGTCTCCCTAATTATATTTTTACACTTCACTTGCCAGAGTTTATGCTCCTTTCTACGTTCTTCAATAGGATTTAACTTCCACGTTCTAAAGGATGCCTTTTTGCTTCTAACTGCTTTTTTACTTCATTGTTTAGCCACGGTGGCACTTTTTTGGTTCTCTTACTGTTCGTTTTTTTTAATTTGGCGTATACATTTAAATTGAGCCTCTATTATGATGTCTTTAAAAAGTTTCCATGCAGCTTGCAAGGATTTCACGTTTGGCCTTTTAATATCTCTTTAACTAACTTCCTCATGTTTGTGTACCACCCCTTTCTGAAATTAAATGCTACAATGGTGGATTTGTTTGGTGTCCCCTCCTCCCTCCACAGGGACGTGAAATTTTATTATATTACAGTCACTATTACCAAGCAATTGAGCTATATTCAATTCTTGGAACAGGTCCTGTGCTTCACTTAGGACTAAATCAAAAACTGCCTCTCTTCTTGTGGGTTCCAGTACAAGCTGCTCCAAGAAGCAGTCATTTAAGGTGTCCAGAAACTTTATCTCTGCATCCCATCCTGAGGTGACATGTACCCAATCAATATGGGGATAGCTGAAATCCCCAATTATTATTAATTTTTTAAAAAAATTTATAGCCTCTCTAATCTCCCTGAGCATTTCCAAGTCACTTTCACCATCCTGGTAAGGTGGTCGGTAATATATCCCTACTGCTATGTTCTTATTATTAAATTATGGAATTACTATCCATAGAGATTCTATGGTAAAGTTTGGTTCATTTGACTCTACACTTTCTTTCACACACAGTGCCATTTCCCCACCAGCACGACCTGTTCTGTCCTTCCAATATATTTTGTTCCCTGTTATTACTAGGTCCCATTGATTATCCTCATTCCACCGAGTTTCTGTAATGCCTTTCTATCAATATCCTCATTTAATATGAGGCACTCAGGTTCACCCATCTTAGTATTTAGACTTCTACCACTATTTATTCAGGGTTATTTAATCAGACCCTAATAGAATTGAAGGGCCACAAGCTTCTCTCAGATACTTGCGCATAACTCTCCCTGACCTCAGAGGGAGGAGCCTCTCAGGGTAGAGGGTGGGATCTCCCCTCTCCACAGTAACATAGAACGGGACTAGAGAGAGATTTTCTTTGCAGAATTTCTCCCATATCAGTCCATGGGAGTAGGGTCTGCTCTACACCTCAGCCTGCTGCAAAAGGAGCTGCAAATTCCCAAGTGATACACAGGAGGACAGGGCCACCTGTACTGAGACGCTGCATTTCCGTAACAGCTCCACAGCCTAGGTACTCCTTCTGTTTTGGCAGGGCATCTCATTGGAGGCAACTCCCATCCTTGCTGTGGGCAGGACCTTGGTCGGTAAAGTCATCTCCACAGGCCAAGGGAGAAATGCTGGATACCCCATTAGCCTTGCACCAACCCAACATGGGTCTGCCCACTCCCAGCACCAATTCCTGCAGCCTTTCCTCCTTGCATAGCCCAGCGTCTTTGCAGTGAAGAAGTTGATTTGTGAATCAACATTAGTTGATTCAGTTTTTGCCAATCCCAGGCATTCAAAAATGAGGATTCACACCCCAAATAGACATGATATTGGCTTAAAAATCATGAGCTGTGGGTTGGTTGTTGTTTTTAAAGATACATTCTGCATTCTCTTTATTTGTGTTCTGTGTGAGCCTTGAGGGGCCACATTTTGAAGTTTTTCTCTACAACCTTCAGAGCTAGAAACTTACTTTAAAAATAAAATGTTGAAATTATCATGAATCACAAGACTCCAGGAGCTGGAGGGTTGGGTGGAGAGGGAGCGACCCATTGTTGAGAGACTCATGATAAAAAAAAGACAGTTACCCACCTTTGTAACTGTTGTTCTTCGAAATCTGTTGCTCATATCCACTCCAGTTAAGTGTGCACGCGCTGCGTGCACGTTCGTTGGAAGATTTTTATCCTAGCAACACTCGGTGGGTCGGGTGGGCGCCCCCTGGAGTGGTGCCACCATGGCGCCGGATATATACCCCTGCCGACCCAACCACCTCTCAGTTCCTTCTTGCCGGCTACTCTGACAGTGGGGAAGGAGGGTGGGTTTGGAATGGATATGAGCAACACATCTCGAAGAACAACAGTTACAAAGGTGAGCAACCATCTTTTCTTCTTTGAATGCTTGCTCATATCCATTCCAGTTAGGTGATTCCCAAGCCTTACCTAGGTGGTGGGGTCGGAGTGAGATGTGGCAGAAGGCAAAACTGCTGAGCCAAAGGCTGCATCATCTCTTGACTGTTGAACCAGAGCATAATGCGAAGCAAAGGTGTGGACCGAGGACCAGGTAGCTGCGCAACATATTTCCTGGATTGGTACATGAGCCAGGAAGGCAGCAGATGAAGCCTGAGCCCTGGTAGAATGTGCAGTGATATGGCTCGAGGGAACATGAGCCAAGTCATAACAAGTGCGGATGCATGCCATCATCCAAGAGGAGATCCTCTGGGAGGAGACAGGTAGGCCCTTCATTCGGTCTGCTACTGCGATGAAGAGTTGGGGCGATTTATGAAAGGGCTTTGTCCGTTCAATATAAAATGCGAGCGCCCTACGGACATCTAGGGAGTGCAATTGTTGCTCCCGTCGTGATGAGTGTGGCTTCGGGAAGAAGACTGGAAGGAAGATGTCCTGATTGATATGGAAGGCTGATACCACTTTAGGGTGGAACGCCGGGTGTGGTCGCAACTGCACCTTGTCCTTGTGAAATACAGTATATGGTGGGTCCACCATGAGTGCCCGAAGCTCGGAGACTTATCTGGCTGATGTAATGGCTACGAGGAAAACTGTCTTCCAGGACAGGTATAGCAGCGAGCAAGTTGCTAACGGCTCGAATAGGGGAGACATAAGTCTGGTTAAAACCAGGTTGAGGTCCCAGGTAGGGGCTGGGCGGCATACTTGGGGGTATAAGCGCTCCAAGCCCTTGAGGAACCTGGAAACCATAGGGGGTGAAAACACGGAGCGGCCACTCTCCCCTGGCCACTCACCCTCAATGATGATACTGCTAGGCCCTGCTGTTTGAGAGACCAGAGGTAGTCCAGGATGGTGGGGATTGAGACCTTGCTGGGAGTAACATTTTGCAGTTCGCACCAGCAGGAAAAACGCTTCCATTTGGCCAGATACGTAGACTGAGTGGAAGGTTTCCTGCTATCCAGGAGTATTTGTTGTACTGAGGCAGAGCAGCGTAACTCTGACTGGTTCAACCACGCAGGAGCCATGCCGTGAGGTGAAGGGACTGCAAGTCTGGGTGGAGAAGTCTGCTGTGCTCCTGAGTTATGAGGTCTGGGTGAAGAGGCAGGGTAATTGGGCTGGCTATCGACAGGTCGAGCAACATGGTGTACTAGTGCTGCCTGGGCCACGCTGGGGCGATCATGATCAAGCGAGCTCCATCCCTGTGGAGCTTTAGCTGGACCCTATGAACCAGCGGGAACGGTGGAAAGGAGTTGGCTCATCCACGGTATCAGGAAAGTGTCCGAGATCGAGCCCGGGGAGAGACCTTGGAAGGAGCAGAACATCTGGCATTTCCTGTTCTCACGGGAAGCGAAGAGGTCTATGCGGGGAAAACCCCACTTCCGGAAAACAGAATGAATAACGTCCAGACGGATAGACCACTCGTGAGAGCAGAAGGATCTGCTGAGTTGATCCGCCAGAGTGTTCCGAACCCCTGGGAGAAAGGACACTACCAGGTCTATCGAGTGGGCTATACGAAAGTCCCAGAGTTGAATGGTTTCCTGACAAAGGGGGGAGGACCATGTCCCCCCCGTTTGTTTATGTAATACATGGGCATTGTGTTGTCTGTGAACACTGAGACACAATGGCCTTGCAGATGCTGTTGAAATGCCTGGCATGCAAGGTGGATTGCTCTCAACTCTTGGACATTGATGTGCAAGGCCAGCTCCTGAGATGACCAAAGGCCTTGAGTGCGAAGATGTCCAAGGTGAGCAACCCAGCCAAGAGATGACGCATCCGTTGTCAGGGCCATAGAAGGCTGGGGCAGATGGAATGGCATCCTTGCACACACCAGGGAGGGTGTCAACCACCAGTCGAGGGAGCCTAGGAGTCTCGGTGGAACCGTGAGGATCCTGTCTACATTGTGTCTCCCCAGGTGGTATACTGAGGAGAGCCAAGTTTGAAGAGGACATAGGCGTAGCCTGGCATGCTTGGTCACAAACGTGCAGGCAGCCATGTGACCCGGGAAGCCAAGACAAGTTCGAGCCGAAGTGGTTGGGAATTTCGATATCATTGCATGAAACCGCGGCTGTGGTAAGCAGGCCCTGGCAAGATTGGAGTCCAGAATGGCCCCAATGAACTCGACTCTTTGCGTGGGAACCAGAGTAGATTTCTCTAGGTTGATCATCAGGCCTAGCTGGATGAATAGGTCCTTGACAATGCCCAAGTGCCGCGTTACTTAGGTCTCGGAGGCCCCATGAATGAGCCAATCGTTGAGATACAGGAAGACGTGTATGCGTCGACGACGGAGAAAGGTGGCGACTACGGCCATACATTTTGTGAACACTCTTGGGGCTGTGGAGAGGCCAGACTGAAGGACTGTAAATTGGAAATGTTGACGGTTGACCACAAACCTGAGGTACCGTCTGTGCGGAGGATAAACGGCAATGTGAAAATACGCGTCCTTCATATCGAGGGCGACATACCAGTCTCCAGGATCCAAGGATGGGATGATGGTCCCCAGGGATACCATGCGGAACTTCAACTTTATCGAGAACTTGTTGAGTCCCCGCAGTTCCAGAATTGGTCTGAGACCTCCCTTTGCCTTGGGGATTAGGAAATAGCAGGAGTAGACCCCTTGCCCCTCAAGTCCTCCGGTACCTCCTCTATAGCTCCCATGGCAAGGAGGGACCGTACGTCCTGCAAGAGGATTTGCTCGTGAGAGGGGTCCCTGAAGAGGAACGAGGATCGGAGGTGCGGGGGGGGGCGAAATACACTGAAGGCGGTATCCAAATTCTACTGTGCATAAGACCCAACGATCTGAAGATCGTTGGGTCCATGCAGAGAGGAAAAAGGAGAGGCGTTTGCAAAAGGGAGGGAAAGGATCCTGTTGAACAACTGATACGTTGCCCTTGGGCGCGCCTTCAAAAGTTTGGTTTAGGTCCCACGGGTGGTTTGGCGGGGCCATGATTCTGACCCCCTTGGGGTCCAGACTGCCGTCTACGATTGCCTCAGCCACGCCTCCTGCTGAAGTCCTGCCGCTGTCTAGGCGGGGGTAAGGGCGCTGAGGCTGGGGCTGGAAGGGTCTGCGCTGAGTCTGCGGTGTGTGCATTCCGAGCGAGCGCATGATCACCCTATTGTCCTTCAGACTCTGCAGCCTAGGGTCAGTCTTTTCCGAAAATAGGCCCTGACCTTCGAAGGGCAAGTCCTGTATCGTACACTGCAATTCAGATGAAAGGCCTGACACCTGAAGCCACGATATTCGCCTCATGGCAATTCCTGAAGCCAGAGTTCTGGCCGCGGAGTCGGCTGCGTCTAACGAGGCCTGGAGAGAAGTTCTCACCACCTTCTTTCCTTCCTCCAAAAGGGCCGCAAACTCTTGGTGCGAGTCTTGGGGGACTAGCTCTGTGAATTTCTCAACTGCTGCCCAGGTGTTATAGTTATAGCGGCTAAGCAGGGCTTGTTGGTTTGCCACTCTGAGTTGGAGGCCCCCCGCAGAGTAGATTTTACGTCCCAATAAATCCATGCGTCTAGCCTCCTTTGCTTTTGGGGCAGGGGTGTGCTGGCCATGACGCTCCCTTTTGTTAACTGATTGGATGACGAGGGAGCAGGGAGGAGGGTGTACGTACAGGTACTCGTACCCCTTAGAGGGCACCATGTACTTCCTCTTAACTCCCCTAGCCATGGGCAGAATAGATGCTGGAGACTGCCAGATGGTATCAGCCTTCACTTGGATCGTCCGAATAAATGGTAAGGCCACCCTTGTGGGAGTGTCAGCCGACAAAATATCTACCAGTGGGTCCTCTATCTCCGGAAGCTCCTCCACCTGGAGGTTTATATTCAGGGTCACCCATCTCAGGAGGTCTTGATGTGACCTTAGGTCAATTGGAGGAGGGCCTGAGGAGGATGTCCCCGCCACCGCTTCAGCTGGAGAAGAGGAAGAGGAAAGGCCAGGGACAAATCGGGTCCTCCGTTGTCTCGTGGACTTGGGTGACGTCCGGCTCCGGTGGGACCTGAGGGTCTGGTGCCTGAATAGGAGTGTCCTCCATACCCGCAGGAGGGGGGCGGCTAACAGTAGCCTCCGGCACCCGGTGCTCCGATGGTACGGAGCATGATGGCACTGGAGGTCCACCTTGGGCTTGGTGATATGCCCAAGGCATCCAGAAGGGCCGCTGATGAGGTCCTTGGTCTTGAGCCTGGGTCTCTTGGAAGATACGGCTGGGGACATCTAAGTCACAGTCCTGTGCATAGGAAGCACTGTCTGCATGGGATGGCATAGATGCATGGCGAGACGGCCAAGGAGGAGCTAAAAACCCATGAGAATGGTCTCCATCCCTGGGTAGTCTGTCTGTACGCTGCAGCGGAGCGCAGTACTGGGCGCTATACCGGTACCGGGAACAAGACCAGGACCTGTGACCAGAACAGTGCCAGGAGGTCGACCGGGACCTCCAAGTTCAAAGCCGAGAGCAGCTGTGAGAGATGTGGTGCCGTGAGCGGTGCCGTGACCTTGATCGGTACCGATAGTACCAGGCCGGCGAATGGGATCCTGAACGGTGCCGCAAGTGCAACGGGTACCGAGATGTAGAACGGTACCGGGACTGTGAGCGGCGTCAGGACCGGGATCGGCGATGGGACCAAGAACGCCGGCGGGACCGCGATCATGATCGTTGCCTCTCAGCGGTGCCAACGGAGGATGGTCTCAATAGGGCAGGCTTGTCTATGGACTGTATAACCCGCACCGGCAGTGCCGGGGGTTGAAGCAGTGCAGACTCTGTCAGTGTAATCAGTTCCCTTGCCAAAGAGAAAATCTCCGGCGTGGAGGGAATAGTAAGCTCAACCACAGCGCATGCTGGGGAGCTGTCAGGCACCGGATTCCACGGCTCTTGCGGGACCGGAATCGACGGTGCTGAAGTTGTCGGTGCCACGGCAGTTGTCGGTGCCGGGCAGTCCGACTTAGGCAGGTTACCCGTGGGGAGTGGGAGTGGTGCCGAGCAGACATCTGGGCTGGTGACGGTTGGTGCCAAGGGGCCTTAGCGGTACCGGTGCGCCCCAGTGCTGAAGATGCACTTCTCCCCAGTGTGTACTGTCCGGCACTCGGTGCCGAGGGTGGAGGAGTAACAGCTGCCTCCATCAGGAGCTGAGATGAAAGTGTCGCTCCTTTTTGGTCCACGGCTTGAAGGCCTTGTAAATGCAGCACTTATCTGCGAGGTGGGATTCCCCAAGGCACTTAAGGCAGGAGTCATGAGGATCTCCTGTACGTATCGGCTTGTGACAGGCTGAGCACAGTTTGAAACCCGGTGAACCTGGCATGGGCCTCGGCACCGGGTGAGGGGAAGGGGCTAATCCCCGAACTCCTCTTAACTATATACACTAACTATGTTAAAGAAAATAATAAACTAACTGCAAGTATAGAAATTTGAACTATATACACAATAACAACACGAAAACTAAGAGTAGCTAGGGAGGTGGAGATCAGCTAAGCTGCGCTCCACTGTTCCAACGACCGACATGGGCGGTAAGAAGGAACTGAGGGGCGGTTGGGTCGGCAGGGGTATATATCCAGCACCATGGCAGCGCCACTCCAGGGGCGCCCAGCCAACCCACTGAGTGTTGCTAGGGTAAAAATCTTCCGACGAACGTGTACGCGGCGTGCGCACACCTAACTGGAATGGATATGAGCAAGCACTCAAAGAAGAACTACAAGAGTATGCAGCACTGTTGATACAAAGAGCATCATCTCTTTTCCATACAGATTCTGGCACATTTCACATTTGTAGCAAAAACTTATCCTGTATTTGGCAGTTTAGTTTCTTTTCACTATGCCAACATAACCCACTCAGATGTTCACTCTAACAAACTTAAAGAGAAAGGCAATTGGAAAATCCTGATATCAGAGACCCAGTTGTTCCTGTCATAAGCCAGGTGATTACAATTTTAAAGGGGGAGGCATAGAATAAACACTCATAGTTACTGCTCTGTTTTCAGTACTTTCACTCTCACTTTTTCCACTGACACCCTGAAGCCCCCTGAGCTGAGTGGGGTTTCACGAGGCAGATTAAAGTCCCTTCTGATAGAAAGTGACATAGCAATGGAAATGTGTTTGTAGTCTTCAGAAGGAAGGAGTGGGGAATCATGGCTTACACCAGCCCCAACAAACCAGCTCACGAGGAGCAGCAGCTATGTGATTGAGTTCTTCTTTGTAAATCATAAGATTATGTGCTGAATCCTGTGATTTGTTGGCACTGATTGCAAAGCAGACTCAGTGAGATGCATTAAGGCAAACAGAGACCAGGGACTGGATGACTCAAGGGATTGGAATGAGATATAGATACACACTGGTCATCTTAATCATAGTGAGATGGATGGAGGGATGACATTTAAGGAGTTATTTACCTATAATGAAAACTATGTTCTTAAAGTCTGTATCTTAAGACAGGCCACCCAAAGGGATAAGCAGGTTATCTTCAAGCAGGGCATAGCAGACCTTACCTCTCTCTGGCTGGCCATTGTGTATTGTGCATCTTACAATGCAAGTCTAGGCATATGAAGCCACTAGCTAATCAAGAATGCAAAGTTGACAAGTGAATGGAAGAAAGACACAGTAGGGGTTGTCCTCTTTATGACTAAATTTAAAGGATTAGTCTGGTATGATACGAATGCAGAGAGACACCCAGTATCCTTCACCGAGGGAACAAACTGCCATCGTGCTTCTCTTATGAACAGAGGGTGACAGCCAGGCTGGTTGTTAACCACTGGGAGAAAAACTTGGGGTAAGCCAACCTTCATTAGACCAGGCACGTGTCTTGTTAGTGAAGTCTAGCCTATAGAATGTGCATTATGATTTTATTCTGCATGTAACCAATTGTTACCAATACTTCTACCTACCTGCTATGATTTGAATCACTGTTTTTTGTTGAATAAACTTATCCTTGTTTTCTCCATAAAGAAATCAAAGTGCTGTGACTTGAGGAGAAGAGTGATCCCGTGGCATAACTGATAAGCTGGGGAGAGGGGGATAAATACTCCTTTGGGAACAGCAGATCTCTGAATCCTGTGGGTGGCCCATGGAGCAGGGCTGGGCTCTGCAGGGGGAGGCACAGAGGAAACGGGGCATGCCTATTGCTTACCTGCAGATAGCTTGAGCTCCCGTGGCCAGTGCAGTCAGGGACCTGACCTATGGCAGGCACAGAAAAGGCTTCCTCACACTAAGGTGGTGGCGAGATGTCTCCTGACCCTGGGTGCTCCCAGGGGGCATCACATCCACCTCAGCCCCCTCTCAATCCTGGTCTGCTCCTGGGGCAGGAGTGGCTCCTAGTATAGCTCAGACAGCTTTCTGGGGCTGTCCCAAGCCCGAGATCTCTGCAGGCTTCCGGTGCTGACACACCGGCCTGGCCCCAGTCGCACACCTATGGCACGGCCTGTGAGGGGGCCCTCAGGCGGCAGCCCTCTGGGCTGCGTTCTGAAGTGCCTACACCAACGCACACATCCAGCTGGAACCCAGGCTTTTGGACACCATTGATCTGCTCCAGCCTGTGTACCTAGCGCCAGGGGGCAGAGGGTGGGGCTTCCCCTCCCAGTGCAGACAGGGACCGTCTCACATCACACTGTGCCAGCTGGCTGCAGTGAACCCGAGGGCTCACTCGTATTCACTTTGGAGGAGACATCACCCTCAGTCTTCAGTTCAGTCAGATTCCGAACTAGTTGCAGGGCTCAACTCAGTTTGTTTCCCCTGATTCAGACTTTAAAAAGCACCATCTATCTCCCTTGGCTGTATTTGCATGGCTTTTCTTTACGAACATGCTTATACTTTTTAAGTGACCAGGTCGTCTTTTGGTGGGGATGGGGAAGAAACACAGTATTGACTTTGTAGACATTAAAAAAAAGATATTCTTCAAGGTAATGTTTCTTTTAAGTCTTTGCAGGAACACAAGGCATAAGTAGCACTGGCTCAGTATTACTGGGAGGTTAACCAAGTTTTTGAGGCAATATATTTGTTACTACAGAAATGCAAAGATGGCATAAAATAGAAGATCAATCATAAAGTGTGGCTTTTCAGAATTAATCATTTTAGACTCAAAATCATTAAGCACACTGGTTGCCTGTCCAGCTGAACTGAACTGCCACAATCACAGCAGAAAAGACACAGAAGGAAAGAAAAGTGGCTGTGAAATATATCCAGCAGCAGAGAGATCTATTGGGTTCTGGGAACTAAAGGCCCCTCCCCCAGCCTAAGGGAAGGGGCCACTGAGCCCAGGACTCAAATGAATACAAGGGACAACAGAAAAAATAACAAAGACAAGTGTGAGGGTCAAAGGGTCAAAAGTAGGAAACCTGAAGGGGAAATTGAGTGGAGAACCCTGGGCAGCTCCCACTGCTCCTAAAATGCGTCAAGGGAAACAGCGGACGCCGCCCAGAGAAACTCTGCCTGGATACGTGAACAGAAAGAGGCCCCACAGTTGCAGAGAACCCCTCCGCCACCCTCCTCTCCCAGGTGTTATAGATGGCCGCTTTGGCCAGCACTAAGAGGAGGCTGACGAGGAAATCTCACAACTTGGTGAGGCTGCGGCTGGAGTGTGCATATACCAGAAGGTGGGGGGAGAAGTGCAGCCAAAAATGCAAACCTGGGTCCCAGAAGGATCCGGAAAAGGAGCTGCAGCCTGGGGAACTCAAGGTAGGTATGTGCCAGGGACTCCCTCTCGCCGCAAAAGGAATAGGCATCAGGGATAGAGGCGAACCACACCAGGTACACACCCGTGGTCACGGCTCCACAAAGGAGCCACCAACTAATATCCCCGGCAGAATACAGGCTGGCCCACTAGGGTTCCTCGCCCTCAATAGGTGGCAACAGGTCCTGCCACTTAGTGTCTGGTGGGACATGAGGAGAGTATTGAGCATGAGTGTGTCCAGATGTGTCCTTGGCACGGTTCAGAAGCGAACTGCCTGCAGGTTGCACAGCCAGCTGGCGGGGCTTACGGGGCAGGAGCCCAATGAAAAGGTCCGGAGAGCCCAGGGTGAGGGGTGGGTTGGGAACACCTTCCTGAGGAACCTGCTCGAGGTAAACCCAGGAGACGGGCGATAAGGCTGCCCTCATTTCCGGGAAGCAGCAATATGTCCAGTGGTTCCCAGGCGCAGGGGTGGTCAAGTGGCTCCATGCGCTGCCCCCACTCCAAGCCCCCTGCTGCATTCCAAACCCCTCATCCCCAGCCCCACATCAGAATGCAGACCCCCAGCCAGAGCCCTGAAACCCCCCCACATCAACTCCCCTGCCCCACCGGAAGCCCCCTCCCAAGGTCCAAACCCCACATTTCTAGCCCAACCCCAGTGTCTGCAGCCCCAACCCAGAGCCCATACACCCTCCCACACCCCAACAACACCACCAGCCCAGAGCCCCCTCCTACACCTCAAATTCCTCATCCCAGGCCCCACCCTAGAGCCTGCACCCCCAGCGGAGCCCTCACCCCCTCCGGATTCCCAACCCCCCTGAGCGAGCCTGTTGAAAATGAGCGAGTGAGTGAGGGTGGGTGACCATGAGCAATGGAGGGGGGGACGGAGTGAGTGGGGGCCCCCTCAAAGAAGGGGTGGGGCCTCAGTGAAGGGACAGGGTGGGGGCGGGATAAGGGTGTTCATTTTTCTGCTATTAGAATGTTGGTAACCCTATGAAGTAAGCGCTGGGGAGCTTGAAGAGTGGAGAGTCCCATGCCCAGACTACGCGCCAGGGAATCCATCCTGCCTCCCAGGTCATTGTCCAGGACGACTCCGATTCTGGTAACTCCTGCCAGGAACAACCTCTGGCGCATCAAGTTGGGGATTGTGTAGCAGGTGCTCCACGAGAAGATCTACTCCATGGGTGGCCACTATGGACCCGGTTGCTGATACCAGATTCCAGGTCCGGAGGAGATCCTAGTAAAAGCCTGGCAGCCCAGAAAGGTCTCGTGAGAGACCTCTCAGATGGAGATAAAGGAGCTGATGGTGATATCAGCACTTTCAGAGGTGGCGGAGGAAGGCATGTGACAACGTGCTCCATGTCGGACTACATGCACTATAAAGAAGTCTCTGTGGGGCCTGGAAGCAGGAGACATTGACCTGAGCGTGACAACAAATCAGGCCCTGTCCTCCTTCCTCCAGGGGCAGATCAACTCCAGAACCAATGGAACTTCAGAACTAAATTCTAAATTCTGGAGGTGGGCCAGGAAAACCAGGGGCCAGGCTCAGGATAATGAGCTGTCGCCAGAGTAAGACAGGACTAGGTGACTGAGCACCAGTGCCCTCCCCCACAGGGAGAGGTACCAGAACAGTCCTATCCATCTCCATAGCTGCTCATCCACCCTGCCAACTTCCTGTGGGGTTGATGGAGGAAGGGCTTGATGGCCAGAGCGTACAGCTGGCCTGACAGCAGACAGCCTTGATGCACCCTTCGGCCGAAATTGACAGCAGCAACAGAGGGAGGAAGGCAAGTAAGGCAGTACAGCATTCCTTCGTCAGTTAGGTGTGACATGCTACAGCATGGAAGGCCTGAAAAACATGCCCAGAAATCTAGGCAGAGACTATACAAAACCCATAGATTCTGGTAGACATTATGCCCCCACCCCTTTCCCTGGAGGTGGGCTCATGTGCTCACTCTGGGTACGTCTACACTACAGGATTATTCCAATT
Organism: Gopherus evgoodei; assembly: GCF_007399415.2. Taxonomy (NCBI): domain Eukaryota; kingdom Metazoa; phylum Chordata; order Testudines; family Testudinidae; genus Gopherus; species Gopherus evgoodei. The sequence goes on from NC_044326.1 coordinate 139,532,975, forward strand.
TTACATAAACCGGTTTTGTAAAATAGATTGTATAAAGTCGAATGCACGCGACCACACAAAGCACAATAATTCTGTGGTGTGCGTCCATGTACTGAGGCTAGCGTCAATTTCTGGAGCGTTGCACTGTGGGTAGCTATCCAGTAGCTATCCCACAGTTCCCGCAGTCGGCCCCGCCCATTGGAATTCTGGGTTGAGATCCCAATGAATGATGGTGCAAAAACAGTGTCGCGGGTGATTCTGGGTAAATGTCGTCACTCATTCCTTCCTCCGTGAAAGCAACGGCAGACAATCATTTCACGCCCTTTTTTCCTGGACTGCCCTGGCAGACGCCATAGCGTGGCAACTATGGAGCCCATTTTGCCTTTTGTCACTGTCACCATATGTGTACTGGATGCCGCTGACAGAGGCGGTACTGCAGCGCTACACAGCAGCATTCATTTGCCTTTGCAAGGTAGCAGAGATGGTTACCAGTCGTTCTGCACTGTCTGCTGTGCCATTGTAAATTGGCGATGAGATGACGGTTATCAGTCATTCTGTACCATCTGCTGCTGTCATGGGTAGGAGCCAGGAGCGGCTGACCTTCGCTGAGGTCGGACGGGGGCGCAAAGACAAAAATGGGAATGACCCCTGGGTCATTTCCTCCTTTATGTTGTATCTAAAAATAGAGTCAGTCCTGCCTAGAATATGGGGCAAGTGTACTAGAGAACCAGTGTATCAGAGAACCAGAGAGCACAGTCACTCCGTGTCAGATCCCACAGAAATGATGAGCTGCATGCCATTCTAGGGGGTGTCCGTGCAACAACTCCACCTGTTGCTTCCCTCTTCCCCCAAACCTTCTGGGCTACCACTGCAGGGTCCCCCCATTTGTGTGATGAAATAAAGAATGCAGGAATAAGAAACACTGACTTTTTAGTGAGATAAAATGAGGGGGAGGCAGCCTGCAGCTGCTATGATAGTCCAGGCAGGACATTAAACGGTGGAGGGGAGAGGAGCGCAGCATCCTGCCGCTGTGATAGTCCAGGCAGTGCAGAATCTTTTCTTTAGACATGAAGGGGGAGGGGGCGCTGATGGAGTTCAGCTCCCAATTGCTATGATGAGGACAGTCACCAGCCGTACTGTACCATCTATTGGGAATGACCAGGAGTCATTCCTATTTTTACCCAGCCGCCCCCGGCCGACCTCACTTGAGACCAGCCAGGAGCACTCACGGGCTGATAACGAGGACGGTTACCAGTCCTACTGCACTGTACCGTCTGCCACCAGGGAAGGGAGGGGAGAGGATGCTGCTGTTCATTGCCCCAGCACCGTGTCTACCAGCAGCATGCAGTAGACATACGGTGACATTGAAAAAAGTCAACAATTTTTTTCCCTTTTCTTTCACAGGGTGGGGAGGGGGAGTAAATTGACGAGATATACCCTGAACCACTCCGGACAACGTGTTTGACCCTACAGGCATTGGGAGCTCAGCCAAGAATGCAAATACTTTTCGGAGACTGCTGGGGACTGTGGGATAGCTGGAGTCCTCAGTACCCCCTCCCTTCCTCCATGAGCGTCCATTTGATTCTTTGGCTTTCATTTACGCTTGTCACACAGCACCATGCTATGGACTCTGCATCATAGCCTGGAGATTTTTTTCAAATGCTTTGGCATTTCGTCTTCTATAACGGAGCTCTGATAGAACTGATTTGTCTCCCCATACAGCGATCAGATCCAGTATCTCCCGTATGATCCATGCTGGAGCTCTTTTTGGATTTGGAACTGCATCGCCACCCATGCTGATCAGAGCTCCACGCTAGGCAAACAAAATGCAATTCAAAAGTTCACGGGGCTTTTCCTGTCTACCTGGCCAGTGCATCCGAGTTCAGGTTGCTTTCCAGAGCGGTCACAGTGGTGCACTGTGGGATACTGCCCGGAGGCCAATACCGTCGATTTGTGGCCACACTAACCCTAATCCGATATGGTAATATTGATTTTAGCGCTACTCCTCTCGTCGGGGAGGAGTACAGAAACCGGTTTAAAGAGCCCTTTATATTGATATAAAGGGCCTCGTTGTGTGGACGGGTGCAGCATTAAATCGGTTTAACGCTGCTAAAATCAGTTTAAATGCGTAGTGTAGACCAGGCCTCTGACAGGGGTGTGGTTCACAAAGTGTGCAAGGAAAGCTATTTATTTTTGAGATGGTATTTTCTGTCAATCCACACAGAATGTAAGGTTTTAAGCTATGATGACCCACGGGGGGAGGGATAGCTCAGTGGTTTGAGCATTAACCTGCTAAACCCAGCGTTGTGAGTTCAATCCTTAAAGGGGGGGCCATATAAGGATCTTGGGCAAAAATCTATCTAGGGATTGTTCCTGCTTTGAACAGGGGGGTGGACTAGATACCTCCTGAGGTTCCTTCCAACTTTATGAGTCTAAGAGACCTTGGAACCTGCCTTTCCCAGTCCTTGGCATGGGTGCATGCTAGAAGTGAGAGAGCAGGTGGCCAGAGAACAGACAGTTCAGAACTGTAGAGAATCCTATCAGCAGCAAGTTAATACTCCTGTAAATTAAAGCAGTCTCCAGCAGTGGAGCATACTCAGTGTCTGTGGAGTGTTCAGAGGTTTTAGCAGTAAGCCTCTACCAAACCCCATTGAATAAGCTAAATTATAAACTTCTGAAATTGCTATAATCTGGGGAATTTTCATGGGGGGAAGACAAAAAAATTACATGTCCCCACTACCATTCCTTTGCCAAATTTCAAGTTCCTATGCCAAATCCTGGAGCAGCTAAACCTCCTCAAAGAAATTGTTGGATTTTTTTTTAACATAGCCAAAAATATATATATTTTTCCCAACTTTGTTCTCCCATGTAGCTGAACTATTTTTGCTGGATCTTTCAAATTAAAATCAGTTTGAGACACAGACCCAGCATGGAGAAGTTCAGCCCCAAACAGTTAAAATTCAGCAAAGTTATAAGTGACTGAAAGCAGAGGTTTATACTGGAAAGTGTTTGGCAATTCTAACCATAGGTGTCACTACCAGCTCCATTTGTAATTTTGGGTATCTTCTATTTACTGATGTTTATAACAGGAGATCTCTTTAATGTCTGTGTACGCTTGCCAGGAGAGCATGTCTGCATTCATTATTGCAAATCCCAGAAAACTTCATATTTCTGCAAAGGCAAGGCGGGCTCCACATGACCAGACACACAAATATAGCTGAGACATCAATATCCAAGCCTGTTTCTCGAGGCCTATTCTACTTTTCTAATGGTTTTACAGTAAGAGACAGACTTAATTCATTATCCTTCATGGCAACGCTGCAAGATATCCTTTTCCCTCTCTGAAACACAACATCTCCTCTCTGGATGGCTGCCTTAGCAAAGAAGCTGTCACAGTCAATAAGTCAGCTAGGAGTGCGTTCTCCCCTGTCAATATGTGATATTTCCAAATCAACCCTTTAGGGAGGACCGAGTGGGAGAAAATAATAGCCTGGAGAAAGTAAATAGGAAGCAAAGAGAAATTTCACTCAAAATAGGTGTCTAAATAGAGTTCAAATGATGGTCTGCAAATGGGGGAGGGTGCGTGCAGGAACACACAAGTGAGGAGAAAAGTCTTTGGCTCACCACATTTCCTTTCAATAACGTGCTGCGCAAAAGCAAATGTAAAGTCTCTGTTTGTGTTTAGCTTTCGGAAACAAAGAATCCCTAAGCAGAAATGTTCCCCCTGCCCCCCAAAATGATGGAAGGGTAGGGGGTAGTGACAGGGACATGATATTCTCTAATATTTTCTTCATTATGCATGGTCCTTTTATATTGATCTTTCTCAGCACAGAAAGGCTGACTTTCTGACCTTTCCTGAGGTAGAACTAACAGGCATGTATAATGTTTGCAGAAGAGTCTCGCTTCCTGCTGCATTTTGCTGTTTTGTTATTGAAAGGTTTAATTATCTATCAAGGTGCCTAGCACTTTTGGATAGCCCTCTTCTTACAGGATCAAAGAGAACTAACTGCAGCCTGTTCAAGGCTCTCTGTAGAAATATGTCAAAAACAAAAATTCCGGTCCTAATGAAAGAGAGAGAGAGAGAGAGAGAGAGAGAGAGAGAGAGAACCAGCCCAAGCCACAAGTGATCCAGACTCTGTAACAAAATACCTCTGGAGGAGTATTTCCATGGGAACTGAACTAAATAAGTCTTGTCTACAGACGGTGTTGTTCCTGATTAACTCCATGTGTGAACACTTATTCTGGAATAAGAGTGCCTTGATCCTGTTTAGCTTAATCCACTTTCAAAGCACATTTGATCCCATTTATTTAGAAACAAAAACAAACTTAAATTTGGTGAGGTATTGCATCATTTTGCATATACTCTTTCTACTAAGTAAAGCATGCTTAATATCTTTTGTCGCTGTTGCACTTCTTTCCCCTCTCTCTTTGCATTTCACTCGCCCATGCCCACTTTTCCTCTGCCATGGATCTTATTATCTCTTTTCCTCTTTTTCACAAACCCTTCCCCCCTCAGCATGGTTTTCCTATGTTGTGCAATAATTGTTGTCTCTTTCCTTCTCTTCTCCACCATCTTGCTTTCCCTCTGTTGTGTTCTCTTCCACCTCCATTCACATTTTCACACTCCTCTCTCTCCCTCCATCATTCCTTTCCAAACTCTCTGCACCTTCATCCTCTCTCACACACTCTCCTGCCTCCCCCAGCAAAATGCCTCACACCCCCTCCTTCCCACTGACTCATTCTCTCCTGCCTTATTCCCAACCCCCAATCTCTCACAGGTTCTGTGACAGCATCCCCTCACAATCAAGCCAATGACAGATGCATCCTGCTCCCTCTCCAGCAGCTTTGCGTGCTGGAGTCCATGACCACCCAGCCTGACTGCCCTACATGCCACTGGGCAGTAAGAGGCAGAGACTGGGTCAAATTCTCAAGGAGAACATCACGGAGAGATGGTTCTAAATGGGATGTGAGACCATGATCTTAGAAGGGGCCCACCAAGTCAGAGACGGGCACATGCCTGCTAACTGGAAAGGGGAACAGGAGAAGATCCCACTCCCAGTGGCCAACCAAATTCCCAGCACAACAGAGGCATCCGGCTCCATTCCCTCTCTTTTCCTCCCCCACCTGATCCGCTGGAGCTACACAGACCATGGTCTGCTGTGATTCCAGGGCTCCCCAGCTGGGTGACAGCCAGCACCAGGATCAGTATTAGGCAGTTAGGGGAACAGAGATTTTGTTTCCATGAGCTTGCCACCATCACCCTGAGTAGCTCCAAAACTGCTGTCCCCATGCAAGTTGGTCTCCTCTGTTCCACCTTCCTGCAGACCAGAACAACATCCTTATGGAGCCCCAGACCGTGGCTGCTTTGTAAGACAGTATAGGGTTATGCCTCCTTGCTCCCCATGTCCAGTTAAGCTGAGCGTGATTTTGGCACAAGGAACATTTATTTTTAAATAGTGCAAGCGGCACTGGATTTTTCAAAGAAACAAGGCACCACTGTATGAAAGATTTTTGCTCAGTGATCTGCAACAATACTATTGAGTTTGCCTATTTTTTTAAAGCGCGCCCTAGCTTTTCACATATCTATGTATCAAGCTAACTAGCTCTCTCATTCCCACACTGTCAACTTCAGTAGCACCCAGATAAAAAAAAATACTTTACACATATTCACAGTACAGTCCCAGAGCCGAGATAACAAGCCTTTCAGAGCATTGTTTTCCCTACAAAGATTCTCTTTTTACTTTCAAACCCCAAACCCACCACTAACATAACTCCCACTGTGTCTGCTGAGTGGGCAGCAACCTCTAATCTGGAGCATACGTTGAGCTATAGGTCACTTGATAGAGAAGTACAATAGCATTCGTTCTACCCCACATATCCTGAGATAATGAACACGCCACTCACAGCTGGAAAGACCCAGCTGCCACAGCTGAGGATTTAAGAACCAACGGACTCCACTACTTGATCCATCTTATATTGACTCAAGTGACAGTAAAGACACTTCCTAATGAGAGCCGACCTTGTCTGCAGGGAGCACCTCACATCTGTCAAAGAGCTGGCCATGAATCTAAAAGTAAGTAAATATACTGGGAGGAGGGGGCAGCATGGTGCTGGAGTCCACATGAATTTTGCACCTCGTTCAATAATTCTCCATCATGGCAACTCAAACATTTTATCTCATGTTTTCTCATTCCTGAGTTTCCAGCCATTTCTTAAGTGTGCTTGTGTGGACAGAAAGGGCTAGTTATGGCAAGCACTCCACTCTGTCCGTAACGAGGGATAAATAAAGGACTCAATTTTCTTTTGTTGTCACTCTCAAGGGAAGGCTACTGGGGTTTTTTTCCTCCCCTCTTTCATCAGTGAAAGTTAATTATACTTTAATTTAATTAAAAATAACAGTGAACGTGAGATTTTCAAAGGATTGTTCATAAAAGGCGATATTCGCTCAGTAATATCGTTAACAAAACGGAGAAAGACAGACACTCTTTCCACTGCATTTCTGTGGATTAATCTGTCACTTTGGGGACTTAAGGTTTAAAAAATAGCCTGGCCACAATTAATTACTGGCAGCTCTGTTGCCATTTTTTTTAATCACACTGTAATTGGTCACCAGTCATGTGTGTCCTCCTTCCAATCAGCAAAGACTGGAAAAAGACAGAGAAACATTAAAGGGAAGTTCTGGGTTGAAAACATAGTATCCAAGTGTGCAATGAGCATTGTGTGAGCAGGTTTAATGTACTAACCTTCCACCTCTAGATTGCTGGGTTAAAGTATGCTTTAGGCTAAACTCATTTGTATTGAACGCTAGCTCAAACTTGATACAATAACTCACTGAGTAGACGGAGTATAAACAAACACAGTCCACAGTCCAGAAAGGCAAAGCTAGGTAACTCCCTAAGGAATTTAGGAGCAAAGGGAAGACATCTGTGTGGCACTACAGTTGTTAAATAAAGAGCGACCTGTGTCTATGTGGATGTGCACATGGGCTTTCCATCTCAGTGCAGTCACATCAAAAGATTTAGATAAGTGAAGGGCAGATTATCTTTAACCTTAGTAAAGTTATTTGAAACTATCACTGTCTAAAAGGTAGTCATCTACTTTGGTGCCCATAGGCAGAATCTTCTGAGCATGCACGCAACAGCTTGGGAGCCTCTTTGTCGAGAGCCTTTCCCCTGCAGCAACAAAGCAGCTTTCCTCTGCGGCACTCAATAGAACACTGAGAGAAGCCAGGCATCACACATGCCTGCTCACTGTGACCGCCCACCAGAGAGCCCTCCCCTAGTGTGCCTGGGCCTAGCCTACCTTAGGATGCCTTTTGGACCATACTTGGATGGCCATCCCCTCACCCTACCTGTTCACCCCTCCAGTAAGGGCAGGCTTGTTCCACACATGGAGGGTGAAATAGAGAGACAGACAGACAGACATGCCCTGGTGAGAACAATCTGATAGATAAGGGGACTTTTGAACTGAACCTTTGTGAGATAACACCAACTAGGAACAATAAAACCTTGGAGGGTTTGGGAAACATCAAGGATGTTTTCTCTTCAGTTGGCTGAGTTTTGCAAAAATATTCTAAACGCTAGACATAATTAAATACTATCCTACACATGCAAAGTTAAATTGTCCTTGGGAAAATGAAATGTTAGGGTACATCTACACTACCCACCAGATCGGTGGGTAGCGATCGATCCATCAGGGACCAATTTATAGCGTGTAGTGTAGATGAGATAAATCGATCCCTGATCGCTCTCCTGTTGACTGCTGAACTCCAGCTTGGCGAGAGGTGGAAGCAAAGTCGACAGGGGAGCAGCAGCCATCGATCACGTGCCGCGAGGACGCAAAGTAAGTGATTCTAAGTCAATCTAAGATACGTTAACTTTAGCTAAGCTATTCTCGTAGTTGAAGTTGCGTACCTTAGGCCTGGTCTACACTATGACTTTAGGTCGAATTTAGCAGCGTTACCTCGAATTAACCCTGGACCCGTCCACACAACGAACACTTTTTTTCGACTTAAAGGGCTCTTTAAATCGATTTCTTTACTCCACCTCCGACGGGGGATTAGCACTGAAATCGGCCTTGCTGGGTCGAATTTGGGATAGTGTGACACAATTTGATGGTATTGGCCTCCAGGAGCTATCCCAGAGTGTTCCATTGTGACCACTCTGGACAGCACACTCAACTCAGATGCACTGGCCAGGTAGACAGGAAAAGGCCTGCGAACTTTTGAATTTAATTTCCTGTTTGGCCAGTGTGTTTGCAGAGCTCATCAGCATGATGTGCACATTGCCGGAGCACATTGCCCAGCCCATACTTTGTGAGAAGTCTATGACCATGTCCCTCTCATCACCACGCTGCCATTGCCTCCTTGCCTGATTTTGCGCAAAACAATTGTCTGCCATTGCTCTGACGGAGGGAGGGGCGACTGACAACATGGCTTACAGGGAATTAGAATCAAAAAGGGGGTGGCTTTGCATCAAGGAGAACCACAAACAACTGTCACACAGAATGACCCCCTCAAGGATTGAACTCAAAACTCTGGGTTTAGCAGGCCATCGATTTCACAAAACAAATTGGGACAATTTCTTTTTTTTGATTCATCTATCTTTTACATCTTAGGCTGGCGGCAGAGGGTGCAGTACAACTTCAAGCCTTCGTCATCTGCTGGGTGCTCAGCAGAAGATGCTGCATTACGACTGCTAGCCATCATCATCTCCTGGCTGCTTGCCAGAAGACAGTGCAGTAGGACTGCTAGCCATCATCATCTCCTGGGTGCTTGGCAGAAGATGGGAATGACCTAGCTGAGTCAGTCCCATGTCGGCCCAGGCACCCCTGTCTGATCTCACCAAGGTCGGTGAAAAGAACACCCAGGAATATGACAACGATGGCTATGAATCGCAATGCACTGTCTGCTGCCAAAAGGCAATGAGCTGCTGCTGTGTAGCAATGCAGTCCCAAGTCTGCCAGCACCCAGGAGACGTACGGTGACGGTGAGCTGAGCGGGCTCCATGCTTGCCGTGGTATGGCGTCTGCTCAGGTAACCCAGGAAAAAAGGCACAAAACAATTGTCTGTCGTTGCTTTCACGGAGGAAGCGAGGAAGGGAGAGGGGGGCCTGACGACATGTACCCAGAGCCACCCACAACACTGTTTTTGCCCCATCAGGCATTGGGATCTCAACCCAGAATCCCAATGAGCAGCGGAGACTGCAGAAACTGTGGGATAGCTACTCACAGCTACCCACAGTGCAACGCTCCGGAAGTCGATGCTAGCCTTGGTACTGAGGACGCAGTCCGCCAACTTAATGCATTTAGAGCATTTTGTGTGGGGACACACACAATCAACTGTATAAAAACGATTTCTAAAAAAACCACTTCTATAAATTCGACCTAATTTCATAGTGTAGGTATACCCTTAGATTGACACTTGCCCTCCCACTGGTGTAGACCAGGCCTTAAAGTCCAGGTTTTCAGAAAAGCTCATCTCCCACAACTGGGCCTGGACTTTCAATAGGGTTCAGCTCCCGTTTAGGCACCTAAATAAAGTAGCTTTTCAAGAGGGCTCAGTACACAGGAGTTCCCATACGAGAGCTCCTGGGCAGTGACTGTTTTTTTGCAAACCTCCTCATTTCATTCAGGTGCCTGAATGGAAGCTGAGCTCTTCTGGTAATCCAGCCCTGATATGTTTATGGAAAGAAAAAGCTGTTACTGGATCAATACTGAATCTCACTCATCCCAAGCCTTAGACAGACGCAACTGGGGCAGGAACTGGGAATTCTAAATTGGAGGGGACAGAACATTTCTGTGGCAGGTTGACTTTCTAAAATGGTGACTGGTGGAAGCCGCTCAGGCTTACTAACATGAGTCCTACAGAGTTGGATTAGAGGGCAAAGGCACATGATAAATTAATCACATAACTCCACAAATCATCGTCTTTCACATATGTGCGGGGTTTTTTTGTTTTGGTTAAATGCATTTGAAATGTTTAGGTGCCCTGGAGCAGCGGGTCCAATATGGAGCGAGAGCAGTTATAATATTCATTTTGGAAACTTTGAAAAATGACCTCTCTACATGTTATTGTCAAGGACTTTGGAGGCCAATTTCTCACACCCATCCACCAGTGCTAGACGAAAGACCAAGTGGGAACTCACAACTTTCCTCCAGTGCTATCAAATTCCTATCTCTGGCCACAATGCAGGACACTGGATCTGAAGCCTGTCACTGGTGCATGACTGAAAGTCATCTGTCCTGCCTTACAGACTCTATAACTTTGGGGGGAAATTCCACACTTCAGAGAAAGAAGGAAACTTTTTTTGGAGAAGAATGGTGGGTGCTTGATAGGTAGACTGAGCTCTGGAATGTCAGAAGCAGTCCTGGAGCAATATACAGTATTTTACCAAAATCATTAAAGTTTCTGTCTATAACTTTCACATTTAACGAAAGAGAGTGATAACAAGATATCTGGAAAATTCTTGCGTTATAACAACAGCTAATACCATCCTTTTTGTCAAGCATGCAGTCCTGTGAATCTTACTGACACCACAGCTTCAGCATCGGTCCTGGAGGAAGGAGGGAAATGTATTGTGAAAGATCAGTTTGGCTCAGACAGTGTTCACAACAATTTATCAGAGTCCTGTTTTCAGAAATTTTGGGTAGTGAGAGGAGAGAAAGTACAACACATTCCTCTGTCTTAGGAGTTATTCAGAAACAAAGCAGAAACTTATTACTGAAAAATTTTAATACTAGCCAGGCCAACAAAACAAGTGATTCCACAAGTGAGTAATCAAAGACCACTGAACATCCAGCAATCTCAGAACCTCACTGCTGAGTAACTAGGTTCAAAAGTGGCAATGCTCCTGGAATATTGTGTCCAGGTCTGGTGCCCACAATTCAGAAAGGATGTTGACAAATTGGAGAGGGATCAGAGAAGCGCCATAAGACTGACTAAAAGATCAGAAAACCTGCCTTAGTGTGACAGACTAAAGGAGCTCAATCTATTTAGCTTAAAGAGAACTTTAAGGGGTGACTTGATCACAGTCTGTAAGTACCTACATGGGAATCAAATATTGAACGATGTGCTCTTTAATCTAGAAGTAAAAGGTATAATACAAGTTGGAAGATGGAGATAGACTGGAAATAAAGAGTACATTTTTAAGGGTGAGAGTAATTAACCTTTAGAACAACTAACCAAGGGCCATGGGTGGATTCTCCATCAGTGACCATTTTAAAATCAAGATTAGACTGTTTTTTTTCCCCTAAAAAGATCTGCTCTAGGGATTGTTTTGGGGAAGTTCTCTGGTTTGTGTTATAGACAGGGTCAGACTCAATGATCATAATGGTCCCTTCCGGCCCTGGAATCTACAAAAAAGACCACTTGGATTTTTTTTAGGACTGAGTATTTTTATTTAACACTTGAGCATCAGTTAAACAGCTGCCAACACAATGAAACGATTACTTGGGACTGACCCACATTTGGCTCTACTGCTTTATTACATTCAGAATGAACTTAATTAAGCTTCTGTTACTTAACAAAAGCAAATAATAAAATTAAATGAAAACCCCCGGTTTGCAACAGAGAACTGCACTGCTATGCCAATGCAGAATTTGAGAGGTTTAAAAAAAATCTTGCAGTGAGATTTCACCCCCAAAAATGCTTTCTCCCTCATGCCACAGATTCCTCCAAATTGCATTAGACTAAGAACAACCTACTTGCTCATTTTCCCAACAATATTATGAGGATGGACGCCATGGTATGTGCTACCTTGTAAATGCCTTAATCACATGGGTAAGAACTCACTATTCACCCAGGACTACTCAGGGAAGCAAGCACCCATCAGTGTAAGTAAGTGGTTTACAGTCTGGCCCTGTGTAAATGTTATGCTGCTAATGTATCATCTGTGGATGGATAGCTTGACACTAACTGCCCGTCAAGTCAGTGCAATGACTTCCACTGTCTTGAATAGGAGCTGGACCAGGCTGGTAAGAAAGATATTACTTGAGTAACTGAAGTATAACTGAGTGTATATTTAAGGGTCCTCATGACCATCACAGGAGAGTGGTTGACCCTGTGTCTGTCTTGTCTAGGTATATATATTTGTGGCAGGGTCCGTCTACTACTTCATGTCTGTACAGCACCTAGCACTGTGGAGACCTATTCTTTGTTGGTTCTTAGGCACTACCAGAATAAACATGATTAATATTAAATAATAGTTTGTGAGATCACTAAGAATCCCTAAATCCTCTTCTTGCTAAAGCCTCTCTTCCCTAAAGCCTCTCCTCTCTGTATTGGCATACACAGCGCCACCATCTTTCCTTCCTCAGGGTCATTTCCACCCATTTCCAATTCATGCATCCAGGCTGCCTCTACATTCTCTACAACAGTTCGAAAATATATTGCTTCCTCACCATCCCACTGGCTAAAAACCTTGTCCACACCCTTGTATTCTGCTGCCCTCAATGCCATAACTCACTCCTCTATCGCCTCTGTTTCACTTCAGTGGGGTGAAGGAGCTAGTTTAGGGAAGCAGTCTAGTCCTTAGCCTTTCACAAATGTAAAGTGTTCAAAGCAGCTGCAAATATACACTCAGAGCCAACGGCTTAGATTCACTGGACAGTCAGGTTTCGTGTACTAAACATACATAAAATCAAGCTGTAAAAGTTTCAGTGATGACTACGGGGATTTCTACCCAATGAGAAGCAAGTCTAAGATGGCTGTCAGAAAGTGTGTGAGGAGCCAGTTCTCTGCAGCACTTTAACAGCCCACAGGTCCACACTTGAGAATGCCAGGAAATATAGACTTGTGGGCAGTGTGGACAGGGCTGTTTTTTTTGCTCCAGTGAAATACTGTGTCTCAAATGACATCACAGCCCTCGGCGGACACCACCGCCTTTGCTAGTTGTCACTGGGCTTTTTACCGTATCCAATTATGTGTGTGCATGTTTACATTTATATTTATCAATCCCTTGCTCTCTCAGGCAGGTGAAGGCTGTGGTGCAGAGGTGACAGACAGTACCCTGGGGCAAGGAAAGGGCTGACTATTTCCTTCTGTAGCATTCCCTGATGTCTAATTATAGAGGTGCACTTGCGTCAGATTGAGGGATACCACTCTCCTGCCAGCCCGGTCAGAGGTACACTGCAGAAACCATTAAAACTAAGCAGGTGGAGCCTCAGCAAAGGGAACAAGAAATGAAGTCCAGGAAGATTTGGAGAAGCCCCCACTGGACTTCTCACTCCTGTTTATTACCAAGGGCTTGTCTATATTGGATTTTTGGTTTTGTTTTTGGTTTTTTTTGCACTGGTGTAATTACACTGATGGAAACAGATCTGTGTAAACCCCTAACACACACGTGATGTACCCTGGAATCCATCTGATGCATCTGAGGAAGTGGGTATTCACCCACGAAAGCTCATGCTCCAAAACGTCTGTTAGTCTATAAGGTGCCACAGGATTCTTTGCTGCTTTTACAGATCCAGACTAACACGGCTACCCTCTGATACGTGATGTACCCTGTTAAATGTGATTTGCAACAGTGAGACTCAAACTGGTTTCAAAGTGGGGTAGATTTTTGTAATTTGATTAATTTGATATCTTTTCAATTTTTATGATTGATTAAAGATATCTGGAGAGGTCTAAACTAATTGTGGCTGATCTGATTAATTAATTCTTGTTTGTTTATAGATTTTTCTATATACTGTTCATTCCAGTAGCAGCTAAACAGCTCACGTACAGGAATCCATTGATGACTGGTGTTATGAGCTGGGTTAAACCTTGTGATGGGTGGAGTTAATAAATAAATGAGTAAATAAATTAGACTGCATCAAAGGAAATACCAGACTCCATCATTCGTTTCTGCTTCTCAATGGAAAATCCCCACAGCCCAGAACTGTGATTGGCCACTCAGATCAAAAAGGAATAACAACAACTTCACCAAGACTATTCACATGCATAAGGCCATGGTGAATATCTGCAATGGACCTATGGGAGCCAGGCCCCAAATCTCCTGCAAACTAGTCCAGTACGTTAACCACACAAACACGGTGCCTTGTGGTGGTGTTATTCCAGGTCTACATACATTTGTAAGGAATTCTGGTGGAAATACTTGTGCAGGTGTGTTTAAATGTTGTTTTCCATGACTACTCTACAAGCAACTTTGTAATTCACTTTGTTCAAAGATTTTTATTCTTAAAACTTAATTCCTCATGAGATCACAGAAAGCAAACACAAAAAGCCAGCACTCTCCTAGGAAAAAAACATGCAAGATTTCAAATTATTAGTAGAATTTTCTTTTGCATTATTCACCCGACTCTGCATCAGCACATTAAGGTTTACATGACTTCAAATATTGCATTTAATATTTAAAAAAAACAAATATGGCTAGGAAAAAATAAGATGGTAGACCATGCCCCCCACACAGAAAAAAACATATTGAACATAATGCACCAAAGATAACATACCATTCAGACTTGGTCGACAAGACTGAGTAACTCTAAGTCCAAGGGCAGTAAATGAAGGCATTGTATTTCCTCTATTAGTGCAAATAGTGCTTATCCCATAAGTCAAAGGGGACACTCAGCCACATATAGTACCCAATTAACTCCCATCCATTTTTCAGCAGTTCCCTGGAAGTTCAACATTGCTCAATTGCTGGGAAGATGAAAAGGATTTTTATGCAGTAAATGCTCCTTAAAGCATTGTTCATGTTCCCAAATACTCTATATTTATAAAATCAGTGCCTTTCATTAGACTGACTTGACCAGTCAAGACGGACGCTGCTCAGAAACAGTGTAGTGTAAACAGATTCACAGAGAAAGGCTAACATATTGACCAATTCAAATAATCCCTGCAATACAAATGGAAGTTCATATCTGTAAGTTCACCTGAACCAGTTCCTAACTAAAGGCTGCCGACCCACCAGGCAGTTGCAGAAAAATTGAATCTAGAGAGTTATGGCTAAAACCGGCCGTGGGGTCCCCAGCCTTCACAAATATTGTGCCATCTTTCTCAAAACACAGTGAGAGCCATATTCTAACTTTGCTGAGTAAATAAATAATGCTCTTTATCTGTGGCACACACACCATTTGTCAATTCTGATCTTTCATCACTCATGCAGTAAAAACTATTCTGAATGTTATTCAAATGTCTCTGCAGGTGTGTGCTAAATGCTTTATTCTCATGACATCATTTTGGCCTCCAGAAACATTACAATGCTAATATAGGGCTCTGACCTCTGGCTGCATTATGAAGAAGGATGGAATGAGGGCTGGGCCGGAACGGGAGCCAATGGAGGCATTCTGCCTGACTCAGCCACAACTCCATCTGCAGCTCTGAGGGTGCACGTTGCAGTAGCAGCACGGTCTTGCACAGCTCTGCTTGATTGTCCACTTGGAGGTGGACATGTGGCTCTGTTCTCATTGCAGGCCTTTGAGGAGGTCATTGCCAATGCCATCTCTAGCCTAGCACAGTGCTTGTGAGTCCCATATGAGCCATGGCTGGCCATTCCCAGGGACACAATGATGGTCGGTGGAAGGCTCATTGTGTATGTTAATTGTCCCCACTTTGGACATCTATGCTTAGCCGGTTATGATCAGTCCAACAGCATACATGACCTTTGGAGAAAGGCTGGAATGAAAGCTGTTTGCTTAGTAATATGATTGTTATAAATTCTGTACATGGTGTCCTTCATGCCCATGCATCTCAAAACAGGTTACAGAAATCAGAGAATTACAGCTTTGTATACAAGCTACATGACCCATTCAGCTAACAGACAATATAGTTAATGAGATATGCAATGCAGCTCGTGTAATAGGTAAAAAGAAATGAAGAGGCTAGCAATGCAGGGGCAGGTTTTCAGGGGAGATCTGAACAGTGACGGAGGTGCAAGCAGCGGTAAGATGTTCTCAGCAGGCGAAGCCAAAGGGGCAAAGGCTCTAGCACCCAGAGAGGCAAGACTGTGGCTAAAGTGGTAGCTCTTAGCAGAAGGAGTGGGCAAGGGACGAAAAAGAAATAAGGACTTTCAAGTAGTCTGGAGCACAAACAGTGTTCTTTTCAAAAACAGGAGTGAAATCCTGTCCCATTCAAGTCAATGGGAGTCTTCTCACAGACTTCGCAGGAGCCCAGTCACCCCAGCAGGACAGTTTGGAACTCGCTGCTGTCATAAGTTGGGTGCTAATGGAGGAATTACAGTAGGCAGTAAATAAATTCCTTTAAACAATGCTGCCTAGTGGATAGAACACGGGACTGGAACTCAGGAGATCTGGGTTCTATTCCCAGCTCAGCCATGGACCTTGGGCAAGTCACATATCTCCCTAGGCCTCAGTTTCCCCAGCTGTAAAATGAGGATAATAATACTGACCTATACGGTTGGCAGGCATCCAGTTTTCAACCAGAATGCCCAGTCAAAAAGGGATCCTGGAAGCTCTCATCAGCACCGCTGAAGGGCCAGTGCAGTGGGTTAAGGTAGGCTTCCTACCTACCCTGGCTCCACATGGCTCAGCAGCTCCCATTGGCCAGGAACCATGGCCAATGAGAACAGTGGGGGTGGTGCCTGTGGGTGAGGTCAGGCAGCGAGTGGAGCCTCCCTGGCTGCCCGTGCCTAGGGGCCACAGGGACATGCCAGCCGCTTCCAGGAGCCGCCTGATGTAAGTGCCGCCCAGACCCCACGCTCCAATCTCCTGCTACAGCCCTGAGGTCCCTCCCACTTCCCACCCTCTGCCCCAGCCCTGACCCCCTCCCAGAGCCTGCACCCCACCCCTTCCCACACACCAACCCCCTCAACCTTAGCCCTGAGTCCTCTCCCTGCATCCTAGAACCCTCATTTATGGCTCCATCCTTGGAGCCCGCAGCCTCAGCCAGAGCCCTCACCTCCTCCTTCACCCCAACCCTCTGCCCCAGCTCAGTGAACATGAGCGAGCGAGGGTGCGGGAGAGTGAGCGATGGAGGAAGGGGGGTGGAGTGGGAGCGGGGCCTAAGAGAAGGGACAGTGCAGGGGCGGGACCTTGGGGAAGGAGCAGGGCAGGGGCAGGGCAAGGGTGCTCGGTTTTCTGCAATCAGAAAGTTGGCAACCCTACTGACCTCCTTTGTAAAGCGCTTTGAGATCTACGGATGAAACGCGCTGCATAAAATCTAGGTATCATCATTATTTACTTCCTGAAGGCCGGATTTTGATACTCTTACTCATATGGACTAGCTCCTTACTCTATAAATATCCCCAATGACTCCATTTGGACTTTCTTGGAAGTAAGATACTACTCAATGTAAGGCCATCAGAATACGGCCCTCAATTTTTACCTTGTATACGCAAGTCGGGAAGACTTGAATTGCATCCAGCTACTGAGTGCAATGAGACTAACGCACACATAGAAAAGTGCCCATAAAAATAATCCCACAAGGACTATTGTTATTTCTCTCCCCTCATTGTTGTTGTGAGGATGAAAGGCTGATTTCCAATACTTGGGCATCAAGTCTTTAAAAATAGGGGATTAATAAAGAACTATGTAAACAGACATCAGAACCATGTTTATTGCCTGAGCAATAAAAGATTGGAATTGACAAATGGAGAGGTTTTTTGGAGACACAGATGCTACAATCATGTTAATATAATTTGGATTTCCAAATCAGTAATTACTCTATCACATATTTATAATTTTGTAGACACTGCTGGAAATTGTGATGTCTTTTTCTATGCATAGTAATAAGCAACAACAAGAGCTGTTAATATAAAGTCTGTAATGTTTGCATTCATATGTAAATAGGCTATGTAAACGTTTTAGACATTTCTCACTAAAACGCTGAGTTCTAATCTGAATGGTTCTACTCCTAAACTAGAAAATCACATTCTGCATAGAAACTGTTTACTGGTCTGGCAGCAGAGATGCCAAGGCAATGAACTGAATTTGTGGGCAGATTTAAATCTCTACATTAGTGGGATACCAAGGTCACTGGCACTTTATAAATGCTTAAGTCTGGTCTTACTACTGCAGTGGTTTAAGTGTAGAACTAACTTTAGATAAATATGGGCAGAGCTTGCTAGCTTATTACGTGCTTGCGGGCACCCACCCCCAAACACTTGTCAGGGGCACTTCCTGGAAAACGTCTGTTAAGTAAAGGCAATATGGAGAAATCTAAGGTCTTATCTGCACTGATTTAATTAAACTGGGTTTCTTAAGACAGTGCAGATCCCGGTGTGTACACTCTTACGTACATGTGAGAGTGGCTCATACTAATTTAGATAAAATTTGTTTCTAGTCAATTTCAGATAAACCAAAATAAGTCTCCCTTAAGCCAAAATAAGAGTGTCCACACACAGTTTTGTGCTGGTGAAACTAAATTAGTTTAAAACCACACCTTCAGTTGAACCAGTAGGACTGGCCAGAACATGAAAAAGACCAAAGCTTTGCCCTTTTTCCCCATCCCAGGACACTTTTCCAACTTTGTCATAGCTGTCAGGATCCTGGCATTCTACCTCACTCGATACCTTTTCCCTCCAGACCACATGACCGCCGCTTCCATTCGACCAATCTGGTGCACATAGAATGAGACAGAATTCACATCAGAGCCTACAGCTGCCGCTTCTGAATTGGATGGACCAAGGCTATTCAACTGAGGCACCATCCTTTCCATGCATTCAGAATATCTAGTGCCCCAGAGAATTTGAGACCAAGATCTCTGTTGGAGTGCTCACCACACAGAGGAAGGCAAGGACACATCATATGTATTTTAACCAGCCCGCAACTTTATTAGTCAACGTGGGGGATCCCACAGAAGGGGGAGCCAATCATCACAGAAGGAGGGTTTCTGGATGCCTCCACTTGCCCACTAGCATCATTCCCCTTTTGGGGGTTGAGGCAAGAGGGGACCTTGCCCCCAACCAGCACCTCCATCAAGTGTATTAGCAAGGCAGTTCCCTCCTCCCCAGGGTAATGCCTCAGCCCCTGGTTCGCATGTGCCCCAAGGGAGTTACAGGCAATGCCCCCATCTCACAAGGAGATGCTCCCAAGATGCCGACTATGTTACCTTGCTGGATTTGGAGCACAAAGCAACGAGTTCATGCACCGGGCACCTGCCAAAAGCTGTGACAACTAAATGACTCTCACGTAGGTCCAAACTGTGACCCCCAGAATGGAGAAAATTCCAGACCTCCAGTTGCCCAGAATCCAACCCCTAGATTGAGCTGCAAGGAAGGAGAAAAAACCCAGCCAGCCTTGACCAATCTCCTTCCCATTCCCAAAGTAGTGACTAGCACAGCCTGCAGTGATGGGCCCTAAGGACCCATTGTTCTGCCACAAATTGATATAACTGGAAAAAAGAACCAACTGAAATGGTACAACACTGGTAGCAAGAATGCATACGTCTCACTGCTGCTCCACCAGAGCTTCTCAAACTAAGCTGCACGACCTACTACTGGGGTATGTCCATGCTGCAATTACACACCCATGGCAGACCCATGACAACTGACTCAGGCACAAAGGGCTGTTTAATTGCAGTATTCACATTCGAGCTCAGGCAGGAGTCAGGGCTCTGGGACCCCATGAAAGGGGAGGGTCCCAGAGCCTGGGTTTCTGCCTAACCCAAACATATACACTGCAAATGTACAGCCCTGCAGCCGGAGCCCGAGTCAGCTGACGGGTGTTTAATTGCAGTGTAGACATAACTTAGGGGTACAATGATTAAAGTTTCCCCTAGCTCTTCAGTTCTTTCCCTGTGCTGGGCCTGCCAACAAAGCTGCCAGCTGAAACTCTTTGTGCTTTTAACTTTACTCCTTCCCCTGTATTTTTTATTTTTATTTCTCTCCCACCCTCCCTGCATATTTCTCTTTTATCCACTTTCAGAATTGCAGCTGGGTCCTTGGAATCCAACCTGTACTTACATCTAAACAAAGCAGGACACATTTAGTTCTTTCTTTTTTTCAGGCTAATTATGCTGATCTCTTACCTATTATTCCAAACAAGGAGATAAAATATCATGATCCATGCAACTGTAAAGAATTAGTTTGTTCTTCAGCAATGCTGGAAAAAAAAACAAACAAAACAAAACAAAAAAACACCCACAGCATCTATTCCAAACCAGTTTCATTATGGTGATTTAAGTGATGACCTAAACTGACGTAAGATGATTTGTGAACAGCCAGCTTCTGCTGGAAAACAGGAAGGTTATGCCGGCACAACTTTCCCATACAGCCAAGCATTAAGAATAAGTTTCTCCAGGGTCACTACTCCCACTAGTGAACACTTACTCACATGAGTAATCACAGAACATCAGGGTTAGCAGTGACCTCAGGAGGTCATTGAGTCCAACCCCCTGCTCAGGGCAGGACCAATCCCCAGACAGAATTTTGCCCCACATCCCTAAATGGCCTCCTCAAGGATTGAATTTACACCCCTGGGTTTAGCAAGCTAATGCTCAAACGACTGAGCTATCCCTCCTCCCATAACTAGAATCAATGGGACTACGACATATACATCTGAGTATAGTCCAGCTCTCAGTTCATTTCCAGGAAAGGAAATACCAAGCTCAGATTCACCTGTGGGTCACTCCAGGTTTACAGCGGTGTAACTGCACTGATTTCAGCTAAGTTATCTCAGTGGAAAAGTAGAGTAATGTAGCAGTGAATCAGACTACTGGTTTATCCTATTTGTGATGGAGAGTATGATGATACCCATAGCTAAGTAACACGTTTGTTTGGAAGGGGTCACTCCTGAGCATGATAAATGGTCAGCCCTTTCATGTGATGATGTAAGAGTAAAACCAGCTTGTATTTAACAAACAAACAAAACCACACACACGTTTGGAGTGAAAGCAATTTTGACTGTCCACCTGGAACTTGTTACACCAAATGGAATAACTGACACGAACTCATAGCAAGATGACAGCTTGGTGAAACGTCCCCTATCAGAGATAGCCTCTGATCTGAAGAGCTTACATCCATCTAGGGCTCAGATCCTGCAGTGAGCTCCATGCAGTAGCTGGGTCCATGAGGAAAAAAATGCAACGGGTGGGTGTAATACACAGATGATGGGAAGGGAGGAGGATGCAAGGGACGGTGAGGGGAATGTGTGGTTACCCAAAGTAGCTGTGTGCAGACTATAGACATTGTGTGGGTTGGTTGGCTGTTGATTTTATGGTGTAAAAGAGAAGGAGGATTAATGAGATCAGTAGTCCCTGTTGGCCACCTGCCTAGCCACTGCATAACAGCAATTAATTAAAACAAACAGAGTTAAAACAAACCCAGAAGTTAAATTACTTCACACTGAAAATCAACTTAAACTGAAGCCTTCACCTTAATATTGTCCCCATTAAAGGATTTCAATTAGCAGATCTCAATATGCATCTCCTTGGACATCAAGATGAGAATACGGAATATTGCTACAGCACCTGTTTTCTCCAAAGAATAGACTTAGGGCCAAATTCATAAGGGTATTTAGACATGTAAAGATGCAGGTCTTGTCTACGCTTAAAAGAGTTTTCTGGTACAGATATCCAATAGAGCTGTAAGGCAAAACCCCCCCAACCCTTCCAACCTAGTGGAGATGCAACCTATAATGTCAACAAGAGTCCTTTTGCCGATATAAGCTTAAACCAGTTACCCAAACCAAATAAACTGCACCACCAGATTAGCTTGTTTGCTTATGTAGCTGTCTCTACACTAGGACCTTTGCCGGCATAGCTATATCAGTTAGGGGAGTTATTTCCTCCTAGCAACACACACACACTCCAAACAGATTTAGCTATAGTGGTAAAACTTTCTAATGAAGACAAAGCTGCAGATAGCATCTAGTGGGATATTTTCAAAGGTGCCTTGGCATCTACTTCCAATGGGTGTTAGATGCTTAAGCACTTTTGAAAATTCCACTAGACATCTACATGTGCCTAAATACTCTCAAAATTCTGGTGCTGAGGAGCTGACTGACAATCAAGGTCCCAAGCACCCCCAGGGGAGAACAGGGGTCTGAACCCAAAGAGTAAGCAATTGAATCAACTGGGTATAGCCAATGTTGTGTGTAAATATTACTCCTGGGGGAATTCTGTGCCACATCGTGCATGCAGAATTCATGTCCCCCATGGATTTCTTTGCTCGCCTGCAGAAAAATGACTTTCTGACAGGGAAGCAAAGGGAAGCTACAAGAGCAGTCACACACCACTCCCTAGTTCCGCAGGTACATTGTTTCACGCATCCAGAGCAGCTGACAGAGAGGTAAATCACCACAGATCTGGGGACACCCCAGGCAGTGGCTCCTACCCTGAGCTGGAATCAGCTACTAGTCGCAGTTGGGCTGGTGGCAGGAGAAGACAGGACTTCCTCTTCCCCTGCAAGGAGTGGCTGGGGCTGGTCAGACCTACTGCCAGAAACCTCCCTCAGCTGCAGGAAGCTCAGCATCCTCCCCTGCTTCCTGCCCCCATCGCTCCTCAGCTGTAGGGAGAGAGGTCACTGTACAGGGAGCTGCTCCTCTATTCGACCAACCCCTGTGCATCTGGACCTCCCATACTCAGACACCCCCACCAAGCCTGACCCCATTCACCCAGAACCCCCTAGCCCGCCATATCCAAACCCCACTGAACCTCAACCCCTGCCTCTGGAGCTTCCCTGCACCTAGACCCTCTGCCTCCGAACTCCCATCACTGCACCTAGAACACCCCCCACTGAGCTTCCCCCACTCAAACCCCCACCCTGAGCCCCCACATCCAGGCTCCCAATTAGCTGCATCCAGACCCCCAACACCCAGACTCCCCTCCCCGAGATCCCCACACCCAGACCCTTCCGCTGAGCCCCAACCTCCTTCACCTGGAAACCCCTGCAGCGTTCCATTGTCCCTGCACTGGAACCCACCCCCACCCGCCAACGAGCCTCTGTGCATCCAGATCCCGCACACCTAAACCCCGCACTGAGTCGCCTGCACCCAGATTGTCCCACAAAGAGCTCTTACCTCACACCTGGATCTCCCCACAAACACACACACTGAGCCCCTCCACACTTGGATCCTGTCTGGTTGAGACTACTTATCTCCCACCTGGTGCACCTGGTGCAGAGGGGCATTGCCTCACGATATTTCTGAGACAGGCCCAGGTCTTGTCCTGTGTCAGGGTCAGGTGCAGCCTCACCGCTGAATCCATGTCCTGAGAGTTGGGGGGGCTGCAGGGTGATCTTCCACCTTCATGCAGCCAGTGGCCTGTGCTCCCCACTGCCATGCTAGAGCCTCTGCATTTATTTATTGACAAATAAAACTTGCAGAATTTTAAAATACTGTATGCAGAAGTTTTAATTTTTTGGCACAGAATGCCCTCAGGAGCAAAATATACATTAAGGAAGGTCTTTAGGAAAGCTTGCAATGTTCTGAACTTGACAGTCATTAGGATATCTGTATCCAGGTTACTGTTATGAATGCAGGCATATGTAGAAAATTGCCATTGTTACCATGGTGCAACTGAAGCATCACCTCCCAGCAGTGTGGGGAAGCAATCCGGCAGGGGCACTGCCCAGGCTAGTTGGAAACTAATGCCAAGCACCTAGCATTGTACAACCAAGGAAAAGACAATGGTGGACCATTAAAGTTAATGGGAAAACACTGAAACTGAAAAGAAAACCCCAGTCTCACAGAATTTATAGACACTTGAGGTATGTCTCTCTGGTTATTTTCTGCCTAACTTGCATGTATTTGTTTTTTCTTACTATTTCATTTTTTAAGCTGTGACTTTCCCATTAGATACACATTTTCTTTATTTTTACCCCAAGCAAGTTTAATCTGGGTGGAGCGGTCTTGTAACTGGGGGTAGGTTTCACACCTTCCAGGGTGATGAACCAGAAGGGAAAAAGTCAAAGTGTCTGATAGCTAACACACTGGGGGATGGACTTGGGGAGATTCGGGACCAGAAAGGCTGTTGGGGTCACCCTTCAAGGAGGAATTAGGTGGGTGGAAGCCAAGGCGAGATCTTTACGAATGTAGGTTGGCTACCAGTGTCATAGCTCTGAGCCGGAGCAGCATGGCATAAAGATACCCAAAGTTACAAGCCAAGCAGTGACAGAACCCCATACTGGTCTGGATGATCCACAAAAGGTCACATAGACTCTAGACTGTGTTACTTCAATTACACCAATGTAACTCCATTAACCCCAATAGAATTACACAGGCAAAAGCCTGAGTCTCTCTAACCATTTGCCTTAAATCCTTTGTCATTCTAGTTGTTCCTTCTTTTAGACTTTCTCCATGGTTATTAAATCCTCTTTATCCAAATGAGGTCTCTCTAATGTCATGAGTTTTTTATTCTAAATAAGTTGAAGTTGATCATTCAGACATTGAATACTTGTGTCTGTACAGCCTAGACCCATGGTTGACTTCTATTGCAAATGTTGTTAAGCAGTGTTCTGAAGGGTTTAGTGTAATATCCATCACTGTTTCTCCACTTAAAAATTCCAATTGACTAATAAAGCAACTAAGAAACTTCATTTTCCCCTCCGTCTCCATCAATTACAGCTGCTACATTTTTAATGAGAAAAATACTGCTACAAAGGCTATGTAGATCAGCACCGCAGCAGCTAACTAGCTGAACTACAGCTTTGGGTGGGAGAGGAATCAGCAGACAACACTAAATAGTAAATGGGAGCTAATTTCGTATTGCACTTTAGGGGCATGAAAGGAGCATTCTTTATGTCAAAAAGAGATTTGTAATTAAAGAAGTTTAATCACAATGCAGTTCCTGAAACCAAATGCTAACATCAGCAAAAGATAAGAATTGTTAATCAAATCAAATCACTAGCTTAGCTGTCATCTGCCACTCTATACATTATAGGAGTTTGAGACAGTTTTATCTTCTATATTTACTGGGTCAGAGCCTCACAGGGTGTAAATCAGTGAAGCTCCAATGATTTACAACAATTGACACCAGCTGAGGATTTGACCCATCTTCTCTTGGGCTGGTCTACATTCAAACCCGACACAAGTCTCCTTGTTTTGGTGGATGTCGACATGAATCCGCACATGCATCTGTTTCTTATCAATAGAGCTTTGTCGTTTAATACACATACTTACTAGAGCTAGTCAAAAACTTTCCAACTGTTTGTTTTTCTGTCAGAAAATGCTGATTTGTAGAAATTGAAACTTTCTGCAGGTATGTGTTGATTGCAAGGAAATGGAGAGAGAGAGAGAGAGAGAGAGAGAGAGAGAGAGAGAGAGAGTGTGTGTGTGTGTGTGTGTGTGTGTGTGTGTGTGTGTGTGTGTGTGTGTGTGTGTGTGTGTGAGAGAAAATAAAGTGTTTCCATTTTTCTTGGTGGAATGACATTGTTTGAAATGCATTTGATTTAATATTGCATTTATATTTTCTATTTTATATTAGAATGTGTGTGCTTAAAGTCAATACATTTCTTTTTTTTTTTTTTAAAAAGCACACATTCAATTTCTCAGGCAACTTCAAAATTCTTTAGCTCTGTTCTGATTCAGAAGGGCAGAATATGCCATAAAATGGAAATTCCAGTTTCCACACACCTTTTTGCCTCAATGTCCTAATCTTTCCCCAGTAATACAAATTTTTTAGCGCTACAATTTCTATCTTCCTTGGCCTTTCCCAGTGCATTCTCCTCACTTTGGCCCTCACCCCCTTGGTCCTAGGGAGATACTTGCTCCCTCTCCAAATCTGGCTGGTTACAATATTTCACAAGGTGGGGAAGTGACTGAGTACATATGTAGACATCACAGACTAAATGAGGTAAATTGATGGCCTGGAGAGAACACCTGGCTAATAGGGAATGGTAGGGTAGATGGCAGGCCGGGGGGCAGACCCTGTGTTTAGGATGAGGTGGCTCAGTGAGAAGGAAGAAACTGCCAGTCTGACCCAAGTGCAGGGAAACATGAACAAAACCTGTCTGACTTGGGAATTTGTTATACAAATTTACAGTCTACTCTGATAATTTCACACTCTGAAAAGGAACTAATAAGCAGAGCCTTTTACAAATGATTTTTCCGTCGAAGAAGACTGCAGAAGTATTACTGGGCACCCAGTCACAATGCAATACGACCATCGGGTGTCACAGTGAAGAACAAAATGTCAATGCAGGTCTTACAATAGCTAGCAGTGACATTTGTCAGTATCACATCACCAGGATCTCACCAAATTCAGTCAATTTTGACCAATTTCATGGCCAGAGGGTTTTAAAATTGGTCAACTTCAAAATTTCACGGTGTTGTAACAGTGGGGTTCCTGACCCAAAGCGGGGTTGTGGGGGGGGGGGTCGCAAAGCTTGTGTAGGGGAGTTGTGAGTTGTCTGCTGGGAGCTGCAGACTTGGCAGCAATGCATGCTGGGAAACAGGGCACAAAGGTAAAAGAGTTTCCTTTTGGCCTGTAAAGGATACATGAGGGCCTGTAGATGCTCTGCCTGCTGAGGGAGTGTGGAAAAGGCCAGGCTGCAGTAGAGAATAGAAGCTTTCCCTGAAAGTCTCCAAAGGGGGCACAAGAGGAAGGGCAAGGAACCATGGGGAAGAGGACGAGGGGAATCCCTGGGTGATCCTGCTGGGGCTGCTCACATCGGGCTTTTCCTGCAGCTTCCACAGAAACCAGGAAATGTTAGTAGCCCTGAGGAAGGTACAATATGGACAGGGTTGTTTTGGGAGTGGATACTTGTTTACAGTCTAGAGCCAGAGGCTGGTGTTGTGGGACATGGAGGTCATTAGTTCCCTATGACTCAGCAGAGCCACCTAGAGGCAGTGAAATTATACCCCTACACTTGTAAACCCCTCTGATTCGAGAGGAAAAGGTGGCACAGCCTTGCAGGGAGAGGTTGGAAGCCTATTGATTTTGTTTGGACTTTTGTTTACCCAAACACGATAGAGTCTCTCTAGTTTAGTTGTAGGGCCAAAGTACCCATCCAGCAAGAGGGAGACTACAAATCAGTGGGGAAACTGAGACATGACCACATCCTGTTGGTGAGAGGTAGATCTCTTAATGATGAGAGATTGAGTGAATGTAAAGAAAAGAAAAGAAAAGAAAAGAAAACAAAAGAAAAGATCTCCACTCGACATTGATGGTCAGCTTTTAAATCACTCCCCCAGCACATCGAAATCTTTAACTTCAGCTTTTTTGCAACAGTAATAGCTTTCTTCTTCTTAGTTTTTCCTTTCATCATCACAGGGAAGTAAAACCTTGCTGCTAAGACCAATTTTTTACTTAATCAATTGCAACAACAATTGAAATTTTTAAAATTGACTAAACTGTGCAACATATTATTTTCACAGACATCAAAGAGCTGCAGTTTTGCAGCCCACCTTGTATATTGTGTCGCATCAGCGTCAGGGCAATGCAACACCACACAGGCAAGTTAAAAATCACAACGTATTAAACAAACACTCAAGCTACAACTTACTTTCTACCTAGGTCCAAGTGCTCGGCATCAGATAAATTGAGACATGATTTTTTCCCCTCTTATTTGTTCAGAATATATTCTGTTATATGTTTTTATTTGAGTTGGGAGATGGCTATATAGTGCATTAGGCATTTACTTTTGCAAATGTGAAAGAGGATTTAATCAGTCCATGAATAAAGCTTAAAGAAACAGAAAGCTTCCTAATGCAAATGCAGCTGTGGCTGATAAGGGGGACAATGGGCAGAAATCCTTGACTTGATTAACTTAGTGACCTAGAAAGAGGGATGTGTCTCATTCCAGCAGTGCAGAACAGAGAACCACTCATTAAATGTTCTATTCATCTGAAAGGATCTGTGGATCTCACTTCCGCACCCAAAGAAGCTATTCACCAGAAGCTTGGACACACTATGGAAGCCTTTCTTTCTGTTTCTGGCAGCAGAAAGTCAAACAGAGGTACAGACTTCATATAAATAAGGGCCCCTCTCTCTTCTTCTCACCCCCTGCATTGGCTTTTCAGAGGATTCAGCTGGGACTTAAACAACATACAGTAAGAAAGATTATTTCAATAGAAATTAATTCACTTTGATGTTTTTTGTTGTTTTTTTTCTGGAGAATTTTTATGGGCAGTGTAAGAACTTAACTATTTTATATCTGAGGATCTACACACACAATATAAACGCATGCATGTTTTACACACACGCACACATATACACAATTTCTTGTAATCCTTTGACTTAGGGCCGGTGTAAGGATGTTTCACACCTTAAGCAAAACTTCCACTTTGCGCCCTCCTCCCCCCTGCACCCATGCCCTGAGGTGCCCCCCCGCAGCAGCTCCCCCCCTCCACCCTGAGGCGCCCCCCTCCCATGGCAGCTCCCCCCTCCGCCCTGAGGTGCCGCCTCCCATGGTAGCTCCCTAACCCCCACCCTCCACCCTGGGGCACTCCCTCACCCCAGCTCACCCCTGCTCCACGCACGAGCACCCCGAGCATGCCATCGCTACTTCACTTCTCCCACCTCCCAGGCTTGCAACGCCTAAGCTGATTGGCGCCGCAAGCTTGGGAGGCGAGAGAAGTGAAGCAGCGACGGTGTGCTCGGGGAGGAGGAGGAGCAGGAGTGAGCTGGGGTGGGGAGTTCCCCTGCGTGCGCCCCCCCCTTACTTGCTGCAGGCGGCCCTCTCCGTGCCCCTCTGCCCCAGCTCCCTCTGCCTAAATGCCGGCAGCAACCTGGGCGGACGAAGATCAGGCCACCGCAGTCGCTGCCGAAGCAAACGGCGCCCCCCCAAATCCTAGTGCCCTAGGCGACTGCCTAGGTCCCCTAAATGGTTGCACTGGCCCTGCTTTGACTCCAGCTTAATGGAACAGCATGCTACATGTGAACTCGGCAAAGATACATTTTTGCCTAGTTCCCTTTATACAGTGCCCAGTATTATACAATGTTTTAAGGATCATTCATATGGAAAAGAAGGCTTTCAGATGAGGTGAAATTAATGAAGGGAAAAGTAGCCATGTCCTGAAGCGGGGTGCAAGAAAAGACAGGATAAAATGAGTGTGGACGGGGGGTTAGTGGGCAGCATTTTTTTCCCAAACTGTGAAATGGCTTGCTCAGTTTCTCACCCAAAGGGTGATTTGCCAACTCTCTCACTGCTGATTGGTATGCAGGAGGAAGAGAGTCCAGGACTGTAGCAGGCCTGGCAAAGAAGTCACAAGATCTTATCTCACCATAGCAGTCCTATTTCTCCAAATAAGAGAGGTCTTCATGATTAATTAACACTCATAAAAGAAAGCTTGACCACAAAAGGCAATACTAATTAGCTAATGACAGTCCTGACAGAGTGTTTATGAGTCCGATCCAGCTCCCATCAACTTCAAAGTAAGCAGAGTGCAGTCCCTAAATAAATGATTGGAAGACTGTTAGCTATGGTTAATATATGGACAAAGGAGCAAAAGTGTTTTTTAGCTTTGACATGTGAGACTGTGGGCTTGCAGAATGTCTTTTCAAAGAGGCTATAAATACTGCAACAGAATTAAGTAAGTCTGTGACTATATATCCATATAGCTTAACCCTGGAAACTTTGATACAGAAACACCATGTACGGTCACTAGAAAATAATTGAGCACTCACCCCTAACAACAACAACATAATAAATATTTGAAGAACGGAGGCCCAAGATGCGTGGTGACAAGGAGAACTGTCCTCTCACAGAAAAAGAAAGGCAGCCCCAGTGATACTATGAATTATAGGACAATCACATGTATACCAACAATTTGAAAATCTGTAACAGCAATTCTGGCAAAGAAGATCCGGACAGTGCTAGCTCGCAATGGAGTGCTGCCTCCTGAGCAAAAAGGCTGCACAACAAACATGAAAGGGACAAAAGACCACCTCAGGCTGAACAAAAGGATCACAGAAAACCTAAAACAATACAAAAGGACAACAACAAATTAGAGATGGTGTGAATAAACTACCAGCATTTGACAGTATCCCACATTCGCAGACTGAGAAACTGAAAATGCACCAGATTCATCCAAAGATCATTTCTTTTCTGCAGCCATCTATGGTTAACTAGAACATTCAAGTTTACCTGAAAGGGACTATCATTGATAAAGTCTGAATTAAAAGAGGACTCTCTTTCAAGGAGATTCCTTATCCCCAGTGTTGTTTGTGGTAGCAATGTCGCCTGTGATATGGATATTCCATGAAATAAAGGGTGGTTTTCATATCAGCAAACAACCACCACCAGTGAATCATTTGTTACACATGGATGATCTGAAACTATATGGACAGCCAAAAAAGGCGATACAGAAACTGATGACACATGCTGAAACGTCTGGTGAAGATATAAAGCTGTGGGTTGGCTTGGCTAAATGTGCATCTGCATCAGTAAAGAGGGGCAAACTGGTACAATCAGATGGTATGCAAGGTAACAACGGTACTGCCCAAGATATCTCTCAACACGTCCCTTACAAATAGCTTGGAATCAGGGAACTGCTGGAGTTACAACATAAGGAAGTCAAAGAAGAAATAAGGAAAGAATATACAAACAAATAGTAAATTTTCAGAGGACAAAACTCAACTCAAAGAATTATGTGGGCGATGCACTGTTGGAATGATCAAGTGGAATCAAGAAGAGAAGAAAAAAATTGACATCCAAAACAAGAAAACTCGTAATGATGCACAGAGCAATGAATACCAATCAAGGCACAGACAGGACATACATCCAATGATGTGATGGAGGAAAGAGTCTACTATCTGTGAAGGAAACAATTGGCAATGAAAAATATAACATCAAAATGTATAAGTCAACCACAGTAAAAGATCATCTGGTTGCAATAATAAGTGATGGGCTGGGATACACGCTCAGCTGAGAAAGCACAAAAGAAAGGAGAAAGCAAATCACCAAAGAAAGACTCAAAAGATTTACAAAGAAATCAATGCATAGACAGTGGTGGAGAGAGATTGAATCCATTAGTGACAGAAGATTGACAACATTATGCCTTGCAGAAGAAAACCTCAGAAGAGACCGGGAGCCTCATGCTGAGTGCACAGAAGCAGTCCTTACGGCTTAATCACATGCCGAACAAAACTGACCGACAGAACTGCTCCCTGAACTGCAGAATGTGTTCCAAAAAGGAAGATAATGGAGCATGTGCTGAGTGCCTGCAGGAGCCTGGCTGGTTAAGAATATAGGAACAGACACAATGAGGTCGCCAAGTGTCTGCATTGGAGCCTCTGTTGCAAGTATGGACGTAAAAGCACCATGCAGTATTACGCCCATCAAATTGAAAGTGCTCTAGAGACAGAAGAGGCTAAGATTTTATGGATCTTGCAACTGTCACAGCTGAATTGTGCAGGCAAACAGGTCGGACACAGCTGTTATAGAAAAGACAATAAACAAGCCTATGTTAATTGTTATTGCCAGAGTAGCAGACAGAAACACCAAAAAGGAACAAGAAAAGATGGCGAAGAATGAAGAACTCTGCCACAAAGTGGAACAACGGAAAACTAAAACAAAGAAGATCCCAGCCATTGTTGGAGCACTTGGAGGGATCCCTACAGGTCTGATTTTTAAGGAAAATAAAGATGGAGTGCAATTGAGCATCTAAAATGCAGAAATTCTGCAAAAGGTTTAACAGAACTCCTGATTACCCAAACCTGCAGAGTTGGTTCATGGTCAGGATTTATTGGTGACTCTTGGGATAAATTTTAAACAGTACCATTCCTCTTTGTAAGGTTTAAAGATCTTGTATGTTGTGAAGGTTATTTGTTTAAAAACAAACAAAAACATTGTCATGATATAACACTGAGGGATACCAACAATACTTAGCTCTTCCATAGTGTTTTTTGATCAGTAGATCTCGAAGTGCTTTACAAAGGAGGTCAGTATAATTATCCCCATTTCACAGATGGGGAAACTATGACATAAATATTTGAAGTCAATATCGACCAGCAAAACAAGTGGCAAAGATAAGGATTGAACCCGCATTCCCACACCAGTGTCATACCCACTAGGCCACGCTGCCTCTCTTAATTAATTGTATTAACGTTGCCAATGCATTTTGCTTAAGACTAACTAAGCTTGGCAGAATTCAAGTTTTATTTTCTTATCATTTTGACTGACAATATCAATGTGTATTTTAAGCATCTTTTCAATGTTTATTGATTTTAATTTTCTCAGTTGTGGGGAATTATGGGGAGGTCAGATAATAACTGGTGACAAACAATCATTTGATAGACACTGAGATTCAAAATATTAAAGCTTTATAACCATTAAAACACAAATTGTCAACATCATATGTTAAATATACAAAGTAAATATCCTCACATCACACTTTCATAAGGTCTCAGGCAACATTTTTCTGACTTAGCCCAACTGTAAATTTCAATTATTACAAATGGGAAAAAATTCCATTGGTTTCTGTGTATAGAGTGAAATAAATTTTTAGCAACATTTACTGATGAAAATATAATCTTTCCAAGCTCAAGAATAACCTACATATAGGGTGTAACATATACTATCAGTCGTACATATAAACAACCACTAACTGCCACTTATTTTGGAAAAGTTCTGTGGCCTGTGATATTCACCATAATGCTCCCTTCTGGCCTTAGCATCTACGAATAATCAAAACTGGAACTAACTCATGCCTGGAGGAGGATTAGAGCAGAGGCAGGATCAAAGAGAGGGCATTTTGGCAATGCCCGTATTGTACAGTGGATGATAGCTTTACAACATCACTACACGAGAAAAGACTTCTGAGAGGTTCAAGTGCTTTGGGGATCCAAGGTAAGGCAAAGATGTCTGGCCTTGTGCGGCAGTGAAGTTAGAATGTCATCAAATTTTGTTCCAAACAAAACGGGTTGGGTTTTTTGGATCACACAGATATTTTCTCAGAAAGTTCCATTTTGTCATTTTTTTTTCAGAGAACAGAACATTTTTTTTGACCAGTTCTGATGTCTGAATTCAACTGAGAGTGAAGTCAGATATAAATAGGACTCCAGGGGAGTGGGATGGGGATTTTATACCCAATAAGAGGAGGACTTTCTTTCTTTGAAGGATTAGGTGGTAGGAAGCATAAGATGCCCATGTGCTGGGAAGCAGACAGGGCTTTGTGAATGCATTGGCAGAGATGTACAATTAGGTGTTGTTTCCAGAAAAGTAGAGTCTAAGGCTGAAGGCTAGCAAAGTAACATACTAGAGAGAGGGTACTGGGTGGATGGAGTGTGAGGAGGGGGCAAAGATAGAGTCTTGGAATACGGGAGACGCAAAAGGAAGACGTAGAGCTTCCATCAGAAAAGTAGGATTCCAAGAAGGAGAGAAAACGAGACATTGACTTCTTCCTCAAGGCTCTCAGGATGCAGAAGGTGATCGATAGTATTGAAAACTGCAGCAAGAAAAAGGAGGATAGGTAAACAGAGGCGACTGTGATCAGAGGGAACAGCTAACTGGTTTGCATATCAGAGATTAATAACAGCACTACTGTGATAGAGTCAAAAACCAGATCAAAGCAGTAGAGTAGATTGCACAGGAATGGGCAGGCCAGAGGAACAAGAAAAGACTACCTTTTCCTGAATATGGGCTAAGGAAATAAAGGCTGATGAGTAAAGAGTGAGACAGGGTCAAAAATCAGGGTATGAAGAGGCACTGAGGGCAACTTGGAGCCAGACATGGAAAGATCCAGTGGAGATAAAGAGAAGTGGCTTATAATAGCAGCGACAGGGAGCACAAGTAGTGAGCCAGGAAGTGACCGAGAAGGATGGAAAAGTGGGACTAACGAGATGGGAGGGAATCAGTTAGTTATAAATGAAATGAATAAAATTTCCATTTAAAAACTCACTACTTGATAATACTGCTCTCAAATGGAGTACCACAGGCCTGCCTCTATTAGGCTAGCAAGAAAAAGGCCAAACAAACCTCAAATGTTTATTTTGTAAAGAAAAATAAAGTACCTTGGTCTCCTGCTGCAACTGAGTCACATAAATTTCACAGCCAGTATAGGGCGATCTGGATTCTTTCAGATGAATTGCCTAATGGCATGATGCTGGTGGAATCGCTTGATTATAATGCATGGAGGCAAAACACACAAAGGTAATAGTTGTTTTAACAGAAATTGCTAAACTTATAATGCAAGAGTGAGAAAGGGGGAAAACTGTGACTGGGACAGAACGTGATGTGAGATGTGTTTTCCGAAACTGAAAAATAAAGTAAGTGTGGTACTAAGCAGCTAGTTCCAATTAAAAGTGTTCAAATGCCACACTCAAATGCTACTTAATTCAAAGCAAAATATTACAGAATTGAATCAGCTATTTTAACCTCACCATCGCTCTCTGACCTTCTAGCCACCATAGCTAATCATTTTCAGTAGGGTCTGATAAAAGATTGTATTAACTGCATTAATAAAATACCTTATTGACTCCAAATCCATAGTGGATGATAGAAATTCTTTCCAGGTGGATTTTAATTTCCATTTAATCCTTTACTCTACTGCCAAATACACAAGGTATGAGAACTCGTGGCCTGATGTCACCAGTATGGTGATGGATGCTCTCTTGAAGGCCTGAGAACACTATATCTATCTGAGACAAGGATAATTTCGGCCCCAGTCTTCCATGGGGATCTATGTGGGCACACTCACTGCACCCTGACAAAGCCCAGTGGGGTCTGCTTGCATGGATGTGATCACTGTGTCAGAGCCTCCGATTTCAGAGTATGTTGTACATTCAAGTTCATCCCCTAAACCTTTATTGTAACCGATCGTGTTTGACTGATGTCAATGCTTGTTTGGGCTGATACATTTCTTATTTTGGAAGAACTGTAGCTCTGTGTATGTGTCATGCATTTATCTGAGTGCCACAACAAGGACCAGTCCTCATATGGGGCCATTCAACAATGTTTCTTTCCCCCCCCCCAACCCCCTCAAAGCAGGCCCAATGAAAAAGAATACATCTAAAGAGTGAATGAAGGCTCCTCCTAAGATGGTCATTTTGGGGTAAAGAAAGGTGGAAAGAGTAATACAGACTACAGATTCCTTCAGTCATTCTTAAACAATATAGCCTTCTATTTTCACTATGTCTTGAATGAACATGCTTCTTTGCTGTTCAGGCCTGTTTAAGGGGTTAAAAAGCAACTCTCTCATTTTATGTTAATTCTATGTGACTGCCACATAATAAATACATTTTGCTTAAGAATAACTAGTACACTATACTACACTTGGGCAAGAATGGCGTCCCTGGCCTCTGTTTGCCAGAAGCTGGCATTGGGTGACAGGGGATGGCACAGATGGATCACTATCCGTAAGTAAAGCTAATAAACAGTTCTATTTAAAAATCTCACTACTGTGTCCTCACTCTCTCTACAATTGCCTGGGCGTGTCTGGGGGCATATTCCAGGCTTCTTTGTTCTGAGATGCTCTAGGGTTCTTTCCCACTCAAATGTGTAATTGTCTGGCCTCTCCTTTGGGGGGAACTGTGGGAAATTGGAGGACTATCAGCACTTGAGTGCTTTAGCCCCTGTCCTCAATGCATAATGGGTGGGTTCTACGCCAAATTACAAGGGGAAACCTCATTCTAACCTATATTCCAAGACCTGTAAGCTAGTCTGGCCTTAAAGTACCTCCAAACCTGGGTCAGAGGTTTATGTGGGGGCAGAGTAGGGGAATTTGGGCTAAAATCAAGAGAAAAGCCTGTTAATTTTACAGTGTAGACATATCCTTAGGCACTTTTTTTGAAAATGTGACCCACTTATCTATTGGGGGGATAGCTCAGTGGTTTGTGTATTGGCCTCAATTATGGATTAGACTCAATAACCTACCGAGGTCCTTTCCAGTTCTGTGAGATAGGTATATCTCCATATTGAAAAGAAAAGAAAACTGATTTAGTTGGGGATTGGTCCTGCTTTGAGCAGATGGTGGGACTAGATGACCTCCTGAGGTCCCTTCCAACCCTGGTATTCTATGATTCTAGAAAAGTCTACCATCTTAATTAAACCTATTAAAAACTGATCTAGCTAAACTGATGCAAGCCCCTAGATGAGATGCACTGATACTGGTTTAATTTTACTTGTCAGTGTAGCATAAATTGGCTATTTACCATTTCACTTTTCTAGTATGGACAAAGCCAAATGGTTTCTATAGCACCTATCAATGTAGAATCCAAATGCCTCCTGAGTACTGAGAATTCCTTAGAAATATTTACATTTTGTTAAAAATTATGTAGGCATGGGATTTTTAACCCCAAGGGGGAAATCCCTTCCATTCAGACTAATCTAGAAAAGAAGTCCTGTCTTTTATCTTGGTATAAACTGTTGCAAAGTTACATTCATTCACATAATCTTACCCTACTGTATCCATACAGAAGCAAATAACAAATTGTCTCCACTAGCCATTAAGAACCAATTGTGGTAAATCAACTCTGCCTCCCCTCTTTAATATCTGCTTACTCTAAATGGAACCACTGAAAATAGCATTAGTTTTAAGGGACAAAGAAATACGAACCCTGGAAAAATAAATCATGGTTTCTCTTTCCCTAATTAATTTTTCTAGTTCTTTTAATGAATTATGCTTTGTCTATCTACATGGCATTATCAAATCCTCATTGATCAGACATATTTTTTTCGTTAACCTTCATTCTCATGTAAGTATGTGGGGTGAAATCCTGGCTTCATTAAAAACTCCTGTTGACTTCAACAGGATCGGGATTTCACCCATAACCATCATATGTTGACTTGGAACTAACTTCTCCACACACAGTTTTTGTATTCATTTAACTATATCAGCACAGAAATTATACCCCTAACTACATATCAAAATGGTAAAGAAACCTGTGCACAAAGCAGGCCTTAAAGGGAAAATACATTCAATAGTAAGCTAGTAGAATTTAAGTATTCATTATTTTTATACTAATTTAAAGAAAAAAGCCCAGCATCACACTGGACAGAACAGATGAAAGAAAGGAGTTTAGTCGTGTTTGAACTTTTCAAACTGTATAAAGATAAAACAAACACCGTTAAATCTAGGAGTGTTCAGGGTACATGATGGCAGTAACTAATGCAAAGCTAAGATTTGGCTTTCTTTGTTTTGAGATAAAATGTATTTTCTGTAAAAAACACTCCAATGCCCTTATGTCTGCATTTATTAGGGAACCTTCACTATACACGGAGTGCTAGCATAATCCCCTGGAACTTTAAGAACTGAATGCAAAGCATTTAAAGAGACTTGTCACAATCAAGGGCTATTGTATTGTACAATACCAGAATGCCAACAAAGCTCGGAGACCTCAAACACACTTGTACTTTGAAATTATCCATGCTTCACATTCACTACACCCTGGGAAGGTCATGCAGTTCTCATTTTGCCCATCTCCATTTGGCTGCTCAAATGGAAGTAGGGGGTGGTATTTACCCAAAGATCGGCAGAGAGTCTGTCAAAGATTTAGCATAGTAATTGATGGGAAATCTAGTATGTTCAGACAGCGTTTGAAATATGACTAATTTGAAATTAGTCTCTACAGAATACCATGCCAAAACACTGATACAATTAAGACACATGTCCAATGCAAGTGATCCAACTTTTGGCAGCTTGAACTATGCTTGTTTGGATGTGACCAAATCAATTGCATCCAAAGTACAGAAGATCTATTTACTCTGTGAGCTAGTAAGGTAGGCGCATAACTCAGTAATATCAAGTAGAATTGTACAGCATTTAACAGTACAAGCATATGAGGCAAGTGACATCCCGGTCACCGGGAGTGATGATATAAGCCATTGTTCACAATGGACCAACACGATTATACAGTCAAGAAACAGTTCTTCCCCCCACCCTGTGCACGCACGCACACACACACACCACCACTGCCGCCAAATAAAAACAACAAAGATGTTGATACTAATAATGGCATAACTTTCTGTCGTGCTTCTCATCTGGAATGAACCTCAGACTAGAACAGCTCTAGGTAGACTTAGAAGGATTAGATTTTTGTCAGTGAGTGTCAGTTTTCACCGTACACACAGATATAGACAAATAAATATTTCCATCAATAATAATCAACCTTTACAGATAGTCAAAGAAAGAAAAATGCTCCTTGAGAACTTAGTGTTTGATGTCCGGATATTTACCTTGTATACTTTGACATGTGGTGTTGGCAATTTATGTTTTAATGGTTGTAAAGCTTCAACCTCTTGAATCTCAATGCCTACTGTCAGTAAATTATTGTCTGACCCCCTACAGTCTGACCCAGCCATAATTTTTTACAACTCTGAAAAGTTAAATAAACATTGAAAAAAAATGTTTACAAATAAACATTGATATTATCCATCAAAATATTTTAAAAAGCATGAAATTCTGCCAAGTTTATGTATAGGAATTACTTCACTCATCAGTTAGGTGCATCTCAAACTGGGGAAGAATGTGGCAGGTGCTAAACAGTGCACAGCAACAATATGTAACAGATTAGGGCAGGAAGTGAAGAACACTGCTTCCAGCGGAAACTGTAGGGTGAATTTAAATAGACAAAATACAATTGCCTAATTAGTAAAACATCCCACAAACATTTAAAAGCTCATTGCAGTCAGCACCCACGTTCTATAGCTCTTCCAAATACACTTGCCCAGTGCCCTTTAGCACCATGCCGAGGAACTGGCTCAGTAGTGACTCCCAAGAAAATGTGACAGCCTCTACTGAATGACCACCACCACTTTGACTTCCCTCCCCAGCTAGTAAAGAATGACTGGAGGGATAGGACAGGCTCCCAACCATCATGAACTTGCGTTATCAGTGAGCTTTCATGGTAAAGGTTATACACTTATAACCTAGAAACACCTGAGACAGAAAACTTTAATACACCAAGTTTACCATAATGAGCTCTTGCGATCTAGTTGTTTAAACAACTGTGTACATGAGAATGGCATTACATATGACTTAGTTTCAAAAGAACACTGATGTCATCACAACCTTTACATATAAAACAGAACAGGTTCTATTTTGTTGTTTTTTGGAGTTTTCCCTGGGGAGAAAAATTGGTTCATTACTTCAGGGTTCCCAGAAGACAATATATATCTGTCAGGGGATACACTGCCAGGGATCAGGTAGAAGAAAACTCTGTCCCTTTAAATGAATGCTTGAAGAAAACAATTTTCAATGAATTTTGACTCACTTTGGCACCTTGTTCAGGCATTGTGTAATAGGAATGAGAGTGTGAGCTATTTGATCATACTGGATATAGTTGCAAGGCAAAAGAATGAAGAAGATGGAACATAGCAATAGCACTGCTGCATTTGCTGAGATTATTATTATACCGTGTCTGGAGGACAAAGAATGATTAATTGCTCAATGCAAACTGTTAATGGGTTTTCACCCTCTCAGCCCATACCTTAACATAATATCTTGTAAGAAAACAAAATACATGGCTACAGTCAAATCCATTTCTTAAAACTTTGATCTGTAAGTGGAGACATTTAATTGAAAACTAGATTATATTTATGGCTACTGAGTTCTGCACAATTTTCAGGGCTGGTACGACAGTAAAAACCACCAAAACTATGTGAAATTATAAACTGGATACAGATGTACTTGTTATAATAGCTATTTTCACAGTGTAATATCAGTGTTTCTTTAGTACAGTGCTTTATTGTAGAGTGAAACAAATGCAATTCATAATTCGTCAGTGAGAAGCTTTTTGTTTTCTGTTTGTCATTTTACAGTCCGCTGATTATAGCTAATCATGTAAAAAGGTCCAAATTTAAAAGTTATCTAACAAACAGTGCTGGGCTGAAACAGAGAATTAGATTTGGCTAAAACTTAGTGTTAGGGACAACTTCATAATATCACCAATCTCAAGCATTCAAAAATCATGAGCCAGCCCATCAACCCCCAATCATGCAACTGGCTTAACAGTTCTTTTTATTTGCCTTCCGATTTTTGAACTTTTAGGGATCACATTTTCAAGCTTTGTTCTGCAACAAGGGCAAGAAACGTACTTGTTTTAAAGGCAAGCTGAGTCTTTCACATACAAAAGCTGCCCCTACTAGGTCTGAAAACCAGCACTTCTAAACAGCGAGGGTGGAGCCCTGATTCTAAAAGCCTCAATGGCAAAGCTCCCACTGATTTCAGTGTGGCTAAGGTTTCATCCTGAAAGTTTCAAGAAAGCAAACTACGGTTCCTGATCCAGCGAACACGAATGGACAGAAGTACCTTGCATGTGTCTGCAGGATCAGAGTGCATGAGTTGAAGTGAATAGTGCTTCTCTTTCTGTTCTATTGATTGAACTAGCTAAATCATCCCAGCTTCCACATGCATGGGTGTAAAGGAAGCTGTTGGCAGATACGCAAGCAAGCTAGATATTCTTATGCTTTGCAAGCCAAGCCTGTAATTTATTGTTAGCAGTTATGATAGCTATTGGCGCAAATGATAATAAATTTAAATTATACAGATGCTTGGGTTCTAAATCAGACTATCTGGAAATAGAGGATAGGCTGCAGTTTAATAATTCAGTTAGGCACTGTTTAAAGTAGAGACATCCTTGGCAATGACATAAACATGGATAGATTGGGTAAGGTTGCACAGTCAAACTTCCCTGGTAAAGGCGATCCAAAGGCTGCCTATCCAGAGGGAGGGCTGGGTACGGAAAAAGAGAGGAGGGCTACAAGAGGACAGAGGGGTGCTAATTCTGCAATATATTGTACTTCCTCCAACCTCAGCGAAGTACCCAAGTAGGAATCCGGCTTTTTATTTAGAGAAAGGGCGAGGTGGGGTGGGTGTATAATGACTGATTTACCTGGCACTGTGTCCTCGGTCACGAGCACCCTCAACACCGGGAGAATTCCTGACCTAAACTGATGGTGACTCCATCAGCATTGATTTATACCATTTCCCTCCACTATGATGTGAACACTACACACACAGACATACACCCCAAAGGATTCAGGCAATAGTGAGAGCTGCTGGGTGCACAACACTTTTGAAA
The DNA here is from genome assembly GCF_007399415.2 of Gopherus evgoodei. Classification (NCBI taxonomy): domain Eukaryota; kingdom Metazoa; phylum Chordata; order Testudines; family Testudinidae; genus Gopherus; species Gopherus evgoodei. The sequence goes on from NC_044326.1 coordinate 139,573,749, forward strand.
ACCAGGCTATTTAGTTAAGATACCTCAGTACAGATTAAGGGTATGTCTACACTGCCATCACAAGGTGTGACTGCAGCTTGAATAGCTAGGTGTACCCAAGTGTGCTTTAATCTAGGTTGCTCAGGTACTGGAGCAGTGAAGCCATGGCTATACGGGCTTCAAAGCAGACTTGTGCATTTCCTGGAACCCAGGGTAATTACTTAGGGAGACAGCCTGCACTACCATGGCTTCATTGCTCCAGTATCCCAGCTAGCTAGATTAAAGCTAGCTCAGCGATGCCTACTCGAGATGCTGTCACAGACATACCCTTAATGGTGAGATTTTCCGCTTCCACTCATGTCAATGCAAGCAGAGTTAGGCCAACACTAAGGACTTCACAAAATCCCACCTTAGGAGCTATACAGTTAGGCTTCCAATTTTGAAAATCTTGCTCTTCAAGCCTAAATATCATATATGTTTCCTTACAATAGACTCCTAGACTTTAAGGACAGAAGCGACCATCATGATCATCTAGTTTGACCTCCTGCACTTTGCAGGTCATACAGCCTCACTCGCTCACTCCTGCAATAGACCCGTAACCTCTGGCTGGGTTATGGAATTCCTCAAATTGTGATGTAAACAGGATTTACACAGAATCCATCATTTATACTTGTTTAAACCTGAAAATGCCCCATGCCCCATACTGCAGAAGAAGGCGAACCCCCTCCTCCACCCTCTACCCCTCCAGGGTCTCTGCCAGTTTGAACTGGAGGGAAATTCCTTCCTGACCCAAAATATGACAATCAGTTAGTTCCTGAGCATGTGGACAAGACAGTTCGGAAAGAATTCTCTGTAGTAATTCAGAGCCCTCTCCTTCTAGTGTCCCATCACCAGCTGTTGGAAGACATTCGCTGCTAGCAGTCACAGATAAGCCACATGCCATTGTAGGCAGTCTCATTATATCATCTCCTCCATAAACTTATCAAGCTCAGTCTTGAAGCCAGATAGGTTTTTTGCCCCCACTGCTCCCCTTGGAAGGCTGTTCCAGAACTTCCCTCCTCTGATGGTTAGAAACATTGGTGCTTAACTTAAACAACTCCTCTCCCTCCCTGCTATTTATCCCTCAGATGTATTTATAGAGAGCAATCATATCTCCCCTCAGCCTTCCTTTGGTTAGGCTAAACAAGCCAAGCTCTTTGAGTCTCCTCTAATAAGGCAGGTTTTCCAGTTCTCTGATCATCCTAGTAACCTTTCTCTGCACTGGTTCCAGTTTGAATTAATCTGCCTTAAACATGGAGACCAGAATTGCACACAGTATTCCACATGAGGTCTCACCATTGCCTTGTATAATGGTATTAACACTTCCCTATCTCTATTGGAAATAGCTCACCTGATGCATCCTAGGATTGCATTCGCCTTTTTCACGGCAACATGACTGGCGGCTCATAGTCATCCTGTGATCAGAGATTCATAGAATATTAGGGTTGGAAGGGAGCTTGGGAGGTATCTAGTCCAACCCCCTGCTCAGAGCAGGACCAATTCCCAACTAAATCATCCTAGCCAGGGCTTTGTCAAGCCTGACCTTATAAACCTCTAAGGAAGGAGATTCCACTACCTCCCTAGGTACTCCATTCCAGTGTTTCATCAACCTCCGAGTGAAAAAGTTTTTCCTAATATCCAACCTAAACCTCCCTCACTGCAACTTGAGACCATTACTCCTTGTTCTGTCATCTGCTACCACTGAGAACAGTCTAGATCCATCCTCTTTAGAAACCCCTTTCAAGTAGTTGAAAGCAGCTATCAAATCCCCCCTCATTCTTCTCTTCTGCAGACTAAACAATCTCAGTTTCCTCAGCTTCTCCTCATAAATCATGGGTCCCAGACCCCTATAATTTTTGTTGCCCTCCGCTGGTCTCCTTTCAAATTTTCCACATCCTTCTTGTAGTGTGGGGCCCAAAACTGAACACAGTAGTCCAGATAAGGCCTCACCAATGTTGAATAGAAGGGAATGAGCACATCCCTCGATCTGCTGGCCATACCCCTACTTATACAGCCCAAAATGCTGTTAGCCTTCTTGGCAACAAAGGCACACTGTTGACTCATATCCAGTGCCTCATCCACTATAATCCCTAGGTCCTTTTCTGCAGAACTGCTGCCTAGCCATTCAGTCATTAGTCTGTAGCAGTGCATGGGATTCCTCTGTCCTAAGTGAAGGACTCTGCACTTGTCCTTGTTGAACCTCATCAGATTTCTTTTGGCCCAATCCGCTAATTTGTCTAGGTCCCTCTGTATGCTATCCCTACCCTCCAGCGTATCTACCACTCCTCCAAGTTTAGTGTCATCTGCAAACTTGCTGAGGGTGCAGTTCACGCCATCCTCCAGATCATTAATGAAGATACTGAACAAAATTGGCCTCAGGACTGACCCTTGGGGCACTCCGCTTGATACCAGCTGCCAACTAGACATGGAGCCATTGATCACTACCCATTGAGACTGACGATCTAGCCAGCTTTCTATCCACCTTATAGTCCAATCATCCAGCCCATACTTCTTTAACTTGCTGGCAAGAATACTGTGGGAGACCGCATCAACAGCTTCGCTAAAATCAAGGAATAACACATCCACTCCTCATCCACAGAGCCAGTTAACTCCTCATAGAAGGCAATTAGGTTAGGGAGGAATGACTTGCCCTTGGTGAATCCATGCTGACTGTTCCTGATCATTTTCCTCTCCTCTAAGTGCTTCAGAATTGATTCCTTGAGGACCTGCTCCAGGGTTTTTCCAGAGACTGAAGTGAGGCTGACTGGCCTGTAGTTCCCCAGATCCTCCTTCTTCCCTTTTTTAAAGACAAGTACTACATTAGCCTTTTTCCAGTGATCCAGGACCTCCCTGGATTGCCATGAGTTTTCAAAAATAACAACCAATGGCTCTGCAATCACATCTGCCAACTCCTTTAGCACCCTCGGATGCAGCACATCCAGCCCCATGGACTTGTGCTCATCCAGCTTTTCTAAATGGTCCCAAACCACTTCTTTCTCCACAAGGGGCTGGTCACCTCCTCCCCATGCTGTGCTGTCCAGGGCAGTAGTCTGGGAGCTGACCTTGTTCGTGAAGACAGAGGCAAAAAAAGCATTGAGTACATTAGCTTTTTCCACATCCTCTGTCACTAGGTTGCCTCTCTCATTCAGTAAGGGACCCACACTGTTTTGTATAAACCAATACACCCAAGTATTTCTTCTCCTCTATCACTTCCAACTGATACGCCAGCTTATAACAAAAAACTCTTGTTAGTTCTTCAGTGCATGACCTTATACATTGGATTATTAAATTTCATCCTAATTCTATTACTCCAGTTTTCAGTGTACTCCAGATCCTCTTGTGAGATAGTCCTCTGTATTGGCACCCCCATCCCCACCTCCCCACCCCTGATTTAGTCCTATCAAGGTGTTTGAGTTTGACTTCCACCTTGAAAGTGGTAATTTCTACCTCCATATCCTCATTCCACTCTGACGTCAACCAGCATCTTTAGTCTCTCTGAAAAGCTGTTGTTGATTTTCTCACACAAATGATCTGCACACAAACAGTTTAGAATGTGTGTCAATTCTACCATGTGAGAAATTCTTATAGACAGGCTCCGGCTCAAATCTCTCCAGGAAGGTTTATAGCAGGTAACTCAAAAGGCCTTAAAGGCTCCTTGCTTCTGCACTTACACCAGCATTTAAGAAGCTTGTATAGTGTTTACTGGGTATAAAAATGTATGTATTGACTTTTACATCGTGGTCTGCTAACCTGAACACCTTGGCGGTATGTGCACTCCTTCAAAGTATGGCCTAAAGCCTAGTGCTGGGCACGCTTAGTTCACTGATCACTGAAACAGTGAGACCACATAGTGGCTTTTGTTGTGTCAATGCAACTGTTCATACTCTGCGTATTCTAATCAAACATACTGCAAAGATTTAAAGAGCTTACTGTGCTAGTCCATATTATGGATTTACAGCTTGCAACATTTTGGTTGTTAAATGAACTACCCTATTTTTGTTTAGTACGCAATCTAGGGAAGGAATCAACAAACAAACCAAATTGTCAGACAACAAGAAAGGCACAAATAGTTTCTGGTTCGAAATCAGCCCAATAACCCATTAATAGGAAATACAGATAAAATAAATATTATGAGTTCCAAATGAAAATAAAGTGCTCCTCAGAAAATGTATTAAGTCACATTATTCTTATTTTTATTATGATTATTTTAATGCATTCATAGTACTAGAAATCCTTAGTTTTGGCGTGCAAACGTTATGTTCTCTGCCTGGAATTGTAGCCAGTTTTCTTAGACAAAAGCTTTAGGGCAAATTTGTTTCCATCACTAGAAAACACTCATACTTGATTCAAAGGGTTAGTGATTTTATACTGTACATCTACTGCTAAATCTCTGTCAATTTACATTTCAACTAATTTAATCCAACTTTAATCTAAAGTACTTTTTTATTTTCTCCCCTGCTGATATCAAGATGTCAGAAATCAAAGAGCTGTCTGTCCCTGTTTTCCATGCTCATGCCACAGTAGGTTGCGGAGAATTTACAGCTCTCACCCAAACACAGTCAAAAGCAAACAAGGAGATCTTTAAACACAGTGCAAAGTCATGGGAAGTTATCAGGCTGCAGTTAGAAAAGTGGGCTAATGAATTATGGTAATTTGTCTTTTCCTACATGTTGCTCACAGAAAGTGAATTATCCACAAACAATCTCTAAAACCAATCTCAAAGTCTCATGAAGAAAATGGCATGGCCCCTTCCTTTTCTGAGAGGTGGCGGATTGGGTTTAATAAAGTTGGCTTTAGCAGGTCTTCATGGAGTTCAACCTATTCTCACCCACGTGAGTAAAGAAAGGCTTATGGAATGCTCAAAAATAAATAGAGAATAACTAACTGGTAAAGACCAGGTCAAGCATTTCTAGCTCACCTCTTTCCTCCTTTCAGGGCAAGCTAATCCTACTTTGGCACTGAAATAAAGAAACACCACCACAAATCCTCTCTGTTGGCTGCACGCCTGAACCTAATGTCTGTAAACTTTCAGGAAAGGGATCAGTGAAAGCCACACTGGAGTGAAGATAAATTCGCCACTGCCAGCTGATAGGTACAGTAGGTGGTTCCTTCATAAGAAAACACACACAGCAGCTTGGTTACATGGCTTGCATAATAGAAAACGACACACAAATACAGCATATTGAGATGTGTAAGGGAAGTATCTTTGCCCCAAACTTAAATACAAACCCAGAAGTGTAACGCAGCCCATGAATCTGTGGAAATGCAAACAGTTAATGCAAGTAGAGAAGAATTTTTGCACTGCAATTTTAAATGCTCGCTTGCTCTCTCTCAGACACACACACAGCTGTAGTCAAAATAATTAGCTCTGATCTCCCGAAGACAGTAAGTAAAAAATAAATTAGCTCTGTGAAGGGATTAAAGCAAATCAGTACCACCGAGCTAACACCAGGGCTGGATCGGTGCCTGGAGCCAAGGATATTCTGCAGAGAGTTCTACTGTAACATAAAGAACATTAGAGAGAAGATGTAAAGAAAAAAAAAGTCCCTGATGGAGAAAACAAATGCTGTTGTGAGTACTAGAAGACAGCCAGGGTGAAAATACTACCTAAACACTCAAAAAACTCCAAATCCAATTATCTAAATTAAAAACACAACAGAATCTACAGGTCTGAAGGCTAAGACAACATCCATAATAAGTGCACATGACTGACAATTCAACTTCTCTCTCTATGTTTTTTACTTGAATAGAATTAGCATCTCAGAATGATTGCATTCATGCATTTTTGATACCCAAAACAAGCAAACAAAATTTAACAATATTTAACAATTCTAAATAAAATCCCAAATAAAAAGCCCCAAGATCACATCTGGCAAACACAATAACCCAATTTGTTATCCTTTCACTATGCCCTTTATGCCTCAGTTTACTCAAGTTTTTAAAATATATTATGAATCAAGCACCGTAGAATCTCAGAGTTACAAACACCAGAGTTACAAACTGACCAGTCAACCATATACCTCATTTATAACTGGAAGTATGCAATCAGGCAGCATCAGAGATTTAAAAAATAATGCAGTAGAGTATGGTGTTAAACGTAAAATACTAAAAAAAAGGGAGAAAGTTTAAAAAAAAGATTTAATAGGTATGGAAACTTTCTGAGCTTGTTTCATTTAAATTAAGACAGTTAAAAGCAGCATTTTTCTTCTGCATAGTAAAGTTTCAAAGCTGTATTAAGTCAATCGTCAGCTGTAAACTTTTGAAAGAACACCCATAATGTTTTGATCAGAGTTATGAACATTTCAGAGTTCTGAACAATCTCCAGTCCCGAAGAGTTCAGTGGCACTTTATAGACTAACAAACGTATTGGAGCATGAGCTTTCGTGTATGTTTCTTAGTCTATAAGGTGCCACAGAACTCTTTGCCACTTTTACAGATCCAGACTAACACAGCTACCCCTCTGATACTCCAATCCGGAGGTGTTTGTAATTCAGATGTTCTGTTGTAGTTTGAGTGAGTAAAAGAGAGAGAGAGAATACAGGGCTGGAACACAGGTCACTGCAGCAGAACAGGAGCAAAAACAGTGGAACACAGAATTATTAACTATAAAATTCTTCTCACACTAAGCAACTGCTTTACAGGACTGTGAGTCTGGACTACAGGAAAAAAATTCCAAATGGAGTCTTTCCATATAGGTGAATTAGGCAGATGCCTAGGGTGCCAAGATAAATGGAGCACCAAATTCGAGGAAAAAAATCAAATTTCAAGAAAAGAAAAGAAAAATACAAATGAAATAATGAAAATGTCATTACTTCAAATCCCTTGCACGTACGGAGGGAATATGAATTATAATTCAATTCTCTACATTTCTGAGAATTTATTAATATGTCAAATCTTTTATTTACTGCAAAAATAAATAATATTTTAGCAATTTTTTTTCAATTTGTGACATAAGATCAAGATGACCCACTGTGCGATTTTGATAAGCAATAACTCAGCCATAATGAAACACTTTCACCAGCAGCAAGAGCTGCAATGCTAGTGACACCGAACTCAAATATACATCAAAGTCGCATAGCCAGAAATTCATGTACAGCAGAGATATTGCAAATCAAACCATCATTTTAACACACATCACAGACAGATGGTTAATAATCGAGCCAATACTGTAGAAAATTGTGTTTCAACATTATAAATCCAAAATGTGAGCATCTTTAAGCGTTATTAAACCTTAGCATTATTATCGGGCTGTATAATTATGAATTTTCCTTGTTATAACTGGTTCACATGTAATAAATAAGGTCCATAAAAGAAAAGTAACAGCGTTAACGCTTAACAGACTATGAAAATCATGACATCACACTCCAAGCAGGTAACTGTGAGGTAGGGGATTACTTTCCAAACAACTGGTGTGGGGTTATAATGTCGAAAAAGGCCATTTTGTTTCCATGTAAATGCTATAACTAACTGTTTTAATAGGTAAGTGAGTGTATGTTACTAATCATTGAACCTTTAAGCAGTGAAAAGATGTGTTGGGATGGCTCAATGTGGTTTATACCTCCAACCATGTGGTGTGTCAGCCATCCTTAATGCTAAAATGCTTGCAGTTGGGAGCACATTACATAATATTCAAATGCCCCATAGCAGAAAGAGGAAAAAGAAAATTGTCAGGAGCAAACAAAAGGCTGAGAAGGAAAAGGACCAAGCAAAACAGCAGGGATTCTTCCTGAAATATCTTCCCTTTAATCTAAATAAAGATGGAAGCAGTTCACAGCATCCAGATGAAGGAATTTTACTTGGAGAGGAGGTAAGCTCACATCCACATGGACGCCATTTGGAACATCCAGGTGAAGGTATATTACTTCGAGATGAGGGTAGCTCACATCCATTAAAAAGCAGTTTGGAAACTCACGATGTTGGAAACTTACTTCTAGATGAAGGCAGCTCACAGCATCAGACTGATATGGAAGTGGAGAAAATTTATTCACATGCAGAAATTGAAGTAAATGAAGTAGAAGGACGAAAGGATGAGGACGTTACAAACAAGTTACAGTATAGGGATCCAGCTTCATGGTCCAGATGTGATGACACAGTGCGGCAAATTCTCGTGGAACATGGACCTCAACAAGTTCATGGATTTCCCTTCCCAAAGGATGGAGATGAAAGAAAATTCACTGCTCAGCATTACAAGAGGAAACTCATTAATGGGAAATAAATTCATTGAAACTGGTTACCATATTCAGTGTCGAAGGACTCTGGGTTTAGCTTTTGCTGCAAGTTGTTTAGAAATCAAGCAACTGGTGCATCACTTACAGAAAATGGTTCAAAGGACTGGAAAAACATATCTTCTCGGTGGGCAAAATTTAGCATTCCGCTGCTGCAGTAGAAATGAAAAATTATACACTCCAGGAAATGGAAACTTTTTAAAATTTGTTGAATACCTAGCTTTGTTTGATCCAGCCATGAAGGAGCATCTACGTAAAATAACTGATCATGAAATATAGGTTCACTGCTTAGGAAAAAATATGCAGAATGAACTGATTCAAATCCTAGCAAAGCCATTAAAAAGAAAATTGTAAAAGCTGTCCATTCTGCAAAATGCCTTTCAATAATACTGGACTATACACCAGATGTGAGTCATGTTGAACAAATTATGATGATCATTCGTTTTGTGGATATGGAAAAGTCAGCAGATGAAGATAGTGTTGAAGTGCTCAAAAAGGAATATTTTGGGGGGTTTCGTACCACTGAAGGAGACGACTGGAGCATTTATGACTGAAACTATTCTACAAGAGCTTGAAACAATGTCATTATCTGTTGAAAACTTACATGGCAAAGGCTATGATAATGGGAGTAATGTGAAGGGTAAAGACAACGGTGTGCAAAGGAGAATGATGGAAATCAATCCTAGGGCCTTTTTCGTTCCTTGCAGTGCACATTCTGTGAATTTGGTTGTTAATGATGCTGCTAGATGCTGTTTGGAGGCAAGCAGTTTCTTTGACCTGGTGCAACGTGTTTATGTGTTTTTCTCAGGCTCAACATGCCTGATTCTGACTCGCCATGTGAATTCTCTAACTGTGAAACCACTTAGTCAGACAAGATGGGAGAGTCACATTGATGCTTTGAAGCCTCTTCGCTATGAACTTGGAAACATTTATGATGCCTTAATTGAAATTTCTGATGATACTATCTTTACTGGATCCTCTGTCAATATGGCACGTTCAGATGCAGAAGCTCTTGCAAATGACCTTTCCAAGTTCAAATTTGTGACTTCACTCATTTTGTAGCATAATATCCTTTTCGAAATTAACCTCACTAGTGAGCAGCTTCAGGAAAAGAACTTGAACACACATTCTGCTATTCAAAAACTGCAGCAAACTAAAAATATTCTGGAGGAATTCAGAAATGATCAAGGGTTCGAAAGAACACAGGTAGATCCTCTCGAGCTTGCTGAAGAAACAGACTTTCCAACAGAATTTGAACCAGAGCCATTTCTCATTGGGCAAAAGAAACAGGAGTTTTCATATAAAGGATGAGGCACACCCATTCAGAACCCAAAACAAAGGTTCAAAGTGAATTTCTACTTCGCAGTCCTTGATACTGCTATTCACACGGCTGACGGAAGATTTCAACAGATGCAGAAGCTAGAGTCAGTATTTGACTTTCTATATATCCACAGTTTGCAAAAGAAAACAGCAAAACAGATAAGAGAATTTTGTATTAAACTGGAGCCGGTATTGACTCATGAAAATTCAAAAGACATTGATGCTACAGCTTTGTGTAGTTAGCTTCACGCTTTTTCAAGACGACTTAAGAAACATTCCACTCCTGAAGAAGTCCTGCAGTTTGTTTGTGAAAATAAACTCACTGACAGTTTTCCGAACATTTTTATAGCTCTACACATTCTTTTAACGTTACCAGTTTCCGTAGCTAGCGGGGAACGTAGCTTCTCAAAGTTAAAATTGATAAAAATATATCTGCATTCAACAATGGTGCAAGAGAGACTTTTGGACTTGCCACAATGTCAATAAAGCATGAAATAACTGGAAAACTGGATGTAAAAGAATTAGTGACTGAATTTTCAAAACTTCAAGCAGCAAGAAAAGTCAAGTTTTAAGAACACAGAGTGTTTTTTTTTTTAATTCAGAGTGTTTTGTACATACAGGCTTAAAGCTCATTGAAGAGTTTTCTTATTTCTTTCTATATTGGATGTGGTGGTAATGGCAGTTAAAGCAAGATAGAGTAATGGACAGTTCTGGATTTGTAATAATAAAAATTATAATTAACATGTTTAATGCATTTTTATTTGAAATCAGACTGAAATATCATCTAGCTGTTGTGTACAAATCTATTCTGAAAATGTTGTGTCTCTATTTTATCTGATCTCGGAAACACCGGCTGGACAGATGGACAAACCGAATAATTAAGTCTCGGTTAAAAAAAACAAAACACAAGCATAAAAAGCATTAAAAGGAAGAAAAAGGGGCAAAATGTTTCCCAGTTTAGCAAGAACCTCAGTCTAGATCAGCCCTAGGGGCTAGGGGGTGGGGGCACCGATTGGATGGTTCGCCTGGGGCGCCAGTTGCTGGCAGCTAGGCTAGGACTGCCCCTGAATCCACACTTTTGCCAGCCTTATAAAGACACCTCCTTCCACAGAGAGAACCCTGACAGGTTACAACCGCTAAAACAAGAGACACATTAAGAAATATAAGTAGAAAACATATACCCACTCAGCTGATTTAAATTATGGCAGCAGTTTTCTTTTTTTTCCTCTTTCCTTCTTTTGTAATGTTCCTGGATAGGTGGTGGCCAGGGCAGGGATAATGTGAGGAAGAGGGGGAAGCCAGATTGCTATGGATATGAAAAAAAATAATTTACTTCCTTTAGTAAAAGTACATCAGGGACCTGATATTTATCTCTGTAAATCCACTGAAGATAGCAGAGAAACTGAGAAAAGAAATGGCTGAATATTCCTAATACCATTTATGGATGCACTGACGTATTATAAATAAATGGACAGATAGTGCTACAATATGGAACTTTAAGATATCCCAAGAAAATGGGCAGAACGCCATTCTAAAGTACAGATCCTCAGCTAATGTAAATCAGAGGAGCAATGACCATTTATACAAGCTAAGGATCTATCCCAAAGTTTCTTTGGGCCTCTTCCCACTCACATTGTAGCCAAGAGCAAAATTCTCAGTTCAACTGGAGCAGAAACACGGGCATTTAGATTTTCCATCATGTTTCATGACATGTCATGTGAGATACGCTATTCAAGTTGGATTCCATTTATGTGATAGGCATGTTGCCTTGAAGTCATATGTGCCTTTGCAAAAGGAGTCTATTGGGGATGTAAAGTGTATGTCCATGAAGTATGTCTATAAAGTGGTATCCATATGGACCAATGGATATACCCACTACAACCTGCAAAACAGGTCAGTTACAGAAATTGCCCTTTGCAAATCCACTAATATCATCAAATGCAACTTGTTATTGACCTAACTGTGTAATATTATAATTACTAATATTCCCATCCATTCTTGCATACAGACCAAAATTGCTAAAAACTCACCTTAACATTAAGTACATGCTTAAATCCCATTTACACCAGTGAGATTAAGGATGTGTGCAGGTGTTTTCTGGGATCTTAAGAGTTTAAGTGCTCTTCTTGACCTAGGCCTGCATCTCTATGATTAATAGATAATCATTACTGGTTTTATGTTCTGCTGAGAGAGAGTTCAAATGGGTACTAGTAATATCACTGCGATAGAATTCATAGGTGCTGGGACTAGGCGTGGGGGGGGGGGGGGGCACGGTCTGCAGCACCCCCTGACTTGAAGTGGGTTCCATTATATACAAGGTTTACTGTTTGGTTCAATGGCTCTCAGAACCTGTGCTATAAAAATTGTTCCAACACCCCTGACAGAATTAGTTACTAACACATCATTCCATAGTGGGGATTGGGGCCCAGATTCTGAAAGGTATTTAGGCTTCTAATTTCCATTTATGTCAGTGAGAGTTAGGTGCCTACATAGCTTTGAGGATCTCAACCTGTCTTCCAATCCACAAGCACAGTGTTAACATACACAAAACACACACTTTTGGAATTTTGCCTTCCTTATGTTGTGAGAGCGCGTTGCAGTTCATGCTGATGTTACAGCCAGTCTAAAAGTCGTTAAAAGCTCATTTTGACGCCTTATAGTTCTCTTTTCTTTTACATCCACATGTGCACAGTCCACAGCATGTAAACTACACACTTTGAAAGCTGCTTTCCTACCAGTCTACTACATGTCAGAGCTGGCTCTGTGCCTTTTTGCATTAAACACTAAGACAAACGGTAAGGTAATTGTACCCACAGCTTCTCAAGTGTGCAATGGAGTTTTCTTTAATCTTGAATCGAGGGTTGTTATCTCTGCAGTTCCACATTAACATGACTTGCAAGACACCGTGAAACTGCAACTCTTGCACTAAGTCCCTATTTTTATTACCTTTTTTTCAGAGAATTAGTAGTTCTGGATCTAGATAAAATGACACAGAATATCGTCCTCAAGAATGAAAGTGATTTTCTGGCCTTTGATTGCCTGAAGTGTGCTTGACAAATTGAATGGGAGGGAAAAAAAGGGGTGAGAGAGAACAAGAGATGTTAACAATGAAGCTGTTATGTGAGGAGGATTCAGCTCATCAATTTTCCTTCAGGATGAATCAAATACTGTTAGCAACATGGAAGGAGCTCCATGATAAGACATACATCCTAGAAATTTAATGCTGCCCTTGTCGTTGAATTTACAGCATCTAATTGGCCAAATGGAAAGGTAGAATGCTCTTATCAACTGGCAAATGGAAGAAGTGACAAGAGAATGGGCAAGGATAATGAATGCAGAGTGAAGTCATCGGACTGTTTGTAAAGCAGCTCTAATGTCTCAGCCCTGCCTGAATCGAGGCTCTCAGAGAGAATTAAATTACATCTCACTTTATGAGAGCAATCTCATTTTGAACTGTAAAGGTGCTAACACAAAAGGCTTGCCTCCTCTCCCACAGCCAGAGGAGACTGAGATTGACTGGGGTACAGAGCCTTCAACAGGTTTGACCTCTCACAAAGAGATAGTTCCTCTCTGCTTAACTCTAATAGACATCCCCCCTTACCTTAATCCCACATGCCTTCCTCCTCCTCTTCCTCATCTCCTCTCCTCTCCCAAATGTCCCTTCATCCCCAACATCTCACAACCCTCAGGTAGGCAGCAATGCTTGTTGCTACCATTTAGATTCATCCTTTGGCCTGCCAGAAACCATGAATCAGAATAAGCTTAATCCTGACTGTGCCCAGCTGCCTCAGTGCTGGGCCCACCATGTGCACTGCCCACCTGCTACTACCTGAACTCAGTATGATACTGCACTATGCCTCAGGGCCTGAAATCACTAATTCAATACAATGAAACTCAGTGAAGACAAATGCAAGGTACTACGCTGAGGAGGGAAAAATCCAATGCACAGCTACAAAATGGGGAATAACTGACCAGGCAGTAGTACTGCTGAAAAGGATCTGGGGGTTGAATACAAGTCAACAATTAAAGGGGCGGGGGATTTCAGTCCAGGATGCATTAGCAAGGGCACTGTAAGACACAGGCGGTAACTGTTCCTATTTGCTAAACACTGGTGAGGCCTCAGATGGAGTAGTGTGCCCAGTTCTGGGCACCAGCCTTTAAGAAAAGTTGTGAGCAAATTGGAGAGAGTCCACAGGAGAACAACAAAAATGATAAAAGGTTTAGAAAACCTGACCTACAAGGTAAGGTTGAAAGAATTGGGCATGTTTAGTCTGGAGAAGGCTGAGAGGGGACATAACAGTCTTCAAATATATAAAAGGTTGTTTCAAAGAGGACGGTGATCAAATGTTCTCCAAGTCCACTGAGGTCATCAGCTTAGTTTGTAGCAAGGGAGATTTAGGTCAGATATTAGGGAAGAATTTTTCTAACCCAAAGATAGTTAAACATGGAAAGAACTTACCTAGGGAGGTTGTGGAGTCACATTCCAAGAAGTGAAGCCCAGTAAATGCTTGAGTGTGATTGCTAGGCAACCAGAAAGGATTCCCTTCCTACTGCAGGAGGCCTTCTGAAATGCTGCTTCCCCCCAGGCTTAAGGGCTGTGGGAGTTTCTCTCACCGACAGCCCTGTAGGATGGGATTCAAGATGCTTCCTGTCAGCCCTGGGGACTTGCTGGGGGAGGGACAGCTGGCCCTCCTCACAGCCACATCCACAAGACATGACATGGAGGAACTGGCGGACAGAACCTCTGGAGGGACCAGGAACCAGCCAACACTGCTCTTCCCCAAAGACAGCGGTTGGGAGACAGAGAATTCCCTGTGAGAGGGGGAAACGAGCCCGACTGGCTGGCTAAGTGCTGGTCTGCATGGGGAAAATGCTGACAGTAGCTGGTGTACCCCAGCTTCTCTGCACTAACTCCCTGTGTGGACACTCCTACTGCGCACTAGGAATGCCACTGTGCGCATTAGCAGAGTGCACTTTGGAAGTGTAATAAGCTAACCGCTTGAGGACATTCTTAGTGCTCGAACACATGCACGAACTGCGAGGTTGATAACCATGCCCACGTAACAGCTAATAACAAGGATGACGCTAAAGTACTTTGCATTCTCAAGCACTGTGCTGCAACCCTAACAGCCCATCTGCAAGGTAACTGAAATGCCTTTATCCTTATTTCATAGATGGTGACATAGAACCATACACAGGTGAAGTGTGGCAGGAACCTCAAAGCTGGCCAAAATGTTTTTCTCTGGCCAAAGCCCTTACCAAATTTCAAGGGCAAAACACCTTTTATGGAGCAATAGACAGAGTCAAAACTTGAGCTTGGAATCAAAAGTTGGCAACAGAAAGACCATGATACCATTCTAATATCTGAAGCATTACAAAATAGATCATAAGAATTTTCATATCTCTTGATATGATCATCTATATTACAAAGAAATATTGCAAATATTGAATTTTCTACTACATTTCCCTCATTGTCCTGGGTCACAGAGTTTTATTTAATGTTCCCAAGTAATCTGTCCTATACAAATAAATGTTAAAATACACATATCTACCATGCTAATTACTTCAAACTGCCACTAAGCAGGAAATAGAATTAAAAATGGCAAGTTAATACCAGTAACTATTTCAGCGGTCATCAGAGTGAATTCTCTCCGTTCACAAGACTGATCAAAATGAGACTGTAGCATGGGAAGTCTGGGATAGTAATCTGAATGGGGACAGTTAGCACAACTTTGCCATTAGCTGAAAAATGATCTTTCAGCATCAACATGGCTTGTGGGGAGTCAAGAGACAAATTTACATCTGACATTGAAGCACAGTCTCAATGTTTCCGTGATTTTTGAGGTGCCTTTTTTTTTTTGTTCTCTATTAATTCAAAGCACACATGTATTGCCTCACATAGAAGGAATCTCTCTTCTGTTACTTTGCTCATTGAACTGCTCAATAGCTTCCACTGCCTAGGGTCAAAAACCTGGTGACCTTAAATTTCAGAGAAAGAAGGCTGATTAAACAGGGCATTGGCATCTGTCATACAAACTCACATATGTTTTCAGCCGATTCCTTTCATGATGAGCTTCCATCCCTACGCAGTTTCAGTGCTGCCCCGCTGTTTGACCATGAAGCTAACTCTATCGACTAAATGCACACTATGTACTCCTGAACAGCAGCTGAGTTTGCTATCCCGATAACAGAATGTTCCTCCCACTCTCCTGCAAGACACTGCCACAGAAACTGTCAAAATGCGGGTAGGACAAAGGCTGCAGCTGGACTGTCTCAGTTGATAGGTTGCTGTCGTGCTTTTGTTTGACTTTTTGGGATGACTCAGTACAATATTTTCCTCACTCTCTTTGACATCTCTCATCTGGGAAGGGACCTTGTCCTTCCTAGGTGTTTATTTTTTACATCGTATACATTAGCCATGAAATTGGTGCTGCTGAACAAAAGCGCTCCCCAGCCTCCTACTGCACTGATGTTACCAGCCACGTTCTACCCAACAGAATCACATATTTCTCCTATTCACCCCTTCTGACATAGTGGACACAGCCCGGAGACGAGTACACTGATTACATAGCGATCATGTATATCAGCCACGCTTGCGTCACAAACAGTCGCGGTTGGATGGCACTGTTTCGTATGATCACTCCATTTCAGAAAATGCCTGCTGCTGTACAGTTTGGAGAGAGGCCATCACTAGCCTTGAGGTAAGCACACAGATGGCAATTATCAGGATGGTCTCTGGAATGCTGAATGCCTAAGAGACTTCAACTATACTTACCAACTACCATTTCTTTGAAGTTTTTTTTGTTACAAAGACAGGCAGTGATGGTGGTTTGTCACATGGCAATGGAGTGTTGTGAATGACTCCAACTCTTATTCCGAGCAGTAGGTCTATTATACATAGCAAAAAAACACAACAACAGGGTATCAACCCCTTAAAGTTTTCCTTCTTCTTGATGCAATTTCAGGGCTGAGTCTCCAGGAGCAGCGAGTTTGGGAAGTTCACACTGCTTTATTCTCACAACGTGACATGTTAACAGTGTGTTTGCTTCGGAGCAGGGATCTTAGCTTCTCAACATCTGTAGTCCAATGGGCTAGTTTGCCTTCATTATATTTATCAGTTTGCATTATATTAAGCAGTACGGTAAGAAACATACAGGCTTGTATCCTGTAAGACATTAGCTTCAGCAAAGTTAGCATAAGGTTTGAGACCTATGATCTTTGAACAGATAAAGGGTGCAACGGAAAAACCGCAAGCATACTCAAAATAGAATTTAAGGGGAAGTGCTGACTACAGGTAAATACTTCAATCACAGAAGTGTCCTGGCAATGAACTGACATACATAACATGTACATGAGATACATTTAAGGCTAGCCTGCTTGCTGATAGATAGATAGATAGATAGATAGATAGATAGATAGATAGATAGATAGATAGATAGATAGATAGATCTTTTCTTATGTTTCTTATTTTCTGATAGGTTTGATTATTTGTTTTATTATAATAGGTTTATATTAGGGTATATTTTGCTCTTGCCACCTAGTATGCCAGCTAGAGAGGATATTGAGGATCCTTGGGGGCAACCACCCAAATGGGGTGCCTGGAGCTAAAATGGCATCTCAGTGGATTAAACACATCTTTAAACAGGGGTAGATGTGGCATGTCTTGCACTTTAAGGAGCAATTCTGCACAGTGACTTGTCGCTTGATGTCTGGATGGACAACGTTGGACAGCCCCAGCAGTCAGGCCAGGGTGGTTGGTCTCTTGGTACCTGTCACTATACACATGGTTTCATTTAGATGAGTGTCTATTAGCACTTGGGGGGGGGACGGGAGGACACCTGAATCACATTGGAGAGCAATACTCTGCTACAGAGTTTTAGTGTGTGTGCATTTTCTCCCCAAGTAGGACCGTCTAGTTTGCTGATCAGGTTGTTTCCTGTCTTTATTTTCAGTGAAGTCTTGGTAAGGCATTCCTTGCAAGTCAAGGTACAGTCCTGTGTAACACCAGATACCCCGGCGTTGGGTCATGATCAGCCTGTGCCCACTCAGGAAGTATAGATGGACTGTAGAGACGGAAGTTGCTGGAAACTGTCTTTTAGGTTGAAGTTTCCATCTTTTGCAACAGTGGGCCGTCTCTTTCACATCAGCATGCAGGATTTCTTCCAGATGACTGAAATCCTGGTCCTGTACTGCAGACAGATGTTGTCTGCATAGGTAAAATGCCTGGCAAGGGTGTTGGGAAGGTCATTTTTTACATAATTAACTTGTGGGCTTCACTGTCACAGGATAAAATTGAAGCCAACTGTTTAGAAGGATTCATAAAATGATTAGAAATGTATTTGTAAAAAAGGATATCCAGATATACAGCAGTAAATGTTTTAAAACCCAAGCCAATCTCTAACTAACAGGGGTTAGGAGGAAACTTTCCCAGAGGGGAGGTTTTCTCATTACTTCCAGCTGCAGGACTTCTTGCACCTTCCTGTGAAACAAGTGGTGCTGCCTGCTGCTGGAGACTACGTGGACCAGTGTCCTGATCTAATGTGGCAAACCCTCTATTTCTATGAGTCAGTGAAGTCAACTGGTGCTATTGGATGCTCAGCACTTTGGAAAATCTCGGCTGCTACCCATTGTTAATAAAAATTGTGGTGCATGACTATTTGTTGGCATGTACTGTGGGTGTCAGAGTAACCGCAAAAATAATGAGTTCACTCTGGCAGGAGTCAGACATAGAGAAAGCTGAGAAGTGGCTTCTCTCCCCAGGTTCCACTCACAGCACAGACTCCAAGCACTCCAATTCACAATAAGTTGTGCAGATCTTCATCATAGGCTTGATCATGCCCCAACCATCAGTGTTTTTTTTTTAAATAAAAGAGTCTTTGTTCCCTCACTATAGTGCAACTTGAATCTTCCTTTATAGACACCTCAGCTACACTACTAAAGCTCTCCAGGCTGCTGGAAGTAAAGTAAAGAGCTTTACCACACATTCATCAGCACTGGCCCCTCAAAGATGTGTGTAATTAATATAGTCTGAGATATGCCCATGCAAGATAAGCCCTCTTTTGTTTAGGAATGCATAACACCTTCATTTTACCTACAGACCAGAGTCACAGAATTCAAACCATTTGTTCCCCGACGCTTCCTCACTCAAAAGCGCTCTCTCGCTCTCTCACACACTCTCTCTCCATGCAAAAAGGAGGAATCTTACAATACATTTATAAATGTAGCAAAAATAAGCAATAAAATAATATTGTATAATGATTGTACGTATGAGCAACAACTTATTATTTAAATTCTTCCAATCATGGATTTCTCGTTTCCTTTTTATTCTCCTCTTAACAAAATAAAAAAAAAATTGTAATAAAATTAAAACAGATAATCCATCAAGAACAACAAAAACAAGTTTAATTTAACACTCAAGTGACCGAGCCATCCCTTCTGCCTCTCTTTATCAGATTGTGTTAAACAATTTAAATTGCCTTTGTTTTTCCTGGCCTTTCTAGATAGCACCCAATTTAAAGAGAAGAATCTAAACCAAAGCCACTTCCATTTAAGAGGTTAATGCCTAGAGATGTGATGTGATAGTCTGGAACAAATATTAACCCTGTAAGTTCTTCAGGGTGGGATTTATGTTTGTCCAGTGCCTAGTGTAATATGGCCCCACTTGATTTGGGTGCTACAGCAATATAAATGATAAATAATAACAACATGCATGTTTCACAATATTTTAAATCCAGTTTACATAGTGCTACTCAACATCTTCCCTTTCCGTTTTTTAATTATGTCTTAGAGAAGAGAAGAATAGGAAGCATAGGAAGAATACTCGCCATTCATCCAACCTGGATTGAATTGCTGGACTTTCTAGAAGTCTAATTGGATTAAGGAGGCTCCCACATCTGTTTCATGTGACCCTAATTTTATCCGTCACCCTTGGCCATGTATTTGATCATTTATCAGTAGCCAACTGTTAAATCACCTGTACAAGGGCAAACATTTGTATATTAAAATATGTTTGAAGTAATAATATCACTCTAGAAATATCTTCTCTCATTTGTAACATATAAATGATTACATTGTTTTAAGTGTTCTAATCTACTGATGCCCGTAGAGGCCTTAATTTTGGCTACTACACTTCAGGAAGCTTTGTTTGTCAATTCAATATGGTTATAGTCATAAATTAACTTTCTTCTTCACTGTGCAGAACTAATGAATTTACTACATTATGAAAAGAACCATTTTTAAAACAAAGGATTCGCTTTAAAACTGCCTCTGTTATTGGTTCCCTGCACTTTTATCTTCCTTCTCTCTTTCTTTCCTTCATGGTCTCATGATATCAGCAGCATGAGACACTAGAAATCAGTGGGCCAGATTCTGCAAATACTTACACACAAGACTAACTATTTTCACATGAATAATCCCTTTGAGTTCAGTAAAAATACCCTTCTGTCAACATAAATCATGTCCTTAGGAAAATGATGTCCTAGTCTGGCAGAGAAACTTCTGCTGGCACACACTGCATCCACACTAGCAAGCTATGCCAGCACAGCCATGCCGACACAGCTATGCCAGCATGGGGTTTCCAGTGAAGACATAGCCTCAGTGTTGTTTCTGCTCCAAAGAGTAGTAAACATCTTTACAAAAGTTGACCAGGCTAAGGACTGAGCAGTACTTGCAGCCAGTTCATGTAATTGTGTGCCTTGCAACCTGCAATAGAATTTGGCCAGTCCTGCCTATCTGGAGCATCAGTGAAGCATGAATGTCCATTTCAAATATAGTTGTAAGGGGGGAGGATACCATATGCTCAGGGGTATTACTATCCCACAATGCAGTCTGAGGCAGTGTGTGGAATTATTTAAACATTAGTATAATTTGCACTACAATAGCAACTGGAGATCAGGGCCCCATTGTGCTTGGCACTGTACATGTTCATAGTGAGAGACAGTCAGTGTCTCAAAGGGCTAACAACATAAATTTGAAAAGTGCCTGATTAGCAGGCACAACTCAAGGGCTAGTGAGAGTGTCCCAAAGCATTAGGACCCTCCCGAATAGAAAAGAAGGAAGGACAGCACAAGAGCTGAGAAGAAAACACTGTAGGCGGTGTCACATGCTGGAGTGCTATCCAGCCCAATGAGAGGTTGTGTCACTGCCTGCTCTGTAACCCTGGATGCACTAAATGTTCTGCTGCTGTGGCTCAGAGCCTGCATACAGCCAGCCAGTGAACAAGCAAGCACTGAGTGTGTGTGTGTTAAGCAGCTGTGGTTCAGAGCGCTGATCCAGCAGCCTGCTTGTTACACCCCAGCCATGCTCTGATATCCACCATCCTTGCTTCCACCTGGTAAGATGACCCCAAACCCTCAGTTCTGGCTTTTCTCAAAATCCACGTGCTCTGCAAGGTCCAGCCCTTTCCTGGACCAGTCAGAGAAATAATAAGTTTAGACTACATCTCTTAAGAGACTAACTGCACAACTTATCACATTCATTGGAGTTAACATACATTTCATTTCAAACACAGTAGATGGTCAGTTTAAATTAAAAATAAAACAACTTCATTAACAATAGGAGATGGGATTTTAAGGGAGTTCAAGTACAGAAGACCGAGTTAGTAATGATTACAAAGAAATAAAAGTGAAAAATACTTTCTAGAGACTAGACTTAACACAACTATAGTCTTAGTTCAAGGTCAGATTCTTATCACACTTCCAGCAAAATGAATGACCACTGCCTTGGTCAGGATCTTCAGTGAAAGATAACTTGGGATTATTTGCCCCTCTCTTCTATAGTCCAGTGAACCTCTGAAATGGATTCTGCTGAATATTACACTCCCAGTAAAATTAATTCAGGTTGTGAGGAAGGAGCTGTGGAGTCTGGGGATGAAGGAAGTTCCATGATGGTTTCTTCCCCTGCTGGTGTTTGCTAAAATGCAAATTGATCTGTTCCTGAAATCTCCCCCGCCCCCTATGCTGTGATGCTGACTGATTATCTCCTCCCCTTATTCGCTTGATGGTTCTGTTTATCTTTGTCTCAAACTACCTTGGAAGTACCTTCACGATGGCAAAACTACATTCCTTTGTCTAAGGTAGAGTAACTTCAGCCCTGCCTGGCAGACCACTTTAAGAAAATAATTCCCAATATGTTTGTAATTTTACATTTTCCCTCCATACATACACCACACGATAATATAAAGATTAGCCTGTTATTAGCATTCTATTGATACATTACATCATACCTGGATACAGCTATGGCATTGGAGAGTTGAGTTACACTGAACTGGCCAGGCCAGATAAAACTCACTACCCGATATCAGTAAGTCCTTCACCCTCTTGCATTAAGATGCTGTTAGGGTCACAGTGCGCTGAATGGCAGAGACCAATCTTGTGAAGATAAGACATGCTAAAGGAAGACAGCTAGTCTAGCCAACCCCTAAGAGGAAAATACAGAAAGTGGGAGAATCTGGGAACTACTGATAAGAGGGAGAAAGGTGGGCACAAGGACAGCAGAAAGGCCTGCTAACATGTTTTTACAATCACAGTAACTGTCCAGACTCTGAGATGTTTGTCTCAAACCAATTGGACATACAAACCTTTTGCAGTTGACTAATTACTGTTTGTATCATATCTTCCACTGCCTCAAGATGTTCGTCCGTCTCTCTCTCTCTGTCATGTTTGCCTCAAAGCATATTGCCGGCAGTGCCTTGATGCCAGACTTGGCCATCAGACACGTGGTCACAAGTTCCATTGACTTCAAAGAGGTGTCCGTATGTGCATGTCTGCTCACATCTTGCAGCATTTATAACTTAATTAACTAATCACAGGAATGCCCTGAAAAAAGAATCGGCACTAATTATGCCAATTGGAGGCAATATCTCTGAGGCTTTCTGGAAGCAGAAGACACCTACTTTAGCTGCATGAAATCTACAGTTTACAGGGCCAGATACACATCTGTTGTAGATCAATGCAGCCTCATTCAACTCAATGGAGTTAGCATGATTTATAGTTGTTGAGGATCTGGACTTTTTTTTTTTTTTATGTAGACAACCAAAATATGTCTGTGCCACCCAGCAGCTAAATTACAAGGATGTTTCAGCCATTTTGAATTACACAGACAATTTTCTTGGTTTCACAGTTCACAGTGAGATGTGGTGGTTTCCTGGAATTGTTCTAAAAGAAAAGGATTTGGAGGTTAATACCTACTGCACGGCTGGGGAGTCCTCTGCAAAGGACTAACATGAAGAGGAAATGGAAAATGTTGAAGCAAAATCAGAAGCATTTACCACCACTTAACAGTGAGTGGATATTAAATTTAATAGAATAATCTATGAGGTGTACCAGGGGGATTTTGGCAGATATAATCCAATGGCTAAATTCTCCTGTGAGGCAGGTTCCATTGGCCAAAGAGAGGCTGTCATTAGCAAATTGACTTGGCTCTTCAAAATACTATTTCACTGTGTGCAACGGACGGTTAAGACTCAGAATGGTTTGGAGGTGCTGAGCGCTCAAGTGTCCATGATATTTATGTGCAAAATAAGAGCAGCAGTGTGCAAATACCTCTTAAAATTAAGTTTTGAAGCAGAACAATTCTAATGAAAATGTGAACTGGTGGAGTTTTCTTCCTTTCACAGTTTTAAAATAAACCTATAATCATCACAGTAAAATACGGACACATGTTAAAAGATGAATAATGTACATAATGTAAAATGAACACATTTTTCAGCTCCCCATGGCATAGCTTGCATAGTCATTTCATTATCTTCTTGCTAAGTTTTGGTGCACTGCTATAGCTTCCTACTCGATATACTCTTTTCCCTTTCAATGTTAGATCTATTCTGCTTGGTGGAGAACTCTCCAAGGATGCAGTAGGTGTTAGCATTGAAGTGTCTTTTTTTAGAAAACTGTTGAGTATGTAATTTATTTTTATGTTTCTTTGTACGCATTTTGCTGTACATTTCTCTCTCATATAGATATACACACACACCCCTTGTATATTTATATGTACACATTTACTTACAGAATATATTTATACAGTTTTCTTATGCAATGGGAATTAGGAGAAAAAGAAGCTTTTATACAGACAACTCAAATTCTTAATCTAACTAACCTATAATTTATTTCCTATTGCTTTGTAAATACTGCACAGTAACTGGTACCACAGAAAGCTTAGCATACAGCCAGATGGATACATTAGGAAACCAGCTTTTCACTGACTACTCTTGTCATCAAAGGATGCACCTGAATTATTTCTGAAAAGCACTTAACTGCTAGCCTCGATGGGGCAGGCCCATTTTCAGCAGCATTAGTCAGGTCATTCTTGACACTTAATGCCATGATGTTTCAAATCACGTTTTCTGTAGTGGGATTGAAAATGCTTTAGCTCCATCTACACCAGCAGTTCACAACCATTTTCAAGATCAATTCAGGGTGATCTATTGCCGTTAATAACCATCATCTCTGGCAACATCTTACACTCCAAAACTTTAAAATAAATAAATAAATAGTTCCCTCCTACCATCATACCAAATGTGGATTTACGTTGTTTAACATTAAGTTATTTCAGTTTCAGTTCAGTTCTCACCGACGAATGCTGGAATTGAGCATTGCTGGTCTGATACATGTCCTTTTTTTTTAAATAAAACCTTTAACAACATTTGTGAATATAAAATAAGTGATGAATCCTTAGTCCATGTTTCTATGCCAGAGTTGTCTTATTCTTCCTGCAATACTTGAATGAAATTATGCATAAAAACTTGATGGAGAAGTTTCTCCTCTGAAAGAACAAAAATGTCCTACATGCTCAGAATTCAAATAGGAACCTGAAGGGCCCTAATTGCATATACATGTTATCAATATGTTACACATTTGAAAATCTCACAGTACTTGCCAAATCCAAGGATGTTCCCTGGAGTAAAGGGATTAAGATGTAACCTCAGGGCAAACAGGTTACACAATCAGGATTTCCCATACTGACACCGAGGAAATGAAATTCATGGTGAAGATATTTAGATACCCAACTGCAAAGAAACACTGAAAGAACTAACAAGATTAAAAACATTTTATGGAGAAGAGCCCCCAAATAGACTTGGCAGGACTCTTCCATAAACTCACTTATTTATTCATTCATTTTTAGTGGCCATGCTCCACTTTGTAAATTATTCCTGATAATTCAAGCAGACATGAAAAGAGTATTCTGTCCCAGCACATGGCCTTTTTAGAGCCATGAAAATTAAATAATGGTCAATATATTTGTGTGTGTATATGTATATGTACACATACACAGGCAAATAGTGAATGTGAGCGTAAGTAAAACACCTGAAAATGGGGGATTTTTTTTAATCTCAATTATATTTCTTCACCCTTACTATATTAATTTGGTAATTATAAGTTTGTTTTCTCACTGAAGACTGACAGACAACAGAGCCAATGACTGACATGGTTTCTGGCACTCCTTTTCTGCTTCATTCTTGCTGCTACTTCCTCCCTACAATGGTTATTAATTTCCCACACATGGATTAACTTTAAGTGAAGACTGCTTCAAAACTACCATTAACCACTCTTATTAAAACACATGAGTTAAAAACTCAGGGCATCAGTCTTGACCTCAGGCAAGCTGTTCCAAAATGGTGTATTTAAGATCCAAATTAGATCACAGGTAACATGGTCAAAAAACATTTAAGTGACTTAGGAGCCAAAGTCCCATTTTTAAAAGTATTTGGATTAAATAATATATGTCTCTGATGTATGTAGCTGATTAGTGTAGATATCTGAATGGAGACCTCTGCTCAATGTGCAGCTGTGGTCAGAAAAGCAAACAAAATATTCTGATGCTTAAGGAATGGGATGTTGACCATTACAACTACTATAACACCTTTACATAAATAAATGAGGTAGAATAGTGTATACTGTTCTGATCAATCCATCTCAAAAAAGACACTTCAGAACTAGAGGGGGTTCAGAGAAGAACATCAAGAATGATCAAAGCCTGGAAGTCAGTCTCATAGCAGAAGATATTGAAAAGTTTGGGACTGTTTACCTTACAAAGGAAATGAATAGGCAGGGACATGATAAAAGCGTGTAAAAGAATTAATGTCACAAAGATGCTAGATTCTCCTTGTCTCATAACTAAGAACCAGGGACAGGCAACGGAATTAAAGGTAGGAAATTCAAACCTGACAAAAGAAAACACATTTTCACACAGCAAAACTGTGGATCTCATTGCCATAGGTGGCTGTTGAGTCCAAGAATTTAAGGGGATTCCAAAAGGTTCTAAATATTAATACGGTTATCAAGAATATTCAGAGTTATCATAATTCATGATCACGAACAATCTGAAATGGATATGCTTCAGGGTTTAATCCAACCTCAAACCATTAGAGATCAAAAATGAGATTTAATGTGGGAGATTATCCCACCATCTACTACTGCTGGGTTCTTATACCTTCCTCTAAAGCATCTGGTACTGAGCACTGCCAGAGACAGGATACTGGCCTCTATGGACCACTAGAGTTATGCCGAGCATTTCTTGTTCCAACACCTTTGCTCCAAGTCAACTCTACTTCCTTACACTAAATTCCTTCCCCTTATGTTAGCTTTGCAGTACAGTACATTTTATATTAGCATATTCTACCCCTTGCACTGTCTGGGCAATCAACTTTCCTCTTCTTTGTCACTGGGTCTACACTGAGTAAAACTGTATAATATACTGTGTAATACAAATTGCAATATCTAGTAGCAGACCGAATACCAAGACCATAATTCAGTCCTAAGGTTCTGCTGCTGCTCATAAACTACTTGCTGTCTCTCAGTTTATGATGTCAGCAGGACTCCTCAATTGAATTAAACCTTCTACTGTGTATAACTATCACCAATGTATTATTCTGTGTATAGTGCATAGAGCATGGTTCTGATCATAAATCCCATAATCTGCCTTTTTCCAGATCATAGATTCTGGCAGGAACCTCGTGCACACAGCATTCTCTCCACTTACCAATGAATAAAATACTCCTCCCAAATCAGAACAAGAGTAAACCTTTTCCTTAGTCACTGATTTAATGTAAAATCTTTTCATACCACCCCCTGCCTCCCCGCATTCCTGAGAGACTGAAATAAAAAATAATTTATGTTGCTGGCAAAATTTATCCTTTAATTTCAAAATCATGTTGAACTGAGGGTCAAATATGATTGCATGTATCATTTATTTTAATTTTTGACATTGGAAGAATATGATTTGCAGTTCTAGACCCACTGTTACCCTCTTACGTTTTATCTTCGTCGGGTTTGCCATCACATGGTGTTTAGATATTTTGGCAAAAAGTTAAAATTGAAAAAAATATTTAAACCTAGCTGCGTGGTTGCAAAAACACAAAGCCAAAATGGCTGTCGAGCTGCAAGTGTGCATAAATGTACGCATGCACCAGGTATCTACAGATATATTTCCAGGTTTCTATGATATAGATATATAGCTCTCTCTCTCTCTCTCTCTCCCTGCACAGACACACACACACACCCCATCCCCCCATGCAGGTATGGCCAGTGTGGATTTTACAAATGGATATACAGTAAAACCCCAATGGTTCAATGAATAATGATGTCATCAAATCCACTGAATGAAAGCTTTGAAATATCCTGGAGAATACACTATCCTCTGCGTAAAAACCTTTCTGTGACCTCAGGCACAAACCAACTAAGCTCATATGTACATTGATACCGAAATACTACTGTCAGTCACAATGGTCCCTTAGAATATTTGTTAACTACTTATGCTAAACCATCTGCCCCAGCTCATATTTAGCTGTGACGCTGAGTACCTTTCACAGACCTGCAGAACAGGTGTAGTTTCACAGACCTGTGTAGTTTGGAAGCTTGTTCCTTTCACCAGCAGAAGTTGGTCCAATAAAAGATGTTATCTCCTCTACCTTGTCTCGCTCTTACCTCACGGGCACTTTAGTAATTATTCCAAGACAGACAATGAAGTAGAGGGGTAACGCAGCACACACACATTCACATACACAATCATAGAAATGTAGGGCTACAGAACCAAGTATACTTCCTAGACCATCTCTGACAGGTGTTTGTCCAACATGTACTTAAAAACCTACAGTGATGGGGATTCCACAATCTCCCTTGGAAGCCTGTTCCAATATTTAACTATCCTTAGAAAGTTTTTCTTCATATCTAACCTAAAACTACCTAACGGCAGATTAAGCTCATTACTTCTTGTCCTTTCTTCAGTGGACACAGGCCACAACTGATCACAGTCCTCTTTATAACAACTCTTAACATATTTGAAGACTGCTCTCAGGTCCCACCTCAGTCTTCTTTTCTGAGGACTGAACATGGCGAGTTTCTTTAACCTTCTCTCAGAGGTCAGGTTTTTGAAATCTTTTATTTTTTTTTATTGCTCTCTTCTGGACTGTTTTCAATTTGTCCACATCTTTCTTACTGTCTTAATGCATGCAAAACTGGACAGAGTACTGCAGCTGAGGTTTCACCAGTGCTTAACAGAGTGGGACTGCTACCTCCTGTGGCATACAAACATACAACAATTTTTAGCATTTACATCACATTGTTGACTCATGTTCAATTTGTGACCCACTATTACCCCTAAATCCTTTCCGGCAGTATTACTACCTACCCAGTTAGGTACCCAGTTACCCCATTTTGTAGCTGAATATTTGATTTGTCCTTCTTAAATGTAGAAGTTTCCACTTGTCTTTATTGATTTTCATCTTGTAGATTTCAGACTGATCCTCTAATTTGTCAGGGTCATTCAGAATTCTAATCCTGTCCTCCAAAGTGCTAGCAATCTCTCCCAGCTTGGAGTCATCCACAAATGTTATAAGCATGCCCTCCACTCCATTATCCAAGTCATAAAGGAAAATATTAACTAGTGTCAGATCCCAAACAGACCCCTGCGGGACCCTATCAGACATGTCCTCCCAATTTGACAGTGAACCATTGATAACAACTCTGAGTATGGTTTCTCCTCCAGCTGTGCTGTCATAACTCTCCTACTCAGATCTGAACCTTAGAGTTCAGAACATGAGAAGCTAGCATGAAACCTCCAAACTTAATTACCAGCTTGGATCTGATATCGCTGCCACCAGTCAGAAGATTCCAGTGTCTGGCTCACTCTGGTCTCCCCAAAACCTTCCCTGGGGAACCCCCAAGACTCAGATGCCCTGAGTAAATAACCCACTTCCCTTCTCCCTCTTCCCCTCCAGGTGTTCCCTCCCTGGGTTCCTGGAGAGATATACAGATTCAAGCTCCATGAATCTAAACAAAGGGATTCCACTCTCTTTATCTCCTCCCAGATTTCCCCGCCCTGGGTGCTCTAGGAGATTTCCTGCTTCAAGTCCTTCAAACACAAGTACCAAGAGATCAAATCTCTCTCCCTCCTCACCCAGAGGGTATGCAAAATCAGGCTTAGTAAATCTAACACAAAGAGATTTTCCCCCTCCCTTCATTTCTTAGCCTTAACCATGGAAAAACACTCAAACAAGTCTTAAAAAGAAAGCTTTATATAAAAAGAAAGAAAAAGACATAAAATGGTCTCTGTATCAAGCTGACAATATACAGGGTCAATTGCTTAAAAGAAAAAATGAATAAACAGCCTTATCCAAAAAGAATACAATTTAACACATTCCAGCAACTACACATATGTAAATACAAAAAAACAATATAAACCTATGGTCTTACTATCCTTGTACTTACAACTTGGAAACAGAAGATTAGAAAGCCTGGAGATAGAAAGATCACTCTCAGAGCTGAGAGGGTCACCGAACCAAGACAAAGAACAAAGAACTCACACCCAAAACTTCCCTCCACCCAGATTTGAAAAAGTCTTGTTTCCGAATTGGTCGTCTGGTCAGGTGTTTGGTTCCCTTTGTTAACTCTTTACAGGTAAAAGATCATTAACCCTTAGCTATCTGTTTACGACATGTGCCCCCACCTTACAGTGAAATTTCATCTGGATCACATTTCCTTAGTTTGCTTATGAGAATGTCATGTGAGAATGTGTCAAAAGCTTTAGTAAAGCCAAGATAAATTATAGCTACTGCTTCCCTCCGCCCATCGATGAGGCCAGTAACTCTGTGAAAGAACAAAATTAAGTTGGTTTGGCATAACTTGTTCGTGACAAATCCATGTTGGCTATTATTTAAAATCCTATTATCCTCTAGACACTTACAAGTGTATTATTTCATTGTTTGTTCCAATACCTTTCCAGGTATCAAAATGAGGCTGACTTGTCTGTAATTCCCCAGGTCTGCTTTTTTCACTTTCTTAAAAAAAATAATAAAAAATAGGTACACTATGTTTGCCTTTCTGCCATCTTCTTTGACCTTACCCATCCTCCACGAGTTATCAAAAATAATAATTAATGGTTCCGAGGTTGCTTCAGCTAGTTTCTTAAGTACCCTAGAATGAATTCCATCAGTCCCTGCTTGCTAACTTGTATACATCAAACTTATCTAAATCTTCTTGAACCAGTTCTTTCCCTATTTGGGCTTGTATTCCTTCCCCCTTGTTGTTAATATTAATAGTGTTCAGTATCTGGTCATATTTTTAGTGAAGACTGAAGAAAGATAGGCATTGAACACCTCAGCCTTTTTAATGCCATCTGTTGTTAGCTTTCCTTCTGACTAAAAAGACCGAGACTTTCTCTAGCTCTTAATGTATTTATAGAACCTTTTCTTATTTCCTTTTATGTCCTTGCTAGGTGTAACTCATTTTATGCCTCAGGTTTTTTTTTAAATTTTGTTCCTATTTGTCTGCCTATTATTTTGTACTCATCCTTAGTAATACATACACACTGGGTTCTTTGTTATTTTTAGACTATATAAATCAATATGACTCATGTGTGCCTAGCACACAATGCTTCAGATCAATGTATTACTGACCATCAGAAATCCCACCTTAGTTGTTGGGTCACCAGGGATGTGTGTTACATACACTATGGGACATTCAGGGTGGCATTGTGCCCTGGGTGACTGCAGTGGGACAAGGGAAGAGGATGCAGACTGATCCAGTGGAGGCTGCTGGGTGCTCAGACCTTCTGAAAAATCAGACCACTTACTTACATCTATTAATATGGATATGAATGTCTAATTTTATTCTCCTGCTTTTGAAAACCTTAGGTGATGCATTGGATAATATAGCATGTATTTCAGAAACTGTGGAGAAGAATACCTGCAGGGCTGGACTGCCATCCTCATGCTGAGTAATACTGTACCCATCAATTTCAATGGCATTAGCCAAGGAACAGGGTACTAGTCAGCATGGAGAAAGGTAGCCAGGACTCGGCTACATGAGTACAACCAGGAAAATTAATTTGAATTAACAAAAGGTGTGAATTTGAAGTGGATTAATTAAATCACATTAAATCCCTGTGAGGATGCTGTTATTCAAAATTAAAGTACCCTTTTTTAGCTTAATTCAATTTGAAAGTTAATTAAACTAAACCCAGTTAAGGCTACTTTAATTCTGAATGAGGATTTTCAGACAGGAGTTTAATGTGGTTTAACTAATCCACGTCAAATTCATACTGTTACTGAATTTGGGTTAATTTTCCTGGATGTCCCCATATAAACAAATGCCCCCGTCTGGCCCTTATTAAGCTAGCACTCTGTTTTAGTTACATAGATTGAGTGGGACATTTTCCACTACAAGCAATGGTCAGAAAATCCTACTGTGCATTGGGGAGAGGGGGTCATGTAAAATACTCATCCAAACAGTTCCCAGCTCTTCAGATTTAATCTTTTTCATCCCTCATTTGCACTTAACGGAATGCCTGCTCGGTGCTTTGCACACATATGTTCCAAGGTAATAACAAAAAGGCAGCACACCTTCTTCAGCTGGCATGCTACAATCTCAGCAATGTTTCCCTCTGTGCTGAACTCTTCCTGCACAGGTATTAATGAGTAGCTGATGTTCTCAAGAAGCCTCAAACACTCAGGAGAAAATTTTAACAGGAGCATCTTCCCACCATGCTCCCCCCACACCATTTTTCAAGTGTAAAGCTCATCCACTCATGAAACAACCCACCATGGAAGTCAGAGTTCCCCCATGCCAATGGCTCATCAGGCTGACACAGTAAAGGCACACCAGTTTCACAGTCTGTGGTACACAAGGGAGCGATGTGGCCGACAGGGCCAGCTCTACCATTTTTGCCGCCTCAAGCCAAAAAAAAAGAAAAGCCAGCTGGACTGTGCCACCCCAAGAATGGATAGAATGCCACCCCTTAGCCTGTGCTGTCCCATGCACATGCTTCCTCCGCTGGTGCCTGGAGTTGGCCCTGGTGGCCGACTTCACATCCAACTGTCTTTGACTGCTCTAACCCAATGGATCAGGTACCCGTTTTGCAGCTGGGTGAAGTGAAGGTGGTCTTTCAGCACGAGATGGAATGAGACTTGAGCCCACGGTGTTCAGAATAGTAGTCAAGCACCTTGCTCACTCA
The DNA here is from genome assembly GCF_007399415.2 of Gopherus evgoodei. Taxonomy (NCBI): domain Eukaryota; kingdom Metazoa; phylum Chordata; order Testudines; family Testudinidae; genus Gopherus; species Gopherus evgoodei. The sequence goes on from NC_044326.1 coordinate 139,605,755, forward strand.
GCCATTGCAGGATAGGCTTTCAGGATGCAGAGAACATTTCTAGCCCAATCCTGACATAGTAGAATACAAGCCCTCCCATCTGCCCCTCAAACGCACATTTACATTTGCCCCCAACAAACTTAGTGTTATTTCACTTATCGCTGGAGGATATCTTCATGTGAAACCATACAGCAGAAAAGGACTAGGAACATATTTTAAAAAGGAGGCACCAACTCATATCAAAATCTTCTATGGAGACTTGGCAAGAGGTAAAGGAGGCTTAATTCTCACTTCCACTACTAGAGTGTGTGCCAGGCACTCATCAGGAAACCTATTCCCAGTGGTGGACAATCTGCTGATCTGGGTGATCTCTGCACAGTAACAGATACACACACTGTGTGATGAGAGGGATTACCTGGTTCCTTTGTTCTGAAGAATCAGAGCTATCAGCTTCTGTGGCAGCTAACATGGCTAAAAGGACAAACTGAGAGTTTTCTCTGCTTAAATTTCAGCCAGTTCTGTGCGCTGAGTTCTTGAGTCAGCTTCAGCCCATGGCCGACCTACAATACCGTCTGATGTCTTTTGGGGATGGTGAAGGCCAATGGGAAAGTTAGTCTGTTCATTACTGGGGGAAATCATCAGCAGCTCTTTTCCAGGAAGGCAGGAACAGAAGAATGGCCAAATCCAGTCAAACCAATGGTCCTTCTAGTCCACCAACCTGACTTCCAACAGGGGCTGGTGCCAAATGCTTTAGAGGAAATGAACAGAACAGGGCAATTATCAAGTGGTCCAACCTCTGTTGTTCAGTCCCAGCTTCTGGCAGACAGAGGCTTAGAAATACCCCGAGCTTGGGGTTGCATCCCTGACCATCTTAACTAATCACCACTGATGGACCTATTCTCCATGAATGTATCTCATTCATTTTTGAACCCACTTATACTTTTGGCATTCCACAGGTTGACTGTGAAGAAATACTCCCTTATGTTTATTCCAAAACTGCTGCCTATTAATTTCATTGGTGGCCCTTCTACTTGTATTATGTGAAGAACACTTCCTTATTCACTTTAGCCACATCATTCATATTATAGACCTCTATCATATCACCCCTTAGCTGACTCTTTTCTAAACTGAAGGGGTCCAGTCTTGTTCTCTCTCCTCATATGGAAGCTGTTCAATGTCCCTAATCATTTTTGTTGCCCTTCTCTGTACTTTTTCCAATTCTAATATATCTTTTCTGAGTGGGGCAACCAGAAATGCATGCATTGGGGAGAGGGGGTCATGTAAGACACTCATCCAAACTGTGGCATTATGACGTTTCTGTTCGATTATATATCCTTTTCCTAATAGTTCCTAACATTCTGTTACCCTTTTTGACTACTGATGCTTTACCATTGAGCAAATGTTTTCAGAGAACTATCCACAATGACTCCAAGATCTTTTTCTTGAGTGGTAACAGCTAATTTAGACCTCACCTTTTTATAGGTAGATTCAGAATAATGTTTTCTGATATGCATTACTTTGCATCTATTAACACTGAATTTCACTTGCCATTTTCTTGCCGAGACACCCAGTTTTGGAAGATTCCTCTAGAACTCTTAACAGTCAGCTTCGGACTTATCCATCTTTAACAATTTTGCATTGTCTGCAAACCTTGCCACCTTACTATTTACCCCTTTTTCCAGATCATTTATGAATATGTTGAATAGCATTGGTCTCAGTAGAGGTCCCTAGCATACTCATTTATGTACTATTCCTGGGGGAATTCTGCACCACTGCACATGCAGAATTTGCATAGAAATTAATTCTGTGTGCACAGAATTTCCTTTTCCTCCCCCACAGAAATGGGCTGCAGTCCTGATGGTCACCACTGGTGGCCACTGGACCTGGCAGAGCCCACTGCCATGGGAAGGAACACAAGGGTTCCCAGCAGCTGCAGGTCTCAGCATGTCCTAAAGGAAGGAGGCAGGATACAGGAATCTTCGTACAAGCCTGGGACCCAACATCAAGCCGTTTCTCCCTCTAGATCTCTGGACTCGAGAGGTTAGGGTGTGTGGGTGTCTGGGCTTGGGTGGGGCGCCACTGGGTCTGAGAGAGAGGGTTGTGGGTGTCTGGACTGGGAGGGAGCGCATTCTGCAGCTAGGCTCTGAAGGAAGGCGGATTTTAAAATATTATGCACAGTATTTTTATTTTTTGGCACAGAATTCCCCCAAGAGTAATTTACCTCTTTCCTCTGTGAAGAGACCATTTATTTCTACCCTTTGTTTCCTGTCTTTAACAAGTTACTAATCCATGGGAAGACCATTCCTGTTATTCCATGATAGGTTACTTTGCTTAAGAGCTTTTGGTGAGGCACCTTGTCAAAGTCTTTCTGAAAATCTAAGTACACTATATCCACTAGATCATCCTTGTCTGCATGTTTGTTGACATCCACAAAGAATTCTAATAAATGCGTGAGGCATGATTTCACTTTACAAAAGCTGCGTTGACTCTTCCTCAACATGTTGTGGTCATCTACGTGTCTGATAATTCTGTTCTTTACTATAGTTTTAACCGATTTGCCTGGTACTATAGTTAGGCTTACCGCCCTGTAATTGCCAGGATCTCCAAAGGAGCCTTTTTTAAAAATCAGACTCGCATTAGCTGTCCTTCAGTCATATGGTACAGGAGCTGATTTAAGCGATAGGTTACATACCACAGTTCATAGTTCTGCAATTTCATTGTTGAGTTCCTTCAGAACTCTTGGGTGAATACCATCTGGAACTGCTGAATTATTACCGTTTAATATATTATTTTGTTCTCCAACCTTCTCTACTAACACCTCAATCGGGGACAATTTCTCAGATCGGTCACCCAGAAAGAACGGCATTGGTTTGGAAATCTCTCTCACAACCTCTGCAACGAAAACTGATGCAAAGATTCATTTAGCTTCTCTACAATAGCATTGTTTTCGTCGAGTTCTGCTTTAGCACTTCAATTGTCCAGTGGCCCCACTGAATGTATGGCAAGCTTCCAGCTTCTGATGTACTTAAAGAAAATTACTCTTAGGTTTGGGCGGGGGCGGGGTTGCTAGTTGGTCTTCAAATTATTTTTTGGCCTAATTATAATTTTACGCGTCACTTGCTAACGTTTATGTTCCTTTCTATTTTCTTCATTAGGATTTCACTTCAAATGTGTAAAGGATGTCTTCTGGCTTCTAATGACCTTTTTTACTCTGCTGTTTTGGTGGCATTTTTTTTTTTTTTGGTCCTCTTACTGTTTAATTTGTTTAGAACAGGCCTGCACAACATACAGCCAGCAAGCCGCATGCAGCCCACGGAGCCTCACTGTGCAGCCCCCACAGGGGGGATTCTAAATCCCCCACACACGGCGCTTTGCGGGCAGCCCAGAGCCCTTTGAATCCTGGCCGCAGCAGGGAATCAAAGAGCTCTGCGCTGCGTGCAGCAGCGGGGAGCCCAGAGCCCTTTAAATCACAGCCGCGGCCAGGAGTCAGAGGGCTCTGGGCTGCCCACAGTGGCGGCGAGCCCAGAGCCCTTTAAATCCCAGCCGCAACCAGGAGTCAGATGGCTCTGGGCTGCCTGCAGAGATTCCCAGTTGCGGCTGAGATTTAAAGGGCTCAAGGCTCACCACGGCTTCGGGCACCACAGAGCCCTCTGAATCCTGGCCACGGCTCCGGCGGCAGGGCCACGGCTGGGATTAAAAGGGTTCAGGGCTCCCCGCGGCTGCGGGCAGCCCAGAGCCCTTTGAATCCCAGCCCGCAGCCACTGATTGCCCCCTCCCCAGACTCTTGCCCCAACTGCCCCTCAGGATCCCCACCCCCTATCTAAGCACTGTTGGTTCTTGTCCTCTGATACCCTTCTCCTGGGACCCCTGCCCCTAACTGCCCCCCAGGATCCCACCCCCTATATAAATGCCACTGCTCCTTGTCCCCCGATTGCCCCCTCCCGAGCCCCCTGCCCCTAACTGCCCCTTGGGATCCCAACCCCTATCTAAGCCTCCCTTCTCCTTGTCCCCAACTGCCCCCTCCTGAGACCCCTTCCCAACTTCCCTCCAGGACCCCACCCCCTACCTGTCCCCCGATAAACCCCTGGGACTCCCATGCCTATCTAACTGCTGCCTGTCCCCTGACTGCCCCTCCAAACCTCCACCCCATCCAACCCCCACTGCTTCCTGTCCCTTGACTGCCCCCTGGAACTCCCTACCCCTTCTCCAACCCCAACCCCCTTACCATGCCACTCAGACCATGCAGCTCCAGACACATTGCTGCCATGCTCTCGCATGCAGCCCCCAGTCCCGTCCCACCCCCAGCACCTGCCTTCCAGATTTGAACACTTCAAAACTCAGGAGTGCTCCAGCTCAGTTTGGGCGGCTGTTACTTCATTTCTCCCACATCAAATATACTGATCCACTGTAATTTGCTGTAGAAAAAGTAGGATAAAATTGAGCAAGAAATGCTTATTAGGACTGGAATTGCTATTTTCAACAGCCACTGCCTTTTTGTTTGTTTAAAAGGAAGACAGTGATATTGCATTAGCAAATTCCCCATAGAAAGAAAGAGTGGAACAAAAGAATAATAAAGGCACCTCAACTTTTCCTCATTTATGTAGGACAATCTTATAATATGCATCCAAATATCCTCCAATCACATAAGCTGAAAAGTGTTCCACTTTGCTGCATTTCTGTAACCATATGGGAACCAATCCTGTCTGTGTTCTGTGCACATCCAAAATTCCTGCTGAATGACCCGCCCTGAGAGCGAGTTACCAGTGACCCAGGGCTGGGGTGGCAGGAGGTGTGGGAGGGGGCACTGGTGGGGAGGTGCCCAGGGCTGGGGCAGCAGCAGGATGGGGGGAGGGCACTGGTGGGGAGGAAAGGGGAAGCACAGCGCTGGGGCGGAAAGGGGTGTGTGTGGGTGGGTGGGGGGAGAGCCCAGGACTGGGGCAGCAGGGGAAGTACAGGGGGGAGCCCAGGGCTGGGACGGGGGGCGGCCAAATTTTTTTTTGCCTGGGGCAGCAAAAAATCTAGAGCCGGCCCTGCCGGGTTCCCCCAGCCGCTGGAGCCCTGGGCCCTTTAATTTGCCACTGAGGGCTCCCAGCCAGCTCTTCAGCTGGGAGCCCCTGGTTGATTTAAAATAAAGTATCACCTCCCCACCCTCAACCTTCTTTTTTGGCCCACAGCTGTTTTGGTGGGGCGGCGCTGGGGAAGGAGGGTTTGTTTCCGCAGGGCTGGGCGGCCCTGGGGCAGGGTGTTTCTGCTGGGCTGGGAGGTTTCGGCCCTCAGCTGTTTTCTTTGGAGTAATGTGGCCCTTGCCACTTTACGAGTTGTGCAGGCCTGGTTTAGAATATACATTTCGTTTGAGCCTCTATGGTGTCTTAAAATAGCTTTCACGCACCTTGCAGGCATTTCACCTTTGTGACTGTTCCTTTTTAATTTCCATGTAACTAGCTTCTTTATTTTTGTGTAGTTCTCCTTTTTGATGTTAAATGCTACTATAGTGGGTTTCTGTTGCCGCCTCCTCCCTCCCCCCACACAGATGTTACATTTAATTGCATTGTGATTGCTATTCCAGAGCATTTCAACTATATTCACCTCTTGGACTAGATCCTGTGTGCCACTTAGGACTAAATCAAGAATTGAATCTCCTCAGGTGCGTTCTAGGACTAGCTGTTCCCAGAAGCAGTCATTCATGGTGTCTAGAAATGTAATCTTTGCATCCCGTCTTGAGGTGATATGCTCCCAGAGAACATGGGGATAGTTTAAATTCCCCATTATTACTGGGTTTTCTGTTTTTGTAGCCTCTTCCTGAGCTTTTCACAATCACCATCACCATTCTGGTCAGGTGGTCAGTTGTATATTTCTCTTACTGTACTCTTATTATTAGCTTGGAATTTCTATCCAGAGAGATTCTGTGGTACAGATTGATTCATTTAAGATTTTACTCTAATTGACTCTGTGCTTTCTTTCACATATAGTGCCCACTCCCCCAACAGCACAACCTACTCTGTCATTCCGATATATTTTGCACCCTGATATTACCGTATCCCATTGATTATCCTCATTCCACCAAGATTCTGTGAGATCTATTATGTCAATATACCCAATTAATACCAGGCACTCAAGTTCATCCATCTTAATATTTAGACTTGCAGCATTTGTATACAAGCACTTATACACGTCACTTTTCAGCTGTCTGTCTTCATGTGATGTAATTGATGGGACTCTTTTTCGTTTCTCTTCAGTTCCCATCTGTACTTTATCAATTCTATCTCTTGCTCTTTACTAGGATATAGAGTATCATCTTTAATAAATCCTCTCTCAGGGATGTCATTGTCCAAACCATGTGTTCCCCAGCACCTGTCGACTTTCCCCCAGTCCTTACTTTAAAAACTTCTCTATAACCTCTTACATTTTACATGCCTGCAATCTGGTTCTGTTTTGGTTCAGGTGGAGCCCATCGTTCCTCTACAGTCTCCTCCTTTCCCAAAAGGTTTCCCAGTTCCTAATAAACCCAAATTCCTCCTCCCAAAACCCAAGTCTCATCCATGCAGTGAGATCCTGCAGTTCTGCCTGTCCAACTGGCCCTGTGCATGGAACTGGAAGCATTCCAAAGAATAGAGGTCCTGGACTTTAATCTCTTGCCTAGCAGCCTAACTTTGTCCTCCGGATCTCCCTCTTGTATCTTTCCCTATCTCACTGATACCTACATGTACCACGACCACAGGCTCCTTCCCAGCACTGCACATAAGTCTATCTGGATGTCTTGAGAGGTCTGCAACCTTCACACCATAAGCAATTCACCACGAGGTTCTCCCAGTCATAATAATTCCAACTATCTGTATTTCTAATAATCAAATCCCTCTTTACTATTACCTGTCTCTTCCTAACAACAGGAGTCCTCTCTTCAGGAGGAGTATACTCAATGCAAGAGAATACCATGACATCATCTGCAAGGAAGGCTGCAACTATGGGATTGCTTACCTGCACTCCTGCTTGATGTTCTCCTTCCCCAAGATTTTCACACTCTGCAACAGCCAGAGACTGTCAAACTGCCGGTGGAACTGCTCTACTACATCTCTAACAGTCTCATCTATGTATCTCTCTATCTCCCTTAGGTCTCCCAGCTCAGCCACTCTGGTCCCAAGAGTCCATACTCATTCTCAGAGAACCATGAATTGCTTGCACCAAATGCAAACATATGCCACCTGACCACAAAGTAATCAAACATGCTGCATGTGATGTGATGTGATAAACTGGATAACCCCCCCTCTGCTGCTCAGCTGCTGCCTGTGTTATTTTTACTCTGGCATGGGTCTGTTCATTTGTTCTTTTTGGTTTGGGTTTTTGCTGTTGTTTTGGACTGTAGTAGCTTCTTGCAAAGAAACAATAGCTGAGTGCTTACTCCTCAATCTGTCTCTGGTTATAGCCAATCCTACCAATAATCCCTTATTTTGTCTCTCATTTCAGGGCAATGATCATTGAGATGGTAGAAGAGGCCATTCCAACATTACCTCAAGTCCCTATGCTTTTTGATCTCCATCAACATGTTTCCAAACCTGGCTCAGAGATTGAGCTGGATTATGGGCGAGAGCTAGCTGGCTAAGGCTCATTTAAGAGAACTATCGAAGGAATGCTGTCAAGATGGAGAAAGTAATAGTTAGAGTGGAAGAGATGACACCAGGTCCCTCAAAAGAGGGAGCTTTGTCTGACATTTATTATTCAGGATTACAGCCTGGGTGTCATGTTGGATCCTTTTTTATTCCTAGCCATTCAGGCAACAGCAGTAGCCAAGATCACTTCTTTTCCATCTGTGCTTCTCAAGAAGCCTGAGACCTTTCCTTTTGGAAGTGGACTGTGTCAGCTGTTTGTGCCTTTGTCACATTAAAACCAGATCATGGCGAAGAGTTGTGCATGGGAGCGGTAACATGTTAAAGGCAGTCAGGAATGTGCATGGCTGGCCTGCTTGTTAAGCTGAGTACTTTCATCTGCACTGGCAACTAGAGCAGTCTCAGGTATTATTTTGTATATATAAAGATTCACATCGTTTGGAACCTAATTGCAGTACTTTAAAAACCACCCCCTCTACATATCTGTTACCATGGCAACTGCAAACAGCGGAGGAGCCTGGTACTTGCACTCCTCCTTGCTGAGAGTATTTTTCTGATGTGCTGGAGGGCTGGAATAGGTATGATGGTTTGGAAGTTTCATGCATATTTCTCCATTAGAACTGCCTATGCCTATTACAACATACAGATTGCTAAAGTTGGGATAGAGGCTCCTCAAATAAATATTGTGTGCCTTGTTTTAAAGTGTCTTTCTGCAAGACACATATAACAGACTAACCAGAATTCTGTTAAGGTTTTGTTTGAGGTTCAAAGATCAGAATCAGAGCAGTGTGAATCTCAATATTCTCTATTCTCTCTCGGATAAAATCTACAATTCCTACCGATTACTGGAAATGTTTCAGTTATCAATAATAATAGTTTTCCTATCTATTCTGCCTTCCATCTGTGGCTCATACACCAGTGCATTAAGTCTTACGACATCCCTGTGAGAGAGGTGTGCAACAACATTCCATTTTGTTTTCTGAGAAATGTGTCCTTAACTTTGTAGAGCATGACACAGCTGTGCTACAACTTAGCTGAAGTCTTCTAATTCAATCCTAGTGGAAGCATGGTCTTTTCTTTAAGGCATAAAACAAGGTGTGTGGTGATCTGTGTCCTCTCCACACGCTTCCCATGGGGCCTAGAGCACATCACTTGACTCGAAAGTGCCAATGGGGCACCCCAAAACAGAGACATTCCAAACTAGTAGCCACTTGTACAAATTGTTGGCCTTAACCTCACTGCACATCAGTTCCCCCTGTACAATAAGGTAACAATCCTCTTCTATTGCATAAGGGGAGCTTAGTTTATTTTCATAGATTCCAAGGCCAGAAGGGACCATTATTCCGTCTGACCTCCTATAGAACATAGGGCAAAAAACTTCCCCAAAGTAATTTCTCTTAGAGCAGATCTTTTCTAAGTGGTCATCGAGACAATGGAGAATCCATCAGGACCCTTGGTAAGTTGTACCAAGAGCTGGAAAAGTGTTTTTTAAATTCTCAGACAGAACCTGCCACAAAACGCACATTGTTAGCAGCAGCAGCAGCAATCATCACATTATTTTTAGACTGATTTTTTTTTTCACAGAAACCAACCAAAACATATTGACAATCAAGTCTTCAAGAGATGGTAAAACTCAGCCATGTCTTTCTGGCTGTGTCAGACAGCTTTCGTTATCCACCCGTGCTATAAGGTAATGAGTGCCCTCAACTCCTTCAGGTTGAGGGCACTCCACATCTCATAGAATCAGACTCTGTGCTACAATCAGCATGTGCCTGGAAGTCAATACGATATGAAAAAACTGACATTCCCATTGACTTGTCTCTTACTCCAGGCCATTCTGTCACATGGTGGGGGTGGGGGAGGGACGGGGAGGAACACACACACACACACACACACACTACTCTGCAGCCTTAGCTAAGAGCCATATGGCTTTTAGCTCATGAGGCAGAGGCTCATGCACTAAACTCCAGAAGCCCCAGGTTCGAGCCCACCCACTGATGACCAGGGTCTGTCAGTGTGACAACCGGGGGCTCGTCTGAGATTTCAGCTGGGAAGTCTCTGAAGCTTGGGACATGTTTCCTCATCTAGTGGAAGTATGTAACCCCCACACCTCCTGGGTGTGGTGTCTGTCCCATCTAGCGGCACTGAGACCATTCAGAGAGAGATTAATCAGGCTGCTCTACAGCCTTAGCTAACAGCCATATGGCCTTTAGCTCATGCAGTAAGCTCCAGAGGGCCCAGGTCCGATTCTGCCCACGGAGAACTGTCGTCTGTCAGCGTTACACAGTCACTGGGGGCACTACCTGCATTGTAACCAGAGGAAAGAATGATAGCACGAGCCACAGAAACGAGTCAAAAATCCAGAAATAACCTACTTCAAATAACTATTCCCCTGCTGGACATCTGGCAGCTACCAACTATGCCTCCTAGGTGGCTATTAGAAATGGTTCTGATAGCTCCCCATCTCTCTCTGCATAGCTCACATAGGAACCAGCGAGAACTGTACTCAGGTGGCAGTCCCTTTGGTACCCTAAATACTCCCCTGAGGCACCCCAAAAAGGTGCGGAGGTGCAGAGGACAGGTGGATGGCCACCCCATGCAGACTACACTCCATCTCCTAGAGACACAGCAGTTTCTGCACTATGTGGTGCAGCAAGCAGCTCCGGGAGGCACTGTGCCTGCATAGAACAGGAGTCCCACAGTGTTCCCATTGGGGTTGGGTGCCTCTGTACTGCCCCCAATACAGGGCTGCACTGGTGAGATGCCCTCTAGCCGCTAGCAGTTATTTTCATACTCTCAATGGTGCTGCTGACAAACATTCTCAATCAGCACGTAAACACTGACACGTGATAGCACAACCTGGTGAAGAAGTCCCACAATAGGATCCTGTGCAAGCCTGTCCCTTTACAAACGGGGTTCTTTGCAATGCAGGGAAGAGAAGAGCACTCCCATATAATGGCTATCAATACGCTGGGCCTCCAGAAGGCATAAGCAGTTTTGCTTTGATTCTAAAAACAGCTGTTCAAGCCTAAGAACGCTTCCCCCTTGATCCCTTTGTTCCACCTATTGGTATGGTCTGGTTATAAGCCAACCCCCTGACCGCACATGGCGGTTCAAATGGAAGAGGATCCCAGCGGCCCTGATATTTTGAGAAAATCGGAAAATATTGAGCTTACCTTTACCATTAAAAAAAATCAATATTTCTCTGTATTTTCTTAACTTTACTGCTCCTCCTCCTCCCGCTCCCTTTGACTAAAACACACAAGGTCAAAGTCCAATGGAAAGGCTACCACAAGTGAACTGATTTGTTTAACGTTAAGCATTAAAATACAATGAGGAAAACCCCAATATATACATATTTTGCAGGATCCTAGAATGAGCATTTCCTTGGCACTCCCTTCTTTCCATTGTCTTTGGTGCAACAATATACTTGGGCAGTCTCTGGGCTTGTCTACATCAGAAAGTTGCAGCGCTGGTGAGGGAGTTACAGCGCTGCAACTTTGAAGGTGTACACATCTGCAGGGCATCACCAGCGCTGCAACTCCCTGTTTGCAGCGCTGGCCGTACTCCCGTTTTGTCTCGGGTGTAGAGGATCCAGCGCTGGTGATCCAGCGCTGGTAATCCAATGTAGACACTTACCAGCGCTTTTCTTGACCTCCGTGGAAGGAGGAAGCCTCTGGTAATCAAGCTGGTCTCCTTCCCCGGCTTGCTCTCGCGTTCCCGGAACCCCGAGCAAGCAGGTCTCTTTCCCTGCGGTTTGCAGGGTGGTTCGGGGAACGCGAGAGCAAACCGCGGCGAAGCTGGTCTCCTTTCCCGGTTTGCTCTCTCGTTCCCCGAACCCCCGAGCAAGCAGGTCTCGTTCCCTGCGGTTTGCAGGGGGGTTCGGGGAACGCGAGAGCAAACCGCGGCGAAGCTGGTCTCCTTTCCCGGTTTGCTCTCTCGTTCCCCGAACCCCCCTTGAAGCCGCCCAACAGCGCTGCAGTGTGGCCACATCTAACACCACTTGCAGCGCTGGTTGCTGTAAGTGTGGCCACTCTGCAGCGCTGGCCCTATACAGCTGTACTAATACAGCTGTAACAACCAGCGCTGCAAAATTTTAGATGTAGACATGGCCTCTGATTCAGTAGCCCTGCTCTATTCAGCAAAGCACTTAGGAACACGCTCAACATAAGCACGTGCTTCGGTGCTTTGCTGAATAAGGACAGACTTCACACGTGCTTAAATGCTTTACTGAATAGGTGCCATAAGCATGTGTGTGACTTCAAGTATCCAAACAGCCTCATTGACTTCAATGGGGGCTACTCACATCCTTAAGGTTAAGCATAGGCTTAGACGCACTGCTGGATCTGGTCTCTTACAAGGACAAAGCACCCAAAGGGGAAACTCAAGAGAAACAAATCAAAGGAGTTTTCTGATTTTTAAAATAAAATAAAATCATTTGCAATGTTAATGCCATAAAGTCAAAGATTCTTTTTTTAAGTGAAATTGTGACACAGTTTTTTTCCAATTCTGCCTAACTCTTCCCAGCTGCTTGGATGGATGATATGTTAATTTTGTGGCCTAGTTGCTCGAGGGAGAACAGTACAATCTCCCATGGTACACTGCACTCCATTTATAATGGACACGGTTTGGATTCAATCGTTTGTTATAGTCCTCAGAAAGTCATTTCTCCAAAGCAAACATTCTATGAAACACAATTTTCTCTAATTATACCAGACAAACTTCAATCCAAAATGGACTTTCTGGGCTTTTATGGGCATCTGCTGCTTTAATGCTGGAAGGAAGAGCTGGCAAGTGTAGAAACGGAATGGAGAGGCCATAGAGATTTAATTTCCTATAAAATAGCTCCCCACAAGCTGTTTAAACTTTCCTTAGCTAGACCAATACTCTGAAGATTTTTGAGGTTTGTACTGCAACACTTCCAATAAGCACTGCCTGTGTTCTCACTGCCCAGGAGATTCCACGAACATACCCGCAGATTTATGGTGGTCCCTTCCCAAATAACCCCATCTTTCCAGCTACAAAATTAATTTAAATAAACAAACAGAGAAGAAAGGAATAGACTCACTTGGATGGTTTTTGAGTATTTTTTTTAATATCTACCATAAATCTGATCACTCACATGCTGTTTCACACACTTACACTTCTGTCACACACACTTCCTTGCTTTCACAACCAACCCACAGAAATAACGTAATACATATGAAACTGGGGACACAGAGATGCTGATTAAGAATTGACTACAGTCATAGAGCTCCTACCAAACCTAGAGTGGGACTGTGTATTTATTAATTCAGTACTTAATCGACATGTGAATGAGAGGTATATGACATGCATGTTGATTTCCTTTTCACGCGCAGATTGCATTGCACGGGATTCACTGTCACGAGGAGTTTGGTTTCCAGTCCTTTCGTTATTGTTGCTGTTGTTAATATTATTATTACTAGTAAAGCCAAACTTGTGGAATTAAAATCTGCATTCATTTGTGAATCCAGGATAAAAACTGCTGAACCGATGAATTTTGCATTGGGGCACTGGTCATAAGCAATAACCTACCAACATATAGATGCTTTCTAGAACAAAATGGCAATGTTAGAGCTGCTGCATTTCCCATTCTGTCAGCTCATCTGGTGCAAACAACTCTTCTCCGAGGTTCAGCTGTAAATTCGTATTCAGAGCTGAAAACTGGCGTACTGGGAATGCATTAGTTCTGTCATGTAATGGTTTCCTTTTAACCTTGTTTCAGCCGTTTGAATTAATGGAGATTTTTTTAAAAAATGGTATAAAAATGCCAACCATTTTTTCTGCTCCTACAATGAAAACTATGTTTCGGTTATTTCTGTGGAATTCAGAGGTTTCTAGTTAATATTGTGACTTTGCACTTTTTGACAAAAAGTCCATTACAATTGTCCAACAGTTCAAATGGACTAAGTGGCTATGCTTTATAGTCTCCCATTCTCTTCAATGGGTTTTGGCCAGATCCCACAGACACTGTTATTTAATAGGGTTCCCTGTACCCATTTTACCTTCCCCACTCTGACCAAAATATCCTACCAATAATGACCACATCGTCACCTGCACTATTGAGAAGGATAGGGGATGAGCACAAGTCTTCTGCTAACCCAAGGAGTTTTTGCTAAGCAACTTGGATCAGCGGAGGCAACAACAGCTAGAGATTAGTCATCAAAATAGAATTTTCTTAAAGCCCACAGACACAGCATTATTTTTCAAGGTCCTGGCACTGACTGTTATCGCTAACACTTCATTAAGATTTGCAGCACGCTGGGCAGCCACTAGGCCTTCTTCATGTATTTTTGGGAAAAAAGCTGGGACATGGTGGACACCAACAGATACAAAAAATATCTGCTTCTGGCCCTATGGGGGCAGAACGTATTTTTACTCTGCCTGCACTCAATGGATTAACGGTTTGTATTTGAAGCCATTAAGGTCCTCAACAAGAGAATTATCGTAACTCCACTACAATCCCACCACAACCAAGCAACCAGCTGCTTTGATGTTGTTGCCATTGCTCTTTATTTTAAGAAGAAATGTAATGAACAAATTTCCACAAATAGCCCCAACAAAAATCTGCACTTCAGGGTTTGATTTAAACACACAGAAATTCTGAGTCAAAAGGGCTTACTTTCCATATGCAACAACAACAACAGCTGTCAAGTGAGACCACTCAGTTGGTATTTTCAACTTAATACCCCCAGTTGAACCGTTCTAATAAAGCTAAAAAAAATACTGCATTAATGTATCAAATATAAATGAAAACTACTTTTTTTCATGTGGCTTCATCAGGGGCGGCTCTAGGAATTTTGCCGCCGCAAGCAGGGCAGGCAGGCTGCCTTCCGCGGCTTGCCTGCGGATGGTTCACTGGTCCCACGGCTTCGGCGGACCTCCAGCAGGCGTGCCTGCGGGAGGTCCTCTGAAAATACGGGACCAGTGGACGCTCCGCAGGCATGCCTGCGGGAGGTCTGCCGAAGCCGTGGGACCATTGGCCCTCCGCAGGCAAGCCGCAGAGGGCAGCCTGCCTGCAGCCCTCATGGTGCCGGCAGAGCGTCCCCCATGGCTTGCTGCCCCAAGCATATGCTTGGCATGCTAGGGCCTAGAGCCGCCCCTGGGCTTCATTCAGTAGCAGAGAAAGGCAGAAGTGTATTACACTACACCAAAACATAACATTATCTTAATCATTAAGAGTTACACAATGTTGTCATGACTTCAGTGAGCATATTTTGCCTAAGCTGATACTGTTAATACCACACAATGCAGATTTTATTACTTCTTAATCAATAATAAACTGTATTTCATAATTCTCTGTGTAGTTACAAAGGGAAACACATTGAATGTGATTAACTGAACAGGAACAAGAGTTTGTGAATCCTACGCAAACATTTTGAGCGCCAGAAAATATCCTGAAATATTTATCAGTTAACAATTGCTTTTCACAATCATATTGGATTAAATTTTTGGACCCAGGTCCTGCAAATAAACTCCTACAATAAAGTCCATGTAGGTGGACACCTCCGAGTGAAATGGCACGATCTCAGGATTGGCACTTAAAGCTTAGCTGATACAGTACACGTCACTCCTATCTAATAAAGGTTTCCATAAAAGCATAAATCAAGTCATCTTGCATGGGATCTTAGCTTCTGTATCAATCTAATGATGATGGCAAACTGCAAGTAATCAATGGCGTGTATTGCTTAAATCACCTTTATAACCTTCTGTATGACAACAGCACAAGGAAAGGGAAAGGAGCACAAGAGAAAAGGATTCCTGTTAGATAATAAATGCCTCAATATTCAGGCATTCGGGACACAAAATCAAGGCACAGGAGGAGACAGAATCAGAGTGACCTACCAATAGTCACAAATATTAGCTATAGCTTGTCTCTTTTTATCCTAGCATATTATGAAATGTGCTCATTTCACAGCCTATGACTATTACACTGTACCCACACATACAAACTCCCAGTACCTGTATAATCTCATGCAAACACCACAGCAATGCATATATACATACTGGATTAAATCAACCATCCAACAAGCAAAGAATGTCAAATACCGTACCTTTGAGTCATAATCTTATAGGCATCTGGCAGATAACAGCGGATATTCTCCATCTGAGCAGGATCAGAGTCACAGATTTTATCATCAGTCCTACCATAGTTGGCACTTTCAATCATGATGACATCTGTTCCCGGGCAGCGAAGTTCTATTGGATAGCTCTCACAGGACAGTTCCCGTCGGACCACGGCCATAGGAACGGGGGCACGACTGAAAGCTAGAGAGGATAAAACAAAGCATTTATCTTCAGCACGGAGAATAGGATTAAGAGCAGGAACACTGCCTTTTTTATTGTTTTTGTACTGTAGAGTAAGACCTTTTCTAAAGGGTTTGGCACAGGGTGATACTCATACTTGACTACCCTTGCAATGTGGAAAGAGCACTGGACAGGGACTGAGGAGACCTCGGTGCTATTCCTGACTACCATGGACTGGCTGGGTGACCATGGACAAGTCACTTCATCACTCTGTACCTCAGTTTCCCCAACTGTAAAAAGGGGGTGATGAAACTGACCTCCTCTGTAAGCGCTTTGAGGTCTACTGATAGAAAAGTGCTACAAAAGAGCTAGATACATTATTTCCTTCAGTATTACACCATGGGGACATTCTGTTTTGTTTTTAAACAAATAGCCTTCACAAGTTACAAGAACTTTAGGTATAAAATTATTTTATTATTGAGTTCTATGTGAAAAGCTTCACAGAGTTACCAAGTTCCACGTCTCTTTATTGCTCTTGATTAAGTGAGGAAATTATCTTTTGGATGAGACTTTAAATGCCAGAATTCTGTGCGCTCTGTTTCTCCTGCATGGCACTCTTTGTGAGGGAACATGGCTTTGCCAGTGTCCGTAGGTAACATTTCCCTAATGACCTCTCTCAGTTTTACCAGCGGCTTCAATGGAAGCAGTGTTAGGCCAATGCTGAGTAATTTTCAAAATTCCAAAAAGAAAGGATTCAAAAACAGCCCTGGAACCATGTCTGTGAATACCTGAATTTTGCCCAGGTCCTCCAAATGTTCCTAGAAATCTGAGTAATTTTTATATGTAGATAACTATGAAATATATAGAAATGCAATCTGTGGTATACTTCATCTTTGATCTTGGTCCACTGGGATATATCACGACACACTCTTTATATCAAGTCACATTGAATTTCTCCTATGTTCTTGATCTGACTGAGTTTCTCTCATGTGATCAGGAACCTGTTTAGCAGAAGCCATTTCTTCTGGCTTTAAGAAGTAAGAGAAGGGTCCTCTGATCCAGCCAAGGAAAATATATTTTCTTCCTGTCCTCACCCCTGTGTCTGAGTGACTGACTGGCAAGCAGCATCCCAGGATATTATATTCATTTCTGTATAGTGTTCTATCAGTGCACACTATCTTGTCATGCATTTGTACTTTGGCTCCAGTAAATATATTCTGGCATTTAGACATTGGTACGGATTACCCTAGATCAGAGTTCTGTTGTTGTATCAGAGCCATGGTCTAATCCTTGTGAACTCCAGAAAGAGGGCTGTGCACTCCTTCTCTAATTATCTGACTTAGTATTATTTCATGTTTTAGCTCATAAATAAATGTATCCCATTTTACACAAGGAATAGTCTTTCTCAGAGATCAGAATTCTATTGTTTTCTTGATGTTTCTGTTGCACCTATGGTTGTCAACCTGCCAGGATTGTCCTAAAGACTCCAAGAATTCAAAATTAATCTTTCATTAAAGATTATGTCATGTGATGGCCACCCTAGTTTCTCCAGAGAGTTCAACTCAACCATAGAGGGCAGGAGGGATGGGAACCATGTTTGCTCAAATGTGAACATGTTAGAACATCAGTGCCTGCCAACCCAGGTGGTTCTGGCACACAAAAAAACATGCAACTCCATTTTAAAGTACATTTGGAAGGGTTTGCACAGCTCTAATTGCAAAGGTACAAGGTCTGAAAGTTCACCCTACTTTGTGGAACACTGGGCTAAAAAGTGGTCAGGGAAATATTCTTGTTTGCACACATTTTCTTTGGTGTTGGCCCCTCTCAAAAGCAGCCAGGTTTTGGGGAAGAGCTGCGCAAGTTCTCACTGAAGCAATTTTTATACCTATCACTGACTTTTTGAGCAGAATGGTGGATTTTAGCATGGAGATAGGGCTGACTTCATCCCCTCCTAGTGCCAAGTCCTCAGAGAAGTCTTATCAGCTGCCAGAGACAGTGGCAAGATGAAGAGTCCAACCAATGTCTGCTGTTTTTGGCTGAGTTTTGGAGCATTGTTTGTTGGCTGGCTCCTCTGCCAATCTGGATTTTCTCTTAGGGCAGACAGTAGCCATTTGTGTTTTAAACACAACGAAGAGGAAAGCTGCAATGAAGAGGGACATTTTGGTCATTGTTTGCCCCACTTTGGGGGTTTTGGGCCATACATGGACCTCAACAGCTTGAGAGACATGGTCTAAGTACCTCTTACACCCCTGTAGCCAGCTCAATATACATGAGCTCTAAATCAAATACTTTCCAAAGTAGGTTTCTGCTTTTGATTTCTATACTTGATCTGAGCTGTTGGGGTGTTTTATTTATTTAAACAAGTCTATGCTGTTAAATTAAATTGGAGTTCAAAATGAAGCTGCTAGAGAATACCAAATCGAAACAAAGAGAAATTAACCAATCTGGTGTTCACGTTTACAAATCTGACAAATTTGCCGAATGGCAAACTTGAGCATATGTTGTTGAACCTCATTTGTATCACAACGGGTGTAAATTGAAGATGGGGAGTTATTACTAATAACACGGTTTTGTTAGAATATTTGTTTAACTGAGGAATTTCAGTCTGACCCTATTGTTCTAATCTCAAATTGACGCTACAGAGATTGACTCTACAGACAGTAACAGTTCGACATTTGGGCTCATGATGCTGCAGAATTTGATTTTGCAATTACCGTGAATGTACAGAGGATTAATAAAAGCACTATGCATGTTTTTCAAGGAGGTGTGAGAGTACATTTCAGTTTCTTACCTCTAGTGTAAGACACACGAGGAAGATGGAGTCTGCACGGCATTGATCTGCCAAACACTCAAAGTTAATCCCCAAATATGGCGCTTCCAAAGAAACATTTGTGGTTTACTTCCCATGAAGGGACAACAATAGTGCACGCTGCCCTAGCACATGTTGTGCCAGACTAAAATGACCAGACATTATTTATAATGTACTGGAAAATAGTATTCTGACCTAGGCTACTCAAACAATAACTTCCCAGGGACATGAGTGTTGGTCCTCAAAAAGACAACATTAACAGAGCACACATGTGCTGTGTGACTATGGTTATGTTCTAGGTCTAGTGTGAGGAAATATCTCAGGCACCATAGATACCTTTTCTTTCCAACAGAGAGAGGAAATAATTAAGTATCTCAGATACGACAGTGTGATAACCAAAGGCTTCGATGTTTCATGGAAACCACTATTAACTGCCCTTTCCTGCTTCCTCCAAATATTAGTGTAGCCCATATCATGTTCATCTTTCATGATGGCTGCAGTAAATATTACAAGTGTCTGATATTTTGAGATCCTTTTAAGCAAAACTATTATTATTATTTAATGTTTTGGTCCTATATGATAACCTCACTTAAGCAATTTCCCTTGATTTCTCTATGAATTGCAAAAATTTCTGCTATGAAATCACATATGTTGAAATCCAAACATGAAGGATAACACTCATTACAAGCATCCCATAGTTTGATTTATAGAAATGCTTTTTCTTTAAAAAAAGCTGCCTATCCATATACTATAGGTTCCTTTGATATAACTTTAAAAATATACCCTCAGAGTTCAGCAGCAGTTAGTACAACCTACCACCAATGAGCCAGGCAATTTCAAAACAATGCCTCCCCCACCCATCTTTACAATCTCCATCTCACACACAGATCCTTACTGAGGTTCCTAAATAAGTGACCTGACTGTCCATTTGTAGGGCAGGAGTGGGGAGCATCCAGGGGCACACATCTTCTGAGCAGGGTAAAGTGCTTTATTTCAGACAAAATCAGGAATGACACAGACTCAACATGACTCCTGGGTGTTG
This sequence comes from Gopherus evgoodei, assembly GCF_007399415.2. Lineage (NCBI taxonomy): Eukaryota > Metazoa > Chordata > Testudines > Testudinidae > Gopherus > Gopherus evgoodei. The sequence goes on from NC_044326.1 coordinate 139,625,454, forward strand.
TGAGAACTTCCAAAGACTCTGAAATGCCTCCTGCCACACTGATTTTCAAAATAGCTCAGTACCTGACTGCTCCTATTGAAATCAAGTGCCTTATTCAGATATTCAGATCAAGTGCCTTATTCAGGAGCCTAAATGCAGATGCGGGAATCTCTTATTTTTTTAAATCTTGACCGAAAGGATATGAGGTGCGAAAATCAAGGATAAGAGGCTAGTGTCTCTTCACATCTGAATGTTAGAACTGTCCTATTATCCATTCTCTGTTTAATTTCAATTACCTTGTTTATTGGCTAGCGCTCAGTAAGAACACCAGCACGGTGTTTTACTCAACACTGCTGAAGGCAGATGTGGTGACAATTTTACTTTTGTAACGACATCCAGGACAACCTACGATGGAACCTCGTGCTGCTGAAATTACACAGGGCCAAGCGCTAACTGAGGGTGAGATGGTAACAGGTAATGACAGGATTTATCTAAGCAATACAGAATTTCTTCTTCTTTGTTAATTTCTAGAGTTGGAAAATTAAACAAGTAATCAAAATCTTTCGCTTTCCTCCTGACCCCTTCACTTTTGACCTCAAAACATAATTGCCTCTTGTCATGCCTGCAGGGCATCGGCTTGTAGTTATTACTGCTGCACTTAATCAAATGTTAAAATATCCCTTAAATTACATGTATTCTCGGTTGCTACAGACTTGCTGAGCTTCATTACAGTTAGAAGCATGATGGCAGCAGATGTACTTTCAAAGAAATTATGGGTTGATGTTTTGAATTAGAATTCAAATTTCCCCTGAAAAAACAATGCAGCCAGATTTTCAGAGTGCATTTTAAGTGCACATGTTGGGGCAATGATGCAGAAAAATGAATATGCAAATAAATAATTATTTTCAGTAATTCTATCCAGGTAAAAATATGGGACCTGCCCAGTTAAATAACACACTGCTCCCAAATTCAAGTGCAATGCATCATTTTCCCCCTACAAATTCAGGGAAATGTTTTTGTGTTTGCAATTACTTACTAGCTGACATCTCCATGTCAGGTCTTCATTCAGAAAAAAAAAAACCTATTCAGGAAGACTGCTTAAATTTGTGCTTAACTTTAAATCACTGAAGTCATTGGGCCCTAAGCACTTACTTAAAGTTAAGCATAGGCTTAAGTGCTTTACAAAATTGAAGTCTTGTTTAGAATACTTGGCTCTTTCTATTTAAAATAAAGTATTACTAGTGCCCTAATCTGCAGTATATAAACATACTTCTAAATGCTTCTTTTTCCCCTCTGGCCTTTGTCATCAAGAAGAATATTAGTGGAAAGTGAAAATTCATTTAAAGACTATTATTGCAAATATTTATTTAACTGAAAAGGATTCTTCCCTTTCCAAATCCCCTTTAAATGGGCATCCTTTTCTGCTTATATTACTGCTGGGGGTAGGGGAAAAAACCAAACTACACTGTTCACAGAACAGGAAAGGGTTAAAGATCCCAGGCTGATCCTGTCCTGCCTCTGCCACACCAGCCAGCAATATTATGATCAGGGTGTGGAATTTCTGTACAAAGGCCATGATTCACCATGGCATTAGTCTAATTTAACACTGGTTTGGTTCCAGTGTTGGAGCTACGCTGGCATAAAACCAGAGTAACAAAGTAGTAAATCAGGTCCCTACATTCATTTTTAACTCTAGTAGCTCACAAGATAGAGGCTGATAGAAGCTCTGAGATATTCAAGTCCAAGTCTGTAATGAGATAGTGATCTAAAGGATGCGTTTCTAAACTCTTTTGTCTCAGGAGCCACCAGGGCTAACCAGTGGCAGCTCCAAGCACCAGTGCACGCTCCAAGCACATGCCTGGGGCGGCAAGCTGCAGGGGGCAGCCTGGTGGTCCCTGTGAGGGCGGCAGTCAGGCCACCTTCGGTGGTGCACCTGCGGGAGGTCCCCGGTCCCGTGGATTCAGCGGCAATACGGCAGCGAGTACACCGAAGCCACGGGACAGGCAGATCTCCTGCAGACAAGCCACTGAATCCGTGGGACGGTGACCTCCCGAAGACACACTGCAGAAGGCAGCCTGCCTGCCATGCTTGGGGCGGAAAAAAAGCTAGAGCCACCCCTGGGGCTAAGAATGAATGTTGTATAGCTCTGGGATGCAGTGAATGTGCACTAGGGGAGGTCGGATGGTCCTGGGGTGAAGGCACTTGATTTCAGCATTGCCATTATGTCAGCCCCTCACAAAGCATGAGATTGACTTAAAAATCATGAGGTTAGAAAACCAAAAGGGTTTTATTTACTGTCCGATATCTGAACCTTTATGTTTCACTCAGGTGATATTTTTGGGCTTTTCAGGGCTGGAAATGTTGGGGGGGGGGGGGGTAATTGACACTGAGATTGTCACCTAATCACTTGCCTCCAGGTGCTGGGGATTTAAGTAAAACACCAAACAGGAGAAAACTTGGGGTAAAATTGCAAGATTCAGCAAGGAGATCTAGGTTTGATTCCCACTCTATCTCAGGTTTCCTGGATGATCTTGGATAAGTCAATTCATCTCTCTGTGCCTTGGTTCCCTTTCTGTAAAATGGAAATAATAATACTTCCTTTTTCCTTCCCTTTGCCTGCCTTGTCTATTTAGGCCCTGACTCAGGAAAACTCTTAAGCACATGCTTAAGTCCATCCTTTTTCAGAAAATTACCTTAATGGGACATAAGAAGCTTATGGTTAAAAGTAAACATGCTTATATGCTTTCCTGAATGGGGCCCTTAGATAGTAAGAAGAAGAACTTACAATGTATATATACAGCACCCAGCACAACAGGGCCCCGATCTCAGTGTAATATAAATAATGGTATTAAAAGGGTTCAAAGTCTGTTCATGGGACAACAGACCTTAGAGTTGTCATTGGCTCCTCAGATATCAGAATTTTGTCCAGGAGCGTCTGTGTGCACTGGTGCCATGTCCTGGACTTGGGACGAGCGTAATGTTCAGTCCCAGCTGTTACTGGAATGTAAATCATTTGAAACTCAGCTAGTGTTTCTGTGCCCTGCTAAAATGGACCCAGGCTGCTTCTCTCTTACTGTCAAACAACCACGTTCTGTTCTTGGTGATTGAGCCGCAGTAGTCTGAGGCGATATTGGCTTTCCTGCTGTGCTACTGAAGTTAAAAGGTCCCTATTTGAGTCTGGCTGGGGACTCTAAACTAGCCCCAAGAGCCCTAGTCTTTTACATCCCTAACCCCAGTATCCTTTGCAGCCCTAACCGTAACCTGGCCAGCTGGAGCTTCCTGCTGTACGCCAAACAAGAAACAGCTACAAGGACTGCAGTTCTAACAGCAACTTCCATCTATGTTCCTTCCATATAGACTATGGTGACATTAGCTGCTTCATCTATCCCACTAGAAAACTCAAGTGACCCTCACTGGGGATTCGTTCTCAGACTATGTGAGTGGGAAATAATAAATGTCCCTGCATGGCCACGCTGGAGCGTCTGAACTGTGCAGTTTCCTTATGTCAGAGAAGGGGCAAATGAGCAGAGTGCGGTAAACACAAACACACAATTTCCCCATAGGAATTAATGTAAATGGGGGGGTTAGGTTCCAGGGAATTTTTTTTTCACCAGACAAAAAAACCTATACACACACACACACACACACACACACACACACACTCACAGAGTATAAGTTTTAAACAAACAATTTAATACTGTACACAGCAATGATGATTGTGAAGCTTGGTTGAGGTGGTGGAGTCAGAGGTGGAAGAAGAGGGTGGGATATTTCTCAGGCAATGCCTTACTGCTAAATGATGAACTAGAATTCGGCTGAGCCCTCAAGGGTTAACACACATTGTTGTTAATGTGGCCTCACACTCTATAAGGTAGCATGAATGGAGGGAGGGGAGACAGCATAGCAGATAGAGTCAGAGACACTCCCTGCGTGTGTTGGAGAGAGAGAGATGCGCATTGCCCCTTTAAGTACGCTGACCCCACTCTAAGTACACTGCCTTTAAAAAGATCAGGCAGTTGAGACAGCAGCTGTGGCCAGCAAGCTCCCTCTGTCCTGAGCCCTGTCTGTCCCCACCCTGCTCTATATGGAGAAGGGGTAAGCGGGAGGCAGGAGGAGTAGGGGGGAGGCTGACACCCTGACATTAGCCTCCCTCTTCCTCCCTTCCCTGCACAGCAAGCAGGAGTCTCGGGGAGCAGAGGGCAGGAGCAGCACATGGCAGTGGGGGGAGGGACAGGTAACCTGCCAGCAATTGATAGCCTATTGGGCAGCTGCTGCACAGGGAACTTAGGGGAGTGGGGAGCCAATGGGGGGCTGTCGTCCCACCCTGGTTCCAAGTCCCCACCAGCTAGCTGCTCTTCCTGCAAGCAGTGGACAAAGCAGGCGGCTGCCAAACAACGTTATAAGAAAGCATTGCACAACTTTAAATGAGCATGTTCCTTAATTGATCAGCAACATAACAATGAAACAACGTTAACCAGGATGACTTTAGGTGAGGAGTTACTGTAGAAGGAAGGAAACTGGACACACAACATATAGTTTCTAAGGTGTATCTGCAGGCCAGGCAAGCACCACTGATGTTTTGGGTTAGTCTACACATGGAGTTATCCTGGAATATCTACACAGGAATAACCATTCTAGAATAACTATTCCTGCATAGTCCTGTCTGTGGACACTCTTATTCCTGAATAAGAATGTCCACATGTGGAATTAATTAGGAATAGCTACTGTGCTTTAAATTCACTCCCTACCTTAATCCAAATTAAATTCCCAGTTTGGACAACTCCTTAATATCAGGGAATGATCTGGTACTGGAGGCCCTGGAATGAAACTCTGGGTAAGGGTATGGGTGGTCTGGCCTAGTGGTCACAGCTGAGCAGTGGTCCACATGTCAGAGACAACAGTCAGTGAGCAGGAGTTAGAGGAACTGCTGGCGCTGGGTTCAATAAGCAAGAGTCGGGAGCGAAGTCAGGCTGGAGTCGGAGAGCAGGGATCGGAGGCCAGAGCTCAGGGACAAGATAAGGTCTGGAGTCGCAGCAGGCCCACACAACTTCATGGGGCATCCTCCAGGGTTAAATAGGGTGCTTCGCCAATCAGAGAGGTTCAGGGTGCAGTCACTCTGGGTCTCTTGGGTGGTACTTTCTGCGGTGCCTATTCTCTACAGAGCTCCCTGGCTGTGCCTCTACACTGCCTCCTGATGGCACTGTGGGAACATCAGCTGTCCCAGGCTCTTCAGACCTGGGTTTTAGTCCCTGGATCCTTACACTCAGGAGAGTGGGGTTTAATTCTGACACAGACTTGCTATGTGAGCCTGTGTCACAAGCTTGCAGGGCCTTGATTCTCCATCCATAAAATGCAGACATTAAGACTTCCCTTGAATAGCTAGATTGTAAATTCATAGCAAGAGGGACTGCCTCTTATTATGTGTCCATAAGGTACTACCACAAAGGGGCCCTGGCCTTTGTTGTGACTTCCAGGCACTATTCTAACATGAACAGTTATATTGTATTGCATCCAAGTCAGAGTTACTTGGGCCTAAGCCCAGAAGATCTGGATAGACACACAACTGCCTCTTCAAAAGGTAGCATGCCTTTGGTTTTGATATTGCTGCACAATCTTGAAGCCTCAAATTTCATGCGACAAATTAATGTGGTGAAGCAAGTACAATTCCAGCAAAAACAAAATACACCTACAATTTAAATGACTCTACAGTAGCTCTTTATAGGAGTCTTCAGTAGGATGGGTTTGGGGGTTTGTTTTTTTTGCTTAGATAAAACTTTTCTATCCCATCACAGTATTCATGATGATAAAGGCATTTAAATAGACTGTTGCCCAGGGTTTCATTGTAAAAGGACAAGCTTTTAAAGAGAAAAAAGTAATAATTCTCCTCATTAGTCCCAATTGTAGTTTATATTGAATCATATATTATTGACTTATTATAAGTAAATACTATTATATACTTGATATTATCAGACTTTTCTTTATGATTATGTCAATTTTAAAACAATGGCCCAATTTCTGATCTCTGTTAAACTGGTGTAATTCTGGAGCGCTGATGCCAATGGAGTTTTTTAGACATACACTGGTGTAACTGACATAAGAATCTGTAACTGACACTGAAATCTGGCTCACTATCTGGGTGTGGCAATCCCAAGTCAAAGGTCCTGAGCTGGAAAAATACAAATTTTAAGGACCTGATTCTCCTCTTACTTACACTATCGTAAATCAGGAGCAGCCCCAACAAAATCAATGGAGTTATACTGCAGAAATGGTGTAAGTGTGAGGAGAATAAGATCCTTTAGTGGTCTACGTTAGAATCGGTCTGTGACAGGAAATAGTACAATGCAACAGATTCTTCTCTCACTATGGTGTAAATCAGGAGCTGCCCCAGTTAAGTCACGGGAACCACAAAGGTATGGAGAACCCTGTAAAAGAGATGAGAGTCAGACCAGCTGGGTGCATCTGGAGTTTACTGAAGCATAGAATGATTTAAAGTAATGTATTCCTAAAATCGCTTCAAAGTTAAAGTTTAATCTGGATTTGTGGTCCCTTGAGTAGTCCCTAAAGGGAAACGTTAAAGCTCCTGTAAAAATATTTGCATTATAAAGAAATGATGAATGGTGAGATAAGGATTGCTTTGTACTCTTTATGGACTTGTTTACTATTGCATTAAATCTATTCTTGTATCATTGCCCAGAAAGAGGAGCTGTATGAAACCTGAACAATTGTCCAGAGAGGAAGAAAAAGAAGAATCTAGCCATCCATATTAGACGCTTCTTGGAGTTCCAAAAACACTGATAGGTGTCTGGGGGCCAAAACCAAAAGCACCACTCACAGGAGTCAAGAGAACAAGATTCAGTTCATATTACTTCATTTTACTGAAAATTATCCAGATGTTGAAACCTAGCCAGATTCAGTTAGTCGTATAGTTGAACTGTAGATCATTAAAATAACAAATGGATTTGTTCTGATGCTTTAGACATTGCCGTTTCTCTGAGTCTCTGCCATAAATAACTAGAGAAAATGTGTCCTTTCCACTAGCTATAACTGTGTGTACCTTTAATAAAGAAACCTGAAACTGATAGAGATTTGCATGGCTTGGGGTAGAAAACAGGCAAAACTCAAAGGTTCAAATTTCCAACGGTTCCTAGGGACCTGGGGTGCTCAACTTGAGACCTTGAAGCCACCTGCTTTTCTAAAGTTGGGTGCTTATCAGTGGATCCCTCTGTCTCTGCTCTGTGAACTTGTTAACTAGAGTCTCCACAGTCCAATGCACAGTATCGGTTAGTCTATTGTCAGACACTCAGAAGCAGATAAATTACCAGTATCTCCGTGATATTGACCTGACAATGGAAACCCAACATACCCGTTTCAAGCCACTACTTGTAATCCTTTAAACTGGTTTAGGCTATACACCCAGGCCAAAAGTCAATTCCTGGCACAACCAAAGTCAATGGCAAAACTCCCACTAACTTCAATGGGGTCAGAATTTCACCCCAAAAATGTCTATGATTCTAACTATCGCCTCAGAAATGCAGAAATATATGCAACTATTTGTGAATCTGGCCAATAACAAAATTTCACCATTTCCTCCAATGGGGGTTTCCTTGATTAAAAAATAGAAGTGGAATTAAAGCCTGGGACTAAACTGAAAATTTCACACATTTGCCCTGGGTTAAAATAAAATCACAGTCAGCACAGAGAAAAGAAGCAGCTCTTTAGAGAAATGGCAGTGTTCTGCCTGCAGACATCACCCGCTTTAGCAGAAAATGGTAAAGCCTTTGATGGGAAGCTGCACAATGTTTCACTAATCAGGAAACTGCTGGATTCCCCCACCCCAGTTTTGTGTGTATGCGTGTTGCATTTTTTGTTTATTTCCCACACAGCTCCATCCATGATGAAATCCTTTCCCTTGATCAAAGTTCAGTAGCCTGGTCCAGCACAGATCACACTAGGCATACAGTAAAATCCATCGTTAGATGAGGCCTGGCAGCTAAAAGCATGGAAAACAGGGTTGTCAACTAATCGCAGTTAACTCATGCGATTAACTCAATAAAATTAATCACGATTAATCGTAGTTTTAATTGCACAGTTAAACAGTAGAATATCAATTGAAATATATTAAATATTTTTGGATTTTTTCTGCATTTTTAAATATATTCATTTCAATTACAACATAAAATACAAAGTGTACACTGCTCACTTAGTATTCTTTTTACAAAAATTTTAACTGTAAAAATGATAAACAAAAGAAATAGTATTTTTCATTTCATCTCATACAAGTACTACAATGCAATCTCTTTGTTGTGAAAGTGCAAATTACAAATGTAGATTTTTTTGTAACATAACTGCACTCAAAAACAAAATGTAAAACTCTAGAGCCTACAAGTCCACTCAGTCCTACTTCTCGTTCAGTCAATCACTAAGACAAACAAGTTTGTTTACATTTACAAGAGATACTGCTGCCTGCTTCTTATTTACAATGTCACCTAAAAGTGAGAACAGGCATTCGCATGGCATTTTTGTAGCTGGCGTTGCAAGGTATTTACATGCCAGATACACTAAACATTTGTATGCCCCTTCATGTTTGGCCACCATTCCAAAGGACATGCTTCCATGCTAATGATGCTCATTAAAAAAAATAATGCAATAATTACTTAGCAACTGAACTCCTTGGGGGAGAATTGTATGTCTCCTGTTCTGTTTTACCCACATTCTGCCATGTATTTCTTGTTATAGCAGTCTCGGATGATGACCCAGTACATGTTGTTCGCTCTAAGTATACTTTCACAGCAGATTTGACAAAATGCAAAGAAGATACCGATGTGAGATGTCTAAAGACAGCTACAGCACTTGACCCAAGGTTTAAGAATCCGAAGTGCCATCCAAAATCTGAGAGAGATGAGGTGTGGAGCATGCTTTCAGAAGTCTTAAAAGAGCAACACTCTGATGTGGAAACTATAGAACCCAAATCACCAAAAAAAGCAAATCAACTTTCTGCACGTGGCATCTGACTCAGATAATGAAAATGAATATGCGTCAGTCCACACTGCTTTGGATAGTTATCAAGCAGAACCATCATCAACATGGATACATGTCCCCTGGAATGGTGGTTGAAGCATGAAGGGACATATGAATCCATCTGGCACATAAATATCTTAAGATGCCCACTACAACAGTGCCATGAGAACACCTGTTCTCACTTTCAGTTGACACTGTAAACAAGAAACGGGCAGCATTATCTCCTGCATATGTAAATAAACTTGTTTGTCTTAGCGACTGGCTGAACAAGAAGTAGTACTGAGTGGACTTGTAGGCACTAAAGATTTACAATGTTTTGTTTTTTAATGCAGATTTTTTTGTACATAATTCTATGTTTGTAAGTTCAACTTTCGTGATAAAGAGACTGTATTTCTGTACTTGTATGAGGTGAATTGAAAAACGTTTTGTTTTTACAGTGCAAATATTTGTAATCTAAAATAAATATAAAGTGAGCAGTGTACACTTCGTATTCTATGTTGTATTTGAAATCAACATATTTTAAAATGTAAAAACATTCAAAAATATTTAAATAGTATTCTATTATTAACAGTGCGATTAATCACACAATTAATTGAGATTATTTTTTAATCCCGTGATTAATCTTTTTAATTGCTTGACAGCCCTAATGTAAAGTATTAGACAATTCATCTGTACATTTCAGAAAAGAGACTCTTCACAGAATAATTAAAGGTCTTGAGAACATGACCTATGAAGGAAGGCTGAAAGAATTGGGTTTGTTTAGTTTGGAAAAGAGAAGACTGAGAGGGGACATGATAGCAGTTTTCAGGTATCTAAAAGGGTGTTATCAAGAGGAGGGAGAAAACTTGTTCACCTTAGGCTCTAAGGACAGAACAAGAAGCAATGGGCTTAAACTGCAGTAAGGGAGGTTTAGGTTGGACATTAGAAAAAAGTTCCTAACTGTCAGGGCGGTTAAACACTGGAATAAATTGCCTAGGGAGGTTGTGGAATCTCCATCTCTGGAGATATTTAAGAGTAGGTTAGATAAATGTCTATCAGGGATGGTCTAGACAGTATTTGGTCCTGCCATGAGGGCAGGGGACTGGACTTGATGACCTCTCGAGGTCCCTTCCAGTCCTAGAATCTATGAATCTATGAAACATTCCTACCAGAGTTGGGTGAAAAGTTCCACAAACAGTAAGAATGTTTCTGAACTCCATGTATTCACATGGGTCCAACTACGACCTATTGGCAGACTGATTGGATGCAAACATGAAGACATTTGTATAATGACATCTCATCATGATGCAGCCTCAAAAATCCACAGCTCCATCAGCATTTGCTATTCATTTTCAAACTCTGGAGCACAGGGCAGAGTGAGAAACTCCATCTCAGAGCAATATCATTAATGCTGGCTGTTATGTCAAAGAAGTGGGAAAAGCCATAGTGGCTTCATCACGATAGAAACCCCCATCCATCCCAAAAGTCATAATTTGCATTTAAAATAAACAGGAAACATCACAACATGCAATATTTTCATTCTTTTTTCAGTGACAAAAGCTGTGGGTAGTAGTTTAAAAGCCTATAAAAATAACACTAACTGGGTAAAAAGACCACAATGTTTTATAAAAATTCCTACAGTCATCACCAGTGATTCGTATTAACATAGCACATTGGAACCCCAACCAGGGACTCATTTTGCTAGGTGTTGTACACACACTCAACAAAAAGACAGTCCCTGCCCTGCAAACCTGACAGCATAAGAACAAGACAACAAAGAGACAGGAGTGAGCACAAGGAAACAATGAGACGGTGATGGTCAGTGTGACCGCCTGGAGGTTCTCTCTGTTCCACTTCTGAATTGTGGATGATTGATGGAGTTGCACAAGAAAATGACTATGTGAGGGAAAGTCTACACCATGAGTCAGCAACCTTTCAGAAGTGGTGTGCTGAGTCTTCATTTATTCACTCTAATTTAAGGTTTCGCGTGCCAGTAATACATTTTAACGTTTTTAGAAGGTCTCTTTCTATAAGTTTATAATCTATAACTAAACTATTGTCATATGTAAAGTAAATAAGGTTTTTTAAATGTTTAAGAAGCTTCATTTAAAATTAAATTAAAATGCGGAGCCCTCCGGACCGGTGGCCAGGACCTGGGCAGTGTGAGTGTGAGAAAATCAGTTCGCGTGCCGCCTTCAGCACACGTGCCATAGGTTGCCTACTCCTGATCTACATGTATGTGGATCCATCCTCAGTTAGCCAGTCAGTCTGCCAGACCAGAGACAATGGTGAGTGATCAGCATTCAGTGATCATCCATTCGGAGTAAAACATCTTGGGGGCAATAGGTTTGCTCTGTTTGGGAGCAGACACTTCCTCCTCCTGTCTGAAAGGGCAGGGGCTTGAGAGTAATGGGAAGCTACCAAAAAGCAGAACCAAAGGAGCAGGTAACCTCAGCAGGAGACTATAAAGGGACTCAGGCAGGGAAAGAGCTAGCTTGTACCAAATTAAGATGAGGGAGGCTGCTGCAGGGGTAAGGGAGGCAAAGGCATGGAGGACCCTGCCTGCCTGGACACCGATGATCCCTTATCTAGGTTCAGGCGGCTGGACAGTGGGTTCCAGCACTCGGAGAGTGATGCCAGATAGATCTGCACTCCCTGAATATGTAGGAACCCCAAGATTGGGGCAGTGGCTTCAGGAACTTGAAACACGCCAGGGGTCCAGAGCCCAGAGGCCTGGATTCCTCCTAGAGCAGTCCTAGTGACTGGCCAAGAAGAGGTGCCTGCTCAGATGTGTGACATGGAAAGAAATGGTTACAGCACACCAGCGAAATAGCTGGGGTTGAGTTTTTACAGGCATCACAGCACAGGAAAGGTTCAAGGACGGATTTGAAGGAGGACAACGAGGTGGTTTTTCACAAGTTTTTTGGTCATCATAATTGTGGTTGCAACAAACATCCAGCCTTAGGCTCTGGTCCAGAAAAGCATTTAAATACATGGCTTAACTGAATCCCATTTAAATTAACTACACTGCTCGTGCGCTTAAAGCCAGGCATATGCCTAAGTGTTTTGCTAGATTGGGACCTTAAACATCATTAAAGTCAGATCCAGCTTAGTAGTTAAATCACAAACCAAAGAGACTTTGGATGGAACCCCCAACATACAACTTTAGAGTCTGCTTTTTAGGTCCCAGTTCAGCAAGATATCTGAGCACGTACTTCACTTCAAGCACAGGAGTGGTCCTACCCACTTACTACAACAGTCAGGAGGTTAATAGGTCTTTGTGACATAGAAATGTTCCAGCCTGGTGCTGTAGATGACCACACAGCGAAACATGGATGCAGATACTATACAAAGAGGAAGGTTTCATGCTCCCAAGTTCAATGAAAAAAGTGTCTGATGTTCTGACTCACATGGTGATAGAAGGAGTGAATAGGAAAAAGTTGCAACATGATGAATTCTTAATGAGATGATGGAGTCTTGAAACAGACTTTTCTTTCCTAAGAATGCCTGAAATATCAAAGGTGGAACATTTAAAATTTCCATGAGTCTGAAAAGGCACCCAGGAGAGGTCTCCAGAGAGCTTTTTAGAAGCCAGTCCATGCACTGAAGGTTTATATACAAGCTTTATGTACTTTTTCTGAATTGGCAAAGAAGTACAGGGGTAGCTTTATAAAATCTATGTGGATCTAACACAGACAGCTTGGGGAGAGGGAAGAAATTGTTGAGGGCAAATCAAGGGAGAGATTCCGGTCAGAGTTTTGTTTTAGTAACAAGCAATGCTCGGCATAATTCAAAAGATTTGTAATTTGTTGTTGTGTGATATAGAGAGAACGGCTTTAGCATGTGAATTGTTTTCTCACCAACTGTTTATCACATACAGTAGCTCTTCCTTATTGAAGATGCACTGAATTCGCAGTGACAGGCACCAATAGGGAGGGAAGCTTGTTGAAAGGAAGCCCAGTTTATTCACAGCTATTTATCAGTAGTTTTGCTCTCTAATAGGGTTAGCTAATGAGCTACGATAATGCAAAGTCTGTTAGCTAATCTCTAAATTTATATTAGGTTACTTAACCTTTGATGTGAGATTCATGCAATATAAAATAAAGGGGGAAATGTTTATAGATCATCAGATCTGTCCTCTATTCCTCTACCAATCCCTTTCCCTGCCCTCTCTTACCTGTCTCTTCATTTCCCTTAGACTGTATAATCAGAATGAATTCAAAACCAGGCTCATGCACTTGAACATGGAGCCAAGTCAAAGTTATCTGAGGCCTGGATGCCACAAGAACTTCTTGCCATATGTATTGCTCATTACCGTCATTAGTCCACAAAGACAGATTTCACCTTCAGCATGTGCATATTTGTGGCTTTGCAGCGGGCTCACATTCTGTTCATGTTTTGGACTTTAAAGGAGTTGTTTATATTTGTATTTCAGTTCACCTTTAAGTGAAAAATAAATGTGTAAAGATACAGGTTGTGTATATACACGCTCCCATAGACATACACTGCTTGAAAGACATACTTCATCTTTAATGAGCATGAATCCATATACAGAGTATGCAACCTAAAACAAATTTCTGTGATGAGTTCTTAATGGATGCATGGTTTAGTTGTTTGTATTACTAATACGTTCCTGACTCACACAATACATTACAACCTCTGGCACCAGGATTTGTTGGAGTCCTTAGATCCAGAATGGAGCTTTAGTCAAAATATCAATAAAGGTTGATAACCCATTCATTACCACTGTATACCCTATCCAGAGTTACAATTTTAAAATGACAGTCTTACCATTCTAGAAGAGGGACAGTGTGGGTGAGGTAATATCTTTTGCTAGACCAACCTCTGATTTTGAAAGAGACATGCTTTGCCACTACACAGACCTGAAGAAGAGCTCTATGCAGCTCGAAAGCTTGTTTTTCGCACCAACACATGTTGGTCCAGTAAAAGATGATATCTCACCCATCTTGTCTGTCTAATATCCTGGAACCAGCACAGCTACAATAACACAGCAAACATTCTAGTGATACAGTTGCCTTATAGTGGTGTTTATAAGTCATTATTAATGTAAAACTAAATCAGGCCTGACTACTTCTCTTTCACTTTTCTCTAATGCCAAAGTGCTCCAGATCTCAAGAGTCACAACTAATCGGAGCACTCAGAACTAACCTTGTAAATCTCTCATAGTGGTTTCTCTGAAATCAAAGTATACACTTTGGCTTTGAATCAATGAACAGGGCTTCATAGCCTTTGTTACTCTGCAATCAGGGAGCTGTGATTGATTCCTGCAGTTGCCCGTGAGAAAGAGAACCAAACAGATTGCCTCTAGTAATGCTAGACATGGAGAAGATGATCAGATTCCTGTGCTATAAAAGACAAGCAGCTAAGAACCCAGAACATATCATTACAGTTCAGCAAACGAAGACTTCAGAAGGAGGGTAAATCTGTTGTTAATATTGTCACACAATCTACTCTGAAATGTTTACTTGATGTAACAGATACTGTATTCAATGAGGGTTGAGGGATCCAGTGACTCTGGATCAATAATATTCTATAGTTAATGTATAGATTTAGGCAATAAAACACTGCAGCAGGTCTGTGTCTTGCTGGGATATCATCATGCTGGGGGTAAGTTCGGCATTACGCCAAAAGCTGAGCACAGCAATGGGATAGCCCAAACATCACGCACCCTGAGCAGCTGAATGTGATTACTCTGCAGCACATTCTAAAACCAGTAACGTTACTCTGGTGTAAATCCACAGTGATGGATTACTTGATTTGTAACAGTGTAAGAGAGATCAGAATCTGACTCTTGGAATATGAACTCTTTGAGTAGGGACTGTGGGCCTATGCTATGCATCTTGTATAGTCATTTGGGAGTAAATGGGTGCAAAACACTAGAATGGGAGTGTTCTACACCCATTTTGCAGAGGAGTAAATGATTACACAAGGTGCCTGGCAATAGAGAATCAGGACCTTTCACTTCTGTCTGTAAGGTGCCATGTACTCCTGGGATGTTCCATAAATAATTATAATTAGAAAATGGTCCTGTGCAAATATTACAGCAATGCAAAAATTGTTTCAGTTTTGCATGCAAAAGGAGTAGGGCTGCTAACTTTCTAATCACACAAAACTGAACACCCTTGCCCCACCCTCCTGCCCCGCTCCTGCTCTGTGGCCCTACCCCTGCCCCGCACCTTCTCTGAGGCCCTGATTCTGCTCACTCCATCCCCCCTCCCTCTCTGCCACTGGGCTGGGGCAGAGAGTTGGGGTGTGGGAGGGGGCTCAGGGCTAGGGCAGGGGCTCGGGGTGCCTAGGGGTTTCGGGGTGCAGGCTCTGGTTGGCTGCTCCCAGAAGTGACTGGCATGTCCGGCCCCTGGGAGGAAGCATGGCCAGGGCGCATGGTGCCCCTGTGGCTACCCTGTGCCTAGGAGATGGACATGCTGGCCACTTCCGGGAGCCAGGCAGGGAGCTTGCCTTAGCCTCATTGCACTGCCGACCAGACTTTTAGTGGTGCTGACCGGAGCCATCAGAGTCCCTTTTGGACCAGGCATTCCTATCAAAAACCAGATGCCTGGCAGCCTTAAAAAGGAGTTAGATTAGGTTAAAAAGAAAGTTAAGTTAAAAGAACTGATCTAAAAATGAGAGAAAATGTTTCAAACACAAGCACCTTTTTTCACCTTAATCATGGTCACGGAAATGTGGCGCAGAGTGGTATCTCAAGAGGTCGTCTTGTCCACCCCCACCCCCCCGAGGAAAGATTAAGTAGCCCTAGACCAGCCCTGACAGGAGGTTATCTAATCTGTTATTAAAAAATTCCAGTAATGGGGATTCCACAACTTTCCTCCACATTCTGCTCCAGTGCTGAGCTACCCTTATCGTTGGAAAGTTTTTTCCTAAAATCTAACCTGAATCTCCCTTGCTGCAAACTAAGCCAATTACTTCTTGTCCTACCGTCAGTGGACATGGAGAACAATTGATCACTGTCTGCTTTGTAACATCCTTTAACATATTTGAAGGCTGTTAACATGTCTCCCTTCAGCCCTCTCTTCTCTTGATTAAACACACTCAAAGTCTTTCAATTTTTTTCTCATAGGTCAGGTTTTTGTAAATATCTTGTCATTTTTACTGATCTCCTCTGGACTCTCTCCAATTTGCTCGCATCTTCCCAAAAGTGTGGCACCCAGAACAGAACACAGTACTCCAGCTGAGGCCTCACCAGGGCCAAGAAGAATGGGACAAATTACCTCCTGTCTCTTATATATGACACTCCTGTTAATACATCCCAGAATGACATTTGTCTTTCTCACAACTGTATCACATTTTACTGATTCAATTTGTGACCCATTATAACTCATAGATCCTTTCCTGTGGTACTGCTGCCTAGCCACTTATTCTACATGTTTTATTTATGCACTTGATTTTTCCTTCCCAAGTGCAATACTTTGCACTTGTCTTTACTGAATTTCATTTTTTTATATCAGACCAATTGTCCAATTTATCCAGATCATTTTGAAATCTAATCCTGTCCTCCAAAGTGCTCACACACACGCACCAGCTTAATATCATCTGCAAATTTTACAAGCACACTCTCCAGTCCATCATCCCAGTCATTAGTGAATATGTTGAATAGTTTGGGACTCAGAACAGGACTCTACTTGATGCATCCTCTGTCTGACAGCGATTATTCCACTTATTTTTTTTTTCATCTTTCCTATTCCTGATACACTGCCACATTCTCACCTCCACAGACCCATTTCCCGACCTGCCCTGAGGCTTTAATTCCCCTCCCAGCTACCTCAAACTGATTTTTCACTTATGTTAAATGCTGGGCCGGACTCAGCAGTACTCTGGCCTCCAGCTCTGCCACTGAGAGAAGCCAGCTCACATCTCCTCTGAAGCACCAGTCACAGTGGCCAGTGGCAGGTGAGGCTTTGCTTTGGGGAAGTGCACGGTTGCAGAGTGTTCCCCAGGCCCATGGGTGACAGATGATGCAAAAGAGCTAATTTGCCAACAATCCACATATCAGTTTTGAGATAGTCTTGCAGGTCTGGTGCTGCTGGGAGGTGTTGGACTGACACCGCCTTTCCTTCCCAGGGCTGCCCCAAGCAACAGGAGGCAGGCCTATCTTCCTTCCACACCTCTCAGAAAAGATGGAGGAGGGGAATCATATAGAAAGTCAAAGGAGGGGAGCTAGATGAATGCTGAGTTTGTACAGCACCTAACACAATGGGGGCCTGGTCCATGCCAGGGCTCCTGGGTGTTGTGATAATGCACATCATTACCACCCCCAGGGATTGCTGAGGGTGGGGTGTGTGGTTGCTGAGTGGGAGTGAAGCTGGAGGAAGGGTTCCCTCAGGTCGCATGGCCCATGCCTCCCCGCCCCCCATTCCATTTCCATGTTAGCCCCTGCTTTCCACAACAGATCATGCTCCGTCTGTTCCCCCTTCCTCCCCTGCCCTGTCCCACAGACCCTCACCAACCCTGCCTGCGAGACACTGAAGTTGCCAAACCCTCCCCCCCACACACACACACACGCCTTCCCTCTCTGCTGCGGCTGGAAACAGCAGGGGAAGTAGGGAGCGGCCCCTGCTCAATAGGCCCCACAGAGTCTAGGCTGATCTGCAGCCAGCACAACATGCCTGCCCACTGAGAAGCTAGCTCTGGCTGGGCCACAGGCACACAGGATGGGAGGCTGCATGCAGTAGTGTCGTGCTCAATCCTGGACCCTGCTGTGGCCTCCACATGCCATGGAAGGGCACTCGATAGGCCAGGGAAGAATTCTGACGGCACAGGGACAGCACAGGTGATCCTACACATCCTGCACCTCCTTGCAGGCCACGCTGCTGGGGCAAGGCTGGAGATGGACCAGGGCAAGAGGGGTGTGCCCATAGCACCCAGTGCTTTGGGGAGCCAGGACTACACAAGCCCTAGGCAGCCATGGGGGGCTGCTGCAATTCAGAGTGCTCCCCGGGCTACTCTAACTCACCTCAGGCACCACTGTGACCCCTGCAACCATCAACAATCCAGGCAGCACAAAACCCACCTTTGCACCTTCCCATTGGACGTGCCTCTCCAAAGGTCCAGTGCTGACTCTGCCCCGGCTCAGAAGCCACTTGAGGCCATGTCTCTAAGCTATGCCTGGGAGAGAGTCACTCCACTGGCAGCCCTGTCTGCTTTCCCTCCACCACTTAGTGTGGAATAGTAACGTTGGCTAACAAAGGGCAATAACAGAATGCCCTCACATGAGGAAAACATGGTAAACTATGGGCTGGAGAGTTGCAGCGCTGGTGGTGGGTTTACAGTGCTGCAACTTACTCACCGTCCACACTTGCAAGGCACACACAGCGCTGCATCTCCCTGGCTGCACTCCTGCTCTGCCTGGGGTATAACGATTGCAGCGCTGGTGATGCAGCGCTGCTCCGCCAGTGTGGCCACCAAAAGCGCTGTAATTGGCCTCCAGAGGTATTCGGAGGTATCCCAGAATGCCTGTTCAGCCACTTCCGACAGTGCTGCAAATGCTGCAAATGTGGGCACACTGCAGCGCTGGTAGTTGTCAGTGTGGCCACACTGTAGCGCTTTCCCTACACAGCTGTACGAAGACAACTGTAACTCCCAGCGCTGTACAACTGTAAGTGTAGCCATATCCTATGTGCCTTCATTAGTGATAGCCCCCTTGTGGCTTTGCTTTGGCCTGACACTATGGGGTTAGCAGGCCAGTCCCAATTTGTGAAAAGGTTTAGCATCTCTCCCTCCCAGTTACCTACACCCACACAATGGAAAATTCAGTCAGCATGGAGGAAATTGCTCCATAAGACAGGGAATTGCTCACAAGAAACTCAAAGTACTGAAGAAACGGGTCGGAAGGAGCAAACACAGGAGTAAATTATCCCATGCACAAATAAACACATTCCTCACAAGTGGCCCAGATTTTCTGCCAATGCCAATGGGATCATTAGGCTCTATCCAGCTGTTTAAGGGTCCCGCTTTGGAGTGACCCATTAAAATGCATGTCCAGGAGCTGCTCTTCCATTCCCTTCAGGGGCTTCTCAGAACACTGGCCAACCAGCGTGAGCAGCACACCTGCTAGGAGTGAAGCAAGAAGACAGAGGGACTGGTGTGCGCATGTGTGACCGACAGACAGACAACACTGCTGCAAGAAAGATGATTGGCATGGCCATGAAGAAGTTCAGTTGGTCCCAATTAGTAAATCACCTGCTGTGAACTCATGAGGCATTAGTGGGAAAGATTCTGCATTTTGGTCCTTTAGTTTTACTGTAAATCCTAACTCACGACAGGATAGAGAGAGAACCCAGCCTCAGATGAGCAGTGCAACTCCACATACAGAGACCTAAAGCAAAGCAAATAGCTTATCACTCAAAAGACCCCTCTGGGACTCCCGGTGTTGGAGTGGAACACTGCTGCATCCTACCGTCACACACAGAGTGCAGCCAAGAAAGAAAGCTAAGCTCCTGGCTACTCTATATCTGTCCAGATTGTCCGAGAACTCACTTATCCAAAGATGGCTGAGATAGCAGCTGGGACACAGTCATGGGTGACGCACATGGCGGGAAAAAGAAAAGAAAGCTGTACTGTGGACACATCTCAATGGGGTTTGCTGCAACCTTGTAAAAAGAAGTGTGTCACAACCTGGATACAAAAATAGCGGTACAGCTGTCGTGTAGATATGGCCTGAACGGTTACCAGCTCCATCTATTTTGCTGTTTTCCCTTTAGGATGAGGGACATGAAAGATGGGAATGACTTTAGCTTTCCATCCTTCCTCCACTGCCCCACATCAGCTTGCTGTCTCTACTGCACACCAGGCCAATCATTTCATCTCAGATTCAATCTACAAAACTTCCCTGCCACACATGTATTATTCATGATACAAAGTGGGTATAATGGTTAGACAACAAAGGTCAAAATAGCTTGTATTGTCAGAGGGACTGAGAACGCTGTGCCTGAACAGCAAAGGCAGCCAGCCCACTGGGTACTGGCTTTCTCTATCTTTCCCAAGGGGTCTCAAATGATCTCCAAACTTTTTTAAAATGATAGGGGAGGGAGAAAGGAGAAAGAACAAACAAACGCAAAAGTGAATCAGAGCAGACTCAAATCATAAGCGTCCAAAGAGGCTAATCTATTTGATAAAAACACAGTCACCTCTCCCCCTAACATTGTTAGGATGGGGTGGCACAGGGCCTAAGGGAGATGAGAAAATAACCATCAGTGATTACACAAAATCACACACCTCCAGTTTCCCAGGTAATCTCTTATTTTAACCATTTAAATAATTGCAGCGCACCCCCTCCCCCCATTTGCTTTTGCTCCAAAGTTTTCCTTTAATGTTTGTCCTGATACCTCAAACACTAAGACCAAATGTAATCATGGGCATGGCCAGACAGGAGGAGCAGAAAGAGAGGTCACGCAGAGGACCATATTTTGAAAACACTCTTATGTTATAGACTTTGAGCACATATTTTTCAAAATTGTGTGTCCAAAATTAGGCACTTAAATCAACCATCAACAAGCGGCCTCCTTTCCAGATGTGCTGAGCACTTGCAGCTCCCCTTACAGTCTGTGCAGAGTGGGATGTACCATCACTGACCAGAAATCCAGGAGGCAAAAGAGACTCTGGGCGGGTGCATATTGCCAGACGCTTCCCTCCTTCCCTAAAGAAGTGTCCTTCAGCAGCAGCTATCATATATACAGACAGCAAAGGAGCCAAGTGGAAGCAGAATGGGGGAAGTGGGTATCCTGACAGAGATAATTACTGGTGAGGAATTCATTCTTGTAGTGTATCTTGTCTTCCTTCCAGGGAACTCACGGTGCCTCATAAAGACTGATTTATTCAGACTCACAACACTCCTGTGAAATAGACCTGATAATGCCCTTCTCGGTGTTGGCACCATGAAGTGAAAAAGAAAGAAATACACTGTAATTCTAGTCTTCCCACAACTTGCCTCAACTCTGCTGCATGTTTCCTCAATACAAGAACTACAGCGTTTAATTTGTGCCTCTATAGCTGGGTTCTTCCTTCCCCTTCCACACTGCAGCCCTCACACAACCTGCTGGGTTCACCCTCTAACTCCCTGCTTCTGCTCCCCACTCTATCAGTTGGCCCAGGAACCAGCTGTTGGCAGTAGGGTTGGCTAGAAGCCCATGTGCAAGGGGCAGGGAGGGGTTCTGGCCTACAACAAGGTGCCTTTAGGGAACCAGATTCACTCTAGACAGGAGTCCTGCCCTCCCCTTTCCCCCCTCTACTGGACACCCCCTCCAGCCCATGGATTCACAATTTCTACCAAACCTAACTCCCAAGCCTTAAAGCAGCAAGTTACTAGTTATCTTCCTGGGGCTCAGCCACCATCCTGGAGGCCTAATTATGCAATAACTATTCATCAAATGCAACACATCCTATAACCGACAGGAAAGTGCAGCTGTCACACAGTTATATCGATGTGTAAAAAGAATTAACTGGGCTCCGTGGCCCTATTTTAAGATCAAGGCAATTTTACATTTTAACAGTCAAATTAATTTCAAGGCTTCATTTTGTTCTTGCCATTTTAAATCACCATAACAAAGATACAGTAGTTCTGGATGATGATAAAACATTTCCCCATGATCTCTAGCATGGATTTTATTAATACAAATCACTCAGTTTTTGCTGCTTCCTCTCCAGCAAGGTTCATATGGGATCCATGCAATAATTCAGGCTGGATTCCCTTCTTGTCCCAAGCACTGGAGGCAAAAACTTACCAAACTTTAATTGAACGTATATGTTGTGTAAACTGTACATGATGTGATCTTTGTCCACAGAACATTGCAATTATGGGTTTACCAACCACAAGTTAAACCTCCCACTCTGGAGTTCTTACCATGGTATGTGAAACTGCACGTGTCTGCTGTAACACGAAAGCAGTCACGGACTACAAACATAACTGGAATGTCATTTCAGAAACAAACTAGGAGGCCCTCAATTTTTACAATCAATCATGAAATATAGAAAGCAAGTTCCTGGAAATGATACATTACAGGGTCACAGAGTCTCCACAGCAGCAAACAAATAAGGCCAAAAGGATAACATTTTTTGTGTAAGGGCATTTACATACTTTGCACGATATAAGCAGCTCTCCAGCTAAAAAGCTATATCTATGGCTTAATAGTAACTGGCCCCTGAATTACTTCTGACTGACTGTCTTTCTTTGCCCCCGCCCTACCTCCCCTGCAAATTATAATGAGTGCTGTAATTACACTGAGATCTTAATGTCTCAGATTGTTTGAGAGAGCTTTCTAAATGGTTATATTTTAGGAATTTGAGTAATATGTGCTTTAAGGTTAGTTAGGCAAGGGAAAAAACAAACAAACAAACAAAAGTAAAAAGCCCCACAGAACAGGATATCATCCTACAAAGAATGCAAACCTACTCATGGAATGGTGTGAACACAGCTGATTTACACAGTCTAGCACGGGAAAGCAAAATATGGCTATAGTGCATTTCATTTCTATGCCACTGTACTTTACAAATCCTACAACCACAGATGCTTCAATTCTCAAGGCACTTATGCATGTGCGTAACTTCAACTACACTGATAATCTCATTGAATTCAGCAGGACATCTTGCATGCTTAAATTGGGTATGAGCTAAAAAACTTGAATTGGTGTCGAGGGCTGAATTTCCTGTGATGGCTGGTTTCATCAGGCAACATTACAGATCGGAAAACAGATTTTAGCCTGCTTACACCCCTGACTCACTGAAATCCATGGGATTACATATATCCTGGTGTGTATAATAGTGGCTGAATCTGACCCAGGGGGTGAAATCCTGGCCACACTGAAGACCAAAGAAGTTTTGATGCTGATTTAAGAGGAAGCAGCATTCCATTCAGAGCATTTTGGCTCTGAAGGCTGCAAACTAGTCAGTTGTTCCATGGATTATTAAAACTAGCAATGTGTGCAGGACGGAGCATACCAAAGCATATGGAATCAGCTCAAATCTCAGAGACAGTTCCACACATTCAGATTATGAGAAAAAATGTCGTCTTAACTATTATAACGGTTTTCTACTGCACCATTTCACAATATGTTTGATCAAGTGTCGGATCCTGACAATCGAAAATAACAATATATCCACCCACAGTAAACCCACCTCAGTACTCTATAGGTGGCACTTATCACTGCAGTCCAGGAAGCGCTGGGGCTAGTTTACTGTGGGTCAACATGAAAGATGTCTGCACACTGGATAACAGTCAAACTAGTTTGTATTTTGTTGTACTGATGGAGAAAGAGCAAGACACTGACAAGATCGATAAGAAGATTGGAAATTTACTGACATTAGCAACATCCTGAACACATTTTCACACTGGTTTCCTATAATACTAAAAATAAAATTATGTTCACAAGGGGCTTTTCCAAGAAGTAGTGACCTACAGTATGTGTTCTCATGCCTCAAACAAAACTTGATATGTACCTTCTTCTTCCACATTGTTTACAGCAGTCTCTCAAGAAATCCTCAATTTAAGTGACTAATACTGCTTGTTAGGTCTCTTTGTGGACTTGAAGAAAGCAGTCACCTTCCACAGCTGAAAGCACTTCTGAATGGGATAACTGAGAGGAAGAACAGCTAGGCCAGGGGTCGGCAACCTTTCAGAAGTGCTGTGCTGAGTCTTCATTTAGTCACTTTAATTTAAGGTTTCGTGTGCCGGTAATACATTTTAATGTTTTTAGAAGGTCTCCCTATACGTCTATATATTATATAATTAAACTAGTGTTGTATTGTAAAATAAACGAGGTTTTCAAAATGTTTAAGAAGCTTCATTTAAAATTAAATTAAAATGTTGATCTTATGTCGCTGGCCCACTCAGCCCGTTGCTGGTCTGGAGTTCTGTTCACTTAGGCCGGCAGAGGGCTGAGCGGGGCCTGCAGCCAGGACTCCGGCTGGCAAGGGTCCAGCAGACAGAACCCCAGACCGGCAGCGGGCTGTCCGGGGCCGGCAGCCGGGATCCCAGTCCAGCAGCAGGCTGAGTTGCTCGGCGCACTGCCACTCAGTGGTTCCATCTGCCAGTTTCTCCCAGCTGGGAGCCAGGCTGCCGGACCCACTCACCCCGCTGCCGGTCTGGGGTCCCGGCCCTGCCCACATACAGTGGGTACCTACCTTTTCCCTGGTTGTGCCCATTCTCTTCCTCTCTCTGCACTGAGCTGAGGGTGGGATTGGACCAAGCACAGGGCTGGGGGTGGAGGGTCTGGCCAGGAGCTAGAATGAGGGAGGGGGCTCAGGGTTGGGGCAGGAGGTTTGAGTGTGGGGCACTTACCTGGGCAGCTCCCGTTTGGTGCAAGGGGTGCAGGTGGGAATGTGGGGGGGGTTGTGCAGGAGCTCCTGTTTGGTGCTCAGGGTGGGGGTGGGGATTAGGGGGTGCAAGAGTCCGGATGAGAGGGGGCGCATGAGGTGTGGGAAGTCTGGGTATGTGGGGCAGTGCAAGCGTCAGGGCTGGGGTCGGAGGGGTGAAGGAATCAAGCAGAGGGCTGGGTGTGTATGAGGGAAGTACAGGGCTCAGGGCAGGGGTCTGGGGTGTGGGGATCAGGGAAGAGGGCTGGGTGTGGGGGGAGAGGGTTGGGGCTCAGGGCAGAGGGCTGGGTGACTGTCCCCCTCAGAATCCCCAAACCCCTACTCCTTGTCCCCTTATTACTGCCTCCTGGCCCCTGCCTCTAACTGCCTCCCAAGATCCCACCCCCTATCTAAGCCTCCCTGTTCCTTGTCCCAGCTGCCCTCCTAGGACCCTACCTTGTACCTGTTCTCTGACTGTCCCAACCTTTATCCACACCCCGTCCCCAGACAGACCTTCGGGACTCCCATGCCTATCTAACTGCTCCCCGCCCCCTGACAGGACCCCCAGAACTCCTGACTCATCCAACCCCCGCTGCTCCCAGCCTGCCCCAACCGCTCTCCACACCCCTGCCTCCTGACAGCCCCCCCAGATCTCTCGACTCATCCAACCCCCCCAGCTCCTTGTCCCCTGACCATCCCCTCCAGAGACCCCCCCACGCAAACTGCCCCCCAGGACCGTCCTTGCTCCCTGTCCCCTGACTGCCCTGACCCCTATCCACCCCCCACCCCCTGACAGACCCCGGGACTCCCATCCCCCATCCAACCCCCCTGCTCCTTGACTGCCCCCTCTAGAGACCACCTTCCCCTAACCACCACCCCCAGGATCCCACCCCCCATCCAACCCACCCTGATCCCTGTTCCCTGACTGCCCCCTCCCCTTATTCAACCCTGCTGGCCCCGGACCCCTTACCATGAGGCTCCTAGCAGCATGTTCTGCTCTGCGCAGAGCCAAACGCTACCCCGCAGGAGCACGCAGCCCCACCCCTCAGAGCACTACGCATGCGGCGCCATGACTCCAGGGGAGGGGGAAAAGAAGGGGAAGGGCCAGCGGCTTGCTGCGCTCGGACCAGCACTCCGGCCTGGGAGCGCGGACCCCGTGGCTTGCCGCTCTGGGACAGTGGGGCCATTTACCCACCCCGTGTGCATGCCTATGCTTCTGCTCCCTGCCCCCACAGGGGGAGCGGAGGGCACGGGAGAGCGAGCCGGGCTTGGCAGGATTTTTAATTGCACGTTGCTGCCTGCCAGGACTCTGGCAGGCAGCAGTGTGCCATTAAAAATCACGCATGCCATACATTGCCAACCGCTGAGCTAGGCCTTGAAGGCGAAGAATAATCATGCTAGTGACCAACAGCTCTGTATTAGAGAATCTCCACATTTCCTTTGTATTGAACAAGTTACAGCCTAATCAGAAATGCCTCCATCTGCAGGACACCTATCTATGGTACTTGCAGGGCCCCCCTCGCTCGCAGTTTTTAACATACTATCCTCACAACAGCTCCATCAGGCAGGGCAGTGCTAATATCCCCATTGTACAGACAAGGCCCTGAGGCTCAAAGCTGCTAAGTGACTTGCCCAGGGTCACACAGAAAGTCTGTGGTAGAACGAGGAATTGAACCAGTGCCTCCCAATTCACAGGCTAGCAGAGAAAGGCAGCACAGCCTTGTGGGCAAAGCACTGGATGCAAGCAAGCTGGATTCTACTTGCAGCTTCATATGTGACTGTGGGTAAGTCACCTCACGGTCCTGTGCCTTGGTTTCCCCATCTGTAAAATAGGGACAATTGCACCAACCTCCTTTGTAAAACATTTTGAGATTTCCTGATGAAAAGCATGAGAAGAGCTTTATTATAAGAGGATTATTATAACATCCACCTCTCCTAAAAATTAAGGAAATGTCAGTTTGTGACTTGAAGCCAGGTATACAAAATATACATGCTATTTTTACGCTGATTAACTTGGTGGTTGACTTCAGAAAGCAAATAAGTCATGGCCATAATGCCCCATTATTATTTCAGTTTCGAGTATGATAACAGTCATTTGTGAAGAGCAACTAAATTTGGCCTGTTGTGAAACATACACACCCAACACAACAAACTAATACGCTGAATTCTTGCTAACTAAGGAAACCTGGTTTGCTAGTTCTCTCAGATGTGGTTAATGTATATTTTGGTATTCTCTTTATATTGGTGTAAAAAGCAGTGTGAGCAATCAGATAGGAAATTAAATGTACAGGTGCAACACAATACAAACCAATTATAAGAAGCCACATTATCTAAATTAGTCTTGAAATAGCCCTTCAAACCCTATGATTCTAAGACCATTTCCAACCCATAGCTACTTCTTAGGTAGGGTAACTGTTGTTACAGCAGAGGGGCCATGCTCAGTTCCTTTACTATCCAGACTGGCTACATTCTGCCTTTAAACTGCTGTGACGAATAAGAATAATGAACAAGAATTATGAATGCTACATAACGACTTTATATTAAATATAAATGATGCAATATAAAACAAAACAAAGCTTATAATATGCTCCAGTTCTTAGCAAGTGGAATATCAAGGGGGTAATAAAAATGATAAGCTGTTCCAAATGTCTACACTAACCCTCAGTCCTTGAGGCTGGCTGGGTAAGTAAAAAGAGCTCCAAAGATTTCTATATCACCACCAGCAGCAAGAGAGTCCAAAGCCATCTCAGGCAGCAAGTGCCGCAGGATTCAAGTCTGGAGACATCTATAGCAGCAAGACTCTTAGTAAAGACAGACATCAGTAAAGCTTTACAGAGAGCTAATTAGGACTGGTACTTTCACCTCACATGCAGCTCTGAGGCACTAGAAACAAATGACAACTTCTCATTCCACCAGATGCCACGGACTGCTGTCCCCCTAGCTCTACAGAGCATACTTGGGTGTGAGTGACCAAGGCCCAAATTCAATGTCATTCTGGAACCAAGTGTCTTTTCCTAAGAAGACAGCATGAGAAGGGAAGGTTACACTTCTGGCACATTCCTGTGGTGGGTTTGATTTTTGGTTTTGGTTTTTTTGGTGAAGATTTTTTCAGATGAATAAAACCTGATGATCTAAATTCTTCTCTCGGTCGATAACTCACTTGAGAAGTACAACCCAATTGCACAGTTTCAACACAGGGCAGATTATAGTTCAGTATTATGAACAAGTGTGCAACTGTTTAGAAGCTTAGTCAGTTATAAACTGCCCCCAGGAGTATCCAGAAGTCTAACAGCCATCATGCTAATTGGGATCTGACTGAACAGCTGGATTTACAATGGCTGTATTAACAATTTACTGCATTTTTAATACAGGAAAGTGTTACACTTTATAGGCAGAAGTAACAATGACTGTTTGAAGACTAATTTCTCACTGGGACCCTTGGGGTCAGCGCCATCAGAGGAATTATTTCTGAAGAGAGGTACGGTATGGGAGTGAACTAGTGAGATAAACAATAATGAGCAAATCATGACGGTCACAGCTGTGGAGGAGCTAATTGTAATTTGAGAACCTGGGTCCCAGGTTATTAAGATCCTGATGATAAACTCCCCTCCCCGCCCGTGATAATCACTTCTGCCATGCCTTTAAAGTATAGTTAGTGTCATTCATACTATGAATACAATAACCAAGTCATTTTTAATGGTTTATTATCTCCATTGGTGACCTCCATATTAATTCCCCCTGACTCTGAGAATCTACCATGAAGAGAGGCCAACAGCTGTGCCAAGTATTAGATTTTTGGCTTGCTGAATTCTCTGAACTAGGGACCCTCCTATTTACAGTGGGGAAAAAAGACAAAGCAGCGATCCACTCAGGGGAGTGAAACCACCCATTGAGTTAAGCTTTGATTCATGTACTGGAAAGATCCACCTTGGGTTGAAATGGGGTTGGGCCAAAGTTCAGATGCATTATATCGGTTGTGAGTAGGGTAGAAGAGTAAGCCTAAAAAACAACTTGCATTTGCTAACTGTAATAGGTCAAGCAAGTAAGGACTTTAAGAAACAGATTTTATACTTTATTCAAAAGTTACTGGACATGTAGATTTATTGCAGGAGATAGCCTGGCCTAGTGGATAAAACACTAGTCTGGGACTCAGAAGGGCTGGGTTACATTTCCAGCTCAGCTGCTGGGTGACATTATACAAATCACTTGCTGTTCTATGCCACAGTTTCCTCATATGTAAAACAGGGATAATGATCTCCTATGTGCTGTGCTTTGAGATCTCCTGAGGAAAACCTCTATATAGGAGCTAGATATTATGATCATTTGCTTGTATCCTATTGCTCTTGTTAAACTTCACAGTAGCTAAAGAAACAGATGGGCACAGTTGGTATGTAGCCTTCCAAGATGGGCGTGCTGCAACACACAAGATCATCACCTTTGTTTCATGACTTACAGATACAGCATCTGTGTTTACATTAATGTTCCTAGCAGCTAATATCAACCGCCAATACATTTCAACACACTTCTCACTGCTACCCCTCAGTGCACCTATAAAAACGTTAGAATCTCAAATTGAGCCCAAATGCCTACTCAATTAATGTAGCTGTCATTTATCTCAATGCTTTTGACACTAATGTGGTACTGTAGCATCCTGCTGGTCTCTTAATGCCAACAGGATCGGCTCACTTTAAGCAGGGATATGGGGAGAAGTGATTTATGAATTGTTTCATGACCTCAAATCTCCCTTCCCAAAGAGACAGAGTTTGTCAAAACAGTACAAGGGACAAAGTTTCATAAGGAACAGTTATAAACTCTCAACCCTTCAAGCACAAATTTTCCTCCCAGATCCACTCTGCTATATTGCTCTCCCAGTTATTATCACTAATGTCTGTAGGGCCATAAATGTACATGGCACCTTATCAAGCAAAGAAGATGACCTTAATATCTGACACTGACCAAAACAGAGAGCGACAGTCAGGCATGAGAAGCTGTGCAGGCACTCTGTGGACAAGATCAGGCAAGTGAGGAGCTACAGAAGAAAAGGATTTTAAGGAGGAGGTGCCTCTGAATGCAGAAGGCAGCATGGAAAAAGGCGTGAAGCCATGAATGGCGGGAAAGACAGAGGGGAAAGTAAGGAGAATGGACTGACTGAGATATACATTAGGGGGAACAGCACAGTTAAGAAGGTTTGTAGTGTTGTTGTATCCGTGTTGGTCCCAGGATATCAGAGAGACAAGGTGGGTGAGGTAGTATCTTGTATTGGACTAGCTACCTTAGATCACATTTCCTGTAGAAAAAAAGCTTGTCTCTCCCACCAAGAGATATGAGTCTAATAAAATATATTACCTCACCCACCTTGTCTCTCTAATAGCTATGAAAGTGCAGTTGTCCACCTTGAACATGATGCAGAAAGAGACAGGAAAGTCAGTGAAGGGATTCATGGGAGGGGGCAAGTGCTGTGATCAGTGGGACTGCACTGTAATGGATGGACTGGAGAGAGCTAGGACATCAGCAGGAGGACACAGAAAAAAAGCTGTAATAGCCAAGATGAAATGTGGCTCAAGGCACCAACACAGTTTTAGGCAGTAGGCGATGGAGTAGAAAGCCCACATTCTGCCCCCCCCAAATAGAACGGATGTGAAAAAAACTCCTTGAATGCAAACTTGCGGAGCTTAACCAAACCACTAGCCATTTTTGGAGTGCCCCTTTCAATTTCAGCTCCCCACACAGAGAATTTATGACAGTTTGGAAGATTAAACACGTGTTGCAGGGTCCATGAGCTCTGTACAGTTAAAAGACAATTACAATCTTTCACTGGAACCATGCAATTTAAACCTATTGTTTTGTCTCTCTGCTTATTCATTCCATGCCTCCTTCCTGAAGCTCTTCACTTTTCAAATTATTTACTAAATGCATTAACAAAAATGACACCAGCAGATGTATTTTTCATTTAAAAAGGAGATCTAAGCATGCAGTTAATATTGCCCCTGCCTTCCATGGCTTCATTAAAAACTAAATTTTAAAATTCACCCTTAGTAGCTATTATAATAAAACTCTTTTTCATTAACTCAGTGAAACTCCTTTCACATTCCTTTTATTATGAGAATGAGATGTAAAAACAGACCTAATTTTGCTAAACTAGAGACTTCTTCCAATAAGGAAGCAAAACTTCTAAATTATCTGCCTGCCATGTTTGGTAACAATGAAAGAAAAATTAAAAATGCATATGGAAATCTTAGCCTTCCATAGGACAGAAAATAAATGGTTATATGACATCTGATATTTGCCTCCATACTTAGGAATGCTGCACTAATACAGTCCAAAAAACACTCAGTAAAATTATTATGGGAATAAATGTAAATATTTTACATGTTTTTAAATTAACTCTATATATCCTCTATGGCTTCCAGTACCTGAGTAATGCCAGTAAGTGAGCACCTCACAATTTTTAATCCACATCCTTGTGAGATACGCAGTGTTATTATAGAATCATAGGACTGGAAGGGACCTCAAGAGGTCATCTAATCCAGTCCTCTGCACTGCTGCTAGGACTAAGTATTATCTAGACCATCTCTGACAGGTATTTATCTAACCTGCTCTTTAAAATCTCCAGTGACAGAAATTCTACAACCTCCCTAGCCAATTTATTCCAGTGCTGCACCACCCTGACAATTGGGAAGTTTTTCTTAATGTCCAAACAGCCCATGCTGCAATTTAAGCCCATTGCTTCTTGTCCTACCCTCAGAGGTTAACCAGAACAATTTTTTTTCCATCCTCCTTGTAACAACCTTTTATGAACTTGAAAACATGTCCCCTCTCAATCTTCTAAACAACCCCATTTTTTTTCCATCTTCCCTCACAGGTCATGTTTTCTAGATATTTAATTATTTTTGTTGCTCTTCTCTGGACTCTCTCCAATTTGTCCACATCTTTCCTGAAATGTGGTGCCCAGAACTGGACACAATAATCTAGCTGAGGCCTAATCACTGCAGAGAAGAGCGGAAGAATTAATTCTCGTGTCTTGCTTACAACTCCTGCTAATACATCCCAGAATGATGTTTGCTTTTTTTGCATTATCCCTATGGGTAGTTTCAGTACAGAGAAACTAAGGCCTGGTCTACACCTAAAACTTAGGTCAACCTAGCTACATTGCTCAGGGCTGCGAAAAACGTCACGCCCTGGGTGAAGCCTTTAGATCGACATAAGCCCCCTTCTCAATAGAACTCACATCTAGATAGGCAGAAGAATTCCTCAATCGATCTAGTCACTGCATCTCAGAGAGCTGGATTAACTACATCAATGAAAAAATCACTCTCCATCCACACAGGGCACATCTCCAGTACATAGCTGAGCAGGGAACTGAGTCTGTGTCTCAGGCCCGAGACTAGCACCGGAATCACCGGATCAACCTTTCCATGGAAGGCCAGTCCCCAGGGGATACAACTACAAACAGTCATGGTCCAAAGTGACATATCACATAATTAGGGTTTTCTGAGGGACAGCAAGGCACTCAGAGATCATGGTGATGAGAGCCGTTAGAATCGCCTGATCCAAATCCCCACTGTGGTCAATGGGAGTCTTTCCACTGACTTCTATGGAGCTGACTGGGGTCCTAAATTGCTAATTAGAGACAGGTGTCCTAACAGGTGTCTTTCTTCTGTGTATGCATCTTTAAGATGAGGAAGGAATGCAGAGGCTCACCTGCTGACAAGGCTCGTTTCCAGCATAAATTAGAACAGAGGCAACAGACAGAAAATTGGATGCTGCTACATGCCCAGTGTTTGCACAATTCTTAGAATAAACAGCAGGCCTGAACCTCAGCTGGTGCAAACTGGCATAGATCCACAACAGATTTACACCAATGGAGGGTTCAGCCCTGTACTGCAATCTGTGGATAACTGGGCCAAGTACTCTAAAGAGAGAGATAAAGATACCGGTGACCTGTGCGAAGTGTGTCTCATTCTAGCTTTTCTCTAGCTCCACAACATTGTTTGTCAGTGAAAAGGGTTCCAGCTAACCAACAACCATGCTCAGCATGTGACAAAACACCAAAGGGATATGGACAATTCATTTTTCACTACCGTGAGGCCAAGAGAAATTGTGAATTTTAAGAGTATATTTTCCAATTCTCCAGACTTTCCATTAAGGAGCCAGATGCACAGCCGGACTCAGTCACTATTTACACCCATTCAAAGTGTGCCTCAATAACTGAACTTACAGAACAATTCAGTCTAGACTAGGGCAGTCGATTAATCAGTTAATTCACGCAATTAACTCAAAATAAATTGCCGTGATTTAAAAAAATAATCGCAGTTTTAATCGCACTGCTAAACAATCGAATACCAATTGAAATTTATTAAATATTTTGGATGTTTTACTACGTCTTCCAATATGTTGATTTCAGTTAAAACACAAGATACAAGGTGTACGGTGCTCCGTTTATATTATTTTTATTATAAATATTTGCACTGCAAAAATGATAAACAAAAGAAACAGTATTTTTCAATTCACCTCATACAAGTACCGCAGTGCAATGTCTTTGTGCAATTTATAAATGCAGATTTTTTTTTTGTTATATAAATGCATTCAAAAACAAAGCAATGTAAAACTTTAGAACTTGCAATTCCACTCAGTCCTACTTCTTGTTCAGCCAATCACTAAGACGAACAAGTTTGTTTACATTTACGGGAGATAATGCTGCCCACTTCTTATTTAGAATGTCACCTGAAAGTGAGAACAGGTATTCGCATGGCACTTTTGTAGCTGGCATGGCAAGGTATTTACATGCCACATATGCTAAATACTCGTATGCCTGTCATGCTTCGGTCACCATTCCAGAGGACATGCTTCCATGCTGATGATGCTCATTAAAAAAAAATTCATTAATTAAATTCATGACTGAACTCTTTGTGAGGGGAACTGTATGTCTCCTGCTCTGTTTTACCACATTCTGCCATACATTTCATGTTATAGCAGCCTCAGATGATGACCCAGCACATGTTGTTCGTTTTAAGAACACTTTCACTAAAGAAACGACAAAATGGAAAGAAGGTATCGATGTGAGATGTCTAAAGACAGCTACAGCACTCGACCCAAGGTTTAAGAATCCAAAATGTCTTCCAAAATCTGAGAGGGATGAGCTGTGGAGCATGTTTTCAGAAGTCTTAAAAGAGCAACTCTCCGATGTGGAAACTACAGAACCTGAGCCACCAAAAAAGAAAATTAGCACTCTGCTGGTGGCATCTGACTCAGGTGAGGAAAGTGAACATGTGTCAGTCTACACTGCTTTGGATCATTATCAAGCAGAACCCTTCATTAGCATGGACATGTCCTCTATAATGGTGACTGAAGCATGAAGGGACATATGAATCTTAAACACATCTGGCATGTAAATATCTTGCAATGCCAGCTACAACACCTGTTCTCACTTTCAGGTGACAATGTAAATAGGAAGTGGGCAGCATTATCTCCTGCAAATGTAAACAAACTTGTCTGAGTGACTGACTGAACAAGAAGTAGGACTGAGTGGACTTGTAGGCTCTAAAGTTTTATATTGTTTTATTTTTGAATGCGTTTGTGAGTTCACCTTTCACAATAAAGAGACTGCATTACAGTATTTGTATAAGGTGAATGGAAAAATATTTCTTTTGTTTTTATAGCACAAATATTTGGAATCAAAAATAAAGTGAGCACTGTACACTTCGTGTTCTGTTGCAATTGAAATCAATATATTTGAAAATGTAGAAAAATCAAAAAATATTTAAATAATTGGTATTCTATTATTGTTTAACACTGTGATTAATCATGTGATTAATCACAATTAACTGTTTTAATCATACAATTCATCACAATTAATTTTTTAGTCATGCGATTAATCACTATTAACTTTTTTACTCACTTGACTGCCCTTATCTAGACCTGTGTGCCAGTCTGACGTGAAAAAGCAAACTTAAGCTACAACTAAGAGTGGAAATCTAAGCAGAATCAATAAGATTTTCTCTGAAAGAACAGTGAGTAGTTGAGACAAATGGGAACATACACCGTAGATACATTTATGAGGGATTATTATTTTATTTCAGATGTAAAATAGAGTGCACATAAAATTCATTTCAAGGACACTGATTTCAAAACAAGCAAAATTAAACATTCAGTTTACCTTCATCTCTGTTTCTGGAGTTTCTTGAATCCTTTCTAAGCACACTAGATTAAAACCCTCTACTTTGCAAGGTAGAATGATGTGAAAAAAGGCAGTTGATGTCTCTATGAAAATATTTTACTACTGGTATTTTACAAACTGCTCAATATTCTTACACAATCACATCAAATGACAGCACCTGATATTTAACAGTGACATTACAAGCTTTAAACCAGTCCATCAGCAAATCTCCCTTGCTACACGTCTGCATTCTGAAGTCTGTGGGAGTTGCACCACGTAAATGAGGGCAGCCTTCGGCTGCCGGACCTAGATGGTCAACTTCCGCAAGTAAGAGACTGAAATCCTGTGAGTCTCTGAGGCCTTGGCTACACTTGAGAGTTACAGCGCAATAAAGCCACCCACAGCGCTGTAACTCACTCCCCGTCCACACTGGCAAGGCACATACAGCGCTGTATCTCCACCTCCCCGAGAGGATTAACAGCTGCTGCGGAGTGGCTGAGACGCTGGTGCTCCAGCGTAAACAGGGAGTAACCTTGTCATAACTGTCCTACTCAGATCTGAACCTTAGAGTTCTGAACATGAGAAGCTAGCATGAAACCTCCAAACTTAATTACCAGCTTGGATCTGATATCGCTGCCACCAGCCAGAATTCCAGTGTCTGGCTCACTCTGGTCTCCCCAAAACCTTCCCTGGGGAACCCCCAAGACTCAGATGCCCTGAGTCTCACCACAAAGGGAAATAACCCACTTCCCTTCTCTCTCTTCCCCTCCAGGTGGTCCCTCCCTGGGTTCCTGGAGAGATATACAGATTCAAGCTCCCTGACTCTAAACAAAGGGATTCCACCCTCCCTGCTTCAAGTCCTTGAAACACAAGTACCGAGAGATCAAATCTCTCTCCCCCCTCACCGAGAGGGTATGCAAAGTCAGGGTTAGTAAATCTAACACAAAGAGATTTTCCCCCTCCCTTTGTTTCTTACCCTTAACCAGTGAAAACACTTAAACAGGTCTTAAAAAGAAAGCTTTATATAAAAAGAAAGAAAAAGACACAAAATGGTCTCTGTATCAAGGTGACAATATACAGAGTCAATTGCTTAAAAGAAAAAATGAATAAACAGCCTTATCCAAAAAGAATACAATTTAACACATTCCAGCAACTACACACATGTAAATAAAAAAAAACAATATAAACCTATTGTCTTACTATCCTTGTACTTACAACTTGGAAACAGAAGATTAGAAACCCTGGAGATAGAAAGATCACTCTCAGAGCCAAGAAAGAGAACAGACCAAGACAAAGAACAAAGAACTCACACCCAAACTTCCCTCCACCCAGATTTGAAAAGGTCTTGTTTCCTGATTGGTCCTCTGGTCACTGTTTGTTAACCCTTTTATAGGTGAAAGAGACATTAACCCTTAGCTATCTGTTTATGACAAACCTTATTATGCAGTGATTGACTTCCGGAAACTCCCCATAATCCTTTTAAGTGAAGGTTACTTTCTTTGTTTTGTTGTGAACTCCAGGCTCCGGGAGCTGCTTATCAAAAAACCAAACACAGCTACTCTTTGCTGTGAATGAGTAGAGGCAGGCAGGAGGGCTCCCTTTGGAATGCTCACAGCTAGTGTTTGCTTGAAGAGAGAGGCGGCATGGGAGGGAGGGGAAGGGTCAGTTTCGGGGATCAGCTGCTTATCTGGTCTGTGAGGAAAAAACAAACAGCTGTTGTTTCCTTTCATTGAGTGAGAGGGGGTGAGGGAGGGGGTCGGAACTTACAAGGCAGGGTGCTGACACAGCGTTGGCTCCAAAAACCCACTCTCTCTGCCCCACGCTCCCTGTCACACTCCACTCCACTCCACCCCACCCCCTCCTTTTGAAAAGCACGTTGCAGCCACTTGATTGCTGGGATAGCTTCCCATAATGCACCTCTCCCAATGCTGCTGCAAATGCTGCAAATGTGGCCACAACAGTGCACTGGCAGCTGGCAGTGTGGACAGACTGCAGCGCTTTCCCTACTCAGCATTACGAAGACAGGTTTAACTCACAGCGCTGTACAACTGCAAGTGCAGCCATACGCTCAGAGGGAGTACAAACCTCAAGGTCCTTCCTAGGAACTAGCTATGTGGTTTCTTGAAGGGCGGGGGCAGGAGTGAGGCTCAGGGGACCAGCCACCAGAAACATTTTGGATACTCTAACACTTTGCAGCACACATTTCAGCCTTTGCACTGTTAACTGTTTTGTTATAAGACAAGAGTTTTTAGCTACTAGTCTTGGCCATTAGCAGTAGACTTTTCAGGTCAATTTTCTTCCCTTTCACAAAGGACACACTCTACCTCTCCATCATGTACAGGTAACGTGACCAGAAACGGTTCATGGTCTCAGCTCCCATATAAGTCAATGAGCCTGGAAGGTACTCAGCAAAGGGTCTTCCACAACATTTCACAGGCTGATATATCTTGAATATAAACTAAATTGCGTGGCTTGACCAAATCACTCACCAAAAATATAATAGGAAATCAAACCCAACTTATGCACCATTAATACGACAGCAGAACACAACCCTTAATCTAGAGCGATGCTCTAGTACCACATAAAAGCAGGAGAGTTCACACAGCATTTTAAAGGGCATATTGTATTATCCTGGAACAAGACAGGCTGCATTCACGTGATTGAAGGCTCCGTCTTGCAAGCTCCTGTGAGGTGCTATAGGGTGGAACACACACACAGGATGAGGTAGGAAATCTCTGCAAGCTTTATTCTCTTTGCAGAGTCTCCTCTTGAATCATTCTGTCAAGAACCAGCCATCAAACACACAAATCCCTGGGGGTCTGCAGCTTGCTTGGGATATCTGAATGCACTGGCTCTGGGTCTCCCTCCATTCCATCCTCTAACAGACTGACTCCTATGCCCCACGACTCCCTCTGAAAAATGGGCTCCGCGCCACACAGAGAGAGAGAGAGAGAGAGAGTGTGTTATGGAAAAGTAATACAGGATGTAATACATTTTCACCTTGAACTTCATGGGACCAGCCGGGAGGGACATGCATCCATTCCTTCCTGACCTGACTGCTTATCCTCACAGCCTCAGAATGAGAGCTGTGCAAATAAATGATTTCAGATCTCTGGCAACTCTGAAAAACTGGAAAACTACTTAGTTTCGGGTTGACCCAAAACCAGAACATTTTTTTTAATTCACACATTTCACTTCAGGATTAACATATTTTGTTTAGCTTGAGTGCTCCTCATCTCATAACAGCAAAGTAAATCTCTTTTTAAAAGTCAAACATCTCATTATTAAAAAAAAATACAATTTTTGTTTGCTTTTTGACAAGAGCAATTCGTCAAAAGCAACAAACATTTGCAAAATGTTTCAGGGTCACTGAATCTGCATTTCTCCCCCCCAAAAAAATTTAGGCCCAAAATTCACCCAGTTTTACTTCTAGCTCCCTGGAGAGCTCACCCTACAGTCTATGGAAGTGGGAGCAGTGCCCTGGAAAAGGGTAAGATCTGCATACAGTGTTTTTCTTGATGTGCAGATCTCCCTTGCTACTGCCAGCATCTCAGCTCAGCAGGAGGCACAGTGAAAGGTGAAGCCCTCCTGAGTCTGCAAAGCAAATTATACAGCTGATTCTGCACTGTGACAGCGTGAATATCTCCGTACCTTTGGTAGAAGCACTCAACAGTACACACATGGAAACACCATTTACAGCAAAAAGCAACAAAAGCAAGGATATATTTTAAAACAGCCCTAGCAAAAGCATGAATATTAATAACACAGGGGAAGCAGAAGAAATACCACAACAAAATTTTTGTTCATTTATTTTGCACCACAGGCCACATCTGAGAAAATATAAGCCAATCAATTTTCCAATACTGCAGGATCAAGGCCCAAGGTCATGACTTTCTTAACATTAATACTTGTTTGGGTCTTTTTAGCAAATTTGTGCAATGTTCTTCAATAAAGTAATATTCACCACCAGCTGAGGTGTTGGTGATAATTACTGGAGTTTGAATACACAGTGTAATGAGCTACACTGATAGCATTCTTTAGTTAGACTGTAAAACCCTGAACATTTAACATTATTTATTTTAAAAAATCACTTTAGCAGAGTCATCTTATGGGACTTGCATGTTTTAATCATCAGTTTTAATTAGACTAAAAAGTGGAGTATAAATCAAGGCGCTTTTTTGAGGCACTCTCAAAAGACACAAATAAAGGTTCCATTTTTTATTTGACTGCAGTGTGCATTATGCTAAAGTGTTAATGAGAGCAAATGAGAGTAACTGAAATCAGTCTCCTGCTAATTTTCATAATTTGTAGTGGAATATTTCTCTAATTAATGATAGACTTCTGGAGACAGCTATGTCGACAAATACAAATCCATAATCTTTACTTTGCATTTTTGGTACCTCCATTCATTACTGATGCAGCACCAAGGTATGTATATAACCTTTGCTTCCCAAGTGACATGGCACCAGGAGTGTGTTATAACTTCTCATTGAACTACCTCTTCTTCTGTGTTTGGTAGAATGATAGAATTTGGCATTCCTAGCCAGCCACACATTTAAAATGCATCACAACAGGCAGTCTAATGTAATATGTCTTGAACAGACAAAGTAAAAAATAAGAATTGAAAGAAGAAATGAATCTTTAGAGATTCGTACATCTCCATTCTTACAGACTTTCTGCTAACTGTTTACTTACAAATCAGTGGTTGCTAAAAAATATATGCTTGATCCAACTAAAGTAAAGTAATAATGAACAGAAAATGTGGTGAAATGGAAGAATGTACACACTGAGATCTTTCACACTGCAGATCAGAAAATCAATCTGAGGTCTCACTCTCCTCCCTATTAGTTCATCCCACAAAGCCACTATTAGCAATCTTGGCTTATAAAAGACACAAGATAGGCATAACATGAGAACTGCAAGTCAACAAGATGGGTTAAATCTCCTAAAATGTGAAGCACTACAAAGTTAAGTCGATTTTATGTAAATAGACATCGAGCCTCTGATTTAAGCAAGTCAATCTTGCGTGTCCACACTATGCTCAGTATGCCAGCGGAGCACATTCTCACTAGCAGGGCTTGCATCAATGCGCGCCGCGCTGCATTGTGGGTAGCTATCCCACAGTGCACATAGACGAGTGGAATTCTGGGTGAGGCTTGTCATGCATTATGAGACCAAAACATTGGTGTGAGTGCTTATGGGGACATGGTGTTTGCCTCCCATGATGCACTTACCTCCCTGACTCCCTCCCTGAAATCAACGGCAAACAAACCGAACCTTTTCCACACCTTTTTTCGTAAGCCTGGGTTACCCATGCAGATGCCATAGCATGGATCCCACTTAGCTGTACACTGTTTTTGTGAGCATTACAAACACCTCACACCTTACTCTGCAGTATTTACACAGCAGATACAGGAGCCGCCTCGCAGAACAATGTGATGCCATGCAAGTGGCCCTGCTGGAAGACGCAGAACAGAGCAATTACCAG
This sequence comes from Gopherus evgoodei, assembly GCF_007399415.2. Taxonomy (NCBI): domain Eukaryota; kingdom Metazoa; phylum Chordata; order Testudines; family Testudinidae; genus Gopherus; species Gopherus evgoodei. The sequence continues at coordinate 139,665,395 of NC_044326.1, forward strand.
TTGCTGGCGACAGTCACACATCACCTTGACATGGTTGAGCGCCATTTCTGGGCCCAGGAAACAAGCACCGATTGGTGGGACCGCATTATTATGTGGCTATGGGATGATGAGCAGTGGATGTAGAATTTTTGAATGCATAAGGCCACTTTCCAGGAACTGCATGAAGAGCTTTCCCCAGCCCTGAACCAAAGCAATACTAAAATGAGAGCTGCTCTGACAGTGGAGAAGCGAGTGGCGATAGCTCCATGGAAGCTTGGAATGTCAGTCAGTGGGGCATCAATTTGAAGAGAGTGAATCTGCCGTGGGATCTGTTGTGATCCAAGTTTGAAGGGCCATTAACAGACTTCTGCAAAACAAGGGTAATGACTCTGTGCAAGGCACAGGACCTAGTGGCTGGTTTTGACACAATGGGGTTGCCTAACTGCGGTGGGAGGACAGAATGCATATCCCTATCTTGGCATCAGACCACCTTGCCAAAGAGTACATAAACTGAAAGGGGAACTTCTCAATGGTGTTGCAAGCGCTGGTGGATCACAGGAACCGTTTCACCGACATCAGCGTGGGATGGTCAGGAAAGGTGCATGATGCGCAAATCTTTAGGAACACAGATCTGTTCAGAAAGCTGCAAGCAGGGACTTTCTTTCCAGACTGCAAAATAACCATTGATGTCGAAATGCCAATCGTGATCCTGGGAGACCCAGCCTACCCCTTGCTCCAGTGGCTCATGATGCCATACACAGGCGGCCTGGGCAGCTGTGAGGACCACAGAAGTAAATCTTTGCAGAATGATGGACATATTTATAGCCCTTTCCCCTTCCCTTACAATTGTCTCTTGTTTCACTCTTTATCTTACTTAGACTCTTTACTCAGACTGTGGGAGAACGGCACCTGCCCTTCTTTGTGCCTTTGAAAATCTCCCCATATAAACTCTTCAGGGCAGAGATATTCTTTTTCTTATATGCAGGTACAGTGTCTAACACTGGGGGCAAAATTCCCATTAACTTCAATAGTATCATGATATCACCTCAAGTTTTTGTTTTTTGTTGTTTCCACAACCAAATGAAGAAAACGATATTTAACTGCAAAGGCCCCAAATCCACTATTATAAACCACATCTATAGACGCAGGTATCCTGCAGCCAGGGGTCTACAGAAGGAAGTGACTGGACAAGCTCATTGCTATAACTACATTGCACAAGATCTCTGCATATTGTTCTGGGGATTGTACTAAATCAGCTGCTCTTCTTCCTGCTGCTGTGTTGTCTGATTTCCCTCACTGATATTCCCCTTGCATAACCTCCCCACAGTGTATGTCTGTGTGCCAGCACCTATGCCAGATAATGGGGAGCTGTGACTGGCTTACAGGTCTTACTGGACTCCACATGGCTCCTTGGCTGGGGCTGAAGGAATGGGGATGTACTTCTTCTCCATCACTAATGAGGTTGTGTGTTTCCAGGGCTGGTTACTATCCTAGGCCATTTTAGGTTTGCTTCTGCAGAACATAAACCAACCTGCCACTGGGCACACAAAGATAGTGGGAGAACTGGGGCAGCCCCACAATTTCTCCGTTTATTTCCCATGCTATGTACAGGAAGTTCTGCCCTTCCTTTTGAGCCTACAGTTTGACCTTTTTCCCTTGTTTGAACCTTTTCTTGCATTCAGTTAGGAGCATACACACCAGGTAATGAATTCAGAAGGCCCACTCAAATGGTAACAATATTGCTTACCCAAAGCATTTGAAAATCATGAGCCTCCAAAGATCGTAAGACTGGCTTAAAACTCATGAGACTTTTAAAAATTATATAGGTTAGGTTCTTTGTTATTTGCCTGTTGGTGTTTGAGGATATGTCTACACTGTAGCTGCAGGAGTAATTTCCAACCCAAATATACCCGTGCTAGCTCTAACTGAGCTAGTGCGCTATAAATAGGAGCGCGGCCACATCAGCATAAGCAGCAGGAGGGGCTAGCTCACCTGAATATGTACCTAAGATCACAGATAGGATCATACTGAGGATGGCTATTCCCTCCTGCCACTCACACCCTCCATGGCTAAGTCCTATTTTTGGCACCCTATCTCTGATCACGCTATTACTGATACATCTCTCAAGCTGAGCTGCAAGTTACACCTCCAGCTACCATGTAGACATATCCTGAGCTTTTAGGGGTGGTGCTTTCAAGCTTTTCTTCACAGACCCGGGGACCAGAAACTCATTTTATTTTTAAATGAAAGTCGAGAGTCTCATTTAGTCACCTGACTCCAGGAGCTGGGGCTTTAACCAAATACTCCAAGATTTGTAATAAAAATCACAAGAGTTGGCAACACTGTCATTGCTAAGCCCCTGCTTCCAACTGGCCAACAAGGGGCAATGATGCTTAATGGGTCTTCAGAAGTTGTAAGCAAGATAAAGATTTGACCCCACCAGCACATACTTTATGGTTCCACCCAAACTCATCTGACAGCTGGCTCTGATGCTGCACAAGGAAAATGTCAACACTTTAAATAGGAAAACTTTTTTTCTAAACCTCATGAATTCAATGAACTGTTCCCTCTGTGTACGTTCCCAGCATTTCCATGGGACATAGCTATTGACATTAAAGGCACAGGTTATTTGCATCACAGTAAGGTTAGAAGTTGCATAGAAATCATCAGTGCAAGCACTGTATCTTATGCAGTGATGCTGTCCCAGATTGCTATCAATATAGCCAGTCCAGAAAAAATATAGATATATTGCTAACAAACTCCTGGTCATCATTTACCAAAAAGAAAGTTTTTCTATAATCATAGTCTGTTGTGCTTTGGAAATGACAGGAGATGGGGGAATGAGCAATAACAGCAAGGAGAGGTAAGAGGAGTGGGGAGTGACCGAAAGCCTATGGCAGAAAGAAGGGAGAAAACGCAATGCAGGAAAAGGAGAAGGAAGAAAACAAAAATGGACAAAGGGAGAGATACTAGACATGCAACAGAAAGGATGGAAAGAGGGGGTGAAAGAACAGGAAAGAAAGAGAAGGGAAAGCAAAAGGAGCAAGTAGAGGAAGTGAAATATTTATAATTATTCAAGAACAAGTCATACATTGAAGGTGCCGGAAGAACGAAGGTAAAGATGGTAATGCACAGGGTTCACATGGGTGTGCAGTGGGTGCTTGGGGGACATTTCTCTGCCTTTGGTGGAAGTCACCCTTCGTCCAGTCCCTGCCTTGACTGACTCTTATACCTAGAGCATTAGTACTCTTGGAAAGCGACTTCGAACCAGGTTTTCAGACAGCTCCCATTGCTGTCGGGGGGCAGAAGTAGTGGGGAATTCTTCATTGTTCTCAATGGGAGCTGCTGGGTGCCAAGCACTGCTTAAAATCTGGCCTTAAAAATGTAAAGCTTTAGTATACACCAGGATACAGCAAATAAACAGGGTGAGTAGTGTTTGGGAGGGGGTTGGTTTTGTTTTCCCCCTAAATGTAGTTGCTGGGGAAGAATATTCCAGATACCTCCATTTCCCTGCTCCCCCATCTCCCCCCCCACACACACACACAATGAGCAGTTGTTATTTTGTTTATAATAACCTTACAATAACCACACTACTTTTGGAGTAGGGCCAAAAGGTATTGCCTAGGGCACCTCAAAACCAAAGTCTAAAAACAAGCTCTGGCAGAGCACCGGTCGTTAATTGAGTACCAGCCAATGACTGATGAGGAGAGAGGGCAGGGAGCCCATTTTGATTAAAAATAATTAAATTTAGGTCTGTCAAGCAATTAAAAAATTAATCATGATTAATCGTGTGATTAATTGCGCTCTCAAACAACAATAGAATACCATTTATTTTAAATATTTGTGGATGTTTACCGCATTTTCAAACATATTGATTTCAATTACAACACAATACAAAGTGTACAATACTCACTTTTATTTATTTTTATTACAAATATTTGCACTGAAAAAAAAATTTCAATTCACCTTATACAAGTACTGTAGTGCAATCTCCTTATCATGAAAGTTGAAGTTACAAATGTAGACTTATGTACAAAAAATACTGCATTCAAAAATAAAACAATATAAAACTTCAGCGCCTACAAGTCCACTCAGTCCCACTCCTTGGTCAGCCAATCACTCAGACAAAGGAGGTTAGTTACAATTTGAAGGAGATAATGCTGCCTTCTTCTTGTTTACAATGTCACCTGAAAGTAAGACCAGGCATTCACATTGCATTGTTGTAGCCAGCTTTGCAATATATTTATATGCCAGATGCACTAAAGATTCATATGTCCCTTCACGCTTCAACCAACATTCCAGAGGACATGCATCCATGCCGATGACCAGTTCTGCTTGATAACAATCCAAAGCAGTGCGGACTGACGCATGTTCATTTTCATAATCTGAGTCAGATGCCACCTGCAGAAGGTTGATTTTCTTTTTTGGAGGTTTGGGTTCTGTAGTTTCCCCATCAGAGTGTTGCTCTTTTAAGACTTCTGAAAGCATGTTCCACACCTTGTCCCTCAGATTTTGGACGGCACTTCAGATTCTTAAACCTTGAGTTGAGTGCTGTAGCTATTTTTTAAAAATCTCACGTTGGTACCTTCTTTGCATTTTGTTAAATCTGTGGTGAAAGTGTTCTTAAAACAAACATATGCTAGGTCATCATCCGAGACTGCTATAACATGAAATATATGGCAGAATGTGGTAAAACTGAGCAGGAGACACACAATTCTTCCCTCAAGGAGGATAGTCAGAAATTTAATTGACACATTTTTTTTTAAAGAGCCTCATCAGCATGGAAGCATGTCCTCTGGAATGGTGACCAAAGAATGAAGGGGCATAAAAATGTTTAGCACATCTGGCATGTACATACCTTGCAACGCCAGCTACAAAAGTGCCATGCAAATGCCTGGCACTCGCTTTCAGGTGACATTGTAAATAAGAAGCAGGCAGCATTATCTCCCATCAATGTAAATAAACTTGTTTGTCTTAGCAATTGGCAGAATAAGAAGTAGGACTGAGAGGACATGTAGGCTCTAAAGTTTTACACTGTTTTGTTTTTGAGTGCAGTTATGTAACCAAAAACAATCTGCATTTGTAAATTACATGTTCACGATACAGAGATTGCATTTCAATACTTGTATGAGGTGAACTGAAAAAATACTATTTCTTTTGTTTATCATTTTTATAGTGCATATATTTGTAATAAAAAATATAAAGTGAGCACTGTGCACTTTGTATTCTGTATTGTAACTGAAATCAATATTGAAAATGTAGAAAACCATCCAAGAATATTTAATACATTTCAATTGGTATTCTATTGTTATAAGTGTGATTAATCATGATTATTTTTTTAAATTGTGATTATTTTTTTCAGTTAATCGCATGAGTTAACTGTGATTAATCGACTGCCCTAATTAAAAAGCATGATTGGGTGGGGGGAGTAGGGAATGGTAAGAGCTCACCATGACTGTTATGGTAGCGCCTAGAGTTCAGGGCTGCATTTTCCTAAGTGCTGCGGAAAGTTAAAGAGAGACAACCCCTGCTCCTAAGAGTTTACAGCATTGGTGTGATGACAACAGATTCCCACTATATTACATTAGATAGCAGGTGCAATATGGCCGACTTAGCCTTGCTGTTGGAACCTGGATTTTTACATTTCTTAATTTCTGATTACTTACTCCACAGACTCAATACTGTGTTAACAATGGGATTTTTAATTTCATATATAATATTTAGCATAGCCATTCTGTACTAGGCACATCCAGACAATATATACTATAGATCATCATTGATCTGTTCTACTTATATGGAATCTAAGAGCACACAAGATGATCTGCTTGGTGCACTAAAGCAGTCTCATTCAATATTATTATATTTTTATTTAATACATGGCTTTGTTGAGTTGTGCCAATTATTCAGTGCAAAGTCTTATTCAGGCTCCTGAACAGAAAAAAGGTTTCCCTGCTCTGACGAAATACTTTTTGTGTAAACACACGATGGCATGGAGAAAAGCGGACAATCAAAATCTGTGAGGAATTAATTTCTAATACATCAGAACTTAAGTATCAGTTTACTGCTAATTCACTGTGCTACAAACTTCTGCCAAATGCAAATAAACACTGTTCCGTTTAGGAAGTTTAAATAGTCTTTGCAGCCTAAAATCAATAAAAAGTGTCTGTCAAATTTGCAATCTGCAGATGAAAAGCATTTGAAAGTTAAATCTGAAACGATGACTGAAGCAACACTGTGTTTTAAACATATTATAATGCGTGGTTATTATTACCTTCTCTACTCAAAGGGTAATTTAAGTGCCATTTTGATATTTTGTATGAACAAAGAGGTGTCACATTAAGGAAACTGGTGTCAAGTCCAGGAAATTTGTGAAAATCAAACCCTGTCTCTATTTGTGCCCTATAGCATTTCATTTCAATGGCAGTATCATGTATCCTCATTGGCATCATAACATTTGCATTACACTCACCCTTGCCTCTATGTAAATACTGTACCACATCCTTACACTGGTAGGCTGTGAGAATATAGGGGTTGTTCTCTTCGTACAATTGCTCTGCAAGCCAACAGGAAGTTGAGTCAGCACCAGCATGTGCGAATGCTGGTGTGCAACTACAGCAGGCACCCATTTTCTTCCATTACATTGTGAGGATTGATACTAAAGACTAAGCAGCTTCTTTAACTAGGGTGTCCAGATGTCCCGATTGTGTAGGGATGGATAGTCCTGATTTTTGGGTCTTTTTCTTATATAGGCTCCTATTACCCCCCACCTCCTGTCCCAATTTTTCACACTTGCTGTCTGGTCACCCTATCTTTAACTATCTTTGCTTTTACATATCAATGGTTATATTTGCTAAAAAAATGTATTGTTGCCATGTATCACGTTATGCCTGGGAGAGTTCCAATGTTGATGGTGCATTACGAAGGGTTCAAGCCAATACGGAAATACCTTCAAGGCCTATGCTGCACTGGGACTCAACTTGTCACACAGGACAAACTTTAAAGGATAACACCCCTGATGAGATCTCAAACATGAAGCTATACTGGATACATAGTAGTATCTAACTACACAGACTGCCAGAATGTTGTAACTGTCATCAGCCAATAAGAACTATGGTTACGGGGGGTTGTTTGGTTTTTAACTGTCCTTTTTGTAGGATATTGCATTGTACACCCCTCCCCCACAGCATATGAGACAATTAAGTTGTATTAGCATTAAAGGTGTATCGTTCACAGGTATGTGTGAGAGCTTGTTTATTTTTATTCTTTTTTGGGGGGGGGCTTCAAATTTAGCTTTGAATTTTAGATTTGGATAAAGTCAAACAGTAGAGGAAAGCCACCCCTGATGGCAGAACATATGAGAAAACACCAAGATTTTTTTTAAATATAGAATCATAGGGCTGGAAGGGACCTCAGGAGGTCACCTAGTTCAACCCCCTGCTCAAAGCAGGACCAATTCCCAGACAAACTTTTGCTTCAGATCCCTAAATGGCCCCTCAAGGATAGAGCTCACAACCCTAGGTTTAGCAGGCCAATGCTCAAACAACAGATCCCACAGCTCAGGGATGAAGCCATGCAAAAAATAACAAATTACTGACTTGAAAATAGTTTACAACTACAACTGCATATGGATGCTTACCAACAAATGTCAATCAAGCTTTTGGTGAAGTTCAGGGTTTGTCAGACTGATCAAAACATGGGATTTTTGTCAAAACAGAATTTTTTTTTCAGCAGAAATTTGAATACTGAAAATTTCAGCCCAAAATATTACTTTTGATTTGAAAATACTGCCCCAGTGTGTCATGGGAACTGCAGTTTAGGTGCCTCATGGCCATATTCTTCTGTCTAGATAGCCCTGGCAGGACTTCATCTCCCATAATGCACCACAATTTCACCTTTTGGAAAAGGGAGGTAGTGAATCATGGCATTCCCTGACCATGATGGCTCATGGAAGATGTGGTCTGGATGGGGAACCCAGCCCATAGTGGAGAATGGAGATGTAGTGGGGTGGACCCCCGCTCCTGCCCTGAAGGGGTAAAAACAGTCCCAGAAGGGGGCTGTGGCTGGAGAAAGCAGCTTTTAGGCTGGGCTGATTGGGGAAAGTGGCTGCAGCAGGGGCAAACAGGATTCTCTCTTTAGCTGTAGAGGGAGATGGGCCTGGCTGCAGGGAGCTGCCGACAAAGTGCCTCAGTGGAGCAGGGCTGGGGAAAGGCAGAGGAGCTGGGGAGCTCCAGCCTGGAAAGCCCCAGGCTGCGACCTAGCATTGGGCTAACAGGACTGGGGGTTGCAGAGGGCAGCCCAGGGGCAGACCAAGGCAGCAGGTCCAAACCCTCCTTGCCAGTGATGAGTAGGCTGATACTGCAGTCTGCCCCAGGGCGTGGTGGCTAGACGATGACTGGCAGTAGCTGTATACTGAGGTGAGGTGGGGATAGTGGGTTGGGGGTTCCCCTGGGAGGGGGAGGTCCAGAACTGTGGGGTTACTGCCAGGGGGCAGCACCCCAGTTAAAAGGGCATGGGGTCCAGGGAGGGACACAGGGGCCAGAGGACAGGTGGAACACCGGCCTGCAGAGGGCGCTCTGGAGCTGAATCGAGCTAATTCCCCAAAGTCACCAGCAGGCGGCGCTGCAGGGGTGAGTCTGCTTGTCTACAGGAGACATGTGGCAATAGGAACTACAGGTGCCATGAATCACCACAGCAATATTTCCATATAAAAATATTTATATGTATAGCGGAAATATTTCAGCTTTGGGGTTTTCATTTTTAATGAAAAAATCAAACGTCCATAGAAAGCATATAATTTGTTACAATGCTTCTACACTGCTCTAACTAGCTTTTGAAATATTTCCAGATTACCTGATTGGTTACTATTATTTTAAATTAATATCATTATGCACAAATAATGTTGTGCTAACATAAACACTATCAATCAGTGACTATATATACAAATACAATACTGGAGGAAGTAGCAGCAGCTCCAGAGTGAAAATCACATCAAGATATGCAGATTAAGGGGAAAGTAAACCATACAATTTCTAATCGGAGCTCGATGTGTATGTATGTTTAAGTGGGAGTGGAGGAAGAAGCCAAAACAATCTATACTCAGACCACTTTTATTCAGAAGCCCAGTTTCCATAGATGCACACACCCTACAGACTCCACTGACTTCTATACAATTAATGCATTAAAAAGAAAACCAACCAATACTATGGTTTGATGACTGCTGCCATTCCCATCTCATTGTCTCAGTTTCCTTATGTCCCTAAGGTTGCCTTACTTTAAACTTCTCACCACAATGGCATTCCAGAGCAATAATGAATACACAGGACCTGCTTAAATGTTATATTAGGATCCATTCTATCAACTGGCCAACAAGGGATGATGCAGCTCGACATGCCAGCACCTCCCTGGAGGTCAAGTATTTTATGCATGTTATAAATTTAGTATCCAAAAAAGGGGATTGTATTAAAACAAAAGATACCTCCTCTGCTCCCACAGTGCTGAGTTTCTGAGTCTCAGTGCATACTTGACCCTGAGATTATAAAGCTCACCCATGCAGACCCTAGAGATTTTAAACTCTAAGGAAAATAGAAAAGATTGGGTAAAGAGGGACTATACACACTTATAGGACTGTAGGGCTGGAAAAGACCTCAAAAGGTCATCCAGTCCACTCCCCACATTGAGGCAGACTCAAAGATGCCTAGACGATCTCTGACATATATGGCAGAGCAGAGAAATGAGGTCAGCAAGCAAAACTATGGATTCCATACAGCAATTCTATTGCCCTGTTAACGTTACCAAAGGGCTACTGGTGGGTTTTTTGGTACTTGGGCTGTTTATTCCCAGCATGAACATTTTCAAATTGACTTGCAAATATTTTTTTAATTGCATTACTGTCTGCTTGCATATTTAAAGAATAACCTCAGCCTAAGATTCCACCAGGGGAAAAAAAAAAGTCAGGAATAAAATAAGCACTTGACTATCTATAAAATACACCTGAATAGGTCTGCAATAATTGTAGCCAAAAAAGAATGCATAAAACCTCTTCAAGTTTGTGAACAGCATAATAATTTTAATAGGACATTTTTATCTGTAATTATTTTATATCATTACAATGTTACTAGGTGACCTGATTATGTGCCACTCTGCCCTTACTCTTATCCACCTACCGCAACCTTTATCAAGAGGTTTGATCCATGGGACATCATATTTTTCCACAAGGTTTGCAATCTGCTAGGACATGATTACCTTTGATGAATCAACTCTTGATGCACTCAGGATTAATCTAAATAATTTGTGTTTTTCCCAACAGGATTTCTACCTTCACCAGTATCCAGTTCTCTAGATGCACAAAGACAATATCAGAGGGGTAGCCGTGTTAGTTTGGATCTGTAAAACAGCAAAGAATCCTGTGGCACCTTATAGACTAACAGACGTTTTGGAGCATGAGCTTTCGTGGGTGAATACCCACTTCAAGTATTGCTGCTTTTAAAGACAATATCATGTATGGAAGTCAGAAGCAAGTCACTTTTTCTATCTCGTCTCTCATTTCCCCATCTATACAATGGGGATAACACCACTTCTCTGCCTCACACAGGTGTTATGAGGATATATACATTAATAGACTGTAAGGTGCTAAGCCAAGAAGGGCAGATAAGTATCTAGATAGGATGTTATGCCCCCTTCAGCTCATTGGAAATATGAAATCTGTATGTTCGACTTGTGCCTTCAGCATGGTAAGGGGCATCATGGTTATTCAACTGAACAGGACAAACGCATCAAAGTATAGGTGAAAGCAATCCATATTGAAAGGTGACAGTTGTTTTACTTGCTATAAGAGTGCTCTTGTTCCATAGTTTTAGCAGTTTTAATGGTAAATCCTATCAACAGTATGTCTTGGACAACTGAATTCCTAATTAATTAGATCTGGCGCCCAAATCCTGTTGGATTCCAGCAGAAGTTGTGTGTCCGACTCTCTAAAGCTGCACTGAGTACTCCAGCCTAAATACAAGGGAGGACTGGAGTGTATCAAGGTGATCGCAGCAGTAGAAAGGATTAAAGAGTTAAGACCCTGTCAGAATATTCACTTACCAATTAGCATTTATCAGCTCGCGAAGTCAGTATCCGTGCCACGCCTGCTCAGCGTGCTCTCTTCGCTGTGCACAGAAACAAGCAACTAGAGTTCATTTACTTTTATGGCTGTCTGAGATTATAATATATGACTTCCAAGCAATTCTGTCAGCGGTGCATACAGGCTGGAAGGTGTCTACTGATTATATAAATTTATTATGTATTTGGCTTCTGACCAACAGGACAATTTCTTTTTTCAATCAAATGAAGTAAAACAACCAAACATTATTAATTTTGAGTCCCCAGAATGATAACTTATAGTAAATTTTTTAATTAAACATGCCTGTAAGATCACAGACGGCAATGACAGGACAGATTTCAATTCATGTCAGTGAAATGGAAGTGTTAAAAATAGAACCTTCCATTATTCACATTTTAGATGACTCACCTGTGTAAAAGTTTAGATTTTTGCTTGGTTTTTAATATTCAGTGACCTGGATTTAGATGGAGGATGGGATTCAGCTATTAAAAAAGAGCATTCTCACATGAAACATGCTGCCAATTACGCACTGCTATGTGGGCAAATAAGTTGGCAAAATATTATTTCAGTGATAAACAGGTTTTGGCCATAAATCCATCTTGTTATTTTAATGGCCGACTTCTGTCTTGCAAAGCAAATCTGTGTCTCAGCCAGTGAAATAACAGGACTTCTTTCCACATGAGATTCTGTCAGCCTTAATGCCTGAATCCTCTTTCCTAGCAAAGGGGCCACACATTAAAAGGAACAGAGATGATGTGTTAGGTGATATATGTGGTATACATCCTATGTGATTATTATCAGCCTTCTATTTTTTATAACGACACACTAGTTTTATCTGCCTGTAGAGATTCTGCCATGCAGCAAGGTTCACAGCAGCCTGTAATTTACAAAGCTGCTCAGCTACCAGGGCCATTTCAACGGTTCTGCACTATTGTACCCAGCCTAAAGGGCCTGCTTATAAACTACTGCATAGCATTCTCCTGAGAGAGTGCATCACACAAGACAGGACGCAGGCGGTGTATTTGGGATCCACTCTCATTACTAAATCATGCCCTTTGCAACCTCCAGTTTTAGAATAGTAAAATTAAACGTTAATAAATGACCATCACCAATTTTTAAGCTGTAATAAGAGAAGAACAATCCCAGTCTAATTGGAGCAGTAGCTACTTACTTCTAGAACAGGTTGAAGGTGAGCAGCAATGCACGACAGAACAGCAAATACATAATCCTCACCAAACGTGGTCTGAACTTCTTCCTCCCACCACCGTGCAATGTGTTGGGCTCCAAAAAAGCAAATGACTGAAGGCCAGATGTGCTTGTTTCTGAGAAGGGGCAAGGCAATTACCCCACCTGAGCCAGGGCTGGGCACAGAGTGCTTCGTGTGCTCCCTGAGCAGTTAGTGCCACCGGCAGCACTGGACTCTCCACGTGAGCTGCAAGGAGAATAAGGACAGAGCTCCGCAAGCTCAGAGAGGACTAAGTACTGCACCCTTTCAGAAACACCACCCTAGCAGAGACTGAGAGTAGGAGCCCAGGCTGCTCTAAGTTAGACAGGCCATTGGGACAATCTAAATTATGACAGGGAGCGCACCTCCAGTCTCCAGATCAGGAGGAGCCATCAGCCATCCCCATCCCATGGGGAGCCACATAGAATCTCATTGCTCAGCATGTTTCCAGAAGTTAAAGCACTTTCAAAGGTCATTTCTATTACGGACGCTACTGCCACCTTTTGAAGAGTCGCTTTAGAATATGCAGTAATATGACAAACTATTAGACAAGGTCACTGCTCAGACAGTTATGGCTCACTTCTGCCATATAGGCAAAGCACAACGATAAGGCCAGTGTGGAGCACAGCATCCCAGGTGGACCTGATGGGATTTGGAGAGGAATTGGAAGACAAATGTCCTCTTAGTTCCCAAGCATGCAGATGGGGATGCAGCCCACTCCTCCCTCCCCTCGCTGTACTGATCTCCCTTGGCATGGCTCCAACCCCTTCGGAATGCCATGCATGTCCAGAGAGGCAGGTAACACACAGTTCCTGCATTTCCCATGTGCACTGACTGCAAGCCAGCCCTTATGGTGGGATGAGGCTCCTCATGTACACTGCATAGCAGGCAAGGACTAGGCTAGCAACTAATGGGTTGCCTTCCTTCAGCTACATATTTCAGCATTAAGAACATTATAAGAAAGAAAGACAGAAGTATAAATACTGTAACAAATCCAGAAAGGAATACCTTAGAAGGGAGAGAAAGAACAGGAATGAACAGGGATACCTCTCTCATAAAGGTAACAATCGGCAGTTATTATCCATTATTTGTATTATTGTAGTATTGAGGATCAGGGCCCCAGTGTGCCAGATGCCATACGGACAAGAAGCAAAGAAAACAGTTCCGCGCTCCAGGAGCTCACAATCTGTAGTCAGAGCGTATAAAATATCAAACTTGCAATGGTCTCTTGTTAATTTTATTTTAAAAGACACTGAGAAAAGAAGCTTATAACGGGAAGACTTAGGCAATCTTAGCTACAGGTGCTCCACCCATAACCGACAAAAATGTTGATATTGTTTGAATGGCAGAGGAATTACTCTACAATAAAATGGTGTTCTGTAATTTCATGGTGTTTCAGGCCAGGTGGGACACTTAGATCACCTACTCTTATACCCTGCGTATCACAGGTTTGTTTGATTTAAAAAAACTTATCTACATGGCTATGAGCACATGAAGCAGTGATGTTAGCAACCCATGACTACCTGTCCCAGAAAGGATATACTGACCTACAGAATGAATTCCAATGAACAACACTGCATTCCTCTCATTAAGACAACCCTTTCCTGCAGAACAGAACGCATTTTAGATGTAAGGTTTTAAGGCATTTTCCAATCATTTTCTCCCAGTGTTTTCGTGCCAATTTTTAGAGTCTGTTTTTATGACACTTGAGACATGAGCTACAACAGATCAAACTTACCAGAAGCAGCATTACCCTGCTGCCAATTTGCTCCAGACAGTGCAGTCTCAATTATTATTCAAACTTTGCTGAGACTGGTAACAAGAGTGCCATCTGCGATGGTGATTTTTGTTGTGGGGGTGTCTGTCTACTTTATGAACTAGACAGAGATTGAATGACTCAGAAGACTGGCCCTGGGCTAAGGTCTCCAGATCACATTGAGATCAGATAATAAGTAACTAAAATAAATTACCCTACAGAATGACTGTTTGGTAGCCTACGTGAAATGAGTTGCTGATCCCAATGCAGTTGCTGGCAGGCAGGTGTCCACATCACAAAACTCATTTAGTGGCTAGGGTGAATAAATGCATCTAAAACAACTCCTGAGACCTTAGGATCCAGCAAAATTCCTGTCTTTCTCTCCTGCTGTTCTCCTGTGAAAGTGTGTTAGACTTCTCAATACTATATTTTGGGGCATTTTATAACTTTTGAAAAAATTCAAACAAAAACATTTTAAAATTGCAGTCAAATGTGATGGGGAGTAAATTGTGGTACAATAATTCACACTTCGATGCACAAAGGCCATTTGGCCTCCATCCTTTGTGCCTAAAAGCTCTGGGGTGAATTACCACACTGTAATTCACATGCTGTCATATTGCATGGCTTAATTATCACTATGAACTCAGAGCACACACACTGAGTTGACTGCCAGGGCTCAGGCACCAGGCTTGCCATGTAACAGCTACAAGCTGGTCACATATCATGGGTAGTGGCATACAGATTATTCACTAAGAATCCCACTTTCCTTCTATAATAGTGAGAGCAAGTAGACTAATCTAAATCAGTGTTGTACAATGCTTTGGTCCAGAACAAAGAAACCCATGTGTTCGGGATCTATGTAACATACATATTTGATAAGCAAATGGAGGTGGTAATCCCTTGATACGTTTATTTGCATGTTCATAGCCAGAATGCTTTGCCAACTCATCGCTACTATCTCGTTTTCTAGGTGTGAGAGATCTGGGAAAATCATGAAAAATTTGTATGTGATTAGCGAACATTGTGGATTGCAAGTGAAAAAGGATTTTGCTTGCTTTTAGCCTCCATAATGCATTGGTGCATATGAACTCTTTGGACAGGCACGTTTGCAGAACACTGAAGAAGGATAAAAAAAACAGAAATTCCCCTATTTATTCTGTGTGAAATTCACCCCTGTGTAGAGAGGGCCCTGCACACTGCCCTTTGCACCACTTAATGGCTTAAGTGAGAATTAAGTGGTGCATAGGACCTTTGCAGGGTTGAATTTCACCCTCTGCCGGCTTATAGATCAGACCGCCATCGGCTGGAGAATTTAATACTCCTGAATTTAGTACTGTGCCGCTAATAAAAACACTGTGGTATACATCTGTGGTCAGCCCTTTTACCAGGAAAAGCTTTTCTTTCATCACCCCGTCTCCTATAAAAATGGTGGCTCTGCTGCAGTAATACCAACTGCCTGGCCTAGCAAATATTATAAATATTTCAAGGATGATTAATCTTTTAAAACAACGAAGTTAGGCAGAAGCCTGGATGTCAACTTGGCTATTTCACAACTAATAAAACATGTCTCTTGTATTTCATTGTGACTATATAAAGAGTAGCATACAAAAGGCAATTACCCACCATTCACAAGCTAACATAACACTTGTACAAGTATAAAAGGAACATAGTATGTATTTTAAAAGGTGGCAGTGCTTGCAGTTTTCCAAAAGTAAGAAAGCAAACATTCAGCTCACATTAAGCAGCTCTCTATCTCCAAGGACCAGCTTGCTAGCATCATGTATTTCCCCAAGGAAGATAATGCTTCCAGTGCTGTTGAGTAATAAATACTTCCAAGGCTCCCACCAAAAACAATACAGAACCTGGCCCTGTACCCTGACCTGCTAATGCAGTGAGAAATCAGCTTGTCCTGTGAATGCCATCTCTTTACAAAGAAGAGACCTCCCACCACCACCACCATGGCTGCCCACCAAAAATGGCAGTAAAATGGTACAAAGGCCTTAGGAAGGCTGAGAACAGAACAGCAGGTGGGACTCTCTCCTCCCAGCTGCTGCAATGCAGGACTGGACAGGGTTGCAAATTGCTTTTCCGCGTGCAAACAGTGACAGTACTTCAGGCCCAGCTTAGACTAGTTCTCTGTAACAGAAAGCCAAGGTAGCCCATGTCCTAAATATACAGAGGTCAGCTGAAAATGACTGTGCTAGATCTGGCTGGAGTACAAATCATCCTGGGCATCCTGGTTTCTGGAAATCCAAAATGGGACCAAAAATAATCATGTGACAAGACATTCAGTGTATAGATCTCTCGGGGCTGCAGAGGTTTGCATCACTTTTTCAGAGCTATTAAGAGATTCAAAGTGAGAGATCATTATCTGGTTAGAGATCAGTGTAATTTCAGACCACACACACGTGCGTTGCACCTCTCTTGGCCTGCTGGTCAGTGATGCAGAAGTATGAATTTTGTTTTTGTACAATGCATTAAGAAGCTTTACATCTAAACACACCTTTAGCAATACATTTGGGTTTAAATAAGACGCCAGGGCAGCCTAGGGGTTTGCTGCCCATCATCAGTGTCTGAGTGTTTTCCACATTAGACTGGCATTAGAGCAAATGAGGTACATGGAGTCTCTCTCTGTTCACCCATTTTAAGACAGAAAGAAATCCACCTGGTTGTGGGGAGGGCAGGTTACTTGGTGGGTTGGGGAGAAGGGGCTGTAACATCTGAGAAGGTCATTCTCCATCTACGATAAACATGCTTGTTCCAGAACAGGCTAAGGGACAGCTTGCAGGTGGGCTTGCTCAGGTGCACATTGGGGCAAGTGAGCGAAGATAATGCTCCCTGAAAGTCCTGTTCAAAGGCCAGACACAAGTCTGGACCTTGTGCCCCCTGGACAATGAAGGGATTCTCTTCAAAGGGGGCCAGCAGCAGTGGGTGCAGGGCCATGCTCTTACACTCCCTTCTCCACACATCACCTTCCAAAGAGTGGCAGATCCAGCTGTGTGCCGTGTGCTGCAGAGGCCCCAAGAGGAACTGCAGCAGACCCCTTGTCATCCCCTTCCCAAATGCAGTGCAGAGCCAATGGCTTTGGGCTGCACTCTGGCCCAAAATGCGCATCTTCCACAGATACTTCAGAGCTCCTATGAACCCTAGCGAGCTCAGTGGCAAATTCCCGTCATTCCAGAGCCCTCCAAAGATAGTTTTTCTTTTAACGTTGCTATTTTCCACTTCAGCTAACTCTAGAACTTTGTGAACTGGGTGCAGCTAACACAGCAAAGGGTCAACTCTTGGGTTGACAGGCTTCATTATGGCAGCAGCAGCACCTTTCAAACGGGTCTGCAGCGGGGGAGTTTCCTACTGAATAAAGTAGGAGGTTATGGTCTTGCGCAGAGGTACAGGGGGCCAGCACAAGTCCTGTGCAGCACTTCAGTCCCACTGCAGCCTAAATGGGTAGACAGGCCTATGGACAGGGAGAATTTCACTGGTATGTGAGGCATGAAGTAGCACTGGACAAAAAGAGGTCTGTGTCTGGGTATTTTAGGGTGACCAGACGGCAAATGTGAAAAATCGGGATGGGGGGGAGGGTAATAGAAGCCTATACAAGAAAAAGACCCAAAAATCGGGACCGTCCCTATGAAATCGGGACATCCTGTCACCCTAGGATGTTTATGGCGCAGCAACCATGATAATATCACCACGAAAATGCAGCAATTGAGGTTTTTTCCCTATATCATTTCTGCTGAACAGCAACATAAAAGCATCCCACTCAGGCAGCATCTCTAGGGGGTTATTTTGTCTCACACAGCAGTGCAGTCAACGGTCTCTGACCCCACCTGACATCACAACCTTAAGTACATAATATGCACCCAGAAATGGTATGCCTGGCACGTCTTCTTACACAACGGTGTCACTTTGAACCTTACACATTTATCGGAGGTGGGAAAATGTAGCTACAAAAACAAATGTATGGCAGAACTGGGCATGCCTAGATTAAATATATATATAAAAGCAGCGATCCTTCCATTGTCCCAATATACAAGAACAAATTGTAATTTACAAGCTGCATATGGAAGGAGGAGCAATCAGAGTACCCTAAAAATAAGACTCAAAAAATACCCCAACACAAATAAAACCTCACCAGTTAATACACATCCCTGGAATTATCCTGATCACCAGATATTTTCACAGTTTGTAACAATAGACTCCAAAGTATTAAATTTTGATATGGTCTTACAGTTTACCAGGCTTCCTTCTGTCTACATTAAAGAGATCTCTTAGGAGACAAGAATGAGAAGGTCTTAACCAAACTAATTTCATATTTAGCACTTGGCTGAATTCTGGCTGCTGTGTGCACTTACAAAGTCTCCAGAATGATCCTCAAACTGGAGAGCAGAAAATTCCACACTGAATCTGCTTCCCCACCCCACTCATGGAGACACTGCTGTGCAAATGGTGCGGGATAGGGCCAGAAAGGGCAGCAGGTATTGAGCTTTGTAGATTTTGATACCCGAAGGGACCATTAGATCATCTACTCTGACCTTCTGTGTAACTCATATTTTAGTGGGTGCACCCTTCCCCCTACATTAGGCTAAACGCATGCTCACAAATTACTTCTATTACCCTCCTCCTAGCAGAAACACCATGAACTGCACTGGGGCCAGGCTCTGGCGGGATGGCTGCTGACTTGGCCACCAGCAGGGGTTGTACCAGAGCTCATACCACTTCAACCAAAAAGCCAGGTGCTGTAGCTGTAACAGACTCATAAGCCCCTTGCGGAGTCACTGACACCAGCTATGCTTTCCACTCAGTTTCCATAGGAGTAAATGACTTGCCAAAGAGCAGATCTGTGGGAAAAATCAGGCCCCCTGATTTTTTGCATCTTCTGTGTCTGTTCATTTGTGGGGCAACTTGGCTTCTCGTATTCTTCTCGCATTTTCATTCAGCAAAACTAGCAAGCGAGCTCTCAGGCTACACTGGCATTCTAACTAAAACCAAAACTGCCAGGGGGGCATTTAAATTGTTAATTGCTTTAACTATTAATATTGTTTAATTATAAAGATTTGCAAAACAACATTTACCATTTAACTTCCTGAGTAGAACCAACAGCTTCTTCCATAATAGCTTGGGTTTTTTTCCAGCCACAATTTTTTGACACCATTTAATTATAAATTAAAATTTCAAAATCAGTGGGGAAATTTGCTTAAACACTAAAGAGAGAGAGATCACTCTAGGGCATAAAGGTGTTAAAACCGATGCCAGTAGACTTGATGCACTATGTATTTTTGTTGTTGTCTTTCCTTCCCCACTAAAAGTTTAACTCTAAAGCCTTAGCTTTGGGAAACTGCCACATGCAAAGAGTGGATGTGGAGTTCTCGCCAAGATTTTCAAAAATAGGAGCCTAAAGCCTACACCTAAGTCAATGGCTTGGATTCTCCAGGGTGCTCCCAATGACCTGACACTAAGGCCAGAATTTCAGAAGAGCTCAGCTCCCCTTAAGGCCCCCAAATGGAGTTGCCAGATTTTCAAAAATGCTGACCCCCTCCTTCACCTCCCAACAGCAGGTTCTTCTAGGCAGTCAGCAATTTAGAAATCAGGCCAATTATTTTAGGCGCTTAACTTTGGGTTCCTATTGTTAAAAACATGGCCTTCAGGGCTGGTGCAAGGATGTTTCACGCCCTAGGTGAAACTTGCACCTTGCGCCCTCTCCCCGCTGCACCCCCCACACACAGCAGCTCCACCCTCCATCCTGAGGCGCCCCCCTTGTGGCAGCTCCCCACCCCCAACCCTCCGCCTTGAGGGACCCCCCCCAGCTCACCCCTGCTCCGCGCACGAGCACCCCGAGCACGCTGTCGCTGCTTCACTTCTCCCGCCTCCCAGGCTTGTGGCGCCAATCAGCTTAGGCGCCGCAAGCCTGGTAGGCGGGAGAAGTGAAGCGGTGATGGCGTGCTCGGGGAGGAGGCGGGTCAAGGGTGAGCTGGGGTGGGGAGTTCCCCTGCGTGCCACCCCCCCACCTTACTTGCTGCAGGCAGCCCTCCCAGCGCTCCCCTGCCCCAGCTCCCTCCGCCTAAATGCTGGCAGCGACTGGGGTGGCCGAAGATCCGGCCACCACGATCGCTGCCGAAGAAAATGGCGCCCTATGCCAGCACCCTAGGCGACCGCCTAGGTCACCTAAATGGTTGCACTGGCCCTGATTGCCCTATAAGCCCTGTCCACATAGTGAGATGGATCACTTTTCCTTAATCTGTGATAAAGAATAGATTATAATTACTTGCTGAAGAGAATACAAAATAGGATGGCTACCGTGGCATGTTAATATGTGTGCTAATAGCATCAGTGATGATAATTTAGTGAGATCCCATCCTCTGTAGCTGTGGTTAGGTTGGTTACGCTGTACAATGTATCTCTGAGATATCTAGTCACACAGAGTGGAATTCAACCCCTATGCACAGGCCCAGTACAATGTGTGACTAAGTGGTTCTTACCCTGGGTGCTGGTCCTGAGCACAGGGCAGAAGCTCAGCTATAATGCACTGCACAGAGTGTCTAATGGAAATCTCCAAAGTGACCTCACATGCATCAAGCAGTTTAGTTCATAAACAGCTTTTTTACCTAAGGCCAAATAATGGTTCTTTATTGCAGGCCTATTTTGCAATCATAGAATCATAGAGTACCAGGGCTGGAAGGGACATCAGGAGGTATCTAGTCCTCAAAGCAGTACCAATTCCCAACTAAATCATCCCAGCCAGGGCTTTGTCAAGCCTGACCTTAAAAACCTCTAATGAAGGAGAGTCCACCACCTCCCTAGGTAACCCATTCCAGTGCTTTATCACCCTCCTAGTGAAAAAGTTTTTCCTAATATCCAACCTAAACCTCCCGCACTGCAACTTGAGACCATTACTCCTTGTTCTGTCATCGGGTACCACTGTGAACAGTCTAGATCCATCCTCTTTGGAACAACCTTTCAGGTAGTTGAAAGCAGCTATCAAATCGCCCCTCACTCTTCTCTTCTACAGACTAAACAATCCCAGTTCCCTCAGCCTCTCCTCATAAATCATGTGCTCCAACCCCCTAATCATTTTTGTTGCCCTCCGCTGGACTCTTTCCCATTTTTCCACATCCTTCTTGTAGTGTGGGAGCCCAAAACTGGACACAGTACTCCAGATGAAGCCTCACCAATGTCGAATAGAGGGGAATGATCACATCCCTTGATCTGCTAGCAATGCCCCTACTTATACAGCCTAAAATGCCATTAGCCTTCTTGGCAACAAGGGCACACCGTTGACTCATATCCAGCTTCTCGTCCACTGTAAACCCTAGGTCCTTTTCTGCAGAACTGCTGCCTAGCCATTCGGTCCCTAGTCTGTATCAGTGTATGGGATTTTTCCATCCTAAGTGCAGGACTCTGCACTTGTCCTTGTTGAACCTCATCAGGTTTCTTTTCGCCCAATCCTCTAATTTGTCTAGGTCCCTCTGTATCCTATCCCTACCCTCCAGCGTATCTACCACTCCTCCAAGTTTAGTGTCATCAGCAAAACTGCTGAGAGTGCAGTCCACGCCATCCTCCAGATCATTAATTAAATAAATAATGTAGCCTGGGCTTTGCAAAGAGGTGTAAAGGAGTTTGGTGCCAAAATCTACTGAGTTTCAATGGGTTTTGGCCTCCTCATTGCCTTAGGTCCCCTTGGCCTAGAAAAAACAATTTCACATAGATTATATAGGCAAAAAACCTAAGCACCCCACCAACTCCCTCCACCTCTCTCTTACCATGCACTGCTGGTGCTAACAGCATTGTGAAGAACAGCAGCTGTGATGACCACATGACTGTGGAATATAACTAGAAGGTACCGCGGCAACGAGTGTTTCCAAATAAAATGAAGTAAGCGTCCTCCTGTTCCCTCGTCCAGAGCTCCTCCGTAGGTCTTCAATTCACATCCACAGGGGAAGGAAAAAAAGCCAATCAAAAATAATAATCATAAAAATTAAAAAAAAAAACAAAAAACACAATCAATATCCAGAATTGAAACCTACAAACAAAAGAGAAAGAGCGAGGTCAGTAACAAAACCAGGTGATTAGTGCATGGCAATCAAGACAGCAGGTTTAAGCACAAACTGGATCCCTTAACACAGCGGTTCTCAATCTGTGTTCCACAGACTATGCCTAAAGGGTCTGCGAAAGACAGACTGAAAACTGACTGAACAGAATTCAACTATATACACAGACAATAGATTTCCAAAGGAGTCCGCTCCTCCGTTCAAGATATTTTAGGGGTCCGCAAACGAAAAAGGTTAAGAACCACTCCTCCCACCAGCCTTTCTTAGCTGTTTGGTAGGAACACACAATGTACCCCTGTGCAGAGGGCCAGCACTCGAGTCTGTGCATCACTTATGTCCCACTTACTCTTTCAAAGAAGGGCTTCAATGGCTTTATGTGCTGGCCAGACCTCATGGAAGCCTTCTGCACAGCGGTGAATTTTAACCCCGGTAACCCACCTTCCCGCTGCAATGTCTGACATACAGACCCAAAGCACAGGCACCAATACATTCAGGAGAACGTGAACTTGTGGTTGTATGTGCACATCAAGTGATTGCATATGTGAGAGTCCAGTGAGGCACTTGGACTCGACCATGTCTTTAAGCACAGCCCTGAGCAAGGGGTGGAGCATAAACTGCCCTGTCCCAAGATTAGCCCCAGAAGGCGCTGTGACTCAAGACGCGTCTCTGAGGCACCAGCCCTCTCTGCTTCCCCCTTTACTCTAGGTGGGTGGGAGCTTCCTGCTATCCCACAGCAGCAGCAAATCACAACACACCCAATGCCAGCTCAGCTTTGCAAAGCAGGGAACAGGGAGTATGGAGCCCTCAGCGAGGAGTAAGGGGAGTTCTTCCTCCCCTTGCTCTCCTGTGCTGACACAGAGTCCCAGCCACAGGTACGTCAGCCAGAGCAGCCCCATGCATGGTCACAGATGTACCCTGGCACATGCACCACAGGCCTCCTTCTTGAGATGTTTGGCTTGCAAAGGCTTTTTTGTGGGGGATGAGTGGGTTTGTCTATTTCTCCTTGTGACCCCACCAAAGGGACAGCCCTTCACAAGAAAGATTCTGACTAGCCACCATTTTCTGTCCTCATAGAGGAGGGCTGAAGGATATAGTGAACCAAACCTTGAAGAAAACAACTATAGAGTTAAATCATGCCATCAATTTTAAGCTTAAATTCCCTATTGACTGCAGTGGTGATTTCTGCTTAAAACCAATTTTTAAAATATGATCAATTGTAAAATATTTGACAGCCTTGTTTTGAAGTCCCAAGACTTTGTAGCCTTCACAGCACTGGCCTAATTAAAAATCTCTCCAAAATCTGTAATCAGCATAGGCTATTCTTATATGAGCAATGCCTGCTGTTTTTGCCAACTTTGATTCTTACGCAAAACCCAGTGTGAGCCAAAAAGCATATGAAAAAGCTTGTTGCATGCCACTGCTATCTGGGTATATTTCTGAAGCTTGGACATAACAGTGTTTCCTTTGTTTTGCCCTTCAGTCCCTGCTAAATCAAACCCTGCATTGTTCTGATTTATACTCTGTATAACCAAGTATCATTGCTTCCAACAAAAAATATTTGCTTGTATCACAGTTTAGTCTGAGCTATTTTTTCCTCCTGCTGTCATTTGCTCACTCACCTGAATGGAGGCACTTGTTTTTCAAAGCTTTTACCCAGCTTTGCAGCTGGGATGACTGGAAGCCCAAGCTTAGTGGGTAGTCAAGTGACTTGCTTATGGTCACACTGCTAGTGATGATCTCTGCTCAGATCAGACCTCAGCATCATGCAAGTTTTCAGAGCTTTGTTCGGGTTTGTAGGGTAAAAATGAAATTGTTACGGGTCAAGCCTTTTGATGGTGGGGTGGGGGGTTTAGAGGAGCACACTCAAAAGAAGCATTACAAGAAATAGAAAGAGGCTCGCAAAATAAAACAAATCCCATCTACTGGGTTCTCTGGAGGCAATATTTGGCCAAAGACAATGAGAGAGAGCAGCTATGAATTGTCCAACACAGAACATTCAATTTATCGATAGCAAGCAAGGGATACACCTCCAATGCAAGCAAATTAAAAGTTACATTTGTCCTATAGGGGTCTGGATTTGAACCACCAAGCAAAAGCATGCTGCATTCATTTACAAGAAGGTTCTACTGAATGCTGACCTTTCTGGCTGCAGTGATGCCACCATCAGCATCACATCCTGATCTGCTGTCAAGCATCACGCTAAAGTGATTTACACACTAGCAGCTACAAAAGCACAACTCTTCAGAACAGAACTGACTGAAAAGCGGAAAGCCAAAGAAAACTAAGGCATTAGGAACTAAAAATGTACTGTGCGATACTTGTTCAAGATGACCGTTCTTTAAAAGGCATTATGGATACACTGATGGATACAACACCTAACGAGTCCATTCTTCAGTGCATTATGTCAACCAGCACACCAAGGAGTCCTTGTGTTACTTTCATGAAATTAGTCTAAGGGAGGAAAAAGAAATAAGGAAATTGACAAGATCTAGTCAATGGCTAGATGTGCTGACTTCAAAGCGGAATTACAGCAGCACAAATAAAATGTGTTCAAACGGCATTGAGTCACTGGATGTGCCAACGCCTTGAACCATGTGTGATGATTTACAGTGGTGCAAAGTGGGTGTAAAATATCAGCACTCTGATTTGGAACTGTTACATAACCAAAAAGGTGTTCACAGTGCACAGGGGTAAAAGACCACACAAAGTGCAAGAATCAGCCCCATTATCAATCACTAAAATTTAAAAAAAAAAGTTAATTTAATATCCAATTTAACACAGATGAGATTTTATCCCTGTTAAGTATGCATGGATATAATTTAATAGCTATGGAAGAAACATACTGAAATTAAGCACAAGAGCAAACAGCTTTGGAAGGACCCAATAATAACTTGATTTGGTAGTTTTTTCTTTAGATCTTCAGTAGCACTAAAGCTAATCAGCCAGACAGCCAGCAAGACACTACTTGCCTAATAGTTTTAAACAAATAAAGCATCACAGCTTTGTATTCTTTAAAAGAAAAACAGTGCTGCATTTCTTATCTCTGTCTTTTGTAAAAGTTGCTTACTTAGTGGAAAATAAGCTGAATGCTTTACAGAGATATTGATTAAATTCACTGTTTGCAAGAGAAATGCCTGCAAGTAATTAACCCTTTGATGCTAGTGATTATGGGAAAATCTAGCCCCATGATGAATGCAGGTCTCCATTTTCAACATATGTCGTTTAACAAGAAGCTACTTCAGGAAATGTTTTCATAATTTCACGCAGTGTGCGGGAGAGATAGGAGGGGTAACGCAGCAAAATGGAAAAAATATACCTTCTGAAAAAAAATGCCTAAATTACCAACACTATTAATATAAAGTAAAAAGAAACATTCAAGTTTTAAAAAAAAAATTACCTGTCTTACTAACACAACTTTAGATTGTTAAAAACAGAAAGAATTGTAAACACTTGGTTTTCTTTTCTCTCTCTCTGCATGTTTTGTGCATTTCTTTCAGCTCCAACAATGAAAAGAGAGTGTCTCTCCTCCTCTGCCCCTCACCAACCAGTTTCAAGTCATTCTCATGTTCACACTTCCGTACGCTAACACCACACTGCAATGTAAATACTGCAGGGACATAGTTCTTTCTTTAAAACTCTTTCCACTGGAATTTTTAAATAACCATGCAAACATTTCTGAGGTATTGTAAAGGCAGATTTGTCTGAAAACTTAGATTTGGTGCTGAGATTGACCTGACATTGTCCCTCTCGAAGATTCACTCCAAACCACACAAGCAAGAAAATTCAGATTTTTCACAAAAATAGTCTCAATTTTTCCAACAGAAACATTTCCATCTGCTCAGCTAGACAGTTCCCCTTTTCTACTGTGGATCCCAATTCTGCTCCCTTGGGCCTGTAAACACAAAAGTTGCCTGCTTAACCCTTTCATTATTCATTCACTAACGCTCAAGAGAGTTTGGACTGCTCCAAACCCCAGTCTCTACACTGCAAGAACAAGGTTTAAAACAGCTGTGGGCTTCGCAACACAGCACATGAGAGCACCCCAAGCAGAGTGTGACTACAGTGCACTCACTTGCTGCACAGGAAGAGCCCACATGAACACCCCTACAGCCCACTAAACTCCTGTAGCACGCTTTTGATGTCCTTTCATTTCAACAGCAGAACATCAAAGTGCACTGCGATAGACTCATAGACTTTAAGGTCAGAAGGGACCATGATGATCATCTAGTCTGACCTCCTGCACAATGCAGGCCACAGAATCTCACCCACTCACTCCTCTATCAAACCTATGTCTGAGCCATTGAAGTCCTCAAATTGTGGTTTGAAGACCTCAAGCTGCAGAGAATCCTCCAGCAAGTGACCCATGCCCCATGCTGCAGAGGAAGGTGAAAAACCTCCAGGGCCTCTGCCAATCTGCCCTGGAGGAAAAGGCCTTCCCGACCCCAAATATGGCAATCAGTTAAACCCCGAGCATGTGGGCAAGACTCACCAGCCAGCACCCAGGAAAGAATTCTCTGTAGTAACTCAGATCCCACCCCATCTAACATCCCATCACAGACCACTGGGCATACTTACCTGCTGATAATCAAAGATCAATTGCCAAATTAATTGCCAAAATTAGGCTATCCCATCATACCATCCCCTCCAAAAACTTATCAAGCTTAGTCTTAAAGCCAGATATTTCTTCTGCCCCCATTACTCCCCTTGGAAGGCTGTTCCAGAACTTCACTACTCTAATGGTTAGAAACCTTCGTCTAATTTCAAGTCTAAACTTCCTAGTGCCAGTTTATATCCATTTGTTCTTGGGTCCACATTGGTACTAAGCTTAAATAATTCCTCTCCCTCCCTAATATTAATCCCTCTGATATATTTATAAAGAGCAAGCATATCCGCCCTCAACCTTCTTTTGGTTAGGTTAAACAAGCCAAGCTCTTTGAGTCTCCTTTCATATGACAGGTTTTCCATTCCTCTGATCATCCTAGTAGCCCGTCTCTGAACCTGTTCCAGTTTGAGTTCATCCTTCTTAAACATGGGAGACCAGAACTGCACACAGTATTCCAGATGAGGTCTCACCAGTGCCTTGTATAACGGTACTAACACCTCCTTATCTTTGCTGGAAATACCTTGACTGATGCATCCTAAAACTGCACTAGCTTTTTTAACGGCCATATCACATTGACAGCTCATAGTCATCCTGTGATCTACCAATACTCCAAGGTCCTTCTCCTCCTCTGTTACTTACAACTGATGTGTCCCCAATTTATAACTAAAATTCTTGTTATTAATCCCTAAATGCACGACCTTGCACTTTTCACTATTAAATTTCATCCGATACTTCTACTGCCCGGGAGAAGTGTCCACATGGAACGTTACTGCATGATAAGCTAGGGTGCTGTACATTCACACCCTGGCTTACGGCGCATTAGTACCCCATGAAGACATGCCCTAATTGTCCACTGCACGTTCACAGCTACATCCCTAAATGGGAGGCAGCAAACAGCCCAGGTCTTACTCCAGGGAAGCAGAACAGTCGTTCCGAAAGTTTGGGTGCCACTCACTTACTATACAGTATGTTATTTAACTATACTAAATCCACCCCGTTACTCCTCCTCTACGTATTATGCAGCTTCTCTTGATAAATATTTTCAAAGATGTCCAGTAAGCAAAAACAGTGGCAACCTCTCATAAATACCAGTTTATCAGAGTTTCTCAAATATCACAACAATGCTATCTACATTCCCCTGCAACGAACAGCCCGAACAGCTTGGGACGGTTGTTGAATCGAATATAGTCCCATGCACCACCTGTTTAACCTATAATTTAAAATGGCAACGAATCCTTTGGAAGTAGTAATAGCTTTACAGCAAAACAACGTGCAAGGTCACTGTCAAATGTTAACAGAGTTAATTCATTTCAGATTTAGCAAGCTCTTGACAAGCAAACACAAATGCAGACCAGCCAAGTATACTGTTTTTTTTTCCCTGTAGGCTACATATAGTTTTTTGGTCTTTTTTTAAGGTCAAAGGGAAATTTAAGTAATCTATGGTTTATTTATTCCCTGAATCCAGGTTCACGACTCAGAGCAGGGAAATTTCATATGA
Organism: Gopherus evgoodei; assembly: GCF_007399415.2. Lineage (NCBI taxonomy): Eukaryota > Metazoa > Chordata > Testudines > Testudinidae > Gopherus > Gopherus evgoodei. Next base: position 139,693,608 of record NC_044326.1, read on the forward strand.
AATTAGAGAGTGAGCTGTGTGCATGAGAAACTGTTTTGGCTCCAAGTGTACATCTACACTGCTGAGCTGGGAAGTGTAGTTCCCAGCTCGCATGGACACGCACACACTAGCTGTACTCCAGAAGCACACTGGGCCAGCTGCCCCAGGACGTAAGCGGAAGGTTGGGTGGGACTGTACTGGGGTGACTGGCCTCAGCTGCCACACATGCTACTGTGGCTGCACTGCTATTTTTAGGTGTCAGGGGTGAGTAGAGGTAACACTTGTGTCTACCCAAGCCAGGGATCACATCTCAATCTGTTGTGTAGACTTACCCCAATTGAGTGAGAGACATTTTGCATTTCTCTGAGTTCTCTCAGGTTAGACTGGAGTCTGGATTTGGTCACAGAGCTCATCGTAAGAAATTATCACAATATATTTCTTTCTTTTGTTTTTAAATCAGATATTTCTCTTATTCTCTCTCTCTCTCTTTTTTTTTTATTTATTTATTTTTTTTAAGTTCACATTTCCCTGATTTCCCCTTTCATCAGTCTCAGGATGAAATATGCCATGAGACCTTCCTAGAGTGCAATTTTTCAAGTTGCTTTCTGATATCAGAAAGAAAACACTTGTAGATTTGTAGGAGGTGTTGCCAGGAAGAGGGGAGCACAAGGTGGGAATGATTTTGACTTTCCCATGCATGATCTTAAGATATTATACTCAGTTTTTATAGAAATACTGGTATGAAATACATTATCAATGGCTGGACAGTCTCCATTTCCTTTTGATATTTTCAAGGTTCAACTGATAACTAAACTAGATATGGTACTACCAGCTACCTTTCCATCGACATCTTCTTGCAACTTTACTTCAATTTTCTGGAGGGGGCTAGTTTGAGAATGTTGTAAGGGATGAAATTATTTATATTACATTACTGCATTTGGATAAGCTGGAGTTGCAAAAATTAAGTAGAGGGTGTCCGAGTTGTCAGGAAATAAATTCAAAGTAATTGAGCAAATCAGACACTGTCAACCAATTAAAGTTCAGGGAAATATACAATTGGGGGAAAGGGTACAGTTCTGCATCAGAAGTTTCACAGCACCCCAGGCCTCTAGCTATCTGAGATCATCCCATTTCAGCATAATATGGAATAGTTCCCACAGTCATGTTCTAAACTAGGTTATATTTGGGTTTACAGATACTCTCTCTTTGGAGACTTATCACTGATTCTAAAATATTACAAAACTTCTAGGATCTATCCAGTTGTAGTTTTTCTACTTTATAAACAGGAATTGCCACAGTCCTCTAGCATTACACCAGTGTTGCCAAATCTTATGATTGTATTGAAAGTCTCATGATATTGGGTATTTTCCTGGAATCATGAGAATCTCAACTGTCTTTTTTTTTAAAGGAAGTTTCTAGCCTTCATGCTTACAGGGAAAAGCCGGAAAATGTGACCCAAATGTAGCCAATAGGGGCTCAAGAAACAGAAGCCAAATGTATGTTTGCAAGCTTATGCTCAAATAAATTTTTTAGTCTCTAAGGTGCCACAAGTACTCCTGTTCTTTTTGCAGATGCAGACTAACACGGCTGCTACTCTGAAACCTGTCATTTATAAATCTTGTGACTTTTAGGGCTATCAATTAATCACAGTTAACTCAAGTGATTAACTCATAACAAATTAACTCAATTAAAAAAATTAATTGTGATTAATCACAGTTTTAATTGCACTGATATACAATAATAGAATACAATTTAAATTTATAAATATTTTGGATGTTTTTCTACATTTTCAAATATATTGATTTCAATTGCAACACAGAATACAGTGTACAGAGATCACTTTATATTATGTTTTGTTATAAATATTTGCACTGTAAAAATGATAAACAAAAGAAATAGTATTTTTCAATTCACCTCATACAAGTACTATAGTGCAATCTCTTTATCATGAAAGTACAACTTACAAATGTAGATTTTTTTTTACAGAACTACACTCAAAACCAAAACAATGTAAAACTTTAGAGCCTACAAGTCCACTCAGCCTACGTCTTGTTCAGCCAATTGCTAAGACAAAAAAGTTTGTTTCCTTTTATGGGAGATAATGCTGCCCACTATTTGTTTGCAATGTCACCTGAAAGTGAGAAGCGATGTTTGCATGGCACTGCTGTAGCTGGTGTTGCAAGGAATTTATGTGGCAGATATGCTAATTATTTGCATGCCTCCTCATGCTTTGACCTGTAGATTGCACTTTTGTTTATCTTTTTTTTACAGTGCAAATATGCATAATAAAAAGTAATAATATACTTTACACTGTAGAGTAGAAAAACATTCAAAAATATTTATAAAAAATTTAAATTGGTATTCTGTTATTCTTTAACAGTTAATCATGATTATTTTTTTTAAATTGTTTGAAAGCCCTATTCGTAAGCCAATCTCATGATTCCTTGGGGCCCGGCTCATAATATTTAAACACTTGGGGTTGGCAATGCTGCTTATTCACACATACATGCAAAGCATCCCTTACAATTATTTTGTGAAAAACTAAATGTACTGGTGTGGGTAGATGCACACATGTGCATGTCTACAGAGATATAAGCTCAGAAAGCGCATTTCTAACTTCCTCTGGCTGGCATTGTCAATCTCTCTCACACAGGTCCAGTTTGTCCTCCCTAAGTTCAAGTGTTTTGTCAGCTATCACTGTGATATCATAGATTCTGCATTAGGTCTCACTTTCAATTCAAAAATAAAGAGAGAGACTCTGTTGGAGTAAGTATGGTAAGGAAAAGTATGGGGAACAAATGGAAGACCAAGTGGCTGCCTCTAAGTTTGATAGTTAGGAAAATGTCTTCAAATAAGTGCCTCTAGGCTTACTGATTAAAAGAAATGGTTTTAATTTGTTTAAATCATTCCGTAGCATCATTTCCTCCACCTTGATCTCCTTTTCCTTCTTGCCTTCCCTCTCGGCCCTGTGTCCCTCAACCTCTCCCTCATTACAAAGGCGCTTCTTAACCCATGCTAACCAAAGGCTGCCGAGGTAAGAATGGAGAGCAGAGTTGAACACTCTGCAGCTAGCCCTAAGTTTCACCCAGAATCACAGACAGCAAAGGGCTTTGGAACAGACACAGGGATCAACTGAGCAATTTGCAGTTGACTCATATATGGAGTAGGGCAGAGCCCCACACCACCGAGAGGGCCATCTGTCACGCACAGGTGCATGAGCGTACACTGTGCCATTCATTAGGATGGTACAGATTGCGCCCTTCAGCCCATCTGCCCAGGTCTGCCAGCAAGATGGAGTGAGGGGGCCTATGGCACAGTCTCCTCCCTACCCCTGTCTGAGCTATATCTTCCCCAAACAGAGGAAGCACCAAGGAGACTCTGCTCACAGGGGTGGGAGTGGAGGGTGTCCTTACTTACCCATCCCCCTACCCAACCCAACAGGCATGGACCAGACACAGTATGCTCTTAGTATATTAACAATAGACTACAAAAAAATGAAATAAAGTAATAGCTGAGGATGCCAGGCAATCTGGACCTCCCTGAGTGTGCACTTCAGACACTGCAGTCTATATGATCATTAGGTTCCGGGGCCCAATGGCTCTAGCCCCCTGACAGACAGGAACAGGTGAATTACAATACTTTGGTTATAATGGCATTCGCCATGGCTAGAAGATTATCTTTAATTCTGGATCTCCTTACCTTGCTGTGACCTCAGTGCAGACTTGCCTAATTATATTGTATCTCCATTCATTCCCTTCATTTATATGTTTCTGTTTTACAGGACCAGAACCTGGCTGATCATTGCACTGACCTTTTTTGCGTAAATGCAGGACACCAGTCACATCAGCGCATTTTTGAGCTGTGCTTTTGGTCCTTCTCAAATGGACAATAAATAACTCAGATATATGTTTCTTCGAACCAAGAAAATGTAATTGTGCCTACTCTTTATTTTTCTGCTTTATGATTAAAGAAGAGTTTACCCAAGATTGTTTTTTATTTAAAGAAAATGCTGACAATCAGATCAATGATCAAACAGTTTTAAACTAGTGAAAATGTGTGTGTGAATAAACACTACTGGCAAATGAGATAGCAACAAACCCCCTGGGAGTAACAATTTTTAAGGAGAAAGTTCTATATGAAAAAGGTAAGTTTAATTGTCTTTCCAATCTGTTGTGATATAATAAATGTCTATTAATGTTTAGTAGCAAATTGAGTTTTAATTCTCATTGCTATTTTTGGCTGGAAGGTGACATGTAGTTTAAGTCTAAAACAGATTTATGTTTTACACCAGGATGATTTTCTTGCAAACTCTCCTCGAGTTAACTTCTTCACACCCCACAAGACATTTAATATAATTTTATTTCTAATAGACTGCAAGCCAATAGGACCAGATTTGCCATCACTGATGTTTTCAGTGAGAAATAATATCAATTAGGTCTATGCTGAAGATAAGTATATGTGATTACTTAAGTGTAACTGGCTTGGAAAACATTAGGAGGGTTATATTATTCAACCAAATGATACAAATTAAGAATAGTATTGATAGGAATAAAACTCAAAACATTCCTGACCTTGCCTGGTTGAGCGTATCTTATCAGCTCTTTTGTGGATGTTCTCAAAAAACAGAATTAATAAGTGAGAAATACCAAGTTTTAGAAATCTGAGTTCACTTTTTAACACAAGTTGCCAGGATGAATGTTCTCCATATTAGAAGGATGACTCATCTTGGGTCCTTGACACACAATTCCCAAAGTCAGTGGACTAAACGAAGAGGAGGGCATGTGTGGTAGGGAAGGGATCTAGTGAGAAAAACATACAAAGCATGTTCATGCAGTCTGACTTGGAGAAGCAGCTGAGTAAAGCAATGTCATTACAGAGTTAAATAAAGAGATAAAAGCAGTAACGCAGAAAGAAATTTCTGGGTGAGGGAAAAACATAAATATGGAGACCAAGAATTACTAAATCTAAATATCAGATGTGACAGGTCCACAAAATTAAATAAGCAGCAGAAATAAGAATAAAGGTGCTACTACACGTACACACACATAGCTCCCTAAAGCAAAAACAAGTGTGGTACTAAAAAGAAAAAGAAAAAGGTTATTTTCCACATTAAACACACTATTTTCCTCATGTTATAACTGAAATGAAGTATGGTTCCTTTGATTCTGGAAACAACAAATATTTACCTACTGCATTTTTTTCTGTGTCGGCACGTTTATTATTTGTATCCCAACAGTGTCCAGAGGCCACAGCCCAGCCCAAAGCCCCATGGTGCTAGGTGCTGTATGTATCCATAATAAGAGAGAGTTCCTGTCCCAAAAAGCTTACAATACAAATGGACAAGATACGCAAAGGGTGGGCGAAAGATAATTTTACCCTTATTTTGCAGAAGAGGAACAATGGTTCAGTGAAATTAAGGCTACGATTTTCAAACTTGGGTGCCTAAAGTTAACCTTGAAATTTAGGCACTCGAGTGTGTTGCTTTTCAGCTGGCCTCAGCCCGATCGAAAATCAGCCCTTTTATTTCAGTACCTAAATATGGGCTGAGAAGCCAAACTTTAGCCACCTTTGTCCTTTGGTGACTTCCTCAAAGCCACACAAAACAGTCCACACCAAGGATGACAACTGAACCCAGAACTGAATCCCCACTTCGTTACCTTACCCACAAAACCATCTTTCCTCTCCTAGGTACCGATCTGTTTTCTTTACAATTATTGTAAGAAACCGTGGTCATGTCTAAAGAGACTGTGATGGGGTAGGGTTTTCTCAACCCTGGATCCTCACTGCAAACAGTGCAGTCCTTAACGCACACCAGTGGCAAGGTCAACACTCAGTCCTTTATTTACAATGTGCTTTACAAATGTTTCTTCCCCCCAGCACAAGGCCGTTCCACCTGACTTTTCCTACTACCACGGCATAGGACATAAGGGAGCCAAGATCTCATCTTTCTGAGCTATTGGGCTACTCCAGCCCTTCCTTCTGGGCTCCCCACCACCTGTCTCTCTTCTAAGTGTTTCCATCTGAATTAGCCAGCTAATTAGTTGATCACTTGGTACTTAAACTATCACCTCATCATTCTACCCCAATTCTAAAGTCCACAGAGTGGTGTGTCAACTTTAGCTACTCACACTGTCACGGAGACCCAACAACTATCACTAGCAAGAGCGCTTCAAGTTATCGCTCCCCTAAAACTCTTCCAAGATTACCACCACTGGGCTGAATTCTATAGGTCAACCTGGATGACACTGAACCCACTAGCAATGCTCCCACTGACGCCTTCGGATGCAAGATGGACTCTTTCGCCCTTACTCTACCACTGAACCCACTAGCAATGCTCCCACTGACACCTTTGGATGCAAGATGCACTCTTCTGCCCTTACTCCGCCACCTCCCCATCGCCTTCAGTAGCTAGGAGGACACTAGAGAATTTGGCTAACACTGCACAACCACTTTCTGAGCAATATGTCCAAATGACTAAATTGGTGCCAGTTTCTGAGCTGTTACACTGGTATAAATCCAGGATCAGTCCACTGGTCTCAAGATCAGAATGTAGGTCACCAACTACACCTTCTTTGCCGTTAATAAAGAATACCTTACAATCCTATGGTGCCTTCCCTTGGGAAGGATGCCAAAGCACTTGACAGTCCTAGGATCCACTGCCCCACAATGAAATAGCTGCTATTTCCTGGGTATAACAAGGCAGACATTATGTACCAGAAATACTACACTTAAAAAAAAAAGCTGGGGCTTTAGGTGAATGATTAACCCTCCAAAATCTGATTTTTAAATAGAAAGCACCTTTTCTTTCAAAGAAAAACAAACCATTTTAAGCAAGTGCCCATTTTAAAGGGTACTATAAAATTTCCAAACAATAAAACGTTGGGGTGGGTGAAAGGTTAAAATATAATTAATTCCTTGAGTGCTTTCTTGCAGAAATTAATTGCTAGGACAATCAGGACAAGCATGCTTTTAAAGAAGAGAACTGGTTTTGGGTGGCTGAATAAGGAATGTGATATACTTTCCCTCTTTTTCATGCCTCATAGGCAGAGTACGGGCATTAAGCAGTCAAAAGAGAAAACACACCTATTTTGAAATTAGCCAATCTAAGATGTGCTTGCCTGAATAAGCCTCAAATTAAACACATTCCTTAATGGCCTATTATAGAGTATCAGTCACTAAAAAAGCCAAGGGGAATTGAAGGCTGTTCCTACCGAGGGAGGTTATCTAAGGTTCCAAGCAGATGATGCAATATTTCTGCTCTAACATTTTAAAGAGAGACTTTACAGAAGACAAAACAAGTATATCTTTCTTCCACACTTTCTATTTATTTCATTTCCATATGTATTATGGACAGTTCTACTGACTACATATATGAAGAGAGCCAGATTGCCTGGATATCATGAACACCGAGATCATGTTCTCTTTTTATATTTTTCTCTGTTTGATTTTGTTTTTTAAAGAAAAGTCAGAATGTTTTCTGCAGAAACATTTCCAGTGCTGAGTTTTCAAAAATGTATATGTTTATAAAAATAATTATTTTAATATGCTATTCTCCCCTTCCTTTACTGGTCTTCTGTACAGTGTGATCCTCCAAAAATTAAGGGTGTGCACACATTTGTGCATTGAGAGTTGTCGCACTGACGTCAGTGAGATGAATCATAAACTTGGATTTTCAAAGGCGCCTATGGGAGTTAGCCATCCATCTCCCATTGAAATTCACAGTGCATGAAATTAAGCAAGTATGCAAGTCCTTGCCACATGCGGGCCATTGTGACGATTTTACTTACATTAAGAGTCTCAACAGCAGTTTACAAAACTGAAGGAATTTTACAAAAGTTTGAAACCTTTCAGTGATATTTTGCAACTTTAAAAAAAAATTAACATGACAATATCTATGAAAATAAACAAATGTTATACACATACACACACATATAGAAAGATATATAGACTCAAATTTCAAAATAGCAGCTAGTCAGGCATCTAATGCTAAGATATCATTCACTTAGGCTCTGATAATAACACAAAGTCTGAGAATGAAATTAAATGCATAGTTAGAATGGCTCTTTAGAAAGCTGTATGGATATTTTGCCCTTCCATGAATAGGACTTTTTATCTTCTGCCTTAATACATTTAGAGAATTACTTGATTATGTGGATTATTACAAGGAAAACCAAACTTCTGATTTTATCCACAGTCCAGTGGCATAATTGAGCAGAGGTAAAATGTCACACTAGTCTGCAAAAAATGGTTACTTTTGGATACTATGTTTGATTCTAGAGAAGTATATAAGCATCTGTGTCACCTGTACAGTAAGATAAATTGCCTGATGCATGGAAGTGTCAGCTGCTGTGTTTTGCAAGACAGCTCTGTAGCTAGCCAAATTTTGTTCCATGCACAAGACTGTTGTGTGAGATCAATGAGTAGGAGGGGGGATCCCCTTTGATGGAGAACAGAGTAAGTTCATGTTTCAGACACCCCACAACTGGAAATTTCGAAAACACTCAGTACCGGCCTACCTCTGCTCCTGTTAATGGTAAAACTCCCATTGCTCAATAAGCATAGTTAGGACAATACTCCATTCTTTTGAAAATCTCACCTTAAATATAGTGGCCATGAAGCTTTGTCCCTATACTTTATGATCATGGCTGCAAAAGGAATGGTTATAAAAGTAATATTTCGTCCAATAATTTGAAAAGCCATTCAAGACAGACAATAAATGATAACTGTTGTAACTACTAGGAGTATCTACCTTAGAAGAAAAAAAAGATTCTAATGTTTTGTTAAAGCAATCACCCCTTTGTCTGCACTCTCCCCTTTAGAAGGGAGAGGCGCATAGAGCGCTGGGCTTCAAAAGTAACCACAATTGGCAAATTGTGCAGAAAGATATATCATGTAATTCTTTAGCACTTGGCTCCAGCCAGGAATTGACCAAGAGAGAACACAGATAGATAGATTTCCCATCACAGCCTAACAGAGCCAACTGATGGCTAAAAGTCTGACATCACAGCCCTTTCACCCAACACTTACCTTACATTTATAGCAGTTTCTCTCTAGCATGACGACACACGAAGAGACCCAAAACAAATTATAAATAAATTGAAAAAGAAGAGTCTATTTCAATTAAAGGAAGGTCGAGATCTCTAACTGATCTAACTTTGCCAACAACAAAAGAAAAGACAATTCCTAACATTCATTTTCTATCAAGGAACATTCTCCGGTTCAGCTTGCCCACTCCTTCCGGTTATAGTCACTCACTCGGTAGGCTATTATTTTTTTGGTTCAATCCCTCTCCCAATCTAGTTGTCCATTCTACCTTCCATACTCAGTCCTCCCTCTTTCTCAGTCTTTATTTCCATTGGGAGCACAGGATAAATTGAATACGGTTTTGGTTATTTGGATTCATGATTATACCGTACATGAATCAGGAGGGCAAAAACCCAGCCAAAAATTGCCTCCTAACTGGACAAAAATAGCAGCAAGCCTTTATAAATTGGATTTGAGCACGATGAGCAGCCTGTCAGTTTGGTGACAAATGCAGCAATGTAAAGCCAATGCACTAAATCTCAGCAGATCTCAATTCTAGGGGGCTGAAGTCCCAAGCTGGATCTTGCGGGTGGGATGGGAGAGTGTGTGGAGGGTCAGTAACATGTTGCCCATATTTTAACAAGGAGTTTCCAGAGTCATTTGTCTTCTGAGTCTGTGATTACAAAAAAAGAAAAGAAAGAAAAATCTATGCCAAGGGTGTGCATAGGCCAGAGCGCAGAGGAGTAATGGGTGAGATAATACAGGCATAAATGCTTGCAGGGACTTGGAAAGCTCTGCTTGGCAAGCAGCTTTATAGTAAGGGCAAGTATTTATTATTTATCCATGAGAAATTATTTTTCATGCACCAGAGTGTGCAGCGTGTGCATTTGACAAGGAACAGGGATTGGAACCTTTTAAGTATCTCCTCTCCTGTTGTTGTAATTTTTCTTCTTGTTTTTTTCCCCCTTATAAAAATGCCTCTTCATTTGGAGCAATCTGATTCATTCAAAAGGCAAAACATTCAGTCTTCAGAAGTATGAGCCTGAGGGATAAAGTCAAGTCATTTCTGACAAGGGAGGGGTGGGGCAGAGGTACAAATCACCCCATCTTTCCCTTCAGAGGGATGGCTGGATTTTGTTGAAGGGCTCCCAATAGCCCTCTCCCACCAAGGAGGTCTTGAGGTCTACAAAGCCTGGCTCTGCAAAGTCAGTCATTAGCCCCTTCCCTTCCAAGGACAACCTACAAAATTTACCCCCAGGTATAAACCAAGGCAAATCCGCTGAAGCAGGAGGAAAGAAGCAGCTGAGACCCCATCTCTGTAGCTAGAGGCAGAGGGAGGAACCATGCTGCCCCTGTCCCCAGGTTTAGTATGTGAGTTAGGTTTGGAGTATATCCTAGAGAATCCCATTGCTGACTGTCCCCATGACCCCAAGGCTGGGCGAGGGCTCTGGGTGATTATAGTGAGCAGGAGTCAGATGTGGGGATGTGGAGGGAAAAAATGAACATTTTTCAGCCTTGACCAAAAACGCTAACTTTGGACCCTCAGTGAGAGTCATGCCTAACACCCCTCTCTATACCAGTATCAGCCTGCTCCGTCGCACCTGGTAACTCAGATCTGAGAGGAGAGACGTGGAGGAGCAGAGAAGTACACTCCACGCCCCTACTGCTGCCTGCACCTCCCCTCCACACACAGTACTACCAGCAGTGGCCTCTTGAGGAAGGTTTGGAGACAGACTCCATCCACTGGATTGCCCAACCGGCTCTACGCCTTCCTTCAGAAGTGCCTTCCCTGGAGCTGAACTTCGTGCAAGGAGGGAAGGGAATATTCTGTCCTCTGCCGCCAGCACCCTCTTGCTACAGCCTCCAGAACCAATGCCCACACATTGCCCTGTTACTAAGTACCCTGCACTCAGCCTCCAACCCCCACAGCACCATTCCCCAGCTTAGCCCCCCAAACCTATCACTGCCCAGCACCACCATTCCAACCCGCATCACCGTTTCTTCCCATAATCCCATACCCAGAAATCCTTGCAGACAACCAAGGACTGGGGTCACAGCAAGAAGCAGCAGACGGTTTTATGGAGGTGGGTGGAGAAAAGTCCAGGAGTCTGTGGACAAGACCCCCAGCACACAGCCCTCTCAAGAACAATCTGCACATTTAATAAGTGACTGGGAATTATCCTGTGAAAGGACAACAAATTCAGCCACAAGGCCATTTTGCTATTGAATGAAACATCCACTTCCTGCTGTCACCTGGCTTGGCTCTCACCAATCTGCTCAGAGGCAGAAAACTCCCTCATTGCAAACAGCCAAGAATGGGCTGAGAACCCTTTTCTGTCCATCCCTCCTAACTTCAGAGCTACTTAAACAAACGAGGAAAAAGATCAAGAAGCAGATCGGTATCTCAATAATGCAACTATCAAGAGGCACACAATCAGTTCAAGTACTCCTCTCTGTAAGGCTCTCTGTGTTACAACACTCTCTCTGTACATTACCTTCTACCAGCGTTCAAACACACTCACTCATGTTCACTTTTCAAAGGTAGGGGTGAGACGTTCTTTCACTGATCGTTCTGTGACCCAATCGAGTCTGTCCACACTGCTTTCCAAGTGACCGATGCTGTGCAATCACTTAGAACAGACCCGCTATGTTGTCCAGGTAAGCACTCTAGCCCCAAAAGTTCATGTCAGGGGTAACTGCTATTAAAGCTGCTATCACTGATTTGTCCCTTAAAAACATGATTCCTGAATAACTTGTGATCAGTGTAACTGCCTTCCTTACTCCCCATAGTTCTTTACTCAGAAGGGACTCAGCATCCCACTTAGCAGTGTGACTTTATCCAATGTCAGATGGAAAGTCACTTAGACTGGTTCACTCGATCTCATGAAGCCAGTGCCACATGTATAGTTTCACGGAATAACCACAATACACTACAAGACTGTATTGGAATTGAGCCTTCCTTAACTCCATTCACATTTTCTGTATGTCTCTTAGGTGTGCTTTAAATTGATGTAGTTTATATAAAATACAGTGGCCACCCTTTAAAAAGTTCCACTGTCATTGTAACTAATGTTAACATAGTATAGGGACAAATAGGGAACATCATAAATACCATTATCATGTTTTCTAGTTATCAAAGGCAAAACTGAAAAGTCTTTAAGGATGACCAGAGTAGCAAGCGCTCATCTGTACAAATGCAACAACTCTGTACATAGGTCTTTGCAATTCCAAGGGGAATCCATTTGAAAATCACTGTGGATTGAAGACATATGAATTCTATTTCCTTGGTACAAAGCAGACCTATGTTATAGTGATAGAGAAAAGCAAAATCAATATTGTTCAGCACCAATATTGATAACCCTCTAACCAAGGGACCTGTGATGTAAGAATCTACTCATTCTGTAGCAGTTCTAACCCATTCTTACTTCTAGAATGTATTATATTTCCACCTTATTCTCTCCAGTTTCTGAAAGAGTTTTTTCCCATTATAAAAAACTTTGAAGTGGAGACGAACACTACTAATTTTAATAGTTTTAGAAACACTGAAATCATGTATTACTTAGAAAACTGCACAGAAACCTCACCTGAACATTGCTGCTTGTCATATGTGTCAAAATACTGTATGTTGAGAATAAAACAAGTTTTAATTGATTCTTCTACAGCATTATCAGAATGAAAACTTTATTATGACAACCTGAGATAACGGAACAAGGTGATCTTTAGCAGTGTACTGGTATGCCCTGACTTTGATTGGCAGATAATTGTTCTTCCTGACAACATGGTAGTGTATACAAAACAAAATAGCAAAACACGCCTTAAACAACATTTAAATCAAGGCATCAGTGCATTCCTCAAACATCAGTAATTAAGGTCTGATTTACTGAACTCTGCCGGACTGTTCTCCTGTTTATTAATGTAGCGTTTGCTTATCCAGTGAACAGAAAAATACATCTCCAGCTTATTTCAGAACAAGTTTTTAACCCCAAAATATCAAATAATTTAGTCCCAAAAGCTATGGGGTGGTAACCTTAATCCATAAATTACCATAGGCACATTCAGGATATATTAGATAGCTAGAATTGTGCACAATGGATAAATTGCTACATGACACTGAGAGGTCAGATTATTAAATACGTTAGGTTCACACAAGGATATATAAACAAGCATTAGCTGACCACTGAAGACCTCAGTAAGAGGCTGTATACCTTTCAACCATTTTGGTCTTCTCGTTTATAGTGAGCTCGGCCATTTTTGAAACTGTGCTGACCCCTCCCCCTGCACATCTTTGATGGTTGCATGCATTGAAACCAGGCTTGTGGTGAGAAAAGAGCTAGGTTATAAGCGCATTGCTAAAACAATAAATACCAGCTACGTAACTACCAACGTCAGAAAAGATTGAGCAAAAAGATCAGCACAGAACTGCAGAATTTCTTGGCTGGTGTGAGCAGATTCTGTTACTTCTGAACTATGAACATGAGTTCCAGGAGGCTAACAGAAAGGACCATAATGTGAAGGATGATTGTAGAGAGTAATACACTGATTCTCCACTGGCTTGGGCAGCAACTCAGGCAGTGCATGGCAGGTGTGCAATGCCACCATTATGATCTGGCCGTGTTTCACACTGGGGATGGCCAAAGTTGTGTTTCTTTTTGACAAAAAAATGCCTTTTGTACTATTCAAACATCGTCACCATTTTTTTTAGATCGCTCAAAATTTTCCATTTTTTTAAATGAAAAATTTTCAGTTACCATAAATAGAATCAGAACAAGATTTTTGTTTAGTTTCTTCTTCTCCCAACTTTTCCCTCCTTCCCCAACCTTTTCCAAAAGGATAAAAAAATAAAAGCAGGGTGATGGCGGTGGGACCAACATTTTGTTTTGAGCCCATTGTGGCAGAGAACTGGGCATTTGTGGCTGAGCCAGCACTCTGGTCACTGCAGCTCTCATCAATGGCTCAAGAGCAGGCCTGTCTCAGAGGAGCTGTCACTAATCGATGGATTGGGATGAGCTGAGAAGAACTAAGAGGCTAATTAGCCTATTAGGCAGAAGGTAGAAAAGACCCAGGAAGGAAGTGCAAAGAGAAGATAGACGAAGAGAGAGGGAGGATTTCAGAGTCAGAGCCTAGAGGGATCTTCCTCCTTCTTGGCCAGAGAAGCTAAGGAGTATGTGTTATTGTAAACACAGGGCTGCATGCCTCCCTAAAAGTGGTGGGGAGGACACTGTGAAATAAACCACACAAGGTGCTTACCAGAAGACGAACTCCGAGCTGTTTATAACTTGAGAGGAGCAGGACCCCAATCTGCAACATCAATTTTCTGAAGAAAAGAAAGGCCTGTTGTTCATCCACTTTGCCCAAGTATATAAAGCTACACAAGGTCCTAAGCTGGGCCTGTCTCTTCTCTCATCACATTGGCTTTACACTCATGTAACTGCATTTAAATCAATGGAGGAGATGCTCCTGTTTTACACCGCTATGAGCGAGAGGAAAATTAGGGCCTCTGAGTTTTTTTATATCTAGTTATAGGAGGTATTAAATACACTTCAAAGATGACAACATCGCATCTATGCCTTTTAGCACAGGAAGTCCCACATGTGCAGCAAGGCTATAATAATGGTAGGCAGAAGCTTCATTGCTCCAGATTTAATATCTTAGATTTGTCTGAAACTTAAATTCCTGAAGGGTGCAAAGACACCAGCATCATCAGAAGCATTTGTAATTAGACAGGTATTTTTCACCAATGAAGATGACCTAGGTTGTGAGTATAATGAGTGTTAATGGACACCTACAGCACACTTTGCAGACATCATTCATCATTTAAAAAAGAAAGTGGTTTAAGACTTGCTAACTTTTCCCCTCCAAAAATTCAAACGTTAAAGGTATCCTTGACAGAAACGGTCTGGCCACTAACACTAACTGTTTCTTATATGCATCAGGAAAGATGTAGTGCCACGCGGGATTAAATGGGATTTACAGAAAAGAAGCCATAAATCGTTGTCAGCCTCTTAGAAATTAACATTTAATACAACTAGCTTAGAGTACTTCACTTCTCTCTCAGTTGAGGTACCAATTATAGTACTTCTGCAATAAATTTTAATCATTGTTGTTAATGGCTCCCCCAATTTATTTTATCCCCTTTCTGCACAAATGATCTCTGCTTAAAATCCCATGATTCAAATTAATTTCTTCATGAGCAGAATACCACAAACTTTTGGACCGTGACCCATAATAAAAGCTGCAGCCCTACTCAATGACATATAAAGGAACACCAGACATGCCTTGGTGTATGTCAAACTCAGTCAGAATTTGCAGTTATAGTGCAGCCAAAGGACATTTACTTCATGGTTTTTTTCTATTTTCTAGAACGCTCTACTTTCTTTCTCAGGAGAAAAATTTTCTTTTCTTACTGTAAGAATTGTATGTACATATACATAATTCTTACAGTAAGTGTATCTATATATACACATTTTTTAGCACCACAAATGTTGCATTGTTTGGTTGGTTAGTTAAGATTTAATGGGCATGTAGCTAGTAGTTTGTTAATCTAACAAGCAATTTTATATTCCTCAAGGGTGGGGGGAGGGGAATGATAGACCTGCAGAACATCACTGCTTGTGGAACACAGAAGTAAGAGTGAAATCTATTTACCCGACAGGCCCAAACAGAAGCCAGTAATTAATGACTGTCAAAGCATGAGTGAGTTATAGATGCCTTTTCTAATAAGCAAAATGTACTACTGCAGCACATAGCTCATTGTAAACTCATAGAACAAACAGTGCATTTAAAACAATGTTAAAAGGGGTGATAAAAGTATACGAAATAGCGAATGGTGTAGAGAAGGTAGAAGTGGAACTGTTAGTCATAGTGTCATAAGAAAAGATCAAGGGGGCATGCAATGAATTTTAAACAGGGTAAATTCAAAACTGCTAAAAAGAATTACTTTTCTCAGACAAATCACAATTAGACTGTGGAACTCATTGTCACAAGACTTCTACAAGGCCAAGAGCATCACGGTGTTTTAAATTTTATAGATGTCTAAATAAATTAGAGATTCATAGCAGAAACTGAGACATTGAGAGGAAACATCCCCTGGAGGCAGGTAATCTCATATCAGCCCAGTGCCTGGCTTCTTTCTCTGATGCTGGTCACTACTGGAGAGAGGACTTTGGAAAAAATGGACCAGTGGCCTGACCCAGTCTGGCAATTCCTATGTTTTTAAAGGTCTAACAGAACAGGATAAACTACAGTGCAAGACACAATCAAAAGGGAGGGAGAGCTCAGTGGTTTGAGCACTGGCCTGCTAAACTCAGGGTTGTGAGCTCAAATCCTTGAGGGGGCTGTTTAGGGTTCTGGGGCAAAAATCTGTCTGGGGATTGGTCCTGCTTTGAGCAGGGGATTGGACTAGATGACCTCCAGAGGTCCCTTCCAACCCTGATAGTCTATGATTCTATGTGTGTCACTGTATCACATAGGTTTTGCAGTATAACTGGTCAAAAATGTTCACATTTCTAGATATTCTGATAAAAACAGTCACTTTTTTTGGAGAAACTAAAAATGTCTCTCTTTCTAGCCAGCTATTGTTTTTATACTTCCTTCCTGTTGCTGTGGCTAGTTCTGTGCAGTAGAACTTGGTAGTCTTAAAACACAAACAGTACCTTACAGTGTCCTGCTTTTGCAGGAGGGGCAGGCTGGAGGAGTAGCAGATCACGTCAGTCTTTGGACTCTCTGGCTGGGAAAAGACATTGATGGATATCTGCAATACGAAGTCTATATTCTGGCTGTTACCTGTATCCCCAGTTGATTCCAACCATCTGGGTTTTTCTATGGGTGGTAAATTTCCCTACAAACAAAGTTGTGCTCACTGCCTGCTCCATCCCCTGCACAGGCTTGGACTCTGCTGCGATACCAAATACTTTCTGGGCTCTTCGCCTGTGATGGGTTTTGGTGTGATGAAGTGTTCCATCACTCTAAGCATGAGGAGGCCAATTTCAGGGTTTTATCATGGCAATGATCAGGCAGAGCATGGACCCATCAAACAAAGCAATACATTTCATGGGGGATTTCCTCTTCGCTTTCAGCATACAAACGATAAGCCATATGGAGAGTTGGCAGAGGAGAGAGGACAGATGTCTGGAGACATTATAGTTACTCTGCTAACTGCTTGTGGGTTTGTTCATCAAGATTTGATTATCTTTTGTTCCATTCAGTGTTTATTTTTACTTTCTTTGCAGCTTTTAGACTGGGAGGGACGCGACTAATAATTCTTTATTATACAGCTCTCAAAACGCACAAGCTGCTTTGCTTGCAGAAGAAACGTCCTTGGCCGGAAATAGCTAAGATTAGACATGACACACAAGGAGGAAGAGAACAAGGAGAAGATGTGGGGATAATGGAAGAGAAGATGAAGTTTATGACATATATGAAGCACACGTGGTTGCTCTGTTTGGCAGGGAATCTAGCACAAGGATATGGTTGGACAAAATTTAATGACAAGAGGATACAAGTGAAACGACTGTGTTTTTCAGAGACTGACTAATGGGATGTGTGAATTCTGGTGCAGCTGGCCAGCCCCTGGCTTATATACTCTCCCTCGGATGTCAGGCTCTGCACCGTACTCAGAGGCTGAACAGCTCATCACAAGGTATTATTTCTCCACGGTGTTTCATACAGCCATAGTTTCCTTTTGAGTCCCCCCAGTCAGTTTGGAAATCATCCCTGTTGGATGTGGGTAACAATGTTAAGCGGCGAGGGGAGTTTGGGAGACACAAATGGTGGGGGGATGGTATTGTGCATCTTCTGAGGAGCTCCTTGTTCACTCTGTTTTGTGCCACGTGTCTGGTTTTGCCTTGGCATTATTATCCCTTCCCAGGAGTCAGGTGGCCACTAGCAATGTAGAGCTGCAGCCTCAGAATTGTGCCTGGGGCTGGAAAGAGAGAGTCCAAGTGGAACTGCAGCTTTCAGCTGGGCGTGGAGCCCAAAAAGCCTGTCATTGCAAAGGCACTGGCCTCATCCAGCTCCACTTAACTTGAAGTACAAAGGAGGCCGGCCAGATGCCACTGTATCTTGAGGGAGGTAAACACTTCATGAATCGAACAGAGGTAGAATTACTGAGGTCTGGGAGAAGCTATAAAATATTTTTTTTCCATGGCCGACAGGTATTCCTGGCTGGGTTTAAAGGGAAGCTCTCAGTGCCTTTTGCAACTGCGAGATCTCAGAAACTGGGTCAGAGAGAGATGTGGCAGGTAGTGACACTGCTGGTGACATTTTTGGAAGAATGGGAGTATCACCTATCATTGCCCCACTGGAAACGCACCTATCTAACATCTTCCACCCACTCATGTTTTGATGGCAAGAGATCTCTCTGCAGGCCAGGTAGGCTGGTAGGGAGAGGACGTGACCTTTTGAGTCCTCTTCATAGCAGATAATTTTTTTCTTAAGTGCCAACAGTGTGTTGGAACTGAGCAAGTCATAGAAGAAAGCAGAGCCCTTTCTCTGCAGAGTTTAGCATGAGCAAATGTTAGTACTAGGGGTAGTGCCATCTGCAAATTGTGTGTAACGTTAGGAGAATGAGCAGCTCTGTAGCTCTCAGAATACAACATGGATTGCATGCCTATGCCATCTGATTGTTCTGGTGTCTGATAAAACTACTGGCCTTTGTTCCACCAAAACTCACATCTCTGCCTCTCTTTCTTAATGTCATGGCAGCACTGCAAATGCACAGCAGACCCCACACTGCAGGCTATCGGTCAAACACCACTGCAATGCAGGCCAAGCACGCAAAACCTTATTTCAGCACAGAACCGCTGTTTATTCCCATTTCCCACCCCAATGCAAGACCCAGTAATGAAGGTGGAAGGGAGGTATAAGTGTGCAAATCCTCCTCTCTTATTTCTCTGCATCTAACATGATGTTCTAATGGGCAGAGTTGCAAGGGTGACCTGTGTTTGTACAGGAGGTGGTAATAGTCCTTCAACATGGAAATCCAACTCTATAAATAGTGAAATAAATAGGTCCGCTGACATGTGGGCTAACTATGTAAAACGTCTGCACCTTTCTATCATCCCCTGACTACAAGCCTGCCAAGCCAGTAAACAAGCACAGGGATATAGTCCCAAGTTCTTAACACAAGAGTGTTTTAAAATAGTTGCTTCTCAGAGGCTAAGAGGATGTTAACATCAAAACAGATGAGTTGATAATTAGCCACTTGCAAGAGCTTTATCTCCACAAGGAATAGATCTGTTGGTTTTAAATTCTCTGCCAGAACATAATGATGAAACCTATCACCCATGGGTGGACTGACCACCAGTAAACAGCGTTGTTGGGTTTTTTGGTTCGTTTTTTTTTTTTTAAGTTATATCGCTTCTAATGAAACCCTACAAAACCACCAACATAGTTCATGAATATCTGGATTGAACCATACACCTCTCCTATCTTAATTAAGGTAAAAACCTTAAAGCCATGGATAAAGGGGTGAGTTTAATAACTAGCTTCCTGATTATTTTGGAAAGGTATTATATTTCACAAGATATCTAAGCCAATCATTTATTTGGTTTTAATTTCTCAGAATAGAATGGAAGATGCACAAAAATCAGAACCACACAAAGTTTGGAATAATTAAGGGTCCAGTTCTCAGGTCTAGCCTTTTGCACCTAATGCAGATCAGGAAGAAGTAGTGCAAAGGTGGCTTTATGCCAACTTCACTCTCCTCCAGTCCTTGGTCTGTGAGCCACACCCCACCGTATAATGTAGAGCAGCCTGAAAGCTGCTCTCAGTATTCTCAACCCTGAGTGTTCAAAAAGTACTAGTCTGGCCTCAAAAATCATTAGATTTTTAAAATAATAATACATTCTGGGATGTTTGTCTTTTGTGTGTGTGTGTGTGTGTGTGTGTGTGTGTGTGTGTGTGTGTGTGTGTGTGTGTGTGTGTGTGTGTGTGTGTGTGTGTGTGTGCACGTGTGTATTTTAAGTGGAGATTCTCATGTAATCACTTGATTCCAGAAGTTGGGGCTTTAAGGAAAACACCAAATAACACGACTTGTGATAAAATTGAAAGAGGAGGCAACACTTCAGTCCACTTTGCACTTGTTGCCCTGAGCTTCCAAGGAGTTGCTCCAGCATCTAGCCATGCAACTGTATCACCAGCCCTAGCAGCAGTATCTGGAAAAAAAAAGAGAGATGCTGGGAGATGCTACAGTGTTCCCTCAGCACCAGAGGAATGCCCCGCTCCAGGGAAGTACCCCTAGGAGTCTTTAAACTGGGTTGAGGGCTGATTTGCACTGTCGAAGCAGCACATAGAGGGTACTTTCTACGCTGCAGCTCGGAGCAAGCCTCTCAGCAGCGTCGACAGACCTTCGCTTGAGCTAGCACATTGAAAATAGCAGTGTGGCTGTTGTGGCTCCGGCAGAGACTCAGGGCAGCCCCCCGAGATCAATCCAAGGGGGTAGGCTGGGCTTGAGAGCCTGAGCTGCTGTCCGAGCTGCAACCTCCACTCTGCTCCTTTGAGTGCACTAGCTCAAACAGGGCTAGCACAAGTCTTTCTACCCATAATAATACTGACCCTGCCATGGAGATAGCACTTCCTAATTTCAAAGCATCCTAGGAGGGCCCAAGCCAGAGCCCACTGAAGTCAATGGTAAGGTCGAAGTCCTAGTTCCATCCAAGTCAATGGCAGAACTCTCACTGATTTCAAGGCAAGCGGGCTTCAGCCTTAATTAATTAAAAAGAAAGATTGTAAAGCTTAGGTAAGGGGATGAATTACCAAATGCTGTACAGGATAGCTAACTATTTAATTATGCCAAAGTAGAATAAAGAGGCAGAACTATTTTAATCACAGAATAAAAATATCAATATACAATCAATATATGTGGATGCAATCCCTAGATGTGCAAATTAATAACATTAATTTTGTATGGAATAAAGCAAAGAGCTTTTAATCATAAAGCTAAATTTTAACAAGAGACTGATTTTCAGAGCCGCTGAACTCAATGCCTCTGGACCTATAGACCACCTAGAGTTGGTTCTGAATATCTATCTCCCCCTTATCCTTTTCTTATTTTAAAAATCAGCAGAGTTTCTATTAAAAAAACATAGTTCCTAAGGCTAGACATATATTTAATTCTAACTGAGGAAGCAATTGCCTTCCTAGGTCTTACCCTCTTCCTTACCCTGCAGAGCGCATAATGAAATGCAAACACCTTACAAACATAAATGAGAAGGCCTGGACAACAATAGGATTTTGGGAGATCATCAGCT
The DNA here is from genome assembly GCF_007399415.2 of Gopherus evgoodei. Classification (NCBI taxonomy): domain Eukaryota; kingdom Metazoa; phylum Chordata; order Testudines; family Testudinidae; genus Gopherus; species Gopherus evgoodei. Next base: position 139,714,859 of record NC_044326.1, read on the forward strand.
CAGAACTAGACATATCTAGTGTTCAAAATACTTACCCCTTCTGGGCAATAGCTCTCCCAATGTATTGTGGGGAGTGACTATGCTACCGAGGTGTGTCCTTTCACCAGTTACCAGGCACTCTTTATATAAAGGCACTACCATCCTGATAGCTTGGGTTGAGCTTCGTGGCACATGTCTGCACTATACCAGTTTCACACACCACTCACTCAATATGTGGTCTGCATGCACTGTGCTCAAGGTGGAGCCTGGGGTGGCTTTCCTGGCAGCAGACTCTTCTTTTGTTACCTTGAAGTCCTGATTTAGAATCCAGAGGGGCTGTCCCAAGGCATTGCCTGAAGATCCTGGGTTTCAGCGTTGACTACATGGTTCTGCTACACACCAGAGATCAACCCCAAACCCAACAAGAGTCCTGCAGGCGTCAGTCCTTCAAATCCCACCCAAGCTTTTTCCTGTGGTTACAAGTTCAAAACGGCCTCAGCTTAGAACAAGCAGCCCCATGCTTGTCAGTCTTTCCTTTACACAGTGTGGACCGTTGAGCTTCAGATTCCGGAAAGGGGTAAACCATCGACAATGGCTCCATCTTTAGGACATAGCTCCAAGATGCGGAGTTTCTGCATAACCAAAACTGGTGCATTCACCTCCCACTAGAGATCCCACAAGCAAAGCACTTGGTACTGTTTGTCCAAAAGTCCCTTCTTGTCAGCCTTTGTTCAGTACAATCCTTTGAAGTTCATAACATCTCCCAGAGCCTACAATAACACATGAAACTTTGCAACCTCCCTCTGAAGAACCTGGCATTGGCCACTGTTGGAAGACAGGATACTGGGCTAGATGAACCTTAGGTCCGACCCAGTATGGCTGTTCTTACTTAATGAAATGGACTCCAAAGATACTTGAATCTAATTCAATGAGATTTTCCAAGGTTATTGAAGGAAATTGCCCTGTCATCCTCCTCTCCAATGCATCACTCCACCAGGAATATCAGGTACTGGGGTCCTCCCCATGCACAAAGCTAACTAGGGAAGTAGATGACAGTGGTGAGGACCAGGCAGATCATAAATCCTGACACTAGCACTGAGATCTCGCATGGCATTTTGTACTGTGACGACAAATGGAACCTTTTATACTTACAGCAAACTTGGATGTTGTGCTGAGTGTACAAAAAACGTGATTTTCAGGGACACTGACAATGTTAAAGAAAGAGATTGAGAAAGTAGTTTTAGTCTATTGAGGTGTTGTGACCACAACTAATTACACTACTTATAATAATCTCACTATTGGCCTGCATACCCCCTGTCCACAAATTGTATCCACTTGCTGTCCCATGTCATATACTTAGATTCTAACCTCTTCGGGGCAGGGATTATCATTCGCTATGTATGTGTACAGCACTTAGCACAATGAGGACCTATCCCTGATTGGGGACCTCAAGATGCCAGCATGACACAAAGATTAACTAAGATGATTTATGGATACTAGGATTAGTTATAATATTGATAATAATTAATAATAAATACTTAGCATTTCTGTTGTACATCTTTGAAACACAAGTAATTGGGCTCAAAACAGGAGCAGTTGGATGAAATTCTCCAGCTCATGTCACGCAGGAGCTCAGATTAGATAATCTAATGGTCCTGTCTGGCCTTAGACTCCGTGAGTCTCTGTAGTGCTGTACAAACATTTATAGCCAAGTCATTCTCACAACTCCCCTATAATGTACGTAATTATACTTATTTGAAAGGTGGGGAAACAGACATAGAGAAGTTAGGAAATATACACAAGGCTGCCCAGGAAATCAGTGTCAGTGCTTGGATTTGAATTCAGGAGTTCCTGGCCTCAAGTTAATCCACTAGTGTACAGCGGCTTTTACCAGTGGTCACTTTCTTTTCAGCTTTGGTCCAATGAGACACCTCTGTTATTATTTCTACTGTACACCTGTACTACTTCCGGGCTAAGCTTTACCACACCCTAACCATCTTACACTGCAAGTAGCCCCTACTGATTATGAAGGAACCCATAATGGAGCAAGATACCACTCATTGAGAGCAATGTTGGCAGAATCCAGACCTAAACATGGGGGAAGGCTAGGACAGTGAAGGTGGTAGAAGTCTCCAAAAGAAAGGAGAAAAAAGCATTAACTGCCATTGATTTATTTCTTCATCCTGGGTTGTTATAAGTGCTGGTTATATCTGTGCAACATCATAAAGATCTCTCTGAGAGAAAGAGAGAGGTCAACAGGATCATTTAATTTGGACTGGCTAGTTATGAAAAAGAGTGACCCTGTTGAGTTTGGCTCATTTCTGGGGGTTGATTTATGGTCCCTATTTATTCCAGCCTCAGGAGATCTCTACAGTCCAAAGTGAAAATTAAAGGATTGTAAATAGTGTGTGTGTTTTTGTTACAAAAATTTGCACTAAACTGCCCTGCTTTCAGAATTCACTACAATCTAAAACTCAACCACTGAAAGGTTCATTGAATGTAACAACCTATATGTTCACCCCTTTTACAAGACCATGATAAATTTCATCCAAAGTATGTCTGGTGAAATGGTACTTGAAAACTCATGATTTACTGATCATTATTGTCCTGGTAAAATATGTGTGGCTACATCGTATGTAAAGTCATAGGGTTCTACTATATGATATCACTAAAGACATGCGCAAGAGTCACAAACTAGTTCCACAGAAACAAAAGGTTAGCTGATGCCTCAGCAAGGTGTCAACAAAATCAAACTATTGTCTGGTTAAGTGGCCATTCCTTGGCAGGAAAGAGGATGTGGGTGAAAATCTACATGATGACAAAGAAAGAACTGGGGGTTCCCATCCACATAGACTTTCTGTCTCCTGAACCTCAGATACAGATGATTCTCTAATAAGAGAACAGACCGTAAGAGAGGAGATGTCCCAAAGTTTTCCTCCCTTTCTCTCTCTCCACGGCATCCACAACACCTGAAGAACAAAGGAAACAGCTTTGGACTGGGGGAGGGTGTGACATGTTGAACACCGCCCCCTTCCCTGCGTCTGGGATGCCACCTGATGTACTGATGTTTCACTGAGCCTCTCCTGCTACACCAGCCTGGATTCCCTCTCCCTGTTTCACTGAATTAGGCTCTCCAGCCTCTTGCAGCACACACACACACAGGTAGGGCCACATCCAGCTGCAGACACAGACTGAAGTCAGCATTATGTGAGAGGACTCAGCCAGCCCTCATGTGCACACTCCTTTTGGGAGATAAACCCAAAACAATACTGTCTTTCACTGTATAGAAAAATCTGCACAGCGCAAGTTCATAAAATTCTCCCTCTTCCTCAACGTGGAGAGAGATATGCACACTGTCTTGCCCCTCCCCCCCTTAGAAATTGCACAAACTTGGTTTAATAATCAACAAAAGAAATTTTATCAACTATAGAAGGCAGATTTTAAGTGGTTAAAGGAATAGCAAACAGAACAAAGCACATTACTACGCAAATAAAACAAAACGTGCAAACTAAGCTTGATTCATTAAAGAAACTGGCTACAACTAGTAATTTTTCACCCCAAATGCACCTTTACCTCGAAATAACGCTGTCCTCAGAAGCCAAAAAATCTTACCGCGTTACAGGTGAAACCGCGTTATATCGAACTTGCTTTTATCCACTGGAGTGCGCAGCCCTGCCCCCTCCGCCCCCTGGAGCACTGCTTTACCGTGTTATATCTGAATTCGTGTTATATTGGGGTAGAGGTGTATTGTCACAGGCAGATGAAAGAGAGTCTTGAAACCCATCTGCACTGGTCTGCAGCTTGAAACATCAGGTATTATTACTCACAGGCTAGACACCCTTCCAGCCTGGGCTCAACTCTTCCCCCACACCCCCGCTTCAGTTCTTGCTTCCAGCTGTTTCCCAGTGTCTCTTCAGGCAGGGAAGCAGAGGAGAACCTCAATGATGTCACTCCCCTGCCTTATATCTTTTGTCTTCAGTGGAAAAACCTTGGCATTCTAGCGGATGGGGTCCAGCACCAGAGGACTCAGACCCCTGTCTCTGCAGGGTCGTAGCAGTGATTACTCGCAGGCTGTTTGGAGTGTCCACAGGAAGACAAAGCTCTTTCAGGGTTCATTGTCTTTGCTAATGGCCCATTAGCTCTGTCTCACGTTTCCAGTTTAGTACCTGAAGGGCTAGTTGTGGGTAACACCCAAAGTAATACATTTGAAATACAGATATGTGGTCAATATTTCTAACTTCAGATACAGAAGTGATACAGGCATACAAATTGGATAATCACATTCAGTAAATCATAACCTTTAAAATGATATCTTAGATGAGCCATATTGCATAAAGTATATCTCAGTTCCGCCATACCCATATCTTAAGCATATTTCCATAAAGAACATGGAGTGTAACGTCACAGAGGGATCCTGACTGAAAGGTTCAGCCAGTAAGACTGCTAAAACGTGTGGGGAGGGAGACCGTTGCTTTAAATTCATTCTAGCTTGTTAAGTTAGGCATTAGTTACAATTTACTTTTATTTTCTTGTAACTAATTCAGACTTTTATGCCTCATTACTTGTAGTCACTTAAAATACATCTTTTGTAGTTAATAAACGTTTGTAGTTAATACACTTGAATTGTTTGGGAAACTCCATTTGGGATAACAGGGTTTGTGCATATTGTTTTCTATTAATAAGATCAGCTTGTACTGTCCAGGAGAGTGCTAGGCAGTACAAGATGCACATTGCTGGGGGAAAAGTCTGGGACTGGGAATTTGCTGGTGTTGCTCTGCAGTGTAATTCAAGGATGGATGGTTGTAGCACTCTGGGTGTAATTTACATTCTGGAGGCTGTGTGTGAGCAGACCAGGAATGGTTGCTCTCACAGCAAAGCAGTGTAAAAAGTACCCCAGGTTGGAGAAGAGAGGGGACACAACTGTTCATCGGTCCAGATTGTACCCTGGATAATGTCACACTGAGGTTCTCACATCTCTCAAGCGAGGCCATAAATTCAGATAGCCCTTGCTTCCTCATCAGTGCTGAGGTGGGATCATAGAAAAGTAGGGATGGAAGGGACTTCAGCAAGTCATTCCCGCTGCCCACCCACATGCTGAGACAGGATTAAGTATCCTTAGATCATCCCTGACAGCTGTTTGTCTAATCCATTCTTAAAACCTCCCGTAAGGGGGAATCCACAGCCTCCCTAGTAACCTGCTCCATTACTGACCTATCCTAAGAGGTAGAAAGTTTTCCTTGATCTCTAACGTAAATCACCCTTGTTGCAAACTATTTGTCCTACTTCTATGACTCTTATTTTTGTCCTACCCTTGGTGAACATGGAGAACAATTGACCCTGTCCTCTTTATAACAATCATTTCTACATTTGAAAACTTGCCAATTCCCAGCTTAACCTTCTCCTCCCCAGACTAAACATGCCCATTTCTTTCAACCTTTCCTCACAGGTCAGGTCTTCCAAATCTCCACTCATTTGCATTGCTCTCCTCTGGATTCTCTCCAATTTTTCTGCATTATTCTTAAAGTGGGATGCCCAGAACTGGAAACAGTACTCCAGCTGAGGTCTCACCAGCACTGAGTAGAGGAGGGCAGTTACCTCCTGTGCCTTACATACAACATTCCTGTGAATACAGCCCAGAATGATATTACCATTTTTTGCAACTGTATCACATTGTTGACTCATTCAGTTTGTGATCGATTATAACACCGAGATCCTTTTCTGCATTACTACCACTTAGCCAGTTATTCCCCAGGTTGTAGTTGTGCATTTGATTTTTCATTCCTAAATGTAGTACTTTGCACTTGTCTTTATTTAATTGCATCTTGCTGATTTCACACCAATTCTCCAATTTGTCAAGGTCATTTTGAATTCTAATCCTCTCCTTCAAAGTACTTGCAATCACTCCTAACCTGGTGTCACCTACAAATATTATAAGCATACTCAACACTCCATTCATGACAATATTGAATAGTACTGGACCCAGGACTCACCCTTGCAGGACCCCTCTAGCTACATCCTCCCAGTTTGACAGCACTTTGAGTATGGTCTTTTTTTGCATCCACCTTATAATTCAATTTTGCATCCACCTTATAATTTCATCTAGACCAGTGGTTCTCAAAGCCAGTCATTCAAGGTAAGCATCCTGACAGGCCAGGCCTGTTTGTTTACCTGCTGCATCCACAGGTTCGGCCGATCGCAGCTCCCACTGGCCACAGTTCGCCGCTCCAGGCCACTGGGGGCTGCAGAAAGTGGCATGGGCCAAGGGATGTGCTGGCCACCGCTTCCCGCAGCCCTCATTGGCCTGGACCAGCGAACCGCGGCCAGTGGGAGCCACGATCAGCCGAACCTGCAGAAGCAGCAGGTAAGCAAACCGGCCTGGCCCACCACGGGTTTTCCCTGAACAACTGGCGAACCGGCTTTGAGAACCACTGATCTAGACCACATTTCCTTAGTTTGCCTATGAGACTGTCATGTGGGACTGTGTCAAAAACCTTACTAAAATCAAGGTATATCACATGACCTGCTTATCCCATGTCCACCAGGCAAGTAACCCTGTCAAAGAAGGAAAGTAGGTTGATTTGGCATGATTCATTCTTTACAACAGCATCACACTGTTGACTCATATTCAGTCTGTGATCCAATATAACCTACAAGATCCTTTTCTGGGTTTATAGCTTTGACTTGAAACCACATGTAAATGGACAACTTTGCATGGGGTCAACCTGAAACCTGAGTTTCACTTTGCATTTTTACTTTGAATCTAATGGCTGGTCTACACTGGAGGGAGGGGGGTTTTCCAAACTAAGATACACAACTTATGCTATTTGCGTAGCTGAGGTTGAAGTATCTTAGTTCGAATTACCTGGCCGTCCTCACGGCGGTGAGAAGACTGCCGCGGCTCCCCCATCAACTGTGCTTACTCCTCCTCCTGAGGTGGAGTACGGGCATCGATTAGCAGATTGATTTATCGCTTCCAGATGAGACATGATAAATTGATCCCTGATACATCGAACACTACCTGCCGATCCGGTGGATAGTATGGACGTACTCTAAGAATCAAGATGATCCTTAAGGGGCGAGGGGACTCCAAACTCCCTCCAATACAAGGTACACTATACTCTAAATCCTACTCCTGATCTAATTCCCTGAAACTGCAAGGGTTCTTCTTACCTAATCCATTATTTTGTTGTGTCCTACTGTTGGAGAGTGTCCCTGTGGGTAGGGCACTGGCCTCGGACTCAGGAGACCTCCATTCAATTTCTCTTTCTGCCACTGGCTTGCTATTTTGACATTGATCTAGTCACATCTCCTTTCTGTGTCTTCATTTCCCCTCCCACCTTGTAGCTATCCTATTTAGATCAAAAGTTCTTGGGGGCAGAGACTGTCTCTCACCATATGTACCTATAGCACCTAGAACCATGAGGCATCTAGCACCTAGTATCGCATAAATAATAGCTGCCATTCATGGTAAGCGATGGTAATAGGCACCCTATGTTGTTTCTCAAAACCATGAAATCCCCACCCCCTTAATCTGAGGCAACCAAAAACCTTAGCACAAGTTTGTGTGTTCGTGATAATTAACCTGCTCATTTCTGGTTCTGATGGGGGAAAAAAGAACAAGGACTGCAGCAGCGTAAACCATTCCTCCTACCAACCAACACCTGCACCATGTCACTGTCAAGGCAAGGCACAATGCTAAACTGACCCCATTGTGCAATTTGCCAAACCAGGTGGGAGGGGTCGTCTCTCTCCATCTTCCCCTTCAAAGTTTTTGCAAAAGAGCTGTTAAAGTGACTGGTTCAAACAAAGGGATCCTTCACAATTATCAGGAAACCTTTAGAAAAGCCTGATGTTAAATGTAATGTTTTATATTGTTATCTCTCAAGCCTGAGAAAGAACGAAGTTGATGTCATACCCAGTGTTTGTTTCTCCTTCTGTGCACAGATATACTCAGTGCTGACGACTTCTTTCAGAAAGATACATTTGTTGAGAGAGATTATATGAAAAAATAATGCCTTGAAACTATTTTTTTCCTTTTAATTACAAAGTTTTAATATAGCACACAAGATAATGAGACCAGATTCTGCCACCCACTCACACTCACTGAATGGTGCATATCATACAATAGTTCCCAATGAAATCCACAGGGCTGCTTGAAGAAGTAAGAGCTTCTTAAGAAAACTAAGGGTTGCAGAATCTGGCCCCAAATGTCCCCTGGGGGTGGGGGGTTAAATGAATAGATAGGATTGGAGATGAGCCGTCATTCTGAAAGGGACTTTCGGCCCAATACAGCAAAACACTTTAATACATGTTTAATGTTAAGACTGTGCTTAAGTCCCACTGACAAAGTAAAATGCTTTGCTGAATCAGAGTCTTAGTGTGGAAGTAGCTGACAGTCTGTAGACATCTTCTCGAGACCTCCCTGCCATACTACCTACCAACCAGTCACTGACCTTCCAGCTTTCCTCATCTGGATGCTGAATTTGGGGCCTAGCTGTGTCTGTGCTGAGCCTTAATATGACATCGCTCACTGAAATGCCATCATGTATCTTAAGTGGAGTCTGGCTGATTCCAAATCTTTGCCAAATGGATTGGAGAGTTGTTCATTGTCTGGTGGTTCTGCAGGTACCTCTGAAATGCATGGTTGTCAAAATGTTCTTTTGAATCCTCTTAGAGCAACACTCCCCGTGATTGCCGTTCTCCTCTTACAGTTACCCCCAAGGGCCTACCGAATCTCCTGAAATCCATAACTCCTCATTTGTTTTTTTAAAGTATGTACTTTGATAAATCTGTGTATTTTTGTTACTCACAAAAATGTCTAAGCTTGTGGTCTCAGAGAGATCAGCTGGCAGAACACCTCGGGGCGCTGAAAGCAGTATTTTTCTAAGACAGAGTAAGCTACAATGCATTTCATTTTTTTGTAATTCATCCTCCTCTGCATTAATTTACAAAGTAAATTGTAAAACTGAGTCCAAAGTAACATAAAAGACTCTGTAAGGATGAGGCACATCTGCAACACCTCCGCTACACCCTGATCTCACTGTGGAGTAAATGTAGAAAGGCAGCAGGACAAAGGGGGCTGTGAAACAAGTTAAGCTAATCCTATTGGGTTCCAGGAAGTGGGGGGGCGGAAGCCCGGCCACGGCTAAAGGATCCCCCACCCCACCAGCCGAAGAGGAGGATCTACAGGACCTGGAAACCAACTGATTTCGGGGAACAACTAATGAAATAACAGGAATAGGAGTGCAGTCACAGAGTCAAAAGAAGGGAAACCTGACGGTGGGTAGACTTAACTGAGTAACCTGCCTAGCAGTGCAAAATGACATTTCTTCTGGGGAGGCACATAGGCACCACATGGCTCTCAGAGCTGCCACCAGTTTTGGGCCCAAGAACACATGCCAGATCAGAGCACGATGACTGGGAAAGCGACTGTGGCTGAACAAAAGATGCAACACATGCCTTGGACACACATCATGGCCACTCAAGAGTTGTCAAAATATATTTAACTGGAGAATATGTAGCACATTATGTACTGACAGTAGCCTCACATCATGGGACAAACTGAACCACAGGTCCTTCAGCCTGACATAAACAACGACATACACTGTATACTCAGTTGAAGCACAAGGCCTGCCAAAGGGACATGATCCAATACATTTATATTTGTGTCATGGTCTAATACCCCACTCTGAACCTTAGCGTCCAAAAGATGGGGTACCAGCATGAATTCCTCTAAGCTCAATTACCAGCTTAGTACTTGTAGCGCTGCCACTAACCAGGAATTCCAGTGCCTGGTACACTCTGGTCCCCCCAAAACCTTGCCCAGGGACCCCCAAGACCCAGACCCTCTGGATCTTAACACAAGGAAAGTAAACCCTTTCCCTCACCGTTGCCTCTCCCAGGCTTCCCCTCCCTGGGTTACCCTGGAAGATCACTGTGTGATTCAAACTCCATGAATCTTAAAACAGAGAGGACAATCCACCTTCCTCCTCCTTCTCTCTCCCCCTCCCAGACTCTCCCTGAGAGAGACAGTAATCCTAACACAGAGAGAAAATAACCTCTCTCTCCCCCTTCCCTCCTTTCTCCCCACCAATTCCCTGGTGAATCCAGACCCTGTCCCCTGGGGTCTCACACCAGAAAAAAAAAAAAACAATCAGGTTCTTAAACAAGAAAAGCTTTTAATTAAAGAAAGAAAAAAACAGTAAAAATGATCTTTGTAAATTTAAAATGGAATAGGTACAGGGTCTTTCAGCTATAGACACTGGGAACACCCTCCCAACCTAAGTATACAAGTACAAATTAAAATCCTTTCAGCAAAATACAAATTTGAACTCCTTCCAGCCAAATACACACTTGAACTCCTCCCAGCCAAATACACATTTGCAAATAAAGAAAACAAACACAAGTCTAACTCGCCTTATCACCTAGTACTCACTATTTTGAATCTATAAGAACCTGTATTAGGGAGATTGGAGAGAAACCTGGTTGCACGTCTGGTCCCTCTGAGCCCCCCGACTGAACAACAACCAAAAACTAACAGCACACACAAAAACTTCCCTCCCTCAAGATTTGAAAGTATCCTGTCCCCTGATTGGTCCTCTGGTCAGGTGACAGCCAGGCTCACTGAACTTGTTAACCCTTTACAGGCAAATGAGACATGAAGTACTTTTGTTCTATTAACTCTTAACTATCTGTTTATGACAATTTGGTACAGCATCTCTCATACAAACTGTATCCTCAGTGCACTGTGATGACTGAAGTAGCACAATTACAGGGAAAAAAAAAACACCTAATAGCAAAGGAAGGGGAAATTAAGAGGTAGGGGCCAGGGAGAAGAGATAGGAGAACTGGAGAAACACAGGAATGCTGCCCCAGCTGTTCCATCAGTGAGGAGATTGGGTGGAAGGAGAAAAGGGAGGCGCACACAACAGAGAGCGGAGGAGACAGAGATAAAGTCTGTGAGGTGCCTACTGTAGGGTGGGACAAGTCCCATGCACAATGTTTAAAACAAGGACGGCAATGCTAACCTGTGTAGAGAAGTAAATAGCATAATGAACAAGAGCTATTAAATGTATGTGAAGAGAGGCCAGGATGAAAAGGCATAACACTGTATAGGCCTTTAGTTTTCTGTAACGCCTTTTTCCAATCTCAAACGAGGGACTCAGACCTACTCCCATTGAAGTCAGCAGCAAAATGCCCATTGATGTCAGCAAATTTAGTATTGGGCTCATGCACTGGAATAATAGTCAGTTTCACTAGCTTGTAAAGAAAAATATGTACGGTCTCTTAATTGTTTCATTTCCTAGACTTTGAGTAATATTTTCAAGAGCACCTAAGTGACTTAGTAGCCTAAGTCCCATTGACTTTCAAGTGTCTACATCATTTCTGAAAAGGGAACTTAAGCTCCTAAGTCACTTAGGGCTTGTCTACATGAACATTTAGCCCATGACAAGCTGGGGCGTGAATCTGCTGCACACTAGCCTGCCACACACTAACTGTGACATGCATTAACTGTTCATCAATGCGCTCTGATGGGGCCCTCTACGTCAACGAGCACTAATGAGTTAATGAGCAACAGCATGATCACATGGACAGTTAGTGACATCAGCCTGTGTGGGGTAGATTCACACCCCTGCTGTAGACAAGCCTGGAGACACTTCTGAAAATGTGACCCTGGATCTCTGTTCTCTCTCTCCAGGCTGCACCAGCAGCATCGCTTCAGGCACTCTGACAATGTGACGTAATTTGCTACTTACATATTTATGGTTAAAACACCCATCTGTCTTGTTAGGAGGATTTTCAAAGTGCTGACCTCTGACCTCCAGAAGTCAGTGGCAAAACTCCTACCAGTGCATAGTTAGAGCAACACCGAGTGCTCTGGATGCCCCCCCAGCCTCGCCCCTTTATCTCTGCTCACACCTGCTCCTCCTGCTGCCTCCCCCACCCCAACCGCTGCCTTTTAGACGCTACTTCCATTCTGATGTTGGCAGCCTTTGAGACTCAGCCGGGCGGCAAAGATTAATCCGATAGTCTTAATGTTCACGATTAATTATCTTCTGAATCATTTTTTTTAAGCGTAATTATTGCTCACCCCTCCCCATAATCCATCATACCGAATCTGGTCCCTCTGATGAGCTGGTTTTAAGTCACGTGTGCGAGTCGCTTTCTGTTCCATTAGTTAAGCTTGGGGCTCAAGAGCAATTCAGACTGAGAACTGAGACCCTGGCACAAAATTAAGTTTGGAGTCAGCCAGTTACCCAGGCAAGGCTTCTACAGGTAAATGCAGGGACAATCAAATCTAATGATCTGTCTGATGAGCTGGCTGCTCTTGGCCCTTTCCAAGGTACCATGATGGGCCAAGGCTGTGAAAGGACCAAGTACCCCTGCCATCTCTCTGTGCAGCCCTGCGGGCATCCAGGACTCCAAAGGGAGTCATGATCCTGACCCTTTCCACCACTCATTGCACCAGCCCACAGATTACAACCAGTGTATAAGGGCAGTAAAGTCATGCAACAGCAGGCGTGCTCCCTCTGCGCAGCACACAGCTCGGGAGGCATCCTGTGTCCCTGAGACAGTGCTGCCCTCCGTGCTATTCTCACCACAGACGGGAAAAACGACCGCTGGGAACTGCGACACGGACAGCTGCAGCAGTGACAGGGCCAGCTCCAGGCACCAGCTTAGCAAGCAGGTGCTGGGGGCGGCCCCTCCGGAGAGGGGCGGCAGGTCCAGCTATTCGGCGGCAATTCGGCGGAGGGTCCCTCACTCCCGGTCGGAGCGAAGGACCTCCCACTGAATTGCCGCAGATCGCGATCGTGGCTTTTTTTTTCTTTTTTGTGTGTGTGTTTTTGTTTGTTTGCTTTGTTTTGGCTGTTTGAGGTGGCAAAACCCCCGGAGCCGGCCCTGAGTAGTGATCAGTCTCAGGCCCCAGAGAAGCATCTAGTCCGTATGTGCATGTTGGCATTCAGCTCCATCTGCAGGAACTGTACATTTCCAATAAAAGCAGACGAGGACAATGTCTTTATCCAGTGTCCACTGCCCACTCCTGTTGTCCTGAAAGAATGAGCCCATTTGCTGGTTCCAAATCAGGAAGCTCTGAGCTGCTACTAAGAAAGCCAAATGAAAAGAAAATTCAGCATATGTTAACATATTTGGGAATAACTACTAATGCCTCTATTCTGCTTCCGTACTCAACTCTGTGGAGAGGTGAGCACCAAAGCAAGGGCCAGTAAGTCTCGGACTTCTTTGAAAATGAGGTGGGATTCTCTGAAGAAACATGGCCCTGTGTTGTCCTTCTGTGGCTGCAGAGTATGAACTGAACGCCCATAAAGGGTAACGGCCCACCCGGTGGGATGATTGGGAATAGCTGTGTAAGAGGTCTGGTCTCGCTTTCAGGGCAACATTCCATATGATGAAAATCCTCCACAGTAAGTTACTCCTGGGACATTCCTCTGGCTTGGAGACCCCACGGATGAGAGACTGCACGAGTGGTAGGCAGGCCAGTAGCGCACAGAGCCTGAAAACTTGCAGCCACTTGCCCCTGGCCATTCTGCTTCGCTGGCAGGGGTATCTCCAGTGGAGAAGATGCATGGGAAAGTGGCCATTGCTTGTAGACATCTGCATCCTTTCCAAGAGGTCACCTGCTGCAGTTTGTTATAGAAAAAGGGGAAGTGACAGGCTTGGGTGGCTCAATCTTTTAATTACAAAGGCTACATTGTAAATGTTGGTTCTCAAATAAAGCTGTGGGGTAATGTTCAGCTCTGAAATTAGGATGAAACACATTTCAACTCTGCTTACTGTCTGCTGCTCTCCAGCAGCCACTTTGAGAGGATTTCTCTGACAGAGATGATGGGAGTTCCAGCGTTGTCGAGATTTGGTTTTGATATCTTTCAGATGTAGCTGGCATGCAACACTTTCAAAGGCATTCCACACACTCTACCACCTGCATTCTCTGCTTTGGGAATTAAGTGCACATTTTTCATTACAAATACTGACTGTAGCTCATTGATGTCTCATGTTTTCTAGTCTGCGTTTGTTCAACTTCATTTCATTTATTTTAAGAAAAAAGATGGCTCATTAGATGTGCTCTTCACAGACTGCTTTAAATATAGACTAGCCTACATACATTTTCATCTGTCTACATCTTATAGCTGTAACTTGAGTTATGTTTCTTTAGTAGCTAGTCACAAATCAAAAAAAGTAAGCAATACCATACAGTAAATTATGAATCACCATTTACAGCACTTCCGCCATGTTCATTAATTCTAAATTGGTAATACTAAAATATCCACAATATAACAAACTGAGCAACCCACACATCAGGATTTATTTCACTGCTGCCTTTGGCAATGAAGTCATTTTTCGGGTTTAAAGAGTGCTCTATATACTGCCACTCTGACCTAATGATCAAGCAATTGGCCAGTTAGCGGACTCAGCTTAAAGAGAGGGAAAATAGTTTAAGGAATTTAGGAGCACAAGTCCCATTGCCATTTGAGGAGCTCTGTGCTCCCACATCTCTTAGGTGTATTTGAAACTCTCCTTGTTCTTAAATTGATACTCTTGTTGTCTTTATATTATTGTTTTTGAGGGGAGCTAAACAGGGGGATGAAAAAAGCGTGATGCTGTGCCTTTGAGTTTATAACACAGTAAGACATGGCGGGCCAGATTTTCACAAGAACTCAGCCCACTCATTGCTCTCAAAGGGTGCTGAGGCGCGGCAACCCGGGTGCGGCGGCCTGGCGGTCACCATGAGGGCAGGAGTCAGGGAGCCTTCGGCGGCATTTCTGCAGGAGGTCCACCAGCCCCGCAGCTTCAGTGGCAATTCGGCAGTGGGCACACCGAAGGTGCAGGACCGGGAGATCACCCACAAAACCGCCACTGAATCTGTGTGACCGGCGGACCTCTCACAGAAATACCACCAAAGGCCGCCTGAGTGCCGTGCTTGGGGCGGCAAAAAACATAGAGCCGCCCCTGACTCTTCTGAAACTCAGGCCCAGCATAAATAAGATTCTTTACGGTTTTTTTTTTCCAAAATTTACAAGAATTATTTAAAGATGATTAAACTCATCCATATACTTGATTCTTTTCCCTACACGGAATAAGCTGCCATGCCATATAACTCTCAGGGCTTCAGTAAGACTTTTGAGAACATGCAGCCCCTAGTCTCCCTGGCAGTTGGCTTGGTTATGGCAC
Source organism: Gopherus evgoodei (assembly GCF_007399415.2). NCBI lineage: Eukaryota > Metazoa > Chordata > Testudines > Testudinidae > Gopherus > Gopherus evgoodei. The sequence continues at coordinate 139,730,027 of NC_044326.1, forward strand.
TCCGACAGCAGGAAGCTGATGGAAAACTGGCTTAACCGGCTACCTGGGGCTTCCTTGTAAATCAGCAGAGCACTTCCACTCCTTAACTCTTATAGCAAATTCCCTTGCGCTTCCTTGCACTGCTTTGAGTTTTACCCTTTCAGGGCTCAGTTAATGTCTCTGAGGCCCCAATCCTGTTTCCAAGTATGGTTGAGGTCACTTTCTGTTTAGAATATCTCGGCTTCAGAGTGACACAGACAGAGTGACAATCCTGGAAGATTTGTGTTGATTTGTGTGGGTAGTGACTGAGGAGTGTGTGCTGCAGTGAGGAGTTGCGTGTGTTTGGGGTTATTGTGTGTGCTAGTTGTATTGTTGCATGGGTGGTTTTGAAGACCTCTAGCAGCTGGGCCAAGAATTCCACCATATGTGCAGTGTCTCTCATGCAACTAAGGAAATTGTTACATGCAAAGAAACTGCAGAGTAAGGATGGTGCTTGGTTGTGTTACCTCTGCTATTACAGTGGTCGAAGAATCATAGTATGGCATAGATACATGCTCTCCTGAGCTGAACACTGCGTGGGTGTAATTTATGAAGTCAAAACGACTAAAAACTTAAACATTGGATGGTAGCAGACCACGAAACCCGGATTTTATGAACAAAAAGAGCTCTCCACCATGTTTGAAGCTGCTGCCATTGCTTCGCTCTGACTCAGACATTCTAGGCTTCAGAGTGACACACAGAGTGACAGTCCTGGAATATTACTATGTACTTGTGTTTGCAGGATATTATCTTATATAGAGACATGTTTGCCTTAAAGCTGTAGAGCACAGGGGCTGAGGACACCAATCAGCACCGGCTGGAGGCATTATGCCCTGTAATACAAAGACAGGCATCATGCCCCTAGCAGTCCCTTGGGAAGCGAGTTCATCAGTGGCCACTGATGTACTTTTTTTCAAAGGGCAGAGAGCTCACTCCTTCCAGTGCCAACCTTCTGCAGCTACCTTTTGTGCAGGGTGCCAGGGTTCTGCACCACCCACAAGCCATGGGATGTGAGGGGCTGGCATCAAAAGGTGCCTTCCTTTTCAGATCAAGGAGACCACAGGCAACTACATTACAACAGCCTCCTCTGTGGGATACAAAGCTTCCTGCCTCTTCTTCCCTAACTTCAACGCAACTGGGCAGTGGCCGGTATAATTTCCCTCTCCACCTTTTCAGTCAGAATGCAGGAGAAGCACAGCTGTTCCTCTGGTTTTTCAGGGTGGTGGTGGTGGTTGTCATCCATGGAATTTCCAGATTAGCCTTTGTCCCTTTCCCTCTCATTGATCCAGAGGGCAGCCCACATGTCCCGTGCCTTGGCTTAATATTAAAGAAGACCCACCTGCATGTAGAACACAAGCCTTTCCAGGAGAAAGGCACCATTGTGTTTCACTGCCTCTGCTGCATATTTGACTACCACTTAAATCCAGTCTCGGGCCCACAAATCCAAATGGTCTAGTGGCCCTGTGAGGAAGGTTATGATGCAGTAGATTAACATTCAAGAAAAAGAAACATTTGCAGTGGGGTGCACGTTTCCTGTGAGTGTAGGTGGGAGGAAGAGAGATGTGCTGTACTTGAAAGGTTTTACTGCAGAAGCAACAAAATAAAAAGGGCAACTATAATTATCAGAGAAATTGTACTAACGACCATAACTATTTCCGATTCCCAGCCCCTCCCCTTTCAAGTGTTTCAAATACTGGCTCAGCATCACTCCGCCCAACCAGTGTTTTGTCATCAAACAGGCATTCCACCACCACTGCGTGTGCTGCCATTAGCTTAAATCAGTTTTACAGCCAGTTCACCAATCGATAAATACAGAAACATGACTGGAGAAAGGAATTAGCATTTGTAATCCTGAGATTACATAAATCCCTTGGGGCCATCAGTTATTAAACGGCTGTTATATTTATTGGGGTTTATAGCACGCCTGCAAACCTGAGCCATCACAAGGAAGCAGGGAGAAATAGTGAAAACTTATTTGTTTAGCATGCTCCTCCCGGGAAGTGCTGACAGAATATAAATTTGGCTCCCCTTCCTCATAGTGGATCTGTTAATGAGCATAACAATTAACAGCTCAACTAAAGACCTTGAAGGGAAAGCTGTCAAAAAGGTGAACTCTCTTGCCTGCTGGAAATGGATGTGGAGATTTTGAACAATAGTAAAGAATAAAATTGTCAGACACACAGAAGAACATAACTTGTTGGGCAAAAGTCAACGTGGTTTCTACAAAGAGGAGAAATTATTAATCTATTAGAGTTTTTTGAAGGGGTCAACATTCATGTGGACAAGGGGGAATCCAGTGGACATAGTGTACTTAGATTTCCAGAAAGCCTTTGACAAGGTCCCTCACCAAAGGCTCCTACGTAAATTAAGTTGTCATGGAATAAGAAGGAAGATCCTTTCATAGATTGAGATCTGGTTAAAAGACAGGGAACAAAAATGGTAGGAATAATGGTAATTTTTCACAATGGAGAGGGGTAACTAGTGGTGTTCCCGAAAGGTCAGTCCTAGAACCAATCCTATTCAACTCATTCATAAATGATTTGGAGAAAGGGGTAAAGAGTGAGGTGGCAAAGTTTGCAGATGATACCAAACTGCTCAAGATAGTTAAGACCAAAGCAGATTGTCAAGAACTTCAGAAAGATCTCACAAAACTAAGTGATTGGGCAACAAAATGGCAAATGAAATTTAATATGGATAAATGTAAAGTAATGCACAATGGAAAAAATAACCCCAACTATACATACAATATGATGGGGGCTAATCTAGCTACAACTAATCAGGAAAGAGATCTTGGAGTCGTCATGTATAGGTCTCTGAAGATGTCCACGCAGTGTGCAGCAACAGTCAAAAAAGCAAACAGGATGTTAGGAATCATTCAAAAAGGGATAGAGAATAAGACGGAGAATATCTTATTGCCCTTATATAAATCCACGGTACACCCACATCTTGAATACTGTGTACAGATGTGGTCTCCTCATCTCAAAAAAGATATACTGGCACTAGAAAAGGTTCAGAGAAGGGCAACTAAAATGATTAGGGGTTTAGAATGGATCCCATATGAGGAAAGAATAAAGAGGCTAGGACTTTTCAGTTTGGAAAAGAGGAGACGAAGGGGGGATATGACAGAGGTATAGAAAATTCATGAGTCGTGTGGAGAAAGTGAATAAGGAAAAGTTATTTACTTGTTCCCATAATATAAGAACTAGGAGCCACCAAATGAAATTAATGGGCAGCAGGTTGAAAGCAAATAAAAGGAAGTTCTTCTTCACACAGCGCACAGTCAACCTTTGGAACTCCTTGCCTGAGGAGGTTGTGAAGGCTAGGACTGTAACAGTGTTTAAAAGAGACCTAGATAAATTCATGGTGGTTAAGTCCATTAATGGCTATTAGCCAGGATGGGTAAGGAATGGTGTCCCTAGCCTCTGTTTGTCAGAGGATGGAGATGGACGGCAGGAGAGAGATCACTTGATCATTACCTGCTAGGTTCACTCCCTCTGGGGCACCTGACATTGGCCACTGTCGGAAGACAGGATACTGGACTGGATGGACCTTTGGTCTGACCCAGTCTAGCCATTCTTATATTTTTATGATATGGTATGTCTCTACTGCTTCTTTCCAATATTACCTCTGAACTCTTTTCTTTCCACTTTGTCCATTTCACCCAGGATATACAAACTCTGGTAAAATACAGATGTGAATTCCAGCATGCAGATACTTAAAATAAATGTGTTCCAAAGATTAATACAATATGCACAACTCTTCCATCATTACAGAGAACTAGGGATGATTACTCCCCCATGTCAAATACTTAACATGTTAGGAGATTGCACAGGGTTAGAAATAATAACTTGGTTAGATCAGACTTTCTAACTCCATTGGCCCCTTTTGAAAATCCCATCTTTATAGCCATTTATTTTTCCAACAGCCAACCATCATTTTCTTAATGAAATTTAGGAGAGAAAACATTATAAAAGGAAATACCAAGGGAAAAGTAAACACAAGAAGTCCGATTCTCTGGCAATGTAAAGAGTGTTGTAAGTCACACACTAGATTTAAATTGGTCAGACAATGTGTATGAGCAGGAGAGTAGTACAATTTGCACTGATCTGGGCGTGCAATGGGTGTGACATCAGGCAAGGAGGCTGCCTCATCTGACTTTCCTTCTCTTAGCTGCTGTTCCTACTATCCCCCATTCCTCTGCCTTGGCATGTAAATTATATGCATTTCACACACCTAATGAATTCCAGATCAAAGCTACTCCATCACACACACAACTTTTTTTCTGACAAGTCATTCAATGGGTAACTAACACCGGCATTTCCATCACCAAAGAACATGACTTCCCCAGAAACCATACCTGCTCGCTGAATGGAGAGTCTAAATTCTATCATGGCATTCAAGTCCATGGAATCTCATGGGATGTAACTCAACACAGAGCTGGACCCCGGTCTGAATTTTGCCAAGCATGTGTAAGTCCCACTTTATCTCACCATGAAATGCCAAGATTTTCTGGAGTTACCCTATGAAAAAATCTTTATCAAAAAGTTCTGTTACCAAAGTAGAATAATGCTGTAATTTCTTTAAGAGCAGATTCTTCTGCTGAAACTAATTATGAGAAAGCTGTTGCCTAATGAAAGCTTGCTTTAATATGACTTATGTTATTCACAAGTTTGCTTTGAAGAGTGGCCAGGCTTTTAAAATTAAATATTAGCAGTCTGTTACCTTATCAAACAAACCTGAATATGTCAAGTTAATATTTTTAATACATTTTTTTCTCTCTCCACTTTCAGTTTTGTTCTTAATTGACTCACTTGTTTTCTTTAAAGCCAGGAAATTCAAAGGTCTAAGTAAAGGAGAGGATTTCACACTTTAACGGTTTCGGAGTTCACACTTTGTCTGGATGATTGATGGATCAAATGTGTGCTGGAGAATGCTGCAATGCTTCTTTCATCATCACTGTTCCTCCTGGGATATGACAAGTGGGCTGTCTGAAAACTCATTCTTTGCTGCCAGCAACAATAGTTAAATTATTACCAACGTTAAATGTATTTACTTTTCTTCAGGGATGTTATTAAATTTGCGTTATTGTGTGAGCATTGGCAAAGGCATAAATGAAAGCCTACTGGCTGAATATTGGTGAACATATGAGTCCAAATGTACTACTTTAGATCTTAAGCTTGGTGTAGTGTATTGGCTGTTCAGATTCTCTGCTATTCGTTATGAGCCTGAAATTGCCTGATGAATGAGTTACAGGGCAGATGCACAGACATTAAGGTGTTGGGCACCTTTGAAATGCATGTAATAACTGAGTGAAAGGTAACATTCAGAGATGGATAGTAGAGAAATGTGGAGGTTTGGCATAAGTCAAGGATTGTGCATTAGATAGACATTAAATGTGGATTGCAAGCATTTATTAAGAAAACAGCAATGATTTTCAAATGCTTTCTAACCATATTCTATTTATTTTCATTGCTTACTAGTCAAGCAAAGGAGAGTAACTTTACTGGTTTAGAGATCAGTGTTGAAAATTAGAAGGGGCTTTTGAAGTGCATGCACATTTTCCAAAGTGACTAAAAATTGCTGTGTATATTTTCATGTTTATATCTAATTTCCTCAATTTACTAGTACATGGATTGTATTTCTACCCACCAGTCTGGCAACTGTGATATGAAAGTTAGGCAAGTACCTTCTAGTGCTGACATCACAAGTGATAAAGATTTTATATATGAAATTGTATTGGCTGTGCTTCTAATAGGAGCAAAGAAGGGAGTATGAATTTACTTCAGTTAGTAAAGCAAGCAGGCATGAATCCGTTTACTCACTGGAACCAAATCTATTAATAAGGTGGGACCAGGCTGATGCCCAGCACTCACAGCTGGCAATGGATTTTTCCCAGGCTTTGGAGCTGTGCTCCGGCTTCACTCCAGCTCCAGACAAAAACCTGCAGCTCCACTGCTCCGCGCTCCAGCTCCGAGCTCTGCCTCAAAGCCCTGGATTTTTCAGTAGAACCAGGGCCGGCTTCAGGCACCAGCACAGCAAGCAGGTGCTTGGGGCGGCCAACGGAGAGGGGTGGCACAGCTGGCTCTTCGGCGACAAGACCCTCAGTCCCTCTTGGAGGGAAGGACCTGCTGCCGAAGAATAATGAAGCAGCAGCGGTAGAGCAGCCGCCGAAATGCTACCAATCACAGCTTTTTTTTTTTCCCCCGCCGCTTCGGGAAGCAAGAACGCTGGAGCCGGCCCTGAGTAGAATTAAGCTGCCATTTCAGCACCTCACAAAACAACCTTTCAAAAATGGCTCCACAGCTTCTGTTCTCCTCTGAGTCCCTTTGAAAATCTGACCATTTCATTTACCTGCCTTGATGGGAGGTGTTGGGTGCTATACTCTATGAAAATCTTGCCCTGAGTTTCAAACAAACGTGCTCTCATTACAGAGCTTGGCTATAGTTCTTGGTTTGTTTTTCATGTGACAGAGAGAAAAGAAGAGTTATAAGATGTATTGTTTTCAAATATGACTATTGCTCCAGCTGACCACTATATTACATATCTGCACATAGGTGGATGCTTATGATCTAACTGGGGTTTTCCAGTCTTGGATATGTAAAATGCCATCTTGTAATTAATATGTTTGCATCAACACTTCACGGCTGCTACCACAACTAGGCCTCTGTCTAAAAATTAACTAAAAGTCATCCTGTGTAGTAGTCAAAGGGTGCCCGTGAATCGGTAGAGGGAAACCCAGGAACACCTGGTTAGCAGAGAAAGTAAACAATAGCAGCAGTAGCATTTTAAGGATTTGCAAAAGCTGAAAACAGGAACAATAAATAGGTTAAAGGTTTCACTCCAGATTTGCTCAAGGGAAAAAAGACAAATCCCGCTGCACTGCACTGAAGAGAAGCAACCTCATGACAGATGTCCCATGCAGCAAGGGGAAAGAAGGAGGATATGAGGAACACCTGCATACTGGCTCCATTTATACTTACACAACACATATTTCAGTGGTTTGAGCATTGGCCTGTTTAAACGCAGGATTGTGAGTTCAATCCTTGAGGGGGCCACTTAGGGAACTGGGATAAAAATCTGTTTGGGGATTAGTCCTACTTTGAGCGGGGGGTTGAACTACATGACCTCCTGAGTTCCCTTCCAATTCTATGATCACTTTACTGGCTGCTCAGAGCAGGTTATGGGGGAGTTGCACAGCACAGTTATAATTCCTCTTACTTTTCTACTTGTCTTCCTGGTGTTTCTTTTCCCCCTTTTTGTTTTCTAGCATGGAATACTGATGAGATAATACTTGATCCACGCTCAGGCACTTATTTTCAGACAATAACTTAGCATCAGAGAAGCACTTAACAGCCCTCACTTTCCAGTCTGGGAGAAAACTAAGACGCCAGGTGAGGTAGTAAATTATTGCCAAAAGCATGTAAACCCCCTCCCTCACCCCCAAGCATTGTTTTGACAGAGGGTGGCTGCTACTCTTTAACCAAAGTTGGGAGGGGATACAATGAGCCAACACCATACCTAGAGCAATTGTTAGCATCCCCCAATACCAACCAGCATTGACTGTGCCCTCAGTCTATAACTTTGCCATTAGAGGATGGGTAGGTTTTTTTGTGACATCCTTATTACAAGTTACTGATTTATCCTTCAAACAATTACTGAAGTACCTACCCTCTCTCTCTCTCTCTCTCAGTATATGGCTCGTTACCTTAATACTCAAGGGCCTTCCGATCATTAATGCACTATATTGTCACCCCATCCTCTAAGGCAGGCAAGTTCTCACCCTATTTAGGGGTAAGGAATTGAGGCTAAACCAGGAATTAAACCCAAGTCTCTTGAGCCCACGTAGGTGCCCTATCCACTAGACCAACCTTCCTACTTTTGGCTGGAAGATCAAGTATATTTAGGGTGACCAGACAGCAAATGTGAAAACTCGGGACAGGGGCTGGGGGGGTAATAGGAGCTTATATAAGAAAAAAATCCCAAAAATCGGGACTGTCCCTCTAAAATCAGGGCATCTGGTCACCCTAAGTATATTAGCAACAATTGTTGTGCCCTAATTTCTCACTTTAAATACGTCATTGCCTTTATGCTCTCCCTAGCCTTGCAAACCCTCCCCCTCCAGATCAAAGCTAAAAGATATTACCTCTCCCACCTTGTCATTCTTAACTTTCAGAGATTAATAGAATATCAGGGTTGGAAGGGACCTCAGAAGGTCATCTATTCCAACCCCCTGCTCAGGGCAGGACCAATTCCCAACTAAACCCCCAAATGGCCCCCCAAGGATTGAACTCACAACCCAGGCCACTGCTCAAACCGCTAAGCTCTCCCTCCTCCACTCATTTACACACATGGCTACATTCCAGGCACATGAGGCGTCCCACTATTTCCTTTGTCTATTTAATACAAACACTATGAATTCAACTGAAGGAGAAGCAATCCATGGAAAGGGCTGGCATGTGGACAGACAAGACTGCCTGCAGGTTATTCTGACACCGGGCGTCATTCATTCAGCAGGCACAGCCTTTCCCCAGCACACCACGGCGGTAATTCTCATTTCCTCTTGACTTCAGTGGGAGCTAGGCACTTAAATGCTTGTGAAGATATGGGCCTGAATGCCTTTAGGTGCATCTTAGTGAAGCCACTGTAATCACAGCATTGCAGAGCGATACACATACCCAATGTTTGCTGCAGTAACATCCTATGTCCTACTTTCCCAACAGTCCTTTAACATTAGAGCATCTCTGTGTTCAAGTCTGTCTGTAGGCAATTCATCTTGCCGGTCACTCCTACTATCTCCTAACCTTATCTCTGTACTAATGTTGGCATTGATTAATGACTCAGAGTTGGAGCCATAGTGCAGTGGTCACGCATACATGGGGAGCTGGGCTTCTGGCAAATACAAAAAAACAGGAAAGAAGTCTATTCTTCTCAATTTCAGTAATTTTGAAATTAAAATGTTTCTTTTTGGCCTCTCAGAATGATGTTAACTCTGTGTATAAAAAGCTGGGGGGTGAACAAAGAAAACCAGGCTGCTTGCTTAGCCTGCTTTCCACTGTCTTGCACCAAATACAGCAGAATTCAAACCTGCAGCAAGCCTAATGTTGTAATTTATGACTTATTCCCATTAACTATTCAGGGTTATAAATTAAGCACTCCATGCTCTAATACCCTGTACCACTGCATCACAGCTTTCAAACAATAACATCCTAACTACATCCCTCCCCCAGTAAATCTCTCCCTCAAAGTAAAATTTAAACTGAAAAATCTTTTGTCTGTGTTGCGTGTTATCTGAGCAATGTCCTCAACAGAGAGTTTAAGGGCATCAAACATGCAAGAAGTCAGGTAGTAGCTTTAGGAATTATGGGCCCAGTCCCCAGCTGGTATAAATCAGTTTAGCTCGACTGGATGCAATGGGGCTACGCCCATTTACAGCAAGCAAAGATCTGGCCCTGTGACTTTAAAAAGCAGTTAATGCTGAGGGATAAATCCTGAGTTCAGGATACAGCCTGAGTTACATGTTATGTGCTGGGCAGATGCACAAGGAACAGCAAGAACTGTTATGAACCCTGCCCTGCACATCCCTGCCCTTTCCCCAGTCCAGCTATGCCACATCACCTGTGCATTGCAGTGCAGAGTGCTTCTATACAGCAGGTCTCTGTCGCATGCATAGTGCATGAATCAGTATGTGCTCTCCTCATGTGCTGGAACTGAACCAGTTCAGCTCCCAGGGGAGCCTCCATGACTACAGGGGCAGGGGCAGATCTTACCCCTTGTTCCTTACTAGCTTGGCAGGTAAATGAAATGTATTTGCCACACTGAATGTCTTCTCTATACCTCATGAGCGTACAGTTCTCCATTCATCTAACTGGGAATGCCCAGACAGTTCATCAGTGATAGCATTTAGAAACAGAAAATGCCACCTCCTACTAGTAGATGCCACTTATTCATCCAACCAGATCCTGACTTAACCACTCCTGTGCTTCTCCAGACAAGCCACTCCATCACCAAACTTTTACCGACATCTAACCCTTTCATTAAGCATTACTCCCGCTGTGAAAATATTTTCTGACACGTCATTAATACCAAATAGGACACACAAGCATGAGATGTGCAAGTTGTGTTAAGAAAACCAACAGATAGTTAAAAGGGGTCCTTTTACATTTAAGTCAAAATGCTGGTGGTAATTTGCAAGGTGAGTTTTTGAAGATACACAAAACGTCAGAGAAGTCAATGTGTCTCTTATGTGCAAAGAATCCGGCCCCAATGTGACTCTAAACTTTTCCAGCCGTAGTCAAAACAAGAGCATATTCTGATTGATCCTAATGAAAATCTCAGATAAAGGATTTAATCACAGTAGAGATTTGTTCGTAATAAATATCCACCGTCCCAGTGTTGTTAGAGCACTGGCATTATGAAACAAATCTTCTGAAAGTGAGGAAATTCTTATTCAACTTTGCCCCAATGGCTCCAGCCAGCCTTCGTCTACAGACAGCCTCTCACATAACTCATGAACTCTACCTCAGTATGGCCCATATTCAGCAGAGCCGTTCAAAACTGTTTCAGTCCTAGAAAAGGGGCCTATCTATATACGCACATGCTCATCTCACAAGGTACACATCCACTCTAACTCCCTATCCCAACTTCTCTTGTGGTCAAGAAACCACAGCATATTGTACTTTCGTGTCCACCTCCAGTTTAGAAACCACACTATGCTCTATTCCCCTATGCTCAGAGAGCCTAACCTTTCTCCCCACTCTATCCACTCCATCTGGACTGGAAATATCAACTATAAATTTCATATTCACTTATGTCAGTGTTAAACTCCACCCGCTAGACAAAGAGCACATATACACTTTTATCCAATTCACGCAAAACATACAGCTGCAGATTAGGTCACTTATTTACCATGGACGAGAAAGGCAAGTCACTCTATCTGGACAATGTGTTACATTTTCACTTGTAGACAATGTTTCCAAAATTGTCTGTTTGCAGGTGAAGCTGGTTGGTCTTAAGTGGAAGAGACGGGTCCCACTTGCAGGAAGAAAATCCACAGCAATGCAGAGTGGAGGAGAGTTATAAACACTGGTGAGTTTCCCCATGGAACAGGTACACTTCCTAAGTCCTAAAAGGATGGATTCAGGACTGTTATAAATCTTAATGGAGTCCCAGAAGAAACTGGGTGCTAGGTGACATTAGCCCACTAGTTTACCAGAGGATTTGTCAACTCTGCAAACCCTTTCATGAAGGAACCCCTACAAATTATAATGGCCATCAGCTTGTTGTTGGAGTTTTTAAAATCTCTGGACTGGAAAGGAAAGATTCAGACTTTACGAGTACCTCTAGTTGGCCTGACGAGCCTTTAAATTTCATGAGCCCTGAAATGAATGACTAACTCATGGAGATTACATAACGTATCATTTTGCCAGAGGAGTTTGTCAGCTCAATAAAACCTGAAATGAAGGGCTCAGGGAGTATTTTAATTTGCACTAGAGGTGATGGCTGTAGAGATTATAAGGTGCATAGATGCAGTCAGGCCATCACAGTCTCTGAAGTGCTTGTCTTGCAAATGTTGCAAGGGGCTCACAGTAATCGGAACAGAATTTAAAGCCCGCAGACCTTATATCAGCAGCAGGAAAAACCTATTAAGTTTGTAAGCTCCATAGGCAATGCCTGTGGACTTTGCAAGCTCCTTAGAAATATATTTTGGAGTCTGCAGCTTCATGTTTATTAGTTAGTCCTTCCTTAAGTGCAGGAGACTGGACTAGATGACTTATTGAGGTCCCTTCCAGTCCGACACTTCTGTGATTCTGTGTCAAATCTATAAATTCTGTATGTGCTGCCCTCTGAACCAGATAAAGAACAAACTACACTCAAAAAATCTGTAATCTTCTTGGTCGATACCTGAAGACCATCGTGGTTAGATTTTCAGAAAAGCTCAGCTCCCTTTGTTCTTCTTAGGAGCTGTTGAGCTCATTGGAAAATCTCCCCACCCACCCCCACCCCCCATTTTCTAAAAATAGTGTTGTGCACTACATCTCACTGAGGACAAATGAATGAGAAATTATGTAGAGTTTCTAATCCGAGCCATCTTTGAGGTAGAATGTTCCAGTAAACATTAAAAGACTTTTCAAATAATGACAAACTTGTTATCATGCTTTTATCTCTCTAGACATTGTGTCAGATTAATATCACCCTTTCCCTAAATATTTCCTCCTCTTCCAAAAAAAATTTCATAGCAAATTTCAGAGGGAAAGGAGATTTCGGAGGGCAGGGGTGTGTCTCTTGTTTTGAGAATGAGATAGTTAAAATTAGCTTTAAAATGCAAATCCTCTCACAGTCTTCCCTAATTATTGGTCCTACATAACTTACAACTAGTCAGCCACTCTCACAATTCAGGTAGTATCTGCGGGATCTCCCATGGATTTAAAAATGCTCACAGTGATCTCCATGGAATACAAACCTTAGTACCTAGCAAGTTCCATTTGCATGGATGCTCATCAAGGTATTATGTTTAAAGCAGATTGGAAGCTTTTAGATTGAGATACTTTTGAGATATGCTGGGATGGGGGGAGTTTGATAACTGGACAGTGCATGTGCAGAGCACTTTTATATATGATCATTATTTAGATGCCTAAATATGGATTTAACAGCTAGTTAGGCCCCTATTTTTGAAACTCTTGACTAGCAAACTTTTCAAAATACTTTTTATTACTGACATTGTAGAACAGGTCTTAAAATGGAGCATGTAATGCTAGAGTTGTTCTAGTCTCTGTAAATAAATCAATAAAATATACATTCATTATTTATTTATTTGACATCTCTCAAAGAGCCACAATAAAGAATGCAAATAAGGAAAAGCTTTATTTCTGCATTCTTAGACAAAGTTTTGGATATTGTTTTCAAGGTAAGGAAAAAAATGTCTAATTAAAAGTTACAATTTACTTATTATAAAGACAAGAAAAAATAACTCAAGGTTTTCAAACTTCCCATAAAGGAAGGCTGCTTCTTAATACCTTCCCATTAAAGAAAAAAACCAGGGAAATTAAATACTAAAAAATAATCAAAGAAACACTTTATACCCGCAAATCTTTTTAATCCCCCACCCCAATGTCAGGAATTGAATGTTAATGGAGGCAATCTGTCATTTACATGTTCTTGCAATTCCTCCCCCCACAAAGCCATGAGATAAGAGTGTAGATTCAGTTTAACTTGGAATTTCTAAGCATTAATTTATGTTTGCTTTCTCCCTTTCCCCCTTATAATCAACTTGATTACCACATCCTGAAAGCTTATTTTAAAGGATACTTATAAATCCAGAAAAAAAAACTTGCAGGGACTCCAAAGCACTACATTCACATACCATGTGTTTGAGTTACATCAGCAACTGCAATATAACATCATGACACTGCATTGCACCATGATGATACGCTATCATGACACAAGAGTTTCTCCCATTGGGCAAACTCTCAGCCCGAGCTCTCCTAACATTTATACAGAATTTGGAGAGTTGCTCTACTTATTGTAGAAATTCTGCTTCTTAAGAAAAAAGCGACTTTGGCCTGAATGCACAAAAGGAGTTAGGTACCTAAGTCCCAGTTTCGGGCCCACTGTGATGCATAAAACTCCCACTTAACCCTTATAGGCACCGAAACTCACTCAGCACCTAAGATGTAAGGGTAAAAGTTCCCTAGGTACTTACGTTTCTGCCTAAGAGGGGAAGACTCCCTGTTCAGATCTTTTCCCCTGCTGTGGCGGGGGAGCTGAACCTGGGTCTCCCCCAACTCAGACAAGAGTTTTTATTGCTGCGCTCTTGGCTATTCTGCTGTGGGGGCTCCCTCAGTTGCTCCTGTTGAAGCTGTCCCACTGTTGATAACCAATGAAAGAGTGGTGGGACCTAGGTATAACTAAAAGTGTGAACCAAAGGCTGTGAACCAGAGTAGGCAAGGCCTTGGCTCAATGGCAACGCACCAGGTATTAGCTAATACCAAGTAAGCCCATTCCTGACCTGAGAGGATGGTAAGGGAACACCCAGAGTTCTCAGGTAATGGTGTAAAAACATTCCTAGGAGACAGAACAGGAACACGCCGACCCTGAATAAAATAAGGCTGGTGTGATGGGGTGACTACTCCACACTCATCCTGCCGGGTTTCACAGAGGCCAGATGGGCGAAATAATCATTTAGGCTGCTAATTAAGGAGGCTCAGCTGGGCAGGAATTGGGGGGGAGGGTGCTATAAATCCCAGGAGCTGAAAGGAGGAGAGGCTACTGGAAAAAGGCAGACACTCCCAGGAGAAAGGGAGGAGTGAGTGGAGACTGCAGGCTGCAGTCACTCCCTGGGAAGAGGCTTTTCGAACTGGCAGGCCGAGGAAAAAAACAGGGAAGCAGTGGTAGGAAGCAGCCCAGGGACAGAGCAGTGAGGCCAGAGGGAGAAGGTGCAGACTGCTGAGCTGAGGGTCCCTGGGCTGGAACCCAGAGAAGAGACCAGCCACTGGGCGAATGGCAGCAAGTATGGAAGATTGCTTAGGGCTACTGAGGGGGACACAGATAGTGGCTGAGCCATGAGGAGGGTGCTGCAGTTCCTGGGACTGCTGGTGAACAGCCGAGACGAAGTGACTACGTGCAAACCATGGACTGGGGGGGGTGTTGGCCTGGACTAATACCCAGAGTACCAGGAGGAAGCGCCAGCCCAGCAGTGCACTCCCTGACATGTGGGATGGCAGGGTAATGATGTTTTGCTCGAACTAGCAGGTTCAAGGGTAAGGGTGGTAACAAACAACATCTGGAGCGCAATGAGTACCTTGTCTGAATCAATGCATAAAACGAGAAGTACTCGCCAAGCAGACAGCATCCTGGTGTGTTGACTGAGTGGGTATCTTGTCGCAGGCACACAAGTTAGCGTACCTGGAACCACGGAGCCAGGTGCTGGTACTGTGCTTTGTGGACAATAAACCTGGCCATGCTCCTTCACCACCGAACTGAGCCTGTGGTTTCTCGGTATGAATAACATCCAGGTCTGCTGAATGGGCAAGCTGTACTCTCTGCTAGTACAGCTGACATCGGCACTCTGAGAACAGCAGCACAGAGCAGTGTTGCCACAGCACTGACAACAGGACCCAGAGTGTCCCAACCGCTCAGGTGGGTGCCCCAACCCCTCAACTAGCAGCATTCCCACGCTCTATCTCTCTGCCTCAGTGACTGTTCCACAGTGGATAAATATTTAAACAGTCATTAGTCCTCCTCCTGCTGAAAAAGCACAGGCACCTAACTCCAGGTGAGGGTTCACAGCTGAGATTTACAAGCAGCTAGGTGTCGAGGTCCGTGAGAGGGGCAGGGCTTAGCACCAACTCTCTAGCTGGCATCTCCCATTGGCTAGCTTAGGTGGGAAGCCGCCTAGCGTGCTGGCTTTTGTGACTCCTGTTCTTCAGCACATCTCTCGCCCTATTCATCTCACAGGGAGCCCAGGCGCCAGGTTCAGGTTTTGTGAAGCACAGTGATTTTCTAGATGCCTAAAAATTAGGCATTGTGAATTTCCCAACACCCAACTCCTTTTGTGCATTCAGGCCCTAGTAACTAATTGGGGACATTCCTGGGGAATGGGGGGGGGGAAGGGTGAATTAGAACATTCATAAAATTTGTTTTCCTGTAGTGTTTGAAACTTTTATTGAAAAATTAAACTCAGGGCGCTACAATGGAAGCTCCAAAGCTGAAGCTTGCCAAGTTGAGTAGTAGGGTTGGTCAGAGAGAAAGAGCTCTTGTTTGGCGAAGAGATGAACACAGGACATTTCAGAAGATGAAATAATTGAGCAAGACATCTTTGTACAATGCACAGCAGGAGGTCTCTCTTATTCTAGCATTAACTTCTTCATAAATGAGGTTAAATGGTGATGATGCATGGAAAATAGTGACCATTAAAAGCTGTATTTTGCTCAAGTCTAGTAATGGTTTCTGCAATAATTAACATTACAACATGCAGTCTTACTGTACAAACCGACATTTGCAATAACTATGGGATCTGCCTTTTTTTAGGCCCCAGTCCTGCAAATCTATGGACACAGTTTGAGGATTGAGACCAAAATATTTATCACTTACAGAGATACATATTCATCTGAATATCTCAAAGCACTTTACAAAACTGCAAAACCATTAAAAGAACAGGACTACTTGTGGTACCTTAGAGACTAACAAATGTATTTGAGCATAAGCTTTCGTGGGCTACAGCCCACTTCATCGGATGCATAGAATAGAACATATACAAAGAGTAAATGGGGCTTATAATGGTTATAATGGTCTGCTGATAACAGGTCATCTTAATTAATTAGCCTCTTAGAGCTGGTATGGCATCTTCTCTGTATGTGTGTGTGTGTGTGTGTGTGTGTGTGTGTGTGTGTGTGTGTGTGTGTGTGTGTGTGTGTATATATATATATATATATATATATATATATATATATATATATATATATATATATATATATATATATATATATATATATATATATATATATATATATACACACACACACACACACACACACACACACACATACAGAGAAGATGCCATACCAGCTCTAAGAGGCTAATTAATTAAGATGACCTGTTATCAGCAGACCATTATAACCATTATAAGCCCCATTTTACAGATTGGAAAATTTAGCACACAAGGGGTATGTCTATACTACATAAGCCTGGGCTCAGACTCAGGTTTGAGCCAAAGTGTCCCCTTCCCCACCCATAGAACTCAGTTTGACTCTGCTCAGTTAGCACTCAGGATCCAGGTCCTAGGATCCTGCTAGGAGGGTAGTTACAGCCTGAATCCTGCTAACAGACTCAGTTCCAAGGCCTGCCATTTTGCAGTGTGGACACAGATCAAGC
Organism: Gopherus evgoodei; assembly: GCF_007399415.2. NCBI lineage: Eukaryota > Metazoa > Chordata > Testudines > Testudinidae > Gopherus > Gopherus evgoodei. The sequence goes on from NC_044326.1 coordinate 139,746,914, forward strand.
TGCAGACCTGAATCAGAAAGTCTGCGTAGTGCAGAATGGACACATTCTGTGAGACCCAGGCCCACGAACTGTAAACCCAGGTTTATAATGCAGTGTGGATGCTCAAGCAAGAGCTTGGAAAAAACACTAAATTCAGAAGTCCAGGTCCCACAGACCCAGGTGGCAATGCAGTGGTGACTTGCCCAAGATCAAGCAGGTAACTCAACCAGTGGCAGAATCTAGGAAACCTGGCTCCCAGACTTCTTGGTCTAAAGACACTACAGAGCATGCCCATCACTGGTAATGCTAAAAAAAAAAAAAAAAATGTAATAATTACATGCAGACTAACATGGCTGCTACTCTGAAACATATGTAATAATGTGTTTGGTTATAGCCATATGCACAGTGATTTAATTAAGAGGAGGCCATTCCTAAATACTTGATTTCTAGAGAGTGAAGTGAACATCAGGAATAGGATCTATTGCAGTTAAAGTGATTTCAGCTACATATCTACATTTAACAGCCAAAGAGCTCCATATTGATTATTCTCAGTTTCCCTCCACTTCCATGCTGATGATCAGGATTTAGAAATAGCACATAAAATCCATTGTTTTCCCTTATGTCATTAGCTTTTCCTTCTGTATTTCCTTATACACTGTTTGTTTTAAAATAATTCAACGATTCTACCCATACAAATGTAATTTCCCTCCCCCTTAGGCATTTATCAGACTAAAAGTAAAACCTACACCTGTTTCATTTTGCATATGTGGGTGCGTGTACTTAGTTTGCTCTTATTTAAGAAGGAACTCCACTGACTTCTATACGTGCACAACTTGTGCAACTAACAGAAGGAGAAATGTTACAGTATTTGCCATCACTCTGTTAGATTCTGGAATAGTCATCCATGGGAAGGGATGGAAAATCACCTGAGTCAGTTAAAATTGAACTGATCAGAACAGTAAATATATATATTATACTAGAGAAAATGTATGGAGTGGACTAGATAATTTAGTAAGATTCTTTCATCTTTAATGCTTTGTTTTTTTAGCTCTATATCCATCGTGGTTTGCCAACAGATAAACAGTCCATTTAAAAAATCTCCCCTTCTTCATTTAAAAATTAATTCCTGGGAGCTCTCTCTTTCTCAAGCTCAGCTAGCATCATCTGCATGAAAGTAATACCAGTATTTCCTGTCAAAGTCCACACGCAGCTTAGCCCTGTGCATGATCGGTTCAGATGCACTCATTTCTCAAACGGTAAACATTAAACTCATTAAAGATTTCCTTCCATAGTGTGTCATATGAGAAAGACTGAGAAAATAAGAATCCCAGGATGAACATCACTCAGATTATTTTACTCACAGCAGATGGATCTTGATCTCTAACTGAAAAATTACCAGAAAATAAAATGTTATCTTTGTGGAGATCCAAAAGCTCACTGCAGTAAGGGAATTGTGATGGTTTTGATATCAAAAGGAAAGTGGAAAAGGTGTCCAAAATATTAGCCCTTATTTTCTTTTGAATATAGCTCAGGACCAAGCTTCCTGACGCAAGCCGTGAATCTTGAGGGCAGTAATAGCAGAAATCTTCTCGTCCTACAGTAACATTTTACCTTAGACTAATGAGCAGCATATGGAAAAAGAAAGTTTTATTATTAGACGCACTATAAAGCTAAAGATTAAGAGCCTGCAAAAAGCAGTGCCCAAACCTCTGACTTCCAGTCTGTCTTTCGAAGAAGAGATCCCATTGTTCTTTCACCATTGCCTTGGAGATGTATTTTGATTCCATAGGTCCCTGCACCAAAGACCTTACAATCAAAATGCCTACTTACACAGCCCCCCAGTTTCGACTACAGGGGCAGGAATAGCAGTGCACATGAAAGCGCTGTGCTGCAACTCCCCCACGCGGATGCTACTGGTATTAACCAGGTCCCAAGTTCGCACTAATATAGTTCTGTTTGAAGACGATATGTACTAAGTAAATTCTCCAGGACAGCTCCCACTGTCTGCACCATTTGATCATCTTCTGAAGGTAAATGTACAGTTGAAGAAAAAAGCTTTGGGAACTTCCCGCCCTCCAGTTTCAATATCAATATATTAGCTACCATGTAAAACATTCAGATTCATCCTTGCGAAGTACTCAGGGACAGAATCCCCTCCCCTCCAGCACAGAGACTCAAAATGACAATATAAGCTTCACTGGCATATTCTACATTTTCCATTCTCCTCTACAGAAAGACAGTTACTCCAATAACAGCATGAAGTTCATCTGTATTTCCTGCTCACTTAGCTACATTTCCCAGCTTCTGCATGTCTGTTTGCATAAAAGAAAAATGGAGGGCAAAACAACCGACAAAACGGAAGCATCGAAATTGGATACATCCTGACTGGTCCTTCAGTCTGATCAAAAGGAGCAAAAGCAGAAGATGTTTAAATTGAAGGCATCTAATGAAAAAAAGGAGTCAATACATCCTAGTTTTAAAGCATAACACTGTCAAATATAGCATACTGTAGCTAATGCTCAGCTAAAGTATTATTCTTTTTATTGTTTTTTTTCCCCATAAGCCGCTCTAACCATTTTATAGAGAAAAAATGAATTTAAAGGAAACTGATGGCATGAGGGTATGTTAACCATTCCACATGTGTGTGCAGCTCCCAGCAATTACATTTTTGCTGAACGAATATGGCATAACATATGTGATCAGTGGCATAAAGTTACAGTATCCTAGGGACTATACCACATATGCATTCAGATTTGCAGTCCAACCCCAGCGCTCCCCTTCATTTATTTTAATGGGGTGTAGCTTGCACCCACGGATCTACACTTAGGATTGGAAATGGGAAGAGTGCCACTTCATAGCATGACTGTTCCATCAGCTTGAAGCGTCATGGTGTTGCAGGAGGCAGGGAGGAAGGGCAGCCTGGGGACAGAAGGAAGAGGAGTCAGGCAAGTTGCACGCATTGCTTCCCTCTCCCCACAAAAGCAAGGGAAGGCAGCGTAAGTCACTACACACGAAGGGCCAGAATTTCTGCTGCACAGCAGCTTGTTTATGCTTGCTCAGAGTGAGTGCAAAGTGGGTATGAATTGCTGCCATTCTGATTTGTTTGCATTTTACATCAATTTTTACACTCATTTTGCACAAGTGCAAAGGACTGCTAGTTGTAGTAGAGAACCAGGCTCAGAATTTCCCCCAATTTATAAGGGTTCCCACTTCAGGAAGGTTTCTCTTCACTAGGATAAAAGATGTGTTTTTAACATGTGCTAACTAACAAACCGTAGAGTAGGCAGGACAGTTCATATTTTAGCATGTGTTAACTTCTAGGGATTGATCCAGTCCGTACCATACTGCACATGCGCCAATACATATTCTCCTGACTACACTGGGACCACAACACTGGCTAGCTGGCATGTGTTATAAACACATCTCTTATCCTAGAGAAGATGGAAACCCCATGTTTTAGAACTGCAGTTTTCTTCAGTGCCTATTCAATATGCCATTTTCAAACACAAATAAGTTATCATGAGCTATCTAGGCTGCATGCACATTGTTTCCTGAATAGTACTGAAAGCGACAGTAAATCCTTTCTGCACTGCATGACTTTGAAATTACTGCCTCCATTGTCTGTCTGAGCCCCAGAAACCAAGTAAGTTCAATATAACTATTTTCCCTACTTCTTATCTCTGTCCTTCAGCAAAAATGTTCCTAGAAATATAAACAAGGTTCTAATCTTTATCCATTGCGATAGCGTGTAGTGAATTCAGCAGGCAGACTACGCAGGGGGAACGTACTCATATAACAGTGCCTAGCCTCCATGACATGTGAGATTCTCCCTTAATGGCTTCTCTTATTTAATATTAGAAACTATTATTGTAGTGGATGGGAAGCACTCGTCTGTTTCTCCGTTACAAAATGCTGTCTTCGGAACTACCTCAGCCAGACTCATGATCAAGACTTCAGAAAAGTCAAAGGAGAGACTGCCCGCAGGAAAATCCACCCCATTTTTTTCCACTGACCCCAGTGAACAGAGACAAGATGCTGAGAGTTCAGTCAGCACTGTATGAACATTTATCATCTCTGCACTTCATGACTGAAGCTTTTGGGGCCAACTTCTGCTCTTCATTGCACATCTTCCTTTCTAATTCAACGTAGGACCTCAGACACGACGGTGAGGAGCACGGGGTATAGAGATTACAGCGGGGCTATAGCAATGCTTAAGGCTGAGGCCAGTTTATTGTTTATCACCTGATTTTTCTAAGTGTTCTGACAGCCACACGCTGCACCAGACTGCCTTGAAAAATTGCTGTTCATCATTCAGGGCTGGAGCAATGTTTGTGCTCCAAATTTACAGTAAATCCTCAGATACAAGTCCCCTAAAACATCGAGGCATCCAAATTTTACAGTTTATGTAACGGATTTTTGGGCACATCTTGGGCTCAGTCGATAGCTCTGCTCCGCCTCAATCTGATGTTATCCATTTCAGATTGACCACAGCTAGCGCCCAGCCCCCATCACCTCTTTGGGAAGTCGTGTTTAAAAATGTATTTGGTTATTAGAGAAAACGGCACCCATGTAACTGAGAACAGAATTTTACCCACAGTTTCATATCTCACTACTGTTTCGTAACTTTGATTAAAGAACTCTTGTTAACTAGAGACAAAGATTTACAAAACGCAGAAGAATGAAAGACCTGTCTAGCCATTTTAGGAACTAGTATGCTTCTCCCAAACAGTTCTTAGTCTGGTCTTGACTTCCGTGGCACTACTCATGGGATGAAAGTTGAACAGAAGCCCTAGTGCTGTCAGGACTATGGTTTTAAAAACAAATACTGCTTAGACATAAGACACTAGAAAACCTCAAAAAAAATGAAGCAATCTTGGAGAAATCCATTAACTTAAAAAAATATATGAAGTCACTCCATGTGGACGTTGCACAAGACTTAAGAAGGTGGCAGCGGCTTGTCATATCAGGATTGGGACACACTCCCATACATAAGGGGTGGGTAGATTATATGATTTACCCACCTAAGAACTTCTAAACCCAAGTCTAGTGTGGGCATTGTCACAAAGATGTCAATCTCCTGTTGCTTTGAGTCTCCTCTGGTCTGTTTGTACTTACAGGTTCAGATGCTTTAAGCAACTGTTTCTCATTCTCTTTATTAATATCTCCATTATTTGGAACGCCAGCTCTGCTGTGCAGCAGTCTGATGCTCTGCCTTGTAAATCACCACACAGTTACAAAAGTGGACTACACAAAGCTCTCAGTGGCCCAGGGCTCCTCCAGTAAATTGGGCTGATGATACTTGAGATATATGATGGTGCAATTACTCAATTAAATGAACACCATGTGGGAAAAAGAGCAGTCTCATATTCCACGGATTTTACAGTGATGTTTTTAACAGTTAGCAAAGAAAATGTAAAAAACGGCATTGAAACAAGGATTATTAAAAAAAAAAAACAACCCAGAGCCTGATTCTCCAATCCATTAAACTGGTGTCACTCTGCTACATCACTGGAGTTACACTGGCAGAAAACCAGCGTAACAGAAGAGAAACAGACTCACAAGGTTTAGTTATTCTGTTCTTGTTTTTCCAGACTGCACTTCAGCATTACAGCCCCGGTTCAGGAAAATATCACTCTTCATGAAAGCATTTAAGCTAGAACTGATCAAGAATTTTTCAACACAAGAGTTTTTCAATGCCAATTCATCCAAACCAAAACTTTTCACAGGAAAGGGTTAGATTCCACTAAACGTGTGTCATGAAGGGTTCTCTAGTCCAAGGTTGAATTTCTGGTCAAAACTTGAGAGAGAATGATCCATCCCAGACTAGCCAATGAACTGGAGATTAAGGGATCCCCACCTAGTTTGGGGAAGACTTGAGCTCATGTCTGTATTTCAAATCAGGCAGGGCAGAGATATGAACCTATGTCTCCCACACTCCAGATAAGTGAGCTGATCACCAAGGATTTGTCTAGTCTGGCGTGGGTGTCATTTCTGTCTTGTTTTTCATTAAAAGCTTCAGAAGGACTCACCTTCATCCCCGTGCAGAAAGGGAACATTTCTGAAATATCATAAAACAGTTTCCCTCCCAGCTCTAATTGAAGCATGTGCTTAACTTTAAGCACCTGTTTAAAGTTCCGAAGCCAAAGGGATTTAAAAGCATGTGCTTAAATTTAAACAGGTGCTTAAGTGCTTTCTTGAATCAGTGCCTAAAACAAGATGCTTTCTCTCAACATACTAAAGTGAAGTGCCTGCAACGTTAATTTTATGTTATCAACATTTGCCTCACTTAGCTGAAATCTATTTGGCAAAACAATTGAGAGCTGGACAGCAGTCTAGATTATTTCTTTGACGTAAAAATTTAATACCTTGTCATATTACAGGTCATACCCTTTCCCCCTCTCATTTTACACAATATTAACTACAGATATCTTCAGTGATTTGCTTTTGATGAAATGACCTACATACGTTTCCAATGTATATTATATAGAAACATTAAGAAATAAAAATGCATGACTCAACACGTAAGAATGCCACATTTAAAACATCTAGGGAGGTTTCTTTTCTCCTCTCTTTCCCAGCTGCACAATCACAAAGAGACAAGTTTTAGGCTCTCACCTCCTATCAATGTGGGAGTTCTTTTTTCATATTAACAGATGAACAGACACCTAAATGTTCTTTCTATACAGAAGAGTATTTCTCAAGAAACATTATAGGTTTTATTTATTTTACTTTGCCAAATACATTGCCTCAGCTATCACACAGAGTAAGTCCCACATAAACTTAAGTATGAACTGTGACAGATTTTCCATTTTATTTCTCCACATGGGACTGCTCGCATGTGTAAAGTAATACACGTATATAAGTCTTCGTCGAATTGGGACCGTAAAAATCTCTAGGCTGCCTCAGCTGCTCATTTGTACAATAAGGAGAATAGTCCTTCCCTTCTTCCACCCTTTGTCTGTCATGTCTGTATAGAGTGTATATTTTGCAGGACAGGGACTGTCTAACTATGCACCTTGCATGGGGGGCCCCAAGGACTACTCTAGTAGAAATAATATACAAACAATAGCTACATCAGATGAAAAATCACAAATAAATACATATCTACCCTCAATTAAAAGTAACAAAATTTCACTGAATATTGTATATTAAATAAGGAGGGGGATCTCAAAGGGGTTTGACTTCTTTGGGAGATTACACTGTGTTACAACATGACCCCGAGGAGCCATGGTAACTCACATGATATTATGCACCCAAGATAGACTCACGGTTGGTGTAAATTGGCACAGGCCCATTTACTTTGTTGAAGTGTCATTGATTTGCACAAGAGGAGGATCTGGCCTTCAGCCCGTCCAAGGAAATGTCATGTTTTAAATCTATCTTTAGGATCTATCCATTTTCAGAGGGTAGCCCTCATGTCATTATTTGGGACAGTTTCAAAATAAATTACAAAAAAAAAATCTGAGAGTTCTCAGGAAGAACATGAAATAATTTTAAAAGCTTTGCCAAATCTAATGTACAGCCAATATAAACCAATTAATATAAATTACTGCGTGCTATAGCTGTGTGAGTGCTGGGGTTGTGAAAAAAAGGTTCTATAGGAAAATGTTCTTCAGTTCATATAGTAAAACCCAGCCTGCTTACACTGAGTTTATGTAGCGACCAGCTAATAGGGTGGAAGTCACTCACTGAGTATGTGCTGTAGAAAGCCCCAATGCAGCATAATCATAGGACCATAAGAACTGCCGTACTGGGTCAGACCAATGTTCTGTCTAGCCCAGTATCCTGTTTCCAACAGTGACCAGTACTAGAGCTTCAGGGCAACAGAACTACAGCACAGGGCAACTTTGGAGAGATCCACCCTGTGTGCTCCTCCCAGTTTTTGGCAGTCAGAAGTTTAGGATTGCCCTAAGCATGGGGGTCCATCCCTGACCATCTTTACTAATAGCAATCAAGGTACTATCTTCCATGAACTTATCTAGTTCTGTTGTGAAACCAGTTACACTTTTGTCGCGCATCTCTGAACCTCTTCCAATTCCACTCTATCCTTTTTGAAATGGGGCAGCCAGAACTAGACACAATATTTAAGGTATGGGCATACTACCGATAGTGACATGATATTTTCTGTCTTATTTTCTATCCTTTTCCTAATGGTTTCTAACATTCCATTAGTCTTTTTGACTGCTGCTGCATGTTGAGTGGTTTTCAAAGAACTATCCACAGTGACTCCAAGATCTCTTTTTTGATTGGTAACAGCTCATTTAGACCACATTGTTATATATGTGTGGTTGGGATTATGTTTTCCAATGGGCATTACTTTGTATTTATCAACTGAATTTCATCTGCCATTTTGTTAACCAGTCATCCAGTTGTGTGAGGTCCCCCTGTAACTCTTTGCAGTCAGCTTTGGACTGTCTTGAATAATTTTGTATCATCTGTAAATTTTGCTACTTCACCTTTCACTTCCTTTTCCAGATCATTAATCACTGTGCAGTCTCATTCTGCCATGAGCTCTGTCAGGACACCTCTAAATGCCACTGTACTATTGCTAGAGGTGCTGATCTCAGGGATGGCACTCTGCGAGGTCTTTGCTCCACCACCACATAACCCCACCATCCTACCCTATTCCACTCTCCTTGGGCTCTGACATAAGGGGAGTTGGAAACAGTCCGAGGAAATGGAGAAGGGGTGCCTATTGGGTTTGAGATGCAGCTGGTTTATTTTTTTGTAGGGAATTTTGAAGAAAATAGTTTTAAATTTCTTGTGAATGTCTTGCAGTCTTTCAGCGAGAAACATTTTTTAAATCAAAACCCAAACATTTTTTCTGTAAAAAAACAAAAGTTCAGTTTTGTTTTGCAAGTATTTGTTCTTTTTGTTGTTGTTTTTAAAAACAAAACATTTTCAGTGGAAATTTTCTTTTAGGAAAAAAAAAACTTTTCTGTCAGGAAAAGAGCCAGCTGTGTGTGCGATTACATGGAATCAGTGGCCATAAAGCCAATACAAGTGATGCATCTCTTCCAGCCATGGAGCAGAACAGAGGTCACAAAAAGTCTGTTGTGAACTACTTATAAATTAGGGATTAATGACTTCCCGCCCCCACACCTGCCCCACCACAACCACCCCATTGCTCCTCAGCCAAACCCATTCACTATAAGTAAGTATGAAGAACACCACCTGCAGATGTTTGGGCTAGAAAGGGATAGTGGGTGTAGTTTTCTCCCTCAGTGACACTGTTTCAATATGTATATAATTGTATGGATATCATAGTGGATTTACACTTACAGAAAAAATAATTCTTGTCCTGTGTTGCTACTTTAGAAAACATAAAATATTCAGAATGATATCCTGGCAAACAAAGCTTCACAACAATGCAGCCTATTTTCTTCTTCTGAACTGCTGTAACTCAATTGTGTTAAATTTGTGCTGCATTTAATTTATGTGCAGGAGGTCTACATTTGTTTTTAATAACAGGAGAAAAGTAATGAGATGTCAAGGAACAGTTTCCTTAGGCCAGAGACTTCAAAGGTGAGTCTGACAGCTTGTCCCGTTCTTTTTGCTTGAATCAGCCTGAACATTTTTAAGAATAACTGCCCATTTTAAATAATTATCGTTAGCAATATGAAAGCATGCCGCATGTGAATCTGTGATAGAACACTTATGCCATCATCTGATTTTCAGTGCCAGCTCTACATCAGAAACCAACTGAATCCAGATGCTGGATTAAAACAATAAATAAAAAGTGCAAATGAGCATATAGTTCTTTCAGTTTATGTGAAATGTTCATACTGTTTAATGCTGCAGTTTGGTTAAATGAGAGTTATGGACTGTATTAACCCGCTGTTCGAGTCTCATACATTTCCTTTGATTGTCAGGGCTGTAAACTATCTTTCCAGGAGAAATATCAAGGGCATGTACAGATTCCACTGCAGACGTCTTTTGTATGCCAGTTGGCCACACATGACTTAGCCGCTATGAACACCTCCTATGCAGCCAAATTTATACACCTCAGTACAGGCAAGAAGCAAAAGAGCGCTTTTTTTTTTCCCCTTTGCAAAAAACGGATCTGATTTCCTTATATGCCCCATCCGTACGCCCCCATCCCAATACGTCTTGGTTTGCAGAGACTTGCATGCCCGTTAACCACAATGCTAGTTTCAGGCCTGCTCTTGCTCTTTTTGAGCTCAACATTACTTTTGTAACGGGCTCAGGCTATTAGATGGAAAAGACACGTGGGTGGCGAATGCACTTAGAACCCCTGTTTGTGTGGCATTGCCTATGAAAATAATTGGTGATGAAAATCATTCTAAGTAGGATTTTTGCATTGTTCTGTCATGCAAATGTTATTTATGCAGCACAAATATGAGTGGGATTCTGAAAAGCACTCAGTCCTGGCCTGGTTCTAATCCCACTGAAGCCAACGGCAGTTTCAGCACTATCAGAGTTGGGCCAGTAATGACTGCTTTTGAAAATCCCACTGTAAGAGTATTCAGGCTCTTTGTTACTTCATCTTCACTTGGGTGTTGCTGGGAGCAGACACTGGCCCACATACAGCAATGACACCTGAAATGAAAACAAATTATACTAAATGATTTTGCCTTTGCACAAAAGGATTCTAAATCTATAAGTGCTGTCACGTCATGAAAGAGATAATTTCAGCTGGCGACACACCTCCTAGAACATACACACACATTTCAATGCAATGGGATTGCCACTTGCAATTTAGACACTATGGATATCATAGCCACATCTCATTGCTTAATTTGCACTTGTGGAGTCTTACTGCTGGTAACACTTGTTTATTTTTCCAGTGTGTGACGTTTGGCTTATGGATGTACAGTCATAACAAACGCTGGAAAAATCGGAGGTGCTAACAAGGAATATTTAGGACCAGCTCTGTGCGCACCTTCTGAGACTGTTAAAATTAACATACATTGACTCAATTTGTGTGAGAGACAAGGTGGGGGAGAGAATATCTTTTATTGGACCAACTTCTGATGGTGAGAAAGACAAGCTTTCAAGTTACAGCAAACTATTCTTCAGTGTTGACGATACTACCTCCCTCACCTTGTCCCTCAAATATCCTGGGACCAACATGACTACAACAGCACTGCATCCAAATAGTGTGTAGCAGACCTGACCTCCAAACTGAAAGGTAAATCTACTTAAAAAATACACCCGCTTTGTTGTTTTATCATCTTTTAGCACACACTGAGTCAGCAGATAGAAAGAAATATATTTGGGCAGTGTTTAAAATGACACCTTTTACAAATGGAACTACCTAAGCCTAGTGTGAGAGAATTAATGAGCTTCTCATGTAAATCACGCATAATTTACAGTGGAATTTGTCCTTGTGCCAACAGGCACTTGCACTGCATAGTAATGAAAAAAGGGGGTTGGAGATGTGAAGCTATCTGCAACCTCGTTGTTTCTTGACTCTGCTTCTCCCTGGATAGTCAAAGCACTATAAACCCTTTCAAAGAGCAACAGGATTATTTGCTGCACAAGTTACCTTCATCTTCAATTTCCTGTTTCACACCCAGATTCAATGACATTACTGAGGACATTAGCGATCATTAATTTTAAATATTAACAACATATTTGGGGCACAACTGTGACCTGCATAACACACTTGCACAAAGAGGCACAAGGGTACCTTTATCACAGCTAGCAGGACAGGGGAATAACAGCTTCCATGCAACTGTCCTCCCCCTCCTCTGCTGGACTTGATTGTGGTTCCCACCATGCCCGTCAGCTCATATTGGCAAGTGTGGAGGATGTAGCAATGTACCCCGATACACAGCTGGTGGAAATTACTTGCTCCTTGGGGTAAGTACGGAACCAGCAGCCATATTCCAGATAAGTTACAATATGGTCCCTGGAGTGCTACACAGCTGCTTGCTCCTTATTCCAGGTTTGTGGTAGAACCACAATCTGGTTTTGGGTCACCAGAAAACACACTCCAATCAAACAAAAGATCCCGCAGGATCTCACGTAACCAACACTCTGCAGTGCTGTGTAACAACAGTTATAAGGATCTCATCCCACCTATCTCTTAGGAGAAGTTGTTGAGCATTCTCAGAACCTCTACATTCTCAGCCACACAGTGCATGCCCAGCATTCTATGGCCAAAGCAACTGGGGGTGGGCTGTTAAAATAATTGTTTTCTTCTTCTTTAGCCTTCAATATAAATATATTTGCTTTCAAATCATGTATTTACAAGAGTTCCCCCATTTGTCTCTTTTTGTTATTATAACATGTTCTTTTTGCTGTCTTGCAATTCAAAAAAACCCACTCATCTATGTTTCCTGGTACTCGGTACAGCCCAAATAACACGTAAAAGTTCATTAATAAAAATTATAAAGATACAGGCAAAGAAGCCAATATTACAAAGCCTAGGATCATCATACTATTGTATAAGTCTATGCACGCGCTTGACTCCCATTAACACAGTGTGAAGGCAGTAGGTTCTAATATCTACAGCTGTCTTGGGAGACAGCAGGGTGACTGGAACATGGGATTGGTAATGAGAACTCTTATTCCCAGCTCTTCCACTCACTGCGTCACTAATCTCTCCTAGACTCAGCATTCCCATGTGTAAGAACAGGGGTCTGGATAGTTACTCATCTTTCTGAAGAGACTGGCTATCTCTGGGTGAAAAGTGCTACGTATGCATTATTATTACTGGACGGTAAGAACCAGTTGGCCTACAAAGAAGATATCAATTTTCAGAAAATTCATAGCTACCAAGAGGTTTTCTTTGGCTTGTGCTTTTGTTGCTAAGGTTCTGTGCTTTATTCCTGCCGCCTGATATAGTTATTCATTTCTTTGACAGTAGTGCCTAGAGTATCCAACCGTGATTAGGGCCCCATGCTGCTGAGCACCAGGAAGACGCATAACTAGGCAAGACACACAAAGGATGGGAACAGAAAGAGAGTTGCCCAAGGTCAGTGACAGAGCTGGGAATAGAAACCGGCCCCTCCTGATTTCCAGGCTAGTACCTTGTCCCCGAGACCACCCTTCAACATGCATGAAGTATAGCTGCTGCTGCTTCTTTCTAGGTGTGTGGGCTGCCACAGGATTTACTACTCTGTTTCCATAATGGTTATTCCAGGCAAAAATGCAGCTCTTCACTGATGTGCTGTCACCTTAATAACAACATGATTTGCTTTGGAAACAGAACCTCTGAGTGTCCCATAGAGCAATGCAATGTACCCTCCGACCAGTGAGCTGATACACATTGCCATTTAAAGCCAAAGCTAGGAAACTGACTTTTGCATCTAGATAAAATAAATAAATCTTAAGACCAAACATTAAAAAAAATATGAACCTTTAGAATGGCCAGCACTCTAAATGGCTTAAACAGTATCCTCTGACCAAAACCATTTTTTTTCCACTATCACAGGGGTAGGCAACCTATGGCACCTGTGCCAAAGGCAGCACGCGAGCTGATTTTCAGCAGCACTCGCACTGCCTGGGTCCTGGCCACTGGTCCGAGAGCTCTGCATTTTAATTAATTTTAAATGAAGCTTCTTAAACATTTTAAAAACCTTATTTATTTTACATACAACAATAGTTTAGTTACATATTATAGACTTATAGAAAGAGACCTTCTAAAAAGGGCGCAGGACAGTGCGGCCTCGCGGCCAGAGTCCACAGCGCCGCCCTTGGGCGCAGGACAGCGCGGCCTCGCGACCAGAGTCCACAGCGCCGGCCTTGGGCGCAGGACAGCGCAGCCTCGATGCCAGAGTCTTCAAAGCATTGGGGCACCACTTTTGGGGTGGGGCAACCCCTCTAGGGGTCCTGGGCCCATCTGACTCCACTGGGCCCCAACCCAGGCCCCTAACAGTGGCGTAGTGGCTTGCCACTGACTCAGCGGAAGGGGGTCCTACCAAAACACACTGAGTTTCCCCTGGTGGGTGGTACCACTCCGTCACCCTCCCTGGGTCACTTCCTACCAGAGTCTGTGTTGGGGTTTCCCATGAGATGTTGGGTCCTCAGCGTTCGGCAGGGCCAGTCATCTCCAGGGGTTCCTCCAGTCGCCAGGGTGCAGGCAGGTCATGAACTGCTTCGATTCCCAGTGCGGTCAGAGGCTGTAGCTGGCCCTTCGCAGGAGCTTCCCAGGCAGGTCCCTTCCCTGCAGCCTCCACCCCAGAATGAGTTGGTCTCCTTCCCTTTATACTACTAGAGCAACTTGGAGCATGCCCAGTCTTGTCGGGGAGGCAGGACTTCCACTGTCAATAACAAGGGCTTAACCCTCTCTGGGCTAGTGCGGGGTAAGCAGACCCCATCACATGGTGCTTCACGCTCTTTATTCGGTGCCTGTCAGCTCTGAGTGTTGATTATGTGTAAGTAAAATTAATTCTCATAGTTATATTTCTCTTTATGAAATTTCTCCGAGCAGCCCAGAACTACAAATATTTACATACTAATTTACTCCGTAGAACCAATTAAGCATTCTTACAATGACTTTCCACTAGCAAATCTCAGCACTGTGTCAGACACTTTATATTTGGCTCTGATTTTCATGTCACCATTTCTCTCTTTGCTTGTGTCTCTGAGGAAGTTCCATCAGAGTTTCACATAGCACAAAATGGATCTAAATATTCCTGAAAACAATGGGAGAAATTAGTCAGAAGGAACCGTGATTTACTGCATGTTGGTGTATACACTATATATTGCCTGATGCAGGAACTAGATGGAATTCTATGTGCTGTATTATGCAAGGAGTCAGACTAGTTAATCTGAATTGTTCCTTTCAGCCTTAAAAAACAAAATCTATAAAATCATGTGTACAACAGCCACCCAAGAAATACCATTACTTTGGAGTTAAGTTGAACAGATGTTCTGTCAATCCTTTCAGAAAAAGCCTTAAAAGCAGTTTTAAAAAAGAACAAAAAAAACTTAGACACAAACTTTTAAGATGCTATTTCTAAAATCAACTAGGGCAGTTAAGTGCCCATCTTCTACTGACTTTTGATCGGTGTTGGCCATTTAACTCTTTCTTTTGAAAAAAAAACACGCTCAACCAATAACTTAAGGTTTCACTTAAAAACAAAAATAACAAAAAGATGAAAAAATATGAACCATGATAAGCCACAAGTGAGGGCTCCAAACAACCTTAACATGGCCACGGAAAAAGAGATGCTCTGTGACACAATTATCTGTCACAAAGGTTCATTGCACAAGTGACCAGATGAAGCATAATACTCTTCTCCATACTCAGGGAGTCCCATTCAGTGACTTGCCCTACAGCTGAGAGACACTTTACAACCGCAGTAGTCCCACTGTGTGAGAGGCAGTGCACGGCGTGCTACCCAAGGAGCAGTCCACAATTCCCTCCCCGTTTCCCTCCTGCTGTAATAATTTGCTGTTGGTCCATGCCAGAAGCAAATTGCCACTCCTTATGAGCTTGTTCTACCAACCTCCCCAGGGTGAAGTGGCAGGCATGCAACATCCCATTACTTCTGAACACCCAGAACTAATGTCCAGGAAGGTTACACAGGTGTTTAAGGGGGATTCTTACCCTCCCTTTTATGCCCCTGCATACCTGCACCTCCCAAGGGACATTCAAGCCCATGGAACTCAGTAGGACTATTTGAAAGGTAAGGTTACACTGTCTGCGTGAGATTAAAGGCCTCTGGCACCACTTAAGTTCCATCACTAAGACATAGTCTTTCCTCACCATTCATTCAGCTAGGACACGTTCTCACCATCTCAGCCAATGAAGCATTTGCGTCTCTTGCCCCATGCTCACCCATGCAAAATGCTACTGCAAAGATCCTTTTTCTAGTGTGTTTTTTGACCATGTCACCCCTCTTTGTATTTCTTCACTGGCTCCCCCTTCTCTCTCTCTCTCTCTCTCTTTCTCTGGTATGGCAACAAACAGAAACTTGTTCTCTTCACCTTTAAGGCCCTTCACAGCCTATCCCCACGCTATCTGTCTTCTCTGCTGTGCTACAGAGATGTCATCCCCCACTTCCGCCCTGCCACAAATGCTGCCCTTCTTCACCTACTTGTAACATTTTCAAACAAGCACCTTCATGATGTTATGGCCCTTACACAGAAAACCCAAAGCTCATTGTATTAGAGGCACCTCTGTCTGAAACCATTTCTAAATTGATCCTCCATAGGTCGCATCTTCCATAATCCGCCCACACACCATAAAACTTCAGTACCTTCTCCGGATTTAAAGTTACAACCTAAGACAGAAGTGCAACAGTTCTAGAGGGCCAGAGATAAAGTTGCTTGAGTGACCGCACTTGTGGTCCTGTAAGATTCACAATGGCCTAGTTTTGTATGTTGGGATGGTTGGTTGTTTTAAATGGAACCTTAACCCTTTTACAGATTTTTCTAAAAAAGAATGGTAATATGTCAGTTCAAGCATAATCACTAGTTTAAAATTAGAGCTGGTCAAAAAATGGGGCTTTCCCCAGCAGAAAATAGCTTTTTGGAGCAGAAATTCAAAAAACATTTTGGCCCAAAAGGGGCCATTTTGCCTCATGGGAGTTGTAGTTTGCGTGCCTTATGCTCCCACCATCCTCTATAGGCCAGGCTCCCTCATTTAACTACATCTCTCCAAATCATTTGGACAGAAGATCTGAACCCCTGAGAAGGTGCTGATTAGGAGTGCAGGGGAAGACATGAGCGAGAGAGAGAGGGCAGCAAGGGCTGGTTAGTGGGGCGCACAGTGGGCAGTGATAGGCATGGGGCTTAGGGGAACTGTGTCTAGAGAAGGCAGCACTAAGCAGTAGTGGTCCTTGGGAAGACAGCAGCAGAAGAGCAATGGATGGGGAATGCACAGGCTCGGGGGAGGCAGCAGTTTATGGAGAGGCAGTTGGAAGGGGCTGACAGTGTGGTTCGCATGGGGATAGCAGAGGGTTGCTAGCTGGGGAGAAGTTGTTGGCTGAGATGGGCAGGGCAGCAGGGAGTGGGGGGATGTGGGATAGGTCAGGTTTGGAGCAAGGGATTGTGGGTGGTAGCAGGGAACATGAGTGATTTTGGCAGCAACACGGAGTAATTGGTGGAGAGGACAGATGTGGTTAAGGGGCATTTTCTCTGTGCCGGGGAAATCGCTGCCTATATTTGAGATCTATCAAATCAAAGGTTAGACTGAATGGGATTCAGGTGCCTAACTCCCTTAGGCTCCTTTGAAAATATTACACAGAAAGGGATAATTCTTGAATTGTTAGCACTTACACAATACCGTGTATTCATTTTCACTATTTTTCTAAAACTTGCATCCTGACTAGCCTGTTCAGTGGTTCACGTTTGGCATTGCAAATCTTTTGTCCACAAAGAGTATAAACGAATGTGAACTGCAACTGAACCTCATGATGAGTCTCTGTTGATGCTGCTATCTTATCTAAAAGCTCTTCTCCAGATACAGTTTGTAGACCATCACTGGTCCATGAAGGGAAGGTAGCTAATGAGAAGCTCTATTAGGCAGTAGTCCAGAGAATGAAAAGTCGGCTAGTTAATCTATAGAAGTTTGAGCTGTAATTTTTGACTGGTGAGTTCCAAAGTTTGGTCTGTGTACATCAGGTCAGACTGCATTGTCTCTTTAAAAATAGAGCGATAAGTATTAACAACAACAAAACACTTGTATATATTAGGGCTCCTAGTTAATACAAATACAAGGGAAATCCCTTCTAATTCTTTCATACCTTTCCAAGTCACTCATCTCTAACCTCCACCAATTAGCATAGCCGAACATTAATCTTTAGTGCAGTTGGTTAAAGCAAGCTCACTATTCATTGCAGCTCAATGAACTGACCTACTGAAAAATGTAGCTGAGGAACAGACATGGGAATAGACAAGTAGTTACTGCTTCCACAGGGGATAATTGTGGTGGTGCTTTAACAAGAGTCTCATCCTTGCATGTCATTTCAGTGCAAATTTGAAGTGAACTGACAAAAGCAAGACACTCCACCCCGCCCCCAACCTCTTCTTTCTTCAAAAAGATTTATGCCTAAGCACACATGGCTTTATTTCACTAGCATCCCCATATCCTTAAAGAGCAGTTTCAACAGCATCAGTTTTTGTTTGTTTTAACAGCAATGGCTTAGGGTACGTCTACACTACGGGATAATTCCGATTTTACATAAACCGGTTTTATAAAACAGATTGTATAAAATCGAGTGCACACGGTCACACTAAGCACATTAATTCGGCGGTGTGCGTCCACGGTCTGAGGCTAGCGTCGATTTCCGGAGCGTTGCATTGTGGGTAGCTATTCCGTAGCTATCCCATAGTTCCCACAGTCTCCCCCGCCCCTTGGAATTCTGGGTTGAGAGCCCAGTGGCTGATGGGGCAAAAATCATTGTCGCGAGTGGTTCTCGGTAAATGTCGTCAGTCATTCCTTTCTCCGGGAAAGCAACGGCAGACAATCATTTTGCGCCCTTTTTCCCTGGATTGCCCTGGCAGATGCCATAGCATGGCAACCATGGAGCCCGTTCAGCTTTTTTTTTTTTTTACAGTCACCGTATGTGTACTGGATGCCGCGGACAGAGGCGATACTGCAGCGCTACACAGCAGCATTCATTTACTTTTGCATGATAGCAGAGACGGTTACCAGTCGTTCTGTACCGTCTGCTGCCAGTGTAATTTGGCAATGAAATGACGGTTATCTGTCCTTCTGTGCTGTCTGCTGCTATCATGGGTGCCCCTGGCTGAGGTCGGCCGGGGGCGCAAAAGCAAAACTGGGAATGACTCCCTGAGTCAATCCCTCCTTTATGGTTTCTAAAAATAGAGTCAGTCCTGCCTAGAATTTGGGGCACGTGTACTAGAGAAGCAGTGTATCAGAGAGCACAGCTGCTCCGTGTCAGATCAGAAATGATGAGCTACATGCCATTCACAGGGGGTGCCCCTGCAACAACCCCACCCATTGCTTCCCTCCTCCCCCAACCTTCCTGGGCTACCGTGGCAGTGTCCCCCCCGTTTGTGTCATGACGTTATAAAGAATGCAGGAATAAGAAACAGTGACTTGTTAGTGAGATAAAGTGAGGGGGAGGCAGCCTCCCCGTGCTATGACAGTCCAGGCAGGACATTAAGCAGTGCGGGGGAGAGGAGCCCAGCATCCCGCTGCTATGATAGTCCAGGTAGTACAGAATCTTTTCTTTACACAGGAAAGGGAGGGGGCTGATGGAGCTCAGCCCCCAGTTGCTATGATGAGGATGGTTACCAGTCATTCTGTACCATCTACTGGGAATGACCAGGAATCATTCCTATTTTTACCCAGGCGCCCCTGAGACCAGCCAGGGGAATTCAGCAGTTATCAAGCAAGTACCGTCTGCCACCAGGGACGGGAGAGGAGCGGATACTGCTCTTCACTGCTGCAGCATCGCGTCTACCACCAGCATTCAGTAGACATAGGGTGACATTGAAAGAAGTCAAGAAACGATTTCTTTCTCTTTTCTTTCACATGGGGAAGGGAGTAAATTGACGAGCTATTCCCTGAACCACACCAGACAATGTGTTTGACCCTACAGGCATTGGGAGCTCAGCCAAGAATGCAAATACTTTTCGGAGACTGCTAGGGACTGTGGGATAGCTGGAGTCCTCAGTACCCCCTCCCTCCTTCCATGAGCGTCCATTTGAGTCTCTGGCTTCCCATTACACTTGTCACACAGCACTGTGTAGCCCGTAGATTTTCTTTTCAAACGCTTTGGCGTTTCATCTTCTGTAACGGAGCTCTGATAGAACAGATTTGTTTCCCCATACAGCGATCAGATCCAGTATCTCCCGTATGGTCCATGCTGGAGCTCTTTTTGGATTTGGGACTGCATTGCCATCCGTGCTGATCAGAGCTCCATGCTGGATAAACAGGAAATGAAAATCAAAATTTTGCAGGGCTTTTCCTGTTTACCTGGCCACTGCATCCAAGTTCAGATTGCTGTCCAGAGCGGTCACAGTGGTGCACTGTGGGATACCGCCCAGAGGCCAATACCGTCTATTTGCAGCCACACTAACCCTAATCCGATATGGTAATACCGATTTCAGCACTACTCCTCTCGTCGGGGAGGAGTACAGAAACCAATTTAAAGAGCCCTTTATATCAATATAAAGGGCCTCGTAGTGTGGACGGATACAGCGTTAAATCGGTTTAACGCAGCTAAAATTGGTTTAAACGCGTAGTGTAGACCAAGCCGTAGAAATAGAGTCCTTAAAGGCAGAGGTGTCAGGTCCTCGACACCACAAAGGTAGGGAATGGGGCCAGAGATTTGGTTGTACTATGCTGCTGCGTGGAAGGGTTGTGATCTCTACTTAAAGGGTTCTCTCTGTGTGTTCATCGGGGTGCAGGATGGGGCCCACTGGAACGTAATTGCAGTTTGTGCAACACGAGCACAGCAGCAGCACATCTCCTCAGGAACTCATCAGACCTGTCATCCACAACCTAAATGGCTTTCCACAAAAGAGTGAAGCAAGTTCTTGGTCCATATCTTCAAAGTGTTCAGTGGCCTGGCACTAGGCTACCAAAGAACAGCCTGAAGACCATGGCCAACAACTCTGCTCCTGTGGCGCGATGGAACTCTCTAGAAGAAGGGTAAAGCTTGTCTGTGCAAGACACTCCACAGCACTATTTCCCCCCATGGGGAGGGGATGAGGGAACAACATGGGGCAGAGATTAGTCATGTTATTTAATGCACTATTGAGAGGCGCTCAGATACTACAGCGATGAGCATTGTGTAAGACTAGAACTCAAAGAGAAGCAGTCCACATAAAAACACAGCACATCTGACCCAACCCAATTAAGCAAGCATAATTCTGTATGTCTGTGTTCAGTTTAAACTGCCATGTTCAGACATCTTTATCTGTGTGTGTGTGTGTGTCTATGCAACTACATAATAAAATATCTTATTATAGTGTACACGTACAACGGAGATGGAATGTTGTTGCAGAAACATTGATTATAAAATTTCCTGACTTGTCTGCAGTTATACCTCTGCTTTAATATTGAATGTGTTTTGCATTTTTATTGGTTTTTCAAAGCCAAAAAAGGAGAAATTAAAGGAAAACAAGAAATAACGTATTACAACAAGCACCAAACAACATACCTAAGGGGGACCCCATTCCTGCAAACATTTCCATATGTTTGTACTTTCAACACCTAAGTAGTGCTGCTGAAGTCAATGGGACTACTCAGGTATTTACATTTAAAGTCTCAGAGTCCGGCTGTGATCCCATAGATGTTAATGTCAAAGTTCCCATTGACTTCATGAGCTCAGAATCAAGCTTTTCATGGGAATGTCCAATCCTCAAATATGCCTGGCTGGAATTTTTGCTCACTCTTCCAGAAAAACAAATTCACTGCTGAGACCAGATCTGAGAAATTTTGCTCCCAAAATTAATGGTTTGTGAAAGTTATAAATCCCTCAGAATAGGGACTGGGGATGAAAGCTCCATCTGAATCACAACAGTTAATGCAAAAGTGCATTCCAAAAAGAAATATAACCTGCAATGCCTTATGTGAATTCTGCAGAATACAAGAAGGTCACCAACTGAGTAAACATCAAATGAAGGATTATCCTTATTTATGAGGAAGCCATTCCAGCAAGAAATTGAATCAGAGACTTTGGTATCCAAAAGCAACATGTCTATCTATTGAGTTGAAGGAGAATCTGCTCTCTCTATCAACAATAATCCTTTCTGAGATCTGTAAATATCAGTTTGATGCCCAAAAAGAGACATGTGTTCCAAAGACTCCCTTTTCCTTTGGATACCTCCAGTTTAAGCATGGACATCATCCAGCCCTGATTATCTGTTAAAGCCAGAGGTGACCAGGCACAGTATTTCAAAAATGCAGATTTTGCTCCTTTAATTGCAACTTTTCCATGACTTCATGACTTATTTATCTTAGGAAGCACTCAAACATCTACTATATTGCTGTGATCCCTACAGAGCATCCTATTAGCTTTAAAATTTTATAAGTCACTATGTATTTGACAAGTTAACAAGGCTTATAATGGGGGTGGAGGGCAACATACTGGGCTCAGATCAACCCAACCCCCAAATCTTACATTTTTTAGAAAGCATAGTGCAAAGGTTTATATTAAAAAGGAAGTACTTATCACAATATTGACTTTATTGCAATAAGTGCCAATATTTTCTACTCCTGTGCTATCAATGTGATAAGATCAATGCTTCCTTTTTAATGAAAACCATATTTACCGTACACATACTGGCTGTAAAATACCAAATAGGCTCTCCAGCTGATGAATAAAGAACACACCATCCCTCTTCCCCCAACAGCTTTTCAATTAAAATTGTACGTGTGACATCTCAGCGCACATCACTCATAAGGATATATACAAGAAGTTAAGGAAAAGAACCTAGGGCCTAATCCGAAACCCACTGAAGTCAAGGAAAGGGCTGCGGATCAGGCCCTTACACTGTGAATGGCCAGTAAGCACTCCTCCCCTCATGGCAGCCCTCATGCCAAGTGTGTGACTTGAAACAACAGACAGGTTCATGTTATCCTAATGCAATTTTTGTTCTTCTGGCAACAAAAACATTTGTTCTTCACTTTCTGATAATGCAATATGGTTGAAAGGATAGGAACGTGGTATGGCCATAGTGGATCTGACCAGTAATGCATTTAGCTCAGTATCCCGTTGCTGACAGTGACAAGACAAGGTCTGTTAAGGCCTAATTTTAAAACCTGACCCGAACCCAGTCAGACCACAGCCAACCCGGACCAGCCCTGAGGGCATCAAGTTGATTTCCTGCCACACCCGAACTCAACACTTGTAGTCGGATCCCTTTGGTTTGGATTGCAAAGATCTAGTGCAGAGGGACTCTACGCTTGGTTTTATGCTGCTGTGTCTCTTGTGAGCCTGCAGGGGCCGCTGTGGGGTGGGCTGTGGCTCCTAATTACTCCCTGTCCAGGACAGACAGGAAGCTGAGTTCAAGAGAGAGAAACAACTGCTGCCTGGCCCTCAGTCCCCCATCCCATGGAACCAGCCCAGCTCCACACCCTGTCTAGCTCTGAACTCAGTTCCAGTCCAGGGCACTGCTGCTGTTGTCTGTCCAGGCAGCAAGGGTGGTGTGGTGCTGAGAAAATAGCAATTAGGACCCCCCCAGGCTGACCTGCCATGACTTATGAGGAGAGGCTGAGAGAACTGGGCTTATTTAGTCTGCAGAAAAGCAGAGTGAGGGGGGATTTGATAGCAGCCTTCAACTACCTGTTTAGTCTAGCCAAAAGAAGGTTGAGGGGGGATATGCTTGTTCTTTATAAATATATTAGAGAGATTAATATTAGGGAGGGAGAGGAATTATTTAAGCTTAGTACCAATGTAGACACGAGAACGAATGGGTATAAACTGGACACTAGGAAGTTTAGACTTGAAATTAGACGAAGGTTTCTAACCATTAGAGGAGTGAAGTTCTGGAACAGTCTTCCAAGGGGAGTAGTGGGGGCAAAAGACATATCTGGCTTTAAGACTAAGCTTGATAAGTTTATGGAAGGGATGGTATGATGGGATAGCTTAATTTTGGCAACTGATCTTTGATTATCAGCAGATAAGTATGCCCAGTGGTCGGTGATGGGATGTGGGATGGGATGGGATCTGAGTTACTGCAGAGAATTCTTTCCTGAGTGCTGGCTGGTGAGTCTTGCCCACATGCTCAGGGTTTAGCTGATTGCCATATTTGGGGTCGGGAAGGAATTTTCCTCCAGGGCAGATTGGCAGAGGCCCTGGAGGTTTTTTGCCTTCCTCTGCAGCGTGGGGCATGGGTCACTTGCTGGTGGATTCTCTGCAGCTTGAGGTCTTCAAACCACAATTTGAAGACTTCAATAACTCGGACATAGGTTAGGGGTTTGTTATAGAAGTGGATGGGTAGGGTTCTGTGGCCTGCTTTGTGCAGGAGGTCAGACTAGATGATCACATTGGTAACTTCTGATCCTAAAGTCTATGAGGGGTTCCAAAGAGGGTGGATCTAGACTGTTCTCAGTGGTGGCAGACTGCAGAAAAAGGAGCAATGGTCTCAAGTTGCAGTGAGGGAGGTCTAGGTTGGATATTAGGAAACTCTGTTTCACTAAGAGGGTAGTGAAGCACTGGAATGGGTTACCGAGGGAGGTGGTCGAATCTCCTTCCTTGGAGATTTTTAAGGTCAGGCTTGACAAAGCCCTGGCTGGGATGATTGAGTTGGGGATTGGACTTGCTTTGAGCAGGGTGTTGGACTAGATGACCTCCTGAGGTCTCTTCCAATCATAATCTTCTATGATTCTATTATGATGTTCAGTGTACAGGAATCTGTGCAGAACAGAACAGTCTTGCGGCAATGACTTCCACAGGCTAAGGCTCTGTCTACACTACAGACCTTATAATGGCACAGTTGTACCGTTGCGGCTGCACCGCTGTAAGGTCTCCCATGTAGCCACTCTACATCAACACGAGAGAGCAATCCTGTCAGTATAAG
This sequence comes from Gopherus evgoodei, assembly GCF_007399415.2. Taxonomy (NCBI): domain Eukaryota; kingdom Metazoa; phylum Chordata; order Testudines; family Testudinidae; genus Gopherus; species Gopherus evgoodei. The sequence goes on from NC_044326.1 coordinate 139,771,310, forward strand.
TAAAGCATCCCTAATGATTGGAGATAGCTATGTCAGCAGGAAAGCATCTCTCACCAAGATAGCACTGTCCACACCAGTGCTTTTGTTGGTGCAACTTATGTTGGTCAGGGGTGTGTTTTTTTCCCCATACTCCTGACCAACAAAAGTGTTAGTGTAAACGCAGCTGAATTGTGTGTTGGGGGAATATTTATAACATTTTTACAAATGAGAAGTTTCTTCATAGAGATGAAGCACCAGAAAACTCATCACAAAAGACAGTCGGGGTGAGGAGGGTTGAGGGTCTGTTGAGTTTGTGGTTCTCATATTAAAATCAATAAAATGACATTATATGCACAGAAACTTCTGGGCTCCCTCTGGCAGAACTCATGCAGGCACTTGATGTCCTGTCAGATTCAAGGGATTGGGCAACTTCTACATGGCAGCAGCTCCACTGGAACTCAATGCTTGGGGGTGGGGGTGGGGTGGGGGTGGGGGAAGAATAGTGGGCCCATTGCCAAAACTCTCCAATATCAGGGTCACATTTTGAACATCAAGTACTAGATGGGCACCAAGTCAAAAAGGCATCTGGAGCAGCACCATAGCATCCTGAAAGAAGAAGATCTGTTCCTCTGGTTCCTTGTGGGGATACCCAGCAGAAAGCTTAATCTTTGGGTTGCATGCTGAATCCCTGGATCTGGCCCTTACATTTTTTGCTTTAAAAAAGGAAGGAAAAATAGAGGACACAGGTAGGCTGAGATATTCCCAGCTACCTACAGGGTTGAGATGCCCAATTCCCCTTAGATGTAATGGTGTCATAATCCTTAGGCAGTTTTGAAAAGGTCACCTGTACTGCACAGAACCACAAACAGGTCAAGACAAACCCACCTCATAATGATTTGCTGATCGCCACATCAAGATTTAGAGGAGAGAGAGAGAAACCAAATTAAAAACTACTTTTCACATCATTAAGTATCAGTTCAAAACAGCTTAATATTTCCATAGTCCAATCATTGTATTTCTTGAAGGTATCATTAACAATAGTATGTTACTTTCATACCAAACTGAACCAAAGTGCTAACTACTTAAAGCTGGAAACTATGTGTGCACGCAACTGAATATTTGATTAACACTTCTGAAAGAACCTGAGTGCCATGGAAATTTCCCACTGGACAGCACAGCATGACACTTTTATTTTATAAATGCAACTTGAATTGAAGCTCCATTTCCAAAGTCCATTTTGTTAAGAAAATCCAAGAGTGATGTTATAGGCACTTTGTTTCATCCCTCTGTACATTATCAACGATGATCTCAAATCTGCGTGATTTGATATATATTATATCAGGTTTAGTAGCAAACTTAGCAACTTTGCTGGATCAATTAAAAGTTTGGTTCATTTTCAAGATCACTTGGTGAACAATGAACATGTAGACTATTAAAAACTGCTGCAGAGGGCTGTTCTTGAAGCACTGATATTACAAACTCAAACAGTAGCACAATTTAATAAAAGCCAGTGGGATTCAGAGTAATAATAAAGCTTGCCATGATGAGAAGATTGAAAAAAACTACTGTGTGTGTGTCCATTATCCCCTTATTCTCTATTACAGAAACAAAACCTGAGAATCAGAATGTCAGCCCTTTTCATCACTGGCGGGTTCCTATGGACCTGGAAAAGTAAAAATATCATAGATTCTTTTAAGGATAATTAAATATTTACAAAGTGAAAAATACGTAGAATATGTTTAGAAGGAAGCGACTAGCTAGTGGCAAATAGCCCATCGTTTGGATCCACAAGATGTTTGTATTCAGACTTCCAAATATAAATGTGTATCTGACCTAACCCCTCTCTGGATAGAGACTTGTTGCAGGTGGTGGCGGTGAGGGGGGAATCTGCCTTCTCTCCCACCCTTCCTGAACTGAATGTCTGACCGTGCAGGCCCATTAGAACGCACATACACTTCTATACTTGTAAGCATCTTCAACTGCAACTCTCTCAGGCCCATTCAAGTCTTTGGGATGCATGCACTAAATCCGTGAACTCTGGGGTGTCTCTATGGCCCCGAGGTTCAGGGACCTGAAGGAGAAGCAGGGGTGATGTGTTGGCCACAGCTGCTGTAGAATGGGGCAGACAAGATGGCTTTGGTAGAGGGAGTAGGCCTACATTCCGGGTCCCTAAAAACACAGGATGCAGGAGCAACCAGGCGTCCATTATATGAAAATCTGAGAGGAAGGAATGACTCAGGCGTCACCTCTGTAAAGCTCTAGTTAGAGTGGGGGAAGCCAGTCAATTTCCTGACACGTGCCTGAAGACAACTGAATACAAGAAAGTGAGAGTGTCAGGAGCCTGACAAGATGTCTATTCTCTCTGCTAGCTCAAGATAGGGGAGTAGGTTTATCAGGATTTCTTCCCCCCCCCCCCCCCCCCCCGTGCCGGTTTTATGCAGCTCAGAGCAAAGGACCCGTGTTCAGGACTTACAGGTGCACCTGGGTCACCAGGGGGTATGCTACCAGCTACAGGGTTCCTGGTCATGTTGCATAGGGATTAGTATTTGTCAGTCAAATATTTAGCTTGCCTAATACCAGGCATGCATGCACACACAAATTTCCTACTGGATTTACCCACCCACCTTAGAATACTGACTGTGCATAAATACTTCTGGCAAGATGGTTCAATAAAAAGAAGAATCTTATCGCAACACTAGCTTCTTAAAACTCTGCATCAAAAATACTTTTATTAGTGCATCTATTGTGACATTTTACAGCTTTTCTAGACAATGCGACCACTAGCTCTTATCTCCTCTCTGTCAATTTCATATCCAGACAGATGTTTAAGTCCAATTCTTTCCAGTATTAAAATGTTACGGTCAGGCAGTTTCTCAGAAACTGTTAAAATGTATATCGCAGTGCATTTTCAAATGCTAATAGGGTAAAAAACTCTTGAGGCAGATGGGAACAAAGAACTCAGTAAGGAACTTAATAAAGCTAATCGGCATTACATGCATAAATCTCTGGGCTACAGAATAAGAATATATTCCCCAAACTCCCAACTGACGTCTACTGCAATAATTTAAGATAGCGATGTTGATTCTTTTAATCTCTATCCCCCACCACTCTTCTAAAAATTAGCTTCTTGTAAATCAGTGTTCCCTTGTGGAATGATATTCCTTATGCATCTGCCCAGCCATCTCAACAGCCAGTCTGGTGTCACGCATACTTATATCATAAATCTGTCACCACTGGATGACTTCTTCCAAATTCCATTCAGAATCATTGAGTCACATCACGGGTTTTTTTAAAAATTAATTATTTATAAAGAACTTCAATGGCATTTGACAGGCAAAAATGTACTTGGTTCTTTAAATCTAAATTTGTTAAAACATCTTCAGTCATCCATGCTTCAGATTTGCTAAAGTATTATAGAAAACATACCTCTTTATTTTCCTCTTCTAAATAAGAGCACAGTTGCTATTTGATTTATATTATATTATTTATTATTATTATTAGAAAGACAAAATATTCAGTCAGGGCCCTCGAAGTAGTTAATAGGCCTGTCATTCCCTAGGACTACCCCAACCAATATACAGATAAAATCATTAATCACTTCAATTCTACAAGTCGTGATTTCTAATTGAAAACTAACCTATAAATACCTATTTTACTGTGAGGACTGTGTGATAAATAAATTCTAGTGGTCAGTAAAACATTCACAAATGAAATTACCGTTAAAAATGACTTTTCATTTCCAAGCATATCTTCCTAATTAAAATTGCTGCTTCCCATACATATCCCAGAAGTGCAGTTTGCAATAACTGAGGAGTCTTTGAAAGCACAATTCTCATCACAATAAGTACAATAACTTCATGCCATCATCTTCTGACTGCTCAATGGAAACTATCGCCTTTTAATATATACCACGCTCCTCAGCGTTGACAATGTTATTGCTTCTTTCTCTCTCCACTAGATCGCAAGGAATTTAAATTCAGAGTAAACGACAGACAAGGGGGTGAGAGAATATCTTTTGTTGGACCAACTTGTGTGGTGAGAGAGGCAAGCTTGAACAAGAAGCAACAAGTTGGTTCAATAAAAGATATCCCCTCACCCACCTTGTGTCTCTAATATCCTGGTACCAATATGGCTACACCACCACTGAGTAAAAGAAAACATGTAAAATGTTCAAATGCCTATATGTGCATTCTCCTAAGAGAGGGTTAAAGCCCTCCAGGTGTACAGGAGGAGCACAAGGTCCTACATCTACCATTTAAGTCCTACAGTGAAAGGCAAATCCAGATCCCATTACCCAGTTCAAAGATTCCACCATGCAGGGTAAGGGAGAAGAAATGCTTTCCACATGGCCCCAAAGTGGCAACTAAGCTGCTTGAAAGAGACTACTCCAATAAAGACAATGAGCAAGTCTGCCAACAGCTGCGTTTGGGATGAGGTGTAATTAACAAATTTTTAACACCAGTTAGCATCTAGTGCAGACAAAGGCCGTAGTGTTTAAGACGACATTTGTTAGTCATGGGCAACTCTGGAGTAATCTTCTCAGCCCTAGCAAGCCCAATGGAGGGTGCATGTCCCATGCGGAAGAGTGCAGAGTATCCATGTAACATCAGATTACCTCCTCCACCTCTACTCCAAATCTCCCTCCACCTCTGCCTCCAGCACTGTCTTCACTGGGGCACTGGGACTTATGGCCTTTTGCATCTGTATAAACTGCACCGATAATGAAATAAGGACCAAATCCCCTGCTGCTGCAGCAGCTCCACTGACTTCAATTTACATCAGCAGGGGTCTGGCTCCCAATTTTTCAGCACATCCCAAACACCCACCTGCTTGCTTGCCTTTCATTGTATAAGAAGGTTTACACAGAGCACAGAAAGAAATACTCAGCATAAAACTAAAAATGACTCAACTGAGACTTGAAAGAAGGCAACTGCTGCAAGCCCAGTGCTGGCTGAAATACTAGCTATAAATATTTGAATTATTCTGTGCAACAATAACATTTCTGAACATAACAAATAGACAGTACTAATGTTTATATTAGAAGTTTTTCCCTTTTGTTGCTTTGTGTTTGTGTGTAGGAATCTGGCTCTATTATTCTGACACACGGCCTATAAAATCATAGATCGTAGAAGAGTTAGGGTTATTATTTCAAGAGACTTCAGCTCCCAGTTAGGCACCCACGTGAACTGGCCAGATTTTCAGAGGGCTCCACACCCAACAACTCCTACTGAGAACAGGAACTGCTGGAGCCCCAATTCCACAGACTGCTTAAGCACATGTCCAGTTGGAGCCTCCATGCTGTGACCTTCTCGAAATCAGGCCAATTCATTTAGGTGCCTCAATGGGCATTAAATACCTTTGAAAATCTCTCTGTAGAGTGACAGAACAAAGCTGCTGATTGTGCCTACATCTCTTCTCTTAAAAACAATAATAATTTGGAAAATCTCAAGCTGCTGTTTTAAATCCTGCACAAGCAGAGTTTATTTGAAACATTTATAACAAGCCTTATGTATTACTAGTTATTTATTCTTTAGCATAAACACTTAAAAAGTTAATTACACGCTCTGTCAGAGCTATCTAATATATGGGCAATCTTAACTACAAACCACTATTCTGATCTCTCCACTAACCTCTCCCACGCTTTGAAATTACCTTCAGATGTTTATTAGGGAACATTAGTGGCTGTGAAATCTATCAACAGATAGAGGTAAAGTGGGTCACACCGTCCAGTGCCATAGACTTGATTCTTGTGCTGTCAACTGCTGGCCCTAATTTAATTCTTAAATGCTGATACAATTTTATGGAACTTTTCCTGAGGCAAGTTCTTGTAGCTTTTCCAATTTGGGGGATGGGGGGAGACTTTTATAATTATGATATCAAAAGCTGTAATTCTCCAACTCAACTAGTTTTACAAAGGTGCTCTGAATGTTTGGATTAATTGCACTTTTAGGGGAGAGTTATTCAATTAAAAATTATAGGTGACTATAGTTCAGAAAATAATCCTCCATCTGTGTGAGTGCACAGAGAACACTCTTTAGCAGGACTGCCTCTGGCAAACTTGTCTGCAACATCACTTACATTTAGCTGGGAAGGTTTACTGGAAACTAACTGGCAGTAAAGCGCTAACGCTATGCACAAAGCAACACTAGACAAAGGACATTAGAGAACTGACTAGCGTATTTATGTTTGAACTCAAAGAGAGAAACACAAGCAAGAATATGGTTGAAATTTACCATCTGCCCTTTCTTCTAGTGTTGCTATTATTGGCCAGCGTAGAGTATGATCTCTCCATACTGGAAATTATGCAGGAGGAAATGAAGACAATGCATTTAGCAAGAGGTGTTTTCCCTGTTCCATTAACTGCAGGGTGATTACCAATTAATTGTGAAAGTTATTAAAGCAATTTGTAACTTTATGCATCTGATGGCATTTATACTGCAGGGAGTTGGCAACCAACACACATAATGCAGCCTCTAGTGCTGGGGTGGGGTTTAATTAATACATCAGAAGTGAATTACAGCTGTACTTTCAATGTACTGCATCAGAATCCTGCCCTCAGTCTGTGCTATTAATTTGCACATTTTAAACTTCCTGAAACTAACATGCAAAATGAACTAAACTAATCACCATCCTGGGGACAGCTGTAAACCAAAAAAGAATGAGGTTTCATGGCAAGCTTCTAAGGAAGATTTGGACCTAGATTCCACACAGGTGTCTCATTACAGCCAGGGTGCTCTGACTGAAATCATTAAGACATCACAGTAGTGAAGTATCAATGCATCACAGTTCTATGATATAGTTCCTCACACCCTGATCTCCCTTTTTATATAGGAAGAAGAAAACTCACATAACATACCTTAAAATTAAAGGTTTCAGAGTAGCAGCCAGTCTGTATCGGCAAAAAGAACAGGAGTCCTTGCGGTACCTTAGAGACCAACAAATTTATTTGAGCATAAGCTTTTGTGGACTAAAACCCACTTCATCGGATGCATGCAATGGAAAATACAGTAGGAAGATACTCCTACTATATTTTCCACTCCATGCATTTTTCCACTGCATGCATCCGATGAAGTGGGCAGTAGCCCATGAAAGCTTATGCTCAAATAAATTTGTTAGTCTCGAAGGTGCCACAAGTACTCCTGTTCTTAAAATTAAAGTTTTAAAGTAAATGACTAGAACATCTCTTTTACTTACAGCAACATATAAAGGGAACATCGTACACATTGTAGATGGATGAAAAGCTGCTTTGACAAGGCACGTCCTAAATCACAGCTTGCTTTAGGTCTCATGCGATGCGAGTTGCTATGGTAAATACACAAGCTTTACTCCTGAACAAAATAAATGAGGCCATGTAACCGAGAGAACATCTCTTGTATTCATCAGCAATAGGAATATTTTAAGCTAACTGCCTCAGTTGTAACTGTAAACAGGAAATGGTCATTATTAGTATCAATTAGTTGTACTGCAGTAGCACCTAGTCACAGACCAGGATTTCACTGTGCTAGGCACTGTACACACACAGAACAAAGAACTTCCAATCGTAATGTACAAACTGCAAGGGGGGGTGAAGAATTATTTAAAAAAAAACACTTTGCATTAACTGTAGCAAAGGCAAATTGTTTATTACAAGTAATTTCAAATATTAAAGAGAGAAGATACCTTGAAGATGGAGGTATTAATAGTCTTGTGTTGACCTGGTGAGAGCAGACCCCTGTGTAAGTGAAAGGGAATTTCCCCCAGCAACTGAGCCACAGTATCTATTCCTCTCTAATATGGGGATACTACTTGCTTATCCCCAGCAATGGGGTATTGTGAACATTAACCAGTTAACACTGTTAAGTGCATGGAGGCTCAAAGCACTATGTAAGTGCTGGCTAATTATTACAAGTCTCTGCTGAATAACTAAAGCAGTTTTGTTGCCCAAGAGAATATTGTTGGGTGTATCAACAGCACTGTAGAGCAGAGATGAGGCCTAGGAATATCAAATCGAGTAGAATAGGAGAGAGAAAGAGAGAACTCAATGTTCTCCAGACTCCAAGACATACCTAGGTTACATCTCCCAATTTCTGCTCTTTAGCCAGTAGGCCAAAATGGGAAAATATATGGGAGAACTGACTGTCTATTACAGGCCACGCAGCAATGGCAGAAAGACCAGACCAAAGACAATCCCTTTACAAAGGTGGGAAAGGAGTGTAAAGGTAACAGAATCAACTGTATGATGGACACCAACTCAATTATTGCAACCTGTATCCAGTATATTATTCTAGAGATTAATGCAGGTGAGCAGGCATATAAGAAATCCCTGATGAAACTGAGTTTGGGGCCAAAAGAAAATGATCAGTGGAAATATCTCTGTGACACAAGCACAGCTGTCAGCAGGACTCAAAGGGAAGAGGCACAGTGACTTTAATTTCAAGAAGGTATGATCCAGCCCTCTACCCGTAGGAGCATTTTAGTGCAAACTGGGGATTTCACCAGTAGCTTGACATTTGTGGTGCATCCTGGATGTTACCTGACAGAACAGTATCATTGTTCAGCAGTTCAAAGGGAAATAGACTATCAGGGTTAGAACGGACCTCAGGAGGTCATCTAGTCCAACCCCCTGCTCAAAGCAGGACCAATCCCCAGACAGATTTTTGCCCCAGATCCCAAAATGGCCCCCTCAAGGGAGGGATAGCTCAGTGGTTTGAGCATTAGCCTACTGAAGCCAGGGTTATAAACTCAATCCTTGAGGGGGCCATTTAGGAATCTGGAGTAAAAATCTGTCAGGGGATTGGTCCTACTTTGAGCAGCAGGTTGGACTAGATACCTCCTGAGGTCCCTTCCAACCCTGATATTCTATGAAAGGGTGTAGCTGGCTCCCTGCCCCCACTAGGAGGCTCTTCCCAGCAATGTACCCTGGGAGTAAGAGAACAGGACAGCATGCAACTGCATGTCTTTTTAGCAAAATCTTCCCATTTTGTTTTGCCCGTGTTTGCTCTCCTGTAAACCACTTCGTCACAGTTTATTACACACTGTAACATCCCCTCCAGTTCTCTAGACCTAACTTTAGCAATGATTTCAAACTCATTATTTAAGAGAGAGATTACTTTATATGGGACCATGTCCACCAGGTCAACTTGAATAGCAATTAGGTGGCATTTTCGCTAAGAGATTTGGGGAAACTGTTAAAGTTTCTTAAGCAGTAATAAAACTGTAATAGGCTCTTCTCAAGAAGACCATCAGGTAAAAAAATACAGCCAGGTAAAGAGTGCAAAATTATTATCCATGAAAATTTCTTCGAATTTTTAAATAAATTCACTTCAGCCCTTTTTGCACTGAGTTTTACTAGCAGAAACCTTAATGCAAACTGAAATTCAAAGTCACACACGCGAACGTTTGCAGAAAGAGTGGCTTACATTTATCCCAGATCTGCTTGTGCATATACCCGCTTAGAGAAAAGAAACAATCCCAAGTGATTTATACGGGCAATCACAACGAACCAATCCAGCCTCAAGAGTGAACACTGAACAGTTGCATAGAACTGTCCATGATCAATCATCCATAAGGTTAAATCAAAGTTGTTGAATAACAAATTCAAAAGCAGAAAGCAGGCTACCTGTGTGGACTCAGGCAAGGTGTACACTGAGAAGGCTTTGCCAGTAGAGTTTTATTTGCAAAGTACTTCTAGTATACACAATGTATACCAGCAAAACTGCATTTTTGTCAGCATAGCCTATTCTGGCCTCCTGAGTAAAATTAGGTACACTAGCAAAAGTGATCTTGCCAGTGTAGCTGCTTCTACAATAGCGGCTTTTGTCAGTAGTTTTAGTTGCAAATCACACTTCACCACACCTGACCAACATAGTTATGATGGCAAATTTGCAGCGTACAGCTGGCTTAAATAATTTGTTATGAACTATTCGCTCAGCTCTAACTAAAGCCTAATGTGATCTCAGCTGGAACCCCACTGCAGAGAAATAACTGAGATCCCTATTTGAATATAGTATTGACTTTTGAACTGTGACTGTAACGACAATTAAATAGCATGAATACAGACATGTTAGAAATAATATGATGTACTCATATCACTGAAAAAGCCATCGTCACTTTTTGACTGTACTAAGACATTATTGCCTTATTATAACCCTGATTTCTAAACCCATTTTTCTGAGTCTGATACTAATTCTGTATTCCTCCCTTCATTTTAAATAGACACTAACTGTTTTCAGTGGTAGACTACCATGACTGCGTGCCTTACTTTTTTGACATTAAGTACTTTTGCATTTCTAAAGAAAGAACTTTTTGGAAAGTGCCAATCAATTTTGCATGGCCTCACACATCCATAGCAGAATTGCGTGCAGACCCAGATCTTTCAGAAGAACTCGGCTGCCATTTAGGCATATAAGTAAGAGCCCCGATTTTCAAAAAAGGCTCCCCACCAAGAAGCCCATGTTAAAAAAAATGGGAGCTGCAGCATGCTGATCTCTTGAAAACCTGTCCCTCAATCTCCAATTCCTCAACATTCAGTCACAGAATAGAACCTAAACTGCACATTATTTTTTGTGAAGAGAAAATAGTAATTTAGCAAGAGACCGACAGAACTTGCTCTGCTTAGGCTCCATTGGGGCTTTAATTATAACTGCCTGTTTTCACATGCTCAGAACCTTCTGAAAAATTCCCTTTGTGGACAGAAAGTTTCCAAGTTTAGTCTTAGCCCAGAGGTGAACTGTTCTGGAAAATGTGAGCAAAATTTCTTCAGGAGTTTTTGAATTATATACAAATGAAAAATAATTATTTTCCTTTGGGCAGGAAAATTTTAAGATGATGTTTTAGCTCACATGTAACTCAAAACTCACTGAACTTTAAACATTAACATTTTCAGGTTGCACAATCCTATCAGAGATCTTTGCATTATTGGATAAAATAAAGATGACAAAAAGAAAGGATTTAGAAGCATTTCAAATTTTGGCTCACGCCTAAAATGAAAACCACAGGTGGGGGAGGAAATTTCTGTGAGATTACAGTTCTCACAGCATGGTGAAATTGCAAATATGTATATTAGGTTGTGCTGTTTTTTTCTTTTTAAATATGTACTTTAATGCATGGCTTAACATACCTAGGATAGGCAACATGGCAGAGCTGGCATATTTTAACTTTGGCATTACTCTTAAAGTGTGTATGTATGGGAAAAGTGATCCTTTTCTTTAGTTTTGCAGCATCACATGTGTATACTGCAAACACAAATCTTGGCCTCACCATACATATCCACCCTACGGGTGTGGGTAAATCCAGGGGAAACAGCTTCGCTTTGGACTGAGCCAGCCTGACAAAGCAGGTCAGCTCAGAGTATGATGGTTTATTTTGTGAGTGTATTGGGTGATGCACTAGGGAGCACAGCTTACTGATACTTCCCCACCCCCTAAAAAAAAAGCCACTGTCACTCCCCTCTAGTGCATGTCATTGCTACAGCATATGCACATGGAGTTCTGGCTGGCCAAACTTGCAGACAACAGCAGCACTAGGTATAGAGGTACATGAGCTGGGGTGTTAGCAAGTTTATGGATTAATAATCAGTGGGTGATTACGACTACCATCCTGCACCCATTGAAGTTGCTGAGAATTTTGTACTTGGTTTAATGGATGAAGGATTTAGCATCACATCCCAATGCTGTTCCCCATTCCCCCTCTTGCAAACCTGCACAGCAGAGGGCTCATCTTTCCCCATAATTTGTGAAGTCTAAACAATAGTTCAGGATCCAATAAATTAATTAATGTAACAATGTAACACTTTTAGTTACCATTACATTATGCTATATTACACACATATATATACACACACATTTGTATATATATATATATATATATATATATATATATATATATATATATATATATATATATATATATATATATATATATATATATATATATATATATATATATATATATATATGTACATACCTGAAAATGCAGATATGTAAATTGTATTCTCAAACAAAAATAACCTAATAAGTTACTTACCCTACCAGCTGCACATAACGATCCCTTATAAAAAAAATCATAGTTGCTTTAAAGAAAATATTATATAATTGTAAAGCATTAGAAGAGATGTGTAATGAAAAGAGAGATAAATGTTTAACGTATGTCATGCCATGTAACCAACAGAACCTCAGTTTGCATTTTGATTTGTTAGTGGCTTACCTAAGACTGTTCCAATGTCATCTTGCATTATTAAATAGTATTACTTTAAAAAAAAAGTGTCAATGTTCCAGACTGGAGCCTTACAGTTCCAACACTCCCACAAAGAATCCATTGCCCTGTGGGGTCAATTCCACTGAATATCACAGAGCTCTTGTAAAAAATAAAACTATATTCTGTTTCTACAAGGCATCTGGAAATTTAAGGCTCCAGCACTGTAGTTCCTTGTTACTCATAACAGAAGCTGTTCCCAGGATATGAGAGGATGCAGGCAAAGAAAGCAGCCAGGTACAGGAATTAAAACTATATTGATACACTGGTTTAAGGGGTAGGATAAATGGACAAGTGGGCATATATCAAATGCTTGGGATTCAGCCAGTTTAGCTTCATTTAAAATAGTCTGCATCATGGCTGTTTTGAGCACCAGGCAGCATAAATCAGATGTAGATAGTCAGGTAAGAACAGATCTGACTTGGCTTTGCCATTATCAGCTATCTGGTAAGTCTGGAAGGAAAGATTTTCAGCTGAATTAAAGCAGCACAGTTAATGGCATATGTATACATTTTTATACAGCAATCTTAGAGTTTGAAAATAGATCACTGTTATACAATATACATGTACAATTTTGGTTATCTAGTGTTTTTCATTTGGACAAAAGCTGAACAATGTGCACAAACAAAACAAAAATATTACCAGCACAAACCGAGGAATAATTCATCAATTTAAAAGAACGGCTTATGTAAATACGTACAAGTATTCCTGGAGAACAATGTGGAAGCTGCAAGCCTTCTGTTTTGGGTATTTCCTCTAACTTGCAGGACTCTTACTATACTGTGCAGTCATATTTAAATTATTGAGTAAGTGCTTACTTACCAAAACTAGTAACAGCTACATGTATCTGTTCAAAAAGCAGTAACAATTTCAAAATCCTTACCTTTACAGGCAAGTTACAAACATGTCTGAAGCAGAAGAGGAGCAAAGAGATGGAGTAAGCCTGTTAACCAATACAAAATATGTTCTGAAGGAGAAAACATTGTCATACAGATGAGTTATTCAAAACAGTTATTCAAACTTCCTCATTCAAAATACCATCTCTTTTTTCCCCCCAACAGTGCATGGAAAAAGCTAATTAAATACTACAAGGGGGAAACGCAAGGCATAATAGTTCTCATGAAGACTACACTTGACCTTTCCTCTCTTAAGGTGACAAATGAACAACATGCTAATTATTATCTCATCTTCAATTTGCACTTAAAAACACATCAAGTTCTGCCTAGCAGAGAGGACAGGGGCAGTGAATTTATAGAAACTACAAAACTTGGCTTAATTGTGTTTTGCTTTTGATGTCAAAGAAGCATTTACTCAAAGATCCTTTTGTCCAGTTGTATAGTTTAAGCAAAGCTGCTAATGTGGACATCAAACAGCTGTCATCTCCATTCTGACATGCTGAGTTGGACATCACTTGGTACAAAATTTAATACGAATAAGATCAGGCTTATGGAATAGCTGTCTTGTCCAAGATAACTTTGATCATATATGATGAAACTGGACTTCTGTCACCACAAAAGGCAAAATAAAGAAATGAGCTAATTAAAGTTGATTAAAACAGGCTCTATCATGCTACCTCCCCTCTGGGCAGCATATAGGAACAACATACTATGGCCAATTATAGCTCATTACTTCCTGAATCTGGGATTCCCTAATGTTCTGAATGGTCACTATTTTGAACGCAGGAAGCCACCATCCTCACCATGCAGGAGAATCCTATCATTTTCTGTCCACAGCTATACAGTAGGGACTAACCAAGTCTCAAATAATGTGTGGTAGGAAATGCTACTACTAAATTTGGGCAGCAGTTGATACAAATCTATTAAAGAACAGGGCTCCTACAAATCATAGAATATCAGGTTTGGAAGGGACCTCAAGAGGTCATCTAGTCCAACCCCCTGCTCAAAGCAGGACCAATCCACAGACAGATTTTTACCCCAGCTCCCTAAATGCCCCCCTAAGGGCTGAACTCACAACCCTAGGTTTAGCAGGCCAATGCCGAAACCACTGAGCTATCCCTCCCCCCAATGCACACATGCATCACTTTACTGATTTGTCACTACTCACACAAGTAACGTGATGCATGTGCACAGGTGTTTGCAGAATTAGACCCTTGATGATCACGTAAATAACGTTTAGAATAAGCGTCCTGCTCAGAATCACCCACCCATCCCCTGAAAATAGCCAAAAACATAGATAAAACCTCCTTGAAAAACCGCCACAGCCCATATGGCAGCATTTAGATTAAGAGCTCAGGATGCCTGTAATCAGCAGTATCTCAGTCCTTAGTAGTGAAAGGTACAGCTCATACACACTCAAGGTTTGCTGATGGTCTTGCGCGCTTTAATCGCAGTCCAAAATGTGGCTTTCTGCCAATAGCAAGTTGCTGCTGGACAGAGAAGCAACAACTTGCTTTGTATTTTCAGTAGTAAGTTACCCTAGAAAGAGACAAGAATCCTGTGGCACCTTATAGACTAACAGACGTTTTGGAGATGAGCTTTCGTGGGTGATGCATCTGACAAAGTGGGTATTCACCCCCGAAAGCTCATGCTCCAAAACGTCTGTTAGTCTGTAAGGTGCCACAGGATTCTTTGCTGCTTTTACAGATCCAGACTAACACGGCTACCCCTCTGATCCTAGAAAGAGAGAAGGAATACAGGGTACTGTGACTTTTCCCTGGCTACACTCATGCTTCCATAGCTCATTCCCCATTTATGCTTTCTGTTGATCTTTTCAGTATCTCTTCCATGGGACTCTCTTGGAATTGTCAGAAGGGATGACTTCATACCAAGTAGGAGGTTTTGGCTCAGACTTTTGAGGCTGCCTTTGTAGGAAGTTTTTATTCACTCTGTGACCTTAAACTCTGTCGGGGCATATGGCCCCTTTAATCCTATTCAGTGAAATCCTTGGCTATTTAAGCCAATGGCAAGACTCTCTTTGGCATCAATAGGGCCAAGATTTCACTTTGGAGGACCAGACAGAATTTTTCAAAAATGACTTTCAATGGGACTTGTGCTCTTGAATTCTTTAGTTGCTTTTCAAAAGTCATCTATTACTTTTTTGTTTGATTCTCCATAGCCAAGACCTTCAATAACAGAAGTCTAACTTTAGGCTCCGAGGGCAAAATTTTCAAAAGTTACCAGATAACCAAGCAAACTCAAGGCTAGATACTAAAAGGTATTTAGGTACCTAACTCCTATTGAAATTAGTGGAAGCTAAGTGCCTAAACCCTTCGAGAATCTAGGTCTAATTTTCATTAAACGCCAATAGGGACAGAGTCGCCTAAGTCACTTAGGTACCTCTGAAAATTTTACATAAGCAA
Organism: Gopherus evgoodei; assembly: GCF_007399415.2. Classification (NCBI taxonomy): domain Eukaryota; kingdom Metazoa; phylum Chordata; order Testudines; family Testudinidae; genus Gopherus; species Gopherus evgoodei. The sequence continues at coordinate 139,786,839 of NC_044326.1, forward strand.
TCTGATTTCTAAAATTGCTGAGTGCCTAACAACTCATATAGAAGCCAACAGGAGCTTCTGGGTACCCAGGGCCGGCTCCAGGCACCAGCATTCCAAGCTCATGCTTGGGGCAGCATTCTGCAAGGGGCGGCAGTCCCTGTTGTTTTACCCCCAAGCAGCGCACCAAATTGCCGCCGGGGACAGCGGGGGTAGTCTATGTGCCCTTAGGGCGGCAAGCGCGTTTCCACGGTGGCAGCAATTCGGCAGCAGCTTCTGCGTTTAGCTGTCCACGGCAGCTTCAGCTAAACAAAGAAGCTAACGCCAAATTGCCACTGCAGCCCTAAGGGCACATGGACTGCCCGCGCCATCCCCGGCAGCAATTCGGTGCGCTGCTTGGGGCGGCGAAAATTGTAGAGCTGGACCTGTGGGTACCTAGCCCTTTTAAAAACCAAGTTTCTAACTTTACAAGTCTCTTTTTGAGAAATCTTGGCTATGAACATAAGATGAGAGTTAAAATGACTAAACTTTTGTTTTATTTTCTCTGGAACATCAGAAACATAATGGTAACAGAGTCATTGATTCAAAAGCCCATTAGCTAATGCTAGAGAAGAATACCAAACTCGCAATTATTTTAAAAGGCTTCACACCCAAAAGGAAAACAGTTACTTTACGGTACAAAAAACATTACAATTCTTTTGAACCAGTGAAAGACAGGAAATTCAGACCAAAAAATGAACATATGCCCTTCATGAAACCTTGTTAAATACAGATATTGAAGTGGTACAAATCAGCAGTCACTGTCCTGAGATTCTTTAATATCAGAAGCAGAAGAAAAAGAACAGGTCACGAAACCACAAGAAAGCAAACCAAAAACATCTATTAAAAGAAACCAGTGTCACAAACATAGCTGAAACTACCTGTATGTTAGGGACAGTCGAAGTTGTTTGCTTGCAGTTATATAAGTTCACTAGCTAGCCACATTTTATAACGGTAAGCCAGGGTTCAGCAGACTATTTACAAAAGTCAAGCTTAGGGTCAGGAAATACCTCGGCAAAATAAAAGCCATCAGATGCAGACAGAACAATGGTTTTAAAATAATAAAAATGTACATTACAATTTCTTTATTAAAATGAAAATGAGCTTCCACTGGTGAAATAATTTTTCCTCTTGCTCTGTGGGCAGTTATGTAAACGGGAATGAAAATAGTTCTGAGAGTCTTTAAATATTTTATTGTTTGGATCAAAATGGTTCTTTTATTCCAAAAATGGATAAAGATTTATTTTTATAAGTGGGCTCAGCCACAAACCTTTTAGAACTCTTTTATCAACATTCCACTTTGAAACTTCCGAGCTGTAACTTTTACACTGAAGAATTCATTACATAATTGTATGCAGCTCTAACCAAACTATCTTAGCTTGCTGAAAACTGAATATGCATAATTTGCACTTCACGTGTAAGTTAGACACAGACACAAGACACAAACTTAGTACAAAGTACATATTGGATGACAGACTACCCTGTTCCCAAACTTTTCTGAATATAGACACGACAAGAGCATTTTAAAATGCCTGGTAAATATGAATAAGCTCTTTTGAGTTTTCTTTGAGAAATGACAAAACACACAAATTCTACACACAGTGAAATATGTCAGCCCAAAACAATGGAAAAAAATTATGCATTAGAAAATAGTGTAATTTATATGCAAATTCCATATATATGAGCCCAGATGGTAAGTTGTCAAGACAATCAACAAGTAGAAGCTGGAAAAAAGCTGAGGTTTTGTTTTTGTTTTTTTAAACAGGTGTCACAGTTCAGGGTCACTGCACCTGTATTCCTTCTCTATAGTCCAACCAGGGCAACCACTCTCGGGCTTCTGACTCCCCAGCCATCACTGTTCTTGGGAGGAAACAAGCATCTCACTCCCTCCACACTGGGGTTTTAAGGCTGCATAGTTTCCTGTCTTCACTATGAATCCCCTAATAATATAGACTTCCTCAGCAGGCCTGCTTTGCTTACTCCTCTGAGGCTACAAACAGCATAATTTCCCACAGTTAAGGTACCACAGAGCTTCCTAAACAAGTACATTTATTCTTAAGGTAAAAGTACTACAGAGAAAATTTATATATTTCAAAAATAAGAGAACCTACACACATGCTAATAAGCTCATCAGAGCTCACCTCCTGATTCCAATAAAGGTGTTTTTAAGCATTACCAAGGGGTGTTTGTGGTCACAAGTTCATAACAGCTTTTAGCTCAGAACAAGCATACTCATGAATCTGAGACTCACCCTTTTAACCAGTTTGGACCTCTGGTTTGATCCTCATGTAACAGGTGATCAGCAGATAACAAGTTTCTCCTCAGGGCACAACTCCAAGGATAAGGGCTGAAGGTGAGAAGTTGCCTTCCTCTCCTCCCAAGTATTTCCTAGAAATCCCACTTAACTTTGTCTAGCACATTGTTTAAAGAGATTTTTGAAGAGCGTCACACTTCCCTAAGTTTACATTAGTCATGGATCCTAGAAAAGTTACATGCAACACAACAATAACACACAAACATTTACATTTATAATACAATGAGCTTCTAAGACACTTAAACTTAATTCATTAAGGTTTGCCCAAGATATTGCAGGAAATTGCCATTTCGATCAACAGGTAGGTTCCAAGATTCATTAGCAATATTTCTTTCCAGCAGAGCAAGGTATTGCTTTACTTGGATTAAGATGGAATCATTTGAGGATAGATTTTCAGAGGGCTTTAGTGCTCCACAACAGGGCCAAGATTTTCCAAGTTCTCAGCACCTAGTAACTCCCATTGAGAACATCACTCAGAACAATGGGAGTTACTGGATGCTGATACCCTTCAAAAATCTGCCCTTAATCTTCAAGGCATAAATCATCCCCTCAAGAGGAGTACCAATGCCTGTGGATCCCTTGTCAGGAGGGGCCAGTGCTGGCTCTGTGGCATCACTCCCCCTCCCTGACCGTGGTCTCCCTAAGGTCAGGAATAGAGCTAGTGAGAAAATAGCAATGTATAGGGGGGGTTCCCCAGAAAATTTCTAAGAAAACAAAAAACAAAACATTTCTATCAAAATTTTTCCACAGAAAATTTCAACTTGTTATCAATTGCCCCCCCCCCGCAAAAAAAAAAAAAAGAAAAAAAAACAGTAAAAAGTTGTCCAAAAACCCAAAGTTTCCTCACAATGCTCTAGAGATGCTCCTAGCTCCTTTTCTTCCATCTCCCAGTCAACTACTTATCCCACAGGCTGGTACAGACTGTGGCTGCTGAGTGTGTAAGCACGGCCCTGAAACCGCACAGCTCCTCATCTCCCCCCCCCCGAGTGCAGACTGTGCCAAGGCAGGCTAGTTTGCACTGCAGCCACCACCAGGTGGAGGACGGAGGAGAAGAGAAGGGCCAACGGAGAAGGGAAGAGGGACAGAAGTCACGCCCAGGAAGGAGAAAAGAGACTCCTTCAAAGAGAGAAGATAAGTATGTGGTGGATACCAAGTGAAAAGGGAAGGGAGGAGGAAAAGGAATAGAAATATAGGAAGGTAGTCATTTAAACAAAAATAAATTGCAGATATGTACTGCTTTTAATCTATGATTTCATGGCAGCTCCATCACGGAAAAAAAAATAGTATTCAAAAATAGTATTCAAAAAATCCCCCCCGAATCCCAAACACAACAGATGTTAGTCACATTGCTTAACGCACTATTGGAAAGCACTCAGATAGGATGCTGATGACACTGTTGTATGAGCCTATAGAGAACAGGACAGCAGAACAGAAACTTCGGGTTGGAAGGAAAGAAGAAGGGGGTGATGGCTGGGCTGCTAACAACACTATATACTTACCACCTGCACTTTCACTGGGAGAACCTAACAAATATGTTTTAATATTTCAGGAATTCATTTCTAAGTGTTCTTATGGGGCCTTGACCAATGTCGAATCTAATCCAATCAGTGCTGGATCATGCACTAGAAGAATAAAGATATTCACTATACTTTACTTAGTGTAATAGCATCAAGTTCTTTTTATTCAGACCACCTTTTAGCTTGCCCACTCAAATCAACTCAAAGGTGGTGGCTGAATACTGTTCCTACCAAGGATATTTCTACAGCGTATCAAGAATCAGATCTTGAGTGTGGCATAAGTCTGACTCCTGCGGAGGTCCCATAGGTGTCTTCAAAATAATTCAGTCTATTTTATGGGTTTGCCTGGGACCTCCTGCCACAAACCACTTCTGTTGCATTGCTTAGGCAAACAGAGATCAGTTGGACTGAAAAATGGGCACCGCTGTAACTAAAATGATCTGTGTCTGCAGAGATAAAAGTTGGAGGGGGGAGGGATCAACATTTATTGAGCTTCTTGGCACAATCAGTGGAATAGAGCATTTAGAATAAGCCAGCAAAAAGGCCAGACTGCTAAAAGGAAGTTAGGATTTCACAAGGCCTTAAACTGTAATATACCTTTTACCAAAAGGGATTCACTTCCGCCCAGAAAGTAAGCTTCATTTAAAACACACGGCTCATATTGTATACAACTCGTACTTTAGAAATACGTATGACTAAAAGCATCTTTATACTTTGATTACAGGACACGACAGGCTAATGAAGGAACAAAGCAGTAAGATGCTCCCAGTTCCGTGACAAAGAATGCTACATCTGTCATCTGCTACAAAAAGGCACCATTGTTCCGAATGACATGATAGACTTTAGGTGGAAGGAATAACAAAGGAACTGTCATATCAGAAGAACAAAAAGCAACGAATGTGGGCTCTATTCACGGTGAAAAAACACCACCTTTTCTTTTCTGCTGACCTGTGTCTGCAGCTTATCGCAACTTTCTCAGGAAACAATGCAGGCTGCATCTTGATTTTGCAGCACCTAGTAATTCCATGTGCATATTTTGGCGTCTGATGTATTCTTTGTATTTCGTTGGCAACCAAAGGTAATGAACAAATAACAGGTTCAGGGGGTTGTTGTTGTTGTTGTTGTTTTCACTTCAGTATCTTAGTTTATAGAGTTCAAAAATGTATGTGATAATTCTTACAGAAGTGGTAACTGCAATACAGTCTGTTTTATTTGTGCTTTTATTTAGGAAAAACACAGTTCAAAGCAAAACTTTTCCTTCACACACCTATAGAAAGTCCCTTAGAATCCTCTCATTCTAATTCCCTTCCCTTTGGAGGGAACATGTCACAGACAAAATCCTTGCATCTAAGGAGAGGCAGACATTTTAAAATCCTTCCTAAGCAACCAGAATAATATTCAGTGTTCCCACAGAAAAGACTTTCTTATCTGTCTCACACAAATAGAAGGATCTGTTCTAGTAACTACCTTAAACTTGCCAAGTTTTTGACAATTTTTATAAAGTTATTCAGTTTTGCCAGATGCATTTTTGATAGCAAATAATTTAAAATTTGTGTAACATAGTCTACTTTTTTCTTGGGGTGTTGAACTCAGTCAGCCAAGTGGTCAGTTGGCCTTTCAAGGGGTCAGGTGAGCAATGGTTGGCAGGCTTTAAATCTAGGCAAGGGAAGGAGAGAAGACAAATCTAGTCAAGGAAAAAATCTAGGAATATACTTCCAGACATGGGTTAATTTCACCCCTCGCCTAAGTCCATTGGGTCAAAGAAGTATGAATTTGAAGAGTTGAAAGGAGAAAGGCAAATTATGAACAAGAAGCTAGAAGAGAAAGAGGACACAGAAACTGCTAGAAAGTCATGATTTTTGGTGAATCGGTCCTGACCATCAGAACTCCTCCTCATATCCCTCAGCCTTCAAACTGACCAGTGGTAACCCGTGTGACAAATGGCCAAGAATACTTAGTCTGGCATCTTACCAAAATTTACAGATAATGGATTTTTTTTTAAAGTTTTGTAAATGATAACGTCTGTTTTAAGGCGGCTTCCTCACTGTGAGTAAAATACACCAGTTTTATCAATGATGGGGGAGTACCAGGATGCTTGGATACTGTGGGGTTTGCTCAGAGAACTCTGGGTTTCTCGTGGAGCACTTGTCAGGCCCTCCCAGGGCTTCCAAGGGTTCTGAGGCACCTCACTATCACCTCTCGTTAGCATGAGGGAGCCTGGTCTGGACTTGCCGGGGATCAGTTCCTTGCCTCTGGCAACACAAGCCTGGCCTGCCAGGCCCCCGCAGGCCCCGCTCTCTTGGTGCAGGTTAGTGATCGGCTCATACCAACTCCAGCACCCTCCCTTTGGAGCACCCACCGCCTGATCCGCTCAGCTCACTGCGCACTGATTCTCTGCTCCCAAAGGAACCACGCACACCAGCTTCCTAGATCCAACTCAGGATCCCCACCCCACTTCACACACACACAACATCTATATTCTTGTTTTCACTACAAATAGAAGCTTATTCAAATGAGAGTAAGTAAAGCCATTGGAAACACACGATTACACATAAAAGAGAATCATAACATGCTTTCTAGAGACCAAACTTAACTCACAAGACGTTCCCCTGTCTCCTACAGAATAGCTACACCAAGTCCTTCCCCCAGTGTTTTCAACCAGGATGGCTGATATTCCTCTTTCATAAGATTAAGCCCCTGAACAACTTGTCTTCCCAGACCAAACAATACCCAGGCGTCTTTTTGCACCACCAGATATCCCAGACCAGACCGCTGATCTTCAATGCCCCCCTACCTCTCAGCTGTTTACTTCTTCCTATTAATTTCCTTCTGAAGGTACCACCAACTCTTCATGAGCATTTGCCTTAGTATGGGAATAGACTTCTATTGTCAGACATACAATGATCCACCAGGAGAGAAGTGGAGAAGTTTGTCTCAAGACACATTACTTCTGAGTGCCTGCCTTTCACTACAAGACCTAGACAACATGATTACCAACACACAGACATAACTCCTCAAATAGTCTCTTTCCATACAGACATCTCACACTCATTATGGAGACCAGTGTGAAACAGGCTTTCAGCAAAGACCTTACCTGACATTCTTTTGGTGAACCCAGGGAATCCCTGTACACCATGTGCCCTTTTGCCCTTGGGTAACAACTAGAAGGAAGGGGGCTTGGTCCTTCAGCCCCAGTGCAGTTTATCCAGCTCCCCTCCCTCGCACCCTGCAGTTAATGCCACCCACCCCTCCACCATACACTTAATGAAGACCTGGCTCTACCCTCTACAGGGCTCCACTGCTGCTCTGGTTCCCAGATGCTCTTTCCTTCCAGCTCTGATTCCCAGAGGGCAGAGCAGCAGGGTTGGCTGGTGTATTTCTCATAGGGGAAAGGAAGGACCAGCCTGTTCAGAGACCAATGGTTCATGGTCTGCTCCACTCCCTTCTCCTCACAAATAATGTAAACACCCAGCTTGCTCCTCTCTTATCCAAAACACTCGCACCCCTTCCCTGGGAGCCTGTCTCTGCTCCTGGGAAACAGGTCTCCTCCTCCTACTGATCCAGGACACCATGGTAGCCTGTAGCACAAGTCTAACAAGTCACAAGGACTGAGAACATGAGTCACTGCATCTTGGTCTTAGAAGCCAGAGTGCCCATAAACTGTGAATTGGTGTGACAAGGTGTTTTAGGCCCAGTGGCCCTTGGCTGGAGGCCTCAGGGTCCTACCACACCTTGTCCTAGAAAGGAGCAGTAGAGAAGTCTTCCAAGCTCCCTAGAGAGGCTATAGGGGAAGCAGCCAATGAGAGAAACTGCAAGGAGTAGCCAATCAGGGTCCAGGAATACCATATAAAAGAAACGAGCTAGAGACAGTCAGTTGATGCCTAGAGCTGAAGGAGTGAGAACTGTGTTCCCTGCTGGCTGAAGGAGTGGCAGGACCACTGACAGATCAGTTGCTAGCATAGACCAGGGGCACAAAAAGGAGCTGCTGGAGCACTGCTGGCACTGAGCCCAAGGCAGTTGCTGGCAGGGACCAGGGGATCAAGAAGGAGCACTTGGCTGGCTGCTGGGACTGAGTAAAAGACTTCAGCCCTACTGTAAAGGTGAAACATTTGTGAAGGTGCTTAAAGGGGGCACAGCAGCATGTGACTGCTATTCATAAGATCCCTAGGCTGGGACTCTGAGTAGTGGGTGGATCTGCCCTTCCCCCCCCACACACACACTAGCCACTAGGGAAACAGCATTAGCCCCGAAGAAGGAAAACCTGAACTGCCGAGATAGAGAGTTGCAGTGATATAGATAACTCTGTATCACTCTATAACTCTATATAACTGCAGAGAATTAGTGGGGACCAAGAAGTCATAAAGGAAGGTGCCTTGGTGTTTTCACTTATTGTTTAATGGCCCAGGTAGGATCAGAAAGGCCCAGAGCAGGCGAAGACAGTGTCTCCAGGGAGGAAGCCGTGGGGACATAGTCCCATACCAGGGCTGGGACTATTTAAAGACTGAGCCTAGGGAGGGCTACAGAGATACCAACAGAAGGGCACTAGAATAGGCCCCTATTGGACTGTTAACCTTGGAAGGGCTTTGTTTGTTTCACAAACAGACTGTGTGTGACTCGGCTGGAGGGCTGTGTTGTTGAAAACCTGCCAGAGAAGCCACCACTAGAAGTCACTGCAGACTAAGAGTACAGGCACACACACCTGACAGGGGGCACTGACGAGAGGAGAGTGTGACCCTGTTACAATCAGGCACAGAGCGGGATCTGTAACACTCTGAGCCATGGCTATCACAAGTGTACCAGGGAAGAGAATCAGCCCTGATGAGTAACTGAGCACTCCCGTATGGTTGTGATGTCTGCTCCATCCACATCTAGAAAGATCCCAGAGTTGCTGGACTGTGGCAAGACAATGATCCAGAAGCTCACTTGACTACACGCAAGAGGACAGGCCACTCAATCTGGATATTTTAGGAAACAAACTTGTTCCACATTGAACTGGAAAGGCCCTGTGATATAGAGCAAATACCAAAGCACCTTCCTTTATGACTTCTTGGTCCTCACTAATTCTCTGCAGTTCAGGTTTGCCATCTTCTAGGAATTCCCCCACTCCCTCATCATGTCAAGCTGAGATTGGCCCTTTATATTTGGGAGACAAAACTATAGCTGCATTCCTTAAAGGCCCATTTTATAATGACCAGCTGCTGTTTGCTACATCTCTCTTCCTATTGTGTTTTCCCTTTCTGGAAAGTTATGATGCATCTGGGGCAGACTGACATTCAGGAAGATTGGTACAAAAAGGACACGGTAAAAGATTGGTTCTGTAAATGGACAAAACCAGAAATCTGACCTATAACACAGAGCAGTGAGAATTTTTTTCTTAGGACAGTCCCTGTCCAAGCTGAATTGTGAAAACGGATGCTGGAAATAGGAACACCAGCTTGAGATATTTTGGGAGAGCAGGGGGAAAGAGAGACATCTCTTTGGCAGAGAACATCACCCTGACTTGGAGGGAAACAGACCCAACAGGCCCACATTGAGATCCATTCCTGTTACACTTCATGAGTGCAAAGCAGAGGGTTAAACATTCAAAAGCGTCCAATTTCTTATTTAGAAGCACTGGGGATAATTTCTATTAGAAATTAGATCTTTACAAATAAAAGTGGAATTACAGTGACCTACTGCTAACACCTCAGAACAGCTTGACTCATAGCATTTCAAACCTGCCAATTCAATGCAAGGCACTCAGATCATTCTCAAGTAATTTTTCTGTTAAAGATCAGTTTTGTTCCTTTCAATCTCAGTTGTAATATAAAACCTTATAGGATATTTCTACGACTGCTGATTTCAAGGAATGATTTGTGCATCATGTTTTGCAGTTATTAGCCTAAGGAAATACCAGTGACATAATGTAGCAATTACAGCAGATAAGCTCACCTATTAAAGAACAATGCTAGCAGTGTTTTTCCTTTTTCTTAATATTAACCCTGCACACATTCTGTTAAGTAATTCATGGTTACTGAAAGTTTTACAATTCTAGAAATACTTTGTAGCCTGAACCAGATGCTAATCTTAATTTTTAAAAAAAATGTTCATAAGACCAACAAAGAGATAACATCAGTGATTAATGACCCAAATTTTCCATCATGTCATTTTTGAAAGATCGTTAAGGAAAACTCCCTTGTGAAATATACTTTTAAAACATTACTTGAGGTCTGGATTTTTTTGATTTTCCTCTCTTTAGTGTTTCTATTCCAGAAAAAATTTCTCTGTATCCTCAAAAAAAATTAAACATGATAAGAAAGCTGATCATTTACAAGAATTAAACCACTGAACTTCACCAGCGAAGCAGAAATAATGGGTTTTTTGAACCTTGAAAATTTTGGTACTGACTACAAAAGGAGTGAACAGAAATCTGTGCAGAACTCAAGTTAAGAAGTGTACCATATATCATCTACTCTTGCATGACAACGTCAAAATCTGTAAGATGGAACCCCTCTCTCTGTTCAATAGCTGTGGAGTAGCAAATTGTTTATTGCCCTGATGAATCAAAAAGCACAGGGAGGACAGCCCCTAACAAAACAATGCTAAATATTTTGACACTTTGGTTGATTTCCAGTGTAATCCAACAGCTAATATCACTGCACTCCACATAAATACTGAGGCCTCAATTCTCATTGGGAGATAGGCCCCTGTGGTGGGGCACCTGCCCACACAGGAAGATGAAGGATTAAAGCAGCCCTCACAGAGGCTGCACAAAACCCAACCAATGGGAGGAGGACTTGTATAGAGCCAATCAGGGGAAGGTTTCTTGGAGCAGCCAATCAGGGACAGGGATTGCCATATAAAAAGGGCTGCTCAACAAAGCAGAAGCAGTGTCTCCTTGGAGTGCAAGAGAGAAGCACTGGTTGCCTTAGAGGAGTCCCTTAGATAGAGCACTGCTGGGCAGAGTCAGGGAAACAATAGGGAGGTCCTGCCTGAGGACGGCCAGACTGAGGCCCCTGATACGAAGGGCTGGGAAGTGGTTAGGACTATGGGGAAGTGGTCCAGCGAAACAGGCGGTGGGAGTTAGAGGAGCAGCAGCACGTGGCTGCAGGTATAGGGTCCCTGGGTCGGGGCCCAGAGTAGTGGGTGGGGTGGGCCCACCCCTCCCCACTTTTCCCTTGCTTGCCACAGAGGGGGTGGCCAGTATTCAAACTGCAGTTTATCTCTGGAGGTGAGGGGCTAGACTGAGGGCTGCAGTAAGCCACAGCAGCAAGTAAATGGACTAGAAACAGCCGGTTCCCCTGAAAGGGGGGAGAAGGCAGCGTGGGGCATAACTGGAGCACCATGTCCAGAAGAGAATGCTGTGGCCAGGGAGTGACACGGGTCTTAGAGGTGGAGCATAGAAGTGAAGGCGGTGAGACACCAGTAGAGGAAGGCGCACCAGCAACCAAGAGCTAATTCCCAGCACGGCCAGCAGGAGGCGCCAAGGTGGCGAGTCCCACCCTATCATAGCTCCTAAATATTTTCTAGGACCTGGCCTTAGAGCCTTACATTTTGATGTGGGCAACACCAGCCCCTTCAGCTGGTCCACAGTCATATCCCCCATTCACTTTGACGGGAGTTCTGCTGAAGTATGAAATATATGATTTGGCCAATGGTATATGAATTTACACTCAGGAATTTAACTCTCACTGTTGATTACTCTCCCTTTAGACCCGCTTCATAATTTCTGCTAAGCCTTAACAAATGAAGCGTTTGCCATAAATTTCAGCTGAAGAAAGCATACAAATCCCATGGAGAAGTAGCTAGCTGTGATCTACAACTGTTTCAGCAATAGGAGAATCAATACCTTCTAAACGCATCTGATTCTTTGCTTGGTGTACATAGACTATGTGAAAATGCAGTATAATTAAAGGCTGCATTTTAAAATGTTGCAAAAAGGAGCATTTTTTTTTTATATTGCATGAGGTTCAGATTATTATATTAGTGATTCTTTCTCTTGGAAATTCTCTCTCCTAGTCAATCATCTTTTCTATCTTCACTTAGGAAAGTTTACATACAGCTTTGCAGGATGTCACTGAAGTGTGAGCAAACTATTTACATTTCTGCCATATGTCTACTGATATCCTGCAGCTGTCTATATAATTTACAATTATATACTAAATTTCTGCTTGCATAATCATTTGCATACTCTACTAATTGCATGTTTTTAACGCCACTTAAGTAGATTAAATATTCTTTAAAATTAGACCTTGGATTTTCTTTTCTCTCTCTTCCCCCCGCCCCTTGTTAATCAGGTCTGTGCACATATTGCTGATTAAGTGATTTTAAGCTTTCTCCTTAGGACATTTAAAGAACACCTCTATTGCAATGGATGAGTTATTTTACTGAGTCTGAATGGTTTCCTGTGGTCCTCCCCCACCCCCATTATGTTCAGCTGGATTGTGGCTTGCCTGTGTTCTTTGCTTGTGCCCCTGTACTTTCTCCTATCATCGCCCTCCCTGCTAGCGATGGAAGAATGGTCATAGCAGGGCAGACCAATGACTGATCTAGCCCAGTGGCTGGTGCCAGGTGATCCAAAAAGAGAAGGCAGGATCATGTCATCCCCTACCTCTTCTGCACTGCCCCGCTGCGAAGGCAGCGTGCAGAGCACTCTTCTAAGGGGTGGTGCAGCAAGCATGCTCACACGGCATACTGCGATGTCTGGCTTTATGGCCCCGATTCAACAAAGTCTTTATGCACATGCTGAACTTTAAGCATGGCATCTAAGTATCGGAGTAGTCCCACTGACTTTAATGGGACTGCTCAAATTCCTGAAGCTAAGCACGTGCTTCGGAGCTTTGCTACATCATTGCCTGTGAGTCACTGCTTCCCAAGCTCCCCCTGGGCCATGTGGGCTGCACACTGTCAAGGGCACAATCTGGCCCTGATGATGTTTTGTGTGGATGATTATAGCTCTAACCTGCACAACACAGAAGTGACCAAAATCTGCTACAGCTCAAACTTGAGATGAAACTGAGCCAAAAAGTAAACTCCAGGAGTTGCTTCTCCAGTAATTCATTCAATAACATATTATGCAAATTTCTTATTTAAATAAAGTGACTTTTCACAAGCCAGAAGCAGAATTTCCATGTTTAGCCAAGATAATGTTTTACTGTCAAATAAGTTAATCTGCATAAAGCTCACAAACAAACAAAGATCTCAGAGCAATTTGCATAGCCAGCAGGCCACTAGCTTTCACACAGTAAGCGAAGGCAAAGCAACACACAAACAGATAATAATAAAAGGTGGCATCACTATTGGGGCAAGGAACTATGGGAGGCTTTTCAGATTAAAACAAGCAATCAGTTTGAGGATGGACTGACAGCCCAACTACCCATATTTAGTGGGAATGCACAATGACTAGACAATAGAAACCAATCATCATTAACCAGCAGTCTGAAATGAAGTTCCTCTCTTTCAGTATTCTGGCGGATTTTTCCACAAGCATTTCAGTGCTTACAATCCTCAGTAATTTCTGAAGTGACACTCTAGGCAGCGCTTGGCTTGGTACACTGAGCACGGCCCATTTCAAGGCAGGAGAACATGGCGACACTGCAGCTAGCAGCAAGCCTCCCAGCTGGTAGACAAACTCACACTGGGCGGGCTCAAGCTAGTGTGCTAAAAATAGTGCGGACGCTGGAGCTGAGCCTCACACCTAGAGGATCAGGTGGCTAGCCCAAGCAGCAAATGTCCACACTGCTATTTTTAGCACACTAGCTCAAACCCCACTAGCACTAGTCTGCAGTGTAGACATACCCTGAGCGGGCCTGGTTGCTAGGTGTAGACTGCAAATCCCAAGGCAAGTCATGAGTTAATTCAGTGGTAACCTTGCAGAAGGGTGGGGGTGAGAGAAGATGTTCATCACCCCAGCTCTGTGCACTATACAGCAGATAATTTCCTTCTGGGAAAGATTATTCCTGATATGGGGGGAGACATAGCTCAGTGATTTGAGTATTGGCCTGCAAAACCCAGGGTTATAAGTTCCTTCCTTAAGGGGACCACTTAGGGATCTGGGGCAAAAATCAGTGGTTGGTCCTGCGAGTGAAGACATGGGGCTGGACTCAATGACCTTTCAAGGTCCCTTCCAGTTTTAGGAGATAGGTATGTCTCCAAATATTATTGCTGATGCATCTATATTGACTAACTGATTTCTTACCTTATGCTTGGCTATGAGACAAAGGCAGGAAATAAGATGATTGTGGGGAGCCTTTTCCAGCTGTCTCAAGTTGAGTTCTTCCCTAGATAAGCAAAACACCACACCAGGAAGGGGTAATCCTCTGGTAACTTCTATCTGAAGTAAGTAACCTAGGCACTGAAACAGCCAGCATAAAATCTAGGCTGAGCATCTAACTGCTTTCAGGGGCCCAAAGTCAGGTCTTCTGAGAGGAGCCGGGAGTCACAGGGGCCTGCTCAGAGACACTGCCATGTTTCCCCATGTTCTGCTGGCTTGGAGCAGCCAAACCTTCCACCATTTCTGAACAGTGGGGAATCACACAAACCAAACAACGCACATGGGAACATGCTACGTTTTCTATCCTTTACCTGAGAACAACTGGGGTAGGAGTGAAGCAGCCTCTAATCATTAGTATGGTCTCCACAATAAAGGCTCACACGACTCTCACAAAGGGGATGGATTTTTTTAGGGTTTATGCTACTCAGATCAACTTGTTTCTCCATTCAGGAGGAGAAGCCACTAACCAGGTTTTTCCCAGAACTCCTGGTTGCAGTGGGGAGGTTCTGGCCACTGGATGGTTATCTGAAGGTGAAGTTGTTCTCTGACCCTGGTATATTACCACAGATTATACTGAAACCAGCTGGAGACTAAATTTCTAACTCCCGTTAAGGACTCTCTTCATGAATCTTCAGGCCATTTGTTTAATACAACTCTTAGTTACACTAAAAAATTGTTTAACAAGAGGAGCCTATAAAATTAGAAACATGCAACTAAATTAGAGATCTACAAACCCTCTCTCTGCTTTGGGACTGTAACAAAAATCCACTTGATCTAGGCCCATTACGTTTATTTTTTCACTCTTGAGATGGCAAGAAGTGACGAAACACTAAAATTTAATATAAACATATCTGATTGCAGCCTCAAGAGAGCCTAACATCACCCATTTGAAAACTTAGCAATGGCGCTGTCTCAAGGCTAGAAAGATAGATTCAGGCACTCAGACGTGTGTTGAAGTCACATAAAGGGTAGGAAATTAAAAGCAGGGAAAACAGCAGTGTTGGGATTTTTTATATGTATAGAACAATATAAATGGTGTTACATAAACTCTTACAATCTCTTACAAAATAATGTAATTATTGTGCACTTCAGAAATAAAATTCAGAAGACAGCCGTTTTAAATCTGTATGCAAAACATTTCAGTACACTGTACCAGAGCCAGGATCTTTCCAGCAAGACGCCTCTCCGAATAAGTCTAAAATATGTTGTTGTAAATGCATTTGCTCTTTATTTTAAGAAGTTCTGATGATTCTAACTACTACTAAACCTGACACATGCAAGGAGTCTCATTAGCTTCCTTGGGATTACTCATCTGAATATAGTCTGCAGAGACAAGCCCAAATCCAATTAAGCGCTATGGCTTGATTCTGTGTGGTGCTGTCTTCCATTCCCATTCAAGCCAACTCAGAAGTCCTAAGGTGTTTCTCCAATCAAATTATATTAATATTACTGTTGATACACTGACTTTATCTGCCACATCAGAGTAATCTCCACTGAGTATGCCAAGGGCATGGGATGAGAGAGGATATATTAAAATCCAATTTTATAAAGCATCTTGAAGAGAGTGTTTAGGCCAAAGCAGGGATTAGGATTCAATCCACTGCAGATTTCCATCCAGAGGAATCTCTTTACAGTCTCACTACTCTGAAATGAAGCTCTCCCATGTCTTTTCACTCACATCCATTTTTCAAATCTAAGATTTAAAATACCAAAAAGTGGCATGAGGAGAGAGGAACAACACCGAAGGGAACATCAATAGCAGCTGTCTGTCTTTGGACATGCCAGGCAAATGAGAGCCTTTGCCAGTTTCACTGAGGGGTCTTATAAAAGCTTCTCAGGACAGCCTCACCCCAACATAAATTATGTCAGCAGAACCAATGGCTCCTGACTACACAGGTATTCTTGCAGAGCAGCTCCTGAGTGACCCCTAGCTCCCAACCAATAGAATAGGAGGCATGGCCGGTGAACATTAATAAACACGAGGTCCAGAAGGGATATAAGTCCCTGTGCTTCAGGCATAAGCCAACTAATGGAGTTTAAAACAAAACTTGCCTGGGACAGTGTATCCCAGTTATGTCCTGCAGGATTACTTGCATCTTCCTCTGAAACAACTGGTGCTGGTCACTGTCAGTGACAGGATACTGGGCAAGATGGACTGTGGATCTGATCCCATTTGGCAATTCCTATGGCTCTAGGTAAGACTCTCTCATGTGCCCTATCTACAGTGATGCCTCTTGTGGCCATTAGCAGAACATTGCAAGCAACCTTCACAAGAGGGACTGCTGGGGCAGAGCAGTGCCAGGACTAGGGGAAAATGCAAATGGTCCTCCGCAATAGTTGAGGGTCTAACACAGTGGGTTCCACTATGCTCTTGCTGAAGCCAATTGCAAAACTCCCAGTTACTTAACTGGGAGCAGGAGCAGGGCCAAGAACAGCATCTTCATAGTCTTCAAAATTCTGTAATCCTGAATGCAACAAAACACTGCTTCACTTCCTAACACACAGCAAAGACGGGGGAGGCCAGGAAGCAGAGAGTCCACACCAGCCTCAAGTTGACTGATACAACTTCAGTCAAAGTACACTGACATTTCACAGTTAACTAATAGTTATTTCACTGTTACATATCATCTTCCAGAGGTTCTTTTCAAGAATACAGTCACTGATTCAGCTGATGCGTTATTGTACATCTAATATAAACGCAGCAGATGTAACACGTTTCTCAAATGAAAGGCAATGTTCCAGAGCATCCTCACAAGGCCTCAGTGTTCACATTCAATAGGTTGCATTTAGCACTTTGTCTGGTGTTCCACAGCAACACAAATAAAGTAAACCAGGAAATAATTACAACTACTTTTATTTCTTGACTCATGATCAACATACATAATAAACTGCCATGATATTTTAATAGTATAAGGCCAGATCCTGCCAACCCTGATGCACTAGCATAATTTTACTCAGTCACTATATACATGAGCAAAGAAACTTAGGCGTGATGAGACTGATTGGTTCAGCGCCTAACTTTTAGGCTCCTGAAAAATCACTGGGATTCACAAAACCTGCCTTTGGTGCCTTGGACTCTTATACAATGGATAGGGAGAGATGGGCACCTGAGAATGGGATTCACAAAGCCAGCATGCTAGGCAGCTCCTTGCCTCAGCTAGCCCATGGGAGATGCTAAGACAAGGAGTGTGTGCTAAGCCCTGCCCCTCTCACGGAGATATGCGCCTACATCTAGGCTGCAGGGAGGTGCCTCCTGCTTGGGATTCTCTGCAGTGAATTCTCTTGGGGGTTAGGCGCCTACACCATTTTTGCAAGAAGGCCACTCTCCCTGATAACTTTAACCCAGTCACCAGGGCCCTTACCTGGGACATGGGAGACCCATGGTTCAAGTCCCCACTCCAGCTGAGGGGGAAAAGGGATCTGAAAGAGACTCCGCCACCTCTCAGTTGAGGGCCCAGGGCTATGGGATATTCTGATGTGTATGTGGCAGCGGGCAGGGTCTCTCAGTCTCACCTACTGAATCTATTCCAATTTCAATAAGTAATGAAAGATTAATGGGGCCAGAGGGGGAACAGTCACGGGAATGACTCCATATCCTGGTGGTTAGAGCATTCATCTGGGCAGTGGAAGACCCAGGTCCAGGCCTTTTGCTCCAATGACTTTTATTAACTATTTATCCACAGTGGAACAGCTTCAATAGAAGAGATGAGGGAACCCCACCCCAGCATATCCCATAGCCCAGTGGCTTAGAGACTCACAAAAGTCATGGTAGATCCTAGTTCAAATCTCTACTTCCCCTCAGGCAAACATTTAGGCACCAAGCAAATTTAGGCAACTACAGGGTTTGGGGCAGCTGTGCAGGGCTTTGTGAATCCCTGTGGGGCCTGATCCTGGGGTTTTGAAGTGCCTAAGGTGGCAGTTAGATGCTTACATCCTTTTTTGTTGTTGTTGTTTTGGTGAATCTAGCCCATGGTCTCTGGGGTGCCAGCAGCCAGGGAAATCCCAGTAGCCTGGTTCTGCCAGAGGCAATTGGCCCAGAGGCAGAGTTCACACCCTATCCCTTGAAAAGCAACGCCTAACCAACTACAGGCCTTGCTAGCAAGAAAATGTCCTTGCCACCTCACTCGCTCTCCCCCATTTCTCAATCTACAAGATGATTATAATAATACTTACTTGTATGCTCCCCAGCAGGGTTAATTAGTTAATGTTTGGAAGCAGTCTGAAGATTAAAAGTACTGAGTAAGTGCTAAATGCTGGGCCAGATCCTCAGCTGGTGTAAATTGGCATAGTTCCACTTGTAGCAGAGGATGTGGCCCATTATTATTTTGCCTTACTATCAAGATTATGTATAAATGAATAACACAGGGTTATATTAAAGTAATAACCTTCATGCTTTCTCTTATGCACCCTCTTATGCATGGGAAAAGCTGCAGAGCCATGACAGTACTATATTTTCCTTCAAACCTCTCCTTAAAACTCACCTCTGCTGTGATGCCTACAAATGACTTGGCACTGATGAGACAGCTGGTTTGCTGCAATCGTGGCATGGTACACTTACCATTATCATCTTGCCCATGCTTTGTGCTGCCCGATCTGTTCATTGTTGTCTCTTATCTTACGTTTGGATTGTAAGGTGTTTGGGGACAGAGACTGTCTTTTCATTACATGTACGTACAGTGGCGAGCACAAAAATACACTGAAATAATGACCTTTGTTCTTCGGCAGAGTCTGTATAAGGCTACAGCTACAATACTCTGAAGTCTAATACCAAGAGTGTAACCCGGGTGAAATATTTTGAAGACACTTGTCAATTACATTTATAGACTAGATCTACTTGGTGGGTGTGAGGGAACATAAAACTCGTAAGCATATAAAGCAGCTGAAGAGGTTTAATTTGTGCACTCTAATGTGGTATATAACCATGTGCACTTATAAAAGAGAAGGCACTTTTGCAGATTTTTTTTAAAGAATAAAAATGTTTAGGCAGGATTTTTTTAAACCTTAAAATTGTGAACACGTAGCTTAAAAGAAAGACTGATTTGCAGAGGAAACCATCACTTGACTAAACCAAAGTAGTTATAAGGAGAGACACTGAAGTGACTCTTTAAATATTATAGAGACTGGCAGGCTTGCCTTCCTCAGGGGGCTTACAATAACACAGCTGCTCCTGGAAGGAGAAGAGACACAAGCAGCTTGCATACATCTCACATCAGGAAGCCCTGGCTTACAGAAGAAGAAGCACCTTCATCCTCTGAACATATGCCAAAGGGAGGTTCTTCAGCAGCATAAAGTGCCTTCCAATTAGATTGTTTTTTTCTCTTGGATAAGCCTGGCATGCAAAGAGAGAAGGAGAATCAGAGACCATGGGGCTGCATTTGTGCATGCTTATGATAAAGGGAAGCACGTTATCATGCTAAACTGGAAACACACTGTAGCTTCCTAGAGCATTTATTCCTTCGTAATAAGTAGAATGATTTTCTAGTGAAGAGCTTCTAGACAGTGGGCCTGATCTAGTCTCCCTGTTAGCAGAGTAAAGTCAGGAGTAAATATATCAAAGTCAGAGGGGTTATGCCAAATTAAAGCCTGTGTAAGTGAGATCAGGTTCAGGCCCATTGAGTAAGCATTAAAGAACAGTTCCTTACCCTACAGTAACTGTGTATCTTCAAATTAGTGCATGTCCAATTTCCTATGAAGAAGTGGTAAACTTATTAAGTTTGCACTGTCCAAAGGAACCTTGAGCAGTGCAAAATGGTATATTTCTGGGGTGCAAGGCTGAGGAGCTGGGGAAATTGGCTGGAACCTCTCTATTGATGATTCATGAGTGGCAGGGAGATCATTCATGTAACTCAGTTGGGTGTGTCCCTGCCTGTGGGTGTCTGTGTAAGTGCAGAGCCTGCCAGAGACTTGTAACTTGACTTCAGCATCACAGTGTGAGAGGCAGTCCAAATTGGTGGGACAGAGGGCTCAGTGGTCCCACAGTTCAGATTGCACCGCAGGGAGCCCATCACACCTAGTCACTATCACTTCAGCCAGGAGAGTAAGATCTTCTTCAGAGCGAGGTGGTGCACGGAGCGTTCAGAAAGAGACTCAAATAGAGGCTCTCCAGTCTCTGGAGGACTATTTTGAGATCCCAGGCATGAGAGGGTTCTCTGACAGGTGGGTAAGTGTATAGTAGCTCTTTAAGAAACTTTAATATATGTGGGATGAGAGAAAACTGAGCACAATTTATAGGTGGGTGATGAGCTGAAATCGCTGTGAGATAGACTCTAATGGAGCTGAGCAAAAGACCAGTCTCCTTGACATGTAGTAAGTAGTCAAGAATGTGCAGTATCAAAGCCTGGCCCAGGTCTTTCTGAGCTGCTCATATTGAGAACCTGTGACATTTTAAAGAGTCCATTCTTCCAGCAAAGGTTTTCCTGCTCTGTATCAGGATCTCCCGGTCCTGTAGGGAGCAGTCTCTGTCCATGGTGCTCAGAGCTAGCCAAGGTATCAACTGCAGTGAGTTCAGACTTGGGTAGAATATCCATCCATGGTGCAGATCCAGACTGGATGAGACATTCCTGCATGGAATGGACATCTGGAAGCTGAAACTGATTCATCCATGATAGAGCCACAGAATGATTGTGGTTTTGTCTCTTCATCTTGGAGATCGCTCTGAAAATCAGGGGGATGGGTGGGCAGGTATACAGCCAGCCACTGTTCCACAGCAGGAGGAAAGCATCTGAGAGCAACCCTGGATTCAGGCCTCCTCTTGAGCAGAAGTTCTGATCCTGTGTCCCATCCTTCATGGAAAATACATCAATTGTGGTGAATCACCACTGATGGAAGATTGTTTCTGTGCCTGATCCGTGCAAGAACCTTTCCTGGTTGGTCACCAATTTCCGGCTCAGGAAGTCTGCTAAGTCACTGCCAGGAGGTGAAGGACCATCAGTGTTACCTTGTTCCAATGGCATCAATTCCCAAAGTCATTGTCTTCCAGTCAGAGTGGGGACGAGTGGGCACCCCCTTGCTTGTTCATGTAATCATGGTTGCCATGCTGTCTGTGAAGTTCTATACTATTGAATTTTGGAGAGTAGGCAGATGTACCATACAGGCCAGTCTGATGGCTCCAAGCTCTAGATCAGTGGTTCTCAAACTAGGGCTGCTGCTTGTTCAGAGAAAGCCCCTGGCAGGCCAGGCCGGTTTGTTTACCTGCTGCGTCCGCAGGTTCGGACGATTGCGGCTCCCACTGGCTGCAGTTCGCCGCTCCAGACCAATGGGTGCTTCTGCAACTACTAACAATGCCGGGTTTGGATGAAGAAGTAAAAGTACTTGAACAAGGGGTGCTTGGTAGCATTTCTGCACCTCCTTGTACATTGGCTGAATTGTGGTCAGGGTTCCCCAGGAGCCCATAGCCAACTCCAGCATGCTTTCATTGATAGGCCAGGGTGATCCTAGCAGGATCTCTTGCAGTTAGGATGTCAAAGAGTTTGGGGGATCTCTCCTGTATGACCATCATTTCTATATCCATAGTCTCCATGATGAGTCAGGGGATCCAGGGGCTGGCTGGATTACCTTATCAGCACTGATGGTCTAGGCAGCAATGGTATGCCTGAATCCTGAGCTTCCTGGATCAGCAGAAAGGGGGCCTGCTATGGGACATATGGCATGATGGTCCCCACTAGGGCCAGTATGGCCAAGGTGGCACATTGATTGGGTACTGGCTTGGGTTTGGCTGAGCAGCCCATTGACATTCATGTCTCTGTTGGGTCAGTGCCCTGGAGGGAGGTTTCCTGTACCAACTCAAAAGCCACTTTCAAAGCATAGCACAGAAGCATCCCTGCAGGGGTGATGAAGAGAAATATTCCAAGAGTGGTGGTGCTAAGGGGTGATGTGCTCAACTCTGGCCCCACTGCCACATAAGGACAAATGTAAAAGCAACAAAGAGTCCTGTGGCACCTTATAGACTAACAGACATTTTGGAGCATGAGCTTCGTATTCACCCACGAAAGCTCACGCTCCAAAACATCTATTAGTCTATAAGGTGCCACAGGACTCTTTGCTGCTTTTACAGATCCAGACTAACACGGCTACCCCTCTGATAAGGACAAATGACATACCTGGAGGGGGTTCCAACCATTCAGTGTGGATTTGTGCACCTCAGGCCCGTAACTGATGTCAGTGCCTTTGCTGGTACCAGTGCTGGCATTGTCAGCTAGCTTAACACCACTCCTCGGGCAGTGCATTTAGGCGCCTTGTCCCAGGAGCAGTGATGTCTTTGTTCCTTTCTATGGGCAGTGTTTCTGTGTTTGGAGCCACAGGTGGTCTCCACTTGGTCCTACCTCTTGCTGTCAGCTCTCAAGAGGACTTCACTGCTGCCGAGGTCAGCGCTGGATCCGTTGGTGCCAGAAGGAAGTGTCAGCATCGGCTGCCTTGACAGCCCCACTGCCAGAATAATTGGTGTTGATGAGCCCCAGGCCAATTTTGATAGGGTTTTCCTTCCTGTCTTCTGCTCGATACAGGACCAGAGTGTACTGCCAGCTGAGAGAGAGGCACTTGCTGAGATGGATGTCTCTGCCAAGTCTGAGGCAACATGTGGCGATTGCTTGGGCAGGTAAAGTTTTAGCCGCATGCCCCTCAAATTGCGAGTCTTCAACAAGAAGGATTTATGCAGCAAGGGGATGTGCCTTCCCTCAGACAGAAAAGATATTGTCTGAACCCACAAACCAGGGAGATGAGTCTGCCACAGGTCAGGCAGAGATTAAACCCTGAATCCTTAGAGTCCACTGTGGCAGTTGGCACTGGGTGCCTAACCCCACCGTACAGGAAGCAATGTCCAGGCGGTACCCTGTAGGCCTTTTATTTGTATTTAAATGGCCACCTAAAAATAAACAAATTAAAAAACATGAAGAAGGATTTCTTCACAAAATGTACTTTAGAAGTTAAACTGAAGAGAGTTGTGGGTCAGATCCTCACCAGCTTCCATCTCTCTGCCACGGGTAATAAGAAGGAAGTGAGAGAGGATGACAGCTGCTCTGCCCTGTATGCCCATGCGCGGGAGCACACGGCGACACAGGGCCCATGCATGGCCTGAACAGACATGGGTATTCCAAAAGCAATCTAATTCCTTGGGCACATATGCACTGTGGTGGGATACACACTAAGCACATACTCAAATGATAATTACTAGACACTTTTATAGTGTCTTAACAATGCTTATTGAAATGGATGTTTCTGCCTGAAGGAATTGTCATACAACAGACAGGGCATCTCATTCACTCCTACCTTATTTTTCCTCTACAAGTTGCCAATATATGTAGACAAATATTGCAAGCCACATTTGTACCATACAAGAAAACTGCAGACATGGGCCGCAATCCTGCAGAAACATACACACATACTTAACTTTAAGCATATGATTAAATCTATGAAAGTCAACAGAGCTACTCATATGCTTTGAGATACATATGCATATAAGTGTTTACTGGACAGAGGCCATGAAAAAAGCTGCTTTTATAAAAAGTTTAAATAAACTATTCTCATGAGTTCTCACCATATAAAGACCACGAGTGACCTTTAGTCTTTTTGGACATTTGAGAGAGAGACACTCAAGTTGTTCGGTAGCATATGGCCCGTGCTGCACATTTTAAATACCAAATGGAAAAAAGGAAACTGGTTCCCAGTGTAAGAGATTTCAATGATTCCAAGAGCCACAGAATTTCTTCACGCCCTTGTTTCAGAGAAGTCAAAACCAAAGAGAAATTTATGGCTGTCAATTTGAAGGCTCTGACCTGAAGTCCTGGCACATGGGGCAATGCTGCCGCACTTCAGATATGAAGGCATCACCATAACACATTGTCTAAAAGACAGGGTGCCCGTTGTTACACACCAGTCATGCATGATGCAGAAAAGCTGAAGGCACAGTTGAATCTATTAACTTTAGGGCATCAGGCTTTTGGTCTGGGAAATTGGACAAAGCTGGATATTTGCTAACGTGGGTGCAGATCGTCCTCCTCCAGTTTGTTTCCTATTCTGTGTCTCACTGAAACTTCTCTAATTAGAAAAATATATCCCTTCTTCCTCCCCAGGAGGATGTGGCATAACAAGATGAGGTTCTGGGCCTTCACCCCTAGAAATCCAGGGTGAGATTTTCTAAAGCACTTAAAGCTGGCCTATCTCTGCTCCCAACCAATTAGAATATGTTGACCAAAATACACACCACAAGTATTCTAGTTTTAAATATACCCTTAAGCACTAATTCAATTTTAAGATGAGATTTGTAGACTCCTAACTTCACACTTACACTCCTAAGTAATAGACCTGATTTACAAAAGTAGTGAACACCCATCAGCTCCCATCCAAGTCAGTGGGCTGGCTACACAGCACTTTTCAAAACCAGGTAATTTAGGATTTGATCCTGTTCCCATTGACTTCAATGGTTCAGGAACAGGGCCTTATTAGGAGCCTACAACCCCAATCCTGCAAAGACTTACAAATTCACTTAGCCTTATGTGCTGTGACTAGTGTTACTGAAGCCAATCGTACTGCTTACAATATGGAAAGAGGAGTAGGTATGTAAGTTTTTTGCAGGAGCAGAACTTAAATATGGATTTAGGAGCCTAAATTTACGCCTTCCATTTTGAAAATCCTGGTCAACTTTTTTTTTTTTTTTTTTTGTGCATATACTTCTAATTGGCATAACAGCTTTTGCCTTCTACACAGAGCCACAGGAGAATCATCTCTGACATCAAGTTACAATCCATAGTGATGAGGTTCAATGCAACATTAGACTTGTGGCCACAAGCTTATAAAAATGGTGACGACCGTTCCTGTCTCAGGTCTTTTTTCCCATTCATGTACTGTACTTTATTCCTCTGTAATTTTTTTCTTTTAAAACTTAAAAAATCCAAACCTGAATCTATAATTGGTCTATCTAAATGATTGACAGCATATGTGAAGGAACAGCCTGTTAGTACTGACTGCTGGAGTAATGAATAGAGAATCTGACATGTTAAATTCCTTCACCTCCAATTGGAATAATAAATTATACACTTTCATATCATCATAATACTAAACTCCTCCTAAAAATAGAATTATTCCTTTGGGATATATTTATAGCAAAAAAAAAAGTACCCAAAGCTATTAAATTTAAAATATCTTTATATTAATATAATTAGATTGAATCTTTTCTCTCGCAATGTTTAGGAATCTAGAAGTAGGGCCTGTTAATGTGGAGCCTACATTTTCAAAAGGGTCCCTTCATTTTGGCTTGCCTTTAGCTGGCCCTCTCTGTTCTGCAGTAAAGAAATATACACACGGTAATGTCACTTTGCTATGCTGTAAGGGATGCCACTGCATGGAGGAATTTTTGCTTCTTCTCATTTAGGGCATGTTCTCACCTGGGCCCACGGTTCTCCACTATACCTCCCTGATGTGGACGCTGCAGTATGAATGAAAAGATTGTTCAGTTCATATTCATGTAGTTCTCTTCAAGCAGGGCGACATTAATGCAAAGTGGGAACCTTTTCATTCGTGCCCCCAGCATCCACCCAGGGGAGTTACACCGCAGCGCTTTGGTGGCATTGCTATTCACTCCCCTGTAGTACAAACTGCAGGGGCAGCGTATCTGCACCTTGATTCAATTCAGTCTTTCTACTGACTCCGATTGGAGCAGGATCAGGCCCTCACAGTTCTACCGGCACTGCCATTTCTACACTGTACTAAACCCTTCAAACTTCATCCTCAGGCTGTACAACTTCTGTGAAACAAATCATCAGGTCAATTCAGTTTGTTTCACAAAGTACACAGCCTAAATATAAAAATACAGTCATGAACCGCAGGGAAATGACTAAGCCAAACTGAGTGCATTTAAACCCTTCAATTTAGTTTGCATGGAAGGACACACGGTTTTAAGACTTTTTCTGATTTAGACTTTAATCAAATTGCTACATTCCAAGACCTTAAGACTCAGATATGAATGGTGTTTTGCACGCACGAATGGGGCTCAGGAGGGATAAAGCACCCCCTTGCTCCCCTGCACAGACTACCTGCACCACAGGGGGGCAAGAGAAGATTTAACATCTGCATGTGGGTGGGAAGTAGGCCAACAGGGTCGGAGAGCTCTCCCCCAGCTCCACGCATCAACCAGTGCAGCTGAGCTGACACAACAAGGGAAGTAACTGGGCCAGCCGTACGGCTGGAAAAGATACATCCCCCTCCATCACCTCACCCCAGAATAAGGCAAGGAACCGGGAACCAGACTGAGTCACAATACATTCCCCAGGTCTGGTGAAGCACAATGAATTGCTGCCCTTACTTGTGGCAAAGCCACAATTGAGCCCTTGGTGGGGAGTGCGGGGGAGAGATGGGAATAGGAATACAGGAAAATGTTGCACTTCCACTCAGCTAACCTTGCTACCAAGTGACTGCAGGTGACGCAGTCGGCCATGTTGTTTCCTACTGAATATCACATGCCGTGTGAAAAACTAAACCTCAAGCCATCTGCACTGAGAATTCCACCCCCTTTCATTTCCATCAGAACATAAACATAAGAACATAAGTCCTTTCTTGTCTTCAGTTATAGTTTTGTGTCTTGACCTGAGCAGGTATCTTCTCTTTCAGGAACAGTTTTCACACTTGGGAGGCAAAGATTTAAGTAAAATCTGAGACAAGGGAGGATTTCCACCATCTCAGCAGAAATCTTCTTACATCTCAAATAAATGCACCTTATTAATTTATAGGGCCATCCTCCTAATAATGCAATTATCTGTCATGGGAGATATATCCGCGTATTGTCTGGGGAATATGATCTCTTTGTGATCTACATATTCCCAAAAAACTTTACTTGCAAGTTAGAACAGAAAACATTGGTCATTTTCAATATTTAAAATAAATTTAAAAAAAATAACAATGTTTTAAAAAATGTTGGACTGGGACCAAATCCCAAAGGTCTTACTGAGTTTTTACACAGTCCCTCACCCAGGAAATTTAATCCTAATGGAGACACTGGTTGTTTGCCTGGGTAAGCACTGTGTGAATAGGGAGATCCTGATCATACCTCTCGGTGTTAACACACCAATAACCCAGACCCAGCAAAGCACTTAAGAAAACATTTAGCTCCCAGTGAAGTCAAGTGCGTTGCTGAATCAGGGCCAGTGTAAGGGTCCTCTTGTGGCATTCCCTCTGCCTTCTGTTGGGGAGATGGGGTTTGTCTCTCAGCTTTCCTTCCACAACCTGTGAGAAAAATCAAGGGTCGGACCCACAAACCTGGGGGCAGTCCTGAAAGGTGTCCTGTACTGGGGGATCTGGTAAGGAGCACAAAGGCTGGTTGTATCAGCTTTCTATGGAAGTCCCACCTCGATGTGGACGTGTGGGAGAGAGGAGGAGGAAAGAAAGAAAACAGGACATTATCTGCATCTTTAGACACCTAAAGACCTTTGAAAACCAGGCCCCATGTGTCCTGCCTGGAGTCACCCTAGTTCACTCACTCGTCCATTAGTACATCCCTCCCCCACATGAATTCCTGGTCTCATGGAGCACCCTCTGCAGTGTCCCGAGAAAGGGGAAATGTTGCTGGGGAACAGGTTGCCCCTGCTTTCCACGTGCACAGGGGAAATGAGATCCACACACTAAGAGGACCCTCCGTGAGATGATCAAAAGACCCAAGTGAGACCTTTGTAAGGGCTGTGAGAGTTGGTCCATTGTTCGTAACTGAATAATCTCTGCCAAATCCCCCTCCCCCAAGTTACGCTGTTGAGAATTAATAGTTTATTATTATCTGTCATACAGTACCCCCTTAGAGCATCACCTAATATTGGGACCCCACTGTGATAGGCACTGCAGAAACAGATAGTAGAAGACAGTCCCTGCTCCAAAGCACTGAAGTGGACAGGACAGACAAAAGGTGGGAGGCGAAAGAGTCACAGAGAGATAGAGTGACTTGCCCAGGGTCACACAGCACATCAGTGACAGAGTCAGGAACAGAACCCAGGTCCCTTGAATCCCAGTCCAGTGCCCCGCCAACTAAATACATTGGCACCAAGAACTGAATATGGCCCAACAGGTATGGCTTCCAGTACATGCAACAACAGCACTGTACTCTCAACCATCTTTACAACCCTATTACATTCAGTGCATTTTATGCTTCGACATTACACTGCAGCACTGCTCTGGAGCCTCACACCTCCTGCCCTCATATGAATTAGAGCAGTGTTTCTCATCTACCGGTCCATGGACCGACACTGGTCCCTGAGATGTCCCTGACACAATTTAGGAAGGCAGCAAACCAGTCCCTGGTTTCCGAAACACTGAATCAGACAACCAAAGCCCTGTGTTATTCCAATTGCTGTGGGGCTGATAAATTGTAGCCCAAACTCCATCAAGAGCTTGGTCTTTATTAGTCCATTCTCCATCATTCAACATGTCTATAAGCTATTGCCAAACAGATTATACAGAGTATTCCATTTATATCCTGCAATCAGTAAGTAGGAAGCAAATTACATTATTCTGGTAACTGTTTAATGTTTGTCACCAGACATTCAAGCCTATGAAATGCTTACTTGCCCAATAAGTCGAAAACACACTATTCATCTGAATGGAAACCACAAAAAATAGCTGCAAAGAAATCTGTGTTCTAGCGTACAGTAAGAAGAAAATGAACTAATAAATACTGAAACAATGCTTTTTAGCACACAAAATAACACTTTAGTAATGCTTGAAGTTAATATGTACCATTTTGTTGTTTTCTGTGCACACTCAAAATGCCTTATTCTTTGCATACCATAAACTCTGCACAGTACAAGGTGAGATCAAAATCAATATTCAGGACCATGAAAATTAAAAGCAACATGAACTATATTAGTTTTGCCTACAACATTTTCTTATCTGCTATTTTCCCTCCCCTCTCTCTGGCCTTACTATAATCTTTCAACTACATGACAGACTTGTGGGATAAAAAGATTTCCTAACTTTCAAGTTATAGTAAAACCTCAGAGTTACAAACACGGTGGGAATGGTGGTTGTTCATAACTCTGTTCAAAACATTATGGTTGTTGTTTCAAAAGTTTACAACCGAACACTGACTTAATACAGCTTTGAAACTTTACTATGCAGAAGAAAAATGCTGCTTTTAACCATCTTAATTTAAATGAAACAAACACAGAACGTTTCCTTACTATGTCAAATCATTTTTTTAAAACTTTCCCTTTATATTTTTAGTAGTTTACGTTTAACACAGCACTGTACTGTATTTGTCTTTTTTTTTTTTGGTCTCTGCTGCTGCCTGATTGCGTACTTCCGGTTCCAAATAGATATGTGATTGACTGGTCAATTCGTAACTCTGGTGTTCGTACCTCTGAGACTCTAGTGTAATACCTTAAATACCTTTGAGGAGCTAGGCCTAAGCACTGAATCAACCTGTGGGACCAGCTTGTGGCTCTTCCATCATTGGTCTGATCCTGGAGATTGTGCAGAGGTGCAATGCCCCAGCAAGTAGGTACAATGACTCCAGGCGAAATGCAGCTGCTGCAATGCTTTTAGAAAGCTGTTCATCTTCATGGAACAACTTATGCTCTGCTGCTTCCCTTGGGGTAGCTTCCGACCCCTGAGAGTGCCAAAACCCAGGGACAAGCCCAGTGACTCAGTTGTATGCCCTCTCCTTCAGGCTCTGGGATCTTGCTGGTCCCTGTGATGAATGAGGCCCTTCCTAATTCTGTACTTTGGTCTTAGGAAGAGGGACATCTTTCCTCTTTGCTCATTTTGCTCTTCCCCTCCCTGACTCCTGCAACAGTCCTGGATGCTCAGCAGAGCATATGATTCTCTCTGCCTCCATGTAGGGCTCCAGAGAAAAACGGAATTCCTGCCCCTCCCACCCCCCACCCCACTGCTAGCCTCTTTGCAACCTATCAATGTACTACGGAGACATAAGAGTATTAATTATTAATCTCGTTTACGGAGTGTCACACTCAGCCCAACTCAGAAAGCTCTGCAGCTCCACCCAGAATAATGCAGGGGTGTGATCTCATTATTATGCTAGTGGAATTGCCCATCTACACAGAAGTACAATGGACTTCCTACAGAGTGCTGTCAAATGACCATGTAAACAAATTGAAGGGGTGTGGAGAAGCAGTTCTAGTTACCTTGAGTGTCACTTAGGAGTATACAGTCTTTAAAATACTGAGTAATGAAAAGGATGAGCTTAAGGCAGGGGTGGGCAAACCTTTTGGCCTGAGGGCCACATTGCGGTTGCAAAACTGTATGGAGGGCCAGGTAGGGAAGGCTGTGCCTCCCCAAACAGCCTGGCCCCGACCCCCATCCACCCCCTCCCAATTCTCACTCCTGACTGCCCTCCTCAGAACCTGTGACACATCCAACCCCCCCTGCTCCTTGTCCCCTGATAACTCCCTCCCAGAACCCCTCACCCCTAACCACCCACAGGACCCCACCCCCTATTCAATTCCCTGCTCCCAGTCCCCTGACTGCTCTGACTTCTATCCACACCCCCACTCCTGCCTGAGGATTCCCACACTTATCCAAGCCCCCGTCCCCTTACCGCCCCCCAGAACCTCCGCCCCATCTAACCGCCTCCTCCTCCTCAACTGCCCCCCGGGACCCTCCGCTCCCTTATCCAACCCCCCAACCTCCTTACCATGCCACTCAGAGCAGCATGTCTGGCAGCCGCGCCGCCCGGTTGGAGCCAGACACACTGCCGTACTGCCCGCACGGCAGCATGACTGCGGGGGAGGGAGAACAGTGGGGGAGGGGCTGGGAGCTCAAGCGCTGGGCTGGATGGTCCCGCGAGCCAGATGTGGGCCACGGGCCATAGTTTGCCCACCTCTGAGTTAAAGTCTACACTTTCAAAAGTGGACATGATTCCAGATACCTTCCCAATTTGAGACACCTTAAAGGTGTTTTTAGAAATGCTCAACACCCACCTTCTGCAAAATCCAGTCCCTTTATGGTGTCTCAAGCTGGATACCCCAAAAAACAAGGCATCCAGAAATACCAGTCACTTTAGAAAACATAGGCCGAAGAGTGGAGCTTGCAAAAGCACCTAAGTGGCTTAGAAGCACAAGTAGTCCCATTGACTTTCAATGAGATCTGCGTTCCTGAGTAACTCAGATGGTTTTGAAAATGCAGTCCAAATTTTAGACTTTCTAGCCCAGTAAGGCCTCCTGTTTTCAATTACAGCAAACAATACAGGCCTCTGCACTATCTCTACATGCAAAACGCAAATCCACTCCTTGCAAGGACTTTGGCACTGTGAGACCAAGACACCTTTAAGGATTGAAGATCAAATCCAAGAAGAATTGTGATGTGAGGGAAATTAGAAAAATGAATCCATAAAGCCTGTTGTTGGAATAATTTTACAAGTCAGAAGGCTCGTGCATTTACGTTTGGAGACAGTGAAGGGGCATGTAGCCATATAGTCTGTCTACAGAGTTGATATTCTTTAGTTTTATTCAGATACATAATAGATCAGTTAAACACTCCATTGTACATGTGTTACAACCAAGCTTTACAAAATCTGTCAAATTACAATCCTTGGAAAGCTCGCCAGCCAAACAACTGTAACAGGCAATTTGAGAAGATACTCCCCAGGAATTAAAATTTTGTAAACATACATTTCAGCTAATTGCATTCTTGTTCTCAGTACACTGAAGGCACCATTTAGCCAAAGCATTTGTCAACAGAGTTTAGTTCCTTTAATTTAATGAACACTGAGCCTGTGTTAGGCTCAACTGGTATATGGTCAGGATCAACGTGCAATGCTAATGGAGAAAGGATGTCTAATATCATTTCAAGTGTTTAAGTTACAGCCAAGTCTACTGAGGCAAAACTATTTTATCTGTTTTGCTCAGGCAAACAGTGAGACAGATTTGAAAGAGTTTCCATGGGAAGAACTGATTCTTAAATGGTCACATAGATCAAAGAATTAAATTTCCACTATTAATTACAACTAGCATGTCCAAACCTGTAGCTGGAAGTAATTATTTTGCCAGCAAGTTATATCATTAGTAACAGCAATACAGTACTGGTGCTGTCACGAACCACCTCACTTTTTAAAAGCAATATGGCTGCCCCCAACAACAGGCTTAGACAGGACAGTGCCAATTGTAATTCAGAACAGAACCTCCCACTCCCAATGAAGTCAGTGTCAAAACTTCACTTCAGAAGGACTGGCCCCTGATTTGCAGTTCCATTTCACCACTCGGGTGGATTATCCATTATACAAAATCTTTACATTAAGAATGTATGCATTTCTAAAAGCCATGTTCTAGCCCAGCCACAGGTTATCAGGCCGAATGCAGGAATCACGGGTAGAATTCTCTGGCCTGTGCAATGCTAGAGGTCAGACTCACTATACGATCATAACGCTTCCTTAAAATCTAGTAAGTTACATGAAGAAAAACATCTTAGTTTTCAAACTTTCACGCTTCTAAGCTGAATCACATGGGGTAACGTTCTGCTTAAAGCAATGGTTGTGACTGAGAAAAAGCAGAAAGGACTGCATTTGGTGGGAACACTGCTCTACCTTCTAAGAGTCATCGGAATACAGTAGTTGTGTCTGTTCTGGTCAAAGTATTTCCCAGGGAACGATCTGTGGAATCCATGTATTATGCACTTTGGGAATTTCAGAGAAATAAGAAGAGAGGTTGATATTTTCTAAAAGATATTGGTCTTCATCTGTTCAGAGAAAAATACATTCAAACACATATAGCATTTTAGAGTAATATTATTCTATTACTTTCCAATGATTAGGATATGGCTAACCTCTTTGAGGAGCTAGTTATTCCTTCCAGAGGTTCCTGCTATACAGTCAGTTTTGACTGGAAACTCAAAATGTTTAAGGCACTAAGCAGTGGCCAAACAGTTCACGTTGTCCTCACTGCACTGGCAGCTATCGTTCCAAATGCTAAAGTTATCTTCATGCAGATTTC
The DNA here is from genome assembly GCF_007399415.2 of Gopherus evgoodei. Lineage (NCBI taxonomy): Eukaryota > Metazoa > Chordata > Testudines > Testudinidae > Gopherus > Gopherus evgoodei. The sequence continues at coordinate 139,819,854 of NC_044326.1, forward strand.
AAAAGGCCAGTGTTTATGCATGTAGATTCTGAAGGGCATTTGCTGGATGGCTGACACACACTGACAGCAAGCACATCTCCAGGAATGGAATGAGCAGGAAAGACTGCCTGAATAATTGATGTGCTTTTACTCTGCCCGATAGCCCAGTTATTATATTGTTCACTCTCTTCAACTGCCTGTGGTTTCTAAATTAATTAGAAATCTTAATGTCATGGCCAACCAGTTAAAAAAAGGCACTGAATACAAAATAAGATGGGAGTGGTATTAATGCCCTTGAGCCCTGGAAATTCTTACTTTGGCCTGGTCATGCAGAGAATAAAACACAGCCAGGTTTCTAGAATTCAGTATCTCTGAGTAATCCTGGTTTCTGAGGTTATAAGGGACTCTTATGCCAAGTGTATGAAGCCTCAAGAGTAAGACTCCTATTTCATATGGGTGGGGATTCAGCCCAAGTGGTCCATCATGACAGATGCAGAAAACACTACCCTAGAAGAACTCACACATGCCAGTTGGGATTTGCTCAACGTGATGGAGAACAACCTAAATATACAAAACATACTTCAACCAGAGCTGCTGTTACCTAGTGCCACACTGCACAAAATGTAAAAAAAACTTAGTAGTTACTATATGCACAGCTGACCTACGCCTATAGGTTTATCCAGCCAAATGACTAGCCAGGAATCCTTCCACAGCTAAAATGAACTGCTCACTACTTACTGCCTCATCTCAGAGAGAAGAGAGAGGCTAATAAATATTACATATTCATCAAATAGACAAATATGACAATAAATACCAATTAGTATTTGTTTGGACCATGCATAGCCTTATTTTCTTACAATACTGCGCTGCTCCTACTAACATTCTAAATCAAGAGTGTCCACAGCATTTCAGAAAAGCAATGGGAATAATTCAGATATTTGAGGATTACAGCACACAGGGTTACTTTCCAAGTCCTTGGAAAGCGTTTAGTCATGCTCTATTTTTGCGGTATTTTTTAGTTTCTTATTTTTCTGAAAACAGCAATAGAATTTAAAATCTGATTTACAACTGTAAGCACTCAAAAAACATAATAAATAAAAATGAATGGTTTCACTGAAATTATTTTAAATTTCTCAGCAAGTTAGGGACTAATATTTCACTTTCCTATAAAAGAGCACCAAGTAATCAAAACGTCAAGTAAAATACAATAGTGCAGCATAACCTCTCTCTTTGCCAACATATAGCATTGTTATTGTAACCTGCAGGATATCTAGAATATAATTCTACAGGAGCCATTAATACCTTTTTATGTTCACTTTTTTAAAATTCAGGGACTTACATGATTTTAGAAAAAAATCAGATTGTGATTCTCTCTCTTTGACATGCATAATACAGCATGCACTCAGAACAGTGAGTGTTCAAATCCTAATAGACAACTATCCCCAATTACCATTTACAGATAACTTGTCTCTGAATTATCATTTCAGGTGGAGAGAAAAAAAAACAAGCTAGGCTAGATGACAGGGAGATCTCAAAGACAGAAGTTCTCATGGAGCTTTAAACAGCATTATAATTCCTAATGCAATTACTTGCTAAAAGAATTTCACCCATCATCATTAGCAAGGCAATTGAAATCTGTAAGAGGAGAAACTACAGAGGGTGATATTTCTGTAAAAAGACCAATACAGTTATATTTAAACGCTTTTTGGAGGCTAAACATTTGGTCCATACATTTCCCCTGCATGTATTCTTGCCAGGTATATATTTGGTATTAAACTGCAAACACAGTACAGCCCTATAAAAGGACCTGAAGAAGCCGCGTATTTCATAGACTCAGATTTTAGGTGATCATTATGGTCACGTCTGGGTTTAGTCTGACTTTCTGCACATTGCAGGCCACAGAACTTCACCCACCCACTCCTGTAACAGACCCCTAGCCTTTGGCTCAGTTACTGAGTTATCCTCAAATCATGATTTAAAGACTTCAAGTTACAGACAATCCACCATTTACTCTAGTTTAAATCTGCAGGCAACCTGTGACCCATGCTGCAGACGAAGGCAAACACACACACCCTTGCCCCCCCAGGTTTCAGCCAATCTGCTCTGGGAAAAAACTCCATCCTGATCCAAATATGGTGATCAGGGAACCCTGAGCGCAAGCTCCACCAGCAAGGCACATGAAAAAGAATACCCTGTAGTAATTCAGAGCCCTCCCCATGTAATGTCCCATCACCGGCTGCTGGAGAAATTTCCTACTGGCCGTCACAGTTGGGTCACATGCCATTGTAGGCAGTTTCATCATACCCCTCCCCCACAATAAACTTAACAAGCTCGGTCTTGAAGCCAGTTAGGCTGTTTGCCCCCACTGCTCTTCTTGGAAGGCTCTTCCAAACCTTCATCTAATTTCAATCCTAAACTTGTTGCTGGCTGGTTTATATCCATTTGTGCTTGTGTCTACATTGGTCCCTAACTTAAATAACTCATCTCCCTCCCTGCTATTTATCCCTCTGGTGTATGTATAGAGAACAATCATATCTCCTCTCAGCCTTCATTTGGTTAGGCTAAACAAGCCAAGCTCTTTGAGTCTCCTCTCATAAGGTAAGTTTCCTCTGGTCATGCTAATAGCTCTTCTCTGCACCTGTTCCAGTTTTAATTCATCTTTCTTAAACATGGGAGGCCAAAACTGCACACAGTATTCCAGATGAGGTCTCACCAGTGTCTTGTATAATGGTGCTAACACTTCCCTATCTCTACTATAAATGCCTTGCCTGATGCATCCATGGATTGCATTAGCCTGTTTCACAGCCATATCACATTGGCAGCTCATAGTCATCCTGTGATCAACCAGGTCCTTCTCTTCCTCTGTGGCTTCCAACTGATACATCCCCAGCTTTTGGCAAAAATTCTTGTTGTAGCCGTTAAGTGCATGACCTTGCACTTTGCATTGTTAAATTTCACGCCACTTCTATTAGTCTAGTTTTCAAGTAACCATTTCTGACTTTTATGCCTCATTATTTGTATTTACTTAAAATATCTCTCTCTCTCTCTCTCTCTCTCTGTAGTTAATAAAGTTGTTTTCTCTAAACCAGTGTGCTCAAAAAGACGGTTACTCACCTTTGTAACTGTTGTTCTTCGAGATGTGTTGCTCACATCCATTCCAGTTAGGTGTGCGCGCCGCGCGTGCACGTTCGTCGGAAACTTTTTTACCCTAGCAACTCCAGTGGGCCGGCAGGTCGCCCCCTAGAGTGGCGCCGCCATGGCGCTCTATATATACCCCTGCCGGCCCGCCCGCTCCTCAGTTCCTTCTTGCCGGCTACTCCGACAGTGGGGAAGGAGGGCGGGTGTGGAATGGATGTGAGCAACACATCTCGAAGAACAACAGTTACAAAGGTGAGTAACCGTCTTTTCTTCTTCGAGTGATTGCTCACATCCATTCCAGTTAGGTGACTCCCAAGCCATACCTAGGCGGTGGGGTCGGAGTGAGAAGTCGCGGCCCGGAGCACCGCAGTTCCGAAGGCCGCATCCTCCCTCGACTGCTGGACCAGGGCGTAGTGGGAAGCAAAAGTGTGGACCGATGACCAGGTTGCTGCCCGACAGATTTCCTGGATGGGCACACGGGCTAGGAAAGCCAGCGATGACGCCTGCGCCCTGGTAGAATGCGCAGTCACACGGCCCGCAGGGACATGGGCCAAGTCATAACAAGTCCTGATACAGGACGTAACCCAAGAGGATATCCTCTGGGAGGAGATAGGAAGACCTTTCATACGATCTGCTACCGCCACGAAAAGTTGGGGGGATTTTCGGAAGGGCTTAGTCCTGTCTATGTAGAACGCGAGAGCCCTACGGACATCCAGCGAGTGGAGCTGCTGCTCCCTGCCTGAGGAGTGAGGTTTTGGGAAAAAAACCGGAAGGAAAATCTCTTGGTTGACATGGAAGGCTGAGACCACCTTGGGCAGAAAAGCAGGGTGTGGTCTCAGCTGCACCTTGTCCTTGTGGAAGACCGTATATGGGGGGTCTACCACAAGAGCTCGGAGCTCCGACACCCGTCTAGCTGAGGTGACAGCCACTAGAAAGGCAGTTTTCCAAGAGAGGTAGAGCAGGGAGCAAGTAGCTAACGGCTCAAAGGGGGGCCCCATGAGTCGGGACAACACCAGGTTAAGATCCCAGGTGGGAGCAGGGGGACGGACGTTAGGGAATAAACGTTCCAGCCCTTTAAGGAATCTCGACACCGTCGGGTGAGAAAAAACGGAGCGACCGTCCGCACCCGGGTGAAAGGTGGAGATAGCAGCTAGGTGGACTCGCAACGACGATAAGGCCAGACCTTGCCCTTTGAGGGACAAAACGTAGTCTAATATTTCGGAAACCGAAACTTCCATAGGGCGGAGATTTCTCTCTACGCACCAACAGGAGAAGCGCTTCCATTTCGCTGAATACGTGGCTCTTGTGGACGGTTTCCTGCTGCTCAAGAGCACCTCTCTCACAGGCGTGGAGCATCGCAGCTCTGGGCCAGTCAGCCACGCAGGAGCCACGCCGCTAGGTGCAGCGACTGCAGGTCTGGGTGACACAGGGTCCCGTGGTCCTGGGTAATCAGGTCCGGATGAAGGGGCAGGGGAACTGGGTCGGCTATGGCCAAGTCCAGCAGCATGGTGTACCAGTGCTGCCTGGGCCACGCCGGGGCTACCATGATCACGAGCGCCTTGTCCCTGCGCACCTTCAGGAGGACCTTGTGGACCAGAGGGAACGGGGGAAATGCATAGTACAGGTGGGTCGACCACCGGATGAGGAAGGCGTCCCCTATCGACCCCGGTTCCCTGCCCTGAAAGGAGCAGAATGCTGGGCACTTCCTGTTCCCCCTGGACGCAAAGAGGTCCACCCGGGGATAACCCCACCTCCGGAAAATGGAGAGAGCGACATCCGGGCGAAGGGACCACTCGTGCGACAGGAAGGATCTGCTCAGTCGATCTGCCAGAGTGTTCCGTACTCCAGGGAGGAAGGAAGCCCTGAGGTGAACGGAATGGGCTACGCAAAAGTCCCAGAGACGTATCGCCTCGTGGCACAGGGAGGAGGACCTGGTGCCGCCCTGCTTGTTGATATAGTACATCGTCGTCGTGTTGTCCGTAAACACGGCGACACAACGACCCTGAAGCTGATGACAAAACGCTTGACAAGCAAGGCGGACCGCTCTCAACTCCCGTATGTTGATGTGGAGCCCCACCTCCTCCTGGGACCACAGGCCCTGTGTCCGCAGGGTCCCCAGGTGGGCCCCCCAGCCCAGATCTGAGGCATCCGTTGTCAGGGATACCGATGGCTGAGAGGGGTGAAAGGGAAGACCCGCACATAACACGGACTGGTCCAACCACCAGCCGAGAGAGTCCAAGACCTTCTGGGGGATTGTGACTAACATGTCTAAAGGTTGCCTTTGCGGCCTGTAACGGCTGATAAGCCACAGCTGGAGAGGCCTCATGTGGAGCCGAGCGTAGCCGGTCACAAAAGTGCACGCTGCCATGTGGCCTAACAGGGTTAGACATGTCCTTACTGACGTCAACGGGGCTGACCGCAAACGCTGAACGATCGCCGCCATGGTCTGGAACCGTTGCAGAGGCAGCGAGGCCCTGCCCATCGTGGCGTCCAAGACCGCCCCGATAAATTCCACCTTTTGCGTGGGCCTCAGAGTGGATTTGTCTGTGTTTATCAGGAGGCCCAGACTTGCAAATACGGCGGTGATCAGGCGGACATGGCTGCTGACCTGCTGCTCCGACGTGCCCCGAATCAACCAGTCGTCCAGATAAGGGAACACGTGGACACGGTTGCGTCGAAGATGCGCCACGACAACTGCCATGCATTTTGTAAACACCCTTGGGGCCGTGGACAGGCCGAAAGGGAGGACTGCAAACTGATAATGAAGAGCCCCCACAACGAAGCGGAGAAAGCGTCTGTGGCGCGGCCAAATGGCAATATGAAAATACGCGTCCTGCATGTCGAGGGCGGCGTACCAGTCTCCCGGATCCAGGGATGGAATAATGGTCCCCAGGGATACCATGCGGAACTTCAACTTCACGAGGTATTTGTTGAGTTCTCGCAGGTCGAGGATAGGCCTGAGGCCCCCCTTGGCCTTGGGGATCAGAAAGTAGCGGGAATAAAACCCCTTGCCTTTCTCGTTTTCCGGAACCGCCTCTATGGCTCCTTTGCTGAGGAGCGTCTGCACCTCCTGTCGAAGGAATTGCTCGTGAGAGGGGTCCCTGAAGAGGGACGAGGAAGGAGGGCGGGAAGGAGGAAACGAAACAAACTGCAGGCGGTATCCCGTCTGCACCAGGTTTAAGACCCAGCGGTCCGATGTTATTTGGGACCACGCCGGGAGGAAAAACGAAAGGCGGTTTGAAAACGGGGGGAAAGGATCCATAGGGGAAACTGCTACAGCGCCCTCGGGCGCACCTTCAAAATGAAGGCTTAGGACCAGGCGGGGGTTTCGAGGAGCCTTGGTTCTGCCCCCCTTGGTTCCCAGACTGCCTGCGCCTGCCGTTCCTGCCGCGGCGCCTGTAAGGGTCCTGCCGCTGGCGGAACTGGGAAAACGGCCTACGGTACGGCTGCTGCTGTGGCCTAAAGGGTCTACGCTGCGTCACGGGGGTGTGCATCCCGAGGGACCGCGCAATGACCCGGTTGTCCTTCAGACTCTTGAGTCTGGGGTCTGTCTTTTCCGAAAACAGGCCCTGGCCTTCGAAAGGAAGGTCCTGTATCGTGTGCTGGAGCTCTGGCGGAAGGCCGGAAACCTGCAGCCAGGAGATGCGACGCATCGTAACTCCCGACGCGAGGGTACGGGCAGCCGAGTCCGCAGCGTCCAAGGATGCTTGTAAGGCCGTGCGCGCGACCTTTTTGCCCTCGTCCAGGATGGCCGTAAACTCCTGGCGAGCATCCTGTGGCAGCAGCTCTTTAAATTTGTCCACTGCCACCCAGGAGTTAAAAGCGTACCTGCTCAGCAGGGCCTGCTGATTAGAGACCCTGAGCTGCAGGGCCCCAGCCGAATATACCTTACGGCCAAGGAGGTCCATGCGCCTGGCCTCTCTGGATTTGGGGGCCGGAGCCTCCTGGCCGTGACGCTCCCTATCGTTCACCGACTGCACCACCAGTGAACCGGGAGTCGGGTGAACGTGCAAGTATTCATACCCCTTGGAAGGGGCCATGTACTTTCTCTCGACTCCTTTCGCTGTCGGAGGGATGGAGGCCGGGGACTGCCAGATAGTATTGGCATTGGCCTGAATGGTCCGTACAAAGGGCAGGGCGACCCTGGTGGGAGCATCGGAAGAGAGGATGGTAACAATCGGGTCCTCTATCTCCGAGACCTCCTCTGCCTGCAGACTCAGGTTTTGGGCCACCCGCCTGAGGAGGTCCTGGTGCGCCCTGAGATCCAGCGGGGGGGGACTGATGGAGGAGGTACCCGCCACCGCCTCATCCGGGGAGGAGGATGAGGAGACCCCAGGCACGATAGTGTCCAACTGAGGGTCTTCCTCAGCCCTCGCCTCTACCTCCGGAGCCACAGCGGAGTCCTGCTGTTTGGACCCTTCCTCCGCCTCCGGGGAGGGAGGGGGGCGAGACAAGGAGGCTTCAGGGGCCCTACGCTCCGCATTCGCCGGTGTGGGAGGGAGCTGCTGGGGGCCCTGGGCCTGATGGTATGCCCAGGGTGTCCAGAATCCCCACTGTGGTGGGCCTTGGTCTTCCAGCGGCGGATCCCCGAAGAGCGCCGCCTGCCGGTCGGTGCCGAGCGCATACGCACTGTCCGCCTGCGAAGATACGGACGGCTGTCTCGAGGGCCACGGCGGGGCCGACCCCGGATGGTACGGGCCGGCGCGGGCCGGCACGGAGGATCGTCTCGGTGCCGGGGACCGGTGCCGGGAGTCGTATCGGTGCCGGGATCGGGACCGGGACCTGGATCTGTCACGGTGCCGGGATCCTGATCGGTACCGGGTGTCGCTTCGGTAGCGGGACCTACCACCGGCTCGGCGCCGGGAGGTCGACCGAGACCGGGACCTGCCACCATCTCGGTGCCGGGAGGTCGACCGGGACCTACCACCGGCTCGGCGCCGGGAGGTCGACCGAGACCGGGACCTGCCACCAGCTCGGTGCCGGGAGGTCGACCGGTGCGGCGAGTAGCGATGGGACCTGCTCCTGGAGTCGCGGTGCCGGTGACGCCGACTGGAGCTTGACCGCGACCGTCCGGAGGTCGACCGTTGCCGCGAGTGCGACCGGTGCCGCTGAGGGGAGCGGTGCCGGGACTGCGAGCGGCGTCGGGATCTGGAGCGCCCAAGACGTCGGGACCTAGATGGCGAAGGACTGTCTCTGGGCGGCGCCGACATCATGGGCTTGCCCCTGGACACGACCCGCACCGGAGGTACCGGGGGTGGCAGCCGAGTGGGCTCCGTCAGGGCAATAAGGTCCCGAGCCGAGGCGAAGGTCTCCGGTGTTGACGGACCACTATCTCAACCCCAGATCTCATGGGGGAGCTCGGCGGCACCGGACTCAACGGACCCGCCTGGCCCGGAGTCAACGGTGCTGACGGTGCCGGCGGTGCCGCGGCCGATGTCGAGGCCGGGCGCTCAAGCCGGGTCTGCCTGGCCGGAGTAGCAGACTTCGACGGCCTAGGCTGTGATTCCGGTGCCGGAGAAGGTCGGTGCCGAGGAGTCTTCTCGGTGCCGGAGCGATCCGGTGCCGGTGCCGAGACCACGGTCCGCGAAGTCGACGGGTCAAGTGCCGCCTCCATTAGGAGAGTTCGGAGTCTCTGATCTCTCTCCTTTTTTGTCCTCGGCTTGAAAGCCTTACAGATGCGGCACTTGTCAGACCTGTGCGATTCCCCGAGGCACTTCAGGCACGCTTCGTGGGGATCGCTGGTGGGCATGGGCTTCTTGCAGGCCGCACACTGCTTGAAGCCCGGCGAAACAGGCATGAGCCTGGCGCCGGGTGCCGGGAAGGGCTAAGCCCCCGGCCAAGAACTATTTAACAACTATTGACTAAACTATTTACTTAACAACACTAATTAACACTATATAGAACTAGAGATAAGCGATTGAAAACTAGGAGAGCTAGGGACGTGGAGGACAGCTAAGCCGCGCTCCACAGTTCCAACGACCGACACGGCGGTAAGAAGGAACTGAGGAGCGGGCGGGCCGGCAGGGGTATATATAGAGCGCCATGGCGGCGCCACTCTAGGGGGCGACCTGCCGGCCCACTGGAGTTGCTAGGGTAAAAAAGTTTCCGACGAACGTGCACGCGCGGCGCGCACACCTAACTGGAATGGATGTGAGCAATCACTCGAAGAAGAACTGAAGTGTCTGGTAACGCCATGTAGGGTAACAAGTTGTATGCATATTATTCCCTTAAAGAAATAACACACTCAGTGTATTTGCACTATCCAGGAGAGGGCTGGGCAGTACAGGACATGTGTCTCTGGGGGAACACGTGGGACTGGGAGTGTGCTGGGGTCACCCTGTGATAATCTGTAAAGCTGGTGAGAGCCAAAGGGTGGCTGGCTGGCTGTAGCACACACACAGACATGGCTGGGAGTGACTTGCATGCTGGAGGCTGTTTATGAGCAGCAAGACATTATAAAGGGCCCCCAGGCTACAGGGCAGGGGTGACACAGCTACTCAACACCCTGGATTGTGCCCTGGTATGTCCGGGCTGGTCTGCAACCCTCCCCTACAATTTTTTTCCCCTTTCTTGGGATGCAGGCTTCAGGAACTCTGACAAAGTAATTTCAAACCTCCTCCACATTCAGATCCTTGAATTCTTCAGTCCAATCCATCCCCCTAATTTCCTGATTTTTGTTTGCCTTTTTCAAATCAAAGACCCTTGTTGCAGACTTGTTCATCCTTCCATTTAATTTAGACTGAACTAGCTCATGATCATCTGAACCAAGGTTGTCCTACTTGTTAGCACTATCAGTACTGGCACAATCTTTCCTCTTAATGTCCATTCTCCTACCCTCTCCTGTTCCTTTCTCCATTGCTGCATCCTCTCTTTCTTGATTTCCCATCTGTATCCCCTGAACTCCTAGTTTAAAGTTCTTTTAATCAGTTGTGCCAGTCCTCTGTCCATGAATGCCTCCCAGTGGTCAAACATCCCAAAGCCCGCCTTATAGCATCATTGCCTGAGCCATCTGTTGATCACCATAATCTTGTCTCACTTTCATTCTTCTCCTGTAGGGACAGGTAAAATTCCACTGAAGATCTCCCAGGCCTCCAATTCCTTAAGCGTCTTCCCCAGCCTGGTACAATCTCCCCTGATGTGTTCCAGCAGAAATCTAGCAGTACCATTTGTTCCCATGTGAAGGACAATAATTGGCTTTCTTCCTGCTATCATTAGGATCCGCTTCAAACTCAGATCCACATCCTGTATCTTGAGCTCCCAGCAGATAGCACACCCTTCTGTTATCCAGATCAGCTCTGGTGATAGGCCTCTCCGTTCTTCTCAGTAGGGAGTCCTCAGTGATGTAGACTTGCCTCTTCCTGGGGTTGGAGTGATTCTCTGGCCTTCCTCCTCCTGTTCTTTCGGAGTCCCAGTCCTCTTCTCTTTTTGTTCTTCCTTGCAATCTTCTGCAAGTCATCTTCTCTCCTCTGGGGCTCTAAACTCGGGCTATCTCTACTGCTTCATCCCCTCTTCCTGTAGAACTATCTACTCTTCTCTTCTTCCTTTCTCTCCCACCTCTGTAACTACCTGCTGCACGCCTTCATTATCCAACTCAGCAAACCTGTAACTCAGCTCTATTTCTCCATCATTAGCCGGCCCTGACCTCTGCTTGGTTCTTCCAGTCACATACTTCCATTGGCCACATTCCCCACCCAGCAGTCTCCTCTCACAGTTCTCCAGTCCATAGTTTCCATCTGCATCTCCAGACCTTGGATATTCTCTTCCATAAGCACTTCATACAAACAAACAAAGCTCTTTTTGGGTCCCTGCCCCAGGATAATGTACATCCCACAGCTTCCACATCCGGTTATCTTCATTGTCGCTTCCATTCTTTGGGTCACAACCACTGCTGCCTCTGTATCCGTCATAGTTTTCCTGCCTAAACACCTGGCAAGAGAAAAACCAACCCACACACAAAACAAAACCACAACACCACACACCCCCTTCCAGAAATTCCCCTTATAAACTCCCTCTCAAACTCTCCTGTTTTCAGCTCTGTTTGTTGGATGGCTTCTTTATAGGTCCCCTAATCATGGAAGCCCCACCCACTATTCAGGGCTCTGCTGTGATCAAAGGTTCTGCTGCTCTCACAGCACACTTCCCTCTACCAGCCTTTCCAGATGAATGTGGAGTTAGATCTATTTCTAGACAAGAAATATATACATTTCTAAAGCCTACACATGCCTACATAACAAAAGATATCCTTGTAATATTCTAGTCTATTTATTTTTGCTGTCTTTGCTTATTGATCGCTACTGAAGTGTGCTGTGCTAATTTATCAAGGATGCAGCAATGCAGAGGTAGAGAATTTAAGTCATCACTCCACTGCATTTTTCAAAAGAGAGCAGTGAAATAATGTCTCATAATAATCCTTTAAATGTTTCCGCAGGCTCTCTCCTGATCTTCATGTAATTTCCTCTCCTTAGGTTCTTTGTATTGTGGTTACATTTTCTGGTGGGTTAGTTCTCAAAGTCTGCTTATTTATATTAAAAACATCCCACACATACAATCCTTTCTTTCACTCTAAACTCTGTGGCATCTCTGATTTCTCCCCACTTTGAAACTAAACTTTGGGACCCATTCCCTCCCCTACATCCCGGGGCACAGGGAAGTCTGCACCCCTAGTTCCATGCCTTGGAATCACAAGAGGAAGGAGTGCTTCCCCACCAATGGAAGCCAGCCATGGGTGACTTGAGCTCTGCAGTGCTCACATAGGTAAGGTGAGGAAACCCTCCCAACTTTGTAGAGCAGCTTGGCAAAGAAACTAGAGATTGAGGCTGTAGCAACGTATATGGCTTCCCCTTCTGCTGTTTGCAATCCCTTCAGTCAGGAGCTGCCCTGAGCAGTATGGCTCATGCAAGAGCGATGACCACCATTTTGCTTCATGCTAGAGATTGAAACAGGGACCTCCACACTTGCCCAAAGCTATACAAGAATATTAAATAACTACATCAGGTGAACAAAGCAAAAGTAGATGATTGCACAGCCTTTTTCACTGGAGCGTATGAACACCTGTTTTTCTCTTTCATGTCTTTAAGCATCATTTCGCAGTGAGATAGTTTGCGTCTTTTTATTTCATCAACATCTTGTTTTGTTACTTTTATTCCCATATTGCTCTTATGGAAAAGGAGCACTGTAAAGAAATATGACTGTGCCTATTAAATGAAATTTTCTAATACCATAAGCAATGACAGTATTACTATAGATTTGCACAGTGTGACACATTGAACAGTTATCTATACCAGTGCTTCAAACGTTTTGCAACAGCTAACAAAGAAGGCTAGACTCTGTGAACTAATAATTACCTTATCTTGTTCTTCAGTTGCTAAAAATCCATACGCTATTTTTTGCAAATTACTGAAATCAGCATTTCTGGAAGAAAAAAAAAAGAAAAAAATTAGGCTCATTTACACTTGCCTCTGAGGACTTATTACATAGCTATGAAAATGTTTTTCTGATACATGTTCCCAACGTATATCAATGAGAACAGTGCTTCCAGGATATATAGATCTGGTTTATTAAGGACTATGTGAATTTTTAATGTGAATATTTACATAGCATATCTTTGTACGGAAAAAAACAATAGTGCATACCTCCCCCAGATTAAAGAAAATACTGACAGCTCTCAATGCCAATTAGAAAGAAAAGAAGAGAAAAGAACATTGGCAAAGAAATGGCTATGTACTTCTGTTACATATCAGAAACATTTGTGTATTTATATAATTCTAAGGTGCAAGCCTGCTTCCATTTTATATCAACTATTCCATTCAAGAGGTGCAGGAATGAGTCCTTATGCCTTAGTTTTCTTTCCAAACTTATTTACATATCTACTACATTTCTATAATGTACAGGGAGGGGACAATGACTTATTTCATTTATGAGTCACATATTAAAATGACAAAAAAGAAATTAAAAAAAATAATTGGAGATATACCAATCTCCTAGAACTGGAAGGGAACTTGAAAGGTCATTGAGTCCAGTCCTCTGCCTTCACTAGCAGGACCAATTTTTGCCCCAGATCCCTAAGTGGCCCCCTCATAGATTGAGTTCTCAACGCTGGGTTTAGCAGGCCACTGTTCAAACCACTGAGCTATCCCTCCCCCATCAAGCCCCAGTAAGGTGGAATCCAGTGTTAATGAAGTCTAATCATTGCCAGGGAATTACCTAAAGCAGCATTTTTTCTAAATCTTTCATACTATGGACTACTTCATTGGAAAGAGATTTCTTCTGTGTCATCTCTTATACCAGACTCCAAGTTCTCTGCTATGTGCTTATCAAGAAATTTCATTCTACACACTGTCAGATCTCAAACCAGAGGCAGTTCAAGCAGAGGTGGATTAAGGTTTCCTGGGGCCCTGAGCCAGAGTAAGTGAGAGGTCCATCTCCACCCCTTCCACCTGTGCTCCTGCCCCCTCTGCATGTGACCCTGCCCATGGCCTCACCTTTTTCTGCCCCTTCCCCAGAGCCTCACCCCAGTTCCACCCAGGGTCCCCCCCTTGCCCACTACAGCCCCTAGACCAGAGAAGCTCTATCCCCCTGCCATAGCCCCAGGCTGCAGAAAGAGTAACAGCTCCCCAGCCCTGAGGCTGTGGCAGGTAGCAAGAGCTCCTCCAGTCCCAGGGCCGCAGCAGGAGTCCCGGTGCTGGGGCTTCCCCTGCCACCTGCCAGCTTCTGCCAGGGACGGGGTGGGGGGTGCTGGGGGCTTCCTCTGTGGCCAGCCAACTTCTGCCAGGGATGGGGTCCAGGGGAATGCGGTCTTCCTCCATCCACCAGTGGGGAGTGGGGTTGAGTGCACGGGGGTTTGCCCTGCCTGACCACGAAGGAGCGTGTCGGGGGAGTGGGAAGTGACTAATCCACCACTGGGTCCAAGGACCAGGGGTTCAGAACTATCAACCTATAGTGGAATTCTGGCCCCACTGACTACTCTGGGTCAAGATTTCACCACTGGAGCGAGATATATCCAGAAACTAGAGGCCCTTTTCCTTTGAAGTGATGCCCAACGAGCCTTATTCTGAATAGGGATATCCATCCACAGGTGAGGACCCCACTGAATAAAATGATAGCAAATTTCAGCACAACAATGTTGAACCTTGGTCAGTTAATGGAGCTACATAAGGTGACATTGGTGAAATCCTAGCCCTACGGAAGCCAATGGGAGCTGTGTCCTTGACTTCAGCAATGCCAGGATTTCAACCCAATTCTTCATATTCTTCTGTTCCTCTGGCACTGTGAAAGGAAGATTGGTCTTGTGGTTAGCCTAGGATTCTTACGCTGTCTTATCTGGTTAGATGTACAGCAATGCTAAAGAGCAGTCAACTGTAGCTGAAGATGATCAAGACTTTTGAAAATCAGGCAAATTTATTTAGGAACCTAAGTGTGGACTTTGCAGCCTATAGGTCATGGTTCACAGTTGACCGGGCATGCCCCCTTGTAGGCAGATGAGCCCTTACTTGACTTTTCCCTCACCCAGGGTTTCACCAAGTCCAGACAGATCGCTGGATGCTAAAGAACAAACACTCCCTTATGGTCGGTCTCATTTCATAACAGAAAAGCCAATGCAGAACATGAACCAAACCTTCACCCCAACATCCCAGCTGGGTGACCAGCTCGATCTTAGCTCATCTGTCCCACACCTGAGTTCAGTGCTCGCCTCTAACCACACTCTTCCACAAGAGATCTCTCGGTACTGCTCTCTGCCTCTGCTGATAGGCCTCTTGCATCTGCCAGAGTAGGATCCTTCTCAGGAGTCAGGGGTTTAGAGAAGTCCATCCCCTGCGACTCTACTCCAGGGACAGGGGTGATCCTTGCCAGGCTTGGCTTCCAGTCAGTGGCTGAGACCAGGGCTAGAGTTACAGGCCCCAAGCACAGCATCTTCAGTGCCCACTCCTCCCCCGCCCCCTGCCTACAGCTGTCCTTCATGTTGTATACAATTTTAGAGAGGCAAGGCACTCCTAGGCACGTGCCTACTGTACCTAACTGGAAATCCAGCCCTGCTCAGATATCTGCCAGCTGCTGCCGCTTATTTAGGAGGCTCTCAACTTACACACTCCTCATTCTGGTGGGTTCCCCAGAGAGCTCACCCTCTGGGCTGCCAGCTCAGCCCTCTGGCTAAGGCCTCTCCTGAGAGCTCCTCTCCACAGAAGCGTCTTCCCTCCCTTAGGAGTGCCCCACTGAGCTTGAGGAACCTTTACTAGGTCCAGATGCGCATTGACTAATCAGCCACCTGGGACAGTCAGTTACCCCCAGATGGGACCTTCATAAGACAGTCACGGGAAGACTGAGCCCTAACGCTCTACGCAGGGCAGCTGCCCCGTGACACTAACCTTCAGGCTGCCGTTTGTCCATAGCGTACAAGTACACACGAGAAGGAACAATTAATGTGAACTTCTATAAGGGGTCTGATCCTGCTGTCTTTATTCAGCAAAAGAAAGAATTGTGCACTTGGGCTCAAGGTAAGGTTAGCTGTCATTTTACCCTGCCCAAAGAACCGGATGCTAACTGCTTCCAGTCTTGGAATCTGATTCAAAGTAGATGATTTTGAGATGGAAATACGGTTTTACAAGTGCAGAACAGACTATGCAACTCCTCAAGAGGAACATCCAACATGCTTTTATTTCTAGAAAAAGTGTGATTTGGTTGGACTACAGCAGTTATATATTATAGCAGCCACTACGCTATGCTTTAAAAAACCACTGGAGAATAACTTTTATCTGACTGCAGCACTATATGGCAGAAACAATGGTTTGCCAAAATAGTCTCAAGAAGTTAATATTAGTTTGCCTCCCAATTACTTGGCAACAATTTTTCAAATAAAATTCAAACAACAGGCTCTTAATTTCATTTACAACACCCGTGATTTCACATTTCCCTGTATATAAAATTGTACAGGTAGCACAATGTACAGTGGTTTATGACTCTGTTGTGTCAGTTTCCCATTCAGTGCATGTTTCCCCTCACTCCCATGCATCTTCTTTTATAAGACTAGAGTGTTGGCTACAGAATATTCTTCCCCACAAATTCCAGACGCATAACCCTGAGCTGGCCTTTGCACAGTATTCATGTGCTGATTTCAAATGTAGTTTGGGGATTCCTTTTGTTATTTTAATCACACAAGGAACCAACAAAATGGATGTGTGCTGGACAGACTCTGCAAAGTATTTAGCAGGGCAGAGGAACTGCTCGGATTTAGAGTCATCTGATGCCCTAACTCATGGAAAGTATGTGGTATCCCATCCTGTTCTCCCCAGGATAGTTTAAATACAGCAGGTGTAGTTTTAACGCTGACTCTTGTTAACATTAAGAGGAGTTACAGCTAATTCCCCACACAGACCAGAAGTTCCCTCTTCCCCCCTCCCACTCAAGCTAGTCATTCCCCAAGTCTTAGTCCCCCACCCTCTGCACTTGTCCAATGTGTTCTCAAAAACCATTTATTGTTTCTAACTCAGTTGTTCGCAGCCTGACACAACAGATTTCAGGTGCATCTTGCAACTTTGACAAGTGGCATCACCCAGGACTCTTTGATGAAGAGCCATGTTGAGTGGAGAATCTTGTCCCTCTCACTCCATCCCACATCGCACGGTGCGGGAATAATCTAAATAATCTACACTCAGGCCACAGCTGCCAAGATTACTGCTAAATGGATAGCACAGCTGCATCAATGCAGTCAACTCCTGCTAATGGTCCTGCTGGTGCTCTAAAGGTTCATGTCTCCATATCCTCTGCTACTGGGACTAATGCATTTGTGTAAACGGGACAAGGGCACCACTCAGCCTCTACATGTGCCAAGATAAAGACAATTAATCTAAACTATTGTGTCTAGATATACATGATGTAAGCATAGGATCCTGGCCATGGCAAAAACCAATTATGGGATAGTGAAGGGAAGTTTCCATTGTTACTGCCCTTGCTGTACCAGTTCTGCAGATCACGATATGAACTTCAGCCTACTAGAACTACATTAACATACATGCAACACTCTTTTCAAACCACAAATCTGAAAAGGAGAGAGAATTTTGCATTTCACATAGAAAGGATGGAAAAAGTAAAAGTGTGCAAAATGAATAAAGATTTTAGCCTTCGCAAACAATGTTAGCACATAAAATATTAATAGCAATGCTAAATTAATCTTCAGTAAGAATTAGAGGCAATTGGCTGTAGCTCATATTATGGATTACTTTGGTTTACCATTTAAAATATGTTAGAGCCTACCCCCATGGCTGTGTATCACAACACTGTACATTATCCTCTGTAACATGGTGCATTACAGTAACACCAATCCTGCTGTCAATTAAAGGAATGGTAAACTCCCATTAACTTCACCTGGAACAGACACAGGCCCATAGTGGCCAGAACAGGATTCAGTTTAGCAATCTAAATACAGCACAAACATAACAGAGTAATGATTTGAAGCAGAGGAGATGCTGGCTCTCATTTTAACACTTCTGCGGTAAAGAAAGGAGCAGTTCATTTTCCTAACCCAAGTATAACTTGGTACGTTTCCCGAACAATTTCCTCTTCAGCAATTTTTACTTTCTGTTTCTCTCTCTCTCTCCTCCTTGCTCTAATGCCTAATGATTTTCAAACTCATTATGTGAATGTACCATAAGCTGAGAACCTACCCATGACACATCCCTTTGGGCCCACTGCAGATCAGATTTGGCTCTGCTAGAGTTAGCAGGAAATATTTACAATTTCTACCGTTTAAGAAAATTACTCATTTTTTAAAAGATCAAATTACAGGGCAGAACTTTCACCTCTGGTCCACACAGCAGTTTTTCTTCCCATAGCAAGACCCTTTGTTGCATATTATAAAGCACAGAAAGCCAATCAGAGAAAAAGACACCATCACTGTAAGCAGGTTAGATTCCAAAGTGAAATTCTGCCCTCTGAAAAATATATGCAGTGAATACTAACTTCGGTGGGGCCAGGATTTCACCCTAGATTAACACCTACTGCAGCCCATGGGGACTGTTCATCCATATAGGAGAGCAGAATTTGATCCACAGTTTGGAACTAGGCAATATTTACAGCTAAGTTAACAGCGCTTTCCCAGCAATATATTTTAACAGCTCTTCTTCAAGCACTGGATGTTATGTTGGCACAACACTCTCCAAACTCTTCTGCTTCGTGTAAATTCCTGGCGAAGATTTAGGAGATAAAAATGATTAATCCTAATTAAAATGAAAATCAAGAAAATGATACAGTCTGTTGCATCTACTTGATGACTCAAAAGCCTCTCTCATTTCAATGTTAATTGTCCCTTTATACAAATCTACAATACTCGAATACACACAGAATAATGGTTTTGTATTTTTCTACACTTGCAATATTAAGGGCCAGATGTTAGAAAGTGCTCAGCATCCAGATTTGCTCAGGTGCCAAAACGGGTGCTGTGCACTTTCTAACCTCTAACACTAAGGGCTCATTTAGTATCTTAAAACCACAGCGAATGGCAGGGACTAGCATCGAGGCACACATCATCCCAGAGAGTGCTGCTTTGAGCACTGTGCTTCACCCAATATACTGCCCTTAAAGAGGTTGCTGCCTTCACATAAGGCAGAGTGTCTTTGGGCTGCTCCTCCGAGTCAGTATTGTGTTACATCTAGGAATTTTCTGCAAAAATTATTTCCCTAGAGGCTGCCTCCATTTTGAAGCGCAGCAAAGGAAGGAATGTACCAAAACCCGTAGGCTGGACAGCATGCAACTGCATCTCAAAGGGAGACCTATTCCAGTGACTCTGGGAGATACAGAGAAGCCTGGCCACATATGGCCAGCAACGAGGCAACCCGACCTGAGCAGTGACCTGCCGCCTTACTGTCCTCCATCGGAGAAACACAAACCAAGCAACACTAGGAGTGTCATCAGCAACACACAAATACCCCTGGAGCAACAGTTCCCCTGAAAAAAACCAACTCTGCAAAGCCAGCCAGCTGCATCAGAGAGGCAGACAAGACAGGAGGGAGAAGGTAACAAGTAAAGCAAAGGTGGGCTGTCTCTCTCACAGTGGGGTAGAGAGGAAGCAGAGTAGGGTATGTCTCTACCAGCAGGCCAGGGGCAGGGCAGGTTGACTCCTACATGCAGCAAAACCCAGTTTGGGAGGCGAAGCATTCTCTCAATGGGAAACAGGGAGCGGATGATGGTTCTGGAGAGGCTGTTGTCTATGGATCAGTGCGGGACAGGGGAGAAGGGCACAGTTTACAGAGGTACACAGGCAGATTGGGTATGACTGCAGCATGTAGCACTGCTTCCTGGCTGGTGACCCAACCAGTCCAACTTTGCCCCAAACCCATTAGAGGGGAAAAGGAGATTGGCATTTTAACCTGATGATGTAAAATGTAAGTAGTGAAGGCTGGAAAGTGGAAAACAGTCCATATTCCTAGTGGTGTCATTGGAACAGCAATACTCGAGGAGTGAAATTTAACCAAGACTTCACCAAAGCCCTGTCTCTATATTCATTTGCATGGTGTTGTCTATTCCACATGAGTTGGGGAACATAAGCAATTTCTTCTCACTGCAGAAGAAAGCCCTTAACCCATTTCTTATAACAAAGCTATCAACGTGTCACTGCATGGACATGTGGCACAGGAGTTAAAGTTCTGGAGTAGGCATAATGACAGAAATACAGGGCAGAGACCCTGGATTTAGTCTGTAAACGAAAACATGGAGGGACAAATCTCTCGCCTGTCTCACTGCAGGGACTCTACCTACGGTGGATAAGGGATTGATCTGGCTTGGTATCAGTCTCCTCCTCTCCTATCTACTACATTACAAAGAAATCCAAATGCAAACCGTATCCAGTCAGAACCTTTAGAATACACAGCTGCTTCAAGGAAAAACTTGAACTAAGTTAAGTGGTGAAGACAAACTGGATACAAGCCAGAATCTGCTATGTTATTTGCTTAGACACCATTTATTACGGTTACATTTTATTATACAGTAGTAAAAAGTTACAAGGCAACGTCCTGTGTTATTTCCCACTGGGATAAATGATACAGATGGACTATTAAGTCTCAACGCCAGAACCAGCATACCAGATTACATTCCATTTGTACCTTTATAATGTGTCAATAGCCTGACATTTATGCCTGTTGATGGCAAAGCTATTTATATTATAGACATTTAAATGTGCCATAAAGCATGTAGCATGATAAAAATCTAGACCCCTCACAATTCCTATAAAAAACAGTAAACCTACCACAGAACACCCAAACAAGCACCTGCACCCTAAACTAAAAATACCATCTCTGTTTCTTCATGCCTGCCTACTGTTTTTTTAAATGCTAATGTCCTCACACAGATAATTACTACAAACCTGGTACTGCACTTGTCCTTCAGTACGAAGTCATATTTATTTATTTATTTCCATGTTTGCTCTTTCACACACACTGGGCATCTTTATGATTTAGATCTCGAGCTTTTACAACATTTCTGAGCCCAACTATGTATTAGCAAAAGATGAACTGTGCAAATGAGGTGTCTCAAGGATCTGGTAAAGGAGGAGCCCTGCCCAGTTTAATTTATGGTTCTAATTTAACTTTAGTTAGCAGTGACCAAAAATTTTACTTTGACAGCTGTTTAGTCACATGGATGACTGAGATTACTAACGTGAATTGCAAATACTGAGTTGCAACAGGGTTTCAGGACCAGGTCTCTACAAGTATTTAGGCACCTCACTGCTGTTGATTTCATTAGGAATAAGATGCCAAAATACCCTTGAGGTGATGGGCCTAAGTGCCTAATTCCCTTTGGCCCCTTTGAAAATCCTAACTTCGTTACACAGGATTTCAAGTCACAAAAAGCACCCACACAACTGATACTAACAAACATCCTTCTTGGAAGAGTGAGCACCAAGTCCAAAGATTGAACAACTAAGGCACAATGGAAGTGATGCCTGGGAATGTTCAAAGGGCTGCTACCCAGTTTTATTGACCAAAGGATCCACTCCTCAGCACCCTTCACAGGCACCAAGCTCACTATGCCATAACAGGAAACCGGGCAGGCGTTGCAGAGGAATTGGGAAATATGCAACCTGGGAGGGTCACCTGTTCTAGTTAATATTTCCTAGCTGGGGTACGGAAAAGTTACTGACATGCAAACTCAAGGGGTCATGCAGGGATCTTGTCTCAAAATAACTTTGACATAAGCAAGTCTCTGAGGCTGCCAGTGCTCCTCACCAAACCAGTTAAAGTGAAATCACAAGAAGAAAGAAAAGCTGGTTTGTTCATAATGCCTCCCATCTTTAGGGCTAACATATCACCGGCATGGGGGCAAAATGTACCTCCCATGTTGCCCCATGACTCTGTTACAGCCCTGTTTAAGAGTCTGACCCAAAGCTCATCGATGTCAGCAGCTGCCCTTCCTTGACTTCCACAGGCATTTGATCAGGGATATAAGTGCTGATGTTCACTTAGAAGAGTGCCACCATGGTCCATTTCATCACAGTGGCCCCAGGGCAGAAACTAGTTCACTCCACTTAGTGAATGATTCCCCACTGGTGACAAGGCTGCACTATATGAAAACTCATCTCGTAATTGATGTTTAGCTCTGATTCTCTACATTGTATACATCTCAGTATAGGTCTGTCGTGCTTTTTTATTATTAACGTGACACCAATATGCTTAACTGAAATGTATGCCACCTAAGTGGACTTCTGAAAAATGTAGTTTATCATTAAAAATTAGTATCAAATGTGACTGAAACGTAAAATTATCTTGATCTTTTATTCCTCATGCTCTAGCAGTCACAATTCTTCCTTCATGTGAGCGGCCATGCTTGTGATATTAGCAAACTCAGCGAGTGCTGAGCCAGGGATACATAAATATCCTGTTGAAGGACAGATTTTTCCCTGGCAATAGACTGACTTAATCATACACACTAAATACATGTGCCCATATCTGACTGTCAGCTAACAAAATAAAAAAGTTGTTACATCTCAAAACAATATAGCCGGGCCTGGATCTACCAGCAGATCTGCATTTTTGTATGTGCTATGACTATGAGGGATAGCTCAGTGGTTTGAGCATTGGCCTGTTAAATCCAGGGTTGAGAGTTCAATCCTTGAGGGGGCCATTTAGAGATCAGGGCAAAAATCTGCCTGAGGATTAGGCCTGCTTTGAGCAGGGGGATGGACTAGATGATGTCCCTTCCAACCCTGGTATTCTATAATTTCATTTTTACAGTGGATGCCCCAGTCCTTGCAATGTATTTAAGAAATCATGCAATTCTGATATGATGGAGGGTCACCATGACAAGTACAAAAGCAGGATCCCTGGAAGCACATGCCCTATAGCATTGATTAAGGCTCTGAAGATTTTCAATAATTTCAAGTATTATGTGGAATTCAAACTTTTATGAAAAAAAAAAGTTTTCTTTTTTTTGTGAAGATACTCTGACAATCACAACCCACAAAAATGCTGTATTTCTGAATTTGCAGATAGCCTGAAGAGAAACTCTATGAAAGATACCATTTCCCCATTCATATGAACAGAATGGGAACTCTGAAACCTCCTGATGACAAAGCAATCATCAACTTTAACTGTTTTAATGGTATCTGTAATGGGACTTGGGGCTCCGAAGCCAGTGTGGATGCACAAAGTTTCTGTGCAGATGGCCCTGTGCCTTCACGGAACCCCTAAAATCCCTAAAGCTCTTGATAGCCTTTGAGACCAGAATTCCTGCTTCTTCCATGCTGGAGAACCCCTGCTTGAAGAATTCAGAGGAAACTCGGTAAAGGACATTTAACAGCATTCACCTAACCATCATCTGCTCCTCTGAGGTTTTTGTGGGAGCAGGCAAACCCACAAGCTTTTAAAGCTGTGTAAAAAAAATTTAAAGCCCTTCAAAAGTCACTTTAGTTGTAAAAATTCAACCAGAGGAAAGTATTGGAAATACTTCCCGAGAGGGAATGTACATCACACTAATATACAGGAGTAGTGGGCAATCATTTTATTCTCACCTGTGAATTATAAAAGAACACAGAAATATATTATATACACATAAAGACATCTCTGGGTACAGGTGTTATGAAAGTCACTTGTGTGATGTGATGTCCTCAGAAGCCTTTTATTGTTTTCACCTTTTTTTCAGTTACTCTTAAATTATTGTGTGTGTTATTTCTTTATTTCTACTATGTGATGAACTGCAGTACCATAAGATAAATTGCATTCAGTTTGCATATTTGACCTCTTCACTTGAACTCAGCCTGCTAATCCATCTCAGCTGGCACTATTTCTAATACACCATATGTCTGAGTAACTTTCAAACAGCTGTACCTTTTTGATATGTCTTTTTTCAACAAAAATATTTTCTTCATCCCCAAAAGTGACAGCAGAGACTAAAAACAAAACTCAATACACCCTACTCCAAACTAGTGAGAACTCCAAGGATCTGAATTTCTAACTGCGAGGTCCAAAAACACACCGCTTTATCTCATTTCAGAACTGGGGCTGCGTGCTTTACAGTTACTCATATAACATTTGTACAGTATGAAGCCCTTGTGCTTCATGAGATGTTACACCTTAAAAGTGCAAACAGGCTGATTTATGGGAAAATTATTGGAGCAATTGCCCATTCTGCTGATAACTCTACAGTAAAGCGACAGATGTATCTTAACCACAAGGGAGCAAGCACTCTGAAAAGAGCTTGGTCAACTTTTTTGAATGTGGGTGCCTCAGCATTAGGCACCTAAATCCACAATGAGACATCTACATAACCGTTGCCTGATTTTCATAGCTGCTGAACGCCAACAACTCCCATTAAAGCCAATGGCAGCTACAGGTGCTCAAGAAACCTGGAAATTAGGCCATTTGTGTTTGTACACCAACAAACACAATGGGGTCCTAGTCGTTGAGAGGGTCTCCTAGGCGCTATGATAGTACACATACATCATAACACAATAAATAATAATAATTATATCAAGAATCAGGGGGTAGCTGTGTTAGTCTGTATCCACAAAAACAACAAGGAGTCCAGTGGCACCTTAAAGACTAACAGATTTATTTGGGCATAAGCTTTTGTGGGTAAAAAACCTCACTTCTTCAGATTACTAAAAGTAATAATTATAGTATGCCTTAATATGGATTTGGACATCTAAGGATCAAAGTTTTGGCCTTGAACTGTATCATCCCACTGAAGTGTGGAAACTCATATGGATGAGTCTACTGTGATCAGTGTAAGCTAGTAACAAAATAGACAACTTGTCAGTGTGCTAATAATACACTGAACACAAAGCTAAACAAACTGAATATTCCCAGGGGCTTTTAGAGTAAAGCTGCTGCTTCTTCTGGAGGAAAAAAAAAAGGCAACAAACTTCCAAGTTGTGAAATATAAAAAGCCACCAAGAAGCAAATCAATTCCATTTCCCATTCCAGAGAAATCAACTATATTCTAATTACCACCTGTATTGGAACACAGAAGTAGATCATAAACCATTCTAGCTAACACATTTTCTCTGTGTATTTGAGAAGGTCACTGCTTCTAAACAGTCTTAGTATTTGCCTTTTAAATTTATTTGCTTGGTTACATCTTAAATTTAAAAATAAATAAATAAATTATAAAGTTTTGCTTGCAGTCAGTCAGCATAAACAAAGCATCTTGCAAATCTTGACCATACTTTTTCAGGAAAAGGACAAGAATAAGCGTTATAATAACTTGCTTAAATATCCGTGACCGAAGAGTTCTGTGGTTGGGAGCTGCAGTTTTCATTAGACACACCTGACCAAATAACAAAAATACAGCTTTCCTTTTCTCTTTGCACTTCAAATAGGATGGGTTATCATCTCAAGCCAGTGGCTAACACTTATCTGTCATTTAATTTACAGATGCATTTACCACTTAAGGGAATTCAGGAAAGCACTTAAACACGTTTAACTTTAAGCATGTGCTTAAATCTTACTGAATTCAATGGGACCGAAACCTATGCTTCAGTGCCATCCTGAACCAGAGCTTAAAACACAGCATTAAGTCCCCTCTAGCGAAGCTCTTAAGCACACATTTAACTTTACGCATGTGAGCAGTCTCTGGCTGCAATTACACTTGTGATGTGCTTAAAGTTAAGAATATGCTTTCCTAGTCTGGGGCTAAAATGTATTTTTTCCAACAAAATGCTGGTTACATTAGATCATAGAATACCAAGATTAGAAAGGACCTCATGTAGTCCAACCCCCAGCTTAAAGCAAGACCAATCCCCAGACAGATTTTTGCCCTCATCCCTAAATGGCCCCTTCAATGATTGAACTCATAACCCTGGGTTTAGCAGGCCAATATGCAAACCACTGAGCTATCCCTCCCCCCTCAAACATAACTGGATTAACCAATTAGATTTGCATTTGTTACAATATTCATTTAATTATGTATTATCATTAGTAGCCTGTCATATTTATAAGAAAACAAGCATAAGCAAGCAAAGTATATGTTCTTACACATTTGCTTCAGGTAATAATTTAGCTCCCTTTCATCCCCTTCTAAAATGTATATGCTAAATTACACACACACACATTTACATTCTGTAAACATTCTGGATGGCTGGAATCTACATTCTACTTGTCATCAGCAGATCTCAGAGTGCTTTATAATCTTTAATGAATTTATCCTCACAACATCCCTATAAAGTAGGGCAGTGCTATTAGCTCCCTTTAACAGATGGGGAACTGAGACACAGAGAGGCTAAGTGAGCTGTCTAAGATCATGCAGGAAATACGAAGCAGAGCAGGGAACCAACCCAGGATCTTCCAAACCCTAGACTAGTGCCCTAACCACTGGATAAGCCATCCTCTCCCAAAAACTAGATTGGCTTCAGTTTTAGATTTGATATTGACAGATTCTATAATCACAAATAGCTACATATACCTTCCCCTCCTGTAATCAAAAATATATTGCACAAAGTCAACCTTTGCTGGCAGAGACACCAGAACAGGAGTGAAGCACAGATTCTGCCCCATGGTCTAGCATATAACACGTGTAGTGGTGCATACTAGATAAGACTGAATTTCTGTACCCAAGCCCACATTTCCTGCAGCTTCTAAGTTTTAGGAAATCAAATTCATTTGGGGCTGATATTTTCCATATTTGGCCACCTCCCAGATGTAGGGTTCTTGGTTTTATTGCTGTTGTTTTGAGAAAGTTAGGCAAACTGAATCAGCCATGTTTGAACTCAGTCTGCTCAAAAAAAAAAGTTCACTTTACCAACATGTTCATATTCGAAATTTTGCATAAGCATATCTCAGTAGTTGCAGTAATGTTATTCAGTCTGGGCTTATTTTTTAGATTTCTGTAAGAAGTAAATATCAAGCCAAGTTTGATTTTAAAAACAATTTTCACTGTTTTACGTTTGAGCATTTTCAAAGTTTTTCATACATGGGATAAGCAACTCACACCCAACGTATTTCCAGAACTATGGGTTACTCAGTAGTAGAGAAACATTCATCCCTAGATATAAACAGTCTTTTGCTTTAGTTATGGGATTGTCCCATTAGGTACAGACATTAAGGCTTGACAGAGTTTAGGGTTTGATTCACGGCCTACCTAAGGGAATGGAAAGACTCCAGTTTACTTCAAGGATTTTAGAGGAGGAAAAGAGTAGAAAGGAAAAATAATAAACAAAAGCCAAATGACGGTGATGCTGAAACGTGAAATGAGGAGGCAGAACAGAGACTAGGGAAGAACATGCAAACATCACGAAAGGAGTCCAGAAATGACACAAAAGGTAGTTGTTGGCCATTGAGATGTCTTACTATCTAGGGATGAGTCTCAGTCACACATTGGTACTGCACCCTGAATATACAAAACCGCGGTACACTTTTAATGAAATATCAAACTTTAAAAAAAGTGTTTGGGGGTAAAATCAAAGACACAGCTGCCTGTCAAACTCTCTGCGCCAAGTTCTAAGAGCTGTACAATTGTAGCACAGAGCCAGTGTCAGCGCCTTGAATGACAGAAAGAAAAGTGGTCTCCTTCAGGTAGGTGAAATAAGCTCATGACCCTTAAGGCAGGTGAAATACAAGCATTCTAAAGATGCAACATTATGGCTGGGCTAAAGCAAAAATGAGGGGATTATGAATGCTTCCAGTAGGTACTCCAAATGGGACACCAGCTGGTGACAGAACATTACTATTTATTGTTTGTATTGCAGCAGTACCCCCAGTTATGAACCAGGATCCTACTGTGGTAGGGGCTGTAGAGAGAGAACAAAAGATTGTCCCCTGCCTCAAACTGCTTACAGTCTAAGTATCAAGGTTTAGAATGACTGTGGAGGAAAAAGCAGAGGTAACCTCTGGGCATTTTCCTCTGCCTAAACACGCATTCTGCCTGCTTCTGTGCTCGACAGGATGAATGGCTCTGGGACTGGGTGTGGTGCCTGCCAGGTCCTAGAATGCAAGACACAAACAGATATTCCATTATCAAAACTTAATCCAGAAAGTAAATCGAGAGGCAGCAGGTCTTGTATCAGAGGGGTAGCCGTGTTAGTCTGGGTGTGTAAAAGCAGCAAAGAATCCTGTGGCACCTTATGGACTAACAGACGTTTAGGAGCATGAGCTTTCATGGGTGAATACCCACTACGTCAGATGCATGTAGTGGAAATTTCCAGGGGCAGGTATATATAAGCAAGCAAGCTAGAGATAACGAGGTTAGTTCAATCAGGGAGGATGAGGCCCTGTTCTAGCAGTTGAAGTGTGAAAACCAAGGGAGGAGAAACTGGTTTTGTAGTTGGCAAGCCATTCACAGTCTCTGTTTAATCCTGAGCTGATGGTGTCAAATTTGCAGATGAACTGAAGCTCAGCAGTTTCTCTTTGAAGTCTGGCCCTGAAGTTTTTTTGCTACAGGATGGCCACCTTAAGGTCTGCTATAGTGTGGCCAGGGAGGTTGAAGTGTTCTCCTACAGGTTTTTGTATATTGCCATTCCTAATATCTGATCTGTATCCATTTATCCTTTTCCGTAGAGACTGTCCAGTTTGGCCGATGTACATAGCAGACGGGCATTGCTGGCATATGATGGCGTATATTACATTGGTGGAGGTGCAGGTGAATGAACAGGTGATGGTGTGGCTGATCTGGTTAGGCCCTGTGATGGTGTCGCTGGTGTAGATATGTGGGCAGAGTTGGCATCGAGGTTTGTTGCATGGATTGGTTCCTGAGCTAGAGTTACTATGGTGCGGTGTGCAGTTACTGGTGAGAATATGTTTCAGGTTGGCAGGTTGTCTGTGGGGAAGGACTGGCCTACCACCCAAGGCCTGTGAAAGTGTGGGATCATTGTCCAGGATGGGTTGTAGATCCCTGATGATGCGTTGGAGGGGTTTTAGCTGGGGACTGTATGTGATGGCCAGTGGAGTTTTGTTGGTTTCCTTCTTGGGTTTGTCTTGCAGTAGGAGGCTTCTGGGTACACGTCTGGCTCTGTTGATCTGTTTCCTTATTTCCTCGTGCAGGTATTGTAGTTTTGAGAATGCTTGGTGGAGATTTTGTAGGTGTTGGTCTCTGTCTGAAGGGTTAGAGCAGATGCGGTTGTACCTCAGTGCTTGGCTGTAGACAATGGATCGTGTGATGTGCCCGGGATGGAAGCTGGAGGCATGAAGGTAGGCATAGCGATCAGTAGGTTTTCGGTATAGGGTGCTGTTAATGTGACCATCACTTATTTGCACCGTGGTGTCTAGGAAGTGGACCTCCCGTGTAGATTGGTCTAGGAGGAGGCTGATGGTGGGGTGTAAGCTATTGAAATCGTGGTGGAATTTTTCCAGAGTCTCCTTCCCATGGGTTCAGATGATGAAGATGTCATCAATGTAGCATAGGTAGAGAAGGAGCATGAGTGGACGAGAGCTGAGGAAGCATTGTTCCAGGTCGGCCATAAAAATATTGGCATATTGTGGGGCCATGCGGGTGCCCATAGCGGTGCCACTGATCTGGAGATATATATTGTCATCAAATTTGAAATAGTTGTGTGTGAGGATAAAGGCACAGAGCTCAGCAGCCAGTTGTGCTGTGGCATCATCAGGGATACTGTTCTTGACAGCTTGTATTCCATCTGTGTGTGGGATGTTTGTGTAGAGAGCCTCAACATCCATGGTGGCTAGAATGGTGTTTTCTGGAAGGTCACCCATGCATTGTAGTTTCCTCAGGAAATCAGTGGTGTCGCGGAGATAGCTGGGAGTGCTGGTGGCATAGGGTCTGAGTAGAGAGATAGCAGGTCTTGTCTTACTAGTGGTAAGGGTTCCAGAGCATTATGGATTACAGCAGAAAATACCAGGAAAATAAAATGACTATTAAACCATGTGATATGCATACAAAATTGCTACCCATGGTGGGCAGTACCTTTGTTCTTGAGTGGCCCCAGGTGATTCCAAGGAGTTGGCACTACTCAACCTCACTATGGGTGGAAGACGTGGTACCACTGGAAGACCAAGAAAATAAATTTGTTTCATGGATAATCTGACCCAAAATAAGAAAATAAAACCTCTGGCAGTTGATGCTGAAGGAAAGCAAACAGCTCCATTTTCCCTCTTATTCTCATGACTCATTACAGACATAGTTTAGCCAAAATGTGTTAACTATGGCAAACATGGAGAAATCTCTGCTCAGAGCCATTCCCACTAGTACTTCTCCACAGACATTCAAAACATTTCACCAAAGAAAGAGTGTTGGCTGAAAAAATATCAGACAACTGAAAAGGAAGAACATGATCCTTTGAACAGCTTGAAAAAACATGCATCCGATGAAGTGGGTATTCACCCATGAAAGCTCATGCTCCAATAGGTCTGTTAGTCTATAAAGTGCCACAGGACTCTTTGCTGCTTTTATGAAAAAATAGTGGTCGTCATTTAACAGAATATTGGGTGGCAATATATTCTCATCAAGTATTTTGTATTATCAGCAATATTTCTATTGTGGATAAAGCCTTTTATTTGGTTTTATGTAGAATTATGCACACAAATAAAATAAAACCCTAAAAAAGTAATCTATTTTCATGCGTATTATGTATCAACCGCTCAAATTTTCAGTCATTACTAGTGAGCAGATCATATGCAAATTTAGAATAGCAGTCACACAGTTTAAACACAGGTCTGCAATCAGTAAAAATTAGGATTGTATCATCAGTCTGCACTATAGTGCATCTTAATCCCCATAAAAGCTTTAAATCTTCAATTCCATAGCCTGGGTGTAGCCATCGGATGAAACAAATGTAAAAAAGGAACTGGCTAGCAAGCTTGTAAAGATCCTGCCCCAATTGCAATCAATGGTAAAAGACTAACTCACTTCAATGACAGCAGGATGGAGGCTTCATTCCCTAGAATACTATCAGTCTTTACAGACCAAACAGCTATGAAGAGGCTATTCTAGCTGAAACATCTCTAAAGCCATGTGGAGTGCAAAGTTGTCTAGCATTATCCATCACTGGTACTGTATAATACCACTAAACTTTGACCAACTGGATTCAAGTAAATCAGGATCTTTTAAATATTTTTTGAAGAAACCCACCACTATTTCCATGTTCATAGCAAGTGACTTTGCTAAGAACTCAAAATAGTAGTATTGAGCTAAATCATGACAGTGCACGGTCCCAATGGCGGTTAGAGCAACCTCTGTTTATATACATGAAAACATGGCGTGGTTAAAGTTACTCTGAACAGCAAAATGGGGCATTAAAATTATATTACAGGGTTTAAAATTAGACTGCACTGAAATGAAAGCCACCCCATAATGTCCCAGAGTTTCCCGTTTAAACACATCACACTAGTGCAAGACCCATTATCATATGCATTTCAACTCTACCATTAAAATATATGTTAATGAGACACAAGCCAAATTCTGATCTCAGTTGCACTGGTATAAATTTTTACTGGAGCCACTCTGAATGCACAATGGTCCCTGGAAGCCCATTTTAATTACAAAACCTCAGTACTCCCCACAGTCTACGAGTAAAAAGTCTACCACTTCCCTGCCCACGGTCAACAAGGCTGGGACCCTCACATGCATTCCCATAGCTCGACTCCTCTTCCATCACCACCAAGACAATACTCCTCATATGGAACCAGTGGAGAGGGAATGGTAAAAAAACTGAGCTGCTGTAATCAACAAAATGTGGAATATCAATGAAGTTGCATAGAAGGCACATTTCTGCTGCACCATATCAGAGAAATAAATTATAAAGAAATGTAACCACTGCCTATTAAGAGACAGAATTATATGATAGCTAAAGCTTTCACAGTTTATGAAACAATGTCCAATAAAATGGCACGGCAATGATTTAGTATGGTATTTAAATTCACTGTTACATATATTTTATATTTCAGAATGGTCTCCTCTGCTTGGTCACACGTAGGCTTTGCCTGATATACACGTTCGCTTTTGCATATTTAATAAGCTTATCTACTTCCAGTGGAAACGACAATTTAAGAGATCTCTTCTCTGAAGGTTTGCTCTTAAATATACCAGATGACTCATATTCTCTGTTTTAATATATGCTTGAGATTCAAAAAGTGAAAAACGTTAAGAGCTGATATTCAGTGCTGCACTGCCTGGGGATAAAGCACCGAGATTGCAGCCCCTGGATTGGGTGGGGCAGAGGAGACACGTTTACACTCTCCCAATTTCTGGCTTACCCCAGAAGATGGAAAGGCCCCCATATAAATTAGATACCCAGAGTGGGCTGGTCTAAGTTACAACAACCTGACCTGGGCTTTCTGTCAATAGCAGTGCAGCCTAAAATGTTCTCAGTACTGACCAACCCTGACACCCTTCTTCCTGCCCCCTTACAAAGTTAAACACCCTAGATGGCGCCTGTACCAGGCAGGGGATGGAATTCTTCCCCCGGCTCTGCAGGGCTGTTACAAGCAATGTACAGGGACAGTAGCAGGGATGACACACTCACCCTAGAATTTTTAGAGGAACAAAGCCCTCCTCACATATCTTTTCAGCAGTGGTATGTTCAGAAAGGCTCTGGTGTTACAACCCTGGATCAGGTGAGTGGTCTATACTAACTGAAAACAACAGGGCTACCTGTCTAAATAAGGCGCATTCACATGAGCTTTGAAGCAACAGGGCCAAAGATGTTCTGGTAGAAAGGAAAATGGAGGCTTATTTGCAGCACTTTGACACAGAACCCTATAGATATTAAAGCATCAGGTAAGTGGTCAATAAAGGCCAGATTCTGCCACCCTATACTGGAATAGTGCTCTGTTCCACATATCATCATATTGGCATCATGCCTATCTGAGACACTCATTTTGGGGGAGGGGAAGGCCTGGATAAACAGATTAGATCAGTGGTTCTCAACCCCTGGCCCAATTAGCACACAGCTGTGGCCCAGGTGACATCCTCAAGACCATACAGGTAATATATTTACTGTGTGGATGCAGCCCACATAACACTGAGAGCTGCATATGCAGCTCACAATGGTAAATAGATTGAGAACCACTGGATTAGATTAATAGATTCTAGGGCCAGAAGGGACCATTAAACATGTAGTCAGATGTCCTCTATAACACAGGTTCTTCTGCATTGAGCCCAGTAACTGCGGACAGACACAGCTAACGGATGACCAAAGGCCACCTTCTCTACCACAAGTATCCTGACATTCAGGAGGCTGGAGGACATACACCTGCTAGGATCATTCTCCCTTTCTATCCTGGAGACATACAGACGTTTTACTCTAGTCATAGGGAAATAGGAATGGTGACAGGTGGTGTGGCGCCAATGGGGGAAATGAAAACATCCAGAATACAGAGCTGTGATCAAATTATGAAAAATATCATAAGTTGTCCAAAAATGCCAATTGCGTTTTGCTGGGAAATATTTTTTTTAATTTCTCCCATAAATTTTCCACAATTTTTTTAATTGACAATCTAGTAAAAACTGGAACCAAAATTAAAATATTTGTTCTCAGCGTAAAGTCTTTTTCTGTCAAAAAGAAAATGTTTCAGCAAAAAATATTTTCATCAGCTCTACTAAAAAGGGATGTAAAACTTTGCATTTATATAGTGCTCGTCATCTTCAAAGCATAAATACAAACTAATGAATTACATGTGGTGCTGCATACATGGGAACTCTGTGGTTCCCTAACTCCTGAGAATCTATATAACACTCATTTTCTTAAGGATTTTATTTATTATTATTAATATTATTATTATTGGGCTTGATGTTTCAACCTGATTTGTGACCACAACAATTCAGTTAGGTACCTAACCAATATCTGAGGTCTGGAAGGCTGAGACTATTTTAAGATTGAGAGAGCCACAGGCACTGTGCAAAAATTTTTGCTTTGCATCATCTCAACTGTCATGAAAATTTCCAAGTCTGAGTCATCTAGCAGGCAGGATGTGGTGAATGCAGCTCGTAAAATGATATATTAATCAACGAAATAAAAGAGATGAAAAAAGAAAAGAAGAAAAAGTCTGTGCAGATAAGACCTTTTGGATCCATTTTAACAGTGTCTATTTTCCAGAACATCAAAGAACTTCTAATATTCATCCTTGAAGATTTACAGAACACATCTCTATCTTTTAATGTGGCAATTAGGAGAGTAAATAGTCTGGATTATTCTGTGCATCTTTGACCATATCAACAGGGATATGTCCAGCTATACAAACTGAGAAAAGAAAAGGAACGTATGCATACTCTTTGCTATCTAGTAACAAGAAAGCTTCATGCAAGGGCTACAATACAATGAACGCTCTTGGAATTAGCCTATGAACTATAGACTGTTCGACACCTGGCAGAATTTACATTAATGTCAAGCAATGCCATGGATGGTTGAAGAGGAGAACATACATCTACAGCTAATGTGGTATTATTATTAATAATTATTCATATATTCTAAATAGCCATACATCTACAGCTAATGTGGTATTATTATTAAGAGGAGAACATACATCTACAGCTAATGTGGTATTACTATTAATAATTATTCATATATTCTAAATAGCCATTCTATCAGAGAACCATATTTGCACTGCGGTAGCATCTAGGAGCCCTAGTAATGGACCAGTGCCTCATTCTGCTAGGTGCTGTTCAAACACAGAACAAAGAGACAGTCCTTGCCTCAAAGGACATACAGTTAAAATATAAGACGGTGGACAACAGGTGGAGACAGACAAGATACACAGGGAAACAATGAGACAATTTTGGGCAGCATGACAGGCTGCAGTCTCAGCACAACTGCCACGTCATGCCATGTTTTTTGTAGGCATGAGAGCAAAGGAGAGTTTTAAGGACAGTAATGTGGTGTTTATGGCAAAATCCTCTGAAGTGTGAGAGGCAGCATGGGAGAAGCATGTGGGTATCTGTTTTAAAAAGAAACAAGTTTTCTAAAAGTTATGAGCGACCGGGAAAATGGTTTATAATGGGCACAGAAATACAGTCTTAAGTCAAGTGTGCATTATTGTACCCTGTCTAGCCTGTGGGGCAGAATCTCTGCTTCACCCCAATTTAAGAAGTGGGTGATGAAGGCTGGTGTCACCATTAGGTCTTTCTTCAGATTTCTACAATCCAAACATAAGAACAGCCACATTGCGTCAGACCAATGGTCCATCTAGCCCAGTATCCTGTCTTCTGACAGTGGCCAATGGCAGGTGCTTCAAAGAGAACGAACAGAACAAGCAATGATCAAGTGATCCATCACCTGTTGTCCACTCCCAGCTTCTGGCAATCAGAAATTAGGAATACTCAGAGCATGGGGTTGCATCCCTGTCCATCCTGGCTCACAGCAATTGATGGAATTAACCTCCATGAATTTACCTAATTTTTTTTTAACCCTGTTATAGTTTTGGCCTTCACAACATCCCCTGGCAATGAGTTCCACAGATTGACTGTGCATTGTGTGAAGAAATACCATAATTCTCAACGTGCCAAGGCCTAAACATGGGACTCCCAAGACCCAAAACTATTCATGCAGGAAACTTAAAATGATGTCATACAGTCATAGTATATAAAGCTAGAAGGGACCACCAGATCATCTAATCTGACCTCCTGCATATCACATGCCACCAACACCCCCCAGCCACCAATACACCGAGCCCCCAACCACAATTAGACCAAAGTATCACAGCCCTCAGCATACTAAACTACTGATGTGGTGTTCTTTCCTTTAACTCCATCGAAAACCTATTTTGGGATTCTTTTAAATAATTATTTTTAAAAAGAGTGACAAGACACCACATATGGAACATAGGTAACTTCTAACATCCCTCCACATATGGTACCCTTGACAGGTAGGCCCTAAAGAGATGGATATACATCTTGGGTATGATTTTTAAAACTGCCACAGGTCCTTGGATGCTCAATTTTCATAAATTTCTAATGGCAGTTGGGTGTTCAGATCCTTTAGGTGACTTTGAAAACCCCCCTAATCATTTTCCAGGATTTTAAATTGTTTTCTGATGGTGGCAGGTTTTCACTGCTAAATGGCGATGGAAATCTCCTGCCTTGTTCAGAACCTATTAAGTGAATCCTCCTCCTGCTGACTCACCCTATTTATTTTGTCTCACGACGGAACTTGAGTGTAACCAGGGATATCATAGCAGAAGCTCCCCTCCAGAAAACCTTTGACCAATACCTCCCTCAAAGAGAAGTCTCCTCTCTCTGTCCCTGACAAACAGGGCTGTCCGTTGTTCAGATCTTGGCATTTGCTGCAATGAGTTTGACAGACAACTCTTTCTAGGATTGGAGCCCAAACACTTGCTTCGTTATGATTAAGACGAATAGTTAGAGATTTCTCATTTGTAGACTGCCCCAACTGTGCTCCTTGCCTGTTTATTCCAAATTGTCACTAAAGTGACTTCCCTTAGGGAATTGCTGGAAGGACTTGTCCCAGGCTGGGTGCTTGTTCTAAGCTGAAGCTGCGATGAACTTGTAAGCACAGAAGAATCCCTGTGTGGGGATTGCAGGACCAATCATCAACCCAAGCCCTGGTTGGCGTGAAGGGGTAATCTCTGGTAAACTAATTAGCATGGGTGTAGGTTCTTTCATTGTTTTTAATACGTTTTCTCTGTAGTGGCTTTTCCTTGAGAATAAATGTGATTGCTCAGAAAGAACTGTATAGTATCTTAAATCTGGGCAATTATGCTGTTTATAGCCTCTGAGAAGAGAGCCGAAGCAGGCTTAACTTAGGCAGTCTGCCTTTTGCTGGGGGATATCACAGTACAGTCAGGGGACCGTACAGCCTCAGAATACTTCAGACAAAAGGTAAAGAGATGCAAGTGAGCTGAGGAGCCAGGAGTCTAGAGCGGGTGCCCTTGCTGGACAGAGAAGGGGTATGCAAGGGAGCTGCCCTGAACTGTGACAGCCCCCTTCTCCGCCTCCAGCACACACCTAGCAGCAGGGGCCTTTGGGGCAGAGCTAATGTAGCCCTCTCCAACATTGCCTATGCCCATGGGCAACTGCCCTGGTGCCAGGTGAACCTCCTAGTAATAGTGTTCACGTGGTTTCCACTCCCTTTGCATTGCCTGAGTGGCGCAAAGGGAGCAGAACAGGACAGAGAATCTGCCTTGAAGGCCCCTAGACATATTTAAAATAACCTATTTGGACAGAAGCTGAACAGCCGGACACCCATGCCCTTTGGGGGAAAGGATGAAAGGTATTTTTCTCACTCTGCAGGACAGACATCTATGCTCCACTGTGTATTTTATGTCAGACTCTGCTTTGAAACAACACTCTGAGACCCTACCTTACGAAAATACACACACTCCACCTTGTCCTGCTTGTGACAGGGGTCACTACTCACAGCTGGCAGACCTCCCTCCTGGCTCCTCTGGGGATTAGCTCGCAATGCTCAGACACCCCTCCCTGCAGTCCCTCAGTGTCTCAATCTTACTCTCCAGGACCCAGGGCAGTCATCTTCTTTGTGGCTTGGCTGTCCCTCTTCGTGACTTGCCCCTCTGGCCAGCTCACTATAGTCGCCCCCTTCCAGAGTCTGTGAGTGTCTCTCTGGACAAGCTGTCCCTCTGCTCTTCCAGGCAGTCCTACGCCCAAGGCTGTGCCACTTCCCCAGGGGCTGATCAGGGAATCTAGGCCCAGCCACCCTCTGCTCTGCTTTCCAGCTCAGGGACCCTCTGCTCCACAGCTATGGGCTATTTACTCCCAGACCGGACTGCTGCTTCCCTGGACTCTGTCCTACTTCCTCCTCCTATCCTCTGGCACCTCTAAGCATACCATCTGTCCAAGCTCCCTGCACTCCCCATGGCTGTTTCCCCTTTTGGGTACCTGCCAGACTCTGTAACCTCCAAAACACCTCCTTCCGATCAGGGAGTGATAGCAGACTGTTCGCCCCTGCAACTCCCTTCGGTTCTCAGCCTCAGCTTTATAGAAGCCTTGTCTGTTGCTGTCCATGTAAGCTTCAGCCTTCATTAAGTACTGTTGAATCCTGGCTCTCCTCTAAGTGCTGCCTGTGTGGTTAATTGGCCCATCTAGCTCCCTGAACCCTTTCAGGAATGGTGTGGAGTGAATGCTGCCACACTGCTTATATGGTCAGATATTTTTGTCTGCCACGTGCATACTCTGTGCTGAAACACAGACTCTGCGAGAAGACACATTGGCAGCTTATTTCTTTCTCTCATAGTTTTACAGTATGGCAGCCAGCATAAACATGCACACATCCATGCAATGGCGCGCCTTTCAGCCATCTGTGCATGGCTTTTCCTCAGACCTGCAGCCAACCTAACAAAAGACATCCTGATGATCCCAACGCTCCTATTTAAGAAACAAGTATCCTCATTTTCCTCTCCTTGCTGAATTCTGCTGCCTTCTCCAGGATGCACGTGAGCTTCCTTCTCGGAGAAGGAGTCAGCTGGTAGGAAGTCCTCATGTCGTGCACCTGAATCCACAAACTCAGGCAGCAAGAGAGCCAGGAATGGTCCCAGAAGTCTCCTGTATTTCATCATGCATAATTGCTGCCAATCTAGAGGGCCAGCTTTGCCAACTAATTATATAAGTGAGCTGGTAGCACCAATGGGCAACTTTAATTCTGCCATTTCCTAAATTTTGAGCTCTTGATTTGTAACATAGATTTTGCATGTGTAATATCAATATACACTGCAAGTGTGTTAGTTACAGGGCTGGGTATATGCTTGTACCACCTGAAAGAAAAGATGCCTGTTTGCTAAAGGGAAAAAGGTTAGGGAACAGAACTGACTTCTCAGAGACTAAGCTTAGTTTACCATTCTCAGCTAAAAGAAAAAGAATTCAAGCTTCTTCAGCTAGCCTATATTGCAGCTGTCAGTACAAGATATTGTTTGCTATGGAAAACATAAGTAAGGTTAGAATACCTTAGAAATACAGTCATCTAGATGTTTCTGGACACATCTAAACTGGTCACAGCAGTTAGTTTCTCAGAAGGGCAGGAAACTGTGTAGTTTATTGCTGTCAGAACAAACTGACCTTCAGGCAACCAGGGGTGTTGGTTATCTGAAGTTGTGTATCATGAAGGGCCAGATCATCCCCTCTTATTCTAGGAGCGAAGAAGGGACGAGAACTAGCTGGAGAGGCTTCAGAAGAAGGGAGCACCAACTCTGCAGCATCATTCCACATCCCCCTAGAACCTCAGGCAAGTTCCAACATCCAAGCTTCAGAGGGTCATGGCTATGTGAGATTTTGGACTGAACTAGTTTGCAGCTAGAAAGTTTCTCTTTCCTCGGGTTGGTCATCTCATCAATAATTCCCACTTCTAAAGGGAACTCCATTATTTCCACTTGGAAAGGAACAAATGTCAACCCTTACTGAGCATGCTCCAATGCTAACTCTCCACGGATGAGGAAGGGAAAGGAAGGTGCATGTCACAGAGAGCTCATCCACCACAGCAGAGAGGAGTGAGCAGCACAGCACAGATCATCTCCTACACCACACTGGATCTATTCTGACATTGGATCAATGGCTCCGTTCAGTACTTTTCGCCTCCTAAACTCCCTCTTTCCAGGCTCCAAGATATTTGACAACCCAAAGAAAAGCCCCTCCCCATTTGTTTGTAGCTGTCCCTCAGGCTATTTTAATCACCTCTCTCTACACAGCACAGGAGGTGGCCTACCAAGCCACAGACAAGCTCTTCATCCTTTCTGCTCAAGGTGTTTTAGGGGAAAGGACCCTATAGGATTGCTCTGAGGTCTGGGTGCCCTAACAGGGTCGGTAAGGAAAAACTAACTTACTGCCTGAAAGGAAACAGAGAGACAGCCAAGAGACAGGGCAAAGCATCTGTCATGCTTATCAGCCCCACGTTACTGACGTGTCTGAGCACCTCACAATCACTACAGTACTCCTGTGAGGTAGGGCAATGTCATTACCCCATTATACTGGGGAGAGCTAAGGCACAGAGCGTAGGAAGTCTGTGACAGAGCAAAGAACTGAACCTGGTCTCAGCTCTAACCATTGGACCCTCCTTCCTCTCAGACTGCTGCAGGAAATTTCCTGCTGCCTCTAATGGGGAGTTTTGCCCGATCATGGGCTGTACTAGCTTGTTCAGACCACCTCTGCACAAAATGGCCAGGGGGAAATGTAGGGTCACAACTGACCCCTTGTGCCAGCACAGTACCAACCAAGCATTACTCAGGGAGCAAAGTGGATCTGCTGAGACAATAATCCCTTTAAAACTACATCCTTCCCAAGCATGCAATAAGGAGAAGGATCAGACTACATCTCCATCCTCAGCAATGGGGCCAGGAACAAGATAGACAAGGGGAACACCCCTCCCCCTCAAAAGACATTTGAAAATATTATCCCCGTGTGTTTATTTTCCACTTCTATGTCCGCCCCTTTTTCTTGCCTCGCCTGTGCATAATTAATGTTCCATACTCATGAATGACAGCTAAGTGAGTACACAGTATGCAGCTGTCAGGAAAGTCAGTGGATCACTTTACAAAGATCAAATAGCATCGCAGAGGTGCCTGGCATGTTTACAAGAGAGCAAGGAATGAGCAAAGAGGTACAGTACACCTTAGCGCTGTGATGTGATCACAAGTTAAGGACCTTGTAAATAGTTTATTCAAATTTTGTAGTGGTTGCATATATAAATAGCACACCTGGCATCCAGTTTGCTTAGGACCTGGATACATAATTCATGCTTAAAAGGACATGACCAACTTGAAATATATTCTAATTAGAGAAAAAAGAATTAAAGATAGTTTCAGGTACTACACATTTGCCAGTTTTCCCATTTTAGTGTCATTTTCCTATTTCTAAAAGTGTTCTTTTCTTCCCTGTTCCTGTGTGAAAACACACACACAGACAGAGAAAATGACTCCGCAAAGTGCTGCAAAACTGTGAAGTGAAGAAACTGAACAGAATAAGAAAGATTCTTTTCCTCTCTCAATCATAGTGATTTTAGGTGTTACTTGTAACAGCAGGTTAAAAGAAGTTAAGCAGGTAGGTGATTTTAAAGTTGACAGTGTTCCATTTACAGCACACAGATCCTCTTTCTAACAGCTGTTTTTATAAGGTTGAGGGTGTGGGTCACAGCACAGCAGAGGGACACTGTGCATAATCAGCATTCTTGCTAAATTATGTTTTTTTTTCCTGTATTATTTACAAAGGTGTTGAATGCCTAAAGGTTTCCACCAGATTCATTTGCCATCTCACTGTATTTAAGGCTGGAACATGAAACTTTTTTAAATTGGTACCTCTGTACTCTGCCAGCATGACAATGTCTTGTACTGCCTAAGGCAAGGATATACTTAGCACACTATGAAAAATAAACTCTAAAGTATCATCTCATAGCTAACCAACCATTTCATAGGGTAGAGTTTTCTATCCTGATCTTAATGAAAAGAACACCAGATAAGAACTGAGATTAGTGTGGTCCATCTTACCCTAGCGTAGGGGGAAAGTCCAGAGAATAATAAAACAATAATAGTAATGATGACAGATACTTATATTGCAACTTTCGGCCACGGATTCCCTAAAGTGTTTTACAGATTTTATAAGATCATTTTGCCCATCACTGAAAAGCAGCCACCTCAGCATTAAGGCCCTAATTCAACCAGGCACATAAACAGACAATTAAAAGGTAGGCGGGTACTTAACTATTTTGCTGAATCGAAGTCTGAACAGCAACATTATATAACAGTTCTGAGTGGAAAGTGAATTAGAATGCCATAGGGCGTCAGAACTGTAGGAAAATTTTGAGGAATTAGAAAGTAATTACTCGGTGGAATTTGGTCAGGATACTGGGACTAAGTTAGCCACTCTACCATAAAGTGCTTTGGGACATGGATGTGTGAATATATATATATATATAAGATATGGATTCATACACACATGAATCCATACAATACTTAGGAAACGTAAGTTAAGGTTGCGCAAGAAGGAGATTTTCAAACATACCTGGGACTTCTGGTCCTAAATCTCTTGGGCCCTTTTGAAACTCTCCCCACCCAAAATCTAGGAAATCACCAGTCAAGCCTATGTTTACATGCAGCCCAACATAATATACTTTTCCTGCCATTTCATCATCAATACAAAACACTCTTAGATGCCACAGTTTCCCCCAACAACTTTCAATACATTCTAGTGTCTATCCAACCACATCCACACCAGCATGGCCAGACATTCACAAACACACAGCCCTAACCCAGATGGATTAAGATACTGTTGTTTGTACACGAGTATTGCATCACAGCTACAATTATGCATTTGGGGCCTTATCCATAGTCCACTGAGGACAATGGGAAGACGTCCACTGACCAAACGACTGGCTACAGGTCAGACAGGAAGCCTGTGGTAAAACAGGTAACTCAATTCCTGTTTCTAGAGTCCCAGGCTAGTACCCTAATCACTGGACTACCCTCCCTCATTCATAGTAAGATGCATAAGGAATGGGACAGAGAATGAGACAGGCAATTTTGTAATCCCCTCGTAACAATGGAATTCTGGTCACCGTGCCTCAAAGCAAATACAGTCGAGGGTTCAGATGCTGCCCGAAGAGACTTCTGGATGAAGAGAGACTAAAAATATTGGGGCAGCTTAGCACAGAGTGAATAGAAATAAAAGGGTACACAAGAAAGGTATGCAAAATAATTAATAGTATTCAAATGGTAAAACAGGCGCTCCAATCTATCCTTGATCAAATATGAGACCAAGGGAATAGTCAGTGAAACAGAAAGGTAGCAAATGTGGGACTGATTAGAGGGGTTTGTTTTGTTTGTTCACTCTCTCTCTCTCTCTCTCTCTCTCTCTCTCTCCCCGCCCCACACACACACTCCCCATGGCACAGCACATAATTAACTTACGGAACTCAATGCCACAAGACATTGCTGGGGTCAAGGGCTTAGCAGGTTTTATAAGATGGTTAGACATTTGTATGGATAATGAGAGCATCCACAAGTGTATTAAATAGGCTGTTAAGACACACTTAGAAAGGATAGAAACCTTAATGTTTTAGGGCACAAGCCAGCTACTTCTCCATTCCCACTGGTCAGGGAGATAGCATCAGAGAAGAGACATTGCTAGTGGATCTGGTCCTTTTTTTTACTTTTTTGTGCAGAGCTAAGTCCAGTTATAATGGGAAGAACTGTCTGTGTGCTTTGTGTGTGTGTGAGAGAGAGAAGTTTGGAGTTTGACGGGATTGCTACAAGGATGCAAGATGAATCAGATTCTCAGGGAACATATTTTAAAATGATATTTCAAGGGTTTCTCTGTGAAAGCTAGTAAATAGTCTAACAGTCAAACACTGCAGAAAATTCAATTGTGCCCTTAAGAGTTATTGGGCTAAATTCAATTATTAAAGCATGAAATAGAGAGACATCCATTTGTTGTCTTTTTCATCAGTCAAGCTCCTGTTCCGATGTCTTATAAACCATCTCTGCTTCTGTGCCTTGTATAAATTGCAACTGCCCCCTGCAGCCAAAAGTGGAAGGGACATGCAGGTCCAAAATCCACACCCTTCAACATGTTGGCATGTAGATGTATAAGTAAACTTTAGAACATAAAAATCTTTGCCTAATGATAAATTTGTCCTGAGTAACCATACATTTTCTCATGCATTTATAATCACTCTAGAAAATAAATAAAGCATGAAGTGGAACCATTTAAAAATTCATGTTGTGATTCTTCATTACTGGAATAAACTTAATCAGGAGTGACAAAGACCTTCCTAATTCCAGAAGAAAGAGGAGTGGGAATATCTTCTCAGAAAATAAAAAAAGGCCGTTGTGCTTAAAAACACCATTTTTCAGACTTTCCCCTATGAGCCTAAAAGCACTTGACCCAAGCAAGTTCACTGGATCTAACGGGTGTACTCATCCTCCACCAGATATATAATGGGACTTTTCAAACTGTTCCATCAAACACCGCAAACAAATCAACCTCTGAGGAAATAATGTCTGTAAGTCATTTCTAAGAGGTTCAAAGAATTAAATCAAGCATGGAAACAAAAAGGACATATGTGAGACTTGCTCAGTTTTGTAGAATCCCATGTATTTATAACAGCACAAATACAGGATAACCCATTTCAGATGTAAGCAAGGATGTGATGTAGGCAAGAAAGAGTTGTAAATGAAAATCGAATACAGCTATAAGAGAAGTATCCCTTTTCTATATGTGCAGGAAAGGAGCACTTTATCCAGAACCTGAAATTAAGGGGCTCTTCATTCAATTAAACTGCAGGATCCAAGCTCACCTTCATCAGAATAGTTACAACACAACGAAGGCACAGAAGATCACTGGTATAAAAACTTTTCAGTTGCCTGTTGCAACTGAAATCTGACTATTCCCACTATTTTGAGTGGAAGAATTTCAGCACCGTGTGCTAAGTACTGTATTAAGTTTCCTAGGAATGCTGCTTTGTGTCCCAGCCCTTACACTGAACTTGTCAAGTCAACTACTCAATAGCTGTTGAAGAGCAGTCCAGAAATACCAG
Organism: Gopherus evgoodei; assembly: GCF_007399415.2. Classification (NCBI taxonomy): domain Eukaryota; kingdom Metazoa; phylum Chordata; order Testudines; family Testudinidae; genus Gopherus; species Gopherus evgoodei. The sequence continues at coordinate 139,863,829 of NC_044326.1, forward strand.
TATGCTTAATTTTACAGTAGAGTGAGACTCCCCTGTGCATCTAAAATACAGACATCCTTTTACGCCAAACTATTTTAACATGGATGTATATTTTGCCTATCAAAAGAAAATTGAAACTTTTAAGTGATCAATTCTTGGGACTAACTCTAGCCCATTTTGCTTAAATTTGCTTGAAAAAAATGGGTCTAAAGCCACTTGGATAATATGTCTTATAACTTTGAATGTGGTTCTTTCAGTACACATTTGTAAGAACAAAAGAAAGCCACAAAACTAAATTAAGACTAAATATGAATCTTAGAACAAGAATTCAAGGTTTTGATTCAGTAACTCAAATTTCAACAGCAGTTCTTTATTCTAGTATAGCACCTTGAACACCTCAAGGGCTTTTGCATGTCAATTTTATTTTCTTCAGCCTGTCTTGCTAGAACTATCTGCACCACTAAACTGATTAAATGAAAATATAAAAAGCTTCAGCAGGTAATGAGATTATGTAGATTGGGATATCCAGAACTGGCACTAAAAGAAAACTGTGAGAGTTTCGACAATCTACATATCACCTATTAATTGCTACACTGACTCACGATTGCCTGAGACCAGTTTGTCACCGATATGATGGTCTTTAAGGCACAAGATGTTACACTGGTTATGAGAGATAACAACGTGCACCATGGTTTCCTCCAATGTTCCCTCTAATATTTTTCCATCCATGTGTGGAATGAATTCTTTTATGTGCACCAAATTATCGAGGTAATGTGTGGATGTGCGCCCACAGTAGAAACAAAAACCCTAGATACAATACACTAGAACGCGGGATTTGGGATCCATGTGCGGTACTGCGTTAAGGCGGGGACTGCGTTAAAATGAATTGCAATTAAAGTAATTAAATTTGGGATCCATGGCTGCGAATTATATGCGAATTCACGCTATACAGACGCACGTTCTAGCAAGGGTCCAGTGTATATACATTTTTTAAAAGTTACCATAGGGATAATTACTCCAGCCAGGACAGGTTAAGCATTTCTGAACTCACTACTCAAGGAGTTAAATTTAAGTGTAAGAGAGAAATAAAAATTATGAAATGAATAGACCAGTCAAAAAACTCAAATAACAGCACTTTGAAAGAATAAAATTACAGAGAATATATGTGCATTGCAGGAAGTACCAAGAAGTAACAACACCACCACAAGTATGTGTTGAGAGGTGAGTGTGAAAAACTGTGTGTGTGTGTGTGTGTGTGTGTGTGTGTGTGTGTGTGTGTGTGTGTGTGTGTGTGTGTGTGTGTGTGTGTGTGTGTGTGAGAGAGAGAGAGAGAGAGACTCACACAGTGTGAGTGTGTATGAGAGACTATGTGTATGAGAGAGAGAGAGAGACGTGTTTGCCCCTTTAAGTATGTTGCCCTTATAAGCAGCTCGGCACTCAAAGCAGACAGCAGCAGCCACCAGCAAGCTTCCTCCATCCCACTCCTGAGCTCTGTCATATCCCATGCCCCCACTCTGCAGAGATGGGGTACTGGCAGGCAGGGGGGTGGGAGGCGCTGACATCAGCACCCGCCCTCCCCTCCCCGCTCTGCATAGCAAGCAGGAGACTCCCGGGAGCAGCTTGAAGGCAGAAGCAGCACAGCGGGGGGCGGGGGGGAGAGCATCGAAGTGTGCGGCATTTGATAGCCTGCTGAGCAGCTGCGCAGCTCAGAGGGAACTTGGGTTTCTTCCCATTTATTGTTTGTATTACGGTAGCAGTTAGGAACCTCAATCAAGATCAGGGCCCCATTGTATTGTAGACACACTGAGTAAAAGATGGTCTCTGAACGGAGGGGTACGCAATCCAGACCGCTCAGAGCAGGCACAGACAAAGGAAGTATCATTACCCCTGTTTCACAGATGGGGAAATGAGACAAAGAGTTTATGGCCTAAATTTTCAGAAGGAACTAGAGATTTTGGGTCAGCTCATCCAACGAGACACACCTTGAAGTGGCCTGATTTTCAGAAGGTGTTGAAAACCTACCCTCTCAAAATCAAGTCCTTGTGAGATGCTTTGAATTGGGCACCCATAATCTGAGGCATCCAATGTCAACAGTCACTTCTGAAAGTTTGGGCATATCTGACTTGCTCAAGGTCACACAGAAAACCTATGCCAGAGCCAGGAAATGAAAACAGATCTCCTGAATCCCTGTTTAGCGACTTAACCACAAGACCATCCTTCCTCTTTGAATCCTAAATGAGTGATATTAAACCAAAGGTTTTCTTGTGTAAAGACATTTTATGTACCTTTCCAGGAAGAAACATTCTTTACTTATATTACCTGGAATTGGTTGGTGGTGAAAATCCCAGTTTGGCATGTGTTCCTGTGCCAGCACAGCAGGATGTACAATCTCACATAAGTATCAGAGGGGTAGCCATGTTAGTCTGGATCTGTAAAAGCAGCAAAGAGTCCTGTGGCACCTTATAGACTAACAGACGCATTGGAGCATGAGCTTTTGTGGGTGAATACCCACTTCGTCGGATGCATGTCACGGATGCACTCCTACATAACGTTGCAGAACTCCCCAGCTGACCCTGCCATGCTGTTAAAGGGGGTTAAAAACCCAAATAAAATTCCTGCTGACTAACTGAGGCAGGTGTAGCTTGTTATCTGTACCAGGGCATTAGGGAGGTGGGCATGACCCTCTGGTTGGGGGGAAACCAGTGGATGCAGAGAGTCCTTGTAGAAAACCCAGGCTTGGGAAGGAACACCTCATGGTGCTTCCTAGTGAGTTATCCCATGGAATTCACTAGGAAGGCTTGCATGAGTAAAGAGTAAAATTCCTAGCGTGTCTCTTCTTAAATGCTAATATACTGTGAGGGGTATGTCTTCATATAGACTTAACACATCCACATTTTTGCACCCACTTAGCACCTCTTAACACATTAAACATTAGTTATACCAGAGCAGTGGGAGGAGGTTAGCCTTTACATTTTCTCTGGAAGTTTTCATAAAGGTTAGCTAAGTTCAACAGTTGTTCTGAGCATAATTCACTTCAAATGTGATACTCAAATGGCATTTTGATTGCCATGTGCTGAGTTTGCTGTGCAATATTTTAGTATATTTTGTTCCACCAAATGGATTTCTTGACTAAGGCACCAAAGATGAACTCTAGCTTCTCGGGGTCATAGTGGAGGGAATAAATCCTGTCATTTTACATCTTTGTCAATTATAATATTTATCACATAGATTAAGAGTTTGACCATTAATGGCAGACAGTTGTTATTCTATGGAGTATACATACATATATATGGAACCACAGAATATCAGGGTTGGAAGGGATCTCAGGAAGTCAGCTAGACCAACCTCCTCTCCAAAGCAGGACTAATCCCCAGACAGATTTTTGCCCCAAGTTGCTAAATGGCCCCCTCAAGGGTTGAACTCAGGGCCCTGGGTTTAGCAGGCCAATGCTCAAACCACTGAGCTCTCCCTCTCCCTCATATGCCAGCACCCAATCCTGGAACCTTTCATAAGGCTATAAATTCTATATCCTCAACATAACAGATCACATAATTCTTTCTGTTGCCTGAACCATCAAAATCACTTATCTGCTCACACTACTTCTAAATTTCGGAGCAAGAAGTGCCGCTGTAGAAGGAGAAAATATTTAATACAGGAACATCAGAAGATGCCAGGCCAGAGTCACAGCTGGTGTGAATCAGTGTAGTAGCTCCCCTGATGTCAATAACTCTATGCCAAATTACACCAGCTGAGCATCTGACCCACAGTCAACAGATTCCACTTGAAAGCGAATAGACTGAGAAGTCTGTCCATTACAGTGGGGTGAGCTGTGGCCAGGCAGGTATTTCCCAGAACTCCTCAGTCGGAGTGTGGTTTTGTCCTTCCAAAGAAGGTGCAAGGGGCTTCCATTCACAGCCCATGGATCTTAGGGGATGTGCAGAGGTGGGTTGACAGGGATGTTTCCATGCCTCTGCAGTAGCTCCAGGGCCCCTTCATCTCCCCTGCAGCACAGTTCCATTGTGAGTGTAAGAACAGCCTACCAGGCAATTGCCCTGCTATTGCGCCACAGTGTGGAAAACATCCCACGGGAAAGTGGGTGCAGCCTCAGGCTGGGCTGATCGATATTCCCTGCAGGGCCTATAAAGGGGGGAGGGTCTGATGTATGCCCTTCTCTTCATCTAGTGTCTCCCCCTCTGCCCACAGGCCCCAGTATCCTGTGGGGTCTGAGAACAAAGATTATCATGACTGACCTCCTCCTCTGTGTTCCCCGGAAAACATCCGACCATCACAATCAGGGCTTGAGCTGTCAGGCCTAACGGCCAGAGCATCAACGGTCAGAGGCCAGGAACAGTGCTGAAGGTCAGAGCCAGGAGCACATGAGCGAGCCAAGAGACAGGTCCACCGCTACAGCTGGCAGAAGAATCCCCTCCTGCACAGACACCTCCTGAGCTTACATAGGGCACCTGGACCAATCAAGGGCCTCAAGGTAAGCTGCCAGTCCAGCCTTCCGACGTAGTGTTTATCTCCACAGGGTCTGTGACAATGCATAGAAGCCCTTCATAGCTGCTAGGTGGCAGTATGGCAGTGTCAGCCACCCTGTCCCCTCAGACCTAGGTTCCAGTCCTGGCAGAAACTCCCACTGCCAATTCTGGCCCCAAGCAAGAAGCAGGTTTCCATATGCAATGTGCTAAAGGAGCCCCTACAGAAAAAAGCTATTTAAATGCTTATACCCGATATTGTCCACTAAGTGCCTGATTCTGCACCCTTTGAAGCCAAGGGAAAAACTGCCATTTGGCTTCCATGAGGGCAGGACAAGGGGCCCATACAACATAATTCTACATCAGTGTTATCAGCTTAGCACATAAGGAACGGGTGGACAGTCTTGTTGAAGAGCCACTGGTTTCAACATATTAAAGCCTCCAGTGCCTAAATGTAACAGAACGGTGGGGTGAAATCTTAGCCCCACTAAAGCCGAGGGGAGTTTTACCACTGATTTCAACAGAACCAGGATTTCATCCCCGCTCCGTCAAGCCAGTGGCGGTACAGTTGTCCATAAAGATGGATTTTTTCCAGTCTGGTGCCACAAAGTAGACTGGCCCAACTATTGATTAACTATATGGCTCTTCATTAAGGCAAAGCTTTCTGGCGTTGCATGGCCAGCGAAACTTGCACGGGCTGGGAATGAGCAAAACAGAAACGCACACTTCTGATACCCCTGCGCCCTTCCTGACTTTTAAAATATTCCCACACTGCTAGCGAACAAACACAGGTTTGAGTACTTTTAAAAATAGTACCACTTGAGTCTGTTAAAGAGATGCTTCTGAATAAAGTCTACAAGTCAGTGCCATATACTCATGTCAGGGGACACTGGACTTGTCAATACATATATTATCAGCCCAGCTGAAATCCGTATACCAGTGGGAGGGGAGAGGGTAAACTGCCAGGGTCTTGTGTGTTTAGGGTCTCCAATGGTCCCGTGTAAGGGTCGAGGAAAGAGGGCAAATTTATGGTCATGTAAGAAAAAGTATTTAAAAATGAGCAACACATGGCACCATTTCATTGCAAAAACACTAACGGGCCCTTTACTATGCTGGCACAAAATGTCCTGCGGGCAGTAGAATTTAAAATACATTCCATGCTACATGATTAGCGTATGTCCAAGGGTGGTGTATTTTAAATGGTGGTCACATGCTGTAGCTGGGGAGTAGAAGGATTTGTCTTATGTTTTGCACTGTCCATAGACTGACAACTGTTCTTAATCATTCCTGCTGCTGTGTGGACATTTCAGGGCTCCCACGTATTTATTCAGGGCCAGTCTATTAGGTTCCTACATAACACAGTTCTGCAAGGGTACAGGAGGGGACACACACACACACACCCATTTCTGGTCCATAGTTGCTCAAAGCAGAATCATAGCCCTTGCGTTTAGGGCAGCTCAGGAACAGCGGCTGAGTTCTTCTTCTCGGGGAGCAACTATCCAAAAAGAGGTTGGGGAGTGGTGGGGTATTGATGAGGCCATGGCTTTAGCTCCATCACTCATTGTGAGAGGACACAGAACCTGATACAGAGCTGTTGTGATGTCCTGTGGTCCAGGCCTCCCTGACCGAATGGGAAACTGTGACAGTAGCATTCCTGGGAGGTAGCACCCGTGGGGTTACCCCGTGCTGCCATCCACAGCACAGAACTGTGTCTAAAGCCTCTTCTGTACACACAGTTCCACCGGTTTAACTATGTTTTTTTAAACTGATTTCATGAAACTGTGCAGACTCCTGTCTGGACCTTCTTAAAATGATTTCAACCTGGCTTACAGGAGTTTAGCTTGTGTCATTAATGTACAGATGGGAGCGAAAGTGGTAGACTAAGTCTGACACCAATACAAAAGTGTGTTCAGGCTGGCTTAACTAAATTGATTTTGAAAGTAATTTTAGTTTATCAGTGCAACTCCTGTGTGTACAAATGGCCTGAAAGCATGATCTAGCCCTAAATAGGTAAACAAACTCCTCTGTGGACTTAGCATCATCTGAAATTAGCTTTCTTTAAAAAAATAAAAATAAAAAGTTCATATAGAAATCCTTCAGAGTGCGCCAAAGTTAACTAGAACGAGGATCAGAGAAAGCTGCATGTGTACTAGAGCGGTGTTACTCAAATGCTTGGCACACAGGAGCTAAAGTTGTATCTGCCCCTGCTCTACCCACTTGTGGGGAGAAAAAAATAAATAAATCAGTAAAGCACCAGCCACTTCATGTCTGCTCAATTTAGCCCTTTCTGCGAGCACAGATAATTCCTGATAGGAAACATCCCAAGTGTCCGAATTTCAGAGAGCCTGATAGCCCTTTCAGTCAGGTCAACCCTAACAGAGACAATAATCAGGCCTCCCGTGATGAGTTTCATTCACAGAGTGAGGCTGATTATGGAGTGGGTCGAATCATTGCACTGGAAATCAATTTTCAGCTTGAGGTACTCTGAGAACATCAAGAACACAGTGAAGCTCAGGAAGGACTGGGATTCAATAGCCTACCCAACCATGGCAAATAAAAGCCTGCACACAAAGAGGCCACTATTTTTTTTTAGCCCAGAACATGTTTTTTAAAGGTGGATTCTATAATGAAAATATCCCCTACATTTTAAAGCATGTACTTACTCATCATTTTTTGCTGTATCATTCAAGCCATCCAATTGAAGTTAGATTTCCCTCCACTCCCTATTTCTTTAAGGGAAAGAGCTCTGTATTAAAGAGAGACTTTGCATGAATTGCTGATCCTATGCTCTCATCTTCCATTCATTAAAAATCTCGGATTTGCTCCGCATTCATATGATTTCTTTCCCCCCACGTGTTTCACAGATTCTGGCTCTCACAACACAATACCAGCCCATACTGGTGCAACCTTTGTAAAAGGAAAATGACTAGTGATGGCATGTTCTTTGTAGACGTGCCACTTGCCACGATAGGTTATTATTTATTTCTAACCAATCTGGGTCTTAGGAGGAAACAGCTTCAGTATAATGGAATAAAACATACATTTGAAATCATGGGTGTTAAACCATTGAAAGTAGGACAATGCTTAGGTCAGTGAAAGACAAAACACAGTGCCCAGTTGTTAGACATGAGCACCTATGATAGGGCACTTCGTTCCACAGTCCTGCGTGCTGCTCTCCACTTGCAGTGTGTTGCGTACCGACCTGGAGGAGAAGTGGAGGGAAGCAAAAGTGACATGACAACAAGGGCATTCTCCATTGTTCTCCCCAGACATCATGGAATTCAGTGGCAGGGAGGGTGGGTTCTGGGACGGTGGATGAGAGAGTCACAGGTGAACTGCCTCTCTGCATGGGCTGCTTCCCTCTGGTCTAGCACAATTCTGATCAGAAATCCAACCAAGAATTACTGCTGCTTGGACCAGGAGGACTCTCCAACCATGACTGCAAACACCCACTGATCTCCCCAAGAGGGAGGTGTTGATTCGGCACAGCGCACCACAGGACAAGGGGGGGGGGGATATATGGAGACCATGTGCTCATGCACTTATGCTCATGCCTCTCTTCATGTGTCCTCTGTTTGGCTCAGATCTATGGGGGAGTTGAGCCCCCAAATTTGCAAACTAGGCATGAATTTGGACTAACCTGCACAAAATCTTGAGTTGTCCTTACACTGAGAGATGCTCAAAGCACTTCACAAAACACGCAGCATGGTTTTAACACATGCACAGGGACCCAGGCTCTGTTCTTCCCAGAGCAGCTTCTGTTGAGCACAGTGAGCAAAGTGAAACATATCAGCTTTCTCTCCCCCATACTGTGTAAGAGCTGCCGCACAAACTACAGATCTGTACACAGCAGAGCACTAATTTGGAGACCTATAAAACTGCTGTCTTCTCTGTCTGCTGAGTAAATGTTTTCAAATCTGTATAACTATGTTTTTACACCAACGACTGTAATAGGGTTGGTTTAGCGTCTCTGATAGTCTAAAACTATGGCAGCATTAGGGGGTACATTTTCAACACAGAGTGTGGGGATTGAGCCAAGAGATTTCCATTAAGGCCAATAAGAGTTGCACGGCTCAATCACAACACACACTGTGCTGAAAATTTACACCCATGAGACTAAGTGAATCCTCCAAAAGCAAGGAAATACGGTAGAAGATATTCCCATTCCTACTTCACTCCCTGTGGGTTTAGATACTACCGTATGTATATGCTGTATTGGCGGCCTTTCTTGTTCATAGATTCCCTACAATGTGTGCAAAGAACGGGGCACTAGTTCTTACCGCTGGTGCTATGTACCAGGAGAGGCGTTTAGTGTGGTTGCAGCTCTTGTCAGCCAGGGCACACCATCCTTCTTGAGAGACGCTGTTGTGGAATCCAAGTGCCAGTTGGGAAGTAGGCAATACAGCCTCCCTCTTGAACAAGAGCATGTCAACCCATCACCCCGTGCCAGCAGAGGCGGGATCAGAAGAAGCATGCTGGCCCAATGTGAAATCTGCCGATTGCCCAGTTTGGGCACAGCATCAGGCTTGGGAGTAGGTGAGACGAGGAACAGAAGCTCGTTGTTATATGAGCTCTGAAATGAGGGTACGGACAGGTCTAGCATGTCCTCACCCAGTTTCAGATGATGCCGGGTGTTACCCTGCTAAATTCAGAACAATAAGGTCGTGACAGCTGGGCCACCTTATGTGTCAAATGGCAAGTGTCCCCTCTTTGGTTCCTGGCCTCATCAATGGTCAAGTTCAGAGCCAGATTCTGCTCCCAGTCAAGTTAATGGCAGTCCTGGCAGGCGAAGACAAAGGATACTTGAGCCAGACATCGTCCTACAGGCCACAGCCCATGCCCCAGTACAGTAAACCAGCACATCCTCACAGGTATACAACAGCCAGCTCCAAAGTAAACGACCACTCTCGGGAATACTCTGCAGACACGGAGGAGCTGCCAGCATCGCCTCAAAAGGAATATTTTCAGCATGCCTACAGGTAATCAGACAGCTAATTAACGACGGAAGGAAGGTTTAGGCACAGCCAGATGTACACGAAGTGCATTATTTAATTATTTATTTCAGAAGTCCAGATTCCCAGCTGTTGTAAGCCAGCCGTAGTGAACCAGGAGACAAGGGAGCCAGAGACCCAGCTGCTGAACATCAGCACAGTTCCACTGAAGTCAATGGAACAATGTCAGCTTAACTGCAGGCGTGGCCCGCACTGGACCACCCACTGACGGCTTCGCATTGCTCCTGCACCATGAAGCAGATGTACAATTGGTTTAAGTGTCCCGCTGACAAAGTGGCCTTGCACAGGGGAATCCTGTAGCGGCATAGACCCAACATGCATGAAGTACTTACACAGCTTCCTTTCTCACAAAGTAACCCACACACCCTCATCAGGGTGGTGCTCCTCCTCTTGTAGTGGTGACCGGGCCACACAAAAGATGATGAGTTTGCTAAAGCCTTGACCGAGGGAGGGGTTTTTCAGCCCAACCAGCAGGGCTTAGGGTTTTATATCCAGAGGTTGCAGGTTCAATCCACAATCAGGCAACCCACCCACAGGCATGGCATTATTCTAGCACTTCCACATTTTCCTGCAGTTCCTGAGTTGTCTCTAAGACTATGACTTGGCTCCCCCAGCTTTCAAAAGTACACCTCTATCCTGACACAATGCAACCCGATATAACCCGAATTGGGATACAATGTGGGAAAGCAGTGCTCCGGGGGGGCGGGGCTGTGCACTCTGGCAGATCAAAGCAGGCTCGATATCACGCGGTTTCACCTATAACGTGGTAAGATTTTTTGGCTCCCGAGGACAGCGTTATCTTGAGGTAGAGGTGTATTATGTATGTTACTCATGGCTTCCAGGAGGTGGTCCAGATGCTTGTTTTAAGCATCACTCTTTCTGACCAACATAACAGAGATATTTTAAAAATATGTCTAACAGGGAGAAAATCTGTTACTGAGGCTGACTTCCAAAGAGATCCAAAGCACATCTTTTGCTCTCTGACACTGATCCCACCAGCTGGAAATGCCCTTTGCAATATTTGTTTGGATTTTAGGTGCCTTGGCAGTCTCTCCAACTCATTCAGGAAGAGGAGAACACCACACAAGATCCAATTCATTTTGACTTAGAAATCCTGGGCTGTCCCCAGGCGTTTTGCTGGCAAGATGGATAGAGTTTTCAGTGCTCCCTGGAGTGGCTAAGCATGCACAAAATCAGTGGAGCAAAAGGAAAAAGCAGCCAGTTCTGAAGTTGGCATCCAGAGCAATCGCCTTGCCTGCCCGTCCCTAGAACCAGCCATGTATAAATCGCTAGCTGCATGATGGTTAAAAGAGAAGATAAACGGAGGCCGAGTGAACTCCCATGCAGCACCTTCCTAGAGCCCTCATGACCCTCTCAACTTCTCTGACAAACCACTTCAAAATAAGCTTGTTAACTAAGTTTGTTGTAGAAATTCTTCCAGACAGAAACCATTGGCTCCATCTGTCTTCAGTCCCTGTATGGCCTCGCATTACCATAGCATCCAAGGACCTCACAATCTTTAATCCTTAGAACATCCCTGTGAATCAGAGAAGTGCTATTGTCCCCATTTTACAGGTTGGAAACTGAAGCACAGAGCAACTTTGTGACTTACCCCATTTCAGAAAGGAAAAGAGGGGCCGGAACCCACTTCTTTCTGATCTTAGGTTACTGTCCTAACCACTGGACGATCCTGCCTCTCAGAATACAAAGTTCAACAGCAACCTTAGAGTTCGCTTTACAGTAACTACTCAAGGCAACGCTTCACAGCTAAGCAGTTAATAGCATCACTTCCAATGGTGAACTTTCATTGGCAATTTTTGGGTGCCCAAATTTAGACACCTTAAATACACGCGCAAAGATTTTATGTACAATAAAGAAAAGGTCACAAGACAGTTTTCACAAAACACATTTAGAACTTCCCACCGAGTTTAAACAATGAGAATAAAATGTTTCAGTACAAACCAATCCCGAACACTAGCACTAGAGCTGATAATTACTATACTATTTTTATTTCTAGCTCAGCTTAAATGAAACTTACTTATAGTGAACACTGGAAAAGTACACCTCATTTTACAGGGAAATATAATATTATTCTTAGTTGGTTCCAATGACTGCAGTATGGCAAGACACTAGAGACTGTGAAACACTTGCCTCCCATCTCACGCTCTAACTATTCTACACTATTAATATAAACAATAATCAAGGTGTCCACAAAAAGCATTAGGTATGTAGGTGAAATACTGACCCCACTGAAAACAATGGAACTTTTGCCATAGTCTTCAATGGGGCCAGGATTCCTTCTACTGTATTTGCATATAAATTGCACCAATTTATAAAGAGATATATGTTAACATATGCTTGAATCTAACGTTTTCTATTCCTCTTTATTTGCTTTAACTAGCTCTATTGTTTTTTTCCTGAATTCCTTCTGCTTATAGACTTATTGAGTCCTATCATTTATAATCTTTTCCTCCAACTGCAACTGTGCTTTTCTCAGTCTCCCTCATTCTCTCTCATTTTCTGCATCTCATACATCAAAAAGATCACCTGGGAGCCAGTTGGAAAGTAACAGTAAAAGCAGCAAAGCTTTGTAATCCAGGAAACTAAAATAAGCAAAATGACCCTGCACAAACCTGACAGCAAGCACGAGAACTACTAACAGCATTTAAAAATGCAAGTTGCCAGAGCATGCCATTTTCATGCTGCTGCTTATCTTTCAACCCGCTAAAAAGCAAATAGGACAAAGTCCCAGAATAAAATAAGCAAGGTAAAATTAGCAATGAAAGCTTAAAATGGGAGGGTGAATTCTTCAATCTAAACAACATTTGCTGTCATTTCTGATTTTCCAGTGTACACACATCTAAAAACACTGAAGTGAGAAAATAACCAGACACAGTAAGGCAAAAATTCATCTTGGTTTGAAACAAGGGATGGTTCCTGCAGTGAGAACCAGTTGATAGAAATTACAGCTGGGTGGCAGAGCCGGTAAAGTTTCAATGTACTGATTAAAAAAAGTAAGAGTCATTAGAAAATGCTGGCTACCATATAGCAGCACTGTCTGCACACATTCAACAGGATCACAGGTTTCCTTTTTTATTATTGTGCTAACATATGCAGGTGGGAAAAATACACCAAATGAATTCAGTAACTTCAGAGTGGCTTAGAAGTAGAAATAATTTCAATTTAAAAAATAGCCCGAGGCTTGCAAAGCACAAAAATCCTATTTAGCACCGAAGGTATTGAATTCTTATTGTTAGGTTTCTGCAACCTTTTACAACAAAGAACAGATGAGCTTATCCTCCTTTCTCAAGCGATAGCAACAGTCCGTTTCTAGCTCCTCCACTCCCAATCCCCAACAATATGTCCCCGTATCTTTCCTAGGGCCACCACAATATTGTAATATACTGTAACTCACAATTCTTTAGAACGTCTAACCAATGCCTGGCTATTTAATCCCCATAACTAGAGGGGAATACATGCAGGCGTATAGTTAGGAAGTATGGCCAAGATTTTCAAAAGAGACTAGTGATCATGGTGTACAACTCATGACTCCGTACAGGGACTTAATTGTCAGAGGGAACTGAGCACTCACTCTTTGAGAATCAGGTCTCTTTAAAGTGGTTCAAGGTGGGTTCCAATAACTCAGGCACCCAAAATCACCTGTCACTTGAAAGTCTTGGCCATACTTCCAAATTTTACTAAATTGTCACTGAGCTTCGGGAAGGGTTGTCCTGAGCTGATGTTGCAGAACTGAGTAATAGAATGAACAGATGAGAATTCTCATTTCTGCAGCATCACTGCTCCATTTGCTTACTGAATGGACCTATCCCACAAACTGCATATTCAAGTGAAAAGGGGCAGGAGAGGAGGACTGACTCAGGAAGGAAACTTCTTTTTGACACTTACTTCCTTTGGTGGAAAGAAAGGATCCAGCAGAAGGTAGCTTAAGCACACCCTCTTCATTGGGCACTTCTAATTACGAGAAGGGCCTCAGATAACGTCAGATGTAGAATTCTAGCAGACTCACGAACAGGTTTGCACTTCCAACCACACAAGTAAATGCTTTATGCCACAATGATCAAACCCAGCTGGCTAAGGTTAGGTATCTAAATCCACATTTAAAAACCTAAATCATTTGACTTGATTTTCAGCTTTTGCTGAGCACCTCTGGAAACCAAGTCAAATTAGTTAAGTGCTTAAATGCAGATTTAGATACCCGCATTTGAAAATGTTGCTCTAACACTTTACTGATCAAAGCCTGTCAATACTTTTCTGCAAAAGATTTCTCTTTCTGCAACACAAGAGCTTCTTTTAAATACTTGTTTTGATTACTAACATGTGTCCTCACTTATATTTTATTTCATGGTGAAATTTAGATGCAGTTATGATTTCAAGTTTTAAAACACTGTAACAGCCGATTTGAGTGGATAAACAGACTAAGCATAGTTAAGAGTCCCACTGGGAAATTTTAAAAAGATGAATTTATTCATATGCAAACATTTGCATGTCACTCAACTCAGAAAAACTCCAGTTGCGTTGAGACCACAGAAAAAAGCCAGCTACATGAAGAAAATCTGATACTAGAGAAGTCCAAAGATTGTAAGAAAATCTATGAAAGGTAGTTATGTTTTGAAATGTTATCCTACACAAAAGTCAGTTCCCTTTCATACATATTGTTAATAGTTTTTCCTAAGTGGGAGGCTAGTTTAAATTATTAAAATCTCAGTCTGTTATGAACAACTTCTTTCTGCTTTAACCCAACAGTTGAAAGTCGTTTTGGATATCTGAATGCAAATAGCCTGTGTATCCTCTTCCAAGCAATAAACAGCCCAAGTAAAACACAGATTTTCTCACCCGGATACAGAGCCACAGTGTAAGAGTTCTAGTATAATGATACTGCATCAACTATTTAGAAAATTACAAATAAGCAGAGGAAATAATTATCTACCTAATATGCTTACTTCCAAAGTGTGTCTCATATGTAAACGGACACCTGATTATCAAACACAAAAGACCTATCTATGTTCATACGGTAAGGGTGGGATTTGCAATAGAAGCCAGTGCTGGCCTAACTCTGCCTTCACTAGAGTCAGCAGCAGAGCTCCCATCACTGGATGAAATCCTGACTCCGCTGAACTCAATGGAAGTTTTGCCACTGACATCAGTGGGGCCATGATTTCATGCATAGTCTTTAATAAGAGCAGAGTTAGGCCACCAGCAAGTGCTTTAGAAAACCCCACCCTGTCATTTTCAATATTCAGAAGACGAAGAATGAAAAAGTTGTGGCTCTCAGTCACATTACTTCAGCCATGTTGCACATCCCATTTCTTTCATGGTGCACGTTCAACACATAGCCCCATCCTGGCTTGACCACACACCAGGGTTTCAGCCCCAAAGCACCACTTCAAAACCTAAGGCTTATCTACACTAAAGGGAAAAGCTGATCTAAGCTATGCAATTTGAGTTACGTGAATATCGTAACCCAAATCGACGTAGCTTAGACAAACTTACCATGGGGTCCACACTATGCAATGTCAACGGGAGATGCTCTCCCATTGACTCCCCCTACTAGTCTCGATCCAGTGGAGTACAGGAGTCGATGGAAGAGCAATCTGCGATCAATTACATTGACTGTTAAACTGTTAAATCAACCGCCAATACATCAATCACTGTTCATGTATCAGGTAAGTATAGATAAGCCCTAAGTGAAAAGTTCTTTGTTAGTAATTGTACAGTGCTTGAGTGGTTGCTAATGTCTACTCCCTGCCCTTGTTATCACATTA
Source organism: Gopherus evgoodei (assembly GCF_007399415.2). Lineage (NCBI taxonomy): Eukaryota > Metazoa > Chordata > Testudines > Testudinidae > Gopherus > Gopherus evgoodei. Next base: position 139,879,081 of record NC_044326.1, read on the forward strand.
GAGTAATATTTAATACAGAGAAATCCTGATTGAACAAAGAGTTACCAATCAAATCTGCAGGTTAAAGGGAAGTGGGTTAATTCCCCTGGATTGCAAGAGCAGGGTTAATCCCTTTGGAGCTGCTAAACCAACCTCCCCTGACCCTCAAAAAAAAATCACTTTAAAAGAAAAAGAAATAGGTATATTTTTCTATTTCTATTAAATGATTCTGCTGCTACTTCTACATGTGGGGCCAGGTAGGTAAAGGACTTCAGGGTCATAATCAGGGCTGTTGATTAACTGCAGTTAACTCACAAGATTAACTCAAAAAAATTAATCATGGTTAATTGTAGTTTTAATTGCACTGTTAAACAACAGAATACCAATTGGAACACAAGTATTTTTGCATGTTTGTCTACATTTTCAAATATATTTATTTCAATTACAAACACAGAATACAAAGTATACAGTGATCGATTTATATTATTTTTATTACAAATATTTGCAATGTAAAAGTGATAAACAAAAAAATAGTATTTTTCAATTCACCTCATAATAGTACTGTAGTACAATCTTTATTGTGAAAGTGCAATTTACCAATACAGATTTCTTTAAATTACATAACTGCACTCAAAAACAAAACAATGTAAAACTTTAGAGCCTATAAGTCCACTCAGTTCTCCTTCTTGGTCAGCCAACCACTAAGAGGTGCCAGAGAGGGGGCCGGTGCGGAGCCAAGAGTCTCAGGCGGTACCGGGAGGGTGGGGGTGGTCCCCAGGTTGGAGTCCGGGGGAGAGGCCGCCGACTTGGGACCTGTTGACTTGTCCCTCTGCCGAGAAGGGGAGGCTGAAGGCACCTGGGATGCTCCGGCCACCAAGCAGGTTCCCATCCGGACGGTCATCTGCAGCCACCGTGCCCACTGACACCACTGTCCTTGCCACGGTGCCCCTTGCCACTGACCGATTGGGGGGCCCGATGGTGCCGTCTGCTCCAGCTGAGCCGCACAACCTGGTGATGGGCGGCTAGGTGCCGATGCTGAGGTCACCATCGAGTGCACAGTCTCATAGAAGCGGTGAGAGCAACGGCGCCTATGACAGTGTCTTCCATGGGACCAGGACCTTGACACCAAGGACTGGTACCTGTCGGAAGTGCTGCTCCGGTACTCGCCCCGGCGCCAGGAGCTACAATGTTCCTGTGCCAGTGAATTGCGACAGGAGTCCCGAGTGCGATGCCTGGCAGAGCAGGAAATCGAGCGGGACCGTCAACGTTGATGGCATTGGGACCGGCTGCGGTAGCTGTGACGCAAAGAAGAGCATCTGCGGTGCCTGTCACGGTGCCTGCGACTGTTGCCGTGCAGCATGGAGGGGCCTCGAGATTCCCTTTCGAGTGGTGACCCAGTCAACCTGACTCGGGTAGAGGGCTGGCATGAGCTACAAGAAGACCGTGTGGAACAAGATAAGTAGCAGTCCTCGGAGCAGGAGCTGCACCATGCCGGGGAGGTCTGATGAGTGCCCAGCGGCAGCTTGCCTCCGGACTCAGGGCCTGACACCGGCAGTGCCCCAGATATCGATAAGTTCAATATGTCTCGCATGGCCTGTGCAGTCTCCGGCGTTGACGGCATCCTCACCGCAGGGGAGGCACACGCAGACGGAACTGGGCTGCTGTGCTCAACACAAATGGGAGGCCCAGGGTCCAGGGGAGATCCAGGGCTGCCCAGCTTGGGACCAGCCTCACCCCTCTCCTTTTCTTGGTGCCGCTGTGAGACGGAAGTCTTCCCTCGCTTCTTGGAAGGGGAGCGGTGCTGGCTAGTGGAGAGGACTTCGCTACACACCAAAGACACGATACCGGGCGCCGAGTCCACTTGGCGTGCTGGGGTAGGGGCCAGCACCGATTCCATCAGGAGAGCACGAAGCCTGATGTCCCTCTCCTTCTTAGTCTGCGGCTTGAATGACCTGCAGATCTTGCAGCACTCACTCACGTGAGTTTCGCCCAAGCAGCGGAGACATGCAGCGTGCGGATCACTTCCGGGCATAGAATGGCGACAGGAGTTGCACAACTTGAAGCCTGGGGCACAGGGCATGCCCCGAGCCCACTCTAACTACTTGAAAAACTACTAAAAGTAACAGTACCACTAAGGTCAACTAGAGAAACTGCAGCAAGGCTGGAGCAAGACGTTCCGACTACCTTCACCGGTGGCAAGAAGGAACTGAGGGTTCGGGGAGCACGCGGCTCCCCTTATAGCACAATATAGAGGTGCCACTCTCGGGGTCACAGCGGTGTTCTCCCAGTACGAGTACTGCTAAGGGAAAAACTTCCGGCACTGGTGCACATGGCGAGCATGCACACCTACTGTGGAATACACATGAGCAATCACTCGAAGAAGAAAAAACATTTCAACAACGTTTTTGAAAATTGAAAATTCATTGTGCTTAATGAAAAATATTGATAATGCTGATCATTTTTTACAAAAGTTTTGATTTCAAAATGAGGCCATTTTTCAATAAAAATACCCCTTTCATCTGAAAAATTTCAATCAGCTCTAAAAGTAATCTTCTGAACAGGAAAAAGATATTGAGCGTACAATGTGGAGAATCAAAGAGACTCTGAAAAACAGTAATAATGCGTGACTTCAAATATCTATATCTAAATGGATCACATGCCACACTGAGATGTGATTTAGAGAAGCAATTTACTGATAGCTTAAAGGACTGCTTCTTGTAAATAGCTAGCTCCAGCATACATACGATGAGAGGCTATTCTCAACTTAACCCAAAGTAACTATAACTGAAACACTTATAGTAGTGACCACAGTATCATTACCCTCAATATCCTCGAGAAACAAAACCAGTTATACTAAAATTAAAAAAGGTTGGGTTTTTTCCCAAACAATGAGGAAGTAAAAAATGAGGAAAGTGAACTCCACAGACACAGAATGGAGGCTCCTTAAGCATGCCACAACTGACTCAAAGAAGGTTGCATACCTCTAAAGTAAAAACAGAAGCAAGAAGGCAAGGTGAAAAAAAACATAGCATGGTTAAATGGCAAGATTACAAAGTTATCTGAGACAAACAGATATCTCTTAGCCAATGGAAATGCAGCTCAAATGAAGGCAGCAGAAAGGACTATAAATTATGGCAGACAAAATGTGAGATAAAAATTAGGAGAGGTAAGAGTGAACCTGCAGAATCAACAGCTGAAAAATATATGCCACAATTTTTTCTAAGTATATCAGAAGCAGGGAATCAGAGAGAACTGGGAATCAGCTGGACTACCAAGGAGTTAAAGGAGCAATTACAGAGGATAAGGACATTGCATAGAAGGTCATCTGGAAGATGATGTTCAGTTCTGCTAACCCTGTCTCAAAAAAGCTACAGCAGAAATAGAAGGAGTCTGGAAACAGAAAAAAAGAATGATCAGAAATGCCTGGAAAAGCTTCTGTAGGAGGAATGACTGAAAGGAGGTTTAATTAGAGAAGGAAGAGACCAGAAGCAGACAATATAATAAATAGTATAGAGAAGGTCAACTGGGGGCGATGAACATAAGAACACAAGAACGGCCATACTGGGTCAGACCAAAGGTCCATCTAGCCCAGTATCCTGTCTACTGACAGCGGCCAATGCCAGGTGCCCTAGAAGGAATAAACAGACCAGGGAATCATCAAGTGATCCATCCCCTGTCGCCCATTCCCAGCTTCTGGCAAACAGAGATGAGACTATATAATCCTACAATCCTGAAGTGGTTTGCAGTGCATAAACTTTCACTTTGTTCGTGGAATAACTGACATTTTTAGGATGTTTTAAGAGTCATAGAAAAGTATAACATTACAGGCAGGTGGAAAGGACAACTAATGGAGATACGCCGACCTGTCGTGCTGCACGTACCCTACTGCTATAAACATGGACCAAAATAATTTGTTAGAAGAAAAAAATCATGATTGACAACAAATACAATGTCTCTTTGATACTGTAAAAAGAAAGCATACCTCATCCAGCCTTCCACTTTAATGAATTGTGACTGAGGCTTGGGGCTCTGCTTTCTTTGACTAAGCCACAAGCACCAGTATCCAGTGACAGAGGAGCTGGAGGCAGGCTTCTCACCATCTGACTTGATTCATCCACCAGATTGTCTGGGGCCTCTCATTTTTTCTGCCTGCAGGAGAAACTTTCAACCCTTCCCTTCTGAGGTTTGGTACACTCATGGCTTTGCTAACGCCTTCTATTCTATTAGCAGCAGCTACGCTGCTTAGAATTGGAATATGGTAATCTAAAAAGGAGAGAGAGAAGAGTCATGAATCAAAATGGAAAAACTCCCATTCCAAATGTGCTGAGCAAAACCCCCGTTTATGAACCTCAACCAAAACACTTTCCCCTCCTTCCCAAAAATCAATTACTGCTGAAAAAGGTTTTAATTTTACAAAGAGGCAAACAGACAAAACCCAATAAACATTCCAGGATCAGAAATACTCCTGGAGCATTTAACTGTTCCCGTTGAAGCACCACGTCTCGGGTGACAGGCAAAGCGCTAGTTTACATCACTAGCTGCAACTAATTTGGTGCTTGTTTTTCCTGCAGCACAACCTACATTACCGGGGGTGGCATTAATCGCTATATCAGAGGTAGCAACAACAAAAAGCAAATGGACTGCACTGTACCAGGCCTGTCAGAGGGAATGTTTCACAAAGTGCCAGAAATATTCCCTGGAGAGCTACATTTCTATCTGATTAAAATAAAATACACATATACATAGATGCACATTACTACCCTTGCCCCCACCCCCCAAGAATCCCAGCAACAAACACGGAAACAACTGGTTAATTAAAATACAACACTCTTCAGAGGGAAGCAACCTTCACCACCAGGGTGTCTACAAAACAAAGTAGGAGGGATCCTGCACAAATATTCTACAATTAACAGCAGCTGCTCTTCAAACAACACTGCATCTCTCATTTACCTGGAGTGTTTTTTCACATCTGCGCACAGCAGTCACAGCTGCTACCTTCGCCAGGAAAAGATGCTCTCACTCTTGAAAAACACGATACGCATTACAAGCAACTCCTACACAAAATTCAGCCATATGTACAGCAGCTTCCAATTTACTGTAATGTAGCCAATTACCAGTGTTTCATTCATTATAACACGGTACCCACACAGTTTTTAATACTTTAATACCTTTTAAAAATATATTTTATGCATTCCCATGGCCTATTCATTGTAATAACAGCAGGTACGCTAGTTGGTTTCTCTACTCACAGTACATTTAAAATGACCAAGTATGGTTTCTAATAATTTAACATACATGCTTTTAAAGCCATTCATAAAGCTAGTTAACTGCCTGTTACTCCATGGAAAAACTACTGCAGCCCACACATATCTGATGCCTATAAAGCTTCACATCATCTGCCAATAACATCACCAGAGATTTAAATCCTCATCGCCTAACAGTGCAACACCTGCCCTCAAAACGTTTGACAGAGACTCAAGCTAATGGACAGAAATGCAGGGGAAGCTTTCTGTGTTATAAGGCTCAGATCTGTCACAGAGAATTCCCTAATCACAGTTTCATGATACAACATTTTTATGTCAGTAAATTACAACAATAAAAAGGTCGGTTCATAACAGATTCACCTGGGTAGAGGTAAATATTGGTCTGAAATGAGAGGCCTCTTGACTTACAGAGAGCCCTGAGAGCAATGAGGACACTCCTCATTCTTGGGTCAACTAACTGAACATCCTCCAGGCATTAATCCCACAGGTGACATTTCCAGCGAAGTCAAGGCTAAGCCAAGACTGCAGGATCTGGCCCACAGTCACAGAAAGAACATCAATTCCACAACTCAAAGAGACAGCTATCAGGGTGTCCCACGAAGAATAAATTTGTAGTGCACAATCCCAGGGTGATTTCAGCTTTAAACTGACACCTCATCTGCAAAAAGGAACATTCTCAAAGGAGAGCTTCAAGTTTTCTTCTCTCCCACTCACCAGCAACAAGTAGTAAACATTTGCCAGCAAGTGGAGGGTCCTAATTCATCAGCTTCTACAGAATTTCAGCTTCTAGCTTTTAGAGGGCCAAAGAACTCACTCTGATCCTACTCACACCAGCATAAGGCGGTGATAACTCCACTGAAGTCAACAGAGCAAGAAGCCTGAAACTGATGCAAATGAGAAGGGAACCAGGCCTCAAGTTTTCAGCTCTTATATTTGCAAATGCAGCCCTGAAGATGGGAACCGATGCAGTGCTATGTTCCTAACTCTGCAAGCAGACAGCTCTCCCATCTCTACTGATGCACAGAACTTTGCCAAGCAGCTACAGTGGGGGGTGGGAGACACCTCCTCCATGCTATTCAAAACATGGTGGACAGCAATGAATCTTACAAGGCTCAGTTTCAGTCTGCTGTTGCTTGTTATGAATAGATGCAAGGGAAGGCACTGCTGGTAACATTCCTAGGGAGAAGGATCCAAAGGCTGGAAGTAGGTTAAAATCACAGCAGTCAAATCACCAAAAAGGGGGAGATCTGTGGACCCATTTCCACGCTAACTAGGATGGGGTGGGGAAAAGAGGACAACCCTTTCTCCTTTCTAGCTGCAGGGAAGGCTAAAGGGAACTGCAAATGAATCACACACTTAAACCCTACAGGCTAATATGAAACATGCAGGGCTGAGCAGGGTCCAGGAAAAGCATCCTAGTAGGAGTCCAAGCAAGCTCCCCTTCCCAGCAGCTGTGAGTGGGAACCAGGACTTTTGACCTCTCCGGCAGGGTTCCTCCCCCACGCACTTCATCTTTCCTATCAGCCTCTAGGTTTTAAGTTTAATCCACAGGCTACATAAAAATGCTTCTCTGTCGATCTCAGACTATGCCTTACAGCAAAAGAGTCTAAGCAAAATGTATTGGACATTGCAGAGGCTGTGCAAAATGGGAACTCTGTCCTCTGGTATTTGTTGGAGCTGTAATAAAGAAAAAGGAAACTTGATATATATGCTATGGGACTGTACAACAGCCAGGCAGCTGTGGGAAGAAGCTAAGGAAATGAGTGAAAACAGCGTTTGGCTTTAAATTTTTCTATAAATTTGACAAAATTTGGACTCCATTTCTTGATACATTTAGATGAAAAATGCTGAGACGGCTGAAATAATGTCGGACTTCTATTCTTGCTGACCACTCCACTCTTTCCCTCCTTTACATGCTAGCCTTTTTTGCCTACTTATATATGTAATTTCTTTTCTGGTTACCTCCCAACATGTTATGACTGTGTTATATTGTCTAATTTTGTATTATCTAGTCTTGTAACATTGACATGTTGTGTAATTATATAATTTTATTGGCTATCCTGTTAAATATGTAGTATTCAGTTACAAGCTGTACATCATTTACCTTTTTGTATCTTTATTGTTTCTTTATGAATTTAAAAAAAAATATTACACACAAAAATCCACTGTGCTACTAGGTCTGGGCAATAGTGTTGTTTTTACAAAGACAGTCACCATTAGCAGATGGGCATGTAGGGACTAGGCTCCAGTGGGAGGCTCCAAAAGCATTGTGGGATGCCTATGAGGGTTCTGGAGGAGTGTAGGCCAGTGGGAAACTCACTACCCTCTGATAGGGTGCAGGGTGCTTTACCTTAGTGTCTAGCAGCCCTTCATAGGGACAGACTCATGCTGGCCTTACATGCCCTGTGCGGAGGAGGGGTGGCAATTTTTTGTCAAGGTCCAAATTTCTTGGTCAAGGTCTAGTCAACCAGAGACTTTAGAGAAAATAATAAATAGTAAGCAAATAAAAAGACCTGGGGGGTCTGTTTAAAAGCATCTGGCAGTCCAGATTTTGCCCAGGGGCCACCTATTGGCTACTCCTGCCCCATAGGATTTGCAACCATGCCTAAGTCAGACTATTTTTTGACACACACACAAAAACGCTTTTTGACCAAAATGAATTTTTTCTTCCCAAAGAAGTTTTAGTTTTCAGTCAAAATTTTTCAGTTTTAAATTGTTTTCACCTAAAACTGAAAAAAAAAGTGGTTTTCAGTTTTTCATTTAAAAAACTGAAAAAATTAATGGGCTATTATAAAAAGAATGAGAAAAACATTTGGTACTTTTCAAACAGCGCCTGCTCCAAGAGATGTGCAAATGAAATATCTCTGCCCTGTCCCCATCCCTTTTCTTGATGCAATTGGACATTCTGGGCAGTAGGATTATATACATTCTAAGAAAGACTAACTATCCATAGAGTCTTGGAACCCTTGACGTAACTCAAGAACAACACTCCAGTAAAACTAAAATGCAGCAATACTGTTCAGTGTAGAACCCATCATCAGCCCTGCCTCTCCAACAACTCCTCACCGCATAGTTCTCCCTTCATCATTTTCAAAAGCCTGGGGGGGAAGATGTACCTTGTATCATGCCCCAAAGCTTTTCAGGCAAAAGGGGAAAACAGGAGGCGTGGAGAGACAAGACACTCATGGACGAGTGGGACTCCAGGCAGACATAGGAGAGTGAGAAAATTAGTACAAGCCATGCCACGTGGTGGGCAGGTGGCACTCCATCTGCCCTGGTGGTGGCTAGGCCAGCAAGAGTTTGACAAGCCTCCTACATTTTGGTTAACAAAGCCGGATCTTAAAGCTCGGGTATTGGAGGCACCTGCGTTAAGAACCAGAAATCCCAGGTTCAGTCCCTGCTGCTGACAAGCCACACAGGTAAATCAGTGTTTCACTGGGGGCTTGGCTACACTGGAGAGTTGCAGCGCTGGTGGCGGGTTTACAGCACTGCAACTTAGTAACTGTCCACACCTGCAAGGCACATCCAGCGCTGCAACTCCCTGGCTGCACGCTGGCTGTACACCTGGTCTGCTTGGGGTGTAACGATTGCAGCGCTGGTGATGCAGAGCTGCTCATCAAGTGTGGCCACCAAAAGCGCTGTTATTGGCCTCCAGGGTATCAGGAGGTATCCCAGAATGCCTGCTCACAACAAACCAGAAGAACGGCTGAACTCCGAGCCCCCTCGAGCTGCTTCTCTAAAAAACAAACACAGCTGCTGTTTGCTGGAGCGAGCGAGCAGAGGCAGCAGGGGAATTGCTCTGGAAGCGGTGGAGGGGGTGGGGGGAGTCCGTGTTGAGCAGCTGCTTATGTGGTCTGAAGGCTATTTAGGAGTGCATAATTTGCATTTAATGAATAAGAGAGGGGTGGGGGAAGGGCTCGAAACTTTTAAATTGATTGCAGGTTGGTGATGTGTATGTTCTAGTCCTTAGAACTTGCAGCAGGGAGCTGAAAGATCCAAAAATCCACTCTCTCTCCCCCCCCCACGTTCCCCCTCACCCTCCTCTTTTGAAAAGCACCTTGCAGCCACTTGAACGCTGGGATAGCTGTCCATAATGCACCACTCTCAACAGCGCTGCAAATGCTGCAAATGTGGCCACACTGCAGCGCTGGTAGCTTTCAGTGTGGCCACACTGCAGCGCTTTCCCTACACAGCTGTACGAAGACAGCTGTAACTCCCTGCACTGTACAACTGTAAGTGTAGCCATACCCTGGGGAAATGTTTCACCAATATCTTGTGGAGGGGAATAAAGCCTTCTCTAATCTGCAATTCTTCCCCACCCCACAGCTCAGAATCACTAGGAAATGATTAGCCCATCAACTGTGCTCCATTAGAGCCTTGATAAACACAACTATTCAAGACTTAAAAATGATAACAGGTAACCACATATGCCTGATGTTAAAGAAAAATCATTGTTGTGTGCTAGAACAATTTTTTCACCAAGAATACTAATTCCATCCGCAGGCACCTAGCCTTGCAACGCTGTCACAGGTAAGGGTGTCTAATAAGCATGATCTATACACTCAGCACGGTTCCCCATCTCGTTCCATCTTTTTCAGTCTCTATTATATTTTGGCTTATGTACGCCTGGCCTCTTCCATGCATCTGAGGCCAAGGGAGGCCTGTATTGACCTGTACAACTCTGTAGTTTATACAGATGAAGAACACAGAAAATTTACACCGTGTGACCTGCTTATAAACACACTGTGTGCTGATACACCATTAGTTTGGTCCAAAGTACAGGTCCTAATCATTTACTGCATTCTGGCCCTGAGCCAGCATCATGCTTAGAAACATGCACAACTTTAAGCACAGGAGCCGTCCTGTTAAAGCCATACATGTGCTTTACAAGATCAGGGCCTCAGATTGCAAGAAGAAACACAACTATTATTTCTGTTGCAATAGACCCTCCACTCAGAGTAAGGACCACCATGGATAACTTGCTATTCAAGCAGAAAAGAAAGATATGGCACTGGCTACAAACAAACAGTTTACAACCTAACATGCAGACACCTGAATGCACACAGACCATACATAAAATAATACAATTTGAGAGCAAATCACTAGTTCAATGTGATCTGAAAGCAATGCATTCTCACTTTCTTTTTTCTAGCTTGCATTTGAAAGTTAATATGTCTGAAGGTAAAATTTAACAGCATCCACTATGTGGAGCAGCTGTGATTATTATGTAATGATGGAGGTGTGGCTGCAAAGCCCAAAGGTCACCTTGCTTTTTGGAAGGTAGAGCTCCTGTCTGGCCTATTTAGTCATGAGACGTTGCAAACCATCTACATCATAGGCTGCAATTCCCACCCCTTCGCAGATGAAAGCATGCCAACTCTGAGCTCCTGCCTGCAGGGGGCAGGACAGATTGTGGCAGGCAGCAGTTTATAGGCGGCTGTTGTTGTTGCTATGTTATGCAATGTTTAAATAAAATAATATAATTGTTATAGACATGCTATCCATGCCTTACTCAAAAGAATAAGCCAAAAGTACAATTAAGTTACATTTTCTTTTTTTCTCCAATAAGTTAACGGGACCAAGAATGGGTTAGATTAGAAAGTCTCACATGGACCATACACTCAGGTTTAAACAGAAGAGTCTAATCAAGATTGTTAGAAGGGTTGCTCCTGCATTAAAATATAGAGTTAAAAATGGTAACAGCTTCTCAGGGTGGACAAATGCAAAAAAGCCTCTAGAATGTAAGACATTCCCCTGCTGTTATGAGAAATAAAGGAGAAATCAAAGACATTTTAACATTATTTCTATCACTTGGCTGATGCATCCAAATCCATCCGTAATTGAAAAGCAAACTGCAGCTTTACCTTGTTCATTTACATCAGTGTTTAAATCCAATTTTTATTTAGATGAACAAGGCAATGGCACACACGGTGTAACACTGGCTATCGCTTAAGACTTCTGGCTAGCAAGACATCTGGATCAATCTAGTTGGGATTAGTCAAGTACTGTGCAGATTACAGCAACCATAATTTGGACTCCACTTCTGTTTCACACTTACATACATCTGTACAGGAGGACACTACAAACTGGAAAGAATAATCCTGCTTCACTTTGAAAATTACATTCCTCATCATGAGGGAGGAGGAGGAGGGAAGCATCACACTAACATGCTGGGGATGTTTTAGTTAGCTCTGCACTTCTTCCAACACATACTTAATAAAAAACCTAATCATATAAAGCCAGATCAGTGACTTTTTACCCATTTACACTCCTTGGCAGGGGGAGGGATAGCTCAGTGGTTTGAGCATTGGCATGCTAAACCCAGGGTTGTGAGCCCAATCCTTGGGGGGGATTTAAATGGGGATTGGTCCTGCTTTGAGCAGGATGTTGGGCTAGATGACCTCCTGAGGTCTCTCTTCCAACCCTGATATTCTATGATTCAAGCATCATCATATTACTTGATGGGATGTATTAAATACATAGCCCAAACATACATTAACATATCAGTAAATGTGCAATGGAGCTGTGTATAGTAGAACATGTGAGCAAGCTAAAACGCATAAAACTTCCATGAAGTTACGCCAGTGTAAAATAATGCCTTACAAATACATCCTGAAATTGGGCAGAATTCCAACTCCTGCTGACACTAAGAGGGTGTTTTCCCTATGTCATAACTGCAGAATGAGTCTTATAATTTGTTTGGAAAGCAAAGCCTTTAGACGTTTTTGCATTACTGAAGCATCGCTCAGACAAAATCGGTTAATTTCCTGAAATGCACATATTTACTTTAATATACACATAAAACAGAGTGAGGAGTTGTGCTGCAAACATAGAACTGACTTTTAGGCAAAGATGTGTCAAAAAGCAAAAGACAGCAACATGGCTCTGTGCTTTTAAGGACCTTATTTAATCATTTATTTATTAATAATCATTTATTATTATTAAATGCAGAAGTGGTTGTCCTGATGCTTATTATTTGGCTGAATGAGCCAAAGTGAGACTCCCCGGGCAGCTGCTGACATAATGACTGATTGTGTGGTGGAGCTGAGAATGTGAATGATGATGAATTTTGAAAGGCGCTGGAATTTGTGAATAACAAAAGTAGCTACAGTTCCGAAAATCTCACCATTTGTTCTCAGCAACAAAGGAAGACTCAAAGGCCTTTGTTTAACAAAATGATTCAAAAACCGGATAGGAGAGGAATTAAGGGTTATCTCTACTGGCATAATACAGCAAGCAGACTGTGTCCCTAAGTAGAAAGAATTGTGAATGTATTCTGGTTAACATATTGTAAGCAGAATTACTATGCTTCTGTTGCTTTTATTCCAATTGTGACACCGTTACAGGATTTCCCATGTAAGTAATTCTCAAGGTCCAGAGGGGTCTCAGACAAAATTCAGCCCTGGTGTAAAAGGGGGCACTTGACTAAAAGGGGAGTCATGCCTGCTTACTTACAAGGGGGAATTTGGTCCTTCATGAAAAAATAGTATCTACAAGGAAGAGAAAATTTAAACATCATCCCATAGGTAAGGACATTGGTTTGCTTAGATTCTTCTGGAACATAAACAATTAACGTGCAGTTATTTTTCTCCTTAAAAATTAACTGAGATTTAACATTAAAACAAACAGATTTTAAACACACTGTGATTAAACAGATGTATTGTTTTATTGCAATAGCACCTAGCAGCCCCAGTCATGGACCGCAGCCCAGTGAGCTTGGTGTCGTACACACACAGAACTGACAGTCCCTGCCCCCAAGGAGCTTGCATTTGACCATGACAAGAAACAAGCACCTTTGTTTCAGGCAGCTTATTGCAGGAGTACGCAGTAACTCAGCAAAAGATGTAAACTTGTCACAGAGTCACTCCGTACTCGCAACTGCTACCCAAATAAACAGAAACTCAAATTAAAAGACTCTGTCATGTGAGCGGTAAACGAAGACATGCTGAGGTGCAAAGAACGGGAAAGACTTCTTATTGTGAAGGCTGTCAAGCATGAGAAATTAAACACCAGCCAAAAACATTTGGGGTTTAGCATCAGAATTGTACATCATCAATTAGGAGAAGTGCAATAAAAAGAGGTTTGGTGCGGGGGGACACCAAAACACTATTAGGACCAGTTTTTCATGCGCTCAAAGATTCATATGGCATGTCTACATCACAATCAAATACGCACAGCTGATCCTGGTCAGCTGACTCGGGTTTGTGGGTCTTGGGCTGCAGTGTAGATGTCTGTGCTCCAGCTTGAGTCTGAATGTTTACACTGCAATTTTAGAGCCCCACAGAGTCTGCAGGTGCTAGGGTGACCAGTCAGCAAATGTGAAAAATCAGGGCAGGGGTAGAAGGTAATAGGAGCCTATATAAGAAAAAGACCCAAAAATCGAGATTGTCCCTATAAAGTCAGGACATTTGGTCACCTTAGCAAGCATGGGCCAGCCATGGGGTTCTTTATTGCAGGGTAGACTTACCCACAGACTTCAAGGCCAGAAAGGGCCAACACAATCATCTAGTCCAGACATGGGCAAACTCTGGCCTGAGGGCCACATCCAGCCCGTGGGACCGTCCTGCCCGGCCCCTGAGCTCCCAGACGGGGAGCCTAGTCCCCGGCCCCTCCCCTGCTGCTCCCTCTCCCCGGCAGCCACGCTGCTGCACGGGCCGTGCGCTGGCCCGCCACTCTCTCTGGGCAGCGTGGGGAGCACAGCTGGCTCTGGCTGGGTGTCACAGGGGGTGGGGAGTGGAGGGGTTGGGTAAGGGAGCAGGGAGTTCTGGGGGGCAGTCAGGGAGGAGGGGATGGTTGGATGGGATGGAGGTTCTGGGACAGCGGTCAGGGGATGGGGAACAGGGAGGGTTGGGAATGGGAGTCGTGGGGGGCCTGTCAGGGGTTGGGGATGTGGATAGGGGTCAGGAGGGCAGTCAGGGGATGGAGTGGGGAGGTTGGATAAGGGGGTGGGATCCCGGGTGGCAGTTAAGGGCAGGGGGTCCTGGGAGGGGGTTGTCAGGGGACAAGAAGCAGAGGGCAGTTGGATGGGGGGGAAATCCCAGGGGGAGCTGTCTGGGGGTGGGGGGGTGGATAGGGATCGGGGCAGTCAGGGGACAGGGAGCAGAGGGGTTGGATGGGGGCAGGGGTCCTGGGAGGGTGTGGTCAGGGGACAAGGAGCAGGGAGGTTGGATGGGTCAGGGGTTCTGAGGGGGGCAGTCCAGGAGCAGGAAGTGGGAGGAGGTGGATGGGGGAGGGGCAGGCTGTTTGGGGAGGTACAGCCTTCCCTACCTGGCCCTCCATACAGTTTGGCAACCGCAATGTGGCCCTCGGGCCAAAGAGTTTGCCCATCCCTGATCTAGTCTGACCTCCTGCACCTCACCCAGCCACTCCCACAATAGGACTGTACCCTCTGGCTGAGTTACTGCAGTCCTCAACTCTTGATTTAAAGCTCAGCTCTCCTGGTGTGCCATTAAGGCACCTAAGGGAAACGACTGTGTTTTCAAAAGGCCTCAGCACCCAGCAGATTCCATTGTTCTCAAAATGACCCTCCTCTGAAACTGTGGCTTCATTTGTGGGTGCGGAGTGCTTTGACCCAGCATGGCTTGTCTTCTACAGTTACCCCTGAAACAATTATACCGCATTATCCTCTGTAGCACAGGAGATTAGTTTGAAAACTTGGAGATGATTTCTGGATTCAGACCTAGCTATATTTCCCCTCTAGGCTTTAGAAACAAATCTTTATATAAGAACAAAGCAACAAAGCAACCTGCCTCATGATGCTCTATGATAAGAGCCTGCTCCAAAGCCCATTGAACACAATGGGAAGACTCCGACTGATTTCAACTGGTTTTGTATCAGGACTTAACAGGGAAAATACAGTCAAATGTTTCAAACGCATGTAGCTATCATGTGCTCCCCACTGCAATTAGCAACGGCTCAGGCCCATGTTGCCTTTGGTTTATATTTCACGGTTTGCCATGATACAGAAAACTCATTAACTGTAAATGCTGCAAAAGTGCTAAGGGTAAACTCCTGGCCCCCTTCAAGTCAACCGGGCTCTTTGCCATTCACTTCAAAGGGGCCAGGATTTCATTCTTGGGACAAGATTCAGCCTTGGTGTAAGAAAGTACAGTTCCCCTAACTTCAAAGTGAGCCTCATCGACTGCAGCTAGACTTGATCCTATATCCTGAAGATGATAATTATTAATTTCCTCTAACAAAACAGAGGAGTAGAAGGACGACAAGTTAGAACAGGCCATGTTGCTCAAAATGTGCAGCATTATCTAGGCAAAAAGAATCTTTAGATCCACCCTCTGTTCCCCCTGCACCAAAATCCTTCACTGCAGCCTATGCCAGCAGGCCCAAGGATAACAGCCCCACAAGGAGTGATGGTTAGGGTTAGGGTTAGGCCTTTGATGGTCCTTCACTGGGTTTGTCTGCCCTGACTACTCTGTAGAAGGTGTCTAATTCTGGCATGCAATAGCCCATATCCCATTCTCAGCCCTAGTCTACCCTGGAGGGGATTGATCTAAGATACGCAACTTCAGCTACGAGAATAGCATAGCTGAAGTCGACGTATCTCAGATCGACTTAGATCAACGGCCGCCGCTCCCCTGTCAGCTCCACTTCCACCTCTCACCCTTGTGGAGTTCCGGAGTCGACGAAGAGTGCATTCGGGGACCATTCATCACGTCTAGACGAGATGCAATACATCAATCCCCGATAGATCAATCACTACCCACCGATCCGGCGGGTAGTGTAGACATTCCCTCAGACAAACATGCTCCACTTCCCTGAATTGCAATGGAAAAGGCAGGAGCAGAAATCAGAATAGCCAACCCCAAATGTTCAAAAATCACAAGTCTGCCCCTCCCCAAAATCAGGAGATTGGCTTGAAAAATCAGGAGGTTTTTTTTTTTTAAATAAATAAATATTGGATTCTTTTTATCTATCTCCTGGCTTTTGAACCTCAGGGTACACTCACTTCACATTTTCATAGTTTTTCTCTGCAGTTATGAGGACAAGAAACTTCTTCCTTTTGTTTTTTAAATGAAAGCTGAGATTCTCATTGCAAGCCCATGATTCCAGCAGCTGGAGCTTTAAGAAAAACACTAAAAATGATGTGATTCATGACAAAAATCACAAGAGTTAGCAACGCTGAGAATTTGCCCAAAGGGTAATAGATTCAGAAACTGGATATCAAGCAGTCATACACAGCACAGAGAAAAGGCATGTAAAACTTGAGGTTTGGACAGTTTAAAAAAATATATTTTCCAGTTGTAATGTCTTTGAAATGAGGTTTAACACCTGTTTTTAATTCTGCTGCATGGCATGTCTGTTTGAACGCTTACTTTTCTAGCCTTAGCTATAATCACACAATATCATGTCTGATACTGATATTAAACTATGGAAACACCACAGTCATAGTTCACCAACCCTGAGGTTTCAAAGTAAAGCCTTCTGTTATTTACATTTGCTCAGCACTTTGTGTTTTGACATGCAGTAATCTTAGTTTACTGTTTAAAAGAAAACTCTTAATTCCAGTCCACGACCTATTATCCCCACTGTCAACCCCATTTTATCCTTTAGTCTACAGCAATGGTAATTTATGTTTCAAAATATAAGGCACGGCAGTGTCTCTAGTCTAGCTGTTGATTTCCATTTCTCATGTGTATTGAAATCTGCAGGTCTGCTGAAAGGCATATGGAGTTCTGAAAGGTTTCCTTACTCCTACTTTTGCAAGATATTTACTCAGCACAAGTAAAGCATTTGCTTTTGCTCCTCTCTCCTGACATTCCATCAACCTGAAAGACCTGTTCCTCAGCAAAGGGGTCATTCTACCTTCTGTTTCATTTCCTGTGCCTCTCAGCTAGTAGTGATCTGGTTCTGATTTTTCATCATTGCTTTCCAACACAATGCTAAGCTGTGTTACCCCCTCACATGCGGCCTCCCAAAGCTGAACAAGAACTAAAATATTTGCATTAAACACAAACCTATTTATTTTTTGGGGGGCAGGGTGAATCTTGTTATACTTGATAATATTTTGGGAGTAAAAGTGAAAATTACATACAACCACACACACACACACATATGTAAAATAAGCATTTAGTTTCAGAGAATAAAAAATGTTCAACTCGTATTTCTAATATCTCCTCTCCCTTTAGAGTTAGGAATAACAGCGCTGAAGTCAGTGACATTACAGGAATTAATTCAGGGTTGTTCTGTGCCCTGTGTGGTAAAGGAGGTCAGGCTAGATGATCACAATGGTTCATTCTAGCCTTATAATATGAATCTGACACATTACACCCATTTCACACTGCGTGAGGAAAATCAGGCACTTTGCATTTACATAGTGCTTTCCATCTTCAAAGCACTTTACAAATATTAACTAATCAATCTTCCCAATGCCACAGTGAGGTGGGTAAGGAAATAAATCCTCCTTGCAACGACAAGGAACAGAGCATGCTGGCCCAAATCAGCTGACAGTCTGACAAGGCTAAAAACTGCAGTGTAGTTGTTCAGGCTTGGGCTAGAGCCTGGTCTCTGGGACCCTCCCCACTCCTGGAGTCCCTAAGCCTCAGCCCCACGAGCCCAAGTCAGTTCACACAAGCCAGCCATGGGTGTTTAATTGCAGTATAGACATAAGTGCAGGAGGACAGTGAGGTGACTAAAACAAACAGAATCATGCCCCTGAAAACGTGGATTTTTGCTCCCTGCATTGCTACACGTTTGCCATGACATTCTGGGCAAATCATCACATTGTTCTATGCCCCTCAGGGTCTATCTATACAAGGGATTTTTGCTCTGGTGTAGCTTAGTCTCAGCCCTCGTCCAGACTAACCCGCGGCATCGGCGGGTTAAAATCGATTGCTCGGGGATCGATATATCGCGTCTAGTCTGGACGCGGTGTATCGATCCCCGAGCGCGCTTACATCGATTCCGGAACTCCATCAATCCGAACGGAGTTCCGGAATCGACACGGAGAGCCGCGGACATCGATGCGGCGCCGTCCAGACTGGTGAGTACCTCGATTTTAGAAATTCGACTTCAGCTACGTTATTCTCGTAGCTGAAGTTGCGTATCTAAAATCGATTTTAATTCCTAGTCTGGACGTGGCCTCAGGGTTAAATTGCACCCACCACTACAATCCCTGCTTTGTACTGATGCATTACATCTATCCTAGTGTTTTGCATGGCCTAACTACACCACAGCAGCCACATCGGTGCAAAAATCCCTCATGTAGACAGTCCCTGAATTCTTCCAACTATGAAAATGAGAACAATAATACTTCACCTATCAGGGGATGCTGTGAACTTTAATTCACTGATGTTTTTAGAGCAACTTGAGATCTTCAAACAGGAGGTGCTATGTAAGTGCAAAGTATTATAAAGTGACTTGTCCAAGGCCAAAGGATAAATCAGTGGCACAGCTGGGATTAGACTAGAGGAATATCTAGCTCTCACACCCATAGTAAAACTAGAGATATGTCCACAGTGCACACAACTGGCGGCAAAGGCTCTGGAAAGCAGTGGGGAAAGACTCCAGGAGCACTGAGCCTTTCCCTGCAGCTAGGAAAGGCTCTGGCAGCAGAACATTATGTTACTAACAAAAAAAAAAAAGCAGTGTAGACAGCGGGGGTACTGCTTGGGTGAGTAGAGAGTATGCAAGGTACTTACCCTAAGGTTCTGGAATGTCTTTACTCACCTAAGCAGAACCTCACTGTCTACATTGCTATTTATATTCGTGCTGGCGGGGCTAGTTACATGTGTTATCTACATGATGCCCTAAGAGCTGGGTAGTGTAGACATAATCTTCACGACACCTTGCTTCTTCAGGTCAGCCTGTGCTGCCAGCCAGTGTGGAAAGCTGCCAATCAAAACATAAGGCTACTATATTTACCAAGCCTGTTTGGAGTGAGACAAAACAGCAAGTTCTACACCAGTAACGCGTTTTGTACCATGTTAAGAAACAAGAACATATCAGCCAGGGCAGGTGCCAAGAACACGCCATGTCCAGCTAGAAAGAACACTGACATTTTCATCTTTAGCATAAGCCTTTTTGCATAGATTCTTGGAATCTCAGGGACCAGATACAAAGATTCCAACACTGCCACCTACTTCCATTGCCATCAGTGACAGGAGGCTCAACCACGAGCCAATTATGACAGAGTGATATGGTTCAAGGCAGGAAAAGGCTACTGACTTACCCATCTATATCCCCAACTGCGGCCAGGGCAAATGGCAGATAACCTGCGGTCAATATGGAACTGTCACATAAGACCTCCCTCCCAACCGGATTCCACAGCCTTCCCTCAGGGACAAATCCCTCCACAGGTCCAAGCCGTCACTTTTGGTTCAGGGACAGGCAATTCTACCTGTCAGGAAGAGTGGACCAAGCCCAAGATTTATTAAAAAGGGGGTAGGGGAGAGAGACATCTATTCGGTAACCCAGGGGCAAATCCAGGGTAGTTCCATTGGCTTTAGTAGAGTCACTCTGCATTTACTCAGTTGGATTTGAGAACAGAATTCGGCCCTGTGTTTTTTCAACTGCCTCTGATCTCAGTGGTCATTAATGTGCAGATGGACACAATAGGCCCAACCAGCATGTCCCTATGCCCTCTAAATGACCTTTAATCAGCAAGACACAATGGAACAGAACTGCTGATTCAGAGCCGTTCCTGTCTACCGTGTCAATTCGTATTTACTCCTAATAATCGATAACATCTGCTTCCTGCTCAGCCTATGTTTTCATATACAGAAGTTATCAATTCTATTTGTCAGGGCTCTGTTGGAGGACGTATACTTTTTTTTTTATTTTTTTTTGAGCAAGGCTCAGTTTAATCTGCATACTACGCTGCACAAACAGTGCTCCCTGGGAAAAGGCATTGGCGGAAATATAGATGTCTGTCATAAAGGAACAAGCTGGCAGCTTGACTTGGCAGCTTGACTTTATTATTTCAAAACACCCAGAGATGATATTTTACCTTATGTGCTAACAACCCATTAAAGTTTGTGTTGCTAACTAGAACTCTATACTGCAAACTAGAACGCTGTGCAGACTTTTCAGGGGCACTATATGGGGGTGGGGGGAGGAAGAGGAAGTCTCAATTTTTTCTCTTCCCCCCTAAAATGTTACAGCTGAATTAGAAGCCAGCCACCGAATCCCTCCCACATACACACTACCTGCTCCCTGCAAAATTACACCCAGTACTGCACTTCCCTCTCCTTGATCAAACCAGACCCACATGCACACTGCTCTCCCCCCACCATCCCCAAATCTCCTTGCTCTGTCCAGGTATCTTCACACACACTGGAATTTGTTCTTTTTTCCATGTAGACTCTTAGTTTATAATTCTCTCTCCCTCTATGCCCTCCCTTACCTTTCTGGTGTCCCCACCTTCCTCAGTGTCACCTCAGTGTTCAAGGTAGGAAACAGGTTTTGAGAAGAAGTGGAGCAACTATTCCAGCATCTTGCTTCCTTCCCCTGGAGGCTCAGCAGGGAGTGGCAGGGTGGGAAGGGGACACAGACAAAGGTTTGGTCAGGAGGACATTAGGGGAGGCTAGCAGCGGCAGGTGGGAGAGTTCCAGAGGAGAAAGAGAAGAGCATTTTCATTTTTGCCTATGCATGCACTAATGTCACACAAGGGTCAGAGTCCATCCAGCTGATTTCATGAGGGACCAGCTGGAAGTCAATCACAGCAAACGGCCCCCAAGCCTGGCTTAACCTTTCTGTGACTTTTTTTTTATTTAAATTTTCATACTTTTTCACCCAACCTGTTCAAGGGTTATTGACCCAGATCCAGTTCTCTTTACTCAGACAAACCCCCGTTTGGCTTTGAAGTAAGCAGAGGCCAGATCAAGTTCTGTGACCACTTTGCGTTCCAAATGTCAGTTTTAGCTAGTAAGGAGGCAGGGAGGAAGGGCTAGGGCAGCAGCCTCTGACTCGAAAGACTGGGCTTCAGGTCTCTGCGCTGCCTTAGGGAAGTCACTTGTGCCTCACTTTCCCCATCTATACAATGGGGATAATAGCACTGGCCTACGTCACAGGATGCTGGAAGGATAAATGCATTACAGACTGTGAGGTGCCCAGATACTGTGGTGATGGGGGACAGATAAGTACCTACATCTAGACAGATACATGATAAAAGCTCAATCACAAGGTTCTAGTGCTGGGGTCAGCAACCCTTCAGAAGTGGTGTGCCGAGTCTTCATTTATTCACTCTAATTTAAGGTTCTGCGTGCCAGTAATACATTTTAACATTTTTAGAAGGTCTATTTCTATAAGTCTAGAATATATAACTAAACTATTGTCGTATGTAAAGTAAATAAGGTTTTTAAAATGTTTAAGAAGCTTCATTTAAAATTAAATTAAAATGCAGAGCCCCCTCCAGACCAGTGGCCAGGACCCGGGCAGTGTGAGTGCCACTGAAAATCAGCACACGTGCTGCCTTCGGCACACGTGCCATAGGTCACCTACCCCTGTTCCAGTAGTTAGTTGCAATAACTGGCATAGCATAATGTGTATGATATAGTGTAATGTCTAAACAGGCCTTTAGATCTTACCGCAGTCTGACAGGAAGTGATTTACGAAGGAAGCAGGAAGGAGAGGTCTCAAATGATGATGAAACATGACAGCAAGTTTACACTACCTGCTAGCTCATGAGTGGGTACCTGCTCCCACCTGACTTGCCTGCAGGGAATGGCCCACTGTGTGATCCAATTCATTGCCTAGTCAGCAGAGGCCCCCATGACATCTGGAGAGGGGGAAATGGCCACCACATCTAGAAGGCAAAGGGGAGTGGGCACTGGGAAAGAGCCAGGAGCAGCAGGCACAGCCTGGAGCTGGCCGCACAGGGGATGTTTGGGTAGCTGGCAGCGGGGATGGGTGACAGGCCAGGAGCAGAGCGCTGGGGTGGCAGCTGTGGCAGCAGGCTCCTCACTGGAAAAAGAAAGAGGGGGCAAACAAACACAGAGTGAGGATGAGATTAGAGAACAGGAAGAATCTTGGTGGATGATAATTACTTGTTCTCTAATAAAGGAAAGTATCCCAGGCACTTTAGAGACGACCCCAGGGACAAGCCTAGCTGTGCATCACCCTGCTGGGGTGCTCCCTAGAAATCAAGATAGGAATGAATTCAACAGTTTATTGTAAGTGTCTATGAAGCCACTATCCCTAGGGCATTTGCACCCTCCTCTGCCTGCCAGCTCCAGCAATTAAACCTTTTCCTTTGAATCACAAAGGCAAGTGCTTCTTGGGAGTTCCCCAGAGAGAAACCCTACAGAACCTAAAGGCAAAAATGTCATCAGACTTAGCCTGGCGCTACTGGCTATCTGGGAAGGGTTAGGGTTAGAGTCCCCAGGGATTTGGACACCCAATTTTCATTAAAATAAATGGGAACTGGGTGTGCAAACCTCTAGGAAGCAGTAGAACTCTGAGTGATAGTGCATCACAGCATGGTAGTGTCCCCTGCAGCAGAGAGGAACAATTGCAAACAAACTAACGAGTCCTTTTTTCTTCTTGTACCTCTTCTTTTGCATTTAATGGGAGAGGAACCATGGAATTTACCATCAGCTGTAACTTACACAAGAGTACAGTAGTCTACTCACCTCGTACAGGGCCAGCTCCAGGTACCAGCTGAGCAAGCAGATGCTTGGGGCAGCCAACGATGAGGGGCGGCACATCTGGGTCTTCAGTGGCAATTCAGCGACAGGTCCCTCACTCCCTCTCGGAGTGAAGGACCGGCCGCTGAATTGCCGCCGAAGACTGAAGCGGTGGCGGTAGAGCTGCAGATCACGATCGCAGCTTCTTTTTTTTTTTTTTTTTGCTGCTTGGGGCAGCAAAACCCCTGGAGCCAGCCCTGACCTCACGCTAGGATCATGGCACATACACAAAAGTTGGATAAAAACATAAAATACTCCTTCTGGGAGGCTGCAACGTAACACTACTTTTTTTTCTTAGAATCCAGAACCCCAATACACAGAAAACAAAAGCAGAGACACCCCAAGCAGGCTGCTCCCTCAGGCAGAGGGGCACAACTCACCCCAATATACTCTAAGCCAGCTCTCTGCATACTAACTGTTCCCAGACCCAGATCATACAATATCCTACAAAGCTCCTACCCTGCAAGCCCAGGACCCGAAAACCCCTTGTAACTCATAGTGATAGCTTATAACCTGCACGCTGTCACCATGGTATATCCCATTCATTGGCAGCATGCTCCCATAGGACAGACTGGTAATTATAGCAATGACTGCATTTTAAATTCTGCCATCTCTTGCACTGCAGCTTCTTGAAAGGTGCTTCATTGTTTAAGACAGTATGATCTTCCGAGGTGGAGCACTGCTCCCAAAAGGCTCCGAATGCATCTCCAAACTAGCTTCATAAAGATTCAAATTCAGCTGCTAGGAGGTGGGTCCAGCATAATGTAGTCTCAGCTCCTTGTGACTATGTCTCCTTTAAAAGAGCCATAGCTTAAACTAATAAAAAGGAATGACGTTTCCCATGGGT
Source organism: Gopherus evgoodei (assembly GCF_007399415.2). Classification (NCBI taxonomy): domain Eukaryota; kingdom Metazoa; phylum Chordata; order Testudines; family Testudinidae; genus Gopherus; species Gopherus evgoodei. Next base: position 139,902,810 of record NC_044326.1, read on the forward strand.
AGCACAGCATCTTTTCTCATGGCCTGGCCGCCATTTTATTAGGTTGGTTACAGAACACATTCCAAGGTTTATACAGGCTCTGAGAAACAGCAACATTTGTTCAAGCATAAAACTTTCACAGAAGTAATACTACCCTAAATTACCTATCATTTCTTCAAGTGGACTGCTTTCCTTTTCCCATGATGATTTTTATGCTTGTGGTAGACATTAAAGGTAGACTTACCAGACAGGTATATTGCACTAAAATGGAAATGTCAATATAGTGAAATGGAATGTATCCCATTTAACAAGATCATTTATACCGCACAAGGCAATGACCACAAGATGCAATACGATTGTAACCTTACCTGTATGTTACTAAAAGTTTCTCCTCTAGCTGGCTCGGCAACACACGAGCACACAGTGTGATGATTATTACTATCAACTGGAACAACCACTTTTCAAGAGCTATTAACATTGAGGCGCAAGAAAAGTAAACTCTGGAAATAGCTAATTTGGCTTTTTGTATTGATATCGGGAGTAAGAAATCTGCATTATCCTTTTGCTAGTCAATTCAAAGAATGGTGAGTGGTTTAGTGACCACAGGCACGAACCACAATTCTCCAGAAGATTAAAAGGGATGAGGCATTTAAAATAAAATTTCCCTTGAGAACAAAAAATAAAATAAAATAAAATAAAAGATCTCAGCAGAAGCCTCTCTCTGACCTGGCAGGGGGAAAAATTTAATTCCATTTGAATGTCAGAAGTGGACATGCCAAATTCCTGTAAAAGATGTGTCTTGTGCAAACAGCTAGCCATGAGCTAATGAGAAATTTTAATTCTGGGCATGTGATTAGACTGAGTTTGTTCTAATCTGAAAGTGGCATATGTCTCATTTACTGCCAGTCAAATTGAATGTGCCATTCAAGGTCCTCCTCTTCAATGGGCTAGTGCCCAATGACCTCAGGAATCAGCTCTTGCTATGCAGCCCACCCCATGGACCACCATGACTCTTTGCCTGTTGGAGCACAGATGCCATTTTGCAATGCTCCCTCCAAGAATGCTCTTGGTACAGAACACATTGGAGAAGGAACTCATATCTCACTTCCTGCAAAGCATCCTGCTAGACACACCTGTTTAAACAAGGCTATCCACCAACAACTATGTGAGAGTTACATCCAGCGCAAAAGGAATCAATCAGCGTCACTCTAAGAAACCAGACGACTAGGGGGAAGAGAGTGCTACCTTTCATAGGAACTGTAATGCATTTATAATTATTGGGAGGCAGTCAGTTCACATGTGTTTGAGTTACACACTTAGGAAAAGAAAACAGTTTTTGCACATGATCTGCCCCATGTATAGGTCAAAAACAGAGGTAGAAGCCACAAGCCGAGCTTGTTCAGTGGAGGTCATGAGACTTTAGAAAATCAAACAACCTTGAAGGAAATTAATTCAGTAGTTTAAAACTTTGGAGCGTTTCATGTGTTAATATAGGAGGCTGAGAATTCCTCTGCCCAGTTTTGTGAAACACTCTTAGGATTCATTTGTTAAGGATGTTTCAGCAAAGGATACATTTGCTGAATTTAAAACATCAGAGCTTTACAACTACCAAACTACTGTTTCTCAGCTTTGGTTTTCTTTCATAGATCTTATTCAGACTCATAAAAAAAAAATTCAAGCCATATTTGAGATATAATGATTCAGTACTTTACAGTTAGGAACGTTTAAAGCCAGCACATTGAAACTTTTTTTTATTTGAATTTGCAGCTCTATTCAAAGCTCTAGCAGTTAGGAACATCATGAGGCTCTGAAAAGCTTTAGGTGTGAACTGGTGAACAGTAACTGCAGCTGCAGCTAAGTTGTCCACAGGGGAAGAGCCCAGATCCACAAAGGGATTCAGGCATTGCAGTGTTCAGAGCCAGGGGCTTGGCACCTAGCTCCCTATACAACGCATGGGGAGAGACAGGTGCCGTGAAAGGAATCCAGACAAGTCAATATGCAAGGTAGAGTGTCACGGAAAGTAGACAACAGCAGATGCCAGCGCGAGGGGTGTGTGCTAAGCCCTGCCCCGCTATGGAAATTAGGCACCTAAGTCCAGGACTGAGAGAAGTGCCTATCTCGGCTTGCAATCCACAGCTGGGAACTTCTCTACAGGAGCCATGTGCTTATGCCATTTCTTGCAAGACTGGGATGGGGAACACCTAATTCCACATAAACAGCCAAGGGAGGTGAGCGGAGGAGGCTGCCTACCTTATAACCTTTAACCCAGCAGTTAGGGATCTCACCCAGGATGTGGGAGATCCAGGTTAAACCTCCCTCCCCCATCTGATGAGGAGAAGGGAGTTGAACAGGTATTTCACGCCTCTCCGGTGAGTGCCCTAGCCACTGAAACAGGGTCATTCTTAAAAGTTAAGTATGTGCTTACATGCTTTCCTGCCCAGGGACGTGCGTAAGCGTGCCTTTAATGTTTTGCTGAATTGGAGCCTGGCTGAGGACATTTCTCGTCATTAGACTGAAGTTTCTGCAGACAGGAAGAATTTAGCTCTGAAGTTTGAAGTGCAAGGTATTTGCCATTAGTGACTCAAGCACTATCCAGTGAGATTGCATCTGACCTTTCAAACGATTTTCCTGGTTGTCATTAACTTGTCCTAGTGGACTGAGGAGATAATGGCCCCGTCACTTCACCAACCATACTTCGTTCACCATATGGACATGATCAGATATTTGCCCAAACTGCCTTTTCAATTTCATCTTTCTACTTTATTTGCACTCTGCTCAGCTCCCCTCACTCATATGATGATACAGTAAATCTTTGCTTAGGTCTACAGTTTTCTAAAACTTGTGTACAATGCATCAAGCTTGTTTGAGTAATCTATAAAAAAAGAGTGCTTACTGTCTGTGCAAGCATTTCTTATTAATCTGAACCATAAAATACAGTGTAATATTTCCATATGTTTTGCATTGAGGCTAAACCACTTAATGGTCAAATAACTCAATGGCTTATATAATTATTTGTCATTACAAAATATTGTAGCACTTTGGTTCAAATACGGTCATCAGCTAAAAGTGATCAAGGTGGTTGTGTTTTATTACCATACGCTGTTTGACTTCTAAAAAAAACAGGGAAGTTACTTTGTTGAATGCCTTCATTCTTAGGTGCTCAGCTGGACACATCTCAAAGAGAGCTGCTTTGTGGCAGGCGGATGCCACCACTCTCTGAAATCAGGCCCCTTTCAAGTACCTCAAGTTACCCATGAACCGACGTACCCAGAATCATTCATCATTTTTGACAGTTTTGGCCAATATCAATAAATATTTAGTTATGGGCATTTCTATGGGGCTTATTACCCTAGCATTTGAATTCTGTTCTCATCTTTTCTCTTCATATTCCCTTCTGGGAAGAGATCCCCCATTAAAAAAAATACATTGGGAATTTAAGTATATTATAAGCAATGAAAACCGTTACTGTAAAATGGAAGCTGAAATCCATCCCTAACTGGAAGAGGTGCTACTTGGAACCTATCTATAGTACTTTTCTGGCCCCATCACTGTTTTATCCGAGCATCTCATGATACAGATATATGGCATTTACCCGCACAACACCCCTGTGCACTGGGACAGTGCTATTATCCCCATTTTTACAGATGGTCAACTATCGTACAGAGAGACAAAGTGAGTTGCCCAAGGCCAGATACGGAGACTGTGGCAGAGAAGTAGCATCACCGTTCCTGTCTATGCATTTGCACCCGCTATAGTACTACTGGTAAATAATGACATTTCAGAATCAGCTAACACAATAATAATAATATTGGACAATGTGGTTACAGAATTATACCATACAACTACATGCAGTCCACAACATAGTTAGCTTAGCAGAGTGAAACAGAAATTAAGCAGCCCAGAGTCGATAAGGGAGATAGCCGATGGTAGTTTTTCTTGCAATTTTGCTGACAACTTTGCTGTACATGAAAAATTCCCTCAGCTAAGCTGTTCACGGCTAACTCATCAGCTAAAAGATCTCCAAACCATTCTTACAGCTCAGCCAATTGACAGAGGAGAGATCCCGCTGCAGGTGGAATCTGACACAAACAGACACCAACACTGAACAAGGTCACCAAACATAACTGGGGCTAAAATGTAACTGTACCGATTACTGAAAAATGTTCTCGTCAAAAGGTCCCCCTGAGGACTTACAGTCCTAGAAAACAAATCAAAGGGAAAGAGTCTATCCATCCGCAGGTCTAGAGGGATCAATAGAATACTTACAGCTCCTGCTCTCTTCCCCACACCTGTTAACGACCCACCTAGTTTCCCAGGTAGCTTCTTAGCTCCATGCGGCTCAGTTAATGGCACTCAGACCCCGGAAAAGTTCTCATGTGAGACATCTGGACACAGTTGTCTGAGAGTGAAGTTTAACTTCTGAATTAATTATGATGCCTTCTGCTGTAAGTCATTTTCCTCCTTTCTTTTTTACACCAAGGGGTCAGTAGACAGAGACTCTCTGTTTTTGTAGGATGGATTTTTGTATTGCTTACAAAAGCTAGTGAATAATGGCACTGGCTACAGCCAAGCATCAGTTTCAAAGTCCCCGTCTGCTTCTCTCTCCAGAGAAGATGTAGCTCTATGATAGGACCATTTTTTGTACTCCATGAGCGATTTCATTCCAATAGTCAATGAGACAGTCAATAGCTTGCTGAGATTTTACAGCTCTCAGGTTCTCCAGGAAGATCAGAGAGTGCTGAAGGGGAGAGAGGTGGCGAGCTCTCCAGTGAAACAGGACGGATGCTGTGCTGGCCCTTCTAACAGAACTTTTAAGCATCTTCTCTCTCCTCTGCAACTAGAACAGCTTCTTGTAGCTGTTTTGAAGAACGTATCAAACTGCTCTATAAGCTGGGAGGCAATTCCTCCATGACTACACGGCCAGTCATCTTCGACAACAAGCAGTGCTCCATACTGGCTGGTGAGCCACGACTGCAGTCACCAGAGATTCAGGGGGCAAGGATTCAACGCAGCATATGACAGCAGGAAGCATGTGCTTTTCTGCTGTTCCCCACAGTTCTTGAGGCAACCCTGAGTGGGGAATCCTGCTCTGCAGCACAGTTCAGTTGGATCCTGCAAAGCTAGGGCAGCCTGCGCCAATGCCTGCTCCGCTCTTGGATGAGCACTGTTTGGAGAAGGGACAAGGCTTTTCATACAAACCAAAGACATGTGGGTGGGGTTGAAGGAAGAGCCCTAGTGTTGAGAAAGGGCCTTTCCAAAGCAGTGAGCATGAAAGGTCTGTGGCCCCAACCCTGCAAACACTTACACAAATGAGAAACTTTATGCACGCGAGTAGCCCATTGACTTTAGTGTGATGACTTGTGTAAGGTTGCGTGTATTTGCAGCATTGGGAGGAATATCATGGAAACAACTTCCCTGACACTATCTCAACACTTAGCTTCTGGTCCTGACTAGAGATGGATAGTGCAGAGCGGCCAAGGAAAAGAATTTTGTTTTAATAGTTTAGCACAGCCTCTGGCCCTTCAGAAACACTTTAACAATTCAGGGCAGTTCGGATTTTATCTGAACTTGTTCCCTGAACCCTAACTTTGAGCCAGTTTGTGGATTTAAAAGGAATATCTAGAAATCTGACCAGAATATGAGTGGATTCTGTAATGAACTGGCTTCTTGGTAATACATCCACATGGCAGAAAATGGTTTAACACAGTGTGGTGGAGCAGGGCCTTAAAGAGCTATGGAAGAAGCATGACCATCTAAAGATTATAATTATATGCAAGGGGTGAAATTCTGGCCTTCCTGATGTCAGTTGAAGTCTTCACATTAATGTCAGTGGGGGCAGGATTTTATCCAAAGTGTTTAAAAGGGATTTGTGTGCATGTTCAGCAAAATAATTACTCTAAAAATTCCAGGCTCTGCTGCACAACAGTGAGCTACAGATCTTCACATTTGACTGTCTAATTTTTAAGCAGAATTTTAGACAGGAAGATAATAGACCACAAAGATAGATTTTTAGGTCATAAGGTTTGTAAAACTTTAATTGGAGAGTGTTGCACTAAAGGATTGGTGCCCACGAGACATTTATAGCTTATTAGCTCAAAGCTTTGCATGGAAACTACAAGCCAACCTTCCTATACTGTGTTATAAGAGAGCCTTGTTCTGGACACTTGTCTACCTGAATCAAACTCGACATGCACTTAAAAAGGTTCACTTTGGTCCTATGAAGAGAAAAATTATACATGAACATGCTATCCAGCTAACAAAAAATGGAGCCAGCTTTGAGGATTTATTAGCACCGAGCATCAGCTCCTGTTTGAGTAGATATCTGCTCTGTTTTCAAAACTCATGATGTAATTTAGCTTTCCACAATATAGCTTGCATTCCGCTGGAAATCAATGGCAGTTTGCTTCTTTGAAATACATTTGTAATATTACTCATGAATTCTCTGCAATCAAATTGATGAAAAGAGAGAGCTTGGAAGAGAAATCAGAAGCGCAATGAAAACTGATCATTGAACGTTTATCTAAAACTTCTGAATTGTTAAAAAGAGAATGACACTATCTGTAATGAGTGAAGTGCCAGCAGACAGGCACAAAATCCAACCTCTACACAGAGACCAGTGTGCTAGGACCAAACAGCTGCTACTCAGAGCCTATGGACTGGAATAACACCAACGCACCACTTATGCAGGGAAATACACATCAAGTGGGACCTTGCCAACTAGCTGCATGTTCACCCCTATGGTGCCCTCCACGCTGATCTGTGTAGGGCAGGAAGAGACCCACTGCCACTATAGCATGGTGATGAAGACACTTTGGGTTTCTTTTCACCAGCAGTTCACAGGCTCCCACACCAGGCTGACATATTCTTGTAAAATCTGGGCTTTGCTCCATAACTTTCTGTCTTTAGAAATATTTTTAAAGAAAGTATTTACTTACTTCTGTAGTTTTGCTTTGAAGAAGCCTGAGATAGGAACAAGACAGACCTAAAAATCTCAGTAAGATATGTTGGTGAATGGGAAATGGGATTATATTATTATTCTATGTGGTCCTATTCTTCTATGTTAAGACTAGCTATCACCATAAGAGTGCCATTCAGAAGCATGAGAGAGATGATTAAAGTGAAATGATTTTACAGATGCAGGGTTAGATTTGATGGATAAATAATTAAGCTACCTTACAAGAATCCAGAATATTTTAGCCAACAGCACTACACAGCAAACACCATTTTTTATCCTAAATTGAAGGACATTAACAAGTGCCTTAATTATCCTAATAACCAAAGAATCTCTGGAGCTAAGCATTATGTTTGCATTGTTTTCAAGCTTACATCATTATTTAGTGTGTAACATTCTTCTAACACAAAATATCAGGAAGTTCCAAACATACATCTGTGAGCACTATGAGTAAACCCACAGGCTGGATCTCACTGGTATGCTAATTCGGTTGTATTTTCAAAAGTGCTCGCCCTAAGCGTCAAATTTTCAAAACAGTTAATAGGCATAAGGAAAGACAGAAATCTCTGGGTGCTGAGTGCTTTTGAAAATCTGGCCCTAGATGTTTTTCGTGATGATCCTTTTAGATTTCATAAAGTCTGCATCTTACTTTATTGCAACCTACAGATGTGATTAATGAAGGAGGTTGGTGGAGTCACCTCTTCTCTGGACTCTCCTCTTTCATTCTATCACACTACCTAGTACTTGGGAACCAGTTAAACTGTAAAGGTTAATAATAAATAAAAAAAAAAACAAGAGAAAAATCTGTTAAATTCCCAACTCATCAGAAACCAGAGATGTTTTTCCACACATGGGTATTTCTACAGACCCAGGCCTTGCCTCACAGCTCCAACAATCTCAACTGCACATTTTAATAGCAGATTTAGGCACCAGATTAGCCTTTGCAGCAGGCCAGCTGTGAAAGCCCTGCAGAAGCTCAGTGGGCTCTTTTTCACATCAGTGTGGCCAGCAGCAATGTATTTCCCTCTGTGCAGCTCAATTTCCCCTCAGTATTTCCCTGTGTGCAGCTCAACGTTAGATCCATTTGCCTGCCAATTTATTTTGCAAAAACATAATAACTGATTTCCCAGCCTGTCTAAGGAGCGATAGTACATTCTGTATTAACTGGAAAAATGTTTCTCTTTTCCTAAATCTCCATAATTAAAACGTTGACATTACTTTAGGGAAAAGTAGCATCTCGTCCCCTGACTAATGCTCACACATGAACGGTTGGGCAGCTTCAACTTTCTGAATGAGAGACAATGGGCAGATACGGTGAAGAATGATCTTTGGTCACAGAGAAGCCAGTCTGGGTTCAGTCAAGGAAATAAGCTCACAATCATTTGGGGGCAGACTGTCAAGTGCTTAAGGGACTTTGAGGCATAAATCCCAGGGGCTTTCAGTGGGACTTGCACTCCAAAAGCCTTAGATAACATTTTTCACAAGCACTGTATTGACTTCAGAACCTAAATTCCACTGACGCGCAATGAGTCTTAGGACTTGTCTGCACTGTACGTTAGTCCACACTAAAGGAGTGGAAATTCAAATGCACACAGAGTGTTGCACACTGACTGACCCATGGGTCCCTTCCTGGCATTCACTAACAGTTCTCTAGAGTACATGAATGTAGCCCATTTCAAACAGTATTACATTAATGTGCACAGGGGGGCAGTTAGTAACATGCTAATGAGCACTAGAACATATATATATATATAAACAAACATACCTCTCTCACAGAGCTGGAACGGACCCTGAAAGGTCATTGAATCCAGCCCCCTGCCTTCACTAGCAGGACTAAGGACTGATTTTCTTGTTCCAGATCCCTAAGTGGCCCCCTCAAGGATTGAACTCACACCCCTGGGTTAAACAAGCTAATGCTCAAACAACTGAGCTATTTATATCTGAAGAATCTACCCCTCTAGTGTGGACTAACGCACAGCATAGAGAAGCGTTTAGACTCCTTAAGCCCAGACACAAATACTTTTGTGGATCTAACTCCCATTGACATTAATGGGGTTTTGGTGCCTAAATTCCTTCAAAGATCTGGGCCTAAGTCACTTTTGAAAGTTGTGTACTTAGGTGCCTAAGTCACTGAAGTGGTTTTCAAAATGTCCCTCTCCACACTCCTCATGGCAAATATTGATCATTTTACCTCCTATCATTTAGTAGTGGGGGGGAATATTTTTCCACGTCTCTAGAAACAATTCCCTTTGGGTGACTGATTTTCATAACCACAGTGAAAACAACATGATGACAGGAAATAAATAAGGACTGTCACATTAATGAAAGCAGCTCATCATGATTGTGTGTCAAATATCTAATTTTATTACTTTCTGTCACGTTTTTCGCTTACACAGTCTTGGCTGTTTCTCACTCAGAAGCAAGACATCTCATTAAGAGACAGAGCAGTTGCGGAAAGAATCAGGTTGAAACATCCTGCTTCATTACCATGACTGAAAGAATGTTCACTTGTTAAAGGTGTTTTCAAGATTATATTATGATTTTAAAAAGAGAGAGAGATGGGCACCAAGATTTCAGCATATAATATCCTTGCTCAAAGTGTCTATAAGTCCTCAGTAGCCTATGCAACACAACATACACTTTAGGGTTAGAATTCCCAGCACTGTTGAAATGAGCATGTAGAGCAGGGTATAGTCAGTATACTCTGCTCTACATTTTTCAGTGAATAGTCAATTCACCAAAGAAATGATTTTTTGGTTACTGAAACTATTCGTGAATTCACGTCAAATCCGGCAAATCATTTCAGCTGAAAAAAAAAAAGAAAAAAATCTCAAAAAAGTTTAAATGGTTCATTTTGGCCATTTCTAGTTGAATATTTCATTTCAACAATTTTGAAATGTGTTCTCTTTTGAAACAGAGCACTTCGGCTTTTTGTTTGAAAATGGTTGTTTTCCCACCAGAAGTTAGCTTTAAAAAAATTAAAAGGGTGAAAAAGCACCCCAAGATGACCCCAAGCTAAACAAAAAAGGAAAAATATTGTTTCACATCAAATTATTCAAAAAAGTTTCTTACTGGGTTGAACAAGCATTTTCACTTCAGTGTGAAAAAACAGAAAAATTCAATTTTGATTCAAACTGAACTGAACTTTTCTTTTTGGGGGGCCAGGGGGGAACGGGACGCATTTTCTATTCAGCCTTGAAAGAGAAACACAATTATTCAAGGAGCTCTACTACCACCCACCCCGCTACTGAATTTCCTTAGGTTAACTTCTTCGAAAATCTTGGTTTATGATGGGTTACATTAATAAGTTAATAGTTCAGCAGCTAACAAATTAAACAAAAACCTTTTAATTCCCCAAAACCCAGTTCAGTGGTTGTTGTTGCAGTGACTCAAAATTGATCCCTGAAGAATAAATGCTCTGTGTTCTCTAATGGCAGCAGTAAATGCTACAACTGAGCATATTTTGCCTGTTTTTAAATTCTGAGTGGGATATGCCTTTTTGGATGCATCATTGCTCTTTGCAATACTAAACCTGTAAAAACTGTTTGTCCTCCACTAGTAAAAGCCCAGATTTAGCACATATGGAAGCATACCTTGTCAGGCAGACATCTTTTTATTTCTCATTGCAAGTAAACATCTGAAATGAAAAGCAAAGGTCTGCAGGTATTTAATTATTCAGTGTAGTTCTCCATAACAGTTCAGAGGTCTCCAAGAAAGAAGACATTGTCAGAAAATGAAAACATTTTTTGTGAAAATTTTCAAATTTTTAATTTTGAAATATTCAAAATGGACTTTTTTCCAATTTGGGGGGTTTTAATAGTTTTATTGGCATTAACAATTGCATTAAAATGTTATCAAAAATTAAAAATTTCAACATTTTCCTACAAAAATTGAAAAAAATGAAAAATAGGCACAATTTTATTTTGCACTGCCAGTAATTTTTATTGAAAAATTCTGATTTTGTAAAAAAGGCCATTTTACGACAAACACCTTTTTATTCAAAAAAGCTCTACTAGAAATACAGGCTAAGCAGTTATCCTGTGTTTCTCATTATTTCTTTAATGTTGAAAATCGCTGGTTTTAAAATACAGCATGAAGTAGTACAATCATCAGAGAGCAAAAGGGCTTCACCCACAGCCCAAAAATCAAATTCTCTCTGAACATTGACTTTGATTGTTGACACAGTATATTTTCTAGCGTCTCTAAGGCCATGTCTACACTACAGCGGCTACAGATTCATAGCTCCCATCAGCTATGCCATTGTAATGCTGTAGTATAGCACTGAAGCTTCTTAGAGCAACAGAAGTGTTTTGGGTTGCCAACCCTCCAGGATTGTCCTGGAGTCTCCAGGAAATTAAAGATCAATCTATAATTAAAAATTAATTATGTCATGTGATGAAACCTCCAGGAAAATGTACAACCAAAATTGGCAACTCTAGGTTTTCCTCCCATCAATTCAACTCTCCGAGAGGCAGTAACTACCGGTAGGTTAGTGGAAAAATTCTTCGGTCAACTTTGCAGCATCTATCTTAAGGATTAGGTTGACTAAGGTGCAAAATTCTTCACAGCCCTGAGCGATTCAGTTGGGCTGATCTAATATTTAGGTGTAGACCAGGCCTTAGTAGTGTAATGTCAAATTATCTAAGTTCTGCCAGAGTCAAACAGAATAATCACTTTGGGCGGTTTAGAACGGAGACAGAAATTGAGCATGTTTTGCCCTGTTAAAATGAAGAGGGGAAAAGATTTTCTCTTATGAAATATTTACCGCTCAACCCCTGTTGCCTAAGGTCAAATGTCATTGCTTTACTAACATTTTCTACTTTCCACTCATGTTTTATTTTTAGAGGAGGAGCTGCTATTCTTTGTAGTTTTACTGACCTTATATCAAGGGTAGACTTTTCTAATCTCTTTTTAGCTTCAAACCATTTCCGAAATGGAAACACACAGCTGTTCAAGGTTGGTCAGGATTTTTAAACTTTGTTTTGTATCATGCACTGCAGCTTTGTTCAGTGCCTTTTAGGGTTGTATCACAGTCACATCTTTCTTATGCATGCTCTAGCCTTTCCCTCTTACCAATACAAGCTATGTGCCTACTGTACCTTCTCCCAAATTAAGAGCTCACCAATATCAGCCTCTGCAAAGAACAGATCAGTGACAACATTTCGATTCATTCACCCATAGATTATTGTTGCATAAGCAATGAACAGAACTAAGTGTTGGAAATCTTTTTCTTGGAAAGGAGAGGGTATTGGATAGAACTACTGCTTTACCTCTGTCTTGCATAAACCACAGCTGGTTTGCAAAAAACAATGCTTATCTACCTTTAGGACGGACAACACGTGAACTGCTGGACTGATAAGTAAGCATGGCACAACACCTTACATTCTCACATGCAGCATTTAGAGAAAAATAGCATGCCATATTCTAACTGTAGAGCTGGGCACACTTCAGAAAGCATGCCACTAAACCTTCAGAGGATGGAGTAGACTCCAGTGATTTTCTAACCCCCCAGTCTAGATCTGCTAAAGAGGAATTTGCTGCAGTGCAGCTACTAATACTTGGGAAATGCGGAAGTTGGGTTTAGTGGGCAAAATTCTGACTTCGGATGCTCCTGAACCACTGGGGATAGAGTATGTGCAGTTGAGGCATGAATATGTCCCATTGGGAAGAAATGACAGACTGAGCAGAAGGTTGAAGCGTGGCTATATCTCCCCATATCAACCTTGTGTTTCTATCCAAAGTCAAAGTACTCGGCATGGAGAATGAAACCTTCCCCATGGCCTGGAACAGAAAGATGGGCATGAACAGCAAAATTACTGTCCCCAAACAGAAAAAATCTGACTGTCCCACATTAATTTAGTCAGCACAGATTACAGAGAATGCTATAGCAAAGTTAACTGAACACTCTGTGAAAGCCACTACGGCTGGGCTGATCACCAAGAAAATTAAACTGACTGATCTCTTCACATTTGGATTAAAATGCAGTCACTTTGACAAGCTCATGAGGTAGAAGATCTCATTTCCAGAAAGTCTTAGGAGACAGCTGGAACAGAAATATAACATACAGCAGTCTCAGTCAACAAAATGATTGCAAAATTACTTCACAGCAGACTTTCACTACTGCAAATCCAGTTATTTTGAGTAATTTTGGTCTTTTTAAAAAGATACCAACTACTCGAGATTGAACAAACGTAACAAGGTTGATAAGTGATCAGGACAATTTTTCCTATTTGTAAAATAACATTCATACACAATGGCTTTGATACTCATCAATTTGAGAGGCACTCTTCAAGCACTGCCCACCCGCCAGCCGGGAGCAAAAGCTTTATTTGCCAAGCCAAATGTATCTTTAAGCCTTGACACATTGACTTCTGCAGATTTAAAACATTAAATCCATTGCGGCAGCTCAGGAGTTCAAAGGAGAGAAAAAGCAAAAGCGGAAAACACAATCACCTCTGTCGGAAGCCCTGAATACTGAGAACCCCCGCGTACAGCTGCGGGAAATCAGCCCCACTCCCCCTTAGCCACCAACATGCAGCCATAGAATGCAGAAGGCTCACTGCGGCAGGGGCCATCTTTTTGTTGTGTGTTTGTACAGTGCCTAGCACCCTGCGGGTCTGGTCCATGACTGGGACTGCTCAATGATTAATAAATAATCACAGAAAGAATCCCGCATCAGGGAGAGAAATTTAAAACCGCAAACAAACGCACATGAGCAAAAGTTATTAAATAATGCGTGAAGGACACAAAAGCTGGCAACAGCATCAGCTGCAGTAACACGTCACATATCATATCCAAAAGCCATGCTGCACTAGTCTGGACTCTATCTGTCCAAGGGGCCTCGCTGATCTCAGGGTCCCCGGAGAATCCTGCTGAAATTCAGAGGGTTCCATCAGCTGTAGGTTTCCCCCACCTGGAAACAGTTGCTTTAGATTCCAGTTTATGATTTCCACACAGTACAAATAAGGCATGTAATTTCCTGAAACTCTCAGTCCTGTTCTGGTAATACTTAATTGCCTGTTTGACATCAAAGGTGTGCAGCTGGACCTCTTTGAGATGACATGGACACAGATAAAATAAGGAGAGCAAGGCTTTGATTCCAACAAAAGGCAGAATTGATTTTGAGAGCTGGCTTTGCTGCTGAGCATAAAAACACCCTGACGGTGATCCTAGGAAGAGGCTTTGGGATGGCTCACCTTCCCCGGGCACTTATACTCCTGGAAGATGGAACAGCAACTAGAAAGGCCACTTTTAAACACACAAGTTAGGAAATGTGCAGATTCCTGCCAAGCACCCAAATAGGGGTTTAGAAAGAGCTTCTAGGACCATCCTGCAAAACTATTCTGCTAAGTCAGCATGGTACTGCTAAAAAACCCAAAACAAAACTAGTGCAGTGAGTGATCCTATTGTTACTAAAATCACAGTGACAGGAGCACTCAGAGCCTCAGTCACAAGAGCATCCCATTGTGTTAATAAGCAGCATACCAGCATAGCCTCTAACCCTGCAGAGTGAAGCTGAACAGAACCATTGCTTTCAATGGGATTATTCCTAAGGAGCAAAGCTAGCACATGCAAAAAGTCTTGGCAGAGTGGGAGCTTCTGAAAGAAATGGTCCCCTGCTCCCAGAAGTTTACAATCTAATTCTATGACGAGATGCAATGAGTGGGTATAACACACACAAAAGGGAACGGCCACAGTTACAGACGGGAGATCCTGGGTTGCTAGAGCATGAGTTGTGTATGACCCACAGAAGAACGGTCCACAGTTATGGGACATGGCAAATCTGGGTTCTGTTCCCTGTTCCACCACAGATTTCCTGCATGACCTTCGGTGAATCAGCTGGTCTCTCTGTACCCCCGTTTCCAGCCTGTATCAGGGGGATAATCAAAGGGTGTTGTGGAGATAAATCAGTTAAACAGACTGTGGTAATGGCAGCCATGTGAGCAGGAGCCTATTTCAATTTTTCCTCATTTTAACCTCTTTTCTTTCTTTTCCTTTTTTTTTAATAAAAATAACCCCCTGCTTTTCCTAGTTTTATGAATTTATTCCCTCTCCCCTCGCCCATCTACTTTTGTCTAATTCCAATTATTTTTAAATCTTCGCTCCTTCTGTGGTGTGTGGTGGGGTGGTCATTGGTTTGGGTTTTTTAATAACCCCCGGACTCTGTTTAATCCCAAATTTATATATATATAAACCTTTTCTATTAACCTTTTTTATTTCATAACTTCAAAAAAATAAAATCCAAACAACAATCCTAATAGACTCAGACCTCTGTTAGTCACTTTTTCTGCCACCTTTGCTCTCCTCATGGTCCAGTCACAGCCATCTTCTCCCCAGGAAGTTAAGTCCACTTTAAACAAACCATCCACAGTTAAACACTGGGGATGAACCACAAGTACCTGCCACCGCTCAGCTGCTTTTGCCTTCTAGAAAGATCTGGGACCTTTCCGAGGGATGGGCAGGGATACAGCTCCACGTAGTTAATGGCAGCAGTAACTCAGACCACACTTCCCTCATCAGCGTCTCTCTCCAAGGGCAGAGTCTGTGTATGAGGGGGAGAGATGGCCATTCCTAGTTCTTGCTCTGTCCCCTGCTGCTGTTGGCTAGAGCAGTACTGAGGCCTTTCACGGACTGATCCTTGGCCAAGCAGATCACTGCTGACCCATTTGGGTGGACAATGGTGAGGAAAGTGAGTGCATGGGCCTTGCCGCCTCAGTCTCTTTCCCCCAAAGTGTTTGGTAGGGGCCGCTCTGACTATCCCTTGCTATTGCCAGCTAATGCAGGATTGCCACGCCCAAGTGTTCAGAAATCATAAGTCAACCCCCCCCCAAATGAGACTGGTTTAAAAATCACACACGTTTGGGAGTCTTCCTATTGGCTTTCTACCTGTTCAATTGTTTTCAAGGTTTTCTCCACAACCAACAGGGCTAGAAACTTGGGGGTGGGAGAGGTTAAATGAAAGCTGAGCTTCTCGCAGGACTCCAGAAGTTGTGGGGCTTTAAGAAAAAACACTTAATATGGCAAAACTCACAACAAAATCATGCGAGTTGGCAACGCAGAGTCTAGTTTCCCACTGAAACGCTAACACATATCTTGTGCTAACCTTGTGAATCAAATGCCAGGTTCTTGATAGCAAAGTCATCCACCTGCTATTTTAATTGGTGTGAGAGAAATCTATTGCCACAAGCAGCCTGCTAGCCCATACAAGCCTAGGAATCCATACTTGCTGGAAACTCCTTCCTAAGCATCTATGGCACATCAGATAGAACTGCACACAGTATTGTCCTGATGTGAAATGTAACCTGAATTAATTAGGAATCAAATAATTAGGCAAAACACAGCTTGTAAAATTATCAAAGGACATCTAATATCTGAAGTGTACAAGATGTTACAATAAAGGCAATATTTGCATAATCTGTCAGGAGCGATACAAATAACTGAACATTTTTCTTATTAACTTTGAAATAATCTTTAAACCTATTAATATCAGTTTAGCCTCAGACCCAGGGAGGAGAAAGGTGGTCTGTTGCATGTCTGCTGATTGTAAGAAAGAGGAATCTAGCCATGCTTCTGTATACAGTGTTTCAAACAGTCAGCAGGCTCTGAAAAAAAAAAAAAACCCACCACATTACTGCTTGATGAAATTAACTAAAGATTGGACAGGACTGGAGAGCCAAAAAAAAAAACAAACCCAACCACCTGTTTTTTATATTTTTATAAGATTTAAAGAAAAACAAACACACAAAATAAATGTAATTAAGTTAAGATCAAGCTATAAATTAAGGAAGAACTTGGCAAAAAAAAGTAAACATATTCCAATTAAAGAATATCACCTGCCCAGAACAGATACTATGCTGCCATGCTAAAAAGTAATGTGCACAATACTGAAAAACTGACCCAATGTAAAAACATTCAAGACACAAACTTCTCTAAAATCAGAGTTATAATTACCAATTGTGATTTTTTGCACAACCGGAAAAACAGTTCATAAAGCAAATAAATTGGGATGGAATAACCTTGCATTCAGGAATTTCAACTGCACCGAGGTTTTGTTTAAAAAACAAACACACACAGAGGCTCACAGAACAGAGCTTGAGCCTGCAAGCAGGAAGCCCTTGGACCAAAACACAAGCCACAGAAGTAGGGCAGGGATGATCATCAGTGTAAGCCACTGGAGGCTAAAATCTAGATCTGCGGTATTGAGTATTTGCATTAGCGTATCAACAAAGATCCATTTTTCTGACTGAACAAGTAATTTAGACTGAAAAGTTTCAGAGTAGCAGCCGTGTTAGTCTCTATCCGCAAAAAGAACAGGAGTACTTGTGGCACCTTAGAGACTAACACATTTATTTCAGCATGAGCTTTCGTGCATCCGAAGTGAGCTGTAGCTCATGAAAGCTCATGCTGAAATAAATGTGTTAGTGTCTAAGGTGCCACAAGTACTCCTGTTCTTTAGACTGAAAAGTGACTCTCTGAATAGCATGGGACACATCTCATTTCTCAAGTATAGATACAAGCTTAATGCACAGGATATCAGATCAGTTCTGTAAATGCCAGATCTTGATCAATGAACAACACCAGTGGGACAGGTGGCAGGATGGCTCAGATGGCAGCAACTGTTGTCTCTGACCCCCGTGTTGACTGCAGTGCCTCCCGCTGAGGCCTGACCTCGCTGTCAATACTGACTCTGCAGCACACTATTAGAAAACAGTAAGCCATTAAAGTATCAGAGGGTAGCCGTGTTAGTCTGGATCTGAAAAAGCAGCAAAGAATCCTGTGGCACCTTATAAACTAACAGATGTTTTGGAGTATGAGCTTTCGTGTTAGTCTATAAGGTGCCACAGGACTCTTTGCTGCTAAGCCATTAAAGCGTCCATTCTTCAGACACGTTACGCCAAGGTGACTTCTCTCTTGAAGTCAAAGCTCTATTTCAGGAAAGTTTGCTAGAGAATGCTGCCAATATTCTATCAGCCAGCAAAACATCCTGATGCCTAAAGCAGCATGTAAGTTATACCTGATTCCAAGCCTGCACCTGGGTGTTCAGAAGACTATTGGGGGAAAAAAACAAAACTGAATTAGGCCTGATCCAAGAAGGAAAGTATAGCGTCATTATTGTGGCTTTTATTTCATGCAGACAGATATGATTGTTTTATATGATATGAGATAGGGAAGGGGGGAAAAAAGGCCTTGGGAGTGAACGCAGCCACACAATCCCAAATGTAACCTAAGAAACACAATCCTGACTTCAAAAATGTTATCTCTTAGGGCAAATTCTTTACAGGAATTGACAGTACTACTGCCTCTGCATCCCAGCAGCAGGCAACATGCACAGGAGCACCAGCATGCAAAGTGGTTTGTACCTCGCTCGGGCTAAAACAATGGAAGATTCTACCCCCGTACAGGCTTAAAAGTGGGTATATTAGGTGGGGGAACATCAGGGCAGTGACTCGCATTCTGTGCGGGCCCAAAGCGCTGTGCATTAAGCCTGATGAAATGTTCCAGCTTTATAGCTGAAGTAACAGTCACCACACAACAGAAGCACTGAGGGAGCTGAAATATTCCAATTTCGAAGTACTGTTTCAGTGCAACAGAGGGATAACAAGGATGCAGAAGGCTGCAGCTCAGTGCATGCATGCTCTACACGGCTCAGAGGCACGTTTTTGTTTGCAGCTTTGTTTTGACAACTTAGGAATGATTGCCTGAGCTATCCAGGTGCATCTGGAAGCTGGGGGGCGGCTGGATTTCCTCCGAACAGCATCACAGCAACTGGTAGCCAATTCCAGCCTCTGGTCTGTGGATGGAGAGGGACGGAGTGGGAAATGGATCCTGCACGCAGTAGCAGGTCCATATTTTGCATAACTGGACCCATAAAGGCTCACTTTCCCTCTATATGAGCAGCTTCTCCAGATAAACTTCAAGTCATTTAGAAGGGATTAAATAATTATTTCTATATGGCTGATCCATATGTATTTTTATCTATAGAAATGGTAGCTTGGGAGTGAAACAAAGGGTTGATGGATTTTCAGAAGGTGAGCTAGGCAACCACTTATTTTTAGTTAAGGTTTAGTAATTAGCTTTCCTGATCATCGTTCGTATCATGCCCAGGATTCCTACTTTAATAGAATGTTTACCACTTCATGTTCTGAAGATTCCCTGGTATATAATTAAGACAGAGAAATACTGCAGCCAGCAGTTGCATGAATATGATACAGTGACATACAATATCTAGCATATAGTTATGTAGTTTGTGTATATATAATCTTAATTTCTTCAAGCACCCACTCCTTCTATCCATGCTATTTATAGCTGTGGACTTCACAGCACTATATTTATGAAAACATTGTTTATATAACACTTTGCATGTTTGTTTGCGCTGCATATTTGTAATTAGCTATATGGGACATTTATTTTGTCATTGTGTTGAAAAAAATACTATAAAATGAAGCTACACATTTTTGCAATTGGCCTGCATAGTTTGTGGCCTGTTAAAAGGTTTGTTACAAATCAGCTGGGAAGTGGAGTAGGGAAGATAGGAATACGTCATTTATTAGTGTTCTGATATAATACCACCCCTCTTTTGAAGCCCTGCTCTGTCTAACAGTCTTGCTTTTGGAAAAAGACAATAACGGTATAACTGCAGAGGGTGAAAGTCTGTTCAGGAAAATATAAGATTCCTGTCAAGTGTAAGCATGATGATGTTGGTTATGCAAGATCCTGGACATAGTCAGCTGTACTCTGCATACCAATTTATATAAGAACGGACCATAATGAGTTTACAGAAAAGTTACTTTGCAAAGGTCCTTCATATACTATGCTATTAATTATATTGAAAAGAATAAAACCCGCAATCCTTATTATTACTTATTGGAGTCAGCGGAGTTCACTCATCCGTGTTTATTTAAAGTCGGGCACTAGCTCCTGATTAAAAAATATAGTATGAAGACAGAGCTGAAATGTCAGCAATCATCTCACACCTAAGCCATGGATTTAAAGAACAGAATATTAAAAAAGGACTATGAAAATTTACTTGTCTACACTTGATGTGGGCATGGCAGGAAGGGTAAATTCTAATTCAAAATTACTGCATTCATCATTTTCTCCATAAGCTTTTATCTCAAGTTGTTGTTGTTGTTTAAAGCAAGGGGCTACATCTATCCATACAACCAAAATGGGGCTCATTGTCTTGCAAATAGAATATAATCCTTCTCCTACTGAATTCACTGATATTTTCATCGATTCGCTGAAAGCAGGAGAAAGGTTAAAATATTTGAACTTCCACCTTCGTTAGGCCATGTCTTCACCACCAGAAGGGTTGTGTTTTACAGCTGGATAGCTGATGCACACTAGCTGTAGCTCACTGTAAAAACCCCTGTGCAGACAAGATTTTGTAGTTCTTCCTGTGGTGTAGCTAAGAGAGATCATCTCCAGGTAGGGTGGATAGAGAGGATTTAGCCAAACTACTTTGTGATTAAAAACTACAGGTTCATTGTCTCCACTAGGATTTTGCAGAAAGAAAGAGCTATAACATGCATTAGTTATCCCCTGTATAAAAACCCAGCGAAGACAACCTCAGAGCTTGCACCTTCAGGGCAACAGAGATCATACACATTGTCTTTGATCTCTGCTCTATGCTTCCTTCTGACGGCTGGACCTTCTCAGCTCCGGGACCCCATCCTTCCCCAAGTAGGGTTCTGATGCTGACCCAGCGAAGTCAAGTCTATATCCCTTTTTACCATCCTTTTATCTCCAGCCCTCCATTTTGGATTCCTACCACCTGCCTTGCCCAGTTCTGTTGGTCAGTTGTGTCTGTGCTGGCTGCACAACTTTCTTTTAAATATCTGGTACTGCATTCCAGATAATCCATCAGGGGATGGACACTTTAAGAAATAATAAATACATCAAATAAATAAATCTCATTTAACGTCGTAATAAAGTGAAGAAGGCCAAATGTTTTAGACAAAGTAGTTTCTCATGTCTTCTTACTCACTGTCACTATCCTCCATTTACTGGAAACTGACTGTGCTCTGCAATGAGCTATATTTCCTTGCTCAAAAGCCCACGGTATCCAGTATATTTAGTAATTTATCATAGTTTGAGTCACATATAGTTCACAAACTGGAGCTTTTAATTTAAACTCTCATTTTACTCAACAGACAAAATAAAGGTCCCAAGAAAGTATTTAGAAGAGCAATGCAACCACTTAAATAATTAACCTTCTTTTGCAGTTATTGTGATTGGCCATAGGAAGAGAGCAAAAATCAAGATGAAAGAGAAACTAACAAACTTGAGGTCCTGTCCAAATTCACTGCATTTGTTGTAGCCAATGTCTTATAGGGAATTCAATATTGCCAATCTGATATATTAAAAAATCACGAGACTGGCTTTAAAGTCAGGAGATTTTTATAAAACAACAACTTTGGTGATCTTTTTATTGATGTCATAGTCTATACGGTTCATATTTTCAAACTTTTCTCTGCAACTATGAGGGCTAGAAACTTACATTTTAAATGAAAGCTGAGATTCTCTTGTAACACACATGAATCTGGGAGCCAGGGCTTTAAGGAAAATACCAAATATTGAAAGCTTACAACAGAAATTCAGAGAGTTGGGAACACTGGAAATTTCACTTTGATCAGCAGTGCAAGTTGAAGCCTTTATCTGTAGCCTTTAGCATCATTCACACACTCTATCCCAGAGTTACATAGGATTAAAAAATATGCGGCTACACAGTAAAAGTTTGTAAGCTTTTCGGAGAGCTTTTCTTTTACCATGTATCCACAGGGAGCCCTGATCCTGGCTCGAAGCTCTGGGAACAACTGTAGTACAAATAAATAATAGTCCTGTAGATAAAAGATGTGCTTGTGGCATACCAGTGCATAGAAGATTGGTTAAATCAATAACCATAATGAGCACCACTCACAATACTATCTTTAAAGGTTAGCATTACCTTTGATAAAGCAAAGCTCTGTTGGCTGTCAGAAAGGAGGGTAAAGCTGCTCTTTAATTTTTATTCTGCTTGTAACTTGTGTCAGAGGCGCCTAGCACTTAGGATAGGTGTGTCTATTTATTTTTATATAAATCCTAAATAAACAATAAAATAGATCCCACTTTATAGCATTTTTACAACTTGCACAGAAACTTAGGGCACATGGGGCTGATTCTCAGTTACCCAGTAGTCAAATCATCTGTGAGAAGCAGGTATAAAAAACTACTAGAGTGGAATGTCAGTGCTTCTCACCCATGTGAGTCACCATGCAAGACTCTGGAGAAAAGAATCTGTCTTTTCAAAGCCTCAATCTGGAGGCAATGGTTTTAAAAACATCATTTACACAGAACTCTTTGTTTGTCACTTGCAACATAATTGCAACAAAACAATAGTATGCTTTTTCAGGGACTGATTCAAAACTTATGAAAGTCAAAGGAAAGTTTCCTGCTGACATTAATGGGTTTAGAACCAGGACCTCTGAGCCTACTTTTGTATTTATTTTTTTTTCGGGGAAGGGAGGCTTCTTTAATTTTGTAAAATAATAGTTTCACTGGATCCATGCATTAAATCTAGCAGAGTAGTTTCACCTGCAATTTTCAGGTGTCCACGTGGACGTGTGATGCTCTCATCAGTGATTCAAAAGGATAAAGTCTCCCATGAGAGATTTTACAATTTACCTTTGGAGCCATTAATACGTGATGCTGCTTTCAGTAACACTCCCTAAACTCAGGCCATGTCTACATCTAAAATTTTGCAGCGCTGGTTGTTACAGCTGTATTAGTACAGCTGTATAGGGCCAGCGCTGCAGAGTGGCCACACTTACAGCAACCAGCGCTGCAAGTGGTGTTAGATGTGGCCACACTGCAGCGCTGTTGGGCGGCTTCAAGGGGGGTTCCGGGACGAGAGAGCAAACCGGGAAAGGAAACCAGCTTCGCCGCGGTTTGCTCTCTCGGTCCCGGAGCCACCCAGCAAACCGCAGGGAAGGAGACCTGCTTGCTCGGGGTTCCGGGACCGAGAGAGCAAACCGGGAAAGGAGACCAGCTTCGCCGCGGTTTGCTCTCGCATTCCCGGAGCCACCCAGCAAACCGCAGGGAAGGAGACCTGCTTGCTCGGGGTTCCGGGACCGAGAGAGCAAACCGGGAAAGGAAACCAGCTTCGCCGCGGTTTGCTCTCTCGGTCCCGGAACCCCGAGCAAGCAGGTCTCCTTCCCTGCGGTTTGCTGGGTGGCTCCGGGACCGAGAGAGCAAACCGCGGCGTTCCCGGTTTGCTCTCTCGGTCCCGGAACCCCGAGCAAGCAGGTCTCCTTCCCTGCGGTTTGCTGGCTGGCTCCGGGACCGAGAGAGCAAACCGCGGCGTTCCCGGTTTGCTCTCTCGGTCCCGGAACCCTGAGCAAGCAGGTCTCCTTCCCTGCGGTTTGCTGGCTGGCTCCGGGACCGAGAGAGCAAACCGCGGCGTTCCCGGTTTGCTCTCTCGGTCCCGGAACCCCGAGCAAGCAGGTCTCCTTCCCTGCGGTTTGCTGGGTGGCTCCGGGAATGCGAGAGCAAACCGCGGCGAAGCTGGTCTCCTTTCCCGGTTTGCTCTCTCGGTCCCGGAACCCCGAGCAAGCAGGTCTCCTTCCCTGCGGTTTGCTGGGTGGCTCCGGGACCGAGAGAGCAAACCGCGGCGTTCCCGGTTTGCTCTCTCGGTCCCGGAACCCCGAGCAAGCAGGTCTCCTTCCCTGCGGTTTGCTGGCTGGCTCCGGGACAGAGAGAGCAAACCGCGGCGTTCCCGGTTTGCTCTCTCGGTCCCGGAACCCCGAGCAAGCAGGTCTCCTTCCCTGCGGTTTGCTGGGTGGCTCCGGGAATGCGAGAGCAAACCGCGGCGAAGCTGGTCTCCTTTCCCGGTTTGCTCTCTCGGTCCCGGAACCCCGAGCAAGCAGGTCTCCTTCCCTGCGGTTTGCTGGGTGGCTCCGGGACCGAGAGCAAACCGGGAAAGGAAACCAGCTTGATTACCAGAGGCTTCCTCCTTCCACGGAGGTCAAGAAAAGCGCTGGTAACTGTCTACATTGGATTACCAGCGCTGGATCACCAGCGCTGGATCCTCTACACCCGAGACAAAACGGGAGTACGGCCAGCGCTGCAAACAGGGAGTTGCAGCGCTGGTGGTGCCCTGCAGATGTGTACACCTTCAAAGTTGCAGCGCTGTAACTCCCTCACCAGCGCTGCAACTTTCTGATGTAGACAAGCCCTCAGCAAAGAATCCTGTAGCACCTTATAGACTAACAGACGTTTTGGAGCATGCGCTTTCGTGGGTGAACACCCACTTCGTCAGATGCATGTAATGGAAATTTCCAGGGGCAGGTATATATATGCAAGCAGGCTAGAGATAACGAGGTTAGTTCAATCAGGGAGGATGAGGCCCTGTTCTAGAAGTTGAGGTGTGAAAACCAAGGGAGGAGAAACTGCTTTTCTAGTTGTCTAGCCATTCACAGTCTTTGTTTAATCCTGAGCTGATGGTGTCAAATTTGCAGATGAACTGAAGCTCTGCAGTTTCTCTTTGAAGTCTGGTCCTGAAGTTTTTTTGCTGCAGGATGGCCACCTTAAGGTCTGCTATAGTGTGGGCAGGGAGGTTGAAGTGTTCTCCTACAGGTTTTTGTATATTGCCATTCCTAATATCTGATTTGTGTCCATTTATCCTTTTCTGCAGAGAGGATGCTCAAGCAGTGATTCCTCATCTACACTGCTATTTTCAGCAATGTAGCATCCCACTACCTCCGCGCTGCTGGAGTCTCTCTCTGCCAGGAGCAGCCACACACAGCAGAGACCATTGTGGACATAGCCTGCCTTTCGCTGCGGCGCATAGCTACACATGTAGTGCCTGTACTCTACACACCACTGTAAGTGAAGACATAGCCTACATCATGAAGTAATTGCACAAAACAAATATATTCTAATGACACAGTCTGTCTAAGGTACTTAGGTACCCCACCCGTTGATGAATATAGTTTCTGAGCACCCCACAATCTTTAATGAATTCATCTTCACAACACCTGGAAGTGCTGTTATCCCCATGTTATAGATGGGAACTGAGGCTCAGTGAGGCCAAGTGATTTGCCGAAGGTCACACAGGAAGTCTGTGGCATAGCAGGGAATTCAACCTGGGTATCCCAAGTCCCTGGCTATTATTATTTACTGTTTGTATTATCATAACACCCAGGAGTCCAGTCATGGACCAGGACTCCATTGTACAAACACAGCTGTCCCTTCCCTCTGACCACTGGGCCAATCTCTAGGGGTACAAGCTTTGAAAATAAATAATTTTCCTTTTATTTCCACCTTTATTTTGACACCGAGATCGGATCCTTGGTGGGTGTGACAAATGAAATGATAAGAGAGACTCATTGCACCCACAGTGCTGCAAACCCTCACCATTTTATCACTGACATGTCTTGCAATACCGGATGTTTCTGTTCAAACCCTACCTCATCACTGCAGAGTAAAGCTTGTACACATGACCCCTCAAGGCAAATAGCTCATAAGGCAAATAAAAAGAACCCAACATTTATCATTTCTTTAAAATCTCATGACGGTTTAAGCCAATCTCATGACTTTGGGGGACTTGACTCAGGATTCTTGAAGGCTTGGAGCTGGCATCACTGACAGAAGCTCAGTTCACTTTGTAACCTGCCCCCTGCACACGACTGGCCATCTTTGTGCTCCTTGCGTCCATGTGAACTCAAGGACAGCAGAAGGACAGCAACATGAGTCTTGCAGAAAGGGGGGCAGAGAGGTGCCAGGGCCAGGCGAGGTGACTTGTGTGTGTCGCTCTGTTACCAAATGGCAGTCAGGAGACATGTCGCAGGGACAGGGTCAAAGTACGTCAGGATACCAAGGAGTCAGAGTCAGGCACCAGGTTAGCGACATAAGGCAAGCAGCAGAGTTGGGGCCGAACCAGGGTCAGAAGCTGGAGTTCAGGGTCCACAGAAAGGCAAGGTCTGGAGTGGAAGCAAGCAGTCTGCATCACTGCTCTGACAGCTCTGCATGCATTCATATACCAGCATGACCCAATCAGTCAGCTGCGGGGGGCCATTACTCAGGCCCTGCTAGGCAGTATGTCCTGCAGCATTTAGCTTCACATGGTCCTCCAACAAAAACCCAGCCTCAGCTCCAATAGCAGCGTGGAAGCGTCAGCAGCCTAGAACCACCTCAGTCCCAGGTTCTAGTCTTGTAGCGCCTTACAAGGGAGTGGGGAGGAGATAAGACTATGGTGTCTCCCTCCACCAGCCTGCTGTGCTGGTTAGCCACTGAAGGAAGTGCGTGCTGACCTCTGGAAAGGGGATGATACCAGATACACATCAATCATGCTGGAGAGCTCCAGAAGGCAATTAAAAGCAGCAAAGAATCCTGTGGCACCTTATAGACTAACAGACGTTTTGGAGCATGAGCTTTCGTGGGTGAATACCCACTTCCTCAGATGCATATATTCACCCACGAAAGCTCATGCTCCAAAACGTCTGTTAGTCTATAAGGTGCCACAGGATTCTTTGCTGCTTTTACAGATCCAGACTAACACGGCTACCCTCTGATACAGGAGGCAATTACACTCACTGAGACAGTTCCTGGAGCCACACCTATGCAACCCAACTGAGCCCTTAATTAGAACAGTCATAGCTCTGTAGGGCCTGGACCATCCACACCAATTAACACTGGCGCAAGCGTAGTGTGCTATCCCAGAGCTGTAGTCACATGCAACAGACAGCACAGTCCTGTGCAACAGGATTGCAACACTCTCATTCTGCTGCAGCTAAGAGACCACGCTCCCTTCTCGCAGAGGAGAAGCAGAGCTTTTGCCTGAAAGGGAAAAAAATAAAATAAAAAGCAAGCTGGTGCATTTTCTGGGCTGTAGCAATTCCTGTTTAATTCCTCTAAAATCCAGTCGACTAGAATTACTGGGTTTGTCCCAAGCAGTTCTTTAAAAAGGTTACCACCAGCTTAACTGAATGAAATCAGAGTTTGCAATCGTTAACAATTCTCCAGAGTAGTACTTGTCACTAGACTGAATAAATTCAGAGTTAGCAACCAGCTACCATTGCCTATGCAGCAATAATCTTCAACACTTGCCATCTTGTGTCTGAATCCACACAGTTATGCACTCTCACAGGCAGGTCCTCATGTTCCCACTCCTCACCATTTCCCCCAAAACATCATATAGCCTTTTCTCTACTGCTTACAGTTTTTTTATTGTAAGAGGAAAGCCAGGCAATTAACCTGGACCAAATCTGCTCTAATTGGTTATAAATAAAGAAACACCAGCTTGTTTGCAAGTACAATAGCTTTGCTGTCCATTCATAATTTAGCATGTGCTACCTCACTCCTAGGAACACCTTGGTATTCAGCTACTTCCCTTTCACCGGCACCCTATTCCCTGACCTTTTTTATTTCAGAAACTGAATGGCCATTGTTAGTGTCCCTGCAGCTGGAACTGACACAGTAACACAGAGTAATACTCTCACCACATTTAACGACAACTTTTATTAGATGCTAGCGGCATGCCAGACTCTTTCTGGTGCCCTTATCTCAGAAATACATTTGCCGTCACCCAGCCACTGAGTACAAAAGCATTTACTCCTCATATTAAAACATGCTCCAGCTCTGTGTGAAACAGGGTCAAGTATTTATTATTCATTACCACTGCAGACATTTTTAGGACATTCATCACCATTTCACAAGGATGCCTTTTGCATGGTTTAAAGTTGGGCCTGTTCATTCTCTCCAATAAAATGGGACAGGTATGCTGCTAACCACATTCCTCTTTGGTCCCTAAGCACATGCGTAAGTCTTTCATTACTACAGAGTAAGGTCCTGATGCTGCGAACTGTTCAATGTTTACAAATCAACCCCTGGTGCAGAAAAACTCAGAAGTGACTCAGAAAACAGTGAAGCCATGGAGCTGCTGAGGCATCATGCTACAAGGAGGACAATCTCACTTGGCCTTCTCATGGGGAACGGGACATGGCCCTCCAATCCCACAAACATCACAAGAACCACTGGAATTTCCAAGTACATACATCTAGGATATCTGTATGGAGCGGAGGCCCCTCTGCACCAGCCTTCTCCCCACATGGCAGCATAACTTTGTTGGGAGCAGTGTTCTCACCCAAGCTGGTACTACATGAGCCCCTTCTGAGGACAGAGCATAGAGAGCAGGCTGTTACATATGTTCATGCTGACAGCTTCAATATTCATGTCTACAGAAAATTCCACTGGGTCCTCCTTAGGGGAATGATGCCTTGCAGAACAGCCATGCCCTCGCTACACCTACCATCCTCCATCCTGAAATAGGTACGTTCCCACCTTCCATCTCTCAGACCAGGTAATTAAGGGAGACTTTACTGCCATGCACACCTGAGCCTTCTCAGTTCTTAACTTGTTGTCCTTCAAAGAAGAAACCTTCCAAACTGACAATTCTCTGCCCTCTCTCCACGCCAACTGTACACTACTGATGTAGAAAGGTTTCCCAGGTTCAGATGGGGTACTGGTGTCATTGAATCTCCTTTCCCTTCTTCCACCCTGACAGGCCACTTCTGGATGGCACTGCTCTGTGCCCATTTCACAGTACCCACACTGAAAAGCAGAAAGGGCCCTCTGTGCCTTAACATCCAAACACTGGGTTGAGTCTTAGAAATCTAGTCAAACATTAGTTCGTTCTTTCTGCCGGGGCGTTGTCCTCACCTCGCACAAAGGTGACAGTCAGACTTAATCAAATGTAATGCTTACCTTAACAGATAGTACTGTGAATGGCATTCACTACAATTACTGACTTTAAAGCCTTTCATGCCTTGATGTATAAATCCTACATAAATAAGCACAATAAAATAAATCCCATTTTATAGCATTTTACAACTTTTAGCAGATGAGACCCAAATCTTGGTTACCCAATAGATTATGTGGTCAAAAATATACCTTTCCTAGTAGTGAAGACAAGGCCAGAGCTGAATAGCAGCGGTAACTTCAAAATGAAGCAAAGAGATTCATCACAGCCTAGGTCAACTTTTCACAAAGTAAGTAATTCTATCTGTACACAGTTGTTCCTTAGCAATACTGAAATGCACTTCCATGAGCGCCTGTTAACAGAAGCTGCTTTAAAAGGCAGGTGTCAGCTCTTTAGAACTATATACTTCCATGGAAACAGTCATTTTTCACCCAGGTTTGATATCCAAAGGATTTTCTTTGAGAGATGTTGCCCTCTTGGAATGCATGTTTCCAAGCCAACCTTCTGGTAAATTGGAAAAAAATGGTTCCAGTTAGGAGAAGAATCATAGCATGGGGCAACACAGCAGCTCTTCTAGTTGTGTTCTGATCTCAGTCATCTAGCCTCTGACTGGAAGGCTATTTATCTGCAGTCAGAGAAAAGGACTTCCCAATGCTGAAATAGGAACCAGAGCCTGAAAAAGGTCACTGTACTTCATGTTCAGACTGCCAGAAGCTTGCTCTGTCCACACTGAGGGCTTGTCTACATCAGAAAGTTGCAGCGCTGGTGAGGGAGTTACAGCGCTGCAACTTTGAAGGTGTACACATCTGCAGGGCACCACCAGCGCTGCAACTCCCTGTTTGCAGCGCTGGCCGTACTCCCGTTTTGTCTCGGGTGTAGAGGATCCAGCGCTGGTGATCCAGCGCTGGTAATCCAATGTAGACACTTACCAGCGCTTTTCTTGACCTCCGTGGAAGGAGGAAGCCTCTGGTAATCAAGCTGGTCTCCTTTCCCGGTTTGCTCTCTCGTTCCCGGAACCCCGAGCAAGCAGGTCTCCTTCTCTGCGGTTTGCTGGGTGGCTCCGGGAACGCGAGAGCAAACCGCGGCGAAGCTGGTCTCCTTCCCCGGTTTGCTCTCTCGTTCCCGGAACCCCAAGCAAGCAGGTCTCCTTCCCTGCGGTTTGCTGGGTGGCTCCGGGAACGCGAGAGCAAACCACGGCGAAGCTGGTCTCCTTCCCCGGTTTGCTCTCTCGTTCCCGGAACCCCGAGCAAGCAGGTCTCCTTCCCTGCGGTTTGCAGGGTGGCTCCGGGAACGCGAGAGCAAACCGCGGCGAAGCTGGTCTCCTTCCCCGGTTTGCTCTCTCGTTCCCAGAACCCCGAGCAAGCAGGTCTCCTTCCCCGCGATTTGCTGGGTGGCTCCGGGAACGCGAGAGCAAACCGCGGCGAAGCTGGTCGCCTTTCCCGGTTTGCTCTCGCGTTCCCGGAACCCCCCTTGAAGCCGCCCAACAGCGCTGCAGTGTGGCCACATCTAACACCACTTGCAGCGCTGGTTGCTGTAAGTGTGGCCACTCTGCAGCGCTGGCCCTATACAGCTGTACTAATACAGCTGTAACAACCAGCGCTGCAAAATTTTAGATGTAGACATGGCCTGAGTTCCACTTTGTCAGTAAGATGTGGTTTTAACTTTCCAAATAGCAATTTACTTTTTAAAATGTGGTAGACATTACTTAAAAAAAAATCAGACTCAATCCAGATGGCAAGTGTTCCCATCCACAAGACACCGACAAGCTCGGGCTAAAACCCAATTATCCTGAAGTCACTTCTACATGAGTTGTAACTTTCAAATGTAACCACATGGCCCAACATTTTCATGAAAAGTAAAGTCGTGGGCACAAGTAAGAAATGAGAAGTCTGTCCACCCCTATATTTGCTCAATATTTTTGCCCTCGAACCCAATTTTTGAACTTGGCTAAATAAAGCTATACATCTAATCACTGTCGAAATTACCTAAATGCAAACAGGTGCCTAAGGCCTTGTCTACATGAGAACGTTTCACTGGTTTAGATAACAGTGTGATTTTAAACCAATTTAGCAAACAAGAACAAACTCTGTGCAGACACTTTGCTTTAAGGATGGCTTATTTGGGTTTCGCTTCAATCACATAGGAAGAGGCTTAAGCTAAACAAAACAATCCACTATTTACCCAAAATGAAAGTGTCCACATGGGATGTGGCAGTAGTTTAGCTAAACATTTTTAAAAACCAATTTAAGTGAAACCGGTGCAGCTTTCTCGTGCAGACAAGGCCTAACATTAACGGCCAACTCTCCAACATGAGACTCATATTACTAGAGAAAACTTTTATCTGACTTCAACCTCAAAATTACCTGCTTGTCTTTAAAAGATCCCTAAAAGCAGAAAAAAATTGAACAATGTAGGGATAACTGACAGGCATGGCCACTAAGCCTCCACAGTAGGGCTGTACCTAAACCTGGTGTGAAACTGGGGTGTTTGTCTTTCCACTAATTTTGCTTGTACTGTTTCACATGTGTTTGGTATGCACTAAGAACTGAATGCTTTGCACCAGTTCTAACAGAAAGCTTGGAGAACTTAGCAAACGCACTGAAGTGAATGAATGAGACAGTGCTGAGTGGAGAAATGGAAGGTCTAGGTGCCCTGTAATGAACAGATGATTAAAGTGCGGTAAAAAGGTAAGTGGTATCCCTCTGTGGTGTGCTGCAGCAGACTGCAAACCAGGAATAGACAGGCAGGTGAACTGCAGCTCTTGCCTTCTGCAGATTCCAAAACACGCATGCACTGCAGCCTCCTCACCTGGGAACGGTGCACAATAATAACCCCTCAATGCGGGGTTGAAGAGATACCATATATTTAGAGTGGTTTTCAGATTTGGAGTGAGACGGCCTTGTTTAGCTTCCCCATCTCACGCAGGAAAGTGTGCAGTGACTCTCGCCAACAAGGAGCCCCAAAAACACAGCTCGAAAGGAATGCTAATAAAACAATTCTGAGCTGTCCAAATGCAGCAATGAGAGCTTTAGGAACAGAACCACACCACAGATACAACTCTCTTTTTTTTTTTTTTTTTTAAAGATTTCCTTAAGCATCATACAAGATGCATATGAGAAATGAACTGCCATCTATACGCTGTTATGGAGACTGTGTAACGGGCAGGAACTCAAAAGAGTAAAGCTTCTCAGTCTTAGATCCATGATAAAAACACAGGAATTGCCAGACTGGATTACACCCAAGGTCCATGTAGTCTTGTATCCCATCGCTGACAGTAGCCAGCACCAGATGCCTTAGAGGAAGGTGCAAGGATCCTAGTAATGAACAATGATGGGATAACTGATCCCCTATCAGTAAGTGTTTGGCTCTGACCCCAATTATCTGCACAGAGGAGCACAAAACATTGGCAGATATGAACATGATAGTGAAGACACTTTTCCTTCCCCATGCATGGCAGGCATTTTGAGAGAGAACACAGCAAACTGAACATATTTTAATGGCAAAAGAAAGCATCTCTGAGGACTGGCACAGGAAATTTGCCAACCTTTTCTATCAAGAAATTTCAACTATTTCTTCTGGGGTCTTTTTTAAGATCATTTCAGTAACATTCCTTAACAGGGATTACATTGCGTTTCAATTAATTTTGTACAGCATTATAATTAATAGCTTGGTGCTACCCTGAAAAAAATGCTAACCTGTTAACAATTCATACATGGTGCAAACAGATGAGCTCTATAACCAAGGCGGAAGAAACAAGACAAAAACATTTTGGCATTTCCTTCCAGGGCAGAGGGAGGCACTCCGTTTGGACAGTTGCTCCTTTAATGAGCAACAGGTTACAGAAGGCTCAGAGGCTAAATACCAATAAAGTCTCCCTTAAGTAACCAATACAAAAGGCTCAGGGTAGGAATATACCCTGGCATTCTGAATTATACTTATGTCCATGCATGCACACAGTACTCAGGGCTTGAAAATTTACTGGGACACATTCTCAAGCAAGTATTAATCTTAGCCCCAGGCAAAAATGCCTGAATCACCAACCCTGCATGCTTCCTTGCGGGCCTTTTTAAATTCATATTAGCAAAGCTTCATGTCCACCACTATAAAATCCAATTCCAGCCCTTCCTGTGCCCCCCCTATAAATTAATTCTCCTGCTCCCCCACTCACTTTGATAACCCTCCCAACAAATCATTCCCCACTCTGACCACCACCACCTCTGGGCAGGACTTTTTTTGCTGCCTTCCTGTGTAGGCAAAAGGTCCACTGCCCCCTCCCTCCAACTCTGCACCTTGACCCAGTTCCACCCTCCCTTCTCTTAAAGAAACAGCACTTGATTTGCTTTGCACCTTTGCTCTGCTCCCTATCTCCACTCTTTCTAGCCAGAGAAGGAGCCAGCTTCCAGGCAAGCTGGTTTTTCAATACCCAGTAAAGAAAGGAGTGTCCTAATCCAGCCCTCACTTAAATCAATGGAAGTCCTGTTGCCTTCAGTGTGAGATGATTGGGCCCATAGAGGGATATGGCCTCTGAATATCTCCAAATGATAACATTCAGATTCCTTTCGCTCTTCAGCAGGATCTAAAGCATTTGAGTATACCACAGATCCCATGGAACTGGCAGAATGCTAAGAGCGCATTCACTGAATGGCATGGTGCTGTGCAATATGAACTGAAGCCAAAAATCGGAGTGATTACAAAAGCGTTGGCTTTCATTTTTATTAATGAGACTCTGTTTTCTATCACTTTAATAGGCCACACTATGGCAAGACTGCATGAGAAAACTCTAGGGGAACTATTAGACACAGACTATCCTGTAATCTTGCTTATTCTGCAACTTGGGTGACTGTCAAGGTCAAGCAGACATGATCGAATCAACATCTTTTAAAATCTAAACCTAATAACAAAAACACAAATCTTTCTAAAACTTTGAACAATGTGACAGCAAATAACTCATGCTCCAGGAAACTCGGTCAACATCTATCGCAGAAATGAACATGTGTGTTAATCATCTGTAACTTTGTAGTGCATTAAGGCTCAGCCAGTAGGACTCTGCAAAGCGATGTGCTACCAGCAATTCCACACAACAGCTCCTGCAGAAATGATCTCTCTGAGTTTGTGATAAAGCTTCTGTCTTAGCAGTGCAGGTGCTTACAGAATAAAGGGAGAAAGGAATCTGTTTTTTCCTTCCATTCAAACAAACCCAGTTTCTTCAAGCCACAAGCAAGAAAACAGGCAACATCAACTAGTGTGGTTCACTGGATACGTTTACAGCCCATTCCTGAAACAATATATAGAGTCTATTGATGGACTTCAACATGTGACTTTTGAAATGGATTGTGGGTAAGACACTATAGTGGGCAGAGGGTGAGTCAGATTCCTTTCCCTGCGAATTTACTTTGAAAATATCTGACTCGATGCAATCTGGAGTATTTCCACTACAAAAATATTGTGCCCCATCCTCAGCAGGTGTAAACTGGCATAGATCTGTTAAAGTCAATGGGACAGATACTCAGCTGGTGTAATTCATCATAACCCTGTTTACTTCAAGGGAGCTGCACTGATATACTTCAGCCAATGATCTGGCCCATTGTCCTGAAGTATTTTTATGAGTTCCAGGACTCAGTTGTTTGATAGGAATGTCTGAACAGTCGCCATGGCAGCCGGGAAGTCACCAGAGCCTTCCCTTCCATTTGATAATGGAGTTTTAATCAGTAGTTTCTGGAAAACACCGACAGCTTCTAGCACATCATCAACTCTGTAGAGTATATTTAGGCTACTATATTTCATAAGATACCTTGACAAAGTATCAACCTTCTCTCCTTAGAGAAAACAATTTAACCCTCTTACATCAGACATGAAAAAACTTTGTGACTTCAGTTCTTTAAAACAATACATATATGTTGTGTTCTCTTAAACTAATCAGATATTCACACATTTTCTCATTTAAGAGAAGCTGACATTTACTACCAGAACCTCAGCTGGTGTAACTCAGTATAGCTCCTCTAACTTCAATGGCGCTGCAGAAGTTTACACCATCATCATTTAAAAGTGCTTTTATCTGCAACTGTTTAACTTTAAAACAGAAAATTAGGATTTATAAAAAGCAAATAGCAAAAATATAAATTTGTGATGATAGCCTTATGTTTATGGTGACAGAATGTGAAATCATAATTTCTGTTTCAAAACAGCTTCATCAGAAATGTAATTAATGACTAGACTCAGGTTTGCACTTCTGCTCTTTGAAATGTTTGACAGATTTACGCAAACTATCTGTTCTAAACTCATTTTCATTCACTATTAATTTTCCAAAATGTTCATCTTTCAGGATGAAATTCTCCAGGCTGGCTCTCTTCCCAAAGGTCTCTTTTTAGAAGAGCATCTGCAAATGCTGTTATTCTTGTGACTTTTTTGAAGCTAGACTTGTGCAGCAAAGCCAAGGGTTAGGGAAGAGCTGAAATTTAATATGGACATATCGCTCATTGAGAAGTGTCTGAGTCATCCAGTGAAAACTGGTTTTTATTCAACCCAGTTATGAGCCTTTGCTGGGAAAAATAATCCACATTTTGTGCAGGCCTGGTATGATTGCTCAGCAATATAATAAGAGAAAGTAGACTTCAATGCATTTACATGCATGGCTAACAGACACACATTTGACTCTGCCTCTGAATCATTCTGAGTCAACCAGGAGCCATTTCCAAATGTTTCTGAGAAATGCTGGGTCTGGTGAAAGGAACATACACAGGACTGAGAGCTACCCAGAAGCCCCATGCTTACCTCAGGAATCTGTAGGTTTGAGACTGGTAGAATGTCTGGCTTCTTCCCTACCCACCTCCTCAATGAAAATGCCAGGGAAACTCTTAGACCTAAAACTCATGAACTTTTGACTCCAGATGCAGGTGAGCAAGTATGCAGAATAGGGTCCTTTACAATGTAAGTTGCCACACATGGAGCAAACAAGTTACAGCAGAACCAATCTCTATACCAGTCTTTAAAATGACCAGTCAAAAGAGCCATTTTCTCAGTGGAAAAATATCACATCACCGAAGTGATGTCAATGAAGAACAGGTCAACAGCCCTTCACATTCAAATACCTTCTGTGTATTTGGCCTGGTCTACACTACACGTTTAAACCGATTTTAGCAGCGTTAAACCGATTTAACGCTGTACCCGTCCACACTATGAGGCCATTTATATCGATATAAAGGGCTCTTTACATCGGTTTCTGGGCTCCTCCCCGACGAGAGGAGCAGCGCTAATATAGGTACTACCATATCGGATTAGGGTTAGTGTGGCCGCAAATTGACGGTATTGGCCTCAGGGCGGTATCCCACAGTGCACCACTATGACCACTCTGGACAGCAATCTCAGTTCGGATGCAATGGCCAGGTAAATAGGAAAAGCCCCGCGAAATTTTGATTTTCATTTTCTGTTTGCCCAGCGTGGAGCTCTGATCAGCATGGGTGGCGATGCAGTCCCAAATCCAAAAAGAGCTCCAGCATGGACCGTACGGGAGATACCGGATCTGACCGCTGTATGGGGAGAGAAATCTGTTCTATCAGAGCTCCGTTACAGAAGACGAAATTCTAAAGCGTTTGAAAAAAAAATCTACAGGCTACACAGTGCTGTGTGACAAGCGTAACGGGAAGCCAGAGACTCCAATGGACGCTCATGGAGGGAGGGAGGGGCTACTGAGGACTCCAGCTATCCCACAGTCCACAGCAGTCTCCGAAAAGTATTTGCATTCTTGGCTGAGCTCCCAATGCCTGTAGGTTCAAACACATTGTCCAGCGTGGTTCAGGGAATAGCTCGTCAATTTACTCCTCCCCCCCCCCACGTGAAAGAAAAGGGAAAGAAATCATTTCTTGACTTCTTTCAGTGTCACCCTGTGTGTACTGAATGCTGCTGGTAGACGCGATGCTGCAGTAGTGAAGAGCAGTATCCGCTCCTCTCCCCTCCTTGGTGGCAGACGGTGCAGTAGGACTGGTAACCGTCCTTCTTATGAACCCGTGAGTGCTCCTGGCTGGCTTCAGGTGAGGCTGACCGGGGGCGCCTGGGTAAAAAAAGGAATGATTCCCGGTCATTCCCAGTAGATGGTACAGAACGGCTGGTAACTGTCCTCATCATAGCAACTGGGGGCTGAGCTCCATCAGCCCCCTCCCTTTCCTGTGTAAAGAAAAGATTCTGTCCTGCCTGGACTATCATAGCAGTGGGATGCTGGGCTCCTCTCCCTCACACCGCTTAATGTCCTGCCTGGACTGTCATAGCACCAGGACGCTGCCTCCCCCTCATTTTATCTCACTAACAAGTCACTGTTTCTTATTCCTGCATTCTTTATAACGTCATGACACAAATGGGGGGGACACTGCCACGGTAGCCCAGGAAGGTTGGGGGAGGAGGGAAGCAACGGGTGGGGTTGTTGCAGGGGCACCCCCGTGAATGGCATGTAGCTCATCATTTCTGCGGGATCTGACACAGAGCAGCTATACTCTCTGATACACTGGTTCTCTAGTACATTTGCCCCATATTCTAGGCAGGACTGACTATTTTTAGAAACCATGAAGGAGGGATTGACTCAGAGAGTCATTCCCGGTTTTGCTTTTGCGCACCCGGCCGATCTCAGCCAGGGGCACCCATGATAGCAGCAGACAGCACAGAAGGACAGATAACCGTCATCTCATTGCCAAATTACACGGGCAGCAGACGGTACAGAACGACTGGTAACCATCTCTGCTATCATGCAAAAGCAAATGAATGCTGCTGTGTAGCGCTGGAGTATCACCTCTGTCCGCGGCATCCAGTACACATACGGTGACTGTAAAAAAAAAGCTGAACGGGCTCCATGGTTGCCGTGCTATGGCGTCTGCCAGGGCAATCCAGGGAAAAAGGGCGCGAAATGATTGTCTGCCGTTGCTTTCCCGGAGAAGGAATGACTGACGACATTTACCGAGAACCACCTGCGACAATGATTTTTGCCCCATCAGCCACTGGGCTCTCAACCCAGAATTCTAAGGGGCGGGGGAGACTGTGGGAACTATGGGATAGCTATGGAATAGCTACTCACAGTGCAACGCTCCGGAAATCGACGCTAGCCTTGGACCATGGACGCACACCGCCGAATTAATGTGCTTAGTGTGGCCGCATGCACTTAACTTTATACAATCTGTTTTATAAAACCGGTTTATGTAAAATCAGAATAATCCCGTAGTGTAGACGTTCCCTTCGAAACCACTCTGCAAGGGTTTGAAGGACAAGAAGAAAGTGGTTCAATGCAGCACTCTGCAACTTATGCGCCATACCGGCTGTGATTCTGAGATGTTCCATTTTATGAGCTTCTTTATTTTATTAACTCCTTAACCTCCAGTGAGTTTGTAAAATACAGCATGTGCATATGCATATGATATGAATATGCATATAATTTCCAGTGCATGACAGAGGTCACATTTTCCATGAGGCTGAGACCTGTCCTCCCTTTTTGCATCTACAAAATCAGCCCTTTCACTTTTTCCAACTTGCAACGGAATTGTGGGTGCAAATCTAACACACCTAACTATCTGTATGTGCAAATCCTACAAAACACAATTATGCAGCCTGTATGCCTGTTGGTCAGCGCTTAAACAAGCTGTGTCATTGATGTGCACAGTTATGCGTTCAAGTATTCTAATCTGCAGGTGCGAAAACAGTCTTTGGAAAATGTATTCCTTATATCCCTATTTGGTCTGAAGTTTAATAAAGTTACTGTACAAACTATACAGTTCTGCCTGGCTCATATGATAAAAAACATAGAACAGATCTGCCAAGAGAAAGATATTTTGTAGTTGAACGAGAACGGCTACAGCTGATTGATTATAAGCTATATTCGGTACATGTTGGGTACAACCAACCAAGGAACTCTCCCTATTATTTACGGAGTGACAGATAAAGAAGTGAGGTATAGTCTGATGAACAATCTCTCTCCTAAAGCAGATTTAGACTCTATTCAGTCCCTGCTTTTTAGGGCACAGTCCTCCTTAGCTGGAATTATAAAATAAATTCCAGCACTCCAAACATTTCAAGGAGACATCATTTTTACCACTGGCTCTAGTTTTATTTTTCCCTCACTTTGAAATTGATTAGATGTGCTGCTGAAAGAAAAATTGGCTTATGTCTCTAAGAATACAAAAGCATTTTAGAAAAATGCAAGCAGTCTAATTTTAAATTCATTAAAGATTCTGTCCACATGCTTTTGGTTATTAACTATTTCATCACCGCCATATTCCACATGTTATGAAACAAATCTTGGAATACATGTTCACTGGGAAGAAGTAAAACTTAATAGACCAGGTCAAAGATTTAAAGCCAGCTTCATACATTTAATGTAGCTCATTTATCCTGAGCACAATGGCTCAGCAAAATGCTGCTGCAATCAAGTTATACAAAAGTAAAAGGAGCCACAGTGTATACAATAGATCTGCTAAAATAGGGAATGAAAAAAAATGTGTATATTTTATATTGCTCATAGGTAAAAGCTGCGAAAGTCAAGGGTGAGATTTTCAAAAGCACTCAGAGTTGTCTAACTCTGCCAGTGACGTCCATGGGAGTTAGTACAAAGCTGAGTGCTTCCGCAAATCCAACCTTAGCTCTATCACTCTGATGAAAGCATCAGAAAAACAGCCATTATGACTTCATCCATCTAATTGAAAATAACCATAGGTACATGGAACTTTGTGAATTAAGAAGCATTTCACTAGTAATGCAAGAAGAAAGAGAAGCCTTTGCTTTGAAATCTATACATCTATAGAAAAGTGACCTTACGGGCAAAAACTGTACCCTTAGGATCAGGAGGTCAAGGCCTGAAAAGCGGCAGAACTGCTGCAGCTTCATGGAGGTGTGAGGAGGACAATAGGTGCAAGATACACATGGAATCTGTACACTGCTCACATGGCAGAAAACAAGGGTTCACAGCAACGAGGGGAGCGAGGGATATGGGAGGTGGGATCACTGGAGCCAGGACTGCATGGCAGGGGGTAGAACTGATAAAAAAAAATTTCTGTGTGATAAAGTGCATCAAAACACACACCCCAAAAACAAACCTAAATATTTTGCAAACGTTCAACATTATCAGCATTTTCCATTTTTTCCCACATTTTTTTTAATAGAAAGGTTTACCTAAATCATTATCAAGAGTTTTCCATTTACCAAAAACTGCACTGGATTCCAGTGAAAACTGGATTTTGACATGCAAAATAATTCCACTAAAATCAAGGGGCAAGGGGGTTTGAATGCGTCCATTTCAAATCTTGTGAACCAAAAGTAATTTTGAAAATTGTCCTGGTATCCTCTCTCTCTATTCTGGTGCGCTCTGCTGGGAACAACTGCAGGAGGCCTGGAAGTGACCCCATTCCTTGAGAGTGGAGCTCAGCTCTGCTGCTTCACACCCTGCAGCTGGACTGTGAGTGAGGATTGCATTCCCCCAGCCTGCACATAGGTCCCCTGTGCAAACCTTGCTTTTCTGGGTTCAGTGCAAGAGGCCAAGGTCTGACCATAACCTGGTCTTTTATCTTTTTGCACAGGCGCCAACGTTGCTTAGCACCCACTGGCAGCCAACTCCCCTCCTCCCCTCCTGTGTCTCCAGTCTGCCGTGGCCCTGCCAATCAATTCCTTCCCCTCCCTCCCAGCCTCCCACCCACCGCGATCAGCTGTTCCGTGGCATGCAGTAGGCGCTGGAGGGAGGAGGAGGAGCGGGAATGGGGTGTGCTCAGGGGAGGGACAGAACTGGGTGGGAAGTGGCGGTTCAGGAGTGGGGACTTGGGGGAAGGGGCAGAGTGGCGTGGGGCCTAGGGCGGGAGGAGGTGGGGGTTGGGCCTTGGGGGAAAGGGTGAAGTGGGCAGGGCCTGTGGTGGAGTGGGGCAGCAAAAGGTGGGGCCGGGTGGGGCCTTGGGGGAAGGGGTGAAGTGGGAGTGGGGCCTGAGGCTGAATGGGGGTTGAACACCTCCAGACAAAGGAAAAAGCCAGCACCTGTGTCTCTTTGCTAGAGCAGCACAAAGATTGAACTGAAATGTGTCCTTCAGTTTAGCTTTACAAGTGCACAGCATCACTTCCTTTCCTTGTTTCCAGGGGGTTCCCTGTCCCCCACCCTGAGTCCCCTAACATGGGTGGGAGGTGAAGACTACTTATGAAACAACCAATGGATCAATTTTGTCTTGGAGAGGTTTCACATATAATCTGTAAGAGAGCACCAGTATTCAAGATTTTCTAGGCACTGGCCTCCGTGTGTGTCACCATGAGCAAGCAGAGCTGGTGTCCTGTCATTTAGTCATGATCCCTCTATAGCTGGTTAAGGGGTGGTGATGACTGAATAACATCAGACTCAGGGACAATGGCCATAATCTACAGTCTTCCTGGGAGTGGGGTAAAAATAGGGGAAAGGGCACTTTATCCTCCCAGGACTGGATTATTTCTGCCCCCTCCCGCCCCCTCCATCCCCAACCTACTGAAATAAGTCATCACTCCACTGCACACACTTCTCCCTCTGGGGAGAGGATGAGAGAACCAACAACACCTGACAGACATTAGTTATGTTGCTTAATGCACTACTGGAAGGTGCTTAAATACTAAGGTAAGGAGCACAGAGTAAGAGGCAATATACAAAGATAGGCAGAGTACCTTTTTTCATATCTCCCCATGTGAAATGTTCTACTCCAGGGGTAGGCAACCTATGGCACAGGTGCCAAAGGCAGCATGCGAGCTGATTTTCAGTAGCACTCACACTGTCATCTAAGGGCTCTGCATTTTAATTTAGTTTTAAATGAAGCTTCTTCAACATTTTAAAAACCTTGTTTACTTTACATACAATAGTTTAGTTTAGTTATATATTCTAGACTTATAGAAAGAGACTTTCTAAAAACATTAAAATGTATTACTGGCATGTGAAACCTTAAATTAGAGTGAATAAATGAAGACTCGGCACAGCACTTCTGAAAGGTTGCTGACCCCCTGTTCTACACCGTAGCTTCCCAGAGTATAAATGACCTTTTGGAACTAGCCTGCAAAGTTAAGACTGTCCTGGGGTATTACAATTAGCATTTTAAAAGGACAACACTATTTTACAATTCACAAAACACCATGAAAGCTCTTATTTACTTGCATGCTGACTATATATGTTGTACTTGGATGTCACTGCAGATAACTTGCTAATTACACTTGGAAATACCAAGTAAATTACCAGAGAATCTTCCCTTTGGTTCAGAAGAGCATTTACGTTTACATGACAAAATATCATGCCTACAAGCAACTGGTTCAAACAAAGTATTTGTGGAATCTGGCCAAGTGTAATTAAGTGATCAATTGTTAACATGTAACAACAAGTATTTACCTGAAACACATGCAATATAAAAGAGAATGCTATCAAAAGTTAAAAGCTTACACCAATCAGGCCAACTGTACAAAAGCAAGCCTCTCCCCAAGGTTGTATCAGATATTTCAGACTGATAATTTATTTTCTGCTCCTGAATGTGGAAAATCATATTACCAGAGCTGATATTAATCAGAATATTTTGAACTGAATATTTCAACTGCTTTAACTGAATTTAAATCAATAACCCCACTACTGTGGTTAGTTTTATTGAATTGCACATTGAAATAATATCATTTCAATTATGTTATGATCACAGAATAAAACTACTATAGGTTTTATTTGTTCAGATGGAAGGTAAGATGTGCAAGTTCTTCATTTGAAAATCAGATATATGATAGCTTTCAATGTTATTTTATTGAATGATCTCTCAGGGTTTGCACTACTATAAAGTGTAACATGACCTTTCAAAGAAAGGTCAACAACTTGAAAGGATTTAGTCTTTGAAACCATTTCTTTTTGCCTTCAGAAACAGTCAAATAGGGAAGTCAAAAGTGTGTTTTAAAAAGGGTCTTGTTGGAGAAATTAAACAATCTTAAAGAGATTAATTTTCTTTCCCTTCTACATCAGGCAATTTATACCTCTTTTAACTTGGCATATCTTGAAATTCATCTGTTCTCATTGGGCCAGTTGACTATGACTAAGACACTTGTCTTTTAAACATCTCAGGGACGTATAACATATCTGTAAGTGGCTAAGTGTTAACCTCAGAAGACAAAAAATTACATGCACAGTTCTATATTTACACAACAGATAGGAAAATCTTCCTCAACAATTCTGGACAAACTATATGCTAACAGCCTTGAGGCATTAATAATAACTTGTGCACTGGGAATTTCTATGCATATTCTGCATTACTGGCTGCGCTATTAATGAAAAATGTATGCCTGCTGCAAAAACCACCGATCTACAAAGAGCTCATGTTAGTCAGGCTTTTAAAATGCAGTCCAGATATCTCATTTAATTCCAGAAAGGTAAATTTTACTGACCTTTGATTCCATTTCACAAAGTCAACAGTATGTTACAAAAGCTGGGAGGTGGCAAAAAGGGAAGGATTAGGGCAAGTGAACTGAAAACTGGGCTGAACAAGGAGGAACAGTTTAAAGTGAAGCATATGCTTATGTATTTTGATGAGTCACTGCAAATACCCCCATTCTACAGACCAGCGAACTGAGGCAGAGAGCTGTGAAGCTTTGCCTACAACCTCTAAGTCTCTGACAGAGCTGGGAACAGACTCCCAGGCCATGTCTACATCTAAAATTTTGCAGCGCTGGTTGTTACAGCTGTATTAGTACAGCTGTATAGGGCCAGCGCTGCAGAGTGGCCACACTTACAGCAACCAGCGCTGCAAGTGGTGTTAGATGTGGCCACACTGCAGCGCTGTTGGGCGGCTTCAAGGGGGGTTCCGGGACGAGAGAGCAAACCGGGAAAGGAAACCAGCTTCCCCGCGGTTTGCTCTCTCGGTCCCGGAGCCAGCCAGCAAACCGCAGGGAAGGAGACCTGCTTGCTCGGGGTTCCGGGACCGAGAGAGCAAACCGGGAACGCCGCGGTTTGCTCTCTCGGTCCCGGAGCCAGCCAGCAAACCGCAGGGAAGGAGACCTGCTTGCTCGGGGTTCCGGGACCGAGAGAGCAAACCGGGAACGCCGCGGTTTGCTCTCTCGGTCCCGGAGCCAGCCAGCAAACCGCAGGGAAGGAGACCTGCTTGCTCGGGGTTCCGGGACCGAGAGAGCAAACCGGGAACGCCGCGGTTTGCTCTCTCGGTCCCGGAGCCAGCCAGCAAACCGCAGGGAAGGAGACCTGCTTGCTCGGGGTTCCGGGACCGAGAGAGCAAACCGGGAACGCCGCGGTTTGCTCTCTCGGTCCCGGAGCCAGCCAGCAAACCGCAGGGAAGGAGACCTGCTTGCTCGGGGTTCCGGGACCGAGAGAGCAAACCGCGGCGAAGCTGGTTTCCTTTCCCGGTTTGCTCTCTCGGTCCCGGAACCCCGAGCAAGCAGGTCTCCTTCCCTGCGGTTTGCTGGCTGGCTCCGGGACCGAGAGAGCAAACCGCGGCGTTCCCGGTTTGCTCTCTCGGTCCCGGAACCCCGAGCAAGCAGGTCTCCTTCCCTGCGGTTTGCTGGCTGGCTCCGGGACCGAGAG
Organism: Gopherus evgoodei; assembly: GCF_007399415.2. Classification (NCBI taxonomy): domain Eukaryota; kingdom Metazoa; phylum Chordata; order Testudines; family Testudinidae; genus Gopherus; species Gopherus evgoodei. The sequence continues at coordinate 139,947,000 of NC_044326.1, forward strand.
AGCAAACCGCGGCGTTCCCGGTTTGCTCTCTCGGTCCCGGAACCCCGAGCAAGCAGGTCTCCTTCCCTGCGGTTTGCTGGCTGGCTCCGGGACCGAGAGAGCAAACCGGGAAAGGAAACCAGCTTGATTACCAGAGGCTTCCTCCTTCCACGGAGGTCAAGAAAAGCGCTGGTAACTGTCTACATTGGATTACCAGCGCTGGATCACCAGCGCTGGATCCTCTACACCCGAGACAAAACGGGAGTACGGCCAGCGCTGCAAACAGGGAGTTGCAGCGCTGGTGGTGCCCTGCAGATGTGTACACCTTCAAAGTTGCAGCGCTGTAACTCCCTCACCAGCGCTGCAACTTTCTGATGTAGACAAGCCCCCAGACTTTGGACTGCCAAACCCGTGCTCTCACTTTCAGACCACATTAGCAGCTCAGGAAAAGGGATGTTTCTTAATGCTTCTCTGAATCCACAGGCCAGCTTCCTTGTAAATAAGCAACAGTAGCAAACACTCAAGAAAGCATTTTTAAGTCAGGTCCATGCTGTCCTCTTTCTTTTTAGCGGCTCCATCCAAATAGACATGTTGGCTCCATAACATGGAGTGTTCCTTCAAATAGGGATCAGCAAGAGGCAAACTGAAGGGGAATAAATTGCTCAAGTGGTCTAGGTCAGAACCAATGCTAATCCCTAGCTCTTACCTAGTGTTTTTCCATCAGCAGATCTCAAAGCACTTTACTAAGGAGGTCAGTAGCATTACCCCCCATTTCACAATTGCGGAAACTGAGGCACAGAGCAGGGCTGTGACTTGTCCCAGGTCACCCATCAAACCAGTGGCAGGGCTGAGACTAGAAACCAGGTCTCCCAAACACACACACACACAATAAAAAAATCCTGTTTGAGTTGCTTTTTTACTCTTAATGTTTAAACTTATATGCACTGAAGTGAATTAAACTTGTTAGATAAATGTTCACTAAAATCACCAATGGCTTCAATTACATTGATCTAATTACATGGATAAAACACGATTTGATATACTCTCTCCCCCCCCTCGCTATCTCAATGACAAACAGCTCTTACTTCCAATACCAAGCACTTACGTCTACTTTCCATCTATTTTGAATTAAGCTGGTTTATCACCACCATTGGAGGAAAAGCCTGCTCTCCATTCCCATTCAGATTCCATTACCTTCTATATTAGAATCCCTATAAACCTCTCAGAGTATGTCCGAAGAGTGGTAAGTGCTCAGTCATGTTCCAAATCTCTTGCTTTTTCTTGCTTGCTTGAGTGGAACTAGCTGGCATCACCAGCAGACACAATACGCTGTAAAGTGGGGATAATCTCTCTCTACCTCACAGGGCTGTTGTGAGGATAAATACATTAAAAATTGCGAAGTACTCTGATATTTACTGATGAAAAATACTGTACAAGAGTGAGATATTATTGCTCTCCATTACCCACAATTGGAGTACTTCCTAAGTTATGCATTGAGCTTGAACGTGTGTACAGATTTATTACAATGGGTTGGGTTTTGGTTTTTTTTGCAAAATTCAAAAAACAAAATGAATCCACTGAAAGTAGGAATTTTAGCTTCTTTTTTCAATTAATACCAAAGTGCAACATTGAGAGTGATCAAGAGCAAATGTCGGCATTTGTATGTTTTTGCAAATACACCTCTACTCCGTATAATGCTGTCCTCAGGAGATAAAAAAATCTTACCACGTTATAGGTGAAACCGCATTATATCGAACTTGCTTTGATCCGCCGGAGTGCACAGCCCCCCACAGCACAATTTTACCGCATTATATCCGAATTTGTGTTATATCAGGTCACGTTATATCAGAGCAGAGGTGTATGTTTCAGTGGAAACAAGATTTTTCAGCAATGCATTATTTTGTCTGTTCTCAGCGAGTCATGTTAACTTTCTCTTCTCATCCCACTTGTTTCTTCTTTAGCCTCCCTCTCTCTTTGGAATTGCAACACTACTGATATTTGAAAAGAACCTTACCCTAAAATTCTGCAAACACATGTGGAACATGCATAATTTTAAACTCTCAAGTAACCCCATTTCAGTCAATGAGCTTATCTGCATGCTAAAAAGTTAAGCACACACAGAAGTGTTTGCAGGATTTGAGCCAAGGTTGGTAACTGTAACAACTTGGTTTACATTCTATCACCTAACTGCTTGCAGTGAATGGCGTCTCGGAATCTCTGCATGTTTAGCCAGATGCATTACACAGAGAAGAGAGAGCTGAGGTATAATGTGAAGAATGATTTAAAGAAACAATCAGTGAGTTTAATGCTAGTGGAAATTGTTAGACAGATGGCAGTCCTAGAGCAGCGGTTCTCCAGCTTTTTCTATAGTGTGACCACCTCTTAAAAGAGGTGCCTCCACAACTGCATAACACCCTGGTAGCAAATTCTTACATGTCAAGTGGGTGAGCATTTTCAGCAGTTTTCATGATGAAAAGTGTAGGGGAGGGAGGGAGTTACACTTTTTGGAAAAAAAATTAATCCCACTTTCTCTTTTTGCACTTCATTCATCTGTCTTCCCATCTACAGCACCCCTTCTTCCCTCACAGCAGCACAATCATCTCTTCCTTGTCCTATCTTTCCTGCTGCAGGGTTCTTTCTCCCCACTCCTGCTCCAGACATGCTGCTGAGCTGCCTGGTGTCCCTCTGCCCTGGACATGGTGCTCCTGCTGGCATAAATATAAATATAATCAATAAAATCAGATCGATTGCCATGAAAATTGTAAACCTTTAAATAATTATTCCCACTCTCAGGGCCACACTTAATCTGTGAGGCCATAGCCCTCCCCAGGCAAGACACTTAACCCCTTCAAGTCTTGGCTTCTCCAGCAGTAACACTACACTTCCTGAACCACAGAAGCCCCATTGTCTGAGGCTGCATAACCTAGAGGCAGAGAGGGACTAATCATCCTCCTCTGTCACCCTCCTCAGTTCTGCACATGGCAGTATCACACAGGATGAAATGTATGGACACCACATACACACAGTGCAGCATTGTGCTGGATACCACAGCAGCACCAACACCCAGCCCTGGGGCACAGAGGTCCCTGCACCCTAGAGTGGGTGAACAAAGCCTAGACAGGCAAAGCAAATTGGTCATTTCTACCTTTGGGTTTCCCAGAGTGCTGCGATATCATGGTAGTGGCTGTTTCACAGGTCAGCGAGGGTTGTACAGACCTGAGCACTGTTTAGCACTGTACCTTCCCAGGAAGGAGAGGGTTCTGTGTGCATGTCCTTGTGTCTTTCTCCTACTCCCCCTAAACTCTCCCTTATTACTTTGGATATGGTGGTAATGTCTCGTTTAGGAAGGAGTTCCCGCAGCATGCCCTGAAAGCAGCCAGACCCCTCTAGAATCTGATTTCATAGCCAGACCTATTCAACTGAGAACGACGCCTCTGGTTCTCCTGGATTGCGCTACCCTCGAAGAACAAAGTTGTCTTGGCAGGTCAAGGAGAAAGTGCAGTTGCTGAGGTAGCTGTGTCTTGACCCTACTGACAGCCTGGAAGCTCAGGACTAAGGCCTACATACCTTTGAGGATCTGGACCTAAGGCCTTGAACTCACAATGCAAATATGCTGGGAGGCAGTAGAGGGATGGTTGGAGATGGGATGATATTTAACAGAATATCTCCATCCACTGTTGGCTTTTTGAGGACCAGATGGACTATTGTGCTTTTCAAGGAGGTTGGCAGGTATGCTTCTCTGAAGAAATTGCTGATGACTGGAAATTGGAAATTCTGACTGCAGTGAATATGGAACGCTATGGTATGCCATAACACTTACTATGCTCCAGAAGGATATCTATTGATGGAATATGGGACACAGGAAGTAGTCACATATCAAATAATGTCCAATTTTCTTATCTCCCCACAAGAAAAATAAGAAACCCACACTGAAAATAGCAAAATTTAAAATTTATGTTAGGACAGTAATAAAATAAGGTACTTAAATTATTTAGCACTGAGCTATCTTAAAACATTTCCTGTGTGTTGCTTTACTACCACATGCAACAAACAGCATCTTGCCTTGGGTGTGCTGGTTTATATTCATATTTCTAAGGAAATCACAAGCCAGGTATACTGCATTTTTCTCCATGTTAATATAAAAATGTTCTTTTCACACGTGGTGTATTTCTTATCTTCATCTACCATATGTATCTCTATACTCTATAGGGCTATCCCTGGACACTCTTTTAAAGAAACTGTCATCATACAAGCACTTTACAATTTCTACTTTGGGAAAAGTGGTACTCTACAATACATCTACAGCTAATAGTACACTGAAACCAGTTATGAATTAGTCATGTTGATAAAAGGTGTAACAAAGTTACCAGTATAATTTTGTAATGCACAAGAAACACTATCAAAGCTTGATTTAAATAGAATAGGCAATTCAATCAGGAAAAATGTGAAAGAGGCTTCCAGCTGGAAAAAAAAGTCTTAAATTATTAATTAAGCTAAGTTTTTTAATGTATGCAAATTAAATTATATCTGCATATTTCAGTGGACTAAAGTCTGCGTGCATACTTTACTCAGGAAACAGTCTTGTGATGAGATAAGGAAGAAATGGTGACAATTTTTATCTTTTTTATTACTTTGGACTGTAAAAAGTTCACATAACTTACACTCTCTTTGTGAAAGATACAAAATCTACCAGCAAAGCCCAGGTCTTCTGGAGGTATAAACAGGCCATGGCTCTGTTTAAGTTAGTGGAAGCTATGTTCAAATATATCAATTTGACCTTAGTTTGTATAAAACTAGCATCAGACTAGTTTACATCCGTAACTTGCTCCAATAGCTAACATTTTCCAGCAAAAATAGGAGAAATAATGAAATTTGATTAAATATTATTTTACTGAAATTTCTGCTATAACCAAGAAAAAAAATCAAGCACAGGTATAAATCAGAGATTAACACCTTCCTGGATCTGATCAATGTTTATATGACTCTGAATAACACTCATATATTACCTTATATGTCTCATTCAATGGGACTTTGGATATGAAAATCCAGGTAGGCAACAGACCCCTTAGAAATAGCAGACCTAGCATCCCTGTTCTTCCAGAAGCAATTGTTTCACCCCAGTGCACCTCCACATAGCATCAGTAATGACTCCATAAAAATTGCCACAATGAACATATCAAAGATCAGTGCAGTGCAAGAGATTCCAAATATCTCACTTTATATTCCATAGAATCATAGGACTGGAAGTGCCCTTAAGAAGTCATCTAGTCCAGTTCCCTTCACTAATGGCAGGACTACGTACTATCTAAACCATCCTTGACAGGCGTTTGTCTAACCTGCTCTTAAAAATCTCCATTGATGAAGATTCCACAACCCCCCTAGGCAATTTATTCCAGTTCTTAACCGCCCTGACAGTTAGGAAGTTTTTACTAATGTCCACCCTAAACCATCCTTGCTGCAATTTAAGCCCATTGCTGCTTATTCTATCATCAGAGGTTAACGAGAACAATTGCTATCCCTTCTCCTTGTAACAACCTTTTATGTACTTGAAAACTGTTATGTCCCCTCTCAGTCTTCTCTTTTCCAGACTAAACAAACCCAATTGTTTCAATCTTCCCTCATACATCATGTTTTCTAGACCTTTAATCATTTTTGTTGCTCTTCTCTGGACTTTCTCCAATTTGTCCACATCTCTCCTGAAACGTGATGCCCAGAACCAGGCACAATAGTCAGGAAAGGTATGGAATCTGAAAGCTTGATGGTAAGAGGGTATGTCCCAGGCACCCCTCATACCTTTTCATACCACAGAGAAAGAGTCCGCCTGCCTCCTGTGAAAGAGTTGAAAGGAACTAAATACATAATGCTTGAATTCCTAATAAAGATCTACAGTCCAGCAAGTTTCCTGATCTTTCACCTATCTCCAAGGAACAGGTCTCTTCAATGATTAAGGGCAGGTTGGTGGGAGAGAGACTGGGAAAATACTAGCCACGTGAACTACTGGCTCATACTTTACTGAATTTATCATTTAGTTGGGCAAAATACACACACAGATAATACTTGCCAGCTTGGTTAACTGCTACAGCTTCCAAGTAATACATAGTAGCTTTCTGCTACCTTTGGAATTTTCTCCAGAGGTTCTACATCAGCGGTTCTCAAACTTTTGTACTAGTGACCCCTTTCACACAGCAAGACTGAGTGCAACCCCCGCTTAAATATATAAAAATGTGTTTTTAATTTATAACACCATTATAAATGCTGGAGCCAAACTGGGGGTTGGATGGAGCTTGACAGCTCGCGACCCCCCATGTAATAAGCTTGCGACCCTGAGGGGTCCCAACCCCCAGTTTGAGAACCCCTGGTCTACATATACTTGCAGCCATGACTGTCTGCAGCGGAGTGGTCACCCTGCTCCGGCCCTGGAAGGGTACAAGCAGCCCTGAGGAGGGCTGCAGCTCTGAAAGCCAGGCTGGTTGGGGAAGCAGTCACAGCTGTAGCTGGCTTAATAAGGGCCCAGCTGGCCCTTATAAGAGGGCAGTGGGCCAGGAGCAGGCAGGCTTCCTCTAGCTGAGGAGGAAGTTGGACCTGGACCTGGCTGCCTGAGTCCTAAAGGGTATTGGAGTGAAGCAGGGAAGCTCCAGGCCAGCAAACCCCAAGGCTGCAGGGCCTGGTCGAAGGACCACAGAGGTACTAGGAGGCAGGCAGAGGCAGCAGGTCCAAAACCCCCTTGCCTAGGATAAGTGGCTTTTACACTGCAGTCTGCCCCAAGGAGCAGGGGCTTGGTGATGCCTGGTAGTAGCCCACAGGTAGAGCATGGGGGTAGTGCCAGGGGGCAGCACCCCAGATAACGGGGCACTGGGTCTGGGAGGGCTAAGCGGCAGCGGAACACCGGCCTGCAGAGGGCACTCTGGAGGCTGGACAAGCTAATTCCCAGAGACAACCAGCAGGAGGTGCTATAAGAGTGAGTCCCACACCACTACATTGTCTTTCACACAGACAGCTAAAAATTACGGTTGTCATTTGACTCCAGTTTTCACACATTACTTAAATATAAGGAGCGGCAGCAGAGTGGCATTGACAAACTGAAAACAATCTACACTTATTAAACATTTTGGTTTAAAAAAATCAAATTATGATGTGTTACTTTTAACTTCCCATTGCTTAGAAGCTTGAGAATAAGTTTGTTCTTTGCAACTGTTGTCCTTTTACATACGTATGTCAAGCATTCCCCATGCCCCAATTTTTCTAATGGAGCTTGAAATTAATATAAAAAACCCTTGAAAAATCAACCTCACAGAAGTCAGCACAGTTCTAGGAACAGTTTGTGTTAACAGCTGCTGCAAAACCAGAGGGAACACAAGCCTACAGTAAAATAATTAATATTTAAGTTTCTCACAACAAAAGTAGAAAATATGCAAAAATGAAGATTGTGGATGAGAACCTGGGAGGAAAATGCTCCCTATATTATAGTTTTAAAACAAATCAAATTTTAGCTGACACTATTCAACTGTGTCCTTAACTTAAAAACAGTGTTAATATGCTGCCCCAAAAGCAACCAATTTATTTTTTAGATACAAATAGTAAAGCTCTATTAACTTGGATCCTGATTTACCTTCAGGATCCAACCAGAAGTATTTTCTTTATTACAATTAGGATTTGTTTATATTTGATCTTGTTTTTTTTTCAGAGTTTGCTAAATCTGAAAAAATAAACACATTCTAAAGAAGACAGATATACCGGTAATAAAGGATGATGCTTACATTTAAGCATGTGTTTAAATCCCATGGGACTTAGCCATATGTGTAGGTGCTGTCCTGGAAAGTAATGGATAGAAAAAATCATGCATAAGTGTATTCCCAAATCAGAACCTTTCTGATGCATGTTTCAAATTATATACACTTTGGGGAGGGATAGCTTAGTGGTTTGAGCATTGGCGTGCTAAACTCAGAGTTGTGAGCTCAGTCCTTGAGGGGGCCACATAGGGATCCAGGGCAAAATCAGTACTTGGTCCTGCTAGTGAAGGCAGGGGGCTGGACTCGATGACCTTTCAGGGTCCCTTCCAGCTCTATGAGATAGGTATATCTCCTTATATTTTCTATGGGTTTTTGTTTAATCCAAGCAGGCATATCTGTGCATACCATTTTGTTGGCCACAAGGGACTCGGGCTAATGCCAGCTTTGCTAAGTAAGAGACACACAATTTAAAAACAAAACAAAATACCTAAATGTGGATATATCACATTTAACCCATGTTGATAAGAGCAATATAGAGCGTCACTGAATTAAAATAATTGCAATGAAACATATATGTTGAATTATAATATGGGGGGGGGTAGAGGGCAAGATATATATTACTTGTCCATTTCAGGGATTTTATTTTGAAACATGGCTGGCAAAATGAGGAAGCCAAAGGCCTTCTTAATAATAACAGAATATAGTAAAACATCTGCACTATAACTACTTATTTTCAACGACAAAGCTAAAAAATTAAACATGGTTTTATTTTTCCTTCAAGACTACATTGGCTCAATTTGATTCATTGTTCCAATCGGAGATTTACAATTATACGTAAAATGAAAAAGTGAATTTTAAAACTAGAATTAAGTGAAAACTCAATGACATTTTCAGTAAAAAATTATCTGGAACACAAGGAGTTTTAAACATTCCTTCATAACTATCTGATATGCAGTATTTAACTGCTTCTGTTTAGTTTCCTTTTAGCCACACAAAAAGATGTACATGTTACATTTACACAAAATAAGCTTGTGTAAGTCACATGAAAGCAGACACAAACAATAGTATTACCCAAAACATATTGTCAGTATACATGTGATTTTCTTTTCTTGGCAAAGCTTAAAAAAACACAGTTTCTATAGCAGAAGGTGGCTTACAAATGTATCTGCTTTACATACTATAATGTAGAATACTGAGGTCACTAGCTCTTAATTGAATGCAACAGCTACCAGAGAGTCCATAAATACTGGCATCACATTAAGTAAGCACCTTTGAAGTGCAAGGATCTCACGAGTCAAATAAAAGAAGCAGAGCATGTTCCTTTGTTCACTTATTCTGCTGCAGCATGTATTTTTATGTTAGTACAAATAAATTCTTCCACATAAGCATACTCCTATGTCTAATTCAAGAAAAATGGCAGTTTAAGAATGTAGTCACCTGCTTAAAAAATAAAACCAACAGCCCAGGCAGAAAACCGGCATTAAGTAGTTAGAAACTGGGACAGTATGTTTAGCACATCACGTTTGCAATACTGATAGGCTTGTGGTGTGAGCTGTGCATACAAAGGACTCTGTGTAAGGCACTGGAATTATAGTTTTCCCTCATGTTAAGTCTCAGATTTCTGTAGTTCTGCGTGAGTTTCATAATGACTCTACACAAAGTAAAGAAAAAATGTTATCCTGCCTTATATGAGTATGCCAGAATTGGGAAGAAGGAATATAACCTTGCAGAAGCAGGGCAAGATATATTGATCTAGCAGTCTCTGGAGCTCTAGGCACAG